>NC_141573.1:11701075-12901075 GCF_036417535.1 Chlamydotis macqueenii | reverse complement strand
ACAGCGATGGAAGAAACCTACCTGCCTGAGCCCATCCTCCTGCCAGGGCCGGATAACTACCCACAGACGGAGATGTAACATGCTGAACTACCACAGGCCCAGACCAGAGGACAAGAGAAGGGCTCCAGGGCACTGCCTCTTTTCCTGTCCCCCTCACAGCTACCAGCCTGTACTCCCCCCAGGTGAGCCAAAGCCAATCCTTGGATTAATTCCCTCTATCTCTTGTCTTTTATGCTACAGACAAGAGTGAGGGGTGACAGCATCCCCACAATGAGGCTAAGGAGTCCCCAAGACTGGTGCCTTGTCCACAGCTCTGAAATGAATGGACCATCTTAGAATCACAGAAGGGTTTGGGTGGGAAGGGACCGTTAAAGCCCACCCAGTCCAACCCCCCTGCAAGGAGCAGGGACATCTCCAACCAAATCAGGTTGCTCAGAGCCCCGGCCAACCTGGCCTTGAATGGATCTTGGTACAGAGCTGAGCCAGGGGAAGGGCTTGCATTTCCCTAGGGTTTGGCTTAACCTGTCCCATTTCAAGGGCTTGAGCCAGCCTGAAACCCTTGCAGTTGCAGCACGGTTTTGATGAGAGGGCTGGAGCAGGCTGAGAGAGCTGGTGCTGTTCAGCCTGGAGAAGAGGAGGCTCCGGAGAGACCTGAGAGCGGCTCCCAGTGCCTAAAGGGGGCTGCAGGGAAGGTGGGGAGAGACTGTTCAGTAGGGCCTGGTGTGACAGGACGAGGGGTGACAGGTTTAAAATAGAGGGAGGCAGATTCAGACTGGACATGAAGAAGTTTTTTACCCTGAGGGTGGTGGAACACTGGCCCAGGTTGCCCAAAGAGGCGGTGGATGCCCCATCCCTGGAAACATTCCAGGCCAGGTTGGCCGGGGCTCTGAGCAACCTGATCTGGTTGGAGATGTCCCTGCTCCTGGCAGGGGGGTTGGACTGGGTGGGCTTTAAAGGCCCCTTCCAATCCTCACGATTCTATGATTCTATGATTTTCTCCTTTGAAACATTGACTGTCATTTCCCATGTAATTCCTATGTCAACCTGTTTTGGGCCAAGGAGACAGTGCCACCAAACGCATCCTGCTCCAGTCCACCTGCAGCAGCACCCACCTGCTGGTGTTTGATCCTCCTGGCAAGGTCATCTGTGGGGTCCCCGTAGTTCACTGGAGACCTCACTCGGCTCAAGACCTCCTTCTCTACCTGAACCAGGTCCTTGCCAATGCGATCCAGGCTGCTGAGGAGCTGGTCAGCTTGGGGATCATCCTGGTCTGCTGGGGGGTTCTTGGACACAGCTGCAGTGAGACACAGTTCAGGTTAATCCCCATTGCCCATCTGCCATCCCAGTCTTGGTGCACGGCCCCTTCCCCAAGCTCTCCCACATCTGGTCCCTAAAGCTCCAACTCCCTCTCATGACCGCCCCGCTGCAAAGCTCTGCCCTTTGTGCTTTGCCAGCTCTGAAGCACGCAGGCTTCTCCTGAGCATGGGCTTTTGATGCAACCACAAAGGATTCTGTTAACATTTCTAATCTGCAGAGCATCATGCACAAGCGTGTGCCTACTCATGGCAAAGGCTTAGGAAAATGGTTTTAGCCGTGGCTGCCTGCTTATTCCACCGTCCCCAGCTAGTGAAAAGACCTGTGGGGGACCCAGATCCCAAAGGAGGTTTAATGAAGGTTTCTGGGTGGGCACATCCCCCTGCCACTCCTAAACACCCTGCAACTGTGGGTGGAGCTGGAGGTCAGCCCCAGAGGTTTGAGAAGGCAACAGAGACTTTAAGTGAATTGCCCGCGATCACGCGGCGAGTCCTTGGCAGCTCCAGGAGCCAGGCTATCCCATCGGCTGCTCTGTTCCACGGAGCAGCAGGACCCGCAGGTACCCCTGCCTGCCCGGGTGGCTGCTCTGCGTCCAGCCAGCTCCGGAGCTCTGCATGGAGGCACCTGGGCTCGACCAATGCGCTGACTGCCATGGCTTTGTTCAGTGGGGGGGGCTTCTGTAAGAAGCTGCTGGAAGTTGTTTCCCCTTTGGTGGACTCAGCCACGCCTAGGGTGGACCCGCTGCTGGCCAGGGCCGAGCCAATTGGTAGCAGAATGTTCCGTGACAACACCTCTGCGATAACGTATTTAAGAAGGGGAACAATAAAAATAAAGAAGAAGTGAAGACACTGAGCCGGGGCAGAGAGGGGGAGGCGCGAGCCTTGTGGGCCTTGCGGCCCTCACCCTCTGGCCTCCTGCCGGGGGCCGACTGGGCCCGACTTGGCCCGGCCCGGCAGCAAGGAGAGAGCGAGAGACTGCGCAGCGTGGTCTCATGTGGGGCTGAGCTGCAACACCAATGTACCTTGCGGGCTGGGCTGAACCTGCTCCTTCTGGCTGCGTTTCAGGGTGCTCTGCACCACCGCTCGCTTCTGCTTCACTGCATCCAGCTCCCCTTCCAGCCTGCGAGCAGAGAGGAGCATTGTCAGCCAGTGGCATGGGAAACGGCTGCTCAGAACAGCTCTGCCGAGCCCAGCCCGGCAGCCAGGAGGCGTCCCCAAAGGCAGGGGGACGGTGGTGTCCCCAAAGGCAGGGGGGCAGGCCAGGAGCTGCAGCCTGTTGTCACTCCAAGACGTCCCTTCAGAAAGGGGAGAGCCGCCAGAGCGGCCGGTTGGTTTGAGCAGCTGGTTTCTCCCAGTGGAGCCAGTGTTTCCAACCCTCACCAGAAGCTCACAGAGCTGGAAATTTATTTCCTATCACTGCAGCACTTTGTAGGAAATGAGCACAAGGAGCTGCTTCTGTGGCTGCAGCCCTGGAAACACCCCGTCTTATCGGTGAGGATGGTTCCCTTCTAACGAAACTAGAGAGCACCAGGAGCTGGAAGGACGAAAAAACAACCTCTGGGTGAGAAAAGACTGGTGGAGCCAGGAGCGGGGGCCTTTGAAGGACCAGGCTGGTTCTCGTCCCTGCTGGGGGCTGCTCCAGCTGAACCGTGATCTAAAACCAGCAGGTCCCAGCTTGCCCGGCTGCTGTCAGACGAGGGCTGTCCCTCTGCAGCCCCCGGGCACACATCCCTGCAGAGTGACCGAATGCTGGAACAGGCTTGGGAATATGACAAAGACAAATATTTTGCACATCGGAAGGGAGCAAACGCCGGGAAATGAAGCAAGCCAGGAAAAGAGCAAGATTTTTCCAGCCAGCGCCCGCAGAGCTGTTATCCAGGAGAACATTGCAAACTTTTTGGTTTATGTTTTAAAACACACATGAAACCCATAAATCCAAAGGATTCACCTGGGATGTGTGAAGGTACACACTCAGGAAGAGCAACACAAGGAAATAATCCCACCCGTGTGACTGGGGAGCCAAGCGCCCACCAGGGACCTGCCCAGTGACTCTGAGGCTGGGCTGTGGGCCTTTCCGCAGCGCTGATTTATCCAGGCACCCGGGGACAAGATTAAAAAGGAGCCAAAGCTCCCTGCGTCACCGCCCCGTCCTGTGGGAACTACGGAAGCTGAAGGAGCAGCAGACTACGCGGCAGTTCAAGGAACATTCTTCCAGCTGGGGCTGGCTGAGAGGAGATACCACAGATAACTCTGTCCCGTTTGGCAAGTCCCAAGCCCCAGACTGATTCTGCGATGAATTTAGTCAAACCTATGCAAGTCACATGTTTGGGTGGAGAAATCAAGCCTGACTGCCAGAAAACTCTTTGACAGCAAGGTTCGCACAGCATGCAGTGTTGTTGAGAAATGGCAGGAACCTGGACAAGATAGGTGCAGGGAAAAATCCCTCTCCAGGAGGAATTTCATACTCGACAGTCAAGAGGTCTGTGCCCCTCTGCTCTCTCTCTGCAGCTGAGGCAGTCAGGCTGGCTACAGCCCAAGAGCAAGTCTGAACATCTCTCTGGGTCAGGCTCTCTGCTGCAGACTTACCGGTTGACCTTGTCAATGGACTCGGGGTCTGGTGGAGGGATGAAGAAGCAAGCTGAAGGTGCCTCCTGGATCACACCAGTGCTGCTCTGCACCACCCACATCTCCGGGTTGCTGTTGTCCTTCAGAGTGTATTTGTCACCTCTGGTCAGCTGCACCTGGGACAAAGACACAAAACCCAGTGAAAGGGTAGGCTCTCCAGCACTAGGCCAGTCCCTCCCACCACGGAGCCAAGATCTGGAGCAACCAAAGAACAATCCAGTTGCCTGCCTCTTCTGAGGTACTGCTAGTCAAGTCCTCACCTCTCCAGCATCCCAGTCGCAGAGGGTGTCCAAGGTGAGGGTCTGAGAGGGACGCATCCTGCGCAGTTTCAGTGGGCTGATCTCTTTGCTCCTTCTCTTCAGGTCAGCGATGCTCTTCTCTGCCTGCTTCACCGCATTCTCCTCATTCTAGACAAGACAGGGTAGGCAGTGGTTGTGACCAGGCTTGGATGAGAAGGAAGTGGGGGGGGGTCACACTACAGTGGGTATGCTGGGACAAATTGTCCATCCTTGTGTGGTCACTACTGGAGTGGGGTCAGAGGTGTCTCCATTCTTGACCCCTCCACGTCCCTTCCCCCTCTTTTCGTTATCAACGCTCTCCTCTGTTTCCTCCACTCACAGCAGATCTGCCCTTGAAGACACAGCCTGAGTTAACACTGGTTGATCCCACACTGTCACATTAAGTCTCCTGGAGAAGTTTTCCTTCTCAGAAGAGGAACAGAGACCTGCCAAGAGATGGTCGCATTCCCATGTCAGAAGGTACCAAGATCCCAGCACCTCTCAGGAGCAAAATGCGCTGCATGCATGGGAAGATACTGCCTTGAACATGTCCCCTTCCTCTCTCCTGGGCACATGTTCCTTTCCTATCTGCATCTCGCACCTGAGGTCAGATTTCTTTATTCTCTCCCTCATTCTTGGCTCGTGGGAGTGCTGAGGAGACAGGAGGACCTTTCCCCACTGCTTGGAGGCCAGCAGCTCACGCTCTCTGTGGGCCCTCTAATCCGAGTGTCTCATGTTTAGGACAACGTGCAGCTCCTCCTTTACTGCAATAAGCTCCTCCTTTACTGGGGCCTGCCTGTGCGTCACTGATGGGGAACCAGTGCCTTCCTGGGGGTCACTGCCCCACAGCCTGGACCTTCTGGGGCTACAAGGATGTAGCATCCAGAGCACAGTATTGCCACGGGTTTCCTCCTCCCTAGAACAGAGCAGGGATGACCTGTCCTGGTAGGGTTATTTACCCGCCTCTTCCCTTTCCCACTGTTATTTACGGGGGAGGTTGTAGTGTTTGGTTTGCTCCTTAGGTCTGGCAGTGCCGCCAGCCCCAGAGACCTCACCTCCAGCTGAAGCAGGAGATCTGACACCGTCCCAGGGCTGTCTTTGTTGAACTTGCTGTATTTGGTGTCCAGATCGGCGTTCATCATCTTCAGGGAGAGGCTCACAGCCTCAGCATCGTCCTGGAACTGGAGGTGTGAGTAGGAGAACAGTCAGGGATGGGATAACATTACTGTTCCCAGGTCCAGTGGGGTCCCTCTGTTCCCAGCATCTCTCCCACAACCTGTCTGGGGCTCCCAAGACCCTACAGACCACCCTCAGAGTGTGTGCTCAGACAAGGACTCTCCATCGCCTGAGCCACCAATGACCAGACAAGGCCTAGGTAATGACAGTGAGCAAACCCTGCCCTGCCCCTCTTCTCCGAGCTGGCGCGCTGACCCGTCCCCACAACAGGGCTGACCAGACTGCTGGGAGCCAGTCCTTCACCGCAGCACCACAGGACTGTGTTTTGAGTGGTGCTTCCCCAAAATACCTTGACTAGGTGCAAGCAAAGGATCCCCCATCCTCATTCCTCTGCTGGCTCTGTTTCCAGCGCCCAGCCTTCCCATCCTGGCCTGACCCATGCTCTGCTCCTTGCTTTTTACCTTCTTATAGCTCTCCACACTTTTCAGTTGACTCTCCTGGCAAATGCAGAGGTTCAGGAAATTCTGCCACTCGTTCTTCAAGGCTTCCTGGTGAGCCTGTGGTGAGACAGAACATGACTCAGTGGGCTCCAGCGAGTCCTGCCTCCCCCACCACTGGCCTCCTTTCCCCAGAGTCCCAGAGATCAGAGGAAGGGTGAAGACCACTGTTGAGTGGAGGCAAAGCTATGCCCAGGCATCGCCTGACGCTGAGCCTGAGCAAGGACACTGCTCCGGGAGGACCTGGCCCATGCAGAGCAGCCACCATTTCTCAAGGGGTCTCAGCTCCAGCGGCATGGGTGGCTGTGAGCCCACCTCTGTTCGCCACTGCTTGGGAACACAAGCAGTTTATTCAGGGTGGGAGCTGGTTTCACCCGGGAGAGGCCATGCTGTGTCATAGCTGGCGTTTCACAGCAGCATGAACGTGGCCACACTGACCACACATCTGAGCACTGGACCAGGAGCTGGTCCCAGCACACACATGTTAGCCGCTGTCTCCTGGAGATTTCTGAAGGGCTGAAGACCCTGCACTGCCCCCAGCCTCCCCGTGGGGCTGGAGCAGGCGGAATGATGCTGCAGTAGAGCTGGTGCGGTGTGGGAGGAAAGAGTAACATAGCAGCTCTGCAGAAGAGGTGAAGAGGTCTCCTCCAGCCCACCTCCTGGCTCTTGATGCACAGAGATGCTCTTGTTCTCTTACAGGGTGTGGGAGGAGACCTCCTTTCCCTACCTGGATAGGCTTGACAGCGGGATGCTTCAGCTCAATCATCCTTTCCCCATCATCCTGAAGATGGTTCACAAGCTCCTCCTGGCTGAGCAGCTCTTTGGCCTTGAAATCCTGACAGGGAAAAGAAACTTCATGACCCTGGGAGCACGCAGGGAGCACAGAGCAGCCTCCTGGGCCACCAATCCCCACCTAGCAGAGAGAAGGCTCCCAAAGCACAGACATCCTTGTTTGTTTGTTTTTAAAAACAAGGGGCTAGGCAAAGCTAAAACAAATTAGACATGCTCGGGCCTCAGCAAGCACCAGGGCATTCATTCAAAGAGCATTTTCCTAAGCAATTATCCCTCTCCCCCTGGTCCCAGCGTATAGCAGTCACTGGGTGTTGTACTTTGGGTCTGGAGGCTGACATGACGCTGAGCCCTTCCCTCCCCTCTGACCGCTGAGCCTCACCGACAGCTCTGTCATGTACAACCGCACGTGCCAGCTCAGGGGACAGGAGGGGACACACAGCGTAGCTCATCCCTAACTCCAGCACGGGCCCAGAGCGTCTCTTCCACCTCTGTCTGTGCCCAGCGCTATCGGGCTGCCTTGGAAAGCACCAGGCCCAGGGCCGGCGGGGGATGTCTAAGAGGCGTCTGCCCCACAGCGGGACACGCTCCCAACCCCAAGAGCTCACCTCGTACTCCTGACGCACGCTCTGGATGTCCACCATTTGGTCGCTCCAGTCCCGCTTCAGGATGCTGGTCTGCTGGTTCGTCAGGTAGCCCAGCTCCTTGGTGCAGCCCTGGAGGTGGTGGTACAGGCTGCCCAGGCTCTGCCCTCGCCAGATGGAAGCTTTCTGCCATGCACACAGAGAGAGACAGCCTTGGTGCTCAGCCTGAGGAGCCTCTTTCTCTTCCTCCTCCTCCCATGACCCAGGACCCCGCTTGTGCTCTGCATCCGCGAGGAGATTCACAGAGACCTTGCTGAGATATCTGCTGCTGCTTGCCCTCAATGGATGGGGCTGCCGGTCCCCTTCCCTCCTTCACAGACAGGATGTATTTGTCTAACCAGAATCACGGGTGTGGGCTGGTGCCTCGGGCAGCCTGAGGGCTGGCCCAGCTCTGCTGTGTTTCTCACAAATGCTGTTCTCCAGCATTAACCTTTACGGGCCCATCTGGCTAAACCCAACGTCTTCTTCCTGGCCACCTCCTTTGCTCCAGCTGCTTGTTTCCCCTCTGGAGCCCTCACTGAGGACCAGTGCAAACCTCAACATTTGCAATCCTGATTTGGAACAGCCTGTGGGCTGGGACAGGGTTTCCTGCTGCCGCATCCGTAACCCCATGCTCATGGGCACATGGGCCCTCCAGATCAGCGATTCATAAAGAGGAGAGGCTCAGGTCTCGCCTGCAGCATTCCCTGGAGCACAGCGAGGGCACTCTCAATGTACACCCATTCCAAAGTGGGGAGGAAATGGGGAAAGAAAATAAGGGACATGACTTCGGTCTGCAAGACTAGAGGTAGCTCCTGCCCTGAGCCGGGCATCAGGGATGTGTTACTCTACTGTATGACCCCATCTGCCCAGAAAACCACTGAGAAGCTTACCAGCAAGTCCTTGTACTGGCTTTTTAAATCTGCCACATCCTGGGTTACAACACGGCCAAAACCAAGGGGGAAAAAAAAAAAGAAAAGAAAAAAGTCATTACCAAAACACACGGTGGATGCTGCTGAGCCAATTTATGGAAGGTGCTTTAGAGACCACTCAGGAACCACCTCCCCAGCCCTTGCACGGCTTGACCAGTCCAAGCTCAGGTCTCCCTGTGCCCTCTGCAGAACAAGGGTGGATATTCACCGTGCAGAGGAGCGGCTGGGACACGCGGCCAGACAGCGAGCAGCACTCGCAGGGTCTGAGTGAAGCAGACAGGAACACGGAGGGGGCGAAGGGTGCCTTACCCCGGAATGGAGGTTCTTGATCTGGAGGCCATAGGCTTCAATCTCTTTCTGGAGGATGTTGTGCTCAGCTATTTGCTTTTCCAGTTCTGACATGCTGGGGCCGTACTGTCCTGCGTTGACTTGTTTCTGTGCAAAGGAGTTAGGCAGAGACTAAAGCAAAAGGCTTCATTTCAGGGAGATACACCCGTGAGCGCTGGCAGGGTATGACAAGACCTGGTATCTGATACCAGTCCAGGAGGAAGGGAGGGGATCTTGTGGTTGTTCACTGTGGTTGCTGGTGGTTGCCATTTCCCCAGCCATACACAGGGGCGAAGATAACCAGGCCATGAAACCCTGGTGTGCCAGCCTAGGCTGGACCAACCACCCTTCCCACAGTGCCATGCAGTGGATGAGTTACCATCCAACCTTCAAGAGAATCCAGGTTGACTCCAAACTGGGCACTGCATGTACCCAAGGCCTTGCAGGGCGAAACCCTGGGATGTAGGGCTGTAAAGTCCTCAAAGACATTGCTTTCTTGATCCTTTCCTCCCTCAGCAGGGCATCTCTACCTGATCCCCCTCCGGTAGCTCTTAATCTGAAGGGGTCAGTCAAGAGGGTCCTCCAGATGGTTTTAAGAGGTAGGAGGAGAGTTATTCTCCTACCCAGAGCAAATGAGTTGCTTCCACCATCCCCAATGTCCCTGCATGATGCTGAGCACACAATGGCTGGCAGAGCCCTCCAGACAATAGTAGGTATTATCTGATCTTATAGGAGTTGGGAGATACATCTAAAACCAGCTGATGTTACCATTTTTTGGTCCAGGATCCTGGCCCAGTCTACCCTGGGCCCCACATCAGGGATGTTCAGTTGTTCGTAGAGGGTCCGGTACTCTGCACACAGCTGTGTCACACGGTCGTGGAGCTGCTGGATGCTGCCAAGGAGAAAAGGCACATGTCTCCATGTCAGTTTGTGAGAGGGAGAACCAAGGTGGGCTTGAAGAGCCCAGATTTCACTCGTAAGATGCAGGCTACTTTGTTGTCCCTTTGTGACACCAGCCTCCTTCAGCAGTGGAGGCACTTGCCCTGGTGCTCTCCATCTCCAGGAATGTCTCAGGAATTACAACCCAAGAGGAAGCTGCTGTCCCTTCCAGCTAGAAAAAACTCTTCCCTCCTGATTTCCACCTGGAAGGGCTGGAGTGTGGAGGGGAGCAAAGCACCAGAGGCCAACTGAAGCTCTTCTCCCATTCAAACACCCAACTCCGCTTGCCTGAACGAAAGGCATTCAGTTTAGGAAAGGCAGGGGAAAAGGGGCTTTGCCCTGGGAGTGGGCCCACGTTTAGCTCTGCATTTTTCAGGTACCTTTTACAAGAGCTCCCAAATAAGACTGAGGACTCTTGGGTGGTCACTCTGGCAGCCACCCTGCACGCCACCATCTTTACAATATATTGGCAGAAGCCCTGATTTTAAGTTCATGGAAAGAAGGGTGAAACTCTGCCTCTCATGGCAAAGACGAGCTCAGCCTAGATCCTAGGTGGGTTCCCAGTTGCTCAGTGCCCCTGCCACACCAGTTCCCCCCGCTGTACTCACTCTTTCTCTATCTCAATCGCCTGCGGGTGTTTCAGTCGCTTGGCCCGGTCCACATCCAGAAAGAGGTCCTTCAGCAGAGTCTCCGCTTCCTTCAGGTTCCTGGCATTCTCCGCCTGGAACTCAAAGGCCTTGTTCTTCTGGTGATTGCTGACATCCTGAAGACCAGGGATGACAGAGAAGTCTGGTTGGACCACACCAACCTCACAACACTCTCTCTGGCCAGCACAGAGGACCTGGATGCTCAACAGACCGACCGCAGAGGAACACCGGTGCAAGGGTGCAGTTTGGGAAGCATACGCCCAGCTGAGCTGCCTGCTTCAGCATCTCTCCCACCCTGGGGACCAGTGTGGGTCAGGCTGGCTGCCCGCCTCTGGGGTTGCTGGAAGGCCCAGAGCTGCGCTGCTGTAAATGAGATAGCCTCGGCACCGAGCGGAAAGAACCGAGGGCAGAATTTGGGAGGCCCTGGTACGCAGCCCCAGGGGCTGTGAGTCTCTGCGGGGTGCTCTGTTCCTCCCCAGCCTGGAGTCAGCCCCCAGACCTGCACCAGCCCACAAACACCTGACCTGTTATCCTAGACACGGCATTTCTGGGCAAAGCCTTGCTCCTTCCCACCGCCCTCTGCTACGACTCACCTGCTTGAGTTTGGACTGTGTCTCCAGGATGTCCTTCTCCACCTGGTCAGCATTGGTTTGCATGCGGGAGATGAGCACAGCCAGCTCATTTGCAGAGGACCTGAGGGGGGGAGCAGCAAAGCAGATGGGTGGGTGAAGGTGCTTCTCACCCTCTTCATCACTGCCCAGAACCTGACACAGGTCTGGTTCTTCAGGCCCTTCCCTTACGTCCTCCTGGTCTCCCAAGGGAGTCTAAGCTGTGGCCAAGGACAAGGATGCATACAAGTGGTTGACATCTGGCTCGTTGCCTTCAGCCGAGTGAAGGTGGTGTGCTCAGAGGGAGCGGGCGCTGGGTTTTTACATACCACACAGCTCATCTGCACAGCTCCCTGCTGCAGGACACTGCAGGTGTTCAGAAGTTCGTGTGGATTCAAAAAGCAGTGGAGGAAAAAAAATAAATAAAAAATAAATCCTTGTAGGGTTCTCAAATGCACTAACACCACATCTGGGCTGGGGATACCCGCAGCCACAGACGGCTGGAGGCCAGAAGAGTACCCTGCAGCGGAGCACAACGTGCTTGCCCTGTTCGGAGGTGCCTTCCTGGGCAGCCCTTGGCTGCTGGCAGAGGTGGGCAAGAGGCCCTTCAGCCGGACCCAGAACTGCCGCCCTGTGGTCTTGTTTCAAGCCAAGCGCTCTGCAGTTCAGCCCACTGAGATGCTGGAGAGCCCAGGGCCACCCCAGGACCAGGCTGTGGTGGACAAGGACTTGCCAGCCATGCTACAAGCCCCTCGGGGTGCTGGCTCAGCTGGTGCAGCCATGCTGCTTTCAGGGCTTGGAGACAAATTTCCCAAACCCATAGCCCAACTACAGCCCTCCTCGCCCAAGCGAAGATTTACTGGAGGTCCCTAGCAGACAGTTCCCTACTGTCTCTAACCTTGGTGCCATCACACAAACATCATGGCCCCTATTCCATCACCGCTATCTTCAGCAGCCGCCCAGAGCCCTGCCGGCACAGCTAGATCCCGAGCTTGCAGCAAGGCAGGGGGTGGTTCCCACAGCTACGTCCCCAAAGCTCCCTGTGGACAAGGAAGCACAAACCTCAGTGCCACCTTTGTCCTCGTGTCCTGCGGCTTCTAACAGCACCTGCCCCTGGGGACGGTGCCGGCCCTACCCTCCAGGCAGGGAGAGTGCTGCGCTGCCAGGATGTGGGCAAGCAGTGGTGGGAGGGCATGGACCCATAGCATTGTCCAGGTACTCTCCAACCCTTGGATGGGCTGGTGGGACAAAGCTCCGCAGAGGTTCAGCTCGGTTACATGCTGACTCCGGAGTCTGAGCCCAGAAGGAAAGAGTTTGAGCAGCCACAACGGGACATTGCGTGAGGGTACAGCGTGCCCCGTCCCCTTGGATGAAGAACGTAGGGGAAAGGCGCTGTCCTGCAGCGGAGCCACACACATCTGCCCTCCAGCCACGTGGTTTCCTTCCTAGCCCCTGACTCCAGCAAAGGACTGGGGGAAGCTGTTCCCTTCGTGGCTCTGTCCTTGCTCCAGCTGTTCCACAGTTCACATCAGAGGCTGGAGCAGATGCTGGGATGTTAGTTTCTTACAGCCCCCAGTGACCGTACAGTGCCAGTGAGTTACGGTCACCCCAAGCCAAGCACTCGGGTGCCACAGACTGAGCTCACGTTTCAAGTCAGCTCGGCCCACGCTGACCGCTGCCCAGCCCATGTCAGTGCAGAGACACAGCCCCAGCGCTCCCACTCACAGCATCCTCCCATCCTCTTCTCCGTCTCCTCCCTTGTTTTTTATTTCTCAGGAGGGCGGCATGGGCTTGGGACAGGGCAGCTCCCAGCTCCTCCTGGGGCTTTGGGTTGGCAGCGTCCCCTGGCCATGCCTCATCTTCCCTGCATGCAAAATGCTCGTCAGCGAAGTCAGCGGATCGGCTGCGTGCTGGCAGTGCCCTCTTCTGCAGGGTCGGGTTCCAGGGCTCGCAGAGCCAACGAGCCCAAGCGGGGCACTCAGCATCCTCCAAGCATCACTGCCTGCACAACCTGTCTTTTACACCCCGCTAAACATCCCTCCTGCCCCCTCTGCGCCCCGTGGGTGCCTTTCCTGGGGTAACTGCGAAGCTCAGGGTGACAAAGCATGGTCCCAAGTCGCAGCACAACAGCAGCGCAGAGCCAGGACTGGTCCCCGTGAGCTGGCAGCCGCAGGAGGTCCCCCCTCCCCAGGAGGTTACACAATCTCCCACTCATCCCTGACACGCCTGGAATGAGGTGGTGTCCCACGAGCAAATACTTGAGCACCACCCAAACTTCCTGCCCGAGCTCTCTGGTGCAGGGAGGAGAGCGTGAGTCACGGGCTGGCCGCCGTCCCGGGGATGGACGCCTCTCCCCACGCGCCAGGGAGGGAACCAGCCTGTCTGAATTCAGCTCCCACCTGGGGAGATCGCGAACGGGGTGTCCAGTTTGAGCCCCGTTGCGATGTGACCACGGATACCTCTGTCCCCAAGAGGAGAGAAGTGAAGATTCATCTTTCCCAGGGAGGGTAGATCGCCAATAAAATCCTGCTTATTCCTGATGGCACCCCCTTCCTGGCTGAAGAAAGCCCTGGGACACCCCTTCTCTTGGTTCACAAGGCTGGGCACACCAATCAGCTTTGTTTAGGCCAAGCCACAACAAAACCATGGACTGAAAAGCCCTCAATGCTGTTCTGGTCACAGGACCCTCGCCTCGCCCATCCCTAGCCTGCACTGCACGGGGCGCCGGGGGTTAGGAATGAGGATGCTGCTGCAAGCAGCCTGATCTCAGGGAAGAAGTGATGCTTCCTGGAGGACATCGTCTCCACCACAGACCCTCCTATCCCAACTACAGACTATGCCGAGAGGAGTGTGAACTTCTGTCCATGCTAATGCCAATCCACGCAGCCTGCGGTGGCACAGTGGCGTCACCGTCCTTTCTCAGGGCTGTCCCTTCTGCCCCATCCCGCTGCCCCAGGAGAAGCCATCACTCAACGCGAGGTGAACGTAGTCTGGCCCCACGCTTCAGGGTGGAGATGCTGACGTTTGCGCTGCAGAGAGGCAGCCTGGCACTGGCTGGGACGCAAGGAGCCGCAAGCTCGGCCGTGCTCATGCTGGGCATCCCTCAGCCTCCCAGGGCTCAGGTCTGACTTGTGGTTCGTGTGTCCAGCTGCAGTCCTGAGATGGCCGAGGGCAAGGCTCGGCAGCGCTCCTCCTGCTCCTCCTCCTCCAGAGCCAGGGCAGGCCTCCTCCCTAGGGCTACCTCATGCCTAGGAGAGGCACAGCACTGTGATTACCATTATTAATTGGCTCATTTCTCACCACTTTCTGCCTCCTAGACAGTCCAACTGCACAGGAGGGACGGTGCCTCTGAGCAGGGGCAGCACCGTCCCCCACTCCCTGCCACTCCTGCCAGAGCACGTCTGGGCAGAGCCACAGCACCCACCCCCTTCTGTCCACGACCCTCTCCGTCCCGTCCTTCCAGGGACTTTGCTTGATGGACACAGGGAGACCCCAAAGCTGGGTCGGTTCTCCCCGAGGCGCAGAGGCCCCGATCTGCCAGCCCAGGCTGCTGGCAGCACACCGCCACCAACCCCTCGCCAGCTCTGGGACAGCCCCTGTGCCCGTGCCCATCCCCCCAGGGCCCACACTGCTCTAGGCTGATTGGAGAGAAGCAGAGGAGGCAGTGGCAGGAGCAGCAATCCCAGGAGACAATTAAACCAGGAGATGACTTACCACCCACCTCCAAACCCGGCCTCTGTCGAGATCTCACCAGGGCAGCCAGTCCAGCAGCTCCGATTCGACTACGCCGAGCTTTCCCTTTCAGCCCAGCAGCGTGCCTCCTCCTCGAGCAGGGCACAGCGAGGATGCTCCTCGGGGACAGCCCTCTGCTTATTGTCACCTCCCTGGGATGCACCCACCGAGCGCAGACCTGGGGGATGGGATGCTCAACACCGTGCTCCCAAGGACCAAGACCAGGGGTCAGTGCCGGGAGCAGCACCCACTGATCGGGAGCGTCCGAAGGAAGGGAACCGCCGCTGCTGCTGATGCTCTGGCCTCAGGGTCACCAGGAGCAGCTATGGGCCACCAACATTGTCTTGGTGGCCAGCCTTCATTTTCTCAGCTAATACGGGCACTGACCAAGCCCCAGGCTGTGGCCAGACCAATTAGCTGTCTCTGGTGGGTGGCGGTGGCTGCTAAAATAAGTACGACCAGCTCTGTAATTGCCATGCTTCTGGCTCCAGCCTCCATCCTGCCCAGGGAAGGGGCGGGAGGTCTCGCTGGGATGCGACCCCAGTTATCCCGAGAGGCTCATGCTGGGAGAGAACCTGGCCTAAACCCTCCTGCGGTGCCACGGGGGCTGCAGCTGTTCCCGGAAGCCACCTGAGAAATCCCCAGCCCAGGTGTGGAAGCCAGCTGGGGAGGTGGATCGATTGCGTTAGCAAGACTAAAAATGGAGGCTGACAGAGCTTCCAGATGAGTTTGTGGGTCCTCAGCTCCACTAAGGCAGAAGCTTCCCAGCACAGGGGGCCGGCTCTGCGCAGCCACGCAGGGAAGCCCCGGCCTTTGCAGGATCCCCTTTTGCCCCCTGCCCTCCTCGGAGGCTGTTTGCTGACGCTGGGTTTGGCCCCGTAAACGGTGCGGCTGGGTGCCAGCATCATGTCGTGCCCACCCAGGCGTTTGCACGCACGCCATCCTGGCCTGCTGCTGTTGGTGGCCCCAAGCAATGGGGACCAGAACCCCTTCTCCCTGAGGGTCCTCTCCTCAAAACAGACCCCTTTGCCGTTTCCTTAGCCTCCAACCCCGGCTGGGCACAGGGATTCCCGCAGGATCGGTCCGCTAACACTGCGAAATGCAGAATTGCTGAGGAAGGTGGAAAAGACCCCCTGAGCTGGCGACTGCAGCTGATGGAGGGATGAGCGCTCTCTCTGCAGGAGCACCCCTGCCCAGAGGATGCCCTGCGTCCTGGTCACATCACACATCCCGCTCCCCAGGGCTTAGGGAACCTCTTCAGCGGGGCCACAGCTGTCGGATCCCTTGGTGCCGCCTCAAGACAGGCCTGGAAGAGGCAGCCTCAGCTGCCTGACCTGCGGAGACCCAGCCTGTGGCCAGGATGGATTCGAGCAGTCACCAGCAAACCCACTCCTCACCTATCTTCACCACCTGAGCATCCTTCTCCAGGGATCCCCAGGCAGCCCCACACTGACCTCACTCAACCAGCAAGTCCTGGCAGCTCAAATCCAGGCTGGTACCTGCCTCACCAAGCAGATCTTGCTCCACCCAAGCAAAGAGGCTGCGTTTGTTCTCTCTTCTCCTCCCTGCCCAAAAGGGGCTTTGCATCTTCCAGCTCCATGAACGCAGCTCTGAGCCCATCTTCAGGCACCACACACCCCAGGGGCTGCACAGATGCTTTGGGGCTGGAGTACGAAGTCCACAACAGACAAGGACAACAGCTGGGGCATCAGCTCCCAGCGAGCCCCAGCTTTCTGGCTGCTCCGCAGAGAGGGACGGTTCTTAGGAGATGGCGAGCGCTCTTCCCTCACCTTCCCCCAGGGTCCACGGGACAGCCGAGAGCGGGGAGAGGAGTCACACTTACTTGCTAGGCTTGACAGGGGAACTTCTGTTGGGGGAACTTCTGCTCGGGGAGCCTTTGCCCGCCCCCTTGAACATGTTGGCGAGGTCCCAGCTGGTTCCCGGAGTCTGCGAAGTCGTGGGCGCTGGCTTTCTTCTCCGGTCTGCCGGGATGGAACGACCAGACTCAGCGAGGGAAGGTCGGCAGCGCGCTAAAGAGCAGTTTCTGGGAGGCTCCTCCCCAAACGCAGGTGAGCAGCAGTGGAGATGGAGGCACATATGAAAAAATGACTCGAAAAACCAGTTTTGGGTGGAAAGAGCAGAGCCCCAGAGGGAGAACGGGAGACCTCGCCCTGGCTTGGAGAGCGTTCTAGCACACACGGCCACGACCGTGTGGGAGTTTCTCAGTGGAGGGGCAAAGAGCAAGGCCTTTGCAGGGAGGAAGAGTCTGCAAACGTGACTTTGAGGGAGTGCACTGAAACTACGGAAACACAGTTTAGGGCATCTCCTCCCGTTGGCTGTTTAAAATGCTAGGAAAGCAGCTGAAGCCCTACAGACCAAGCCAGCCCAGAGTTTTCCAAGGCAGCAGCCAATCTGCAGAACATGGTGTTACTTTGCAGTTCAGTAAACTTTTGGTCCAGGCTCAGCACACGCTGGCCCCGGCTGCCAGCAGAACACTGAGGGCTCACGGCAGAACGAAGGTCGGCAGCTCCAGCGCAGCATCACGGGGAGCCTCAGCCTTCAGGATTCAGGCTCTGGGACAAACTCAGGTACCGAAGCACCAAAGATCTGGGTCTGAGGCTCCTCCTAGACACCCTGTCTATGCAAGACCTTAGAGCAGGCTTTGTTTCTGGGTAGCTCTTTCCCCCATGGAGCAATGTTTCGGAGTCCCAACGCGTTCCCATTACAGCCCAGCAACACCCCAGCATCCCTGTGGTTGCTGGCAGTGCCCGTTCAGGCTGTGCCGCACAGTGGGGCTGCCCAGCCCCACGGCTCTCCCAAGCCACAGCAAGGGTCGGCTGCTGTCTGCAACCTGTTGGCTTCAGATAAAGCAAAGTTTGGAGTTCCCCACAACCCAGGAACCCTGTGTTTCAGGCTGATCCGGCTTGGATCCCACAGTGACGTGGGATCCTTGCCCAGTGCAGGACCAGGGAGGGTGGGCACCAGGAGCGGATGGGGACCACAGCCCCCACGTAAACACCAGCCACCCGTGATGCCAAGACAGGTTTGTGGCTGTTCTTCCCCATTTCATGTGGCCCAAGGACAACCCAGGGCCAGAGGCAAAGGCCTGGGGTCCATCGTCACTTCCTGGGTGACCTCTTGGTCCTCTTTAAATCGGCACAAACCAAATCACACTTGTCACAGAAGAGAGGGAAAAATACAGGTGGGACAAGGCTCCTTTGCAAGGGACTTGAGGGCGGTTTCACCCTCCTACAAGCTGCAAAGCCCTACCTTTTCATGATGGTATCACAGCTTGGGCCCTGCTTCTCACAGCAGGATCTCAGAAGCACCAAGACAGGAGGGTCCCCAGCTCAAAGTGCAAAGGCAGCTGGCGTGGGCCGTAGGAGAGCGGTGACCAAGGGAGCTGGAAGTAGTAGAGACCTGCTCCAGGGCCTGCCTCTGCTGTGTGGAGGTCTACAGACAGGATGGAAAGCGGTCACTGAGACATCAACCCTTCACCGTTAATGTCCAGTTGACCAAGAACAGCAAGGATGCACTTTGACTGGAGCTGCTGGAGGGCCCAGGGCGGAGGAACCAGCGCAGCCCATCGCCTGCAGCCCACAGGACCAGACCCTGCTGCACCTGCACTCAAAGGCCAAAAGCTGAGGCCTCGCCAGGGACACGAGTGGAGAGCGTTGGAGGCCAAGTAGACCTCAGTTTGCACCCACGTGAAACAAGAGCATGCAGGAGCCCACGGCCACACAGGACGACCTCCGTGGGGCTGTTCACACGAGCCAGGAGGGGATCAACCCCCTGTGAATTCATGGGAAAATAAATGAACAAGGTCGACTGCCTGTAATTCCCTGGGAGACAGCGTGCTCACATGCTGGAGGAAGTTCTACGAATTAACACGAAAAGCAAACCAGGTCCCTTCCAACACACCCCACCCCGAACAACCTGCTTCCCGAGCCAGCCGTCCCGCACAGCCTGGAGCGGAGGGCTGCAGCTCCTCACCCGCAGCGCTTTACACCAGCAGCTTCCTCTCCTCTGCTTGACACCACAGAGGTGTGATCCTTCCCCTAGCCAAGTCCCCGCCTGGCAGTGAGCCCTCAGAAACACAGAGGATTTTAGAAGCCCATGCTCTTTGATCTCAGCCCCGTGCACACACAGACGCGCGCTCTGGCAAGCGGCGGCCGCCTCCGTGCCCTATGCAGACGGTCGGCAGAGGAGCACCTTCGCGCTCAGGGACATCGCTGGAGATGGCTGGTGCTGAGGCCTGGCCAGGAGCAATGCTGAGCACCCAGCCTCACAAAGGGACCTGCCTCTCCCTCACTCAGGCAGACGCGGCGGGAGGAGAAGCGGCAGAGGCGGCCGGCTAGTCCCACACAGAGCCCATGCAAGGAGGCAGACGAGGGGTCTGTCACCATCCCAGCCTCAGGAAACAGGAGAGGCAGGGGGAAGCCACAGGCAGAGCCGACGGCTCCGGGGTGCCAGGTCTTGCCAGCCCAGCGCCCCTGCCACCACGCCCAGCCCAGGGCCTGCTGCGAGCGAGGGATACTCTGCCTGCTGCCAGCACAGGCTCCCCCACGCTGCGACACCCACCACGGCCTGCACAGGTGAAGGGGACGTCGCTGTGAGAATCCCCACAGAAACACTTGTGACAGGCGCTGCTTGCTTCAGCCCAGGCCGCTTCCAGATCTTCAGCAGGGGTTGTTCAGACCAGCCCAAGCCATGCCTGGGCAGAGTACAATGGTTAACCCAGGCCCTGCAAGAAGCAACAGGCAAGGAGACCAGTTCAACCAGTTCTCCACCACAGCCTCCCACACAGCTGTGCCCAGCACTCGGGCCGGAGCCCAGAGTCCTGGGCAAGACTGCCGCACAGTGTACTTGCTCCTCTGCAACTGGAAACATAAGCACAGGTCTCCAAGAAGACCATCCAAACGGGCATTACCAAGGGTGTCCCTCACCCCAGGCAGCCAGCCCCTCACCCCAGCCGTATTTCCGATGGGATCTGCACTGCAGCAGGGACTGAGCTCCCTGCCGCCTTGCCGGGGCAAGATCATCCACGGGGATGTGGCTCAGGCGTGGGAAGCCTTCATTTCGTTACGGATGGAGCAGCCTTGGCGCGCTGCCGTTGCCCAAAGCCCATCCCAGAGGAAGTTGTGTCTCGCCCAGGGAGGTCCCAGGCAGGCCACAGCACGCTTTGGGGGCTGCAACGCATCTCCCGGGGGTACAGACCTGGGGCTGGCTGCTCTGCCAGAGCTCCAGGCACAGCAGAAGATGGCAGGGGAAGGCACATCATCATCATTTTATTTGCTCTCCAGAACAGGATCCGGGGGTTCATCCCAGGAGCCTGGAGCTGCGCTGGGATGCAGCTGCCTGGTTTTCCAGAGCAGTTACATAACCAGATGCTGCTCGCACGGGTGAGCGAGTCGCCTGCGGGGACAGATAGCAGGCACAGCTGCACAGAGGACCTTGGTGAGCAGGCAACGTCTCAGGGAAGGAAGGTTTCGGGAGCAGTCCTGGACTGATCTTTCACAGGAAACAGGCAGAGGAGGGGTTCAGAGGATGGCGTGCCTTTGTTATCAGGCAGGCCTCTCTGTTAAGTTTTTACAGAGGAGATGACGGCTTAACATGACCCATAAATCATTTACTGCTACCTGTTCAGAGCATTTCCCTGCTGGATGACAACACACTTGCCTCCTCTGCGCCTCCCCTCACCCACCTCTGCACACCAGCTCTCTGGATGAATTTTCTCCCCAGTTTTCGTTTTAAACTTCGGTGTTCTCTTGGGAAGTGATGCGCTGAAACCAAAGCAACGAGCAGAGCGCTTGCACTGCACAAGGTCCCACATCAGGCCACCAAGAGCTGCTCCTGGCCAGACACCTCAGGGACAACTCCACCGTTAAGGTCTTGCATGACCCTGCGGAAGTGGCCGGTGCCTACAGCGCAGCGACCAAGGGACCTTTACAGCAAAATGAACAGCTGGGAGGCAGGGGGAGAAAAGCAGGAACCTTCAGTGAGCACAGATGCAGAGGGTGCCTGGGGTTTAGTCTTCAACACACCTGGAAACAGCCTTGATGTTTTTATAAGGTAACACCTACGGAAGAACCGTTAATGCATCTCCTTGCCCTGGTAAGGCCCCTGCTAATCATCGCCCGCATTTACAGCAAGTGAAACCAAGGGCCCTCTCACCACCCGCCCTGTCCAGCAGCACCCACAACACATCCCCAAGGACAGTTCAGAAGAGCTTCACGGCCACGTGGTCAGAGAGGCAGCGCCCGGCGGCTGGAGAAACGTTCCCTACCCGGTCATCGCATCTCTTGTCTTCACTCCCCTGAAAAAGCAGAGGTCAGGCACAGCCCCTCCTGCCTGCGCTCAGCATCCGAGTTTTATTTCTAACAGTTTGAGAGGTGCACGAGGCTGCGCGGAGGTGGGAGCCCTCTCTAGCAGCGACGGATGCTTTGCTACAGGAGACGCTGCTTGTTTGGCAACCGGACTGGCAGCTGCAGCCAGCCCAGCCCAAGCCATGTCACAAGGGATCCATGGTCTTCGCAACTGGAGACAGAAGGGAGGAGACTTGAGCTGTCCTTCGCAAGAGGGAAGCCCTCCTCGCAGTCTCCAAAGGCACGGAGAACAGCAGCACGTGAAGAGCGGCCATGGGAGGCAGCGACCACAGGCTCCCAGGCGCCCACCACCCCAGGCGGTATCGGAGCCTGTTCCCATGAGCCGTCCTCCTCTGCCTCGCACACACCGAGGGCAGCACCTTCTCACATCATTTCTGTCTCAGCCCTTTTCCTGCTTGTGCAACAGATTTCATACAAGCCAAAGTGAAACTTCAGAGCCTCAGAACAGCCTGCCTCTTTTAAAAACTTGCCACCCCACTGGGCAAATAGGACACTTGATTTTCTTAAGTCTGATGTTACTCAGCCCTCAGACCTCCTCTTGCTTTGCTTTATCAATCGATGAGCAGAAGGGAGGTGCAAAGGCCCTCCCGCTTCTCCCTGCAGGTCTGATCAAGACCCATTAAGAAGGTTCCTGGGACGAGGCAGGGCGTAGCACCCCGCCAGAGCTGGCAGAGGAAAGCGAGCTTTGGCCTCGGAGCCGCCTCAGCTCCACGGACGTTCCCCCAAAAGAGCAGAGGGGGCCGAAGCCAGCACAGCTCTCCCGGCATGAACGGGCAGTCCCGGTCCTGCTCCTTTGTGTCTCCATCTCATTAACAGCTCAGTCCCAAAGCTTTCATGGACTACTCAGCCTCAGACCCTTCAGACATCAAAAAGGACCTGCCTGCTTCCAACCCCACGGCATCTCCATGCTCATTACAGCATCCAGCAGCCTTTCCGAGTTTAAGCCCTAGAGCTAACGAGCAGGACATCCCGGCAATTCCCTACAGCAGCTAACGCCTTAGCCTAATTTTCCTCTCCCCAGAGGATTAGCAAGGCTGTAATAGCACTAAATAAATGCACTAATGGCAGAGTCTCAGACACTTTGTCTGGAAAACTTGTTTATAACTCACAGAATGCAGCCTGCAAATTTGGCTTTACTGTCCAGCGACACTGCTGAAGGAAGCTGCTCCCCAAACGGTGACTGGATCTGAACAAGATGTGTCCTAGATCGTTAATCAGGCAATGAGAGGTAATTAAACACCTGCCTGGAAAGACAGCCTTCGCACAAAGGGCATGGCTGGAGAAGCACCCCATGAAATCAGAGCTTTTGGGGGAGGTTTCTTTCACATCTCCCAGAAAAGCTGCTTTGCTCAAACAGCAGCGCCCCGGCAAAGGGACCACCCTGCACGAGCGCCGGGCTGAAGCACCAGGCAGCTGGCCCACGGCAGGGTGGTGGGACATTAAATGCGAGGCCAGGTTCGCTCTCCTCTCCGCCTCCACACTCGAGTGCGACACAAAGGCCCTGGAATGTGCAAAAACACCTGCGGAATGTGATGTCGTGGGTGGCGGCCACCTGAAACACCTGAACAACTCAAAGGCCAACCTGCTCGGGAGAAAAACTCCTGGCCCTGATACAAAGAGCTGGCGGGAGGAGAAGGTGCTCAGGAGAGGCTGGAGCACGCCCTTTGACAAGACCTGAGGGGCACCAGGAGGAGGATGCTCACGCACCCTCGCACAGACCATCCTTTCCAGCTCCCTCCAGACCAACCAAACCAAACCAACCTCCCTCCAAACCAAACCAGGCTCTGCTTGCAGCGCGGGAGCAGCGCGGAGAGATGAATCCCTCCTGGGTGACCAAGGCAGCGAGCAGGAGGCAGGGAGCGGAGACAGCCCCCACAAATCACCTCCCAGGCTGCAGGGCAGCGCTGGAGCCCAGCCCGTCTCCGGGCGCAGCAGCCAGGAGCATCACTGCGCTCACTCCCCCAGCCGCAGCCTGCCCACCAGGAGCCCGGTGTGCTTTTCTATCCAATCTCCTGCAGAGCTCCGGTTCTGAGCTGCTGTTCCCTGATTCCGTGGCGAGTGCTTCTGTGTCACAGGCAGGGACCAGAGCGGGATGAATGCATCTGCCACAACTAATTCTGTGCGGCCAGACTTCGCCTTTCCCAATTTAATTTGATGCTCAGAGAAAATTAGAGGTTCTTCTGCTTCTGTGGAAAAAGGCAAGCGCTGAAGGTAACGCAGAGGCTTTGATGCTCCTCTTCAGTCATTCGGGCACCACAGCCACAGCATCACTCCCTGGACCGACCACGGGCTGGGGATGAGAGGCGCTGATCTTCATGCAGCGCGTGAGCCTCGGGGAAAACTGCCCGGTCTGCTCTGTGCGCAGACACCCCCGGCCCGCAGCCGGGGGAGGGAGGGACAGGGAGAGCGCTTGCAGCGTAACTTCAGCTGTAGCAACCCCAACCCCACGGGCGCCCAGCCGTGGAGGAGGTTACCAAAGGCAGTAGGGCAGTGCCAGGAATGCTAAGAACACACTAGTACCTGGGTCCGAATTGTAATTCGATGGCACTGGAGCACATGAAAGCCGCGCCCAAGGCCTCGTGCGTACAACAGGCGTGCAAACTGCACCCTTTGAAGGTGGTTTTAAACCTCCCCCCTCCCAAGACATTGCTGCTTTTTAGGCCAGAGGTGGGAAGGTGTTCACCGCAGGTCACTCGCAGCAGCCCAGAGAAGGGCTGGGGACGCGGAGGACGGACAGACGCAGCCGCCTCCCTCGCACGCAGGAATGTGCACTTGAACTGAGCTCTAACCCAAACACAGTAAGCCAGTGCTCAGCAAGGCGCTCATCATTCACCCAGCACAGGGTAAATCCTCAGTGCAAACAAAAACAAAGAGCGAGGACACTGCAGGTATTCGGGCTGGAGGCTCCGGAGCAAGGACCCCCAGCTCTCTGCCCACCCAAGTCTCACCATGATCCACTTGCACGAGAGGGGAATTGTGCAACAGCAGCAGGGCCCCGACCGCTGCTCGGGGGATGCTGTAGCGGGACAGCAAAGGACCCAGCCTCTCCTCAGAGAGCAGCGCGCTCAGGCCCAGGAGGCCTCGCCCAGAAGGCAGGGAGCGGCTGCGTTTCACAAACCTGCTCACCCTCGGCACGGTTTGGGTGAGCCCAGCATCAACCTTTGCCGTAGGCGTGTCCCTCGGAACCGCTGCGTGATCAGCCCCAGAGCACAGCGTCGCTCCGCGCCAAACCCTCCCAGTGCCAGGGCCGAAGGCGTGGCTGGGGCAGGTCTGGGAAGAAGACTTGAGCAGCGACCCAGGTTTCTGAGCTGGGCTGGACAGGGAGCCGCAGCGCTGCCCTGCACTTCAGCTCAGAGCAAGGGAGGGAGGAGAAGGCAAAGCAGCCCCCGAGAGCTGCTGCTGCTCCTGCCTCAGCCCCAGGAAGGCTCATTTCTCTCGTTAAACTGGTTTCTCATGCTAAGCATTTCTACATCCCTTGGCCCTGACCCGTTGTCACTAGACCCCTCGCAGTGCAGGACCAAACGCGCACATGGCCCAAGGCACGGGTACCACTGATGGAGGGGCCAAGGGCCACAGTGTCCATCTCATTCCTGTCGTAACCGGTGCAACAGTACCAGGCCTGGCTTGCTCAGCCTGTAATTCCAGCGCTAAGCTCAGAGATACTCCGTAGGAAAAGTTGATTGAAATAATCTTGACCGTTCTGCTGGAGCGTCCTGTCTGAGGGCAGTCTTGTGGCCTACCTGCCAATTAATTCATGGCAAGAGAGCAAACAGTCCCAATGAAAGAGCAGAGCATAGGGAAGCAGGTTTCCAAGCACACAAACCAGTGCTCTGCATCTTGCTCTGGCAGCTCCAGGCACGGCTGAACCCTGGCAGTTCCGGGGCCGTGGATTTGTTCCGTCACCTCACACCTCCCCTGCCTGCGCTGCTCCCTTGCGACCGCTCTGTTAAGCCTCGCCTTTGCAATTCCGAGCTCCATCGCAGGGCCAAAAACCTCCATAAACTTTGAGAGTCTGCTTTTCATCACACAGGTGACTTAAGAACAGTACCTTTTTTTCCCTAGTGCCTCATCAGTGCCTTCTACATGACTTACAAACCCGCCCTCCTCACTTGCCGTGAACATCACACCAAACCAAGCCAAGCTACCCGAGCGGTGCCCGTTGTTCTCCGAGCCAGCAGGCAGCAGATCCTCCCCCAGAACTACGCGGCCGTTCTCCAGGGGTGAAGTAGCCCCAGGTGACGGTGTGGCCTTGGTCCTCTGAACGCTGCAGAGGCAGAGTGCTTGGTGTTCTCAATGTTCAACACAAACTACATGCCTCAGAGGTCAGGAATAAAACTTTATTGTTTTCATATTTCTTATCTGCATTCAACTAATCAGTTATCTATCAAAAGATGTTTGACACAAAGAGACAAATTGCTCTCAGCTGTTTGTAACGGTGACCGATTAGAAAGCGGCCACAGGACAAATTTTACTGGAGCCAATCCAGGCACCACATGGATTTGCGGTAGGAAAGCAGACAGAGTCTGGTTTGCCAACCAAACAGGAGAACAGTTCTCCAAGTGATTCAATAGAAAAGCTGAAAAGGAGAGGGAAGCTCAGATTAACGTACGCAGAGAGAGGTACCCCGGAGCAGAACAACGAGCTGACGCCTGCGCCGGTTACTGCACGGCCTTGTGCAAAAGGAAACGGGCTTTATGGGGAAGAGAAATCTGCCATCCAGGACCGTGTCTTCTAGAAATCCTCATCTGATGAAGAAGTAGTCTTCCATGTTTCTTTCAGGTTTACAATTCCCCTTTCTCTCGTAAAATCCCCCCAGCATCCAGAGGCAAATGGACTTGGCTAGAATACCAGAAATTCCCACTTTGTTTCCACATGGCAAAAATTAAACACAAACAAGAAGTTCCTCCTCCTTCTCTCACCTCTTTCTGAGCAGAGTCCTCTTGAAAGCTGCTTTGTGCTTTGACAGCTCACAAATCAGATCAACTTGGAACAAAGCAAACATTCATATGAAAATAATGGGAATTGTTAATTCCCCGCATCCATCTGCACCTCGCCTGGAAAATTCTCACGACAACAACAAACCAATCATTTAAAACAGTTCTGGTTCCAACCCTATTAACTCCAGTGCCTAAAAACAGAGCAGCAACGCAACGTCAGGCCAACTGGTGCAGAAGAGTTACAGCAGCCAGAACAGACTGCTGTTTCCCCTTCCAGCTTACAGACAGTGAAAACCCAAACGCTGCTGGTGGAAAGTCCCGAATGCTTTATTTAGGAACACTTCTGCCCACGTGCTGTGTGTTTTTTTCCTGTTCAAGTGATCATGATTATGCAACTACCCACATTCTGAAAGTGCCCCTGTCACCGTAGCACCCGGGCGCTTTACTGAAAAATAAAATTTAAAAAAATAATTAAAAAAAAGCTGTCTGGCATGAGAGGGATGATCTACCACTCAAGAACCATCTACTGCCTCCTGTTGCTTACTCCTCATTTCAGGTCCATCTACTGACCAAGGATGAGGAAAAAGCGACAAATGAACTCCAGGAAAAGAGCATCTTGTTTTCAGGCAAGGTTTAGATCAGAGATAAAACAAACAGTGAGAGACCCAACTCCCCATGAAGAGCACGTAGCTATTTCCAAAGCCACCACCGAGCTAGTTTCCCCGGAAAAGCCTTGCAGGAATAGGTTCTATGCTGTATTTTGGATTTAACAAAACGTGTATCACTAAAGCAGGATCCCATCAGCTTATACTCCGCCACAACTGGGGTAACCATTAACATTTGGAAAGGCATTTGCCATCCTTAGCAATAAGGAAAGAGGCTGTATTTTCTCATTTCTGAATGTTGTATTTTTAAAAAATACAGAGACTTCTGGGAGTTGAAGAGGAAGAAGTTAGCCCGCCGGCTGCTGTTTTCGTGTAGGCAGCCTCACCTGGCTGGTTTAGTTCTGCACCTACTTTTGCCTCCGTTTCCCCACGACACCCAGATTTGTAGACCCAAATACCAAATTACAGCGTCAATAACGGGGCAGAGGGAGGAATCAAATCATGCCTATGCCCTGGTCCATGGTAAGTATGTGACCGTAACTGCTCACAAAGCAAGTTCCAGCTTCTCCAATGGAGAAGAATGAATGGAAGAATTTCTCTGTGCTCCAGATTATTTCCAGCTATTTATAGTGTACGTACGTTTCTGAATAGATTGTTTGTCCATAATACACCGGGAGAGAACATAAGTGCACAGACATATACACAGAACACAGGGAAGAAGATGGTAAAACCTCCCTCTGTCGGTTTCAGGTGCAGGCATTTGTGTCCTAGAACCTCTTGGAGCTTTTCCTTCAATACAGAATAAAACCTCTGATCCTCAGGGGGTCCTGGTTAACTCTTGAATCCAAAGATGCCCTTGATATATCCAGTGAGGCCACTCTTGGCCTTCTGCTCCACCTTGTCCTCCAGAGGTGGGAAAGCAACGTGATTAAGGGCCAGGTCAAAGAACAAGGGTTTGCACGGAATGGGCTGGAAGCCCGGAGGGAAGTGCACGAGGCTGACTTGCTTGCTGACAAGGGAAGGATCCAGACAGAAAGTCTCAAACCGTTCCGAGAGTGGCTGAAAGAGACCGATACAGAAACACAAATTAAACACACGTCAAATCAAAGCTGACAAGGGTCAAACAAGCAAAGAGCACTCAGCAGCAACTGAGGCAACAGAAACTGAAGTTCCCTTGTGTACATCTGGGGCCCCTGAAAATGGTTCAAACCCCTGTCAAAGCACCACTGCAGGATCTCTGGAAAACCTTCCCCAGTGCAGGGAGAAAGCTACATTTAAAAAATGAAGGTGCCTAGTTCTGCCCAAGGAACCCTGCTCTGTCAGCCACCTTTAGGATCTGCAGAAGGAAAATTAGTCTAATAAATCTCATACATACACTAGTCATGATCAAACTCTAATCAGCATGACATTCCTTAAGTTGCAAGAGACACTCAGCTAACCGGTTAAGAGTAATACTCATTAAGAACATTTCTGGAATTTGCCTGAGCTTCCAGCTCTTACCTTGCCATCCTTGACCTGAGATGGAGACTCAGTCTCATGAGAATCATTTGCATCTGCAAAATTGAAGAAAAAGTGGTAAGAATAACAGGTTAGATCTTGGCGTAAATTCAGACTGTCTCAGGAGCCAGCTGTCCTCCGAGCACAGCAATGAGCCTTTCTTTCTAGGATACACAAGACAGTGTTTTCAGTAGAATCAACTTGATTTTCTAGACTAAGAGGATCACACATACTCATCTACAGCCAATACAGCTCTCAGTGATGGAGAGCTTCTCCTTCACGTTGTTGTGAGAAGCTCCTGAAAGAAGCACAGATTCTGAGTTAAGCACAAAGCAGCAGATTATGAGAAGACCCCAGCGGGGTCTGTTAAAGCTACGTTAAGGCAACCCATTAGTTATCTTGGGCTTCCAGCAGCAGGCACAGCAAGAACAGCAGCCCAAGAAATCACAACGTTCATCCATTCCCCTGAAGTTCCCCTAACCTGGTCAACACTGACAAAGAGCAGAAAATCACTGCTCTCCCCTTTCTCAGCAGCTCTCCCAGGTAGGCAAAACTGGGATAACTAAGGCTAAGTTGTTCACAGAAAAAAAAAAAAAAAAAGACTAAACAGAATGTTCTGTGCAGGTTACCAAAATAGTGCACATCCTCATGAAGCGTTTTCACATTTCTGCGCAGGGAGCAAGATGCCAAATTTCCAGTCATTGGTTGCCTAGCTGCACTGCACACAGCAGCAGCTAGACCTGAGGGGGGAAAAAGCATTTTCCAGAGCCTAATAGATCAGAGTAGAGTGGAAACACTTGGAACTTCAGAAATAAGAGAAAAGAATGAAATAGCTGCAGGGGTATTGTTCAAGAGGCGTTAGAGCTCTAGTGTAACTGTGCAACTCACCTAATATAGCTGCTGCTTGCAAGGAATATTTCTCTGCGTTGACTTGAGTGATCAGATCCTGAACATCAGGCAGCTCCTACGTGATTAAAGAAAATTATGTGAGAGGCTCAAATGCACCACAGTTCAAGGATTCAGGCAAAGTTAACACTTGACAAAGTAAGAACTAAGGAATTAAGTTCTAGTGCTGATGAATCTTCCCAGAAGAGGAAAAGCTACAGTATGGTCCTTCAGGCACTACAGCAGCAGCATGACAAAGTGCAGGTGTGAGGAAGTGCAGTAGGTTGTTATGGAGTTGTTACAGCAAGTTACAACTGGCAAGCAAGTGGCCAGCTGAAGCATTTCCACATCACTAGGAAGTCTCTACTATCATGTGTCAAGTAGTCACACCTGTATTACGCTTCTCCCTACTTAAAGCTCAGGCTTGAATTGGAATGGTCTGGCATCTTACTGACAGACCGGGGCAGAGCTTTTCCATAAACTTCAGCTCCCTTCTACACACAGGACTGGGTTCCTACCTTCAAGCTGTTCGTGTGAGCTCCAGCTCCGGACTGAACTTCGCGGGCATATTTCAGCACTCTTTCATACAAAACCAGAGCTTCACTCCACTTCTTTACCAGGACATAGGACTGTGCAATGAAGAAACACCTGCAACAGTAGAGAGCAGATCCTTGACATGCTGTTATCCACACCTTTGGCCAACTCAAATGACTGATAACAGGAAATCACTTATTAAGTAGCACTGGCCAGTTCCCCCTTAGCATACAGGCTTCATTTCACACGTTTCCTCACATGCAGAGGAAACTGCATCAAAGCCCTGTACAGCACGTAGAACTTTGGAATAACAATGTCTGAAGATGTAACGCCTGCTAAAGCAAGACTAGCTGTTTCTCAGTCACCTGTAAGCTTTGTACACAAGCGTCTTCAAGCCAATCTCTTTTTGGAAGTTCTTGTCCTCTTCTAGGCCAGGAAGCTGTGTCAGTTCCACCAGGTTCTGTGCAAAAGAGAGTCAGAATAACAAATGCAGGTGTTGTTTTCCTCTGGAATCTGCTGGAGTAAGAGAAAGCTGCCCCTTTTAACAAGTCAACAGTACACTCCCATGGAAATAGTTTCCAGTTTTCCAATTATCAGCACGCTAACCTTGGGAAGGACACTCATGAAACTTGTGCAAGCTTGCCCTCAGGACAGATTTCCTGACACAAACAGGAATCAGGACAAAGACTCCTCAGATCTCACATGAAGGAATTCTTTCATAAGGCATTTCCATTTCCCATTCACAACTGCTTCAGCCACAAGCTCCCACAGTGAACTGAAAATTTATGTGAGAAATTGAGAAACTCTTTATAAAGAACAAGTACATTTGAAGTATTTTTAGCTGCTACTTTCTCTAGCTGCTCTGAAGCAGCTATCAGGGTGCTGCACACAATAGTCAGAAAAACTGCATTAGAGTGTACAATCAAGGGCACCCATTCTAGCAGCATTTTCTGCTCACAACTAGAAGGGTTCTTCTGTGTTTCATGTAGATGTTGAACATCTTCGCAAGGTAACTGTAGGTACTCAGCTGCTCCTCAGACTTCATGGGCAGTTCACTCGCACTGCTATGTTTTCTACAACCACTTTTTGTACCAAAGTTCTCCAGTTAGTATGAAGAATTAGATCGGTTTTCCCAGCATTACCTGCAAAATGATATCGTAAAGACGGATCAGGTCCTGAGGCCGTGGTGTGCGCTTGCCGTCCTCTTCTGACCGCTGCTGCTGCAGCAGTGCCTTCTGCAAAGACTTTGCCATGCTCTCATTGCGCTTGATGGCTGTTGACAGCTTGATGTAAGTCAAATAACTAAGGAGATAAAATCCCATTAGTAGACTGTCAGAACCACTCAGACATTACTCTCTGTTCTGAGAAAACCCCTCCCCCCAGTCTAAGCTGATACTAGTAGGGGAAAAAACATCTGAAAGGTCAACATGAGAGCCTTAGTAAAACGTTTTCAAAGCTGCATGAATCAGACCCTTATCCGTACCATCATCCTTTGAGATCTGAGTGGGCCAGAACAAAAACCCCATGAACCAAAACCAAACAAAAATAAAGTGTTGACATAAGAGCATGACTTCTTCACACTAGTACAGGTGTTTGCCTATTACCTGTGTAAGTACTGGATGTTGGACACCTTCCCAGAATCATTTTCCAGAGAGTGTTCCCGCTGCTTCTGTGGAAATTGGGGACAAAACACTGCATGATTTACTTATAACTGGCAGCTGAGGGAAGAAAACATCAGGAACAACTCAAGGTAAACCAGGGAAGTTGTAACGGACTTTGGGCAAAAGAATGAGGGCTTCCACATTGCTGTTCACCCTCTCCAGTTCTGAAGAGAATAAAATGAAAGGTGGCAGGCTCTTTTGCAGCTTTTTATTAAAGAAATCCCAGCCACTTTTACTCTTAAGCAAGTTTAACAATAACAAATCAGTCCCAAAGAAATGCTACGTTGTTGAAAGTACAAACACTGATGTTTGCTGCTTACCTGGTCTGGTTTCAGATCTTCCCGAACAGCCTGAATGGCATCTCTACACTCACTGAGTAAAGATTCAAACAAACGTTCCTTTGTCTCCTCATTTTCTGCCTAAGAGCAAGGGAAAGTTAAGACAGATAGGTATTAGAAATTTTTGTATTTTGCATCCCATGATGCAAGAATTAAGTGAGGTGATTAAACAAAGTTTCTCCAAAATTATGGCTTCAAGATCCATGGGCAGCTAGAACTCCAGTCAGCACCTGTCTGCAATACGTGCTGGGGGAAAACAGTGAGAAACGGAGGGGAACGTGGTCGGTGCTAAGAATTTAGCAGCACTGAAGGCCTAGCACACCCAGCTCTGATCGTCTCATCCCTGCAGCAGCTACCTTCCCAGCTACTCCCTTCCCTTCCAGGACAGCACCCACATTGCTCCAAGAACAGCTGAGGCTGGACGGCACTGTGGGAAAGGCCCTCAACAGAAGAGCTGAGCATTACTGAACTGGCAACCTACCAACCTAGACTGCTCTTGTTATGCTGATTGAACTTTTCTCATGTGGTAAGAACATGCAGATGATTATCTTCTCTACACTCCCACTTCAGCAATGCTCACAGTGGCAATCATTGGCTTGTTTGAAGCATTTTTTAAAGTAACCCTGTATTTTAGTAGCAGGAGCGACTGAGTGTTTTTCTGCTGTCATCACAAGTTTTGTCAAAAAAAAGAAGCGGCTTTTGATCTTCTGCCCCAAAACCAAAATCTGAAAACAACTTTTAAAAAGACATGTTGAAGCCTGCTCTCTGCCTAATGGACTGGCATATCATGTACCCAATTAAACACTGCACCCAAAACCAAACTCAGCTTCCCTCCAGCTGCCTGAGAAGGTAACCAGACGGGGACGGCAAGCCCCTTACTGATTCAGTAAGGGAAAACTGCCCGGGAACAAACCGCAACCTCCGCAACAGGAGGAGAGACTGAAGCATATCAGCACGGCGTTACACCACTCCCACCTCATGTAATAGTGCAAGATGAATTTTGCTGCAGCAAATTCGCAATTGTCCAAATGAATAAAAAACTGTCTGAAAACATGCCTGCTTGTTTATCTTCAGTAGAGCTCTACAGTTTGTCTCCCCTCTTTTCAGGTTTCTAAATCCATTAAGGAATGTCATTTTTACTCCCTCACAAAGCCTCAGGTATCTTGACCAGAGATGAAGGCAGGGTTTTTCTGTTTGGTTGGTTTTTGGTTTGCCTGTTTGTTTTTTTTTTTTGTTGTTTTTTTTTTGAGATTTGCTGCAAGAATTTTTAAGACTAACTGTTGAGAATAACCAGAGACGAGTCTGACAGCATTCTCAACCTCACCCAGAGAAGCACAGCAATTTCACTGTACGCACAAAAAAGAAAAAAGACATAGCTAGATCATCAGTCAAGCACAAAGAGGGAAAGGGCTGGGCTGTGCAACGAAACAAAGGCTTTCCTTTCTAAGCAAAGCCTCCTAAGGTTAAGCTGATTCTATGTATAAATATGCATCTGTTCTGGTTTGGGAGATATCAGACCATAAAACTGAGATGCAAGTGCTACGGCTGCTGATTCAGACGCCCTGATGGAACAGCAAGGTTTGGTCTTAAAGGGATTCAGGGAAGGAATCTCACTGAACTCACTTCTGAAAGTCTAGAAGTGCTCATTTCTAATTTTTCATTTGGTCTAAAACATCATGTATCATCTCTGAAAGTTGTTACCACCGTTTTTGCTACGGTCCTAGTTACCAGAGATGACCACAGAATCCTCGAGGCAATACCAGAGAGCAGCACGCTTCCGTTGCTCTGCCCTGGCTGGAGTCAACAGGCCCGAGAAGTCACGCATTCAACTCTACAAAAGGGCTGCCAGAGGTGATTTTAAACTTGGATTCGTGTTTCAGTTTGGCATGTTTGTTCTGTTTCTCCTGTTACCAATAAGACACTGACGGCAATGATGTAACTGTGCTGAGAATCTCCAGTTTTAGACAAAACACACATTCCTGTCTGCTTCTAATCAAACTCTGAGGAGTTTGTCATGTTATGGTTTCAACTCAGTGCAGACTCGCAGAAAGGTGCCAGAGACGCCAGGAACCACCACGGTGCATTCAGCTGAAGCTGGACTGCCCGCCACAGCTGACACAGCAACTGCAGAGCTGCTTTCAAAAGGCCAGGTTTTAACCCTCCGGGAACGCAAACACTGCTGCGCGCAGCTCTCCCGTTACTAGCTGTGATCCAGTACCACAAACCGCCTCTGTTCACTCAGAGCTTCCAAGGAACACAAAAGAAGATGAAAACAAACTCAGATCTCTGTTCTGCCACAGCTTTATGGAACAAAGAGGGCAACTAAACTGAAAAGGCCCAACTGCTAGCCTGGCGGGATGGGAATTAAACGAGGAACACTGGACTCTAAGTGGCACTCCCACCTGCTGGCCGTACTAACGCACTACCCACAAAAAATAAATTCAGCAACATACAATTCACGACCTGATTACAAAACGGGTTAACACTAACGCTTCCTACCCAGCCATACCCTGTTTATCCTACTCACACTACCTTAACACTGTCTTCTGCTCTTGCCTCCTGGCCTTATACCTTTGCAGGGTTTTCATTTTATCGTTTAAGTTGCTATTTATCTTTATCATTTTCCTGGTGATAAACATTTTTGATGCTGCAAAAAGCCCATCTTTAATGGTAATGATTGTTACCAAAGATCCTTTCACTGCCTTTTCAAACAGCAAGGGTGCTGTACGCAGCCGCTGGAAGCAGAATACACCACCTGGGCACCGTTTCCAAGGAAAAAGCGTCGCGTGGAGAACTTCGCTGCAGTACTAAAGACATGGACAGCGTACACCACTGCAAGTGTTTCAGAACTGCTACATTTGAAACTAATTTACATCCCGGTATTCAGTAATCCTCTCCCCACTTTTGAGGATTTGTGTAAGTCAAGAATAAAATGCTATAAATCCCATAGCACCTGCTTCACCTGGCAAATTGCTTTTTGTTGCTGAAAAAAGGTGATTGATACAAATCTTTTTTCTTTTGGTTGCTCTGAAGTGGGAGCATTTGAGCAAGACATTAAAGAAATGAGAACAGTAATTCAAAATCAGTTACTCTTAAAACTGTAACCTACACTTCAAAGTGAATTACAAGTAATGGTTATCACCCTGCCACTGGAAGGTACCGCTTCTGGGCAGAACAGTGCCCAAAAGAGCAGCAATACTCACTGGTTTATAGAGCAGCAAGTATTTATATTTATTTCTAGAGCAGTGAGTATACCACTTAGCAGACCAGCGGAGCTAACCAACTGACACTTCAGCTTTGGCTTATAGTCAATATTCCCACTTTTACTTTTAGCCTTCCAACCTCAAGTTTGCGAAAAAAAATATTATTTAAAAGCTTTCAGTCTGGGTACCTTGTATTATCTTGCACACTGAAGGAAAGAGGATGGTCAGAACACCAGCACTGGAACTGGCTTCTGGGTTACCTGAGCAATCGCTGCTTCGTTGTCGGCCAGCCCCAGCAAGAAGATCCTCACTTTGTCTATCTTCACGGGAACTGTTCTTCCTCTCCACTCCACCTCGCTCATCGTGGCTGCCTGCTTTGCTCGAGTTTGGGTAATCAGCGCCTGTAGAGAGCAGACTTGAACTTATGAGCTTGAACTTTAAGGTATCCAAAACGGACCCTTTCAAACTCACATCAGACTTGGCTAATTTAAGATCAAAGGACTTTTTAGGAGAGTGTGGTTTCCCATAAGAGCCCAGGCTTGCTTCCTCTCTTCTGATATTGGCTCTTGAACAGTGCGCTGCAGCAATATTTATCCTCAGCAGAGTGGTAACGAATGTTTCGATCTGAAGCATGCAAATAAGTTACCTCCAGTTTTTCTGCAAGAAGACCTTCAGTGCCACCAGACCTCAGTCTCATCTGCATCAGCTCATTCATAGCAGACTGGTCACCTGAGAGAATTAACAAGTCATGGTCACATTTCCACCTGAGTTCACAAATTATTTTAATACAAAAAAGCTAATCAATAGATTTTATACTGGCAACTGGGGCACAAAGGGGATAAATCTTCAATTTCATGCTGACTTCACAAGCAAACTAATGCAAACTGGTATTTTGTCTTTTTACACAAAACAACATGCACTGTTGCAAAATGAGTATGTTTCTCCACACCCAGAATGTGTTCAGAATTCGCCCAAAATATTAGAGACTCACTCCAATATCATGTAGACCAGTGCTGAACTATCAAGTCAATATTCCTTTCCTGTGAACAAGCCTTGCTCTTTGTGGGAGATTAGGCACTCCCCCCCTTACCAATATTATAGGCACAGTAGCGAATGTTGGGCGAGATCTCTTCCACGCGCTGGTTGTAGAGTACAGCTTGTTCTTCTGTGAAAGCGTTCGCCAGTTTTTCATAAATGGTCCTACAGCAAAGAACACACATTAACCCTGCAGCGCATGTCATTCTGTGAGACGCTGCCACAAGGGCCGAGTTTGTGTCTCTGCCCTGGAGGATGCCATTGCTCAGCAGTACCTCCCAGTTCAGCGCACGATTAACCAAACAGCTGACAGAGGTGCCGCACGTACGGTATACAGACTTACTGGCCTGATCCAACACCATTTACCAAGTGAAGCTGGTGAAGAGAGGGGACTCACTTGCATTTGTTGAAAGCCTCCATTGCTGCCTTCCACTCCTGGTGTTCGAAACGCAGCATCCCTGTGAGGTAAGCCATGTATGCCTGCAGACAGCGCAAGGGCAAGTTAGTTTCTCTGAGACTGACGGCCTGGTCTGTACCACCTTCAGCACGAAAGGCTGCTGCGATGCCTACGGTAAGTGACTAAGCCTTGCTCTTTTCATTTGGTCTTGCCACAGAAGACAGCTGCTTTTAATTACAGGTTACTAGCTACCTACCTTTTTTCATTTTAACTGACATTGCTACATTTCTAAGGAGATGAAAGCAAAGATGGTTCTTGCTTGTTATGCAATCAACATGGCCCACAAACCTTTTTTCCCCAGCAATAAGCTACAAAATGGCAGTTTTAATTAACAGGATGTGTTGCATCATCTTAGTCTCTCTCAATTCTTTTTACTTTTATTAAATGTACTGCTCTTCAAAGCAAGGCCAATCATTTCATACACTTAATCAACTTCTAAGCACCAGGTCTTCCTCTTGGTGGGTGCCACTGTTTCCTTCTGCAATTCCAGCACCTGCGCTAACAGTTCCAAGCTGTTCAAAAGGAGACATTATCCAGCCTGGGAATCGGGCAGTTTTGGTTATCTATTCCTAGATGGGAATAATCTCATCACCCCAAATCCAACGGTTTCTTGTTCTGCTTTTGCTGTAAAACAAGCTCAAGTATCAGTGGTTACCTGAGCTTCCAGCTTTGTTTTGGCATCCACTCGGTTACTTTCGCACAGGCGCTCCAGCTCCTCGGCATGTTTCACAGCTTTGCGCAGGCGAGACAGCAAGTGAAACCTTTTGCGAGGCTCTGTGTTTGCTTCCTGCTTCAGCTGCATGGCGTAACTCCAGGCTCTCTCTGCATCCATCAGAATCAACAGCAAATACCTGTGGGGCAGACGAAGATTAATGAAAAAAAGACACTCAAAGAAGCATTACGACATCACTGCTAGTTCTTTGCCATGTGATCTGCAAAGATTGGTAACAAAAGTTCAGCTTGGTTAAGAAGAGGTAGATGCTTTTATTTCTTAACATCCTAAGCACACAAATTTGTATTATTCCTGTTTCCTACTGTATTTCTCACTGCAGAAATGTCATTACCCAACTGAGGAAGAGAATTTGGTATCATTCTGCAGCACCACAGACGTTGCAAAGACAAGGGAGTTATGATTTCAGGTTGCGCTTCAGACTGGCTCAATATGGGTAGAAATGTCTGTTTTCCCACCAGCTAATGCTATAATGCATCTGACTTCTTAACAATACAGGTTGTCCCGGTTTTATTTAGTGATGATGGGCTACAGAGACAGCTTCTGCAAGAAGCCACTGGAAGTTGTTTCCCCTTTGGCTGGTGGACTGGGCCGGGCCTAGGGCGGACCCGCTGCTGGCCAAGGCCGAGCCAAGTGGTAGCAGAATGTTCCGTGATAACGCCTCTGCAAAAATGTACTTAAGAAGGGGAAAAACAGGGGGGAAAACAAAAAAAAAAAAAAAGAAAAGAAAAAAAAAAAAAAAAGGGAAGTGAAGAAGTGAAGAAGCAGAAGCAGGGGCAGAGAGGGGGAGGCACGAGCCTCGTGGGCCTTGCACCCCTCACCCTCTGGCCTCCCGCCGGGCGGCGACTGGGCCCGACTCGGCCCGGCCCGGCTGAGAGAAGTGGAGAGGAGATGAGATGTGAAGAGACCCTGAGAGGCGTCTGCCTGCCTGTTGTGAAGGATTTCTGTGAGAGGAACGGCTGCAGACCCCAGGGTCAGTGCAGAAGGAGGGGGAGCAGTAATGCTGCTCCCGGCCAGAATTCCCCTGCAGCCCGTGGTGCAGCCCATGGTGGGGCCGGCTGTGCCCCTGCAGCCCGGGGAGCCCACGGAGGAGCAGAGATCCCCCTGCAGCCCGGGGAGCCCACGGAGGAGCAGAGATCCCCCTGCAGCCCGGGGAGCCCACGGAGGAGCAGAGATCCCCCTGCAGCCCGGGGAGCCCACGGAGGAGCAGAGGTCCCCCTGCAGCCCGGGGAGCCCACGGAGGAGCAGAGGTCCCCCTGCAGCCCGGGGAGCCCACGGAGGAGCAGAGGTCCCCCTGCAGCCCGGGGAGCCCACGGAGGAGCAGAGATCCCCCTGCAGCCCGCGGACAGACCCCACGCCAGGGCAGGGGAGGAATGTGAGGAGTTCTTCCCCTGAGGAGGAAGCAGCAGCGTAAAACAACGTGTGATGGACTGACCACAACCCCCATTCCCTCTTCCCCCCTGTGCCGCTCGGGGGTGGACGGTGGCAGAGATAATGTTAAGCCTGGGAAGAGGGAGGGGTGGGGGGAGGTTATCTTGTTTTCTGTCTCATTATCCTGCTTTGGTTTTAATAATAAACAAATAGTTTTCCCCAAGTTGAGTCTGTTTTGCCTGTAATGGTAACTTTAAGGATTTCTCCCTGTCCTTATCTCAAACCTCGAGCCATTTTCTTATATGATCTCTCCCTGTTATTTCAGAGAGTGGGGGCAGTGAGAGAGAGAGACTGCGCAGTCTGGTCCCAAGCGGGGCTGAACTACGACACAGGTGAAGACAATACCATGTTTTCTTTTCCCCACAAGAAAAGATGAAACAGCAGACATTCTAAGTGTTTCTGAAAGACAGGAAATGAGCCCAAGATTCTGGCTATTCTCCACATGCTCTATCAGACAAGCATTCTACCAAAGTTTGAAAATCTAAGTAAAACTTGCAACCCGGTATTTCTATTCCAAGGGAAGAGATTACATCTCCAACACAACCTCGCTGGCTACACCACTGACGCTATCAGCCTTCACCCGCTACCCTGCCACAGACCTGAGTGAGCAGCTCCTCTTTAATAACAAAGTAATTTACTGATTGGTAAAAGAACCCATATTGGCAACTATGAGGCAAGAGAAGGAACTGGCTGCTGCTGCTCCCTCTTCTCCCACTCGTTCACATGATAAAGCAGGACCTGAGCGGTGCCTCCTCCCTCTGCACTGCAGCCTGAACTTTCATGTTTTCTTGATATGAACACCACACACCTCTGAAAATAAACATTTCTGCATATGTTGTACAGAGCAGTTTTCCACCACACTCACGTGAAAATAAAGTACTGAAATTAAAAATTATTCCCCAATGTACTGAATGCTCCATTCCACCCAGTGACTGTACCTGTTGTCTGAGAGAATCTCTTCAGTTACTTTCCTCCCAGTGAACTTGTGCCTGTTTCCCATCTTGAAGTTGAGTGTTTTTCGGAGCCGCCGTAGCCTACGGGAGCAATAACCCCTACAGAAAAGACAACTACAGTCAGTTTGGCCAAAGAACAACTTGTTTTTTTTCTGTTTACTGCTCTCTTCAATCAGGAAAAAAAGGACTAAAGGCTGTGACAGGCAACTTTTTAACAACTAATGGACATATGGTAAGATGTAGCTCAGAAACGAGCTGTAAACCAGTGGTTAACAGAATACAAGAACGGTAAGAAGTAGTATAATAACTCCTGGCGTTAAAAAAACAGAACGATGTTCTCCTTAGAGTCCGATTGCTTTACGCATCTTTATTGAACACTCAGTTCTGCAAGAATACGGTGATTAGCAGTGAGGTGTTAACAAACAGCTCTCAAAAGGGAACGGAGAACCAACAGCCAGCTGTGTCCTAAAGGGAACAGTCACAGCTCATCACCTCTAATGGAAAAAGCTACACTGCTTCCCGTGGAGCAGCCTCTCGAGGGGCATTACTGGGCAGCTCGGTTTTGCTGCCTGCCACAGCGCGTTTACGCTTTAAATGAAGCGAGCCACGTCACACCAGTAACTCCAGGACGTCCAGACCATTTACTAACCTGTACCTCTGGAAGTCTCCATGTCGTAAACCGTGCTGCTGCTGAGACTCCTTCACGATCTGAAGGACTGCGACTTGCGTTAAGGCACACTGACAGTACAGTCTGTTACCAGCTCTCTGTTCTACCCCAAAACAACGGACGGGAACGCCACAGGTTCCACCAAGCAAAGGCACTTTGCGCAGAGGGACACCCAGAAACCTCTTCAAACTGCACAGCTGAGAGCGCCGAGGGTCCTAAAAGACCTCACGACTCCACTGCTTACTTCAGAGCCTCATGAACGTCACCAAGGCCAGGACTGAGCTGTACCACGGGCACCTCCTCTCTCAGACAACAAGAGCCTTGTCGTTACCCGGGCTCGTTTCAGGACAATAAGCTACGCCAACAGGCGCACCCAGGCTACTGTAACCGACTGCCCTAGCTACGCCGCACTGCCTCCCCAGTTGCACTTGTGACACCGTTTTCTTGGCAAAACTGAAACAGAGAGCAGCTTTCCTGCCCTTGAACGTCCCACCTCTCAGGAAAAGGACGGAAAGACACTGAGCAGAATCACTGCTGCCTTCCTGACACAGCTTCCACAAGCAAGCTGCTTTCTGAATACAGAGACCCGCATAAAAAGAGCTTCTGGGAAGTATGTAGGGGAGTATTTCCTGCACATTTCTAGTCTTACTGCGTATCGCTGTAACGAGCACTCCGAGACAGAATGCACTGGCCTGTGACTGCACAGCATCACTCCGTGATTTCCATCCAGCCTCCACATTCTTCGGCACATTTGCTGATTTCTGTGCATCCTGTACTTACACTCCCAAATAAAACTGTGCTGTAGTCTAGTAAACTTGCTGAGGTTATTCATTCAGTTTACAAGGGATTGTTTTGTGAAATAAAATCTCCATCATAAACAAGAAATCTCCACGCTGTACGTATTTATATCCCCAAATCTCCCTTTTAAGCTTTACCAAGAAGCCTTAAAACCACCCCACAAAAGCAAACTCAGACTATACAGTGATCCCATCAAAAGAAACACTATTACTATATGTAGAGAAAAAGAAATTATGAGACTTTTAAAGTTTAAAATGGCAGATGTCTATCAAAGGGTTTTCTTGGAATTACACCTACAAGAAAGTCTCTTTAGTTTAAGTATTAAAAACCTGCATTGGCGGTTATCACGCTGGATTAGTTTGCATCTGTAGAACAAGTCAAACCGCAGTGCCTCAGCATCGCACTCCTCGTCCTTGCTGCCCAGATAAGATTTTTTTTTCAGCCTGTCTTTTACCCTGTGCAGTTACTCACTGAATTCATATCTCCAACATTATTTACTTTTTCATTGACTATTCCTAACGTTACCAGGGCAATTGCTACGTCTGCATCTTACTCAACAGTTGCTAACTTTACAACACCTGCCACATGCTAAATGGAAAACTGCGATCTTATTTCACTTGGGTTTTCCTCTTACCCAGAAGATAAAACTCAGCTCTCTCACAGCTGTGCAGCTGGACTAGTTTCACAGGAAAGTTTCACATACAAAAACACCACGAGCTTTACAGGCCACATCAGATTTTAGAAGTGCTAAATTTGGAGGAGCCCGTTTGCCATCTCAGTGTGCCTGTTCAGCTATATTTTCTCCACGATTGCCCGCATCAAGCACCAGTATTGCTGCCAGCCTGCTCTATGTAAAGCACGGAGCCCAGCGCAGAGTTCCTGCTCTGAAGGCTGCCGACAGCTGTCACAAGCTCGGAAAGAGAAGCTGTAAAGGTAAGGAATAAATTGACAGTTCAGAGATGGAAAGCTGGCTCCCCCGTTTCACCCAAATCCTCACGGCCGCCCCCGCAGCCGCACACCCGCATCGCCCGGCGCTCGAGGCAGCGCGGCCCCCTCCGGCCCGACCCCGTCCCGCGGGGAAGCAGAGCCGTGCCCGCCCGCCCGCCCGCGGCCTGCGAGCCCCCGCGCTCGCCACAGCGGCCGCCACGTCCCCCCGCGGCCACGGGGCCGGGCCTGCCACGTCCCCCCGCCGCGGCGCAGGATGCTCTCCAGGCCCAGGCTGTCGCCGAGGCTGCCGGGCTGCGGCCCCGCCGGCCGCTCGTTCTCCTTGTTCTCCTCCGCGCCGCCGCCGCCGCCGCCGCCTCCTCCGCCTCCTCCTCCTCCTCCTGCGCCGCCGCTTCCCGCCCCACCGCGGCCGCCGCCGGCGCCCTGCCGCTCCGCCGCCATCTTGTGCCCGGGCCGCCGCGGCCGCCGCGCTGCATCATGGGCGGCAGGGGGGGGCGCCCAGGCCGTGGCCGCCGCGGGGGCAGACGGGACGGGGGCGGACCCGGGGGGGGGTGTCCCACGCGGGACTGGGGGCTCACGCAGGATCGGGCCCTCCCGCCCCTGCCGCCCCGGGGATGACCCCCCCACCCAGGTGCCTCCAGCTCCGTCCCCTTCCTCTGCCCCAGGGCTGAGCCCCGGGGTCACCCCCGCCAGCCCTGACCCGGACCCTGGCCCCATCCACCCCAGAGCTGACGCTCCAGCCCCCAAATCAGCCCCCGGGACCAGCCCCCCCTCGCCCCCCCAAAGCCCTGACCCCCCCAGGCTGCCCCGCATCCCTGCTCAGCCCCTTCAGGGCTGGCTCTGCCCCGCTCAGCACCAGCCCGGCAGCTGAGACTTGGTGAAATCCGGTCTTTCCTGGTAAAATAACCGTGGGCTTAGGGCGTAGGTTTGGCGGCCCGGAGGGATCGCCGCTCCATAGGATTTCTGAGGTTTTCACCTCCCTGAGCCGGCTGAACTGACCGGAGCAGACTGGAGTGAACGGTGGCACCTTGGTTGACCGAAGCATCCCCGGGAGGACGGAGGCTGTGGCCACAGGCTCAGCCACGGCCCTGCGAGGCCGGGAGTCCTGGCAAACCCCGACGGGGCCCGAGCGGGGATGGCTCACGCTGGGGTGCTCACAGACCTACCCATGCTGGTCCTCAGACACCCCTCGTGCCTGTTTTGGGGAGCAGGGACCCGTCCCCACGGGGTGATGCTGTGCAGGGCCGCCCATGCTGCTGGGGCAGTCCCGGGGGAGCCTCTCCTTCCCGTCCGGCACAAGCACGCCAGTCTGGGCAACGCCAGTTTTCGGAACACCTACTGTCCTACATGCTGGAGCAAACACAGCCACTGTGTCACCGAACATGACAAGCTGCCCGGCAGCTGCTCCCACCCGGCTCAGCGCCCCAGGGGCTCCACCCCGGGGCTCCACCAGCCCCTGGGGACAGCGAGCCGGCTGCAGTTTGCTGCTGCCGCGCTACGGCAAGCTCCTCTCCCCTTCCGAGAGCTCGGCTATGACCTCTTGTTTCTGATTTCAAAGCCCACCTTCCCTCCTGCGGACATGAAATCTCAACAGGGGAAAAGAAAGCCCAAGCTGCGACTTTCCATTGCAAACCTTTTAAGCCGTTTCTGTCTGCTTTTTGTTTCCACTGCACCTCCCAGGGATCCATTCCCTCTCAAAACCAAACCACGTTTCAGGACAAGGCTTGAGCCAAGCAGAGGCATGGCAATCGAAGCATGTTTTATCAACAACTGCTCCTCTCTCACGGCCATGGCGGCTCAGATTTGGATTAGGTTGGAACTGCAGCACCCCTGTTCAGATGCCTGACAGCAAACACGTGCACGCTGCACACGGAAGGACCTGCTCCAGCGGCAGAACGGCCGTCGGGTTTGGCACAGGCACGTTCTGTCATGCCTCATATGCTAGCACAAAGCTTCGCTGTTCCTCTGGAGTCTGTAAGCAGGAGGATAAAACTGTCCACTGCTGGCTCGGAGCGTGGATTCCTGCTGCAGGCCTGGCTCCGCTCTTCCTCCACGGTGGAGCGAGAGGAGGACGACACAAACCTGCAGCACCGCAGCGAGCAGAGCCTCGGATGAGAGCCTTGCAGCGAGGCAGTGCGTCTGAGGTGCCTTTGGTGTTGCAGGGGAAACTGCAGAGAATAAATCTACCGATTCTTACCGTCTCCAGAGGCTCGCACCGTCCACGGACCATCCCTGCGCCGCCAGCCCCTGCAGCCTGGGAGGGCTGGTAGCCTTACGCCGTGCCTTGTCCTTTCGCTTTCGGCTGCTCTTGGAGGCCAGCTCACCAGCCTGCCGCACCCCTGCCCAAATAACCCACCTACATCTCAGGCCAGGAATTCATTTTGCAGTTTCTGGATGGGAGTTCTTGCTGCTGATCTCTGTGTACAGTGCTGAGGGCTGCGAGTTGCGCTGGTGTTTGGGACGAAACTGGGTGTTTTCCCTCATCTTTCCCTCTGCAGCGTGAGGGTAGACCTGGCCACTCCGCAAGCTCAGAGGAGACCAAAGGCTCCACCAGTGTCAATTAACCCCAAAACCAGCACCCTGCGGTGCGTGCCTGAGGGCACAGGGAGCTGCGGCCGCTTCCCAAGGGCCAAAGCTCCCTGGGGCTGGGCTTTCCCCAGGAGCCGGCCCTGCAACCTCCCCAGCTGTGGCTGGGGGTGCGACGCAGCCCTCGCTGAGGGCAGGGGCCACTTCCCCAGGGCGCGTGGCTGGTCCGGGATCAGGAGAGGAAGGCAGAGCTGCGCTGCTGGGTCTCAGCACCTGCCGTGCCCTGCGGGATGGCCGGCCTTCCTCCACGCTGCTCCTCATCACCCGCTTTTCCCTGCGAGGTCACGTCAGGAACACCCGAGTGCTGTATGCGCTTCGCAGGAGCTGGTGTGGTGGGACTGCTCGCAGGCTCCCGAGGGTGAAAGGGCTCCGTGTTTTTTGGTGGCAGTGACAAAAGAGCTGGGGCTGTCCCCCACCTCCCAGCAGGCTGAGATCCATGTGCCGTTAAGACAGCTGAGCAGCTGTGGAGGGGTGAGTTACAAGAGAAACTGGTACGTTAAATATTTCTCTCTCCGCAGGAGCAAAGCGAGGCAGCCTGGGGCCAGGCCAAGAGAGCAGATTGCACCGGCCCGTCCTGACACCTCCGTCTGCGAGGGCTCTGAAAGAACAAACCCGGCGGTTTTGCAGGAGGGAAAAGATGACAGAGGTGGAAAAGATTCATTTTCACTGCAGTGAATTCACCCCGATCCCCCCACCCTGGGGAGAAATAAAGATTCTGCAAAGCCGAGCTCAGCCGGGGTGTTTTGGAGCACGGATTTAGCCGCGTGTTGGACAAGTTACGCACGTGCGGCGTGCGAGGACCCTCATTCCTAAACCCGCGCCCCTGGGGTAAGACGAGCCCTCTCTGCGGGGGGGGGGGGGCGGGGGGGGGGGCAGTAAGGAACCCACCCGGCCACCCCGCTGGCTTTGCGGTGCCCAGCCCGGCTACCCCGGCCCCGTCCCCGGGGCTAGAAGGAAGTTTTGCCCCCCCGAATTTAGCACCCCCCCCACTTTCCCCGGAGCAAGCCCCTATGCCCGGGCCGGGGGGTCCTGCGGCCGCGGTTGCTCGGGGGGCCGGTGCTCGGCAGTGGGTGCGGGGCTGGGCGGGAGCCGCCGCCCCGGAGCCCCCCCCGCTCCCCCGGCGGGAGGGAGAGCGCCGAGCCGCAGCCGCGCCGGGCTCCCGGAGGAGGTGAGGGGCGAGCGGCTCCCCCGCAGCGCTCCCGCAGCCCCGGCCGGCGCGGGGGGTCCCCCCGCACCCTCTCCCTGCACCACCTTTCCCCTGCATTCTCGCTGCCCTCCCCGTTGCGCTCTCCCTGCGCTCCCTTTTCCATGCAATCCCTGCTGCGCTCCCCCGACCTCTCCCTGCACCCTCTTTTCCTTTGCATCCCTGCTGTGCTCCTTGATACGCTCTCCCCGCACTCCCTTCTCCGTCCATCCCCCTGACCTCTCCGTGCACCCCCTTTTCTGTGCATCCCTGCTGTGCTCCCCCCGACCTCTCCATGCACCCCCTTTTCCCGTGCAATCCCTGCTGTACCCCCCCACTGCGCTCTCTGTGCACTCTCTTTTCCTTTTTGCATCCTTGCTGCACTCCCCCCGACCTCCCCTGCACCCCCTTTCCATCCATCCCCGCTGATCTCTCCCTGCACCCCCTTTCTGTCCATCCCCGCTGACCTCTCCCTGCGCACCCCCTTTCTGTCCATCCCCGCCGCGCTCTCCGTGTGCACGTTCTCCACACGCGCCTCCCTGGTCCATCCCCGCCACGCTCCCCGTGCGCTCCCGGCCATGAACGGCTCGGTGGCGGGCTCTGAGGCGGGCTGGCAGCCCGAGTCGGTGATCATCCCACTGGTGTACCTCATCATCTTCCTCGTGGGCACGGTGGGCAACTGTCTGGTCCTGGCTGTGCTGCTGCGCAACGGGCAGGTGAAGAACACCACCAACCTCTTCATCCTCAACCTGGGGGTGGCCGACCTCTGCTTCATCCTCTTCTGCGTCCCCTTCCAAGCCACCATCTACACCCTGGAGGGCTGGGTGTTCGGGCCCTTCATGTGCAAGGCTGTCCACTTCTTCATCTACCTCACCATGTATGCCAGCAGCTTCACCCTGGCCACCGTCTCCCTGGACAGGTAGGAAAGGGGATGGGGGAGCTCCCCGTACCCTGAGGCTCCCCCTTCTCTGGATCACCCCCGGGGCAGGAGAGGGGACAGAGTCCCCTGGAGCCCAGCCTGGATTGCTGCGACCTCCCCGGGAGGAATCCAGGAGCGTTTCCCGGTTCACATGTGCCAAGGAGCATGGCCACCCAGGATGGGGTCTAGCAGAGAGGGTTTGATTGGCATCCCTGTCCCCGGTGCCCAGCTGGAAGAGGCTTTCAGAGCCCAAAGCTGTAGGACTGGGGTTTATTTGCAGCTGAAGCGGGGGGATAGAAAACCAGAGAGAAACAAAGCTCCGTCCCTGTGCATCCCCGGCTCTTCCCGGGACAGGGAATGAGCCCCTGCCCTCCCAAGAGCCCACGACAAAGCAGGCAGACCTCGAGAAGAAGACAGAGGATGGATACCGCTTTTCCTACCCTCTCCTTTTATTCACAAGAAGCCCGTTTCTGTTCCAGGCCGGCCCGGGTGGGTTTTAGCCAGGCAGCTCAGTCAAAAGCAGCCTGTCGCTCCTGCCCGTGCTTTCCCCCGTGCTAGCTCAGCCCCTGGCTCTGCGAGGGCTGGCAAGTTATGCTGGTGCTGCTCCTTTCCGGGCGCGAAACCCGGACGCTGGGATGCAGGAAGCCCTCCTGACATCCCCTGGGAAGAGCTGCGGCAGCCCCAGAGCAGGGCTGGCTGCGTCCTGCCATCCCAGCATGGCACCGCGCTGGCTGCCGGCACAGCTGCCCACCCCCCCACAAAAAAAGTCCCCAGGCAAAACCAGCCGGGGTCTGCCTCTGCTCCTGCATCCCACAGAGCTGGGAGGAACAGAGGCGTCGAGCAAGCGGGGGCTTGCACGAGGCCCTAGATCTGGGTGTAATTAAGGAACCAGCTAATTGCAGAGCTGAAAATGGGTGACGTGCTTTCGCATGTGCTGGCGTGAGGAACGCAGTGTCTGGGGATCCTGGCGACTTGCTCCTGCTTTCCCATCCTCGCTGCTGCTGTCGCTTGTGCCAGACAGACCGATTGCCACGCGAGGAGCTGCTGGCTCAGGGAGAGGGACGGAAGGGGACTGTCCCTGTCTTCCCCATCAGCGCTACTGGGAGCAGAGAGGGTGATGGGATGGAGTCGGGGGAGAGAATCCTCCTCACCCCACTGGGACCCTTAGAAGCACCAGAGAATCCGTTGTGGGACTGATTTCCCTGGAAAGCTCAAATCCATCACCACTTTCGCCCTTTCTCCAGTCTGCTCCTGGGGAGGCTCTGTGCCCTTCCCAGGACCGCAGCGGTGTCCTTCTCCCTTTCCTGTGCAGGTATTTGGCCATACGATACCCCCTGCACTCGAGGGAGCTGAGGACGCCCAGGAATGCCCTCATGGCCATCTGCTTCATCTGGGGGCTTTCCTTCATCTTCTCAGGCCCTTACCTCAGCTACTACCAGGAGTTCCAGTTGGCCAACTTGACCGTCTGCCACCCCATCTGGGAGATCTCCCAGCGCAAGGTCATGGACCTCTGCACCTTTGTCTTCAGCTACATCATCCCAGTGCTGATCCTGAGCCTCACTTACGTGCGGACTATTCGTTACCTGTGGAGGTCCGTGGACCCTCTCCAGGACATGTCGGAGTCCAAGAAGGCCAAACGGAAGGTCACCAGAATGATCGTCATTGTAGCCATCCTGTTCTGCCTCTGTTGGCTGCCCCATCACCTGGTTATCCTCTGCGTTTGGTTTGGCCACTTCCCCCTCAATCATGCCACGTACGTGCTCCGCATCCTCTCGCATCTCATCTCCTACGCCAACTCCTGTGTGAACCCCATTGTCTACGCCCTTGTCTCCAAACACTTCCGCAAGGGCTTCAAGAAGATCTTCATCTGCCTCTTGCACAAGAAGGCGGCCAACAAGGTGCACGTGGCCCAAGTGACGAACACTGTCAACACGCTGGAGGCAGAGCTCAGCGAGGTGACCCACGTCAGCGAAGCCCTGCCCGGCCACTCCTCGCTGCGCTGCGCCGTCCCAGCCCAGCCCCGGGGTGAGGCAGAGCCCGTGGGACATCAGCAGAAAGCAGATGGCTCCTTCATTACCTTCAGCGTTGCCTAGCAGAGCTCCTTCCCACCCCACAGCTTTGCAGTCGCCTGCAGCATCACAGGCCTGCGGGTGGGCTACATTTTGGGTTAAAATGCGTCAAATTGTCCCCTTCTTCATTCAAATGCACCCGGATATCATAACTTTTAAAGTGATGCTGCTGACTGTGGACTCTGACAAGCGACCGACTGAGGATCCAAGGGCAGGATTTCCACCTGAGAGCAGAGAGATCAAACCCCCAAACCAGCTCTGGTGTGTAACCTGTTTCTCTGTCGCAGACAGACTTGCACCCTGTTGCGTCTCCGCCCAGAACCTATCGAAAGCTCTGGTCCCTCCAACCGACACAGTGCCTGGCTGCAGTTAGCGGGGTGCGCTTTTAGGGATGTCTGGGACATCTTACTTGCTTTGTGTCCCAGTGCAGGAGCTGTGTCCCAGGGCAGCGCCGGCCGCAGCCACCTGAGCACAAACCCAGCTCTGGGAGGAAAATCCAGGAGAGAAACATAGAAATCAGGAGACAAACCTTCCAGCGCAGCCAGCGCTGGGTGGGCTTCAATGTCTCTCTGGGGTTGGTGGCTCAGGGGGGGTTTCCCCGAGATGGAGCACGGCTGGAAGCAGACCCTGTAGCTGGGACGCGCGCTGTAGCCCAAGTGTGGGACGGCTGAGGGCACAGGGCATGGCTCCGCGCCGCTGCCCGTGCCTCATCCCTGCCGTTTTGCTGCATGCGAGGCTCTGCGGAGTGTCCGGAGGTCACCAGGCACCGGCACGCAGGGAGGCCGCTGGCCAGGCAAGCACAGCCACAGCCGCACGGAGAGGTTACGCTGCCAGGGGGAGCGCAGCGGGTCAGCGCTGGGGGAGAATTTTAATGCTTTCCGACAGCTTGGGCACAGCTTGGCACCGCAGCCCGAGCGAGGTGCTCACAGGGAAGAGCAGAGCAGAGCAGAGCATAGGCGCCGCTTCCCTGCAGCGGGGCCGTGTAGCTGGGGCTGCGCGAGTGCTGGGGGGGCCCAGGCAGCCGGGGAAGCCACAGCAAAGCCCTGCATCCCACGTCTGCTCCCTTGAGATGCCCCGTGGTCCACAGCGGAGGAGAGGGGGGTGCTGGAGGGGTGGTGGGACCCGCTGGCCCGAGGGCAGCCGCGGGCAGTGGAGGAGCGGAGGGTGCGGGTTATTTCTGAGCAGATTCATCCAGGAGCGGCCCCGCGCTCCCCTTGACGCGGCCGTACCCCCACGCAAGAGGCTGACGTGACTCACACGCCCCCCGCTCTTACCGCTGCAAAGGCTCCATGAGCGGCTGAGCCCTGCGAGCGGCTGAGCCCCGCTGCCGCCAGCACCTGAGGGCTTTATTTAAAGACCCCCCTCGTTTTCTCACCAGAAGAGCATCGATGAAATAGGATCAGTTAAGTCTTCTGAAAACCCTGTGGCAGAGCAGGGCCCGAGGAGGTGGTGAAAGCGCACGGGAGCTGGGACGGGCTCTGCTGAGCATCCCTGCGATGCCCAGGGCTGGGCCCCGACAGCACCAAGCACCCATGAAGATCAATTGCCGTTACAGAGGGTGTAAATCTGTCTGCACAGACTTCCCCCCCCTTACGACTTCCCTGCCATCCTTGCGATGCTGGAGGCTGTTTCTATGCGAGACCCTGGCTCAAACCCGGGGGGTCTGCTCCCATTCTGGGTCCCAACACAGCCCTCCTCTGCGCCACACTGCCCTCCACCCATCCCCAGCACTCAGCTGTTCTTCCCAGGAAGCTTTTGGCTGTCAAACGTTTGTTTTCCCCTGTGGAATGTTGTTAGAACCAGATCTTCCTGTCCCCACGCAGAGGGCCATAAATCGGCTGCTGCCTCATATCAATAACCGTGATATTTAGTCTAGGCCTGCTCACGGCATAAATCACAGCGAGCGAGCGCATAAATAGCTCCATTACTTATTTCTGTATCTACTACTCAACCCTTCCCAGCCGGGGAAAACAGTCCCAGGGAGGCTCCTGGTGCCACCTCTGAGCCGGCTGTGGGAAAAGCCAGGGCCACAGCAGGGCCACCGACCTCTCAAAGCCCCAGCGCCAAGCTGTCCCTGGGCTGGGGGACGACGGAGCAGCAAGGCTGGGTCGCTGGGGACGGGTCCTTCCCTCAGCCATGCTGGAGCCTTCGGCAGCACGAAACAGCCGAAGAAGAGGGAGACGACTCTGATGGGTGTCTCTGATCCTGGGTGTCGGCACTCCAGCTGCGCAGGCAGTGAATCGCGCAGTCCCACCCTGGCAAAAGCAGGCTCACAACAACCAGCAGGAGAAAAGTGCTGAATTGCCATGGATTCTGTGAACTCAGTTTGCTTCCTGAGTACTTTGGTGTTGCATGGGAAAGGAAGCTCCAAATAGCATTAGCAGCTTAGAGCCGTGACGGTCAGCCAGAGGAGGAAAGGGGACGAGTCACCCCCTCAAAAGAGCTCACCAAAAACACACACACTGCAACAGCGTCGCCACGCGCTGCTGTCCCTCGGCTCGGCTTTGCTGCAGGCAGCTGCTCGGTTTCCAGCTTTGGGTCTTTTTGAGGAGCCCCGCCACTGCCGTGATGCCGGCACTGCAAGCAGAGCCCTGGGATGCAGGCGCTCTCACCCCACCGCGCTCTCGTCTTCAGCCGTGGGAGAAACAGGTTTAGGCATAAATAGTAAAAAAGAATCAACACAAAAAGGGGTGGGTTTTGCAAATCCCAGGGGCGGCCACGCAGGCTGTGGGGCACGGGGCCAGCTGCGTGAACCAGCTGCTGACTGCTGCAGGTACAACATGGCTGGAGCATCCCGCAGCCCGTCTGCCACCGCATCCGCCAGCGGCAGCTCAGACACTGGGAGAAGGTGCAAAGGACAAATACCTGGGCAAGAAAGAACTAGCACCTACGCAACAGCTCGCCCGCGGTGCCTCCTGCCCTCAGTTACATGGGAGCCATCACCGGTTGAAGCACCAGCCACGCATCCACCGCCATAACCCGCAGTCTGCCAGCATCTTCCCAAGCAGAGGCAAGGGGAGAGCACAAAATGAGAGAGAATCAAAGCAGGAAGGAGGTAAAGCCTTTGGCAGAGCTCGGCAGAGCCGGTTCCCCAAAGGAGAGACTCAGGAACCGTCTTCAGCAAGAGAGATGCGAAAGCAGCGCTGCGATGCTGCAGTGGAACACGCAGAATCGATGCAGGTGGGTACACGGACATGCAAAAAAGCCCAGCAAAGAAAGGACAAGCCATTTTTTTTTTAAGCATCACAAGGTTTGCAGAGACTTCCAGCACATCTGCTAATTGCATTTAACACAACCTCTCCCCAAAATCAACTTCAGTGACTCATTGCTGCCCAGCTCCCTCGTGCTGGCGAGTGCCAGGTGGGGACTAACGCTGGCGGGGACGAAGCCCACGGAGGAGGGAGCTGTGCCCTGCAGACACGACAGGTCCCTGGGGAGGGAGCAAGGCCCTGGGTGGGTCTGTCAGGCAGGGGGTCCGTTGCTGCCCTCCACCCACAGACGGACATTTCCCCGCGTGCCGCCCATGCCGGAGCTCAGTGGGGTCCGGGCACCGAATGGGGGTGGCTCAAGGGGACAGTAGAAAGCTGACGTGCAGAGGAAGGAATTTGGAAGTACGGCTGTGGTCTGTGCAAAGCTGCGCCCAGCGTTTCCAGCAGCATCCCAAGCCCACGGCTGAGCCGTGCTCTGCCATATGACTGCTCTGGAGCTGCCCAACCGCCTCCGCGACAGATTTGAAGATGTGTTGCAAGACATCCCTAGCCCAGCTCCCAGCCCAAAGCATCGCTGCATCCCCTCTCCCCTGCCCGTGGGCACAGCCAGCGCTGGCTCATGTCTGGTCACTGTTCAGCAGCAAGACCCCAGAGGGTGACCCCAGGGGGCTACACCTCCCTCCTGCCTCCAGCACCCCCAAATCCCCTGCAACAAAACATGGCTGCTCTCCCCCTCACACAAGAGCAGCAGGGCTCTATCTGACATGAGACAGCGGGGTCTGGGCTTTCGTGGGTCTCTGCAGTGTGGCAGATCCAAGCTGCCCTCCTCCTCTTACGGATCCTCACCCATCGGTTCAGATTCGCTTGTTTGCAGGCAGCGAGAATGAAGCCCATGCCAGCTGCTGGATCACAACCCCATTTACAGGACGCTACAGAAACAGAGAAAAGAACAAAGCACCTCTCCAGCTTATCTGCCATTGCCCTGCTCGTCTGAGGATGAACCACCGCCTTCCCGCCCAGCCCAGGCCTTAACGAGCCCTTCAAGGGCAAGCACAAGGTTTTGCTGCCGACACAAAACCACGGTGGGAAGCAGCTTTCCCCCAAACGACGGAGTGTATCGGCCTGGCTGGAAAAGACAAGAGCATCGTGACCTGCCACCGCTCAGCACACTCAGCTGAATGAAGGTGGGCTCCCAATCCGTCCCCTTGGGAGGTTTTCTCTTGAACGACCACCACTGCAAGGCCCTGTGTTCCAGTTAAAGTTTAATAAAAGCAGATTCAACTGGGAGTGGAAAATAAATAGGCTAAACTTGGCTGGCATCAAGCCCAACGGTGGGCAGGGAGACGAGGGGCACTTGGCTGAAACCTTGGGTTAGCGCGAGCTTTCCAGCACGTGGATTTATCCCAGGGCTTGAAGCTGGTTTGGTTTGTTTCGTTTTCAAACACTTCACTCGGCCAAATTCGCTCCCTGGTGTGACAAGGCAGCCAAGGGGGTGGGGGCTGAGGCTTTTGAGCCTCCCGCCCTCGTCTCTCCCGGATGCGGCTCCCAGCTCCAAACCACAGCAGGGGCCCTGGGTGGCTGCAGGGGCCCCGTCCCAGCGGGGTTTGACAAACCCCCTTTGCTCCTCCAGAGTAACAGTCGGTGCTAAGGAAGGCACGAGAGCAGGCAGCACGCCTAGACCCAGGCACATCCCCCAGCCTGGCCCTCTGCAGCAAAAAACCCCAGAGAAATGGGGCTCCAGCCCCAAAACCCAGGGAATCACAGACACTTCCCCCAGCCCCTCCGTCTGCATCATGGGATTCACCGGCAGCCAGAGCGGAACGGGAGGCAAAGGGAGGGCGTTAAACCCGGCAGGAGCCTTGGAGGAAGCAAAGGGGGAGGCAGAGGGGGCTCAGCCCCAGCGCCGTGGGGCAGCCCGGGGTGGGGTCCGTGGCCCCTTCTCGTGGTCTGAGCATCGCCTGAGCTCCGCGCTCAGCTCTTAGCGGGGAGTGTGAGGTGCTGAACTGTGAGAGCGTCCGGACGGTGCTGGCTGCCATCATCATTCTTAATTAACATGTTGCAAAACATTCCTTACCATAAAAAGCCAAGGAGTATGCGGGGCCGTTTCCCAGCACTGCGCAGCGTTGGGCACGACTCGGACGCTCCAGGTCAGCCTGGAGGGAGCGAGCAGCTCCCTCCGCTCCCACCCAGGGAAGGGGTGGCTCTGGCCAGAGCACACTGCGACTCCCAAAACACGTCTGGCTGCCACTGCGGCTGCTTGGCAGGGCCGGGAGCCCGTCTACCTCCCAATGTTCATCCCCAGTGCAGGGCAGAGGCAGGCGGTGAGGGAAGGGTTAGAACCAGGGCGAGGGGGAAGCTGGATTTAGGAAACAGGGACTGGGTGGCTCCGCTTTCCCTTTAGCTAAGGCAAAACCATCTTGGACTCCCGCGTAAGAGCCATACAGCCAGGAGTAGCAGAAGCCATCACTTCCCCTGGGTGTTCACCACCTCCAGCTTCTCCTTGCTGCACAGCTGCCACTGAACCAGGTCCTCAGCCCCCAGCAGCCTCTCACCCCCTTTTCTTCCTCCAGGTGTGGCCAGGGCATGCTTGGCGTAGGAAACAACTCAGCCAAGTTCTGTTGCTGGCAATGGAGAGACCAGGAGGGAGGGGGACATTCTGCAGCCCATTCTCTGACGGCATGTCCCCCACCTCCAAGCTGGACCAGCTGCTCCCAACCCCAGACTGGTACAGCTTTCGTAGGGGAGCGGGCTGACAGCAAAGCCCAGCAATGCCTCTGTCAGTGTAGGCTGCGCAGAGGCATTCGCAAAGTCTCCAGAGAACGTGATGTGGTCCTAACCCAGACCCTATGGCATCTCACGCATTGTCTTCGGGCTCTGGTTACACAAAAGCCTCAGCACAGGAAGGACACCAGAAAGGCTGCAGGCAAAGCTTCCCCCTTCCCTCCCCTGGCTTTGCCTGCAGCTGTTGCAGGTGAATCTCCTCACGCAGGCAGTGGCTGCAATAAAACGTGTTTTACAGCCTCAGCCTGAGCACAATGAATTCCACACGCTCTCCTGGAGAGAGAAGTTCAGATCGGCTCACTGCCGTGGCAGAAACAGATCCAGAAAAAAATGAATCCAGCTCCTTCTGGTGAATGTCAGCGTGCGTATCCAGCAGGCTCGACGCCGCATGTAATGCCAGAGAGCAGTGCTTTGCTTATGCTTAAAAACACCGTCCAGCGCCCGCCAGCCTTCAGAGGCTCTTGGAGCTGGGAGAGGAAAAAACAGCTAGCACTGAATTCTCAGGTCTCCTCAAGCATTTGAGATCCCAGAGCAGGAGGGAAGGTCCCTCGGGCAGGTATGGCGAGCCTGCACCACCAGACACAGGAAACAGCCAGGGAGGCGCGAGCAGGGTTTGAATCCGCACGGTGGTCCAGCTCTGGGCTGGACAAACCTGTCAAATCTGCTGGTTTTCAGGCATTTGCTACACCACCGAGAGCAGGTAGTGTTTCAGACCCTGCGCAGGTCCAGGCTGAGGAGGAAGAGGAGGTCAGGGGTTCAGGACGGCCACGAGCTACCCAAAAACCAGCTGTCTGTGGAGGCAGCAGGCCAGGCAAGCGGCTGGGTCTGCCACAGCAGGACCTGCATTCTCACCCTCAGCTCCTGTGTGATGTGTGGCGAGCTGGGTCATCACCTCTCTGCCCTTTGCCACTGCGCCTCTCAGCCACTGGCACCATAACTGCCAGGGACAGACCCTTCCCAGGATGCGCAACCCTGAATTCCCCAAGCAAACAGCTCACCTCACAGCTGGGACGTCACCACGCAGAGCAGCCGTCCCTGCTATGAAAAGAAAAGGCAGGGTTGGTGGATGCACAGCAGCAGAAGGGTTAAAACACAGCTCTCCACTTTTCTGCCAGCTGTTCTCACTCCCCGTGTCACCCCCAGGTCTGCCAGGCCCCCTCCACCTCCCCGTGCTCTGTCGCAGCGCCCCAGAACAGCGATACAACGGCTCTTCCATTAATTAATGCTGGGCTCATTAGACACCAGTATACGCTCACTCCTGTAAACACGGGCTCAGGTGAATAATAGATTTGCTCCAAACTGCAACATAGCAGCTATTGTGAGCGCTCCCAGCTCCCTGGAAACCCTGTATTTCAAGTGTTATCATGGGCAAATAATGGAGAGGATCCCACAATAAGAGCAAGCAGCAGGAGCAAGCGAGGTGGGAGCAGGAGGCGTCTGGGCAGAGACCACAGAAATGACATACGTGCTCCAAAGCTCCGAATGGCTTCAGGGTGAAGGTGGCAGAGGCCAGCTCCAGTATCAGTGCCTGTCAGTACAGCGATACTATCCCAAGATACTATCCCTTCTTTCTCACGTGATGTCCATGGGTTAAATGAAGGGAAGGGACTTGGCTGCTTGCAGGAGAGAGATACATCAGATTTAACAAGACAGGAGATAAAGGAAGATGGGGATGGGAAGAAGGTGCTCTGCAGAAGTCAGTATGGGAACTCTTCTACACAACCTGCCTCTGGTCAACCCAGAACAGCAATGAGTCAGGACGCCATGGAGCTCCCTCTGGTTCTCCCTGCTCTGTCAGGACTCAGCCTGCCATCACCCTTTCTACCGTGGCCTCACACAGGACAGAGAACCGCTACTGGGATCTCTCATTCAACTTTGGGGTAAAACATCCCCTGTCGTAACTAGACCGCAGGCTTGCAGACCACAGAACAGGCATCTTGCCCCATCACTGAACTAAATAACAGGCAAGAGTAACACTATGAAAATCTTTGGGATCCTACAGAACTGAGATTCCCAAAACCCACCAGGGAAGCAGGCAGCGTTGGGAGCTTACAGCCTCCTGCCCCGAACAGGAGGGGCTGTACACGCTTGTGTCTGCTGTGCATCAAAGCATGAACATTTATACCCAGGCTCGAAGATGCGCAAACGTAGGAGCCCACACAGCAGCCTTTGCTCCGGATCCATGGAAGAAGGCAAAGACAGCCAGCAGGTAGTGTTTCCACAGGTTTATAAATCTGATAAATACAAGTATAACGCCCTGCCCACCACAATGGGGCAGGGAAGGGAAGGGAGTCCCAAGGGTTGCTGAGAGTGCGCCGACTTGAACTCGGCAGCTGGAGAGTACACGACAGCTGGAGATTTATGCTGATGTGTCAAACAGCTTCTCGATCATCTCCCCCACCTGGTCAACCTGGTATTTGATGTACTTCTCAGGGTTCTTGGTGAAGGGCACATTGCCATATCTGCAAAGGAAGACAACCCCCAGGTGACAAGTGACTGGAACATAGCAAAGAGACCCACTGGCCCCTCCTCTGTCACAAATCAGCTCCACTCCAGCACGTCCCACTTGGCTCCAACAGGGTATCTCCTAGGGAGGAAGTGACCTGGTGACAACCGGTCTCCCGAGTTTTACATGAATAGCCCAAGGTGGCTCAGAGCTTTGTGCTAGCTACAACGTTTGCACTCACCCTCACCACGGAATCAGGGTGACAGCAGATGTTCACAAGCAGTAGAGTTCAGCTTGGGGGTGTTTTAGCGTGCAAGGTAGAGAAGCTAAGAAGGACAACAGAAAAGTGCCCCAGCTCAGGCTACTCTAGGCCCCAAAGACCTCAGTAAATCCAAAGAAGAGAGGACAACATTGCAAAAGGTCATCACCTGTTCAAGAAGGCACCATAGGTCTCTTTCACAATGGTTTTCTGTGCCTGGCGGATTTTGTCCCGTTGCTCCACGTCTGGGATTGCCCAGGCCTTCTGGATCTTACATAGCTCCTCCAGTCCGTCATTAAAACCCTGTCCAAAGTAAAACTCTGTGAGTGTCCTGTCTGGAATCATGTCTCTATACAATAGAGTCTGATGTTCTTCCCCTCCCCTACTGATCACCAACAGACAGATCTCCTTGGACAGATCTTTGGTCTGGCTCTCTGTCCCCATCATCCAGGGGATGTTCTGATGCCATCTAACACCTCCTTACCTTAAAGCGCTCCTTTATCATTTGCCTCTCCTTATCCTTGAGCTGCAACAAGGAGGGAAAGGATTTTATTTCATCTCCAGAAATAAATTTCCAACATCTATGTTTGCCCACAACTCCCCCATCCTACCTACTTGGCTTGAATTCCCTCTCCTAAAGCAAGGAGGAGAGAAAGCTGCAGTGAGCAGCACACCCTGCATTCAGCAATTGGCTTTCATCTGAAGTAGGTTTAACAAGGGTAATTTTCAGCCAGAACAGACACAAAAATGGTTTCCTTTATGCTTCCAGTCCTTTCTAAGGGAAGGTCTCAGGGTTTTGTAAATCCAAAACAGGAGCATCTGCTCAGGTGAAAATATGAGAATGGAAGCAGAGATTAAAAGACTTGTATGAATCTGGGGCAGGGAAGATTAGAAGGCAGTGTTGCTCTCCAGCTTGTCCCAGTCACAGTATTCACTCCGCAGAGCTAAACTGGCATGAAATAGAAAGAAGGTTTCTGGGAGTTTTTTTAATATGACAAAGGAGAAAATGTTTCCGGCAATTTCTGTCGTCTCAAAACCATCCTTGCCCGTTCTCTCACCTTCACTCCTGGTTGAAAGACAGGCAGGTTTCTCTCCAAGATGTAGTCTATCACCTTCAGCCAGCTGCATGTGAAATGAAAGAGGCAAAGAGGAGTTACTCATGCCTCACCAGAACACCTAAGCCTTCACCCATGACCCAAAGGCCACCCCAGACAATACAAACCCCGAAACTTTCCACTGTGACTCCTTCCCAAGTTCGATTCATCGCTTGGAAACCAAAATACTTGGCTCTGGTTTTAGACAGGTGTCTGGCTGAGGCTAATCTCTCCCACTGCTCCAGCAGCATTGGCTCCCAAGGAGCTCTCAAACTGACAAAACTAAGGGAAGAGCAGAGGATGGCACCTGACCTGCGCTGGTAGGTCTGGATCTGCTGTTCGATGAGCTCCCGGTAAGACCTCTCGGCTGTCTTCTGTGTCACAGCTACCAACTGGATCAGCTCAGATCTGAAAGAACAGAAAACCTGAGGAAGCACGTGAGCCAGCTGCTGTCAGGGCTGCTAGCAGGATGGCAACATTTAAAGCCTCTATCAACAAGATCTTTTCTGCCTTCTACAATAAAAGGCACCTTGAAATGCACAGACTGAGAGACAGAAGCTACTCCAAGTTACTTTCCAAAGCCATGTCTTCAGTCCTCCCAAGATCAAAGGATTTTCTACAACTTAAGGCATCTCTGATGCTTTTATCTTCCACTCTCGTGTATTGCGATGTTTATGAAAGTGCAAAGCTTTCAAAAGGGCAGAGCTGAGACAGATGGGCAAGGAAATGTGCTCAATGCAGAGCTCTGCTCCAAAACCATGCTTACAATCAGCCTGGACTTCAGGGAGATTTACCCAGAGGTACACTCACTTTTCCAGAGATTTCAGTATGTAGTTGTAGTTGTTGTGCAGAAAAATGGCACTCAAAGCTGGGTCTTCATAAACCTTGGATTTACTAAGAAGGTTAAGCTGCAAGTTGCCCAGCACTTTGCCTTAAAGAGGGGAAAAAACAGAGAACACAAAGTTTTGCACTGAAACATCTCATTATTGACAATCCAAACGAAGCACTCTGTACTGTTGCTGTGGGCCCCCAGCAAAGAGAACAGCAAAGCCTCAGCTGCATGTGCAGAAAAGGGTACAATCCCGGGTACAATCCTACAAGCCTGACACAGATCTTCCCTCAGTGAGTCACCAAAACCTCTCTGCAAACTAGTGCCTCTGTTCCAACAGGCAGTGCAGTTGCATTCTGTGTTCAGAGTAAGTCCCAGGACCAGCGTGGGCGATCAGACCCAGCCTGACCATGACGCAGGCTCCAATCTCAAAGAAGCCAAAAGACTTGATCCCCGTTGTAACAGATTATCACAAGGTAGTACTGTGAAGTCATGTCGCTATCTTACTGTTAAACGCTTGATTGAGGTTTTACAGAGCCCCTCTGGCAGCTGGGAGCCTCTGCGGGGCTGAAGGTGCAAAGCACTGGGTGAGAATGGTTCGAGTCAACCGATGACAAAAAGCTCTGCAGCACAGCAAGCTGCTGCACTGTGCTTTGTCCTGTCAAACTGTAACAGCCTGAAACTCGCAGACTGACCCTTTCTTCCATCCCTCTCATCAAACTCCAGCTAGAACACGGAAAGATCACGTGGAGTAAGAGACTGCCTGTGCTCTTCACCCAAGAAGCAGCAAGTGAAGGACAGCTGGTGGGGCAGAAATGGGAAGGTGTGCAGAGTACTCACAGATGTAGGTGCTCAGAAGCCGCCTGCTGAACTCTGAACTGTAACTACTAGCTGAAGAGCTGGTCTCTGAAAGGAAAAAAAAAGTCTTAGGCCAGTTAACATGCCATGGGGAAAGGAGGTGCGTGTGGTCAGCCTGTCTCTATTCAAACAAGCCTCGTCCCTGTTGCTATGGAATTAGTGCAGAGCTCCTGCCGACCGTGAAATTAGCTCCCTGCTTCAGCGCCGATTGTCAGCGGCTTATCCAGGGTGAGGGTGCAAGAGCGCTGCACCCCTCAATCCTTGTATCTGCATAAAGTGCTGAGCACCCTGGCAGAAATCTCTCCTTTGCTTCCTAGTGCTCAGAGGACATCCTCTTGATCAGAAATAGTCATTAAACACATCCTCCCCATCCCTCCCCCACCGCCTGGAAAGGGTCTGTAAGCACCAGAAATTGGCAATCAGCGAACAAATGAGCTGGAGCTGTTAACAGCAGGCACCGAACAGTAATTGTAAGAAGCAGAAGGGCTCTGGAAAGTTTCAGCCATCCCCATGGCTGCTGATAGGGCCTGCTTGGCCCGTACGAGGGCCTGCGCCAGCTTGGGAGCCTGCTCTTACAAGCAATGACTCTGGGCTGGCACATGCTCCTCTGTCTATGCATAAGAGACGGCTTTCTGCCCTCAAGCTCTTGTGGGCATGGGTCCCACGCGACACGTGGGGTAGCTATCTCCTCCTCCTCCCACCAGAGAGTTTGGCAGCCGGGCGAAGCTCGGGTGGTCCGAGTTCATAAGCACCCCATGGGAAAGGCCTCGAGGCTCCTGTTGCTGGGAGCTGGACAATAAGGAGCTGAGCGCACATGGGATAAAGCATGACAGCAGCTGGGCCAATTTCCTACCCGTGCCAAAGAGATTCAGTGCCATGAGAGTCTCCTTAGCCTGTTCCAGCTCATGTGGCATCCCTCATTGTCTGCTGGTGACAAGCCCTCCCTATTCTCTCCAGCCCACTGGCAAGAGTTACTTACCCCCCTTTTTTTCCCTTTTCAATAACGTGTTAATTTATTTACCACTCCTGGAGGACAAAGAATTAACATACATCACCAGCATCCGAGGCAATACGAACAGGTAGGTGTGGGTAAGTCTGCTTACCTCTGGGATCTAAAGGAATATTGTATGTGTCCCCAAGAACTACAAAGGTTAGGCAGAGCAGAGAGAAAAGGGGAGGGAGGAGAGAGAAAAAGAAATGCAAAGTGCATAAAGACAGGTTAGAGACCACCATCCCTTTGAGAACAAAGCAGATATTAACACAGAGCAGCCACAGACAGCTACACAGGTGAGCAGGCAGGAGTCCCTCCAAGGCCACAGATGGAGCTGGAGATCATAGAGGAAAGGCAGAGTCTAACCTTCCCCTGCTAGAGTCATTGTTTGTATTGTTACTGTTTGGATTTAGCAAGACATCTCATTCCAAATCAGTTCAAACCCACTTTCAAGGCAAAGCAAAGCTTCCCCGCATGCCAGCAGCAGTTTACTGGTCCTTGAAACAAGCTGCACGGCCCATATAACCTTCCCAAGAACCAGAGCAAAGCCATCCCACCCTCGCTCTGCGCTTTAGCATCCCTGCGTGGCTATACAGGGCCCTACACAGCCGTTCACCGGGCAAGGGCCAGGGATTGCCATCACTGTCTTTAACTGAGCAGCTTTGCTTTTGCTACCACTTGAGGCAAACATCGGAGAAAAAACTGCGTGTATTGCCCACCACCCGGGACCACTGTGTGAGATATCCAACCCAACACCAGACACTCACACCTGAGCTAGCAACAGGAAGCTGCCACCACAGAGGCATCTGTGGGCGAAAGTCACCATCCCAAAGCAGATGCCTCTGTTTCTAGAGGCAATTTTCCCCTTAAGCTCTGCTGACATAATCATCCGATGACACTTTGTCTAGGGTGATGTCAGGTCCACAGCTGCACAGGGACCACAACTCGATCAACATTCAGTAACCAGCATCACTCAAAATGAGAACAGCTCTGCCTTGCGTGGGTGCCCTGTGTTGGGCCAGGCTTTTGGAGCAGGCAACAGAGCTGCTTCTGCATGAGAACGACACTGGCACAGAGCAGGGAGCATCTGGCAGCAGATGGTCCCCGAGGCCTGACTGCAGACAGAGAGAACGCGATTCACGACACCCGGACTGTGGGTCATCTCGTGCGTGGCTCTGAGGTACTACACGTCAGCCCAAGTCACCAGATCTGTTCCAACTACACTGACTTGGAGCTTTAGGAATTGAACAGACTGCAAAGAAGCATTTTTCTCAAGCTGTCTTTACACAGCAGGATCCCTCTATACCTGATGGGACAACCAGCCACAATTAAAAAGGAAATGGCTTGTGTGTCATGGATATGGTCACATTTTGTTACATGTCCAATATAAAAAATAAAAAAGCCTATGCTACCTTTTGAATCAGCTCCTATGACAGATCTCTGCTGCATGACAGCACCACAAGACTTTGAAACAGCAGTGCTGACATCGCCACTCAGGGAAGGACACGGGAAACAGTAGGTTTCTCCAAGAAAAAACTCAGACCACCTCTTTGGCTAAAGAGAGAGACAGTCAAGGCCCAGGAGGCTCTGAGCATGCTGAGCTTGCATGTAGAGAGGGAACAAGGCAGTGGCTAGAGATGTGGCAAGACACAGACATCCTAGCTTGAGTTAATTTAGAAGTGGCAGAATTTTCCAAGCAGGAATTGCAGATAAGAGTCTGGAGGCAGCTGTACCCTGCTCCTAATGGGCTCCCTTACCCACTCCAACCACCAGCTAGTGGCCTGTGCCTCCTCAGATCCCTGTGCCCCCTGAATCTCCAGTTCTCCACCTCTCCAGCCTGCTCTATTCCAACCTGCTTGAAAGTATGAGCTCTGTCAAGGCTGAGAGCTCACTAGAGAGCTGGGAGCTGCTTCTCTGCACAGAGCCAAGAATCACGCTCTAGCTGATACACAGCAGCATCCTGTTACAGGGCAGCAGCTCTCAGCTTCTGATCTGCGTATTTCTTTCTGGAACGAGTCTCTTTAGCATCCTGGAGAGCAGAGCTAAAACTTGCCTCTCTGTTAGCGCATGTGGCACACTAATAGCTCAGGAGTCCCAGCTTGACCACGGCTAGATTCTTGCTGTTGCTGTTATACTGTGTTCAGAGGACGCAGCAGAGAAAGATGGCAATTCCTCAACACGCAGCCTAACTAAAGCTAACTCATCTGGACCAGCCATCCTCACTCCAGTACAGTCACAGAGGACCAGCCCCTTGTCAGACTGGAAGCCAAATGACTAAGGCATCCTCTCTTGATACCACAGAGCACATCAGCAATAAACACCATCCAAAAAGTACCTGATAGGAGCAAGAGTGGAAGGCCAGCAGGGAAACTCTCTGCAGCCCTTGAAGTTCTCCAGATAACCAGTTACGTGGTCATGGCAGATTGGAGGACAAGACAAACCACAAGATGAAGGACAGGAGGAGAACAAGCTCACACTGCATGTTGAGGTTTGATCCTTGTAGGGAAGATGTCCAGACAACTTGGGGAAGGAACTGCATGCCCAAACAAGCCCCATGCACGTACCTTGCGATGCCAGCATGGCACCCGCCGTCTCCTGGAAATCCAACAATTGCTGTAGGAAAAGGATGGCCTGGAAGCAAGGGAGGGAAGCTATGAGCAACCAACACTGTGCCTCCGATGCTCTGCTATTAAGGATCTCAAAGGATCACTTGTCCTCCTACACTTAAAAGCCTTCAAGAAACAAACCAGTACACTCCTTGAGTTACTGGGTTTTACCACACAGTCACATCAAGACTTAGCAAGGGTAACTAGCTAATCTCTCCACGCAGGCCAGTTCATTGCCCTTCCAACACCAAGACAGCTTAACTTAAGAAAATACACTTCTCTACTGCTCTTTCTAAAATCTCTTCAGAGGCTGTTTTTGATAAAGGATAGTTAAACTCATCACCACGTACGTTGCTGGTGAGTTCATGAACGGTCCCATCTTTTGGCATATTATATTCTTTGTCCGGATCATTCTAAGAAGGGAACAGAGAGTCATAAAGCAAACATGAAAGGGAATTGAAGGCATCTGCAATACAACTGCTGCTGCCAGTGAGTGAGTTGTAGGCTTGTTTATCCAGCCTCTCTCAGCATCCTCAGATCTGGCTCTCACAGTGCCATCCCCTGCTGCTCAGAAACCACAGCTCCTATGCACTAGCAGCTCCGGACCACAGGAGCTTGTTCAGCATGTGACCACTAAAAGTTCAGCTCACCTGCAGGGCACTGCATTCAACAAGCCCACCTTACACAGGACAGTTTAACCCAAGTCCTCCACAGCTTTTCAAGTCAATAATTTGCCTTTGTTTTAAAACAGGATTAAATTCCGAGATTGACTTGATATCTGCAGAGGTCTGGAACCTCATATCAAATTACATCTAGTACGCCTCGTCAGGGTGTTAGGCAGAGGCCTCCTGAATTTGAAATCAGCACACAGCATTCAGTATCTGCAGCTGACCGTCCAAAGTGATCCAGCAAGCATAGACCTGCCGGATCAGGCCTGCTGACTCAGAAACCATGTGATCTCACGGAAAGCGGAAAGTTAAACTGCTCAGAAAACCCCTCTTCCAAGTCTGCTAGTCTTGCTAGAAAGAATACTGAGGAGAATCCTACCTTAATGTTGTCTGCAAACTCTTCGAGTGCCTTCGCACCAGTGGTCTCCATGGAAGTGATCAGCCCTGGCAGTTTGTTCTTAGTGCCTGCTGCAGTTCCCTGGAACAGTCCCACAGCAGATCAGAGAAGGAAAACAAACAGTATCTGAACTTTCATTCAGCACCTACCCTCCCTGAACCCCCACCCCAGCATCTCATTTACAGTTTCCCATGTGCCAGGAGAATATTTACAGCACCATCACCAATGCATGAAACCCTGCATTCTTCAGCCAGCCAAGAAGGGAAGTTGTTGTGACCCTAACAGCGACCAGGACTTGCTCCCTCTCACGCAGTACCTTATCCAGGAGGTTGGTGCAGCACAGTCACCAGCTGGAAGCAGATGGAGAGGAGCCTTGCTACACCTGCACGCCATATTTGATACCTGGAGAACGCTGTGGCACAGTCCAAGCAGGCTCTCCTCAGAGCAGCCTATCTTCCAGATGTCAATAAGCACAGGCTAAACTAAGCTCAGCAGCATCAGAGAAGAAACACCTCAGAGGCCACGTACACAGCAGAATAACAGACAGTCTGTCACCAGGTCATGACTCGAAGTGAAGAGAATCACTGCTGAGAGATGCTGGGATGTTGGTCCAGCATCACAGAAAGGAGCAGGCTGCATCTGTGTCACTTCCAGTCCACACTTGAGGACAGAAGCAGCATGGCTTTCCTCATGATCATTCTGTGATCATCCTTTCAAAAAGTTCTCCAGACAACCCAAGCCACAGAACCCTCTCCAATCCCATCACACTTACCTGCAAGACCTGGTCAAATTCTGGCTTCATCTGCTTGAGATGCTTAAGGATGGGGAAGATGGTGAGCACAGCTGAATAGTCGTGTCGGATGATGGCTTTCCGCGCGGCTGAGACAATGTTATCCCCCTCCATGATCAAGTTATCTAAAGACTCCTGCAACAAAGCCAGCATGTCAGAAGGAAGCAGCATGACTTTTGCCCAGGCAGCACCAGGGGCTCAATGCAGAAGATCCGTTAAGGATGCCAGTTTAGCTGGTGGGTCATTTGTGGTGTCCAGTGAGTGGCTCTCAGCACATGTTCTCCAGGGCCTGTGCACAGGTTCTGGAGGACAGCCCTAGCACTGGTGGTGCTCTTGGGCACCCACAGCAGGTGGTGGAATCTCCATCCTCGCAGTGAAGAGTAAGAGAAAAAGACTTTGTGTGTATCCTTTACAACGGAAGCCAAGCAAAGAGGGTCAACCGACCTGGATGAGAGAATCAAAGGTCTTCTTCTGGTGGTGCTCTGGGACGATTTCTGTCAGGAGCTGGTATTCACTCTGGGCCAGTTTGACAAAGGCACTAACGCAGTGAATGTACGCATCAATCTCGATGTCGAAGACGTCATCCCTTCCTGTAAGGGGAAGATGGCTTTAAGAGAGAACGAGATTCACACTGAGCTTCCAGCAGCTCTGCTTACTCCAAGGCCTTGATTTACACAAGGAGCAAAAAGTTCTTCTGGAAAACATGGTTCTGGCTTTGCATCCATCCTTGCGTGAGAACAAGAGTCATCTTCTCACCAAACCTGCCCCCTGGGTTTGTGCAAGGGCAGCTATGCATACCCTGCAGGAGGCAAGCAAGGTCATCTGCAGTTCAGGAAACAGGCACATCAGGACACCAGCTCCTTCCAGCCTAATGACAGAAGGCAACTTTGGAGCTCTTCTGGGATACAGACTAAATTTAATCAAGGGCTTGAACACAGAGTACTAAACTCAGGAAGGTCTGAGGTGAATTATTCAACATTTCTGCTTGTATTTTTAGAATTCCTTATCTCCATCCGTCTTGCAGATGGAGACCTGCCATTTTGCATCAACATTTCTGGGAAATCAAGGCTGTCCTGGAAGGCAGCCTCTTCCCACAGGCAGAAACAGAAGATAAAAGCCAGGCAGATGAACATTTAAATCCTATGAAGCAGGAAGATCCGCACAGCTCGGTGAGCTATCTGCCACGCAATGCTGCCTACAAATGCAAATATTCGAGTCCTAGCATACAAGTGTCTCAGACAAAGGTCCAACAAAGAACCTTCGTGGTCTGCCTGGTATGATACAAGGGCCAACACCAGCTCCTGCCAACCACTAACTGGATGCGCCAGGACAGACAGACGGACTCACACCATCCTGCACTACTCAGACCCCTGTAGTAACCACTACAAGACAGCAAGATTACACAGAGAGGCTTTCTCTAAGCTACGGGTGGCTGCTGCTTCCCTCCTCCCAGCAGCATCTGCAGCTTTTGATGGAGAAAGAACCAATTCTTCCCTACACTGACAGGTCCCTCAGGTTGATCTTTTAAAAGTCACGGTCAGCAGGGGACACACAAATGTGATGTGGTTTTACAGACTGCCTATGGTGGAGAGTGGCCCACTGTGCTGCATGCTGCATGTGATCTCTTCCCCGTTCGCTTCGCTTTACCACTGAACAAGCCCATAGCTACCTACAGGAAAGTGCCCCTCAGCATGGTGGCCACCAGCCTGTGGTTGGACAAAGCTGGGGTTCCCTGTCTGAGGGCTTGGGGGATGTGTGATTAGTAGGAATGAATTCTACTGAGAAGAGCCAGAGCTTCTTAGCCAGAGAAGGCCCATGCTCCAGAACTGCCCACGCAGCTGAACGGCCACTGGCTACAAAACTATTGTGAACCATGCTGAAAAGAAGGGAAGTTAGCCAGCTCGTTATGAAGTGACAACGTGGTACTTACCAGCAGCCGGCCCATGCTTGTCGCTCAGGGTATCGGAAAGGTGTTTAACTCGTAAATCATGCTCATGACCTAGTGAGATGTCAGCCGGCACAAACAGAAGGCGCAATTTATCCAGGGTGGTTACAGCATGGATGCTCACACTGGCTGGAAGCCGCTTCAAGCTTGGCTTATTTGATCTGATGGACACTTTTTCCCTGCACAGTCCCAGGAATGCTACCTGACAAAATCCCTTTGTTGGGCTATGTAGCAGTAGCAAACCTTTAAAACCTGATGAGAAGTGTGAGTTAAGTCATTTGTTGGGCCACAGGAGTCCCTTGAACCTCCTGTATAAGTTTCAAATGGGATAGCAGGCCCAGAAGTCCAATTTGTACCCACAACCATTACAAATCCAAACTCAAAGCCCATCTCCTGCTCAGCATGACAATTTTTTTCCCCCAAATGAGCGATGCTCATCACCATCTGGGATTTAGTAGACTACAATGTAGGTGCTGAACAGATCTATGTTGGATGCATACACAGCAGGAGACAGAAAGGTCTTACAGGTGCTCTGAAGCAAGTGACCTCTTCTCTCTTATCTGGTACAACCTCTATGAGCAGAGGAGATCAGAACACGGAAGATGACCATTTAGGTCGGTCTCCACAGAGAAGATGTACAGGTACGATGCACCGAGCTAGCTGTGGTCTGACACTTCAGCATCAGGTTTGGAAAGGTCACTAGAAAATGGAATGTCTCAAAGTCCAGGCAAAAAGAAAAGCGAACAGAAACACCACAAGCAGATGTCATCAGAGCAGAGCTTCCATTAGCCAGGTGGCTACGGTGGGTCAGCTGCTTTAAGGTAACACTCCTCTCCATCTGTACTCATGTTTATGGAGACTTTGAAATTTAGACACAAAATTCAGAAAAATAATTTGGCCCTCCAGCATCTCCTTGGTTCCCCAGGGATAGCTGTCCCTATCCAATGCTCTGCACCAAGCACTAGGCTAATGGAAGTCCCACCTGGAAAAGCAGAATGATACACAGACAAAGTGAAGGGTGAAGTAGCTAGAGCTGTGATTACCTTCCATAGGAATGAGGTTAGAGGCCCCCTTTTTCCCATCTAGACCATGCTGAGAGTACTGTTTCAGAAGGTTCTGAGCCTTACGGATCGTGCCTGTCACCAGAGCCAGAGAGAAGAGACAAGAAGACCTAGAAAATGAGTGAAAGAAAACAAACCCGGAACACCAGCCCTCCACCAGCAAGTCACCTGGGCCCAGCAAGAGGGTGCTGGGCACCAATGAGCATGCTCAGTGCAAGAACGTGAACCCCAAACTCGTGTCCAAGTGTGCAGATACGATGGCATTTCCAGGCTGTTTCCCTGCTTTGAGGGTGGGGACATGAATTCCAGCCACAGTTACAGAATCAGGGAGTGCTCAAATCAGTTTGGTGGGGCGGTACGGCTGGGTGAGAAAACCCGACCAGAGAAGGGAAGCAACAAGGCACCCTTCCCTGTAATGAGGTTGTTTAAGCCGGTACGCTGCACCCAAGCGTACAAGGCTTGTTGCTTTTCCTCAGCTGTGGAAGCAGGGCTTTGCAGTACGGACGATTCCCATCTGGCAACACGTTGCCTGCTCCCCAGAACCACAATCGCAGCCACTCGGTTAGAGCTGCAGAAAGAGGAGCCTTTCCAGGGGCTTTTCTGAGCATGCTCAATACAGACCCACCAGGAGCCCCACAGCCAAGACAAGGAATGACCTCTGGCGTTACAGAAAGCGATAAAAGGGTGACAACCTCTGGGCTCCAGAGAGCAATTGCAGCAGCAATTCCCATCACAGGAATCACAGAATAATGGATGCTGCCCACCCATGTCTAACTCGCATTAAGTCACCCTAATCCCCAAGACACTTCTCTTCTAAGGAACTGCAAATCAATTAAAACCATGGAAAAAAAAATAACACTGGGTTAAAAGATTTATACTTAACACACACAAAAAACAGACAGAACTGAACAAAAGCCAAATGCTGGATATACAGCTAGAAAGCACAAAACAAAGCATTAATGTGACAACAGAAGACTTAAGCGCTGTTTCCACATTAAAAGGTTAGTCGGCATGCAACAAGCTACAATTACCACAAGCGCACGGACACGCTCTCACAGCAGAGCTGTGCTCTTGCCCGCACAGCAGGAAACAGAAGTTTTGGGAAAGTAGGAGCAGTTTCTATAGGAGACCCAGATGAAACAGAACTAGGTTGAGTAAATGAAGAGGGATCCAAGAAATAAAAATGCTGCTGCCAAAATTAAGAATTGTTCTTCCGCTTTAAAGTAAGAAATACTTCAAACATGCAGAAATCCCGACTTCCACCAGTAACTGCGAACCCAGTGCAGCCTGGAAATGAGTGTGGGCTGCCCAAATGCTGAGGACCACTACCCTGAGGGGAAGCCCAAGTACACACTGCTGCAGAACAGCACCCTGGGGTGCAGGACAGCTTCATCCCACAAAGGGATACACGGCACGGGGAAGGAAACTCCAGGTCCCTCAGAGAGCGCATCTCTAGCGGGGGAGAACAAGGAGAGAGAAGTTCCCACTGAACTACCGAGCTGCCTTAACCTGGTGCACTTACTAAATAACAGAACATGATACCTGAAGCGTAACTGGCAACGTTTTTCTTCCACCAGTTCAGATTATTCTCAACCACTTAGTAAATTAAAAAAAAAAAAAAATCCTATCTGTAAAACAAATTATTCTAGCAGGAAACTTCTCCACTCTAGACCCACACCAGGGAGGTGGGAAGACTCACACTCTTGCTGTGCTGAGGCACTTGCTCCTAGCTTCTGCCATATGATCAAATGAGAGGGCTATGTCGCTTCCTCCAAGCTTCCCAGTGCTCTTCACACCCAACACTTCCATTTTATTCTTAGCTACTTTCAGAAACCTTAAGAGCTTGGGCACAACAGCAAGTTCCTCTGAGCAAGCAGGGCTGTAGCAAGCTCCGGAGATCTGCACTGAGCTCTTTCTTACTGCTGTTACCATGGCCCAGTTGCTGCAGAGCAGCACAACCCAAGTACTGTTCTTCTACTAGTTCTTCCATCTTTCTCACTCGCTTTCAAGCATCCGAAGGGAAGGAAAAAGGAAAAAGAAAAAAAAAAAAAAAAAGAGGATAAAGGGGTGTGCAGACCAAGCAGACAGTACAATTGCTGCTGCTGTCCGTAGGATCTCACTTCACAGGTATGTGGTGAAGTCTCCACAGCCCAACCCTGACGGTTTATCTCAGATGAGAGCTGAAATGCCTCTGCTGCATTTTCTTTGCATAAGCACAATTATCTGTGTTCACACTGACACACACCAAGCGTTCAGTGTTCACGGGCACCACTTCAGTGCTCTGGTATCGCTCTTACTTAGCATTGTAATTAGGCTTTAACGGATTCTAGTGGAAGCCAAATGTTTTTGTTCCATGGTTGTTTTCCCCTCCTAGGCAGCAGCAAACCAAATGGGATGGCGCTTCAGCTACTGATGAAAACACCACATTCAAGCCAGGCAGTGACCAATATGGGACGTGGGAAGCAGGAACAGGCTCTTTATTCCGCCACACAGACTCCACAGCTCGCCTTCAGGTAAACCAGAGTGTTAAGCAAACTGGAAAAGGACTCCCTATAGCCTGAGAGGAGCCCCAAAAAATCCCAAAAGTAAAAAAAAAAAACAAAACAAAAAACCTAAGCCTTTTGCTCCTGTGGCCCAATTGTTAAATAAAGTGGCTTTTGGGTATACATGAGGCACAGTGTTCCAGCACCACACTGTTCTCCTGTTTATCGCTCCCATTAGGCAGTTTTCTAACCCAGCAGAAGGGCAACGCATCCTCTTTCCTTCAGCAGCAGCTGCAGGAGTCTGTACAAAAGCGGCTAAAGCTCCCTGGCCTTTGCTTGTAGGCAGCCAGGCTGGCTGCCCCGACCGGCATCTTCTGGCCGATCCTTCCCTGAGCTACCTGCTGCTTTCAAGCCAACAGAAGAGCACTGGGTCTACAGGCGTCACAAAGAAGAGATCACCTTCACGTTTTATGTGCATTTGTTTGCAGCAGGATGATTTGGGAATCTGAATACACTTGCCCTCTGAGACAGACTGCTGACATTTAAAACGGCAAACTACTGGGAAAAAAAAAAAGCCCACAGATTGCTTTACCAGTTCCACCTGACTTGGCGGGTTTCAGTTAAGAGAAGATAACTCTGCTTTAGAAGCATCTCCCCCAGTCAGATTTTCAGCTGCATGCTGTAACAACATGAGATGGTACAGGGCACACCAACAAATGACACATTTATGGAGAGGTGAAGACCCTCTGAAACAACACATGGATACGGAGTGTGTTCTCCAAAATCCAATGCAGCACTGGGGGAGAGGGGAGGTCTCTGCCTTGTTACCCTGTCCCCAGTACCTCACCCTTCCTTTAGCTGGAGCCTCTCTTGCGTTTTCCTTCACAGGTAAAGGGGTTACAGCACATCAGATTTAGTTTGTTATTTATCCCTCGCAACAGGTTAAAGTGTGCGTTGGGGTGTGCGCTGGGATATTCTTCCTCAAGGACAAAGGAAACCAACTCACTTGCTGGAACAGTAAGAAAACCCCTTATCTGCAATACAGTTTGGTATTACTGAAACAATAGCACAGAAAAAAAATTCTTTGTCCATAATTGAAAAAAGGCTAAAATCAGGTGAATTAAACACCACCACATGAATATTGCTACGAAGAGGGTCACTGTGCCAGTGTGGAGAGGGTGTTAGACATCCACCTCAGGAGCTGTCCTTGAAAGCTGATAGAACTGCAGAAAAAAAATGGTGAATCTCTGCTCAAAGGCTATTTTTTCCCTATTTAATTTCACTTTAGTACAATGTAGCAACCGTAAGAGATGGCTAGTAGACGAGGTTTAACCAGCCCTGTCCTTCAAGAGCTACAGTCTGGTTCTCTGTCCTTGTTCACGGAAGACTGGAGACAAATTAGCCACTATTTTTTCTTGAGATTAACAATACCTCAATAGATCATTTGAAATGCTCTTTCCTTCATACACTGTCAGCTCTGAAGTGCATTCAGACTGTGCTCTATGCCTTCTACCTGGCCCATCTCACAAATGCCAACTGAACTGGGCAAAAAAAGGCAAAAATCTCCTGGCAAACCTAGAGACGAGACATTCATCGTGACAAGTAATTTTGGATGCCCAAATGCATCCATTTTGTAGGAGCCCTGCTTGTAGGAAACAAAACATGTGGGCTCCTTTCTGTACTCTCTATGTGAGCATTCAAGATCTGAGACTCATTAAAAAATCCTAGGGATTTTTTTAACCTACCCATGAAAAAAAAAAAGTTCTGCTCCCCATCTGGGATCTTTCCAGTAGAGAGCTACTGAATCACACAAAAATAATTTTTACCTATTGTAATCATGCTGTTGGGCAGAAGTCACTGTTCAGGAGCTGAACATGAATTAACGCCATCACGCTTAGAAGCAATTTTTAACACTGTTTTTCTGCCATCTGCAGCATAACTAGTTCTCCTTTGCAGGAGAATATTTTCCTCTACACGTTTCCCAACACTCGGGGCAAATTCTTATGCAAATAACTACCTGCCAAACTCCAGAGGAAAGCCAAGTGTGAGGCGAGACATCTCCTTGTCAGCTGGGTCTCTGCTGACAGGAGAAAATCCACTGAAGTGCACAAACTGACTGCATTCACCAACTGCAGCGTGCATATCAGCTCTCAGGAACAGCTCCAGGGCACGGCAGCAATGGCACAGATGGATTTTAAGACCAGAGGAGTGATCTCTGGATGTCACAGGCTTTTCCAGGCAGCCCTCCCTCTCCCAATATCCCAGGCACACCCTGTGCTTTAGCAAGAAGAGGCCCAGCAAAGCCTCTCCACACACAGAAGTCAAGAGAGCGAGCACCAGGGCCAGCACACGCACACATAGACACACATTACCTGGGATGAGGACTGCATTCACATCGGGATTATAAAAATAAACACAACACAATTAAAATGGGTATTTCTTTTCCTCTCTTTCCCCATCCCATCCATTCCCAGTCCCTACACACATTTCTTATTATTTTCCTGAACCCAGCAAGAGTATTTGGACAACAGAAGAAAAAATACTGGGGTAGGAGAGTATTTGCCAGGCAAACCCACAGAAATACGGACTTTTCTGACTTTCACCATTATTACAGAGGAGACAACAGGGTGCTGTGCCACAAAGAGGGACTACAGAACTGTGCTGCTGTGGGAGGTAGGTGCTAGCTTTTGCTGGCCCTCCTCCTAGCCGTGCTCCCACTAGATGGCACATTTCAGAGATGGGAACTGCAGCTCTGCGCTCCGGTATGCTCCGGTGACCGGCCTCACCAGCTGCAGAGAAGGCAGCAAAACTCCACGATGAGGAGAGGTGGAGTAACCCACCAGCCACATTCACGGCTCTTCCAGAGATAGGCCAAGGTAAAGGCTTCAACAGCCCTTCCAAAATCCAGACAACTCTGAATCTCATTTCTGTAGGCACCTGTCTAGTCCCCATCTCAACTCCTGACAAGTTCTTGGTTTCACAGAATGCCTAGCAAAATAATAATTTATTCATAACTAATGACTAAAGTGATGTGTTTTATCAGGTCTGAGTTTTCTATTTTGATGTGGCACAGGCTATATTCCGTAGTCCAAGGCTGAGGACAGGTGTTCTCAGATCATATTCTTTTATAGCTCGCTCAGATCTCCTTTTACTTATCTCCTTTGCTCAGGCAATGTCCTTTTCTCTCCCTGTATACGGGCCCCTCTCCTCCCTTAACATTGCCCAGAGAACAGACCTGATGACTTGACAAATGGAGACAGAAAGTGTGTGTAACCTCAATGCCGAATCCAGGGCAGAGAAGAGGTGCTCATCTCCAAAACCCCACCTGCTCCTGTCCTAAAAGCACATTTTAGACCCAGAGGCTCCCTCAGCAGCGAGAAGGCCCACAGATATGCACTGGATACCCAGACAGGAGGATAAGACAGTGCAGTGATCCCCCGCTCTAGGGACTCACCCGGTCTCTTGACTGGCTTTTTGGTGGGGGTGTCCTTCCTTTTGTTCTGAATGGCAGGGGAGTACGGCACCCCAGTGGAGGAGCTGTTCTTACGGAAATGGTCTTTCAGCCCCTTGATGGAGCGGTCAAGCTGGACAGAGCGGATTTGGAAGTAAACAGTCATGAAATCTAAAGAGACAAGGTAGAAACAAGATTATAAGCAAACAGGGAATGCTCTATGGTAAAACAAACCTGTGCCTGTAAGGGGACTTACCGGCACTGATGTGGGACCCCAACTAAGTGTTTTTCCTCTCCCAGAGCCTCTCTTATTTTCTTCAAAAACTTCTTTTTCCTTCACCTGCAGTATTCATTCCAGCCCTCCCACCACACACAACATTAAGCCTGTGCACCACTACCAGGAGCACATCAGTTGCGGAATGGATGGGAGACATTTGTGCAAGACATTGTCAACAAAAGTGCTCAGTTTCTAGATGAGAGACCTTACACACATCTCAGGATTCAGGGCACTCGGGAACCAAATGAGGAATTAATTATTTGAAAGCAGAATACAAACTGACTAACAAAATATGCTGTATGCACTTGAGTCGCCTCCTTTGATCATGGAAAAATTCCGAGAAGCTTTCAAAAATGTTTGTTGTACTTGGTAAGCACAGTAATCCCCACTCAGAACTACACCAGTGAGGTGGGGCGTGACTCTAGTAGCTGTATGCATGTGAAAGTACAGGGTTCCCGTAACAGGTCGAGTCACTCACTCCCAAAGGAAAAGTCAATAAAGGAGTATAAAGCTGTAGGCAAATTCTGATGCTGCAGACCAGGAAAGAAGAGACGCGTTTCGACTGAAGAAAGTCTTCTGTGCTGCCTTCCCACTGCCCTTGGTCACATTTAATACAAAGAGTTCTGTAGACAAAGAGCTCCCAAAGGGGAATGAGCGACCAGCGTCTTGCACATTTATTGCAGTCGCAGCTCCACCAGAAGGCATTACAGACACAAGTTAAATGGACTTCTGCTATAGGACAGATTGTGCATTGATACAACCTGTGCTTTATTTACACAGCTTTCTCTCATCATATCCACCACGAGATCATTCTGTCCAACTGACAAACCTCAGTCTCACTACAAATGCCATAAAAAAGCAGGATCTTAAGCAGGTGATGAACAACTCACCTAAAAGGTGCCACTAAGGCAGTCACTGCTTTTCAACAGCAGTGTGACTCGTGGTTTATCAGCCACAGCAGCACCTGAGCACAGGCTTCATGGCTGAAGGTGTGTCACCTACAAGCCAAGCTGTACAGTGCTACAAACAACCCTCAACACCCTGCCTTTGCTCTCAGCCACATGTGGTAAGTAGTTGGAGAGCGCTCCCCTGATACAGAGCTACAAGGGAATGACACGCAGCACTACCAACCTTGATTCCGGCCATTTTCCACTAGCCAGCCAGAAATGCGGATGATATCGTGCAGGACACTCTCCGGGAGGTGCTCCAGAGTCATCTCCTCCTGCGTCTCCATTTCTTCGTCCCCACTGATCAGGTCCAGGATGAGGATAGGCGGGACCGGCTTGGTGTGTCGTGTCATCAGGCTGCGGAACTCTGATTCCAGGGACTCCTTCCCCCTCTCAAAGAGGGATTTCTGGCACAAAACAGGAGAAGGACAGAAGAAGCACAGGGATTCTGCAATCAGTCACTCCTGAGTGTTTCCGTGCAAGAATGTACTTTCTGCAGTGTTTCTAACCACTGTCAAGTACCGCGTGCTTCAAACTTCAACAACGCCTGTAGCTATGAGACTGTTAAAGTGAATTAAATAAAAAAATGCTTGGGAGTTGCTCAGCCTTCAAGGGGGACTTAAACAGATCTCCCATTCTGCTCAAGCAGCTGAAGCACTGACAAGAACTACGCACAAGGGGGTTCAATCAACTCCACCACACGTGCAAGATATGCTTTCAGAAGTCCTACTGGCACAATGCACAAAGAGAGCAGAACACCACGAGCAGAAATGCTACTGAGTGCAGACTTAAACAGAAGCCAAACCAATTGTTTCTTCAGCTGTGCCTAAACACCTTCTTCACCACGCAGCAAGCTCACCAGCCTCTCACAGCAAGAGGGCAAGCGGCAGGGCTGTGCCCGTCCCTCTCTCACCCATGCCGGGTTCCAGAGCCACGACCTACCACACGGTTCAGCTCCGGGCTGTCCGGGTTGTTGTCCTGGAAGTATTCCACTGCCTTCTGGATTTTGTCCATGCAATTCAAGTACTCCTCCAGCCTCCCAGTGGGGCTGAAAGTAAAACCAAAACTAAAAAGCAGTGCCCCAAGAAGCAAAGAAAGACGATAACAAGAAAGCACCAGACCAAACTCAGGATAAAAATAACAAGGAAAATTTCAATGCCCTTTTCTTCAACCAGGAAGAGATCATGGGATTCCCTTTTGTCTCTACTCAGTGCCGCAGCAGAACACCCAATCCACGCAGCAAGTGCAGAAGTGCTGATGACTGAGCAGCACACAACTCTCAGCCCTGCCTTCCTCTCCCAGCCAGGCCCCGATGGGAAGGCAGAGGAAGCCCACCGCAGAGAAAGGCCATCACAACACCCTTTCAGAGACTGAAAGCAGGCTCCAGAACAGTTACTGCATCCAGGATGAGTCAGTACAACATCAACAGGGCAGGGAGAATCTTTGGGAAAAGGCAGAGGAAAGAAAATAAGCCACCAATGCTCACAAATGTCATATGGCAGCCTGTGTGCAAAACCGGTAAGGGATACCAGATTTTGAGAAGACTTTGCCGTCCGAGGGTTGCTAAAGGTCAAGTCGGGAAGCTTTCTGGTGGACTAGTGGTGGGGAAAGTGTGTGGGAAGGGTATAAGGAACACTACAATGAGTGCATGGAGTCAGCTCCTACTTCTGTCCCAAAATACCCACAGGATGAAGCTCCCCAGCACGCTCTAGCTGCTCAGCTCACCCTTCCTTTATGATCTTCTCTGTGTCCTTAGCCACATGGTAGTAACTGATGACGTGGTCCAAGCAGGACAGGGTCTTCTCCACATTCTCCTGCAAGCGCTGTAGGTTCTCTGTCTGTTTATGGACAGGGATGATCGAGTTCTCCAGCTTCATCAAACGACTTTCAAAGGAGGAGAGGATAGAAACCTACATGCCAAGACAGAAACCGAGAGCTGAGGACATCCTTCCATGGGGATCCATACAGTAGGGCAGTAGTTACAGCAGGGCAATCAAGGACCTTCAGGTCCCAGCTCCTCTTTTTGGGCTCTGCTACTAATTGCCATGGCTCCTTAGGCAGGCTGTTTAATCCCTCTGTGTCTCAACTTCTATTAATAATTACAAAACAGATCACCTGCCATACAGAGATCGGCCAATCTTGAATTAAATGTTTGCAAAGCGTGAAACTTATGTTCCAAGACAGTGCTAAGGAGGAGCAAAATTTTATCTGACAGCAGGAAACAAACCCACAGGAACTGCCTGGAGGTGCCCTAGGTAAAAAGAGCGACAAAAGCACAAACCGACAGCCGCCTTGCTCCGTACCACTACGACCAAACACAAGTTGCACAACAAAGGCACAGGATGAGTGTCGCATGAACCTTCTTTTCCATCATAGACATTTGTTTTTTAAAAGGGATTGTGATATTGCTTCTGAAAGGTGGAAAACCTTAGTAAGCTCACAAAGGGTGCCTTAATGTCATCTTTTCTAGGCCAAAATGTCACTCTTTCAAGACTCGCTCCTATGTTACATTTTCCACACTTCTCTGGTGGTGCCTCTAAGACTTTCTTAAAGCACTGAGCACAAAACTGGGCATAGCATACTGGCTGAGGGCTCATGAGCAATTACAGCACAATAATTACTTTGTACCTCTTAAACAGAGCACTCCCAAAATAAACGCCAAACGAGACCTGACTTTATGAAGCAACAACATGAAGCTGTTACACAAACTAGTCTGGGGTCTATTAATACCTCTTCCTGAGAGAGAGGGTAGACTGTAAAGAGCCCATGTGAGCTCTCATCCCCTCAGGAGAGGAGCTTGGGATTGAAACATTCCTCAGTTTTCCCCGTTGCCCATCCACTGAATTGTAAAACACACGCAGAGCAAGTGGTCTATTCCTCTGCATTCCTCAGATGGGCACAATGACAGCGTTGAAAACAGGTTCTCCTAAAAGTAAACCCAGGCCCAACATGAGGGCTGAACTTCAAGGACCTCCTTACCATGTTCTTTGTAAGCTGGTCACTCTTCTCAAGGCTGTCTTTGATAAAGGACAGAGTTTCTTCTTCCTGGGAGTAGCATGAAAAAATAGTCTTCAATTCTGAACACTGAGCATTTAGGTTGCTAAACATTACATATAGATTTTTTATAACTCCTGGGAAACACTGGAGTAGATCATGTGTGGTCTGATGCTGAGGCCACATTTTAACATGCTGCTTCGTAACAGAAATCAGGGCAATTGACCCAAGGTGAGAGGCACCATAACATAACAAGTAAGGTTTTTATGGATTACTCGTTTTCCTCCAATATCCCAAGCCCACGAGTCTTAGCACACTAAAGTCACAGCACAATAAACACCTTTGCCACAGAGGCAGATTGTCTCAAACCACAGGTTTCCCTGCCACAGCGCAACACAGGTGCTGCACTGGCACCATCCAAATCTCACACACAGCTGTGAACCCAAGCTGCCATTGCAAAGCAACCACTGCGGGCTGTCTTCCAGTCACCGAAGCCCAGAAGTAGGGGAGGAATAGCAGCCTGCGAGGGCTGGCCTCACAGGCTGGAGCTGAGGAGAGAGCCTCCAGAAGCTAACAGGCCCTAAGAAGGGGATGGGGCAGGCCCTAACTGGGGAGCAGAGCCCCGAAGGGGACCTGGGGATGCTGCCAGTCCCAGAGCGAGGTGATCAGGCCCTTAGGGTGTCCCGGGACGCTCCCAGGCCCGGTGGGGACCTCCAGGCCAACTCCCAGCCCGTCTCCTAGGCAACGCGCTGGGGCTGCGGGCCCAGGCCGGCCCGCAGGAGATCCCTTGCCCAGCCCCACCTGCTTGAGCTTGTCCTCGATCTCCCTCCTGCGGGCCGACACCTCCTCGGTGGGGATCATCCTGCCGCGGGGCGCCGGGGCCGCGCCGCGCCGCTCAGTCCCACGACAGACACCGCCTTGCGCCCCCCGTCACTGCCGCGGCGCCATCTTGGGAGCGGCAACACACACTGAGCATGCGCAGCAGGGCCGGCCGCCATCTAGAGAGTGGCTGCTATGTCAGTACGGGCCGGAAACGCACCGGGGTGAGGCGCATGCCCACTGTCCCGGGTCGGGCAGGCGCATGCGCACTGCCTCTCGTAGCGGCCATGTTGGGAGCGGCGGGCGGGGCTGAGCCGCTATTTTGGGAGTGGCGGGCGGGCTGCGCCGCCATGTTGGGAGTGGCGCGGCGGGTCGCAGTGTGGCTCAGAGTTTCTGTCGGGGCAGGCCTGGCTGCCCAAACTCACCGTCCCCACCGCGGCCTGGCCGAGCTGAACCCCAATATCGGCCACATCCCCACAGGACACGGGGTCCTGGGGGGGTCCAAAGCCACCCAGCTTCCCCCCCGCTGAGCTTCTGGGGCAGCCGTCGCCAGGCCCAGGCACGTTCTGCACAGACTTTGGGGGAGAAGCAAGGTGTGGAGGAATATTACAGGGCTTTGGACCCAGGGAAATGACATGACAAATTTGAGTATGAATTATGGAAACACAGGCATTTTCAGGAGAGCAGGTCACTCTACCCCTGTCCTGCATCCATTTTCCAGAAAGGCTGCTGCCACGGGGGAGCGGCTGTCTGCTCCCTCCTGCAGCATAGATGGGAGCGGCTGGGTTTATCACACATGGCGGCAGTTACGGGGCTCCACATCCTCATAAACCATGTCCAGCCTGGAGCAGGGAGCCGATTTTATCAGTAAGACAGTCCCAGCCTCCCGGCATCTCATGCCGCTCAGAGGCGAGGCTCCGGCTGCGCAAAGGGCCCAGCGCGTTCCCACCTGTCTTCCCCTTGTCAGACCAGCCCGGCTCTGGCGAGAAGCTGAAGCAGCCTGCCGGGCCTCTTTTGTTCCACAACTTTGGGGCATTTCGTAACCCATCTTCTCATGCTGCACTCAGCTGTGCTCAGGCTCTGGCTGCTGCGAGGGACAGTGCACGGCCAGGGCGCTGCGGTTTTTGTGCATGACATTGTCCAGCCACGGCTGCCTGCCCGTGTTTTATGGGGACACCTGCTAGCGGGAATCTTGTCCTGTGGGTATGAGAGAGAAGATCCCTGTCTGGGGTCAGCGCCCAGCCCCTCCTCTGCATTTCCCCGCTGGGCCAGTGTGACTGGGAAGGTTTTTTTTCCCTGTTCAGCAGAGCCATCTCTTTTTCTTTTAATAGCAATCCATGCTCTTTCTGCTAACACTCACCCCTCATGCAAAGAGCAGCCAGAGCCAAAAGGAAATCTCCCCTCACTGAGCCTGGGGAACAATTGTGTGTGCTCCCCTGAATAGTGCTGGATATCTCTTGAAAAGCCAGTGGAAAGGCTTCCTGAGAGCAACGAGGGGGAGCTGGGATAGAGGCACCCAGCCCACACCCCTGGCTGCCAGCAGGGGTATAAAGGGTGAAAAAATGTACAGAAAGTCAGTCTGCCAATAAATCATGTAAAAACTGCCAGAGTTTGTGCAACATGAGGTGCAGCACCGCATCCAAAGGGAGACACCTGAAAAAAACCTGTCTTGCTGGTCAGATTCAAAGAGTCAAAACAGCAGGGGTTATTTCTGGTAAAATGAGAAAGGGCAAACACGCTGCAGTTTGAATGTGTGTTAAAACGCAGTGCGAAAGGGCACAAAGCGCAGCTGGGATCTTTAGGCTGTAAATATCCCTCCAGCTCATTGTTGGCTGTTTCTCCAGCGATGCGTGCAGCTGGCAGAACAGCAGCTCCAAGACAATCCCTGTCCCGCCACCTTCCCGCCGGAGCGCCGCGGCCGTGCTGCTCTTCCCGCCCTGCAAACCGCCAGCCGCAGGGCTCCCGCAGGCCCGGGAGGAATCGCTTTCTGCGCCAATGCTGCCGCGGCGGATGAAAGGACGTGGTGACTCAGCAGCAGCCATGGAGGAATGCTGAGTCACCCTTTGCTTCCCCCTTGAAGCAAACAGGGAGAAAAAGCCCCTTTTTCTTCCCTGGAGAAGGGATTTTTATCCAGGTGGCTGCACTCGCTCATGGGCACAGAAGGCAGAAAACGCAGCCACCACAGCTGAATAAGGATTGCATCCTCAGTGCCATGTTCATTTGAGGCTCCAATGCATAACGGGACAGCTAACAAGTCCTTTTTGCAGTATGTGCCAAGCAAAGCTGTTTCCAGTGCTCCAAAACCCAAGACACAGGATCAGATCTGAGCCCAACACCTTTGGGGTGTTGGAGCCACGGGGTTCAAACAACATCGTGGCCCTGTTGTTCAGCAATGGAAGTTTTCACAGGCATGAGGAAGTGGCTGCTGCTCGCAGGGACGTGACAGTCACTTCTCTCTGAGCACAAGGTGTTCAGGGCGTTGGTCACCCAAAACGCTGCAGAAAAGTGAATCGGCCTGATTTGCAGGAGGCGAAACTGAGGCAGAGAGGGGCTTGGCTTTGCCTTCTCAGTGCTTGGCTCCGAGTTACTGGAAAGACCCAGGTATCTTCCAAATCCACATTTCTACTCGCTGTCTTTGTGGACACTGGCTGTCTTTGGATTACACCAAAGGTATAATCCTGACAAGATTTGGATAAATTCAATTAATAGTGACTTTCAAATCAGAGACTTTCTGTCCCCTGCATTGTGGCTCGGTACTGCTCACCCCAGGAGCAGTTCCTGCTTGAAAAATAGTCATTTTATTGCAAAAAATGAATTATGCCTGTCCTTTCCTCCCACCGTTGGCATTAATCCCACTCCTGTACAGAGGGGACAGTGGGGATGTGACGAGGTGTTCCTCAAGCTGCAGGAGCCGCCTGCGAGGCACACAGCATGTGGCAGTGAGGGCAACACAAGATTAATGCAGCCAGGAGCCTCCGAAAGGGCTTAGCATTTGGTGTGGGAGAGGAGAGAGATCAGAGTACGGAGGAGCCAGGATTACCATAAAATGACAAAACTTTCATTATGGGCTGGAGGGCCGTCCCGGGCTGTGTGCCCCAGCGGTGTGACCCACCGGTGCCCCGCGCTGCGAGAACGCATGGGAACACCATCGCTGGTGGCACTGCCCTCACCTTCTCCCCAGACGCAGCCTATTCTGTCTCCCCTTGGGTCAGCCGGACAGAAAAGGCAATTAATCTTTAGCCAGATTAATCTTCAGCCAGAAAAAAAAACAGGATCTGGTTGAGAAGTCCTCAACTTTCCCTTCCAGGTGGGGTTAAAAGGGGAGAGCCCCTGAGACGGAGTCAGCGTGCAGAGCCAGGGCACGGGATGCACCCAGGCCCGCGCCCGGGCTGCTACCATGCCCATGAACTCGAAGGGGTGAGGCAGGAGCCAAATCCAGCAAAGAACTTTGCCTCCCTGGTAACGTCTCCAAGCCCCACTGGCTTTGCTTTGATCCTGACCTGGGCGCAGAGCATTGCGACATGCCGTAGGGATGTGCAGTGCTCCCGGAAAACCGGGTCCGTGTGGGTCAAGGGGTGATGTTTAGGCTCCTGCAGCTTCCCCGTCCTTCCTGGCGGCACTGGGAAGGACCACGCCAGCCTGGCTGCTCCAGGGAAAGGATGCAATGGGGCAGAACTGCAACAGCACCCAAGCAATCGCCTAACGGTCCCTCAACGACCCTCCGCTCCTTGCAGGAACGGGGTTTGTGGGGACCAGTCCCTCCAAGTCTGGCCCCAAAAGTCCCCCCCAGCCCCCATCCATTGCATACACAAACTGTGCTCTCCCTTCCTCCAGCTTTGTTTGTAGATGGAATTAAGGTCCTGCTGGGAAAAGCTCCCCTGTGCTCTGATAACTGCCTGCATAGCCAGCTCTAAATGGCTTTTTTGTAAATGAACGACCAGGTTTAAGGAGGTTCCCCTCATCACTGTTTACTTAGCACTCCGCCGGAGTGGGGGGAACTGGGCGGAGACCCCCCTCCTCCAGCCAAGCCCCTGGGGCCACTGAGAAGTTGGCACTACTGAGGACCAACACAGTGCCACCCGGCACATGGCTGCGCCCTTCCTCTCCTCCGTCGATCAGAAGAAGAGGTTCCCAGCTGGGATTGGGATGGAGTGGGATGCATATGCGTGCACCAGGAGTGTTGGTCCGGGGCAAGAGGAACTACAGGGCATTGTGTTTCGTGAACTGGGGGCCGGGCTGGGGACGATGCTCGTTTTCTCTCTACGCCGCGTTGCTGGGGAAGGAAGGAGGGTGTTTACCATGTGGGTTGGTGTCAGGCGTGCATCCCCCACGTGATGGGGATGGGGAGGCCGTGCAGGGCTGCAGCTGGCCCTGTCCCACTGGCAGTAATGTGCTGGGTGACCCCAGGGCCAGCGAGGAGCCACCCAGCGAGGCCATGGGATCTGCAAGGGGTGCAGGTCCCAGGAGCCCTGTGCAGAGGGGACCCTCCTCTGCCATCCCTCTCGCCCACAGCAGGATGTGGGGGTCCTGCCTTCGTTTGCTGCGCTCCCGAGGGCTGGCGCTGCCGCAGCCTCCTTGCCACTGCACAGCTCTGTCCTTTGGATGTTTGCACATTCCTGCCTGTTAGTGTGTCTCATAACCAAAAGCTGCTGGGATGGAACATTCCTCCTCCCAGCACCTGCAGGTCTGCTCTCCCCGTTCCCCGGCCGGGAATTGGCTCGGTCCCCGTGCTGGGTGGGAGGAGATGCTTTCCAGAGGAGTGAAAACAAATCCGCGGCTCATGGTCAGCCAGCAGTGCCTCTGCTAGGAGCAATGGGTATCGCACCCCTCGACACCAGTCAGCCCGGAACACTCACTGAGCTCCCAGGGCAGATGGCAGTCGCCTCTCTCAGCTGCAAAAGGAGCACTGTTTCGGAGCGGAGCTGCGCTCCCCTGAGCTGCCAGGCTGGCACGCTGCCCGTCAGCACGCTGCCAGGCCAAATTCTTTGCGATTTCTAGGTCAACACTCACCACTCGTAATGCCCCTGAGCACTCCCGCCGCCTGTGCCAGCCTCCAGCCCAGCAGCCCAGGATGGGAGCAGCCCAGGATGGGAGCATCCCAGGGGGGTCCACACATGACATCCCCACCCCGCCCAGCCTGGCCGGTCCTGTCTGTAACCCCTGGATACTTCGGTGTTATTCCCACATCGCCCCAAGTTGGGCCGTTCCCCAAATACACCTGCTCCCCCCCTGCTGCCTTTGCTGCCCAGCTTCACCTGCAACAGCACCCATGGGTGAGCCAGGCCCACTGGGCGCAGAGCCCACAGCCTGCCCCTGCTTGCATCTTTTTTGGGGAGTTTAAGGCCCATCCTCTGGAGTCAGACACCAGAGGAGGGTGTTTGCTTGGGATTTCTAAAGCGAGCTTCTCACCATCCTGATGGCAGTGAAAAAAACCCCAGCTATCTCAGGATGTAGGGTGGCCCTAACGCTCCAAACCAGCCTTTGTAAAGAGATCCTCGTGGCCCCGGTGCTTGTTTACAAAGCGGCCAAGTTTCGACCTCGCCGTGACGTGGTTTCCCAAAGAAGGAGGCAATGCTGGCACTGCTCCAGCGGCTCAGCTGCTCCGCCGTGGGGGGCTGGATGTGTCCCCCCTGCCCATGGGGGCCACCTTCTGTGGCATGGGCTGGGCTGGAGGAGCAGGAGCCCTGTGGGGCTGCAGCCCCCTACTTGGGCACGCATCAGGGGGATGGTGGGGGTGAGGAGGAGGAAGGAACCGCATGCTGAGCGTCTCTTCATGACGGCATTTACGCAGGGGCCGTTGCATTGTGGCTCGGGTGAGCGGCCGCCGGCACTCCCACCGTCGCAGGGCAAGCCTCGGCCTGCCGGTGCATTGTGCCGGCCGCACCGCCGGGCACGGCCGCTGGCAACGGCCCACTGACCCATCCCGGGGCCGCCTGGGGCGCGGAGGGAGGCAGGGAGCTTTGCTAGATGGGCTCCCCAGTGCCAGAGGGTACGCTCTCCCTGCGCGGCCCAAAACCATGACTGAAAGCATGAGGGTCCCAGTGTGCACCAGAAGTGCTGCCCAGGTAATCAGGTCCTGGTCTACGTCAGACCACTGCCTTGCCCTGCCTCGGTTTCCCCATCAGGATGCTGTAAGCCATCCAAGCTACGCGTATGCCACAGATCCCACTGGGATCCACTAGCAGCAGAAAAGCAGAAAAGGGGCTTTGCCCGCTCTGTTCTCAAAGCCACCTTTCCCGGAGCTCCAGCGACCCCACAGAAAGGTGTTTGCATCCAGCCTGCTCGCTCCAGGCAGAGACGTCGAGGTCGAGCCCTGGGCCCCGTCACAGCCTGTCCGGGTTTGCTGTGGCACCTCCAAACCCTCCAAAAATCAGTGTCAGGGGACAGGGAGTCCCTGAGCTGTCCCCAGGCTCTGCCCTTCATGCCCCAGTGCCATCCACATCCCCATTCCCTGCCGGTACCATGGATGGGGCTCCCTGCCCAACCACAGTTCCGAGGAGATTTCTCACCCCCAGGAGCACATTTGGGACCCTGGTTTTCCCAAACTTTGGAGGTTCATTCATTGCTATGCAAGGCGAGTCTATTCCCTACCCTCCTCCATCCCGTCTCCCCCTTCTCCCCCTCGCCTTTCCTGCCATCCCAGCTGGGATGTTAAAAGGGGCTGAATTTTTCATGATGAGGAGGGGGAAAAAATAAAATTAAAAAAAAGAAAAATCTGGAGGTGGAGGGAGAACCCATGAGCTGTGACCTCCTCCAAACGCACAGCACCAAATCCTCAGAAGGAAGACAAAAGGCAGCGAGATTAGCATTTCCAAACAGAGCAGGGATGGCCCCAATCTTTGGGCTGTTTATTCTAGGCGTTGATTTTCAATATTTAGGATGATTAGCAAGTGAAAGCCGACTCTTGCCAGAATGGCTTCGTGCCAGCCCTGCGCTCAATGGAGGGGAAAGAAAGACAGGGCAAGAAAAGGAGAGAAAAGAAGGGCCTATGTGTATATATTTTTTCCCCCTCTGTGAAAGGGAGATTGGTTTGAGGTGTCAATGTTTGCCCATTGGGGAGGGATGATGGATGAGGGGACGGCTGGGGTAGTAGCAGAAATAAATAATAAAAGGAATAATGTGCCGTGTGCTGGGGAGGGACCTGGCCGTGGCTGCGCAGGCTGAGTTTGCAGGGAGTCTGGGTGCTTCCCAGGCCTGCCCGGGGTGGGTGCTGGCGATGGGGCGCCCCAAAAGGCGGCCAGCTCTGGGCCGTGGCCATCTGCGTTTTCATTGCACGCGTGGAGCCGGGGGGACACCTCCATCTCGGGGGTCCCCAACCCATCACCGTCCCCGTGCTGGGCGAGCCAGGGCAGCCAGCGGGACTGGACTAGCCCCAGCCACGGGCTGTAGCCCCGCTGCCAGCGACAAGCCCGGGCAGGCCTGGCCGCTGCCGGGTCCCGACCTCTCTCCTGGCGCCGTGCTTCACCCCGAGCATGCACATGGGCTTTGCGCGGGCAGCGGCGCGCTGGCCTGCCTGCCTCCGCGGGAGCCGTGCTCCCACCCCACAGCACCCCAACTCGTGAACTGCTTTGAAAATACCCCCCTCACACCAAACCATCTCACTGAAAGGGAAAAAAAAAAAATCATGTCCAAGCTGGTTTTGTTGCTTTCAGAAGCTGAACAAAACGAGGTTGTTTCAGGCCTCGCCTGGTGCCTCCTTTATATTCGCCCTTTCTCGCTTTAAAACCCTCAGCTGGCTCCGACGGGCTGCAATAATTTTTTCCTGGCAAAGCTGTTTTTTTCAGTGCCCTGGCAGGGTAGGGGTGCTGGGGGCTCTGCTTTTTGCAGAGGGTTTAAAAACAGAAACTACGCAGCAGTACCTGCTAAAACAAAATAAAGGAGCGAACTGCGAGACGCAGGAGCTGCCAGCGTTTCACAGCCCTGCCAGTGCCCCCGCTGCTGGGGGGACGCAGAGAAAGGCCAGAACAGAGATTCACCATTGCTTTTTGGGGCTCATGGTGCCCAAGCTGAAAGAAGAGCCCTTGGGATGGTGGAAATGGGATGGGAATCCAGGAGTGGGTGCATAGAATCATGGAAGGGTTTGGGTGGGAAGGGAGCGTTAAAGCCCACCCAGTCCAACCCCCCTGCCAGGAGCAGGGACATCTCCAACCAGATCTGGTTGCTCAGAGCCCCGGCCAACCTGGCCTGGGATGTTTCCAGGGATGGGGCATCGACTGCCTCTCTGGGCAACCTGGGACAGTGCTCCACCACCCTCAGCATAAAAAAATCTCTTCCTTATGTCTAATCCAAACCTATCCTCCTTCTATTTTAAAACCATGACCCCTCATCCTGTCACACCAGGCCCTGCTGAAGAGTCTCTCCCCACCTTCCCTGCAGCCCCCTTTGGGCACTGGGAGCCGCTCTAAGGTCTCCCCGGAGCCTCCTCTTCTCCAGGCTGAACAGCCCCAGCTCTCTCAGCCTGGCCTCACAGCAGAGCTGCTCCAGCCCTCTCAGCATCTGCGTGGCCTCCTCTGGACCCTCTCCAACAGCTCCCCGTCCTCCTGATGTTGGGGGCTCCAGAGCTGCACACAGCGTTGCAGGTGGGGTCTCACCAGAGCGGAGCAGAGGGGCAGGATCCCCTCCCTCGATTGCTGCCACGCTGCTGGGGATGCAGCCCAGGGTGTGGTTGGCTTTCTGGGCCGCAGGCACACATTGCCGGCTCATGTTGAGCTTCTCATCCACCAGCACCCCCAAGGCCTTCTCAAGGAAGGATGTGCCCATCTGAGGCACCAAGCTGGATGAGCCCCAGGCAGGGTCTGGAGGGGGATCTCTGTCCCTGGAGATGTTCAGACATGATGGAGGGGGTCTGGGCACTCACTGAACTGGGGCCAGACCACCCTTTTCCAGAGTCCTCTTGCAGCCCCCTTCTCCTGCCATTCCCCATGGCAGCACTGCCCCGCAGCTGTGGGCACGGAGGGGTACCCACAGCCTGGCCCCAGCCAGCCTCGCACCCAGCCCCGCGTCCCCGAGCCACCCTGCCCTCCCCATGGGACTCCCTGAACGTGCTGCCCCCAGACCCGCTGCCCCCACCCTGCCTGTGCCGGCAGCTGAGCGTACGCTGCTTTTCTCGCCTGCCTTGGCGGAGCCCAACTGCTCCTCGGCGTAATTGGCCTCGCGAGGGCTCGGCTATTCCTGCGGCTTTTGTGCCACTCCTCTCGCCACCCTGTACCCAGGAGGGCTCTGAAGCCATTCAGGGCATCTACAGGGACAGGTGGGGACATGGCATAAGTAGAGGGACATGCACTCACACAATGTCACCCCCAGCAGCTCCTTGCAGGGCTGGGAGCAGCTTGCGGGACTCAGGACAGCAGGCACGGCCACGCTGGTGCTGCAGAGGCGATGTGTCACCATGGCCCCGCACATGGTGGTTTGTGCCCCCGTTTCCCTGCGAGGAATTGCAGAGCGGGGTGCCAGCACCCACGTACCAGGGCTGGGTGTACAGCCAGGCCTGAGTTGCTGAGGTGTCCCCTGCCCCCGGGGAGAGGGGCAGACAGAGCCGGGCGGTGCTGGAGGGAAACAAGGCGGCAAAAGGGTTTTTTCTTCTCCATTTTTTTCTTTTTTTTAAAAAAAATTGTAAATAACTCCATGAAAGTGGTTAAATTGCACACATATCTCTGCAGTTCTTCAGCATCAGTATGGAGGCCCCAAAACAGGAAAAGGTAACAAAAACAACAAATAAAAAGAAGCATCGCCAATAAAGATGTATACATCTACACCAACCCCCAAAGGCCCCCAGAGACACGGCCCTTGCTCCCCAGCCCTGGGACACCGTCCCCTGCGGTGCGGTGGCAGCCCAGGGGACTTCAGGTGCTGACACCCAGGCAAAGCAGCAGCCTCGGCTCAGCTTGCACGAGCTGAACACGTCAGTTCTCAGCCTGCCCCAGGTTTTACCAGGGAGGATGCGAAACTTGCACTCCCACCTCCATGACTCCAACTTCTCCCCAAATTTGGGTAGAAATTACTCCAAGAGTAATTTATATATATTTTTTAAGGCTTGTTTATTGATTCTTACACTGCAGCTATACTCTCACTGAATTATATTGCTCACATTAAAGGTCCTAAGTGCTTTTGTAGCCAAAAAAGAAACTCTTTACAATAATCTTCCCTTTTTCGACCAGTCTAAGACACACCACTGAAACTGCAGCTTCTACTTACTGCTACCTAACGGCTGCCCTACCTCTCATAACCCGCAGCAAAGGAGAGGCGAAGAACCCAGTTCTTGAGAGCTCTGAGTCACGTTTCAGCAGCATTTGGCTCCACTCCTGAGATGTTTCTGAGCTCCTTGCAGAGTTACTGCCGCGCTCTCACTGCACACCAAGCCAAAGGGCCAAAGCTTCAGCTTGTGTTGGTCCTGGAGGCTGCTCCCGCCTGGATGAGACTTCATCTCCGCTGCTGTCCTCGGAGCCCGTTGCACGCACATTCGTTGGCTTGAGGCTCCTGGACGGAGCCTGGATGGGGTTTTTTTTCCTCCATGGTCCCTTCTAGGAGCAGTCAGTGTGGAGTGACCCTGTTGCTGCCAGGACGGTCCCTTCCAACCCTAACCATTCTATGATTCTATGATTCTAGGTGATGGCCATGCCCCAGTGTTTTCCTAAGCACATCCTTAACTGAGGTCCTGCATTGCCCTGGCAGCCACTCAGAGCCTGATGGGTGAGCAAAAGCAGTGGAGAGGGTCCTGGTTTAGCCCACTCAGGACTAAACACTACGCAGCAGCTCACCCTTCCAGGGAAACAGGGGAGAGAGAACATAACAAAAGGCTCAAGGGTCGCGGTAAGGACAGAGAGAGATCATTCAACACTTACCGTCACGGGTGAAACAGACTTGACTTGGGGAAAACTAATTAAATTTATTAACAATAAAACCGAAATAGGATAATGAGAGATAAAATCAGATCTTAAGAACACCTTCCCCCCACATCTACCCTCTTCCTGGGCTTAACTTTATGTTCAATTATCTCTACCTCCTTCTACCCGGAGCAGCACAGGAGGAAGAGAGAATGGGGGTTACGGTCAGTCCAGCACACCTTGTTTTACGCTGCTGCTTCCTCCTCAGGGGAAGAACTCCTCAACATTCCTCCCCTGCCCCGGTATGGGGTCCTCCCCGGGCTGCAGGGGGATCTCTGCTCCTCCGTGGGCTCCCCGGGCTGCAGGGGGATCTCTGCTCCTCCGTGGGCTCCCCGGGCTGCAGGGGGATCTCTGCTCCTCCGTGGGCTCCCCGGGCTGCAGGGGCACAGCCGGCCTCACCATGGTCTCCCCTCACCTCCCCAGGCCAGGCCAGGCCTCATCTCCCACCTTCCCTTTCCCCCGCTGCTGCTTTTTTTCCCCTTCCCCTCTTATCACCATTGCCAATTGCCTCGGCCCCGGCCAGCAGCAGGTCCACCCTGAAGCCTGCCAGCCCCACCGGACAGAGGGGAAACTTCTAGAAGCTTCTGGCAGAAGCCACCCCTGTAACCACCCTGTCCCCCCAGCTGCAACAGTCCCACCACAGAGAGCAACAGTCTCGCACGAAAAAATGGAGAGAGGCTACGTCAGCTGGTGAAAAACAGAGAGGGTTTATGGTGATCTAGACCCTTCAGCAACCGCAGCAAGGATTTTGGGTACAAAAAAATAGGAAAGCTGGTTCTGGGAGCGCCCCGGTCCACACTGCTCCAATCCTGCCAGGATTCCTGGAGCCTTCATGGAACCTGTTGCTGCTGCAGCAGGAATCCTCCAGCGTGTGGTCTTGGTTTACAGAACAACAAACCTTTAAACAGTGAAAACATAAAACAACTTCCAAACTGCATTTCCCCTACCCCCCACTATTAAGAAATTCTAATGCTAAAAATATAGGTTTCTTTGAATATATAATATATAATAGATTATATAAAACCACCTAAAGAGGCAGACTTGCTGGATTTATAGAGCTTTTCTTCTTCCCTAGGCACAAGTCAGGAGGGAGTTTCAACTCGGAGAATCCAGAAGGGACCTTTATTTACCTGCTAGCTAATTATCACACTAGATAGACAGAAGAAGGGAGAGAGAAATGGAGAGAGGAAGGGTGAGGAAATTGCACTTAATCTATCGAGTCCTAGGCCACCAGGAATCTCATGTCTTGCATGGGAGATCAAATGGTAGATGGCAGATGCTCTCCTTTAGCCCTGAAGGAACATATGCTGTGTCCATTTCTGTGGAAAAAAAATATGATAATTCACATTTCTTCCTTTAAAAGTAAAAAAATAAGTAGTGTTATATTTCTTCTCTTGAGGAAACTCGTGAACTAGAGACTTCTGATGTGTCCTTTAAAATATATCAAGCAGTTCCTGTGGTGTTGGTTTTTTCTCCCCCCGGTGTTTCTGTGAATAATCTTGCGATGAAGCTGGTAAGAGCCACTGTGGATGTCTCTGTCTCTAGAAAATCTTGTCCCTTGTACGTCCCGACAGCATGGGGGGAGCCTCCTGTTAAAGTCCGTGTGTTCTTTGAACGCAGACTGGCCTCTTACAAGAGGGAGGGCAGCCTGCCCCAGTCGCTTACATCCGCTGGCAAAGAGGCGTCATTGAGTTCAAACAGCTGCTCCATATTGACGGAGTTGGAGAGGTAATCATTCATCCCTTCGTCCCAGGGATGCTGCAGGAAAAAAGTGGCCATGAAGGTTTCATCGAAGTCCAGGTTGTTCTGGTTGGATTCGCTGAGGACATGCTCCTGCCCCTGGGGACAGTCGATGTGCTGCCCATGTCCCAGCAAGTCCAGGTCATGCATTGTGGGGTTGATTGGAGGAGTGAGCTCCAGATCCCCAAAAGTGAAGTCTCCGTTCAGATTGGTGTTGAAGATAGCTTCCCAGTCAAAGTCACCTTTTAGGGATCCCAGCTCGGTCTGCTCTTCCTGGGTCAGCAAGGCAGAGTTGGAAAGCCAAAACGCCTTGGCCATTCGCGTGGGCAAGGGCTGCTTGTACTTTTGCCCTGCTTTGCCATCTGCTGGACTCCAGTTCTGTTTGCTGGTGGATTCTTCAAACTCTTGCAGCAGCTGCTGTGACTCAGGGTTGACATTGAGGACGTTATTGAAGCTGCAAGCCGGAGCAGCCGGGCTGGCAACGCACTCTGCTTCTTGCTGGGCTTTTTTGGTGAAGGCTGGGTGGATCTGCACTGGGGACATCCTCCGCTTTTTGAAGGCACCATTCTTGAGCCGGTGAGCGTACTGGGGGTCGAGCTTCCAAAACCCACCTTTCCCTGGCTCGCCCTTCTCCCGGGGCACCTTGATGAAGCACTTGTTCAAGGAGAGATTGTGCCGAATGGAGTTCTAGACCAAAGAGAGAAAAAAAAAAAAAAACAAACCAAGATTGAATGCTTGTCTGCGCATGGAAAAGCACATTTTCAGCAAGGACCCTTGGGAAAAAGCAAGCAGAAATGGCAACACCACGACATCCTGGGCTACGTGCTCAGCAGAAACTCCCCTGCCCCGAGTCACCAACAGGGTTTTCCTGCCTCCTGTCTAATCCAGCCAGATGTGGCAGGAGCCAAGGGGTTCCAAGCTAGGACTTGCCAACCAGCAGGAACCTTTGGGTGACTCTCCTTGGCTGTAAATTGGGGCCATGGATCATGCAGAGAACTGGGAGAAGCCAGCCGGACTTGCTCTAGGCATGGAGCTAAGCTGGAGGAGGTCAGGTCCTCCTTGGTGGCTGAGGAGAACGAGGAGAACCTTTACACCGATGCGGCCACAGCTCCATTACAAGCAGCAACACACGGCAGCAGTGTAGGGGATGGCATCATCAGGGCCCTCCTCCAGCTCATCTGCACCTATTGCTAGTGTTGAGGGGAGAATATTTGGCCAAAAAATAGGCCCGCGTGCCTCCCCCTGGGCAGGCTGACGCAAACGAGGCAAGCAAAACCAGAGGCACGTGGGCTGGTCCACCGCAGCCCTGCATGTCCGCGGAGGTGCCTCCTGGACAGGGAAGCTTGGTGTGAAATCACTGCATCTTCATCAGCCACTGCTCAAATGAGCTAAGGGAGGAAAAAGAAGGACAAAAAAGAAAAAGAGGAGTTTTTGCTCCCATCGAGCTGTTCTGAAACCCTGAATGTGCTAGAGTGATGTGAATAATCGGAAAGGAAATTCAGTTATTGGGTAAATAACCCAGTGTCGCACTCCACAAAGCCAAGACTGTATTAAGAGATTGGATATGGCAGAGGGGTTGGTTTTTTAATGTTGCCTGGACATCTTTATGCTTATTCATCCATAATCTGTAGTGCCCAATAGGAAAAAGAAGGCTTGAATGCTTAGAGCTGTTGAAAAACATGCATATGCACACACACACACAGAGACACACACACAACAAAACCCTCCTCCAGGCTGAAGCTCCTTGGGTGTGTTGGCTCCTCTCCAAAGCACTCAGCTCCCACACGAATAGATCCATCTCCCCCCGGAGTACGGGTGGCATAACCTTTCCAGGCTGTCTTCATGTACAGGAATCGGGACAGGGGATGAGAACACAGCCTCAAAAAGAAGGAGAGAAAAAGAAGAAAGGAGAGAAAAAGAAGAAAGGAGAGAAAGAAAGAAAAAAAGAAAAGAAAGGAGAGAAAGAAGAAAACAGAGAAAGAAAAAAAGAAAAGAAGAAAGAAGCAGCAGGAACACAGATATCTCTGCAAACAATGCAGGCTGTACTAACTCCAAATTTACAGTTTAACAAAGTTTTACAAGGATCAGGGGCTTGCGAGCTGAATTTTCTGCTCCCCATCTCCCCTCCCCATCCCAAACTTCGCTCAGCCGCGGCTGCCCTGCGTTAACATATTTATCATTCCTGCCTCCAGCAATCCCGTGAACCCCCTGCATCTCTGCGGAGAGGGACTGAAAACCTCCTTTCTTTTTTTTAATAAACACATTTAATTAAAAACGCGGTGATTATCCAGCCCCGAGTTTGCCGGAGAAAGGCAGCGCGCTGGCACACACGTTGCGGATTTGGGCTGGGAATAACCCGAGCAGAGGGACGAGCCACCCGGGGCCCTGCATCCCTGCCACATCCTGGGAAGCCTCGCGTGCCGGAGGAGGGCCGTGAGCCAAGGTGGCTGGGAAAAGCCCCTGCGCTTCAGGCTGTCTCCACAGCTGGGGACTGTCCCCCACCCCCGGGGACACACTCGTGCTAGCTGGGGACAGCAGCCCTATTTAACCTCTCTTGGGCTTCCCCCTGAGGCCTCACCAGCTCGTCTCAGCGATGGAACCTCCTTTGCCTGTCCAGGGAGACCTGCCCTCTGCCCTGCTTGGAAAGCAGCAGCATTTCTGCTCTGAAGCTCCCCAGCAAGGAATTTGTTTGACAAGCGGCATCTCCCCGGGGATCCTCTCCATCCCTCTCCTACGCCTGGTCCTCCACAGGCACATCGGTACTCGACCTGGCGACTTCACGTGTGCGCAGCCCTGAGGGACTCCAGAAAGGTGAAGCTGGGGCCAGAGATGCCTTTGCCCCGGAGCCGAGAGGAGCTGCAGGGACCAGCAGCCCAACAGGTACCTCCCGGCTCGCAAAATGGCCCTGGGCTATCCTCTGTAACAGCTCCTTCCCTCCGCCGCCCTCGCGGCTGTGGCATTTCTGTGTGCCCAAGCTCTTTCCCATTACAGCCCTTCCCCACCAGCTGCCGGTGCCGCTCTCCTCCCACTGGGATCCAGCATCCCCACAGGACCTTGCCCGGCAGGTGGAGGCTGTGGAATGCCCTGCAGGGAGAGGGGATAAGGCAAGGGGTCTCCAAATCTCCTACCTGCCAGGTGGGATCGGCATGTCGGAAGTAGCAGAAGTTGTCAGTAATCCACTTGTAGATGGCAGAGAGGGTGATTTTGGGCTTCTGGCTGGCTTCCATCGCCATGCAGATGAGGGTGGCGTAGGAGTAGGGTGGCTTGACATGCGGGTTGGTCTTGTAGTCGATGTCCTCCGCAAGCTGAGGTTGCATGGCCATGGCATGGTGTGCCGTCCTCAAGGTGGAAGAGGAGATGGGCTTGCAGGGGGTGTGGGGCATGCCCATGCAGGCCGGGTCGGCAGCCAGGGGCGAGCATGGGGCAGCAAAGCTGGGGATCCTGTGACAGTCTTGGGGGTCCGGGCTGCTGGGGCAGCAGTTTTTGGCCATGGTTTTGACGATGGAGAAGTCCTGCAGCCACATGAGGCTGGTCAGGCTGTCGTCCAGGTTGTTTGAGCACCTCATGCTGCCCTCCTTCTCTCTGTCCTTCCCTGCCTGCGGGTAGCTCAGCCACCCCTCAGCCATGTCTCTGTTCACGGGGTCAACGGGAGGAAGGGGACACGGCAGATCCTGCAATAACAACAAGGAGAGGGTTGAACCCCCTGAGGTGCGGCCTCTCTCCAGCGCTCCGGCTGGGACCGGGTGCTCCGGTGCTGCTGGGTGAGACCCATGCCTGGGGGTGCTGCACACCAGAGCCCCAAAGCACCCCTGAAATTCCCAGTGCCTCCCCCAGGGTGCTTTAGCATCCCTGAACCCCAGGGAAATTCCCTCAAAGCCCCACACCCAGTGTGACCCAAAGCCCCGTGGGCCGGCGCTGCCCAGAAAGCCTTCGGCTGAAGAAATAAATTTAAAAAAAATGACAGAAAACCCCCTGAAACAACCCAAATCCAGCCCTGCCGTCCCACAAAGTGAGGATGTTTCTCCCACTCGCTGCTAGCAGGACAGAAATCTCAGGATCCAACACCTCGAAAAAAAATCTCTTAAAGCGCCCCCCCCCCCGCTATACCAGCTGTCCCTGGTTTGGGGTTATTTCTGCTCCTCCCTTCACCCGCCACCCCAAAAACAACCCGAGTGGGAGTGGGGGGGGTCACCCACCCCAGGCACACCCTCGCTCGGAGCAAGCCGGCGGAGCGAGCTGGGTTATTCCCAGCTCAGCTGGGACGCGGGGTCCGACTCGGCTGCTGGGTCGTAAACCTGAAATCCCGTGGGTGTGGGCTCGCGTGGGGAGGAGCTCCCGAAGCCAGCGGCCACCGAGGAGCCGTGCGCCAGCCGGGGCCGGGGTTCCGCCGGTTGAGTGATGCCGAACCCAACCGTCAAGGAACACCGGGGGGGGGGGGGGGGCGGGGAGCGCGAGGAGGGGGGGAATCAGAACCTCAGAACCACCTGCTCCGCTCCCATTAAACGGACTTTTTCTCCCGCGCCCCCCAAAAAAACCAAAAAAGGCTCAGGACAGCGACAGCTCATCCGGATGCCTCATCCCCTGTGCCCGCAGTAAGGGACATCCCAGAAACGCTGGCTGCAGCGGCTGGGGAGCGGGGGGATAAAAAGAATTAAAATTAAAAAAAAAAAAATGACAAGCGAGGATCAACGCCCTCCCTGTGCCAAGCTGCCGCTGTGCCAGCCGGCACGGCCCTGGGCAGCGCGGCACGGCCCCCCCGGCTCCGCCGCCCCCCGCAGCCCCCCGCCGCCCCTTACCCCGTCCCGGCGACGTCCCCCGAACTTCCAAAGTTCACGAGAGAGCAAGAAGCTTCTGGAAAAACAGGAGGGGGGCAAAAAAGAGAAAAGAGGGGGGGGAAAAGAGGAAAAAAAACCCAAACCAAAAAGCGCCGGCCCTGGGGAAGGCGGGGGGCTGGGGGGGATTTGTGCTTCCCCCCCTCCGGGTGAGGGGGGACCCCTCCGGTGCCCGGCCCTGCCCGCCCAGCCGCCGTGATTTCCCGGCCGCCCCGGGGCTGCGGTTAAGTAGCTGCTCCGAGAGGCTTCGCGCGTTGCCAGGGCAACGCTCCGCCTCCTAAACAGCTTCCGGCCCTGCCATTGGTCCGCGCGTTGCCATGGGGAGGAGGCGGGTACCGGCGGGTTCGGAGCCGGGAGCGGAGCCCGGGCTGGGGACGAGGGAGCGGTTGGCGGTGCTGGTACCCAGGGATGCTGCGGGGAGGATGCAGGACCGCGCCCTACCCCGCACCCGCGGCCAAATCCAGCCCCAGCGAACCCCGCATCTGTGTCCTTCTCACCCTCCCGAGCTGGCACCGGGGTAACTTGTGCCCCCCAGCCCTGCTGCAGACCCCTGGGGAGCCCGCAGCAATTAGGGCAAAGCTGCAGGGGGAAGGGGGGGGGGCTGGTAGACCCCCAAACTAAGGAGTGGGGTCTACTTTTATCTAATTAGAGGCTATCTAATTACAGCCCCACACCCTGAGGGGAAATCCCTGACCCGCACCACTGCCAGCCCAAGGGCTTTAACCAGTGAGGGCTTCCCCCTCCCCAAGCAGGGGGCCTGACAGCAGCCTGTTTTTCACCCCACAGCACACTTTGGGGGTGTGGGGGAGCTTCAGGGTGTCTCGGGGAGGTTTAAACACCAGGCGCCCCTCCCGGGCCTGCCCCACATGGGATGGACGTTTGACAGAGAGGGGCTGGTGAGAGGCTGGACCCTCTCGGGAGGGGTGCTGCTGCCTAAGGTGGTGGGATTGTCCTGCCAGGATCCCCGGGGGGTTTGGGCGGACAGGCTGGAGAGGTGGGCCCATGCAAACCTCATGGACTTCAACCAGGCCAAGTGCAAGGTCCTGCATGTGGGTCATGGCAATCCCAGGCACAAATCCAGGCTGGCGGAGAATGGATGAGAGCAGCCCTGAGGGGAAGGACTTGGGAGTGCTGGTGGATGAGAAGCTCAACATGAGCCGGCAATGCGCCCTTGTGCCCAGAAGGCCAACCACACCCTGGGCTGCATCCCCAGCAGCGTGGCAGCAGTCGAGGGAGGGGATCCTGCCCCTCTGCTCCGCTCTGGTGAGACCCCACCTGCAGCGCTGTGTGCAGCTCTGGAGCCCCCAACATCACAAGGACGTGGAGCTGTTGGAGAGGGTCCAGAGGAGGCCACGCAGATGCTGAGAGGGCTGGAGCAGCTCTGCTGTGAGGCCAGGCTGAGAGAGCTGGGGCTGTTCAGCCTGGAGAAGAGGAGGCTCCGGGGAGACCTGAGAGCGGCTCCCAGTGCCCAAAGGGGGCTGCAGGGAAGGCGGGGAGAGACTCTTCATCAGGGCCTGGTGTGACAGGACGAGGGACAATGGTTTTAAAATAGAGGGAGGATAGGTTTGGATTAGACATAAGGAAGAGATTTTTTTACTTTGAGGGTGGTGGAACCCTGTCCCAGGGTGCCCAGAGAGGTGGTGGATGCCCCGACCCTGGAAACGTTCCAGGCCAGGTTGGCCGGGGCTCTGAGCAACCTGATCTGGTTGGAGATGTCCCTGCTCCTGGCAGGGGGGTTGGACTGGGTGGGCTTTAACGGTCCCTTCCCACCCAAACCCTTCTGTGATTCTTTGAGACAGGCTGGGGGGGTCAGACCCTCTCCCCAGCACACGGGCAGGTGCCCCTTTGCTCATCACCGTCCCCAGTGGCTGCAGGCCGGGGAGTGGTGGGTGCTGGAATGGGGCATGGAGGAGGCAGCTCCCAGGGGAGTGGAAATTTCTGTTTTGCTGATCAGTTGACCAGAAAACAACCCCAGAACTCACTGTTTTCTGCCCCTCTAACAAGTCAGCTCCCTTCAGAGCAGGACCTGCCCCTGCAAAAAGGCTCCCGAAGGCAGCAAGAGTTTCAGGGCTTTCCTGAGCAGCCTGGGGCAAAGCACTTGAGGGCTCAGTTCTCCCATCCCCATCCTCCCCCTTGCAGGATCCGGCCATCTGTGAGCCCTCCCCTGCAGCTGCGAGGTGCTGCCCCCCACCTTGCATCAGCCCCTTCCTTTAAAACCAAATTACAACCCCTCTTACAGCCCTTCTCACCTTCAAGGCATCACCTCCCAGCATAAGTGTCCTTCTCCAGCGCTGGAGGGATTTCTCCTCCAGGAAAGGTCCGCTCTGGGTGTCCTCATCCCTCCCAGCGTGCCAGCGGCCACCGAGCCTGTGCCATCTGCCTGGCCGTGCCCGGGAGATGCCGCTACCCCAGGCCAGGCTCTTTCTGCAGAGGCTTTGCTCACATTTGCACCTTCTCCATCCTGGCAGGGCTCGGAGGAGGCAGGATTTGGCGTGGTTGGGTAGTGTGGGATGGAAGGGACCTTGGGAAGCAGCTGGGGTGGTTTGGGGAAGTGCCTGGGTGATGGGTGAGTGGATGCTCCCAGCCAAAAAGAGTTTCCACCCACCGAGCCCCCAAGACCTCGATTGCCCTCGCCTTGTAACCATGAAACGACTCTGGACGCGTTGTTGACGTGAGATACCCTTTATTAAACATACTCTTAAAATCCCAAACATGCTCAAAGCAAAGTCGTAAGCAGCAATCTGGTCTCCTTCCTTCGATCCGCGACGGGTGGATCACTGGGGCAAGGGGCTGCCCCGCCAGACGAGGGGCTGGTGCCGTTCACCCCACGCTGAGGTGCTGGAGGCTCCTGCCCACCCCTTGTCCCTCCTTGGCGGCTAAGGACAGTGCGGGTGCCACCAGCACCAAAATCTCTCATCTGAGCCATGCGGGAGGGTGCTCGTTGCTTTGTTCGCAACACGGGAGCTCGGCCACAGCATCTTCCCAGCTCCTCTCTACTGCCTTGTGCTCACCGGCAGCCGCGGTCTCACCAAGCGACTGCTCTGCGGCCACCCCGTGAGCTCGGCTGGCTGCTCCTGCAGCCTTGGGGACCACAGCTCAGAGCAGCCACAAAACCCTCCGGGTCACCTCCCGGTCACCTCCTGAGCAAGGACCGGCCTGTTCCGCCCTGAGCTGCCCGCAGCCACAAGCAGCATCGCAGCCCTATGCCGTGACGCCTGGCCAGGCCTGGAGAGCTCTCCTTGTCCTCTTTGGAACCGCGAGGAAGGGTGGGCTTTGGTAGATGAGCTACTGGAGCATCAGCCTGATTCTCCCTCCCCTGCCCATGCCTCCCGTGGCCCCCCCAGTACTCTCAGCTCAACACGAACCCCCAAAGCTCTCCCTGTGCCCGGCGCGGTGCTGCTGGCTCCTCGGGGCCAGGACACCCACACCCGCAGGTTGCCCCACCATGGCACTGGGCAGCGCGTCCCCGTAGAGGGGATGCAGCGTTGTCCCCAAGCAGGGCACAGGGCTTGTCCTGGCCCCGCCAGCCCTCCCTGCTGTTCACACCTCCCATCCCATGGGACAGTGGTTCGGAGATGTCACCTCCCATCAAGCACCCACCCCTGGGTTTCCAGAGAAGAATTTGGGAGCTATGGATCCTACGGGAGACACTGCAGGGCGCCGGCCTGGAGGAGGGAAGAGCGGGGTCACCAACACCGATCTCCCCTCTGGCAGGACCCATGCTGGGGCCGTTTGGCAAGCAGCCCCCAAAAACACCCCCCACCCCCAAAAAGGGCTTTATTCCCCACAGCCATGGCCACCAGTGTAGCCCATGCTCTGTCATGGGGATGAGTGGTGGGGACCTGCTCCATGCACACACCCCACAGTTGCTTTCACTGGATGAACATCTCTGTGCTAGACCAGGCTGCTGGGTCTGCTGCTCCTCAAAGTGGCTTCTGACCGTCCCTGATGCTCTCCCAGCTGGCCTCTGCCAGCAGCCCCATCATGTCCCCGAGGTCTGTGGCTGCGTCTCTACCCCATCGGTGTCCCTGCGTGCCTGTCCCCTTCAGCAAAACCCACTTACGCCATCAGCCCAGCGCTGGCCGGAAGGATGGGAACAGAGGGACAGGGACGGACGGGTGAGGGGGGCGGCTTCTACACCCTCATCCACGTCCTGCTACAAAGCGCAATGGAGAGTGCTGGACGGGGGGGTGACATTTTTGGCACTTGTTCCAGAGAGAGGGCACAGCCCCGAGCCCCCAGCTCGCAGCGGGGTGGAAGACAGTGAGGGTAAATTAGCGATGCCCCAGGGGCTGGTGACCGGGGTGGGGACAGGGTCCCCTGCCCACCTCTGCCACCCCGCTCCATCCCCTGGGGAAAGCAACCTGGGAAAAGAGCCCGCGTGCTGCCCAGGAGAGACGGGATGCTGAGGGGCACCATCACGGCCAGTGCGTTAATAGGGCCACCCCAGGGCATGGCAGGGGCACGGGCCAGCAAACTTGGGAGTGGCTGGCCCCCCATGAAGGCCACTGGCTCATGCACTGAAGATGCCAATGCCAACGTTCATCCTTAACCCGCACCCCTGGGCACCCCTCGTCCCGTCGAGCCCCTCCAGCCACAGCCCAGGACCCCCTTTGTGGGATGACCCCATCCCATCTGCTCCACGCGTCGGAGGAGAGGGGCCTGGGGCTGTGAGGTGGCCGGGGGCAGGAGGGAACCCCAGTGCATCCATAGTGGGGCTGGAGGGTGGGAAGGTGCTGACGGGGGCGGCTCCAAAGTGACGTGGCTCTCGGCCCCCCTCTGCATGGGGGGATCCCAGGAGGAAAAGTCAAGGTTACCATGTTTTCTTTTGAAAATCAGCCCTGCTACGGCCGAGGGATGGAGGTGGCAATGCCTGCGGTGCCTGGATGCCGGGGTCCCTCTGGGTGGGCAGGGGGACACGTGTCCCCGCCGCGGCTGGGTCCTCACAGGGGCCGGGTGGCCACCGCCTGCTGTGGGTCTGGGGTGCCGGGGGGGCAGCGGGGCCGGGCCGCCTGCCACGGGAGCCGCACGTTGTTGTTGGCTGCCTCCGGGCCTGGGGAGAGAACAGGGGGGTTAGGGGCTCCCGAAGCCCGCCGGCATGTTCGGGTCGTCCTCCCACGGGGAATGCAGTTCAGTCTCCCCAGATAACACCCACCCACCTCCCAGCCCCAATTTGGGTTTTGGCTGCAGCGAGGGCTGGCGAGCGCCTGCACTTACCTCTCTGGGCCGGGGGGGCCCTTAAACCCCCCATTTCTGGGGAACGCCGAGGCCCAAACAGGAAGCACCGCGACCGGGTTTTAATAACCCACATGGCAGGGGGCTGCCTCTGCCCCCCCCACGCCCGCCGAGAGGGCACAGATGCCCTGCAGATTGGGGTGTCGCCCCGGCCGGGACAGCGCGGGGACTGCGGTGACGGGGCGCGAGGCGGGTGCAGGCTCTGGGGGTCTCATACCTATTCCTCAATGTTAATGGGGCAGGAGTCCGGCGCGGCGGCTGCGTGGCGGGAGAGACCAGAAGGCACATGGTGAAGGCCAGAGCGGAGGCGGCGCGGGGGCATGCACGCGAGTGAGCGAATGGGGCGACTGTAGGGGCCGGGGAGGGGTGGGGGGCTCGCCGTCTGCGAACGGGGCTGGGACGAGGACGGGGAGTGGCCACCGGGCACGGTGCGAGGGGGCCGTCATGCGTGGGCCCCCCTTGCGGTTTCGTGACAGGGAGAACCGAGGGGTGGGCATGCGTGCGGTGTCGGGGAGCGGGACCCCCACGCCTCCTCTCTGCCTGCAGGCTCCCAGTTTGGGCAGCACCCTCCAGCCGGGCCAGGGCGACGCTGCCGGCACCCATGGTGGTTTGCTCACTGCCACCCAACCGACCAGCGGCTTCGCGGTGCCCTTAGGAAGGGGGTGCTCCCCTAAAACAAGGTTAAGCCTTGGGTTCCAGGGGGGGCCAAGCAGGGGCACCCCCGAGGCCAGGAGCAGGCGCTGAGCCTTTCCCAGAGCGGGAGCCACAAAACCCCACGGCTGATTTACAGAGGGGACAGCTGCCATTTCCACCGGCTTGGTACGGTGGGCTGAGGCTGGAGAGCGAGGTGCTTTCCATCTGCGCATCCCGGGGGAAATGGAGCATGAAACGGGACCACACATACACACCCCCCCCCGAAATCTCCTTAAGCGCCTGACATTGCGTAAGTCACTGCAGTGCTCCAGTGCAGAGACCCGGCTCAACTCAGCACACCTTTGGGAGGCTGCCTGGGAGCGGGGCTGGGGCAGCAGGACACGATCCGGCCCCGCAGCGGGGACCTGGCCCCGTGCCCCCCTACCCGTTATCCCCTGGGGCTGCGGGATGGGGTCCCCCGCCCCGTTAGCAGCCCTCAGACCTGCCCTGCCCTGCGGTGCAGCAAAGCCCGAGCGGCTCGCCGCCATCTTGCTCACAGCGTGCGTCAGCCCTGGGTCTAAACCAGCAAAAACCCTTGCAGGGTGTGGGGTCTTCTGCCGCTCCCACGCAGCAGCTCCGCGGCCCCCCAGCTTGGTGCCAGCCCTTTCGGCCCCTTCGCTCAGTTTCTCCTCCAACACCACCCCGGCCGTGGCCATGGCCCGGGGATGCCCTGAGCGCCGGGGACGGCCCCCACAGCCCTGGGGCTCTGCCGGATCCACTCGAGGACACAGGTCTGTGGGTTTTATGTAAACCTGGTGTCCTAAAATCCCTGGGATGTGGCCTTTCCCCTCTTCCCAGAGCCTTTTCCCACCGGATTGAAATCTGCAGAGATTTCAGAAAAGCTTTGAGGAACCGCGTCCCGTGCCTTCATCCACTGGAGAGAGGGCAAAACCCAACCCCTGGGTCTAATCCTGGCAAAAGCTCCCCACAAGAGAAACTGGGGGAGGAATAGTAATAATAATAGTAATAATAATAATAATAATATCATCATCATCTTAATCATCATCTCTGGTCATCATCTCTTTCAAGCTCTCAAGAAAACAGCTCCTGGCCCCAGAGGAAAAGCCCACCCTGCTCTCGCTGGCCCCGTGGCTGCAGTTACTCCCAGCCCTGCGAGAGTCTCCTGCCAAAAGGGACTTCTTCCGCGCACGCAACCCCGCCCGCGACAGCAGTCCCACACCAGCACTGGGACATCGTGCCCCAAACCGTCTCCATCGCAACACGGCCAGGTCCCAACAGTGGGTGGCTGCTAACGGGGCACAGACGGGGCCGGGGAAGGAAGTCCAACGGACAAAACCAACGGTGCAAAAGGCCGATTGCAACCAGGAAACACGGAACCGGCCATCACAGCCCCCGGAGCGGCTGCTCCCCTCCGCCGCCCCGGCTCCGCTCCCCGAGTGGTTCCCAGTGCCCTGGGACGCCCCTCCTCCAGCCCTTTGGGGCACAGCTCTGCATCCCTGGAATTATTTTCCCTCTGGCACCTCCGACATCCCCAGGGGACCAGGGGCAGCACCGCACCTCCTCTGCCCCCGGGCCCGGCGGCAGCCCCCCGCTTTCCCAGCGGACGCCGAGGCCGGCTCACCCCTCAGTCCCCGCCGAGGGCTCCAAGCAGCGCAGCCGCCGGATGCGCAGCCAGCCGGGGTGGCCAAAGGATGGAGAGCGCATCCTTGGCTGGGGCTCAGGGGCCCGATCCTGCACCCCAGCCCAGGCCATTGCAGTTCTCGCAGCGGAGCAAGGATTTGCCCCCGCGCCGGGGCCGTTTGCCCTGCAAAGCTCCCCCTTCCTCGCCCTCCCCGGCACAGCCAAGGGGCCGCAGTCGGGGATGGCTTTGGCTGGTGCCACGGTGAGGGGATGCTTTGCTGGGACCCCCAGCAGAGGCAGGTGTGCTGCTGGGACCTCCCCAGCCCCCTCCCCAGCCCCCTCCCCAGCCCCGGCGGGGCCCAGCCAGCCGGGTGATGGAGGGGACATGGGGCATTTGTGGCAGGCGCCTGTTCCTCCCCGAGAGCCTCAGCCTATTTCTCCAGCTCAGAAACCACCAGGAACAGGCGCGGCAGCAGGAGAGGGAGCTTTCCCGGAGCAGAAATTGGGGAACAGATGGACTTTCCCCTCCCCAGGGGGCTGGGCTGGTTTCACCCACCCGCTCGGCTCTCCAGCACCACTGCGGGTCTGGGACCTGCCACAAATTTAGGCGAAGGGGCAAGGCAGGGGCAGAGTTGCTTTCAGCTCGTCCACAAATGTATTGACACAGACCTGGACCCTCAGAGGCCACCAGCTCGGCTTTTTGCCCCTGGGCCGATGGAGAGGGGCCTGCAGAGCCGGGCACGGTCCCCAGCCTGCTCCCCCCTTGGCCTGCATGGGGATTGGGGGGTCACCAATACATTTGTCACCTCTGGGCAACTCTGGGCAGGGAGGGGACACAAGCATGGGTTGAGAAAAACCGTGTTGGCACAGAGCGAACATGAACTTCTGCACGGACGGGGGAGCCTGGGAGGGAGGAAGAAGAGAAAAAAAAAGGATGGAGAGAGGGCAGGAGGAAAGAGAAGTGGGAGGAAGGTGGGAGAGAAAGCGTGAAGAAATGGGAAAGAGGGGTGAACTTTTGGGGCTCTGCAGAAGGACAACCCATCATGATGCACCCCATCTCCCTGCACTTGGAGGAAGAGGAGAGGGAGGCAGGCAGCCCCTGCAGCAAGGCTGGACTGGCTGTTGATCACATCCCAACCCAAAACCTGGTGGGGATGGCGGTGGTGGGGATGGTGGTGGTGGTGGTGGGGGATGATGATGATGGTGGTGGGGGTGATGATGGTGGTGGGCGTTATGATGATGGTGGGGGTGATGATGGTGGTGGTGGGATGGATCCAAAGGGCTGGGGTGATGGAGGGAAGAGTGGATCCGTCCCCCTCACCCCAAGTTCATGTTCAGCAGACGGCCACTCACCAGGTAAGCAGGCCTCAGAGCACAGTTTATTGTCCAGCGCTTTCACGTGTGCGATGCCCAAGTCATTGTTATTGTCACACCTCAGACCGAGGAAAGCGCCTGTCCTCGGGCCTGGAAGGGAGTTAAGGCAGTTAACGCCGCGGCTTGGCGCTGGGGCTTGCCGGTGCCTTTTGAGAGATGGGATGGGCGGTTTGTGGATCTTTTCCTCTCCCCTCCCTACTCTCTTTCAAAAAAAAAATAGATAAAATAATATGCATCTAGATGGGAGCGGTCGAAGAGCGGACAATAACACAAGTGGGCACGGCCCGAGCTGCTCCTCTCCTGGCACCGCCCGTGTCAGATTGCAGCGGAACAGCGACGACGCGGTGATGGGCATCAGCACGTGTGAACCGTGACCTGCTCCCCCGCCGCCCGCCCGGGGTCCAGCCGAACCTTCCCCCCAGCGCGGCTGAGCAGCCACCGGTCGGTGGAGCCAGGCTGCGGTGGCACCCGTCACCTCCCTCTAGAGCCTCTCCGGCGCCATCGGCACATGCGCGGGAGCCGCGGGGATGCCGGCAGGAGGCAGCAACCGGATGCATGGGGCGAAAGAAGCCGTAGCCAAGCTTGGCGGGGGGGATGGAGGCTTTCGGGGCTGAGGGAGGGAACTCTGCTTCTTAGCGTCACCTGCACCAGAGAGCAGCCCCCCGCTGTCACCTGCGTCCATCAGACGCAGGCAGCTGACCCCAGGAGGCTGACCCGCGGCCTTGCTGGGAGCGGACGCGGGGCCGTGTCCTAAGGGGAAATGCCGTCCCGCTCCCGGAGCTGTTGGGATGCCCATGGACGTCCACCGCAGCCCCTGGTTGCTCCCCGATGCTCATATTTGGGTCTCTCTGTCAGCAGGAGCCTCCTGTGGCTAACGGTGAGCCTCCGCACCCTCGCACAGGGCAACCGCGTCTGTCCTCGGCTATTTGGGCGCATGGGGGACGGCGAGAGGAGCCCCCGATGCGCGTGGGTTGGCTGGTGAAAGCGCATTGAGGACAGGCCAAAAAAATTAGGAAATCATCCCAAAGGGGACAGTTTTGCAGCCCCTTCCTATGGGAACCAGGCCAGGCAGGGGTCTCTAACGGGGAAACTTCCAGGGACGTGAGGAAAACCTTCACAACGAGGGGAAAAACATGGAGAAGCACCTTTCCCACTTTGCCCCTTGGAAACGCCATCAGATCGTGTGCCGCCTGCTCCGCGCCCCGCACCTTGCTCACCGGGGTCCCCGTGGCCGGCCGGCTTCCCTCCACCCACTGGTGTTCAACCCTCCCACGGTGGCCCTGCCCTGACGGACGCTTTTCCAGCCCCGGCACCCGCGGAGCCACCCAGGGCTCTTCCTGGGGGCAGCCAGCGGGGCTGGGGACAGCACGGTGCCTGCCACGCGCTCGGCTGCCCACCGGTGACGCCCAACCGAAAGCGGGGACGCAACAACGACCCGGGGCCTTTTACCGTCTTCCTGCATGGGAGAGGCGTCCTCGTCCTCCAGCATGTCGTTTCCCTGCAGCACAGGCGAGACGCAGTGCGCGTTAGTGGCCCCGTCCCCAGCCCCGTGCCGGGGGGAGGCGGTGCTGGATGCCCGGCTTCCCTCCGCCGCCGGCACCCGGAGCCCAGCCCCCAGCCCCACGCGGGGCGGTGAGGGTTACCTCAGCATCACACTCCTCGGCCGAGATGCTGACGAAGTTCATATCCGGCGACTCCACAGGCGTCAACTGCGGGAATAAGGTGGCAAAGATGCAAGGGGGGAAAAAAAAAAATAATCTGGTGCCAGTGGGCTTGGAGGAGAAGTTACACCGCGTGGGGAATCTCTTGAACCCGGGGGCAATGGGCACCGTCAACCCCCCAGTGCCTACCTCTCCGTCAGAGGCCGTGGCGCTGGCGGCTGCAGGTGAGGGGAGCATGTCCCCCTCCTCCTCCTCTTCCTCCTCTGTGCCGGGAGCAACGTAGGAGCCAGACATGGAGGACACGGTGTCGGTGCTGAGCTGGGAGTGCTGGCTCTGGGAGGAGGCCATGGACATGACGGACTGAGCCAGGCTGCTGCTGACGGGCTCTGGGGGAGAGCGGGGGCTGAGCGGGGCCGCTGGACCCCCCCACAGTGCACCGACGACCGGGCGAGTCCTGGCATGGCACTGGCCAATTAAAAATGGGGCTAACGAGGAGGAGCGGGGCACGGAGCAAGGACCTGCTGCACGCCGCAGAGGCGCAGTGGGTGGGAAGCTGCCAGCGGCGGGTCCTTGCTCACAGCCCCTCGCCTCCGAGTCTATGGGTGATAAAGTAGGGGCAATGGGTGCCCCCCTGCCCCCATCTTCATGTCTGTGGGGTGATGAAGCAGAAGTGACACCCTGGGGCTACACACAACACCCGTGGCAGGGTAGGAAGGGGCCACGCAAACCCCCTTTGCACCCACCCCCCGCAGCGGGATGGACCCAAGACCGCCATCCCACGCTCCAGCACCCGCGAGCCCCGCCGCGCCGTACCTTCCGGGGACGAGATGGTGGAGGAGAGGGGGGTCCCGGTGCACGAGGACTGGTCGACGGCTCCTGAGGATGACAGGGTGAGGTTCTCGCTCTCTGGTGTCACACCGCATTCCTGGAAGAAGAGCCCGCGGGGAGGATGGGACAGGGGATCCGGCAGGGACAGACCCGTCTTCCCCGGGAATCTTTGTAGATGGAGGAAGAGGCAGGAAGGGCACACCCCAGCCAGACCCTCTGGTCCCAAGCCACCCCCAAAGCTGCCACCTCCCTGGTGCCTGTGCTCACCGCCATCATTTCGGAGAGCGCTCACCTCCTTGCACCGGGCAGGGGATCTCCTCCTGGACACCCTCAGCTCCGACTCGGTGCATGACTTCTCGTCCTCCTCTTCGGGCAGGATGGAGGAGTTCTGCGAGACGGACCTGCCCGGCGAGGGGCAAAGCAGACGGCTTCACCCCCGCCCGCAGCCCCTGGCCCCGCTGAGCCCCCCCAGACCCTGCCGCCCACCCTGCTACTCACTTGGAGAGGCTCTTCTTCAGCTTGAGCCCCGGGGGGCCGCAGTCAGGGAGGCGTTCGAGAGGTGAGAGGGCCCGCAGGGCGGGCAGGGGGCCGCCGCTGCCGTAGGAGGGCAGGGTCCCCGCGCCCGGGGGATCCCCCAGTGCGCGCAGCGGCAGGGCGGCCGGCGAGGGCGTCAGGGGCCCGTTGAGGGCTTCCAGCAGCGACACCACTTCGTAGCCCGGGGGGATGTTCTCCGAGGACTGAGGAGAGGGGGAGGCAGGGTGAGGGTCCCCCCCAGGCCATTTCGCTGCCCTCCCAGCCCCTGCTCCCAGCAGGGCCAAGATGCCCCGGGGAGAAGCCAACACTCAGAGAACGGACAAACTCCCTGCACAAACGAAAGCCGCAAATCCTTCCTCTTCCCACCCAACCAAAAGCCCTTTTTTTTGCAATATCAAACTTGCTTCTTTTTTTTTCAAGATCAACTTGCATTAAAAAATAAACCATGGCCCCGGGAAACACGTGCATCCCCAAACCTCCCCAGCCCGGCCCCAGCGAGGTGGACGGGGCTGGGGTCCTGCAGCCCCCCGGGTGGGCCGGGCACTGACCGAGTGCTCCTCGGAGTCGGAGGTCTGCGAGGCGATGATGGGGTTGAAGCTGGTGGGCGAGAGGGGACCCAGCTTTTTCCTCATGGCTCGGATTTGCAGCAAGGCTCGGAAAGCTGTGGCAGCAGGGACGAAGGGCAGGGTGAAAACCAGGTGCTGAAAGCAAAATCCCCCCCAAAATGCCACCCCATTTCCTGGGGGAGCATCCCCGCGTGGCATCATCGCACGCAGGGCTGAAGGGACCCCAAAACCCAGGGATGGGAGATGCCAGCCCCCCCAGGGATGCCAGCCCCCCCGGCCCGTACGCAGCCTGCAGATGGGGCAGTTGTTGGCCTGGTAGCGCAGGGTGTCGGCGCAGGTGTTGCAGAGGCAGAGGTGGCGGCAGGGCAGGATGAGGGTGTCGCGGACGTCCGAGAGGCAGACGACACACTCGGCGCTGTTGTCGCTCACCTCGTCCTCGGCCACCTGCCCCGCGGGAGAGATGGGAGCTGCTGAGCCTCAGGCTCCCCGGCCCGCACGGCGCGAGGGTGGGCACCCTAAAATAGCGGCCGGGTGCCCCGGGAGCTTGCTGGGGGTCCTGCCTGTGGCCCTGGGCTGCCTGCTCTGGAAGAACAGCCCTGGGGCCTTGTCCCTCCGCTCCTGGAGGCCAGGAGACGGGGCTGGAGCTGCCAGGCACCCCGCGGAAGGATGCATCCTTCACCCCAAATTCTACCTACACCTGTGTGCACACAGCAGGGGACATCCCACGCGTCCAGCCCCACGGCGCCCGCCTAAGCCAGCGAGGTCCGGCCACCGCGCTCCCAAGGGACCACAAAGGACGGAGGCAGGGAAGGCTCAGCCCTCCAGCTTTCTGCCTCGGGAAGCTTCACGGCCACACCAAGCACCCGCACCGCCCCAGGCAGCCCCCTGTGTCTGTTCTGGCCGCGGGACGTGGGCGAGGGGAAGGGGAGGGGGCCAAGGGAAGATCCATGGGACGCCAGCCGGGGCCGGGGGCGCGCGGGACGGAGTGTAGTACCTTGGAGTCCTGCGTGTTGTACTTGTTCTCGATGCCGTAGATCTCCTGCAAGAGGTAGCTCACACCATCCACCTGCAACCCCAGAAAGGGTGAGGAGCAGAGAGACAGACCCCTCCCCACCCCCCCAGCTGCCGCGGCTCCCGGCCCGCTCCTCGCCCCGGCGCCCAGGGTTTCTCGTTGCGTCCATGCCCCTGGAATTGCCGGCGTCCTCAAGCGCCCTGGGAGGCAGGAGCAGGGCAGGGGCAGGCCGCTGCCCGCACCGGGGTTTGCTGCTCCCCGAAAGCCCCTTCCCCCCAGGAGCGCCCAGGGCAGGGGGTGCCACCACCCGCGGGGACACCCGGCCACTCACCACTTGCTTCTGCTTGAGGGGCTTCACACAGAAGGTGCCATCACTGTGCTGAGGGAGGAGAGCACACGGGGGCTCAGCACCCCAGGGACCACCGTGCTGGAGCACCCACCTGCCTGTGGCGCCCCCCGCCCCCGTCCTCACAACCAGCCCATTTTGCAGCAATTTCTGTTTTTTCCCCGACACCCGGCAGCGGGCAGGTGTGGGATGTCACACACATTGCAGGGCTGGAGCAAGGAAGATGAGTCAAGACCAAACCCCTCAAAAGCCGGGGCTTAAAATCAAGGATTTGGGGGGTATTCTCAGAATTTCCGGAGCAGCTCCAAAACAGCCCCAGCCCAGCAGCACCGCCCGGAGCCCCTCACGGCTTTGCTGGGCTCTCGCACCCCGTGAGCGAGGGAGTGGGAGGGGTGGGCCAGCCCCAGTTTGGCTCTTACCTTCTCAAAGGTGGCCAGCAGCACGTGGCAGTGCCCCGAGTGCTCTGCAAGACACAAAGGACAGGCAGGGCTCAGGGGACGGCAGCACCACAGGGGCAGCAAGGGAAAGCAGGGGGCTTCTGCCCCGTTGGCGTCACAGCGCCAGCAGCTGGGAAAGGCCAACCCAGCGAGGAACCCCCCTCCTCACCCTCTCCTTCATCCACCACCGCCTGCACCACCATGGGGTACACCTCCCGGTCCAGGTCGAAGCCCAGCTGGAGACAGACAGGAGGAGAAGCACGGTGAGATGGAGCAGCGATGGAGGCATCATCCCACGTCTGTAACCGCACCCGCCGCCGCGGTGGATGCCATGGGCCGGCGGGACCCACCTCGTCCTCGCTCCACTGCGAGGGGTCAACGGTGTGGGAGGGCACGCAGAACTGCTGGCACACCCCCCGCTTGTAGTGCACCGTCTCCGACTGCAGGCTGGGGTCCCGGGGGATGTAGCTGTCCCACGGGGAGAGAACAGAGTCGGGGGCACTGCGGGCATCCCCACACGCCCCCCGTCCCCCCAGCTCATGGGGACATAGGGAAGATGGGAGAGAGGGGGGAGTCACTCCTCCCCTCCCCTCCTGGATGCCTCTCGGGGCTGAGGCAAGAATCCTAAAAAGGGATAAAATAACCCCAGCATGGGACAGGAGGGGACAGGGACAACCCCACGGCCAACCTGGGGGGCACCGGGAGGGGCAATGATTTCTCCCGGCCCCAACTCTGACCTGGAGGGAACAAGGGGGAGCAGGACAGGACAAAGAGGAGGGGGCTGGCAGGGACCCAACTGTGCCCCAGGAGGAGAGACGCCCCAGGGAGGAGGAGCTCCATCTCCATCAGCAAAGCCCCGCACCCCAGCCGGGGGGACACACTGGGTTTGGGGGGGGATACAGGCCAGGCTGGGGCGCTCACCTTGCCACCCCGTTGTGAAACTCCTCGGTCGCCTGGTAGTAGATGGTTATGGCCACGCGGGTGTCCGTGTCGAAGGTGAACTCCACGTTGTAGTGCACCTTGGCTTTGCTGACTTCTTCCCCCGGGGTCTTCACCTCCTCCGAGCACCTGGGGGGAGCAGAGGGTGCGGGAGGTGGGCACCCCAAAAGGGGCTGAGGCACTCCAGGAGGGCCCAGCCTGCCCAAGGTGGAGCCTGCAGACTGAGAAGTGCCGTGGGCAGATTTCAGCCACAATCCCAAACCTCCCTGCCCGACTGCACTCCCGGCCTCCCTCCGACAAAGCCTTTGGAGGGCGGGGGAGGAAGGAAAAGCCAAGCACTTCAAAGGCAGCGCTAAGCTGCTTTAGTCCGGCGCGGCAGCCACGCAGTCCGGGCCCGCAGGCGGGGAGCTCACCCGTGCTGGAAGGGAAGGGGCACACCAGGCAGCGGTGGCTCGTCCCCCTCCATCCGTCCGCGCCGAGACGAGAGCATCCCCATGCTCAGCATCCCCGGAGCACCCAGCCGGACCCTCCCATCCGCAGCTCCCGGCCATGGGATGCCCGGCCCCTCTCCCCGCGCGGGATGCACCTGACGAGGCGCAGGGTGTCCTTGCGGATGTTGATCAAGCTCCTGAGGGTCTTCACGGGTTCCTGAGGAGGTGGAGCAGCGTAAGGGAACTAGGACGAGAGAGACACCGGTGAAGGCAGACGCACACGGGGGTGTTACAGCGGCCATGGACCTCGTCCCCAGACCCCCCAGTGACCCAGCCCCGACCCAACACCCCAAACATGGGGACGTGGGGTGCACTGCAGATGGGTGCTGAGCACCGACAGCTCCCGCTGGCACTTGGGCACTGGGCAGGGACATCCCCCCTGCGCAGAGCAAGCCCTAAAGGCCTCGCAGGGGACAGGGGGGGCACGCAGAGAGGGGCTATTCCTTGTCCCATCGGCTGGGGGGCGAGGGGGACACAGGGCATGGGGAACCATGTGGGGGCTGATGTATTTTGGGGGGGCTGATGCCGCACAGAGCTGCTGGATGAGGCTGGGCCGGGGGAGGCCAGAGCCCTGTTTGCTCCCGGGTTGGACGGGATTTGGGTTGTGGGGCCTCCCACCGATTGCTGCCTCGGGACAGGGACCAGCTAACCAAGCCGGGCTGCCCGGGTCCCCCCACGCTGCCCCCAGCCCGCAGCAGGGGGCTCGGGAACAGCGAGGTGCCCACTGCACCCCGATACTGAGTGGAACAAGACCAAATTGCAGATGGCACCTGGGGATGGCCATGGGGAGCAGGTGCCCATTTCCCATGTCCCTGGCGCCCTCACGTGGGAAAGCCACCGTCACCTTCCCATCCCCAGAGCCACCGTCACCTTCCTCATCCCTAAAGCCACCGTCACCTTCCTCATCCCTAAAGCCATTGTCACCATGCCCACCCCCAAATCACATCACCTTCCCTGTCCCCAAAGCCACCGTCACCTTCCTCATTCCCAAAGCCATCCTCAACCTTCCCCAATGCCACCATCACCTTCCTTATCCCGAAAGCCACTGTCACCTTCCCCGTCCCCAAAGCCCTGCAGAGCGGGACGGACGGGGCTGCACAGCCGCCCCAGCTGGGGACCCGTGTGGGGCTCAGAGGGACAGGACAGGACAGGCAGCTCGCAGGACCAGGCAGCATGGCAGAGGCCTGGCCCGTCCCCCCTCTGCCGTGTCCCACCGTCCCACGGCTCTGGTCCCACTGGTGTCACGGAATGGCAGGTTAAAGCCTGGGCTGGACCCCGTGCGGCCGATGGCAGCAGGTGCTTTGCAGAGGAACCGCAGCGCCTTGGCACGGCCACCCCCTCCCTCCCCTCCAGGAGGGGAAAAGGGCAGCTGAGTCATTAATCTGCTGTTAATGAGCTTTTTAACGAGTCGCCAGCGCTAAACTGGCACCTGCAGAATTGTCCAGCTGCAGTGGGAAGGGAGCAAGGGAGAAAATGGCTGGAGCCAAGCACGTCACGACGGCACGCCACGTCACGATACGATCTCTGCTACTCAAATTAACGAGGCAATCCCACCATGCTCCCGCGCACCTTGCCCGGCTGAGCCGTACCCAAACCGTCCCGCGGTAAGCGGCAGAGCTCGCCCCAGGCCAGGACAGCACCCACGGGCGCAAGGCCCCTCCTGCTGCCGCACGCCGGGGTGGGAGACGAAGGAGGAAAGGGGCAGCCAGGTGCCCCCTGCACAGCCTCGCGGGGCCGTTGGCCCGGGCAGGATGGGGAAGCGCCGCAGGCAAATTTCTCGCTGCAGAAACTGCTTTGCCGTCACCGTTGGGCTCTTTCACGCCCACGTCTGGGCTGGTTTTGGGGGGTGGCTGGGGTTTGGTTTTTTTTTGAATGAAATTTTGCAGCCAGATTTGCACACTCGAAAGGGGCTGTCTAAAGGGCTTTTTGCAGCTCCTCCATTTAAACCAAGCCAAAAAACAACAGGGAAAAAACCTCACTCCAACCGTTACCCATTTAAAAACACTCTCCACGCAGCTATCGTGACATTTGGTCCAGGCTGGCTTCTGTTAAAGTGAAAAAGAAAAAAAAAGAAAAACTTTAAAAACCTTTCACGGGGTTTTTCTACAAGCAGCCTCAGGCGGGTCTGCGTGGGCAGGGAAACCCAGCGGCGTTTCAGCAGCCCCGTGCTCCCCAGGTGCCACAAGCAGCTTCTCCGCTCCTGGGCCCCTTCCGAGGCGTCCCAGCGACTTCAGCCTGCGAGGCCCTGCCCAGCCCCTTGGAACCCGTCCCGAGCTGGAAAATCCAGATTATCCCGAACCCGTGGAGGGGCAGCCCGCACAGCCCTGTGGCGGCAGCCCTGGCAATAGCTCAGCCAAGGCGCTGGGCGCGGGGAGGACTTGGGACACAATTTTTCCAAGACCTCCTGGCCCAAGGAACCCCAAATAAATCCCCCAGCAGAAAGCACCGACCATCTCCGACGTTTCCAGCCTGGGCAGGGCTCTTGCAGCAGGCCAGAATGTGAAAGCACCGCCGCCAAGAAGCATGAGGAGAGGTCTTGGAGGCGGCGTCAGCAATGCCCTAATGATACCTGGACACAACACGGGTCCTCCCCGACCCCCCTGAGCCCCCAAACTGGCCTGACACAAAAGCCCAGCCCCAAAACGCCCCCAGCTCCGCGGTGAGACAGGACCTTGGTCACAGCTCTGCAGCTGGGGCCGTCGGTGACGAAGCCGGAGCGATGCCATTCGGTTTGCCATGCTATATTAATTCCTTCTGCCATTTCCAAGCCGTTCCCTTCCCGTGCTGGCTGCTCCTGCTGCTGGGGTGCCTGACACGGGAGCCGCTCAGAGGCTTTCCCTGGAACCTAGGGGATTTCTCAGCGCTCGCTGCTGGAGACGAACCCGAGCGCCGACTTTTCATTTTCTGTGGAGGTGCAGAGGACGGAGAGAACAGCGCTGGCTTTGCCCACCCAGTGCTCAGGGGTTTTTGGGGTGCTCCTGCCCTCAGCCCTGCCAGGATCCCCGCTCTGGCACAGCCCCTGCCCCACCGAAGGACGGTACAATGCTGCCAAAACGCTGCCGAGGCCGATTTCGAGGAGGAAACACAAGTGGGGATGGCAGCAGCCCTGCCAGCCCCGCACAGAGCAGGCAGCATTCGCGAGCTGGGCCGTTGGCACCAGGCAAATTTATCCTGGGGAAAAAAAAAACCTTTGGTGCCTTTTAATTCCTCACCTTGAATTTTTTTTAATGCTTGATCCCTACGCTGCACTCACGCTGGCGAGCTGCCCCGCTGCGGTGCACCCCGGGGCCAGGGGACGTTACCCCCACAGCCCAAACCCCACTGTGGGAACGGCCCTGCTCTCGTTTGCTCCCCTTTCCAAAGGCACCGGGCAGGAGAACCAGCTCTGGGACCACGGGGTCCGGAGAATTCCCTGCAGCCAGCTTCCCCCACACCCCACTGGAACCGGCAGCACCCAGCACTGCGAAACCCATCAGAGCCGCCGGATACTTTTCAGTGCCAGGGAATAATTTCGCCTGCTCCTGTCCAAGCATCTCTGCTCTGCACCACACCAGTAGCGCTCCCAGCATATCCCCCACCACATCCATTTTGGCTGGGAGACGGCTCCCGGCCGGGCTGGTGCAGGCCAGGGGAAAAGCAGCTCTGGGAGAGGGAGCAGGAAAGGAATGGGGCTCCCTCACCATCTTTCCCAACAGCGGGGTGTTTAAGCCAGCGGGTTTGGCGTGTGCAAGCAGCCCTCGCGTGTCAGAAAATATATTCGGGTTTGATGACCCGCAAAGACGGGCGCTGCAGAGAGCGGCACCCAAGGGCAAGAGGTCACACAGTCGCCTGGTCCGTTCCCAACAGCTTGCAAAGCTATTTGCCCATCACAAGTCAAGTTCGGCAGTGAGGTGAGAGGTACAGCACTGACATCATATTGCTGTGCAGGCGGGCGGACAGGCTGAGAGGAGATCTGGGTTAGTCCCCGAGGGAGGACAGGCTGCTGCAAGTACCAACCCTTATATTAGACATCAGAGAATCCACTTGGGCCACCCCGGGTCTGCTTGGCTGGCTCTGCCCTTGGGGGGTGACAGCCGGCAGCCTCATACCGTGCACCCCCATGACACACAGAGTCACCGCTGTTTTGGGACGGGGCACGCCCAGGCCCCGCGTGTCCCCCCCAGCCCCGTGCCCCCGCCCGGCCCCGCTCCCGCCGGCGCCCACCACCACGGGCCGGTTCCCCAGGAAGTTGAGGTCGCTGTTCTCGCCGAAGAGGTAACCCTCGGGGTGCGTGGAGTCGAACTTCTCGCCGCCCATGATGAAGTGGTTGGCAAAGTAGCTCCCTGGAAAGAAAACACAGCGACGGCCTGAGCGGAGCGGCAGCACGAGGCCACCGAATCGATGGCAGCGGTGGCTTTGTCCCCAAGGTCACCTTGCTGGCTACACCCTTCCTGGCTGCCTTCCCCCTGCCCGCGGTCCCCTTGCCGCTGCCCGGCCACCGCGATGGCTGAGCCGGGGCAGAGGCCCGGGCTGCCCCGGCCAGCGGGATGACAAGGAGCAGATCCATTTTTGGGGTTTTGGCTGCGCTCCTCCCCAAGCGCAGCGCTCGCTCCCCTCTCCCTGCCCAGGAAATCCCTGCGAGCCCCAGCCTGGCCCAAGCCGCCCAAGGTCACCCCGACCTTCAACCACCCCGCGCGGGCAGGAGCGGCCGAATCCCGGTGCGCGAGCGGGAAGGGGAGATGGCTCCCAGGCAGAGGGCAGGGGAGCAGCGCCAATCCTTTCCACAAACACCAGCTCACGTCCCGAGGAGGCCCGAGAGGCGGCCGCTGCAGCACGTCCTGCCAGGGCACTACGCCTCCGAAAGCCCCGGGACCCCAAGCTGGCTCCTGCGCCCCCACGGACGCTGCCGGGAAGGGGCAGCACGGACCAGGCGCGCAGCCCGCGAAACGGGCAGGGCTGCTCCTGCCCAAAGCCTGGCCCCCAGGCCTCACGTGCCATTCGAGGCAGACAGACGCCCGTCCGGCTTTGCTGCAGCGGCCGCTGGGAAGGTGCGCCACACACAACTGAACCGAGTTCTGTCAGTTCTCAGCCTGCAGCATTCCCTAGGAAGGGCTCACCTACAGGATGGAGGATTTAGGGAGGGTTGTAGACCCTCTGGAAGGTCAGCAACCCCTCCAGAAAGTGCCCTGATGAATGCTGGGCATGCCAGCGTCCCTTGTTCCCTCACAGGAGCCAAAACACCAGCGTGTCCCATTCCCCGGGCTGGGAGCAGCCCCCAGGCCAGGCATTTCTCAACCACGAGAAAGACTTTTCCTCACAGCCTGGCCAGGAGCCAGCTGGTGCCTGCTCCTTGTCTGTGAGACCTGGGGGCGGGAGGGTCGCGGCTTCTCCTTGGGGTGGGAAACCTGCCGGGACTGAAGTCAGAGCTTGCAGCCACCTTCCAGCCGATGCAGCGGCTGGATCAGTCCTTAGTCCTGCGTTCAAAAACCAAAACCGAGCCCAAAGCTCACGGCGGAGGAGGAGCAGGGAGCTGCCGCCGGGGCAGGGGGGACAAGCGGGGCCGGAGGCCGCGGGGCCCGGGGATGCCCAGATGAGGCGCGCCTGTTAGCGAACGCCGACCATCAATTATTGATGCCTGCTGCCTGCCGGTCCCATTTTCCACGTACATAATTTATAGGCAGCTCCCTGGGGAAGGACGTGGCCACACAAAAAAAATGAAAAAAAAACAAAAAAAAATCAAACCAGGAGCAAAGCACTTTCAGAGCTGCCTGCAACGGCACGGTCGGGGGAGAACGGGGTCGTCCACAGCTTTCCCGGCACTGGCTTGGGGTGAAAGCAGGAGATGAAAAAATTTCTATTTAAACCTGCAGAAAGGCTTTCCCAGCACTGAGGGAAAGCTGGAAAATGGAGCACAGGCTCTCAGCGACGGCCCCAGCTGTGGTTTGGCGGGCAGAGGAGGTGACGCTCTGCTGTCACCCACCCTCCGTGCCAAGGGCTGGGAGCACCCTTGGGTGCCACAGGCTCCCAGCACTGCCCGCGCACGGCCCAGGGCCCCCTGCTCCCTCCAGGGAAGGGCCTCCAAAAACCTCGGCATTAAACAAGAGCCTCGTGTCGTGCCAGGCTCTGCCCGGGAAGCCTGTGGCATCGGCAGGAGCTCTGTGGGTGCCGGTGGCAGAGGGAAGCACCTTTCCAGCCACGGCCTCCTTATCATCAGCTAACGATAAATCCTCAGCCAGCGCACAGGGAAGGAAAGCCGTCAATGACGGTCCCCTCGCCAAGGGAGAGCTGGGCTTTGATGAGATCCTAACCTTCGGAGGCCTTCGGGCCCCGTGGGCGCAGGCCCTGCTGTGGCCGTGGCTGTGGCACGCGGTGGCATGCGTCCTGCGCCGTCCCCCGAGCCACCACTGCCCTGCTAGGCTCTGGCTCGGCTCTGGTAACACAGCCTGCAGCTCCCCAGCATCGGAGCCCAGATGTTTCCGCAGGGTCACAGCCCGGCTCTCCGAAGCAGCCAAAACAGAAAAGCTCATTTTCAGCCCATCCGCACGCTCCCAGCGAGGGAAGCACCAGGTTTCACGCAGCCCACGGTCATCCCAGACGGGTGGCCACGGCACGGTGCTGGCACAGGGACACCCCGGGTGCTATGATGGGCATGGCATCGCCTGGGCAAAGCCCCGTGGTCGGTTAAAATTTGTCAGCCCCAGGGCATCCCATCGCCGCCCAGTGAGCCAGCACGCTGCGGATTATTTAATTCAGCGCTCGAAATCGGGCAGCCAGAGCCAGCAGCGGCTGGAGGCAAAGCCAAACCCCAACACTGCTGCGTCAGCCCTCGCCCGCCGTGGCCCCAGGAGCCCCTGGGCTGGTCCCTGTGCCACGGCAGTGCCACCACCGTGGGGCTGTGCCCCCAGGACTGGGGGGGTCCCTGCCTGGTTTTCCCCTCCGTGCTCTGTTCCTGGCCAGGGCCTGGTCCCTGCTCCCATGGGCCTGGGTGGGCTTGGTGCCGGCCTCAGCCAGGGGCAGGGCCCAAAAGCCGGGGACTTGCCCAGCAGCCACCCCCCAGCTGCGACCCACTTGCTCTCCTTCCCATCGCGTTTGCCAGCGCGAGATCAGAGCCACCGAAGTAAATCCCAGCCTTTGCTTCAAAACACCGGCTTAACCCATCCCATCTGCACCCTGGCCGGTGGGGACGGGACCCCGGGAGGGAAGGGGAGATGCTCGAGTGGGACGAGACGTGGCTGCCGCGCTCCCACGGGCTGCACCGGCCATCCCGCGCGAGCCCGTGGCCGAAAAGCTGGGGCTCCATCCGCAGAGAGAGGGTCCCGTCAGACCCCCATCCCGCGCCACGTTGCCAAAGCCGGCGGCTGTTTGAGGGTGGCATTCAAGGCGAGAGAAGCGCTGCCGCCGCGGAGGAATCCGTTCCGCTGCCTGGCACGTTCTCCTCTGCCTCCTTCGCAGCGCCGGCAGTGCGGAAGGCAAATCCCCTCTCGGATTAAATGCAAACCAGCCATAATCTCCCGCGGTCACCAGCCTGCCCTCGTCCCAGGGCAGATGGCCGTGCCACTCAGCTGAGATGAGTTTGGAAGTGCTCAGCGCTCGCTCCCCTAGAGAGGGCACAGGACTGGCACCCTTCACCCTGGATATTTCAAGAGCCCCCGAACAAGAAACCATTCCAAGACAAAACTCCTCCACGCACGGAGCCGTGGCCCCGGCAGAGAGCAAACCCACGGACGGGGCGGCCCAGCTTCAGCTGGCATCAAGGTGACAAAGGCCTTGAGACCGCATACCAGGGGGAGCGGGGATCGGCCGCCTCCACCCCGCAGCGTCCCGGCTAACCCCCGCTGCTGCAGATGTGCCAGCCAGCTGTGCAACCGATCTTAGATTAAAATTATATTAAAAAAAAAAAAAAGCCAAGCACAGCTTTTCGGGACGAGAGCAGGGTTTGTGTTGGCTGTAATTCTTCCTAAGGAGGTCTTTATTTGTAATTAGCAAGTCATTTGTCACAGCTCTAACGATCCAAGCGTTTGCCTTATCCTATTAACTACCAGAATAGTTACCTATTAATAATATTCAGCGCCGCAAGGATCCTGTGGCAATCCCCGCGCACACGCACGGCGCTCCCGGCCATCATCTGCCGACACCTGCGATTTTGTGGCTCCGAAGCGATACCCACCCCCAAGGGCCGGACCCCCCACCTCTCCCCACCGTGACCCCCCCACACCCCCCCGACCCCGGCTCAGCCCGGCCCTTCTGCAGGGAAAAGCGAGGCACGGAGGGGAGGCAGGGATTTTCCAAGGTCACTCAGAAGGGTTGAGCCAGGGCCGGATTCGGGAGCGGGAGACGCAGGCGGCGAGGTGGGGCGCGGAGCGGGGAAGGCAAAGTCCCCCCATGGCAGAAGGCGGGGTGCCGCTATGGGGCAGGGCCCCGGGAAGGAGGGGTCCCCTCCAATCCCTCCCTCCCCAGCCTCCCTCATCCTCCCGGGAATTTAAACCGGGCTTTTTCCCCGGAGAGACCGGCTACAAAACCAGCTCCAGCCTTCCCAGCCCGATGCCGCAGACCGCGGGCAATAATAAAAATAAAAATAATAATAAAAATAAAAATAACAATAACAATAATAACAACAATAATATTGGGGTCGCACAGACTCGGCCGAGCTGGGAGCCGGGTTCGGCTCGCAGAGGGGTGGGCCCGGGGGTGACCCCATCCCAGCCGGGGTGCCCAGCCCCACACCTGGATTTTTTAGGGTGCCCCCCCATCTGCGGGCTGTGAGGGGTTGCTGTGGGCGATTCCCCACCGGAGCAAGGCCGTGCCCGGTCCCCCGCCCCGCACCCCCCTCACCCCGGGGCTCACCGGATTTCGGGGGGTATCTGTAGACGGAATTGGCGGGGACATCCACCTCCTCCACCCCGGCGTTTTGCCGGCTGGTCAGAGCCCCCATGGCCGGGCCGGGGCTCAGCGGGCGGGATGCGGGGGGGTTCCCTCCCGCCCGGCCCCGGTACCGGTACCGCCGGCCCCCGCCCGCAGCATCCCCCGCCCCGCGCCGCGCCCGGCACCGCCCCCGCCACAGCGCCGGGGCTGCGCCAATGCGGGGCCGGGGCTCCCCCCGCCCCCCGCCCCGCCCCACCCCGCCCCGGGACACCGCGGGCTGGGGGACAAGGGGGGGACAAGGAGCGGGACAAGGGGGGCCAAGGAGCTGTCCTCGCCCTCCGTGTCACCCTCCCCCCCCCCGCGTGACCCCCAGCCGCACAGCACCGCGTGGCCCCAGTGCCACCCACCTGCCACCCCCCCGGTGTCACCCAGCTGCCCCCAGTGCCGCTCACCCCCATCACCATCATCACCTGCCTCCCCCAGTGACCCCCGCCCACCCTTGCCCCCAATCCCACCAACTGCGTGTCCGTGAGCAGCAACCCCACCCCAGGGACCCCCAGGGACAGGATCGCCCCCCCTAACTCCAGGAGAAGGCCAAAGCCCCCGCTTTTCCCAACTTGGCACAGGGAGGAGACCCAGCAGCCGTCAGCGCAGGGGCTGAGCCCCTCTGGCAGCAACCCAGGGCCGCACAGCGCTGAGGGGGAGTGACATTAAAAGCCCCCCCAGTGCACACTTCTATCCCCTCCGTCTCCTCCATCCCGCCTTCCCAGCTCGGCACCGCAGCAGGAGCGCCTGCATTTGGAGGCAGGGAGCTGGCTGTCCGCACCAGTGCACCCCAATGCACCCCCAGGCTCCCCCAGTTCCCCAGCACGGAGCTACTGGGAAGCACTGGGCACCTTGGCGTTTTCCCCTCGGGGATGCAGGACGGCCCCTCCGACCGCTCGCTTAAAAACCCCGCTGGTTAATTAGTCCGGCGGCGCAAGCTAGCGGAGCGTCGGGTGATTTTGATGTGAGTTGATAAGGCAAGTGCTATAAATACCAAGCGGGAGATGTGCAGAGCGCGGATCAGCCGCCCCGATGTCCTCGGCGACTCCGCCATGCCGAGCAAGGGCCGCCCCCGAGGCTCCCCCCGCACCCAAAAGCCTCTCCCTCCCCGTTCGCTTTCTCCAGCGCGGCCCCAAAGGCGGTTGAAAAAGAAAAAACAAACCGAAGAGTGGCCACTGCGGGCCCAGGGCTGGCTTCGCACCCCTTTTGTCAGCCCGCCACCATCGTGCTGGGACCCACGGCCCCCACGGCGACGCCGCGTCCGCACCCCTGGGTGTCACACCAGGGCCGGCTGCCCACAGGAGCCGAGGGTGACATGGATGCCGGGAGCTCTGGCTCTTGGCCCTGGGGCCTGGCTGGGAGCCCCAAGACCCCGGGGGCTGATCCCCGCTCACGCATTTCGGGGTGCTCAGCGCACAGATCATTTAAAAATCTTAGCACAGCCCAGCGCTCGGCCCCGCGCCCCCGCCTCGCTCCAGCCAGCGAGAAACACGAGCCTGGGAGAAGGAGCCAGCACGTTTCATTACCAGCACACAACAGACTGCGGGGTTTTAGTGCAGACAATAACTCAAAGTTATCCCCGCGCAGATCCATAACCCGGCAGTCATCACGCAGAGCTGCTGCGTGCATGCATGGCTTCTGGGTTTGTGTTTTTTTTTTTTTTTTTTTTCCCAGCGATTACTGCAGCAGAGGATTTTGTAGGACAGTGCCGCAGCGGAGCGCGGGAGCGCAGGCGGGAGCCCAGTGACGATACGGCTTCGAGGGCAGGTTCCCTCCCAAACCCGCCCGGCCGCGCCCCAGCACGCGCAGAGCAGGACGAACCCGGGCGGGGCCGACCCGCAGGGCCCGGCACCCACATGGAAAATACAACGTTTAACCCCAAAACGCGCCCGCAGCTGGGCAGGATGCCAGCCCCAAGCGCTCGCAGTGCCCGGCTGAGGGATCTGAAGGTCCGAACGTCACGAACGCTGCGTTTCGTCACGGCCTCGGACGCCCGCCGCCTGCGTGAGACCTGCGGCTTCGCGAGCGAGGGCCCACGGGCAGCGTTTCCCCGGGTTTAACTCGGCTCAACACCGCGCTGGGCACACAAGCGGGTGTTTTGGGCAAGCGGGGAGGGGGGTCCCGAGTGCTCCCCAGGGCTGTGTGCAAGGGGGCTGCGCACACAAGGTTTTGGGGTCCCGGCTTCTCCTGGAATCGCTCCTCTCACACCTCCGCCCACCCCAGGGCTGGTTTTGCCTCAGGGGGATGGAGCTGCCAAAATCTCAGCTGCACAAGTGGGACCCCCTGTACCCACTGCCGTGTCCTCGCGAGTGCGATCACCCTGAATGCCCCAGGGTGACACCCAGCCCCAGGGACCGGGCACTGGCAGCGCGTCCCCATCGCACTGGGTGGCTGAGCCGGGGATCCCCACTGTCACGGGGACTCTGCAGAAGGTCCCGCCCAGGCCCTTGCGCACCGGCTGCTGGGGACAACCGGCTGCAGACGCCACCTCGGACGCCTCCATCCCTCTGCCTCTTCGTTCTCCCTCCGTCCGCTGGCTCATCACCAGCACATCCAAACCACCACACCAGCTCGATTTTCACATCAGCTATCCCCAGCAGCGTGGCAGCAGTCGAGGGAGGGGATCCTGCCCCTCTGCTCCACTCTGGTGAGACCCCCCTGCAGCGCTGTGTCCAGCTCTGGAGCCCCCAACATCAGAAGGATGTGGAGCTGTTGGAGAGGGTCCAGAGGAGGCCACGCAGATGCTGAGAGGGCTGGAGCAGCTCTGCTGTGAGGCCAGGCTGAGAGAGCTGGGGCTGTTCAGCCTGGAGAAGAGGAGGCTCCAGGGAGAGCTGAGAGCGGCTCCCAGTGCCCAAAGGGGGCTGCAGGAAAGGTGGGGAGGGTCTTGTTTATGAGAGAGTGTAGAGACAGGACAAGGGGTAATGGTTTTAAACTAAAAGAAAGGAGATTCAGACTGGATATTAGGAAGAAATTCTTTACCCTGAGGGTGGTGGAGCACTGGCCCAGGGTGCCCAGAGAGGCGGTGGGTGCCCCGTCCCTGGAAACATTCCAGGCCAGGTTGGCCGGGGCTGTGAGCAACCTGATCTGGTTGGAGATGTCCCTGCTCCTGGCAGGGGGTTGGACTGGGTGGGCTTTAACAGTCCCTTCCCACCCAAACCCTTCTGGGACTTGCGAAGTCCCCGGTTTATTCGTTTGGGTTCAAACGCCGCTTTTCCCAGTTTAATTAAACATTCCCAGGCACACACTGCACCCATTGCCGGGTCCCCAAACCCGGCGGGGGACACACATCGGGGGGGAGCTCGCTGGCCCTCTCAGGCTGCGGCGGAAGCTCGCAGTCACCGGGACTCTAAACACTGCTTTACAAAAAATCCCCAGACCAACCCAAAACCCAAAACCCCCAAACCCGCGAGCTGTGCCTGGGACCCCGCCCCCGGCTGGGGTCCGTGCCCGGGGGCAGGGAGAGCCCTGCTGGGGGGAGGGCGATGGGGGGGGGTCCCCGCCCGGAGAGGCCCCCCCAGCCCCGAGCCGCCGGCGGCCCCTTCCCCCGCGCCTCTCAATGAACCTCCTCAATGAACGTGACGTCACAAACGCCTTCCGAAAGGAGCTCGCAACGCGCCCAATCGGCGCGCGGGCCTCTCTCTCTGCCGTCCGCCCCGCCCTCCCCGGGACCCAACGACCAATAGCAGCCCCGCCCGCAGCCAAAACACAAGCGTCGGCCAATGGGGAGGCGGCGGGGCGGGGCGCGGCGCCGGGGCAGCTGGAAGATTCGAACCGAACGCCCGTCGGGGCGGGCGGCGCGGCGGCGGCCAATCAGGGCGCGGGGGCGGGACCTCCCGGTGCGTGCCCCCCCTCCTTCCCGGTGCCCCCCCCCCCCGCGCACCCCCACCTCCCCCCCCCCTCCGCCGCCCCCCGGTGTCGGCGCGGCGCGGGGCAGCGCTGGCGGGGCCGCCCCCCGCCATGTCGGTGAACATGGAGGAGCTGCGGCACCAGGTGATGATCAACCAGTTCGTGCTGGCGGCCGGCTGCGCCGCCGACCAGGCCAAGCAGCTGCTGCAGGCGGCCCACTGGCAGTTCGAGGTACGGCCCCCCCCCCCCCCCCAAAACCGGGACACTCACCCCCCCAAACCGGGACAGCCCAAACCGGGGGCCCCCGCCGCCCCCCTGCCCGCGGAGCCACGGGGCGGAAGGGGGGGGAGGGGAGGCCGGCACAGCCGCGGCCCACCGACACGCGTGGGCCCCCCTCTCCCCAGCACCCGCACGCGGAGGTGGGGGGGAAGCGGCCCCCGGCTCCCCCCGCTCTATTTATACCGGGCCGTAACCCGAGCCGCGGCCCAGCGCCCCACGGCGGGGGAGCCCCCCCCACCCGAGTTGGGGGGGGGCGTGGGTGGGCCCCCGTGTCAACAAGGGGTTGGGCTATACCCCCCCCCCGCGTGGGGGGCTCCTATGTGGGGGGGGGGGGGCGCGATCCCGAGTGGGTCGGGTGAAGGGCAGCACCAGGCCCCCCCTGCCCTAGGCCTGGCGTGGGGGGGGCGCCCCGTGGGTGTCCTCGGGGTGGTCCCACGGGGGTGGGGGCGGGCGGGGGGCTGCGGGGCGGGCGGGGAGGGGGGCGTGTTTACCTCCCCCCTTTGTCTCGGGTGGGCCGGGGCTGACGGCTTGTCCCCACAGACGGCCCTGAGCGCCTTCTTCCAGGAGACCAACATCCCCAGCAGCCACCACCCCCCCCAGATGGTAAGTGCGACCACCCCCCGACACCTCCGGGCTGCGCGCCCCCGGCCCGCCCCTCGGGGGTCGGCACCCCGGGCGCGGAGCCGCCAGCCCCCCGCCAGCCATGTTGCCGGGCGCCCGCGGGAGCGCGCAGCCGGCGAATGTAAACAGCAGCTAAAATGTCTGCCAGGGGCCGCCCCCCCCCGCGGGACCCCGCGCGCCCGGCCAGGGGCACCCGCCCCCCGCACTCCCCCCAGACACCGCCCGACCTTGGCCGAGGGCGCGTCCGCCGCGGACGGGAGGAAGCTCGTCCCCGCCGGGTGGTTTTTGTTGTGTTTTGGGGATTTTTTTTTTAATCTCTTTTTTTTTTTTTTTTTTTTTTTTTCCCGTTGAGGGAACTGAACGTTACCGCGCACGGGGGGGGGAGGGCGCGGATCTGGTCTAAACCGATTTATTTATTTTTTCCCCTCCTGCCGGCAGGAACTCGCCAGCCGGGTCGGCATCGAGCGCTCGCTCCCGCAGAAACTCGTTCCGCCGGCCGCCTCCCCCCTTTTATTTTGATTCGTCCTCCCCGTGCGCGTTTCCGCGCTGTCTCCGGGCGCTCGCCGAGGGGCTGCTCGCGGAAACCCCCGGTCCCGGCGGGAGAGGGGCCGGGAGCGCAGGCGGGAGCTGACGAACGCACCCGGGCCTCCTCGTGTTTTCGCACCAGGAGCCCCGCGGGGGCGATTCCCGCGGGGGCGATTCCCGCGGGGGCGATTCCCGCCGGGGCGATTCCCGCCGGGGCGCTGCCGGCGGCGGCTGCAAAGCTGCTTTAAGGGAACCGGTCCCGCTCCCCGTCCCCGCGTTCGCCCCGCGAGCATGGCGGCCGCCCCGTCGCCCCGCCCGGCACTGGCCGGCTGTGTTTTCCTAGCGCCGTGTGCTCCACGTGGTGACAAAATACCTCCCGCCCGTCCCCGGGTACTGCCGTCCTGCGTTTGTGGCGTTTTTTGGCTGCTGCCCCCCCCCCCCCCCCCGTCTCCCACCATCCCGATCTCTGCAGCTTAAAACGCGCCGCGGGGCGAGGGGCTTCGTGCTCACGGTTTTTGTTTGTTTTCTGAGCGCTGCGGGGCTGCGGCGGGACAGTGCCACGGCGCGGGGTGGCACCTCGCCTTCGCGGAGCGGGGGCTCCCCGTGCTCCCCGCGGACCCGAGCTGCGGGGAAGGGGCTCGCCGGAGCCGTTTGCCACGGTAGCGGGGCAGCGCGTGCCGGCACCGACCCTGCGGTAACCGAGCGGCTCCTTTAACAAAAAGTGACGGAGGAGAAAGGCAATAATTACATGGCAGCTCTTTTTAATTTCTTTTTTTTTTTAATTAATTTGGCGAACGCCACGCCAGAAGCTCAGAGCCGTGTCCCCTCTCCAGCGTTGCATCCATCAGGCCAGGGCTGATGGTTGGTGTGTGTGGCTGTGGTGTTGGTTTGGGTTTTGGTTCGGTTTTATTTTTTTTTTCCCAAAACACAATCACTTGAGGCTTTTCAGTTTGTTAGGTATTCTTGGGTGTTGTCTTTTTGGTTTTTTTTTTTAATAGGTATCCTTTTACATACTGCCAAATTTATAGGCTATTTAAAAAAAAAAAAAAAAGCTGGCCTGCCAGCGCTTCGCGGTGCGCTCTGAAACGAGTTCTCCCGCAGCCCACGGGAGCGAGAACGTCCCCAGCTCCCACGAACCCCATTGGTGCCAGCCTGGCTGTGGCTGCGTTTTTGGGGCGCACCAGCTCCATCCATCCCGCGGCTCCCCCCGGGCGGGAGGGGCTGGGGGAGCCCCATCCTTAAATGGCTCTGGCTGGGACCCCCTGGCTGGAGTTTGGTTCACACACACCCCCCCCCCCCTCACCCCCCGCCCCGGCCAGCCTCAGCAGCGTGCCGCTATTTCTACCCCCACGCGTGTTCAGAGCAGCCCGTGGCACGACGCTGCTCCCGGCCAGCGACCCCCCTCCGGGGAATTTAAAAAAATTAAAGAAAAAAATAAAAAAGAGGGCAGGGGTGTTGGGGGGGTGCCTGCCCTATTTTGCACTGCTGGGGTGAAGCCCCCCCCGGCTGCATCCCCTTTGGGGGGGTTTAGCATCCCCCCAGTACCCAGCAAGTGCTCTGCTGAATCGGGGCACCCACCCCTGAGCCCCAGCGTGGGGCAGGGTCGTCCCCCCTGGATTTTCCTCTGCCGGGGAGATTGGCTGTGCAAAGGGCCGGATCCCTCACGGGCCGGGCGCTAAATTTAGCCGGGCACACGGGGGGCAGGGGCTGTACCGGGAACCGTGCGGGGCCCGGCCACGGCCTCACGTCCCGGGGGGCCCTGCCTGCCTCTCGCTCGCTGAGCCCCTACGGGATGTGACGGGAGGGGGGGGTCCTGCAGGGCCAGGTGGGACCCCAGCGCTCTGCCCCCCAAGGGCTTTGAGCACCCCGGATGGTCCGAAATGTCCTTCCCAGACCGGGCTGCCCCCCATGCCTTTGGGGAGCCACCCGGGTACCCCAGGACCAGCCGGGGCTGGGCGCTGAGCATCCCGGGGGAGCAAGACGCGGTCGGGCTCTGCAGCCGCGGGTCCAGCTCCCACGGGGGGGGATGGGACCGCGAAAGCCTCCGTGAGCCATCTGACGGCCGCCCTCTCCTGTGCCCCCCCCCACAGATGTGCACCCCCAGCAACACGCCGGCCACGCCGCCGAACTTCCCGGACGCCCTGGCCATGTTCTCCAAGCTGCGCACCTCCGAGAGCCTGCAGAGCAGCAACAGCCCCATCCCCTCCATGGCCTGCTCCCCCCCCGGGAGCTTCAGCCCCTTCTGGGCTTCCTCGCCCCCCAGCCACCAGCCTGCCTGGCTGCCCCCCTCCTCGCCCACCGCCCACGGCCTCCACCACCACCTGCACCACCCGCAGCCCGCCTGGCCCCCCGCCCCGCCGCCCGCCGCCCCCCCACAGAAAGCCATGCCCACCGTGGACAGCCAGAGATAAGACTGGGATGGTGGGAGGGGGGTGGGGGTGGGAATATCGGCGAGGGGTGGGGGGGGCCAGGGCGTTGGGAGCGGGGGCTCCCTGAGAAACGCACTGGAATGATTTTCTAGGTTTTATTATTATTTTTAGAGGGGGGGGGGACACGCTGCCGGGGAGGGCACCGGCACACAAGAGCCTCTGCAAGAGTGGCTAGCTGGTCTTTTCTCCCCCCGTTATTTTTTTTTTAATATAACTATAATATATAAATATATCTAATGTATATAAATCCAGAGAGAGGGAGCAGCAGCACCGAGGCGGCTGCCGGATGTGGGGGGGTTTCCCTGTGCCTCTCACCCCCCCCAGCATCCCTGCAGCAGGGCAGGAGAGGGAATTGGGATGGCGGGGGGGGGGGGAGAAGAATAAAAAATAAATGGATGGAGGTGGCTGTCAGCGCCATGGGGGCACGGAGCCACTGGCGACCCCCCCCCCGGCTCTGGGTTTTGTTGTGGCACCGGGAGCAAACGTGCCTCTGGCTTCCGAAATTCAGCCCAGCCTCTTGCACAGACCCCAGCATCCCCCCCCCCCCCGCCCCATCCTCCCTCCCTCAGCACCCCCCAGGGCGGGGGGGAGCGGAGCCAGGGGCTGTAGGTTATCAAGGTGATGCCCCCCCACCCCCCATCCCTGCGACCACCGCTCGTGGCCCTTCCCGGGGGAGGGGGGAGCTGGGGAGTTTTTTAGTTTTCAAATTGATCTTGCTTAAAAAAAAAAAAAAAAAGAAAAAAAAAACCAAAACAGGTTGAAGGTTTTTTATTAATTTAAAAATAATAATAAAAAGAGAAAAAAAAAAAAACAAAAACAAAAAAAATCACTTTTTTAACACCAGCTGTCCCTGCCTTTTGTCTTTGCTGGCCGATGGCCCTGGCAGGGCACCGAGAATGGGGGCGAGCCCCCCCAGGACCACAGCATCAGCAGCACAGGTGCCCCCCCCCCAGGAGCTGCTGACAGCCCTGGGAAGCTGCGCTGAGCCCCCCCCCAGCCCTGCCTGCAGGAGCCACCACTGCCTCCCCAAAACGGGGGCGGGGTGAAGGGGAGACCCTGGAGCTGTGGGGGTGCCAGGACCCTCACATACTGGGGTGCAGCCAGAACCCCATCCTGCACCCCCAGCTTGGACCCCCCCCCCGGCCCAGCCCATCACGCACTGGTGTGATGAGCCCCCCAGGCCTCAGCGCTGCCCGGATGCCCGTGATGCCTGTTCTCGGGGGCTGCCAGGGTTTTGGAGGCGCCCTGTGCGGGCGGCGGGGGGGGGGGCGGCGGTGCCTGCTGGAATGCCCCCCACCCCAACCTCCCCGGCCGCTTGCTGTGCCCCCCCCACGGCTGCAGGCAAGGTGCCGGTCCCTGGTGTAGCGCTGAAACATCCAAACGCAATGAAAATGCGATGGAAACACGGCTCGTGTCACCGCTCTGCTGGCGTGTGAAGAAACTGGGGTAACCCACCCAAAAAAGGGAGCAGAGCAGCTCCGGAGATGCCAGCAAGGGCTGGTGGGCTCCAGGGACAGCAGCAAACTGTGAGACCCCGGGGATGGGGAGACCCCCGGCACAGCACAGCACAGCGCAGCCCCCAAGGACAAAGGGGGACAAAAAAAAAAAAAAAGCCCCCCATGGAGTTACTCACTGGTATGGGCAGCACCCAAGGAGGGGTGTGGGGATGGGTGCTCCTGTTTGGGGTGGGGGGGTGCGGTTTATAGGGCAGCACCGTGGGGTGCAAGATGGCCCAGCACTGGCTCTACCCTGCTGCCCACTGGTTTGCTCAGAGCACTCCCAGTTATCCCACTGGAGCTGGCACTGGGGGGGACGCCAGGTCCCGCTGGATCCAGCTGGGCTCCCCCAGAGCGGCTTCCAGCACCCTGAAAACCCAAACTCACCAGGGGAAACGTCCCGGGGGTGTGGGCGGGATGGGGTCTGCCACGGTGAGGGCGATGTCTGGGGGCTCCCCTTCCCCAGTCCGGGGAGCGGCTCCCCCAGCAGAGCAGGATTTCCAGGGGGGAGCCCGGGAAGGCCGCGGGGGGTGAGGGGGTGCTCCCCGAGGCCTGGCTCCCGTCTGGCTTTCCCTGGCGTTCCCCGGGGGGTTTCTCGTCCTCCCCCTCACTCAAGAGGTGCCACCGGCTCCCTGTGCCCCTCGCCCCCCCCCCCCCAATGCCACCACGTGTGCGTGGGGAGCCCCGGCTCGCAGCCGCGTGTCCCCAGCCGTGACACTCCCAAGTTTTTCCCCTGCCTGCTGTCTCTCCACTCGTGACACAACTTGTGCTAGGCCTCAGTGCACAGCGGGGCTTTCTCCCACCCCGGGGCGAGGGGCTGGGTGGCAGGAGGGGGCTGGGGAAAAGCAGCCCCAAGCCGTTGGGGGAGGGAGGGGACGTGTCCCCCCAGGACGGGGGCGGGGGGGGTTATGGGTCGGAAGCGGCAGCTGCCCCGAAACGAGCGGTGCCTTCCCCTTGCCAGGGGTGCGGCGCTGGGAGGGGGACAAGGCGGGTGGCAAAGGGAGGGTTTCCAGTAGGAGGTAAGGAAACCAGCGCGGAGATGCTCGTCCCTCGGGACCAGCCACAGCAAACCCTCCGGCTTGGGGGGGGATTCGCGCCCTTCCCGCCGGGATCGCAATTTCCCGCCACCTTCAGCAGCAACCGAGCATCATCATCATCATCATCCTCCCGCTGCACCGCCCGGCTCCCCCAGACCCTGCTTGGGGGCCACAAAACAGCTCCTCCGGCAACGCGTGGCCGCAGGACGAGGGATGCTGCCGGCCCCTCCTTGTGCATGATGGGAAAATCCCGCTCGGGCCACACAGGCGCGCGGTTGCCCATCGCCCTTTATTGCTGCTGCCCGCTGGCTCGCCTGCTCGGTGGCCGGGTTGGGGGGGGCCTGGCCGGGGCCCCCCGGTCGTGGCCGGCCGTCGGGGTGCTGGATCCGTCCCGCGGGGGCTGGAGGGGCGGGAGGAGCCCCGGTGCCTGGGAGGGGTGGCCGTGGGACGAGGCTGGCCTCTGCTCCGGCTGGGCGGCGGTGCCTGGGGGCGAGGGGCGGGGGTCAGCCCTGCCCGGCCCCTGACACCCAGAAACGGGGTCCCGGCCCCCACCCCGAAGCAGGCAGGCTGTTGTCCCAGGACCACCCCCCCCCGATGTCCCCCCCACCTCGCTCCGGCTCCAACACGGGGCCCATCCGCCCCCTCCTCCAGTCCTGCCCTCCCATCCTGCCCCCGGCCCACTCCAGACCCCAGCCCCCCATCCCACCCTGCCCGGTGGGCACAGACCCCCCCGACTCGCCCCGCGAGGGGTGCCCTCTCCCCCGCGACGGGGCCGTACCCGGCTGGCTGAGCAAGGACCCCGTGCTCTGGGGCCGTGAGAGCAGGCGGCTGGTGTCCCGCGTGTCCCACGGCTGTGGGGACAGCTTGGGCTTGTCCCTCGCGAAGCCTGGCAGGAGAGACCAGGGGGAGCTGGGGGGGGGGCACGGGTGGGGCAAAACTGGGCACCCTACGGGTGCCACGCCGCTGTCCCCCTCCTGGCCGCACGATCCCCCCAGGCCTGCCCTGGCCGTACCCTCCTTGCTCGCGAGCGTAGGCCAGCCCGTGCGCTGGCCCCTGTAGATGTGGCCGTCCTGGCCCAACAGATCCATCTTGTCCTGCTGGGAAGGAGAGAGCGGGCTGGCAGGAACGCGAGGCCACATCCAGCGTCCCCAGGCAACCCTCCCGTGGTCACCTCTCCCTGGGGAAACCGAGGCACAGACACCCCCCCACACCCCTGATGCTCAGCATCACCCCCCCAGCCGCAGTCGCCCTCACTGCATCCCCACCTTCGTCGTCCCTACCTTGACGTGGGGCACGGCGGGGGCCTGGCTCAGGCGCGTGGCGCCGGACTGGAGGCGCGAGCAGCGCTGCAGCGGGTAGGTGAGGGTGTGCCGGCCGCCGCAATGCCGCAGCACGCTGGGGTACCCGTACTCGGCCCCCCGCTCCCTGTGGGATGGGGCACGGGGGTGCTCAGCGCCCAGCACTGCAGCACCCCACGCGTCACCCTAGGCCAAGGAGGGACCCAGGGGTGTTCACCAGTGGGCTGCATCCCTCCCAGCTCCCCTGCAGCTGCTGCAGGAGACCCCCCCCCACCCTCCAACCACGCTGAATCTGCTCTTTCCCCACAGCCCCAGTGAGGTGGCCGCAGCCACGGCAGGGCCCTCATGCAAGGGACACCGGCAGCAGGAGCTGGGCCATCCCAGCTGCAGTGCTTAATTTCGGCGATTCATTTCACAGGAGGCACCCAAGCCTGCTTCAGCCTGAGGTTGGGCTGAGACCAGACGTAACTCAACACATCCAGTTTCAGTGCCCTTGAGATGGAGGCCTGGGCCTGGCGTGGCAACGTGGGGGGGGCTGTAAAACCCCACAGACCCGAGGCGAGCACAGCTGACCCTCCACGGCACACCTCTGCCCCCCTGCCCAGGCCCCCACCCTCGCCGAGGCCGGGACAGGGCCACCCTGCACCCCAGGGGCCGGGGATGGGTCCCCGCATCCCCTACCTGTGCTGCAGTGTTTGCTCCAGCTCGAGGACCGTATGGGAGCGCGCGGAGAGGCGGGAGGGCATCGGCGGCATGGACGGGACAGCCACGATGTGCCTGGGGAGGGCGGGAGCCACGTGTGGGTGACAGGGTCAAACCACCCACCCCAGCGTGGGGCAGCACCCCAAAACCCACGTCCTTGTACCACATGGGGCACCCTGCAGCCCCCCTGGGAGGGGTAGGCTGGGGTGTGAGGGGGCTTAGCAGGGTCGGACCCCCAAACCCCCAGGCCCAGCACAGCCGGGGCGCCACCAGCACCCGTGTCCCCTCATTCCCCCGCGGCGCCGGGCGCTACTCACGGGCCAGGCACCAGCATGCTGACGGGCCGGTCGCAGGACACGCAGTGGAAATGGGCCAGCAGCTGCCTGGGGAGGGGAAAGGGCTGGGCAGTTAGGGTGTTTGAGGCGGGGAGTGTGGGGCTTTGAGCCTGGTTTATCCCCCCACCACCCCAGCAAGGTCCCAGCCCGCTGGCTGGTTCCAAAATACAGGGGGTACGATGAGGGGGAGTGGTTGGTTGTGGGCTCCCACCCGGGAACAAGCTTCACCTTGTATTAGGCACTGGAGAATCCACAGAGGGGAGCACCCAAAAAACCACCACGGCTGCGGGACCTGCTCCCACAGGCACCCACAGTACCCCCGTCCCTTGGGAACTGCGGATGGCGGCAGGGGACAAACTGGGGGGGTTTCCTGTACCTCCCAGGCTGGGAGCAAACGCCGGGCCTGGGGGGTGCAGGATTCCCCCTTTTTTTTCGGATGATCTTTGTCACAGGTGCCCTGAGGACCGGGACACACCCGCCTCGCCCCGCCGGCAGCTCCGAAACCCACAGCTGGGCACAGGGACGCAGGGGTGAAGGGTGCAGGTGCCCATGCCTGCTGTCCCAACCAGCCCCTGGCCTGGTTTCATTGCTTCACCAGCGCTAATTACCCCCCCTCCCCGCGCCTCGCCGAGAGGGCAGGTCACCCCCCGGCTCTGCGGCGCCCTGCGGCGCTCCCCTGCCCAGAGGGACGAGGCTCCGGCCCCCGCTCTCGCCCCAGAAAGCCTCTGCACCCACAGCCTGGTGGGTTCCGGTGCCACAGGCGTCCCCTCTGGTGTCGGGAACGCCGCTGGTGGCGGCTGCTGGTGGCAGAAGGCTCAGCTGCTCCGTTAGCATCCCCACCGCTCGCTGGCTCCATTGCTCCGATGCCAGGGCACCACACGGGCACCGGCAGGGACAGCCGGAGGAAACGGGGTGAGCGCTGTCCCCGAAGCCACCGCCGTCCCCATCTCACTCACTTCTTAATCCCAGCTGCATCGTGACCCTCCATCATCATCATCTTCTCCTTGAGCTGCTCCAGGACGCTCTTCCAGTGCTCCTCCAGCTGCTGCCGGAAGGGCCCCAGCTCAAGGCGGTCCAGCTGTGGACGGGCGCAGACCCTCAGCCAGCTGCCCCAGGACGGGACATCGTGGTCCCCTCCCAGGGTGGGGATGGCTGGGAGCGGAGACCCTCGGAGCGATGCTGCCTTAGGCTGCCGAGCCCTGAAGGTGCCAGCCCAGCACGGTGAGGCTGAGCCACCGCTCACCTTGGACTCCATCTCCTCGCTGAGCTGCTGCTGGAGCTGGTGGCAGCCCTGCTCCTGGCCCACCAACCGGCTCAGCGTCTCCTGCACCATCTCGTTCAGCCGCTCCACGCTCGTGTCAAACTGGGCACGGCTGACTTTGCTGGCCAGGGCGGCTTTGTCTGCTTTCTAGGAAGGGGGAATGGCAGGAGCGCGGTGGGGAAAGCAGGGAAGCAGGACGGGCAGGGCCAGCTCATGTTGGGGGCAGAGGAGAAGCGGCTGCGCGGCCCCACGCGCCCCGTCACCCCCGTGGGGTTGGTCCCGCCGGCCGCAGGGATGCGGGGGGAGGGAAAGGGACCTGCAGCTGGTCTGGAAACCCCCCCTATCCCAGGTCAGTTCTGCCACCGAGCACCCAAGGGCCAAGGGGTGTTTGTCACCCTGCCTGGGACCCCCTCGGCTGGTGCCGGGGTCCCTCAGGGCCGTACCACATTGATTCCCAGCACCAGGTCCTCCTTGTCCGCTTTCTCCTTCTGCAACCTCTCCAGGGACTGGAACAGAGCCTTCCAACACAGAAAGCACCCCGTCACACCGTGGCAGGGTCGGAGCTGCCTCCCGGCCAGCCGAGTACCCCCTGGTTCCCTGCTCTATCCCAAAATCTCCAGGAAAGGCGTTTTGAACCTCCCCAGGGCTACGAGCAGGGAGGCAGTGGGGCAAAGCCCTTGCGGAGCCCAGCCCGGGGTCTGCCCCGTGAGTATTCTGGCTTGCGGCCACCCACCTCAATATCTTTCTGCTTCTGGTGACGGTCGTCCAGGAGGTTCCCCATGACAGAGCTGAGCTTCTCGTAGTCCCCTTGCACCTGCACGATGGTGGCCTGGATGCGCTGCAGCAGCTCCTCATCCTGCTCCAGGGAGGAAGAGGAGAAGGTGGTGCTGTGCAAGTGGTGGCTGGCTGCCCCGCGGGGACAGAGACGGGCTACCTGGCCGGTGGCCGTGGGCTATCAGCGCCAGGGGGACATTTGCACCAAAGCTTTAATTCCCTTTGTGCTGCTGACTCATACAAGCCAATCCGGGGGGCAGCGAGGGGTTCCCCCACGTTACAGTGAAGCACAAGCAGCCGAGGGGATCGTGGCAGCCCCGCCATCTCCCTACCTGGCTCTTCCCAGGCAGCTGCCTCATGGCCTTGCCCATCGCCTGCCGTGACATGGAGTCCACCAGCTCCTGCAGCTTCTCATAGCGCTGGAGGAGCTGCCCCAACTGTGCGTTGGTGTCGGCGTTGCAGGCTGGACACCTGGACCCTGCCTCTGCCTGCTCCGGCCCCACGCTCTCCACCGTCACCCTCAGCTTGTCCAGCTGCGGGAAGGGACGAGGGAATCGGCTCCGAGGTGGGATGGAGGTGGCCAACAAGCCTGGGCGCCGTGGAGGCTCGATGGCCCCAGGGGACACGGCTGGGACCCCCGCCAGTGTTTCACCCCCACCGCGGGCCTCACCTGCTCCTGCAGCTGGTCAGTTGCCCTGGTCACCAACTGCTCCAGCGCGGCCTTGGTCATCTCCTGCCGCTCTCCCAGCTCCTTCAGCTCTTGGTTTATCTCCTGCAGGATGGACCTGGCCAGCAAGACATAGCCATGGGCAGGCTTATCCTCTGTGGGGCTGCTCAGGGGGTGTCCCCTGCCCCAAACCAGGATGCTCCCAGCCCCTTGTGCTCCCTGGTAGCACTGCAGGGCAGGAACCCCTCTCCCGTCCTTTTACCCTGGTTGCAGGGTGACCTGGTCTCTGCCATCTGTGCTCCAGTCGGCTCTAACCAACCCCAGCTTTACAAGGACATCCTCCAGCTGCCTGACCTGGGAACAGCAGCAGTGGCAGGGTCAGGGCACGGCTCCCTTCAGCTGCCCCCTCCCTCCCCAAGCCCCCCAGCATCCCCACAGCCCCCTCGGGGACCCCCACCAGCTCACCTTCTCCTTCTCGCCCTGCAGGTCCCTGACCAGGCCTTGCAGCGAGGACATCTGGCTCCGGAGGTCGGCCAGGATGCTGGGGATGCTCTCCTGGTCTAAAGGGATATGGCCCAAGGGGACATGCTGTCGGTGAGGGGGTCTTGCCCTCGGGGCCAGGCCCTGAGCATGACAAGCCCCATGGGTGTCCCCATGCCAAGCACCCCCTGCCAGCCCCACCAGGGCTCCCACCTCCCTTCGGGAAGAGCTGGCGCAGCTTCTCGAGCTCGCTGTGGTCCAACTTGGTGGCTTCCAGCTGGACCACCTGCTCCTTCAGGCTGGTGTAGAGGTGGCCGAGCTGCCCGATCTGCCGGAGAGCCTCCACTGTCTCCGCGTAGCGGTCGTAGGCGTTGCTGGAGCTCAAGGACCCCCAGGGCACGGCCGGCTCTTGCGAAGGAGACGTGGCCTCGGCGTCAAGGGGCGTCTCTGTCGGCGACAGGGTCCCTGCTGCTGGCTGGCCTGCCTGGGCAAGCTGTGTGCTGGGCAAAGCCTTGCCTCTCTCCTTGGGGCTTGTGGCATCCATCTGCGTCCCCAGAGCACCAGGGGTGGCTTCAGCGGGGACTTTCTCAGCACCAGGAAGTCTGGGCTCCGTGCGAGGGGGGCTTGACTCCTCTGCTCCTCCTCCTTGGGTCCCTGGAGGTGCTGGCTGCATCTCTGTGGTGGTGGTCTGAGTGCTGGGGGTCCCTGGCTGCATCCCTGGGGCAGTGGTCTGGGTGCTGGGAGTCTCTGGCTTCATCCCTGCAGTGGTGGTCTGGGTGCTGGGGGTCTCTGGCTTCATCCCTGGGGTGGTGGTCTGGGTGCTGGGGGTCTCTGGCTGCATCCCTGGGGTGGTGGTCTGGGTTCTGGGGGTCTCTGGCTGCATCCCTGCGGTGGTGGTCTGGGTTCTGGGGGTCTCTGGCTGCATCCCTGGGGTGGTGGTCTGGGTTCTGGGGGTCTCTGGCTGCATCATTGCAGTGGTGGTCTGGGTGTCAAGGGACCCTGGCTGCATCCCTGGGGTGGTGGTCTGGGTTCTGGGGGTCTCTGGCTGCATCCCTGGGGCAGTGGTCTGGGTGCTGGGGGTCTCTGGCTGCATCCCTGCAGTGGTGGTCTGGGTGCTGGGGGTCTCTGGCTGCATCCCTGGGGCAGTGGTCTGGGTTCTGGGGGTCTCTGGCTGCATCCCTGCAGTGGTGGTCTGGGTGCTGGGGGTCTCTGGCTGCATCCCTGGGGCAGTGGTCTGGGTTCTGGGGGTCTCTGGCTGCATCCCTGCAGTGGTGGTCTGGGTGCTGGGGGTCTCTGGCTGCATCCCTGCAGTGGTGGTCTGGGTGCTGGGGGTCTCTGGCTGCATCCCTGCGGTGGTAGTTTGGGTGTCAAGGGACCCTGGCTGCATCCCTGGGGCAGTGGTCTGGGCGCTGGGGGTCTCTGGCTGCATCCCTGGGGTGGTGGTGCTGGCATCAGAAGTCCTCTTCTGATCCAAGGGAGCGCCTGCTTGCTCCTCAGGGGTCCCTGATGCTCTCTGCATCCCTGCCTGCATCTCCAGGGAGCCAGGCTGTGTCCCTGGAGTCCCTTCGCTGGTCCCTTCGCCGGTCCCTTCGCTGGGCGCAGGCACAGGCTGTGTCTCTGGTCCCTTCAGCGCCAGTGCTGAGCTTCCCCTGCGCGGGGCGTCTGCCTCCGACGCGGGGGGCTCGGCAGGGCCAGACTGGCCCCCGCCGCCCTCCTGGGAAGAGGAGGCAAAGGGGAGCAGGTTCACAGGCAGCTGTGCAGCAGTGAGGACAGACCCCGGGCCCCCCGGCCATGTCCCCAAACCCCTTGGCTCACAAGGCAAAACTCGAGTACCCTACTGCCCACCTTGTGGAGACCCCCAAGCTCCTGCAGCCGCAGCTGCCTGGCCTCTCCCCAGCCCCCTTCGCCCTTTGGTGGCCTCTGTGCCTGTGGAGGCATTTTAGCAACCGATCCGGGGGATCAGCGAACGACCTACTGATGCCACCTGATAGAACAAGGCATTTTTTTCCTCTAGCAATGGGATTCCATACTCCAGACCTGCTGGAACAGATCCACTTCCCAGGAGCAGCAGCCCCAGATGGGATCTGGAAACCATCTCGCAGTGCGAAATGCCGGGGTTTGCCCAAAAAGGTCCCTCCGTTGTCCCCTGCTCCCACCCGCCAGCTCCAGAGAGAGCGGGAGGGCACGGAGCCCAGTGTGGAGCAAGGATGTGGGGCTGTGTGGTCACCCCAAGGGTTTCGGGTGCTTGCTGGCCCCAGGGAGGAGCTGTTGTGGAACGTCGATGGCACAGACCACGGAGGAGGTCGGTGAGGCCAGCTGAGGCGCCGGCTCTGCCTGTGCCAGCTCCTGTCTCCCGGCGGGATGCACAGGGAAGTCTGAGCAAACCTCCGCCGAGGTCCTGGGGCGTGCGGCGGCTGGAGGCGCTGGGGGCTGCGGTCCCGCTCGGTCCCGCTCCTGCAGCCAGGATGCCCCAGCACTCACCACCGGCAGACCTTGGCCTCCTGCTCCTGCTTCTCCTCCTCCTCCACCTCCTTCTCCTCCTTCTCCTCCTTCTCCTCCTTTGCTGCCCACCAGGCAATCCTCCAGCACCTCCCAGCGCACCATGTTGCTCACCTCCTCCGGGGTCGGGTAGAGGCTCAGCCTTTCCTTCAGCCTTTTCTGGGGAAGGAAGGGATCAAGGGGCCAGCCTGGATGTGTAGCTGGGGGGGACAGGACCCCCCAGCACCCCTGCCCAGCACCACTGGGGACCATGCCCCTGCACCAGGTGCTCTGGTCCCCAGGGATGCAGCATCCCCTGTCCCAGTGCAGGACCCGGGCGTGCTTGCAGCCGTACCACATCACTGTTCAACGTCTCCTGGTTGCGGAGGCTCGGCAGCTGGCGGGCAGAGTCCTGGAATTTCCCCTGCAGCAGAGCGAGGAGAGGGACACCAGTTTGGATGCGGGAGCAGGATTTAAAAGAAGCATCTGTAAATTAACTGGGGCACAGGATAGAGGGATGCTGGGCAGGGCTGTGCCTGGGCGCTGTGGCTGTGTTGCGCAGGTCCTCTCCTTCCCAGCACCCGTATCACACTTTTTTTTTACGGCGGTTGAGTTAAAAAGTGCCTTAGCATCACTTCAGTCGACTCACGCAGTTACCTCCACCACCAGCCTGACCTGCAGGCAGCGTGCCCGTTTCTGCCCTCCCTGCTCCCCCTCGGGACACCCCTCTGGTGCCCTTCACACCAGGCGACACCGATGACGGTGGGACAGGGGCAGGAGGACAGGGAGTGGGGCGAGGGTGCAGCTCACCAAGCCAAGCGCTTCCTGGATCATCTGGATATCCTCTTCCATGTGGGACTGTGCTGCCTTCATCCCGCCGACCTGCTCCAGCAGATCCTGAGAGAGAGCCGTGGCCTGCGAGAGGGGGGTGTTGGGGGTCAGCCCCCAGAGAGGGTCCCTGGGGACCGCGTCCCTGAGAGACCACTGAAGCCGATCCAAAGGGCAAAGAGCCGCTGCCAGCTCCTCAGCTGCAGCCTGGCCGGGGAGGGCAGCCACAAGGACCAGTAATGAAGTGGGGAGCAATCAAGCAGGGACCTGCCCCAAGGAGGGCACCCAGAAAAACCACCCTCCCCGGGTGTCCCAGCCCTGGCAGGATGCGGCCCTGCAGCGCTGAGGGCGGCTCTTTCCTTGAACCAGGGTTTATTTCTTCCCACTGAGTTCACTTGGCTGAAGCGCAGTTGTGAGCGGCCCAGTGCCGTGCAGGATGAGGCCCCTCTCCCATCCCCGCCAGTGCTGGGTTCGGCCCTTGGGTGGGCCAAGGGGATTTGCGGTGGGAGAGGAGCCCGCGGGGTGCTGACAGAGCCTCCCGGCTGCCCGGGGAGCGGGTGCGGTACCCGGCCACAGGTCGGGAGTGGGGAAGGGAGGGATGGAGGGTGCTGAGCCTGCGGCCGGCGGAGCTGAGGGCGCTGGGTGGTGTATCGGGCCCATGGCTCGCTGATGGCAACGCGGGGAGGATCCAGAGCAGCATTTCAGCCCCAGCTCTTCCTCCCCATCCCATTCCCTCGGTGAAGTCTCGTGTGCCACCCTGAGCTCAGCCTTCAACCAACGGCAGCACCGAGGAGGGGGCGTCCGGCGGGGGAGCACCCACGGGAGCGGGCAGAGCCTCTACCTTGGAGATGCCGCTCTCGTTCTCTTCCATCTTCTTCCTCATCCGCCTCACCTCGGCGGCCACGTCGGCGAAGCGGGGGGTGCTGGTGGTCTCCCCTCCCCCGTCGTCGGCGGGGTGCGCCCGGGCGGGCAGGTCCCGCAGGCCCAGGTGCTCCAGCAGGGCCTGCAGCAGGCCGTGCAGCGCCGTGAAGTTCACGGCCCCGAGCTCGGGCGTCCCGATGGCGACGTCCAGCAGCTGCGAGAGGCTGAGCGGGGCCATCGCTGCTGGCCTGCCCGGAAAGACGGAGCCTGACCTGGGGGGGCTGGGGGTGCGGGCGGTGGGCAGCCGCGGCCTTCCTCCTCCTCCTCCTACTCCTCCTCACCACAGGGAGCGATCACACCGGCCCGCCGAGGGGAGGGTTTTTTGGGGAGGAGGTGGGGGCCCTCCTTCCCCGCCGCCCCAGCCACCCCCAGCCCCACACCCGGCCCTCCCCGCCCCTGCCCCCCATGATGCTCCAGTTCTACCCCCATCCCCTCTCCCCTCCAGCCCCCTCCCCGAGTCCCCCGACCCCGCACCCCCAGTCCGGCTCCCTCCGACCCCGCACCAGGAGCCAACGGCCCCGCCCCCGGCCCTGAGCCCGCCTCTTCCCTTCTCTCATTGGCCACCAACTGCCGCTTCCCGCTGCCCATTGGCCGAGCCGCCTGCCCACATGCCCGTGTTGATGACAAGCGGGGGGGGGATAGTGTAGCGTCTCCCGTCGCTAGGCAACGCGACACCCCGCCCCCAGAAGGCGTTGGCCCCGCCCCCGGAGGCTGTAGCCCCGCCCCCGCCCCGGGACGAAGGCACTCCGAGGGATGCGCGGACGCCTCTCCCCCTTCGCTACCTAAAACGCAACCGGTGCCACCTCTCGGGGCTGAGCCACGTGGAGAGACGACGCCTGCCCGCCCACCCCGGAGCCTGGCCCGGCCTGAAAACCACCCAGGACACGACCAGCAGCAAGGAAACGCCTCCATTTATTTTTTTTTTTGAGGTATCAGAAGCATGACCGATTCTACCCCCGCCTTCAGACACGGAATGGTGGGAGGCTGCTGCTGACCGCAACACAGGGATTTCCAGCATCTCGCTCCAAAGCAAAGAGCACGTAAGCAAGGAAAAAGAAACGCTGATAAACACCTACTTCCAGACGATCCCAGGAAGTACTCGAGCATTACGGAAAAAAATCTTTGAACCCAAGTGATCCATCAAATAACTACTCCCAAAAATAATCAACAGGAACAACTTCTCCCTTATAAACCACGAGGTTCGACTGTCACGCCGTCAGGGCATCGACACCCCCCTCCTTTGGCGAGGCACTTGAAGAGAATTTCCAAGAAAGGATGAGGGTGGACAAGCAGGAAACAGAACAGACACCTGGCTCTTAAAAGATATGATATCTGTTTTCAGGAGTTAAGAACAAAACGTACAGAGCTGACTGATGTGTGTGCTGGTTTATTTTTTTATAAGCTACTGAATGCAGAGGGAGCAGTGAGATTGAGACTGGAACAAGACGCACGGAGGCAAGGAGCTAACCCTCTTAGGAGGGATCCCACGCCTTGACTCCAGTACTGGCAGAGGTGCCAGCTCAGGAGCTCTGGAGCTGCCCCCAGGGACTGGCCAAGCTTTCTAGAAAGCACTCGGGACTGGCAGGAGCAGCTGCAAGACCCCTATAAAGCTGCACAGGGCCACATCCCTTTGAAAGGAGCACGCTAGCACAGCAACAGCAAGGGGTGGATCTCAGGGCAGAAGGGAACGTGAGAGACCAGGTTCGATGTTGATGTGGTGGCAACGCAAATCCAAGCCAGGTCAGGTCAAGCCCCGGCCCACCATCCCCCCTGACCACCGGGGCCCCACTGAAGCTGGGGTACCAGTTTTCCTAAAGCAGTTAAGGATGGTGACACAGAACATCTCCTGGCTTCAGTTTAGCCAACTGCTTCTGGCTTACAGCCAGGGTAAGGTTTGAAGCAAGGCCAGAGCCCACCTGGGCTGTGGTCCCAACTACGACCCAGGGCACACCAACACAACCCTCTCCTCTCTGGCACCGTGGTTCCATGGTTTCTACCCAAATGCAGCCCAGTAAAAACAAGCCTGAACAGGGCAACAGCACTTAAGAAGGCCCGACCTTGGTCCTGGCAGAACTGACAAAGCAGTTTGGAGGGGAGAGCAGAGCAATACTGCCCACATTTTTAACACTGGCTTCCAGTATGAAGAACATGGTCTGGTACTGGGGTCAGAACAACAGTACACAGGATTCTGCGAGGACTTCACAGACTTCTGTTGATCCGTTCAATACTACTTATGGCACAGTACCCCTTGGCACCGCATTTTAGATGTTGGAGTGCAAGAGTGCAAGAGAATGATGTAGGCAGAAGCTGAAGGATAACTGCCCGGTAGAGACATCCCCCCACCACCACTGCCCTTCTGAAGCAACTGCCTCCAGCAGGATTTGTTCATCCCATCAGCAGGCGAGAAAGTGGTACAGGTTCTACCGGAGTGTGTGTGTCTGCTTCATCAATGGGGAAGATCACACTTTGGGAACTTATTCTTCTATCATCCTGGAGACAAAGCCCTTCATAAGCACCCTGTGCCGCTTTCTCAAGTGTCCCCTCCAGGATTAGCGTCACTCAAAAAGGGAGCAAGCAGGGAGTCCTGCTTCCCTGCGGAAGAAGGCTGCAAGCTGCCCCACAGTTGTTACAGCAACAGCCCCACGATCCAGACGCAGCAGCTGTTCAGAGGGCACAGCATTTACAGGAAGCACCAAAAATGAAAAATCCTATGCTTTTTATTGCAGGTTCAGTGTTAGTGTTTTGGAGAGCACAGCTGCATTAGAGGCAGATACTGTTCTGACTCCCCTTCCCCACCAGACTGCCACAACTCATCAGCCCCAGGCATCTGCAGCAATCGCGCCTGGCTTTGCAGTGCAGACAAGTGTTCAAGTGAGGCCCTAGACCGCCACGTTACTTGCCACTGAAGAACAGTAATGATCCAAGGCTCGCAAAGTGAAAAGGCCAGCACAGTAACTAGCACCCCCTGCCCTGCTGGGAGACACACACGAGCTCTTTCCCAGCACCCCGACAGAAGGATGCGAGAGGCCCTGTGAATGGGTTGCCCTAAGCTGCCCTTTCTGATGTTCCGCTAACTTAGTTCTGATGAAAGTCCTTGCTCTGCCGTGCAAGAGAGGAGAGGCCACCCCACTGGCAGGGAGCCGCGCTGCGGACCAGATCTGCCAGCAGCAAGCAGTCCAGCCCAGCCGCCCAAACGAAGCGCTCCCTTCTGTGCTCTCAGGCGGGTCACAGGCAGAAACAGAAACCCAAAGGCTGTCTCCTCGTGCTGCCCACACGCAGCAACAAGCGCTCCCTATTCCCTTCTCATAAGCTGACAGCTACTTCTGTTTTGTTTTTCTTTCCCCCTCTACAGGGCAAGAGATAACACCCTAAAAAAAAGTAAAAAAATGAAAGGAACTTAAAAATTCAACACCACCTCATTTCTCCATTTCTCTTAATTAAGATGTAATCCTCCCCACTGCCAGTGGCCTCGTTTACACACCTGTAAAGTGCTGGTCAGGTTGATTTTTTTTTTTCTATTAGATCTCATGGCTCAAGACCCTGAAAACCTTCTCGCTCCTACAAGAATAAACGGTTGTGTTATGCCTATAATTTATGGTATTGCCTTCTCATGCGTGTTTCTTTCTCTTGTGGAAGCCAGGACAGCGGCAGCGCCAGGTCTAGTCATCAACAGTGATGTTGCGGAAGAGATAGGCCATGGACTCGCCGTTGTGGATTCGTCGGATGGCTTCAGAGAGAATCAAACTGATATCCACAGTCTTTATCTTGGGGCACTGCAGCTTCTGTACCTCGTGAGGAACCGTGTTGGTTACCACCACCTATGGAGCACCAGAAAGAAAAGACCATTAGTTGCGCCGCTGATACACTCACTCTTACCAAACCGCTACCCTAGATAAACCCCAGGAGCGGTGCATACCTGCTGGTTCACAGTTCAGAGGGAGAAATCCTTGTACGTTAGAAAAAAAAACATTAACAGAAATGGTCTCCCCCACACGACAATCTGTTGAGGGGACCGGCATAACCAGTGCTCTACAACAGCCGCCCCCACACAGGCTGACAGGTCCATTCAGATGGCAGGATCTGACATGTTTGTTACTATGGGCAAGGTTTGAAATCTTATCCTCTTAACGCACCCTCATCAGCTGGGGGAGAGGGCCAGGCAGAGGCCTGCACAGTGAGAAAGCAGTCACATGCACCCAGTGCGGTACGGGAAGTGTCCAGGCGGGGATGACTAATATCTGTGCGTTAGGGAGAGAACCTATACAGAGCAGCAGATCTGATCGGAACAAGTATTAATCACAGAGGTTTTTGGGGTTTTTTTTTGTTTTTTTTTTTTTTCCTTTCAATGAAGAACCAGCTAACTGAAAGCATCTGCTGAAACCAGTCATTTCAGAGATGAGCTGTGTGGCAGGGGAAGAATCTCAGTTTCCGGTTTAAATCAACCTGGCCACCAGCGCCAGCCCTTTCTCTGCAGTCCAGAACACAGACGCACCTCATCGATGGAGGATTCCTCTATCAGACGTGGGGCATCTGCTGACAGCAGCCCGTGAGTAGCCATCACAAAAATCTTGTAGGCTCCGCGCTCTTTGAGGATCTCTGCAGCAGCTACAAAGCTTTCCACATCATCGATGATGTCATCCTGAGAAGAAACAGAAAGAGCATCAAAACCAGAAGTTCACTGTGCCTGCAGGGCAGGAGAGGATCTGCAAGGTACTGCAGCTTTGGCTGTGCACACAGCTGAAAAAAAATAATCCCCGGCTACTTCAGCTGCTGGTGAGATGCAAGGACAGCCAGGTGCATGACTTATACCTGTGAACATAATTTCTCTAATTTACAGACCCTTTTGCTACCGTGCAAAACAAATACTGTGTCTTGGAGACAAATTAGTCCCTCACGTGCACACACACAAACAGAGCTTATCCTCAGCAAGGTATTTTTTTCGCGGTGATAGTAGCTGCATGTTGATCACTTACACTGCAGCATGGCACAGCAAGTATGAGAGGCTCAGCAAGTTTTTTTAGTTTGGTTGGTTGGGTTTTTCTAAACACTTCAGGAGATTTCTCCGCATGTCTTGGATTTGTTGAGTGTTTGCAGGTATCTGACATTTGTAGATTCAAAGAAGCAAGGAGATTTCAGGGCTTAAAGCGCTGAAACATGAAGGGTTTTCAACAGAAAGCTGAAACAACCAAAGCCACCAGCAAAGCTGGAAAAAACAGTAGTAACAATCCCATTCCCACCCCTACACCAGCAGTCCCTCCTGCCCTCTGGCATAAAGCAGCTCAGGAAAAGATGGTGGGAGGAAGCCACCCCCCCTCGTCTCCATCACACTCATACCACAATTATGGCAATTCTTCCTCCAACATCTCCAACCACAGTGATTGGCGGTTTCTCCTTGGCCATCATCACTAAAGAAGGAAAAAAAGCCCAGGTCAGTCAGCCTTGAGTCAAACCACAGCAGCTCCACCACACAAGAGGCCCAGCCCTTAATTGTGTCCTGTAATGGCGCACAGATACAGACATGTGCTTCACATTATCTGGACAGCCACCTACGTGGGTAACCACTGGTCTAACCATCGTTTTCTTCCCTAAATGAATAGCTGTGCTGCGTAAAGATGAAACTCAGTTTCTGTGGGGTCTCGTACTGACCTCAGAGACAGTAAGCAAATCCAAATATCTAACAATCCCTGTGCAAGGAGAGCTACAAAGCAGCATCTAGTTCATGGGAAATGTCAGTGACTTTGTGCTCCAGAACAGGACTTGAAAAAAGGGGAACAACAGATGGGCTTCTCCGAGCAACCCCTCTCAAAGGGCATACGCTTTACAAGGTGCAGTTTTTCACCTGCTGGACTCACTAATTCATCTGGAAGATCCAAAACTTGCACTGCAGCTTGCTTGCTCTCTCTCATATCACCAAACATACAAGGCTCTCTCAGAGGCTGTAAGGATCTGCTCAGGCAAAGAAAGCTTAAGAAAGTTTGCAGAAGCAAAGTTTGCTGATTTTTTTATTTAAACTGTATTAATGGAAAGAGCAGACAAAATCCAGTTCAAATTCAGTTCTACAAGCTCAGCACAACCAGCAATTGGGAGCAAAAGTATACGCTGATGAGCTGTGCTGACACATGGTGAAGAGACTCCCTCCTGGCTCCACTTTGCACTGACATGGCTCATGCAAAAACTACACTTGTAACGGGCTTTATCCTTTACCCTGGAAAACTTCAAGCAGCAGTATAATAAATAAATAAATAGAGATATGAACTAGGATGCACTGAGTGTCTAGATGTAACACAATCTTCAGACTCACACCAAACAGCCATCAGCCTCTGGTACTGGCTGGGGACTTGCGGTCCATTAGCCAAACCTCTCACTTGCCGGAGAGCGTGGGTTTACACAGTGATCGCAGCACAAAAATGACACAGTGGGCACGCAGGTGTCACTAGGTGACGATCTGGGCTGATCTAACCACTGAAGCACAGAGGGACATCCAGCATCTTGTAACCCTTACCTGGCCCACCTGCAGCCCCCCCCCCCGATTTTATATTTTCTTCAGGGAGTGCAGCAAAGGTTCCTACTGAGGCATTTTGTAGCCCTCCTCTTTGTAAGCTCAGAACTTGCCAGGATTCTGGCCACAGACACTCCTCAAGTGCCAAGGAGTTTTGGACACCCTACACAGCAAGATTTTTCTCCTTTAAGATAACCTACTTCCATGTAACACATAACACCTGAGCAGCATGAGAGCACAAGCCATCGCCCATCAAAAAGCCTGTCTGAACATCGATTCCTGCCCTCCTGGGTCAATGGAGCCCTACAGGAAACTGCCCATCCCGCACAGCAGGCTGATCCAGTACTATCCCCACAACTCGGCAGTGCCCGGGAACGCCCAGAGTGCAAGCACAGCTGGGTGAGTGACCCAGACCGAGGGATGCCATGAGAGCAATTACAGGGACCACAGCTCCGAGGATTCCTGTGTAGAGCTGTTCTTCATACGCAGGACATACCCCACAGACTGGTTTTCGTAAGCCTACGAAAACTGTACAAAAGGTGTCCCACAGTTCTCTTTCAACCAAAGTTACACTATTCATTGCCAGTTAAAAGTCACAGCTACCTTGGACTCAACAGTTAATTGCTCTCTGGAGCACAGATTCCCCAGCCTCCCCTGCATTGTTATTTCTGAGCCTCCCATCACATGCAAAGTCACGTCTACATCCTGAAGGGAAAATATTCTTACGAGAAGGAAGAGTACTCGTAACGAACTAGGATTAAGCATCACAAAAGACAAGCAGACCATAAATTTCAATTACAGACACTACCTACCTGCTTAGACTAGTTATTAGTTTATTCTCTGGTTTGGACAGTAACAAAACTCCTGGTGGGAGCTGCGAAATACTGAGAGGATTACATTTGGCTGCCACCCCATCCTTTGTGTGCATCCACAGATGAGTACCATTTCTGTTTACAACAGCTAGGCTAGGAAAAACTATTTTCTAAGCAATGGTAAACAGACCTTAGGGAGCTGAAATCCAGCGCTATTTTACTGACAAACACATGAAGTTTCAGTAAATCACTATCCTCCCATTCCATAAGGGAAGCAGAAACGTTCCTTGCCATGCTCAAAGGCTACCACAGCAGCTAGCAACCTTAGCAGTGCTTTGCATCTCTCGCCTGCTTTTAAGTGCTGTATTTCAAGTTTGCTTTATTTTTGAAGTATGGTAGGCAACATGTTGACCTACCCGGATCCTAAAGAGATGTTCTCCCTTTTTCTTGTTCAATTTTCTCTGCAAAGAAAAGAAAAAAATTGCAAGCCAAAGATCTACCCATAATCACAGCAAATCGCAAGAGAACTTTGATCGCTCCAATGTAATGCAAGGGTTATTGTGGCCAGTTTCTCTTTCTTCAAAACCTTGGGACATATCAAGATGTGCAAGTCAGAACTGCTACGAGAAGGTGACTTGAAAACTGATTCAAATCATAAAGAACATTTTCCTCCTAGACACAAAACCTCTATTTGTATGTAAACAAAGAGGGCAACAGAAGTAAGCCCCAGGTGTACTTCTGCCTGGTGTAACCCCTTGGACTGTGTATGAGTTCAGGTTAAAAATGCCGCTGTTTTTTTTCTTGTGAGTCAGAAATTACGGATTGTGGTATCTGTAGCTTCTGGAAGGAAAAAATAAAGAAGAGAGATAAAAAAAAACCAACCACCATTTTTATAAAACAAGAATATCAAAGAACATTGAAGGCTGGTGGGGAAATAAGTTTGTCAGCCAAACACTCTAACCTGCGCTTTCATCCTGATGTGAGTAATACACACCAAAGTACCACGCGAGTCAAAGTCAAAGGCGAGATGATTACTGGCATGGAGAAACAGCATCCCCAGGTGCATAAACCTGCTGCCTTAATCAAGCGGTCAAAAACGGGTTAAGGAATGCTAAACCAGATTCTGTCTGGAGCTGACATCGTGCATTACAGTGATAACCACCAAGTAAAACAATGCTGCATTTACAAAGGAGCCGAGGAGCAAAAGGCTGCTCAAGAAAGAACCGTTTTGTGAAGAGACAGAGCTGGAAGGACAGATAACATCCCTGTGCACAGCCTAAACACAGGAAAGAGAGGGGGCAGGGAAGCAGGAACGGACCTACAGTCACTCCAGTTCTTCACCCAAGCTCTCTTCCCTCACGGCAGTCTGCTGGGCTCTGGGTTCGAAGCAGACCATCAGCTATCCATAAAACTACCAAATTTCAAAGCCACGGAAAGGATTTAACAGATGGTGCTCCACTCCTTTTCTCCACGACCAGGAAACACACGAAGAGTCCAGTGCATTTATGAAAGCACAGCCCCAAGGCAGCTGCAAGCTCTGAGACACAAAGAGCAGACAATCACAGAGAACGCCCTTGGAGTGACACCCTGTTCAAAGGCTCCGGATTCTGGGTTTTGCATGGCGCGAGCAGTTGCTGCCCCTTCAGCACAGCACGTTAAGAAATGCAACGGGAAGCACCTTTGACATTTTTCTGTTACAGCTCCATATGCCACCAAATCAGAGTATGGCAGCAGGCCACATGCCTGGGACAATAACTAACCAATTACGCTGCATAACACTCGTTAATTAAAGGCACATGATCTGTACCAGAAGAGGGAGAAAAGGTGCATGCCAGGACACGGGAGCCCCGCCAATTCACCAGGAGGCCCATGACGAGTTGTATAAACCATAAGTCATCGGTGTAGCGCTCTGGGGCTGCTCCCAGACATGGGTTTCGCCTCCCTTCTGGCTGTAACACAACTGCTGGGGACCCTGAGCTACAGAGTCGAGAGACGGAGGATAGGATGCTCCACATCACTCTGGCTGCAGCCCAGAGCAGGATGCCAACAGTTAGTCTTGGCCATCCCCCAGGAGCATCCCCACTTTCTCACTGCCCAGACCCACCTTTGCGCTAACTGGGCCAGGCAGACCCAGAGACTGGTTCTTTTTCGACAATCGCAGGTTTTTCTGGCCAGTTTTGGTGTAAGGAAGCATACAGCTCTGGAGGAGTAGTGCATGTCTCACCTTTCACAAACAACAATACAGGGACATAGCTGAACCCTGCTTCGCTCCGCCATCAGAGCTGGGATTACTGGTCATGGTACACATGGCAGGAGGAGCCGATCAGAGGTTTTGTTTGATGCACCACTTGAGATGGAAAGACACTTTTCAAATGACTGAATCTGTCAGAAAGGAGGTGCAGCAGAGAGAGCAAGCACAGACTCGCAGCATTGCCATCTCTACCCCAAGTTGCATTTTCACCTCTGTCTGGCAGAGCACAGCTCCGTGGGAGAGGCTGCAACACAGCCAGGACACACTAGAAGCTTACAGGCTGCCTTTAGACAGATACTACCTTGGTGTTCTGCACAAAGCCCAGCTCACTCAAAACCAGGTATCTATTAAGACTCGAAAACTGCAGAGAAGAGCAACTTTCTGCTAAGAGTTCTGAAAAGGCTCACCCCACAATCCACCCCACATCTCACTCTAAGCAGAAAGCTACCAAGCCCCAGCTTGTTTTACGGTTGTGCCTTAGGCATGTAGCAATGTAAGGTCATCAGTCAAGTGCTGAGTTTCTGCAGGAGATAAAATAAGAAAGCAGTGATACACAGCAAATGAGTTTCTGTTTGGCTAGCTCAGGACTGAAAGCAATTTTCCAAGGGAATCATACCTAAACCAGAGAAGGGCACATTTTGGCATGAACTACCATTTACAGAGCTCTCCAGCAGCATGAGCTCCTTGAAGTGACACAGTTGGAAATAAAAATACAGTCAGATCAACGCCCTGGTAGCAGACAAATGTCAGCTGGTGATGTTTTGGAGGACAGCATCCTCTTCAGAGCAGGAAGGGAAAGGCCAAGAGTAACCACGCAAATTCCTGTTTTGTTGTAAGCGCGTGAAAAAAATCCCCTTGTCAGAAGGGGGACAATCAAGATGAAGTCCCAAACCTCATTGCCAAACCCCAACTGCCTCCCAAGGCCCAAAAGGAGTTTCAGCAACAACATAAGAGTGGTTTAACTGACTGTGTTATAGGGAGCATGAGTGGGGTGATGTAAAACGCCTGCAAACTTACTTGCCTCCCCCCCACCATGACCCGCCCACAAACTGGTTGGATGTTTGTTCTGGTTTTGTTTGGTGAGGGGGCCTAAGGTGGCAGCTTCTGTAGGAAACTGCTGGAAGTTTCCCCTTTGTTCAGTGGACTCGGCCGGGCCTGGGGCGGACCCGCTGCTGGCCAGGGCTGAATGTTCCCTGATAACGCCTCTGCGATAACGTATTTAAGAAGGGGAAAACAGAAGAAAAAAAAAAATAAAAGAGAAGATGTGAAGCAGCGCAGCGGGGGCAGAGAGGGGGAGGCGCGAGCCTTGTGGGCCTTGCACCCCTCACCCTCTGGCTTCCCGTCAGGGGCCGACTGGGCCCGACTCGGCCCGGCCTGGCTGCAAGAAGTGGAGAGGAGATGAGAAGTGAATGAGATGTAAGAAGGATCCTGAGAGGCGTCTGCCAGCCTGCTGTGAGGAACGGCTGCAGACGCCAAGGTCAGTGCAGAAGGAGGGGGAGCAGTAATGCTGCTCCCAGCCAAGATTCCCCTGCAGCCCATGGTGACGACCATGGTGGAGCAGGTTGTCCCCCTGCAGCCCGTGGAGGCCCACAGAGGAGCAGAAATCTCCCTGCAGCCCGGGGAGCCCACGGAGGAGCAGAGATCCCCCTGCAGCCCGGGGAGGACCCCCACGCCGGGGCAGGCGGGTGCCTGAATGCCCATGGAGGGCCCACTGGGACAGCCGTTCTGGAGGGGCTGCACCCCGTGGAAGAGATGACCCACACTGGAGCAGTTTCACAAAGGACTGCAGCCCATGGGAGGGACCCCACGCTGGAGCAGGGGAGGAATGTGAGGAGTTCCTCCCCCGAGGAGGAAGCAGCGGCGTGAAACAATGTGTGGTGGACTGACCACAACCCCCATTCCCTCTTCGCCCCTGTGCCGCTCGGGGGGGGAAGGTGGCAGAGATAATGTTAAGCCTGGGAAGAGGGAGGGGTGGGGGGAGGTTATCTTGTTCCCTGTCTCATTCTCCTGCTAGTTTTAGAAATAAATGAGTATTTTTCCCCAAGTCGAGTCTGTTTTGCCCATGATGGTAACTTTAAGGATCTCTCCCTGTCCTTATCTCAAACCTCGAGCCGTTTTTCCTATATCATCTCTCCCTGTTCTCCCAGAGGGTGGGGGGAGTGAGAGAGACTGCGTAGTCCGGTCCCGATCGGGGCTGAACTACGACAATGTTCTCCCTGAACTGAAAAGACAAGAAGAGACGCTTATCAGTAGCCCTAGCCACTGCCAGTGTAATTAAGGTTGGCTGCAGGACGGATAGCTCCTCACCACATACAGGAACATGCATTCTTTCCCACGGTCAGTTCTCAGCCACATTCCCTGCACTCATCACTTCTGTTCTGCCACCATCCACCTAGAAAGCTGAAATCCTCCCAAGAGGGAACTGGATTTTGATTGTACTGTTGTTGCTTGACTGCTGCTGTTGCAGGAATACAAGCAATCCTAAGAGGACAGCATTTCCCAGAAGAGTTTCCTCCTTTTTCCCTTTGCTCTGTACTCCCAAAAAAGCAGACTATTAATCGATGGCAAGCGCACAGAAAGCAGCTCAGCAATGCTCTCTGAGAACCTGCTTGCCCTAGCCACACAGACCTCAAAGCCTTGTCAAAGCAGACACTGGAACACGACCTCCTGGCTCCCAAGACAAAGACATTTTCCAGCAGTAAGAATGGCTGCAGCAGGAGGGGAAGACAAAGGCCAGCCCTCCCTCCACGCTGGGCACAGCCCGCCTCAGTGGCTGTTCCCGTATCAGTTACACTGCATTTCTTTTCTGTTTCGTTAGCTCCATGAGTTTTGCTGCTGAGCGCTTTAGGAGCACCACCTCTAACAGAGGTTTGTCAGCCCAACACTGTCAAGTGGGCACAGCCAAGGGGAACCACACTGATTCTCTACACAGCCAGAAATAGTTAAACAAAAACCTTCTACAGCTCATTGATATCAGCTTCTCCATGAGAAAAACTCCACTGGCCCAACTGCCTTAGGCTGGTTATAACTACACAGCTAAACCAACAGCAGTTTCTCACTAAACTTGTCCTCTTTCCCCGCGCCGCCCCCCCCCCACCCCCCACCGCCACCAAAGATAAGCAGAGAAGCTTAAACTTACACGGCAGCTCCAGACCAGGATGCACAGTTGCATTTTTGACCATCGGAGGGGAGTGACGTCCATCGTCCATGTCCTGCTCCGTACACTGAGCCTCTCCGTGGATCACCGCCAGTCCCAGCCGAAGTCTCTCAGCATAAGACTGAGCCCTGCGGGACAAGCACAGCACGTCAGGGAGATGTGGGGCTGACGCAGCTTCACGGCCCAGTGTGGCAGGCCTGTCCCAGACCCACCGGGGCACGCAAAGGCTGCACCTCTGTGGCTGTTCTCCAACAAGAAACTTCACTGGAAGAGACTTTTGATTCCTCCTTAACATTCCAAAGCCCACTCTACCCCAGGGGGGACCTCCACCACAGGGGTCTCCTGGTGTTCCTCGCTACGCTAAACACTTTCTGAGATGGTCAGTCACTGCTGAAACTCACGTGGCAAGCTCGATCCTAGCCCGAGGCGAACCACCCAGCTCTGCAGCCACAGGGAGCTCCAGAGTTTACTCCCTCAGGGCCGGGATTGCAAAATTCAGCTGCCCACCTGCACCACTGCGGATGCCCATCGCACTTCCAGCCACAAAGGACACATGGACCAGATTTGCTGATCCATTTGTGACCCTCCCGCATCTCTCCTGGTGTATTTCCCATCAGCCCAGATCTTTTCCAAGTTACTTTTAACCAGCTAGTGAAGCATCTATTTACCTTTTAGCTGCGTCAGGAGATTTGGCTACAATAACTGCGTTCCTGTAATCCGGAATCTGGATGTGACAAAAAGTTATTTAAGTAAAGACCTTCTTGTTAGCGAGTAACTGATCTGATACACGGCTGAAGAATGACACCCACTCCCCTTCCCCAACACCGCATCTGCATTCTGTGGTAAGAAACTAGAGAGGCATAATTTTCAGCACTAGTATTTGCGTCTTTTGCCTCAAATGCAACACAAATAAGTTTAGCACAGGCAATACTGCAGCTCTGCCTCCTTCCTTACTGCTGCCCACACACTATGGACTGGTTGGCAGCAGTGGGCATCTGAGACAGGCGGCATGGCGCACAGCGCGGGGAAGGAAAGGGAAGGTGTAGAGATGGGCTCTGGGAGCCAGACGTACCAAACCCTGGCTCTCAGCACGATGCGGAGCCCCAGTGCCCACACAGAGCCGGCACTGGCCTTGCATTCAAAACAGGCAAAGGTGGGAACGCTCACTGTGTTTAACCTGCCCTGCACGCACCGGCTGCAGCTACTCCTGTCTGCAGGGGAAGGTCCGAACCCAGTGCCCACTCTCCCCATACGGAAAGCCTTGTTTTCACCGTGTGGGCATAAATCATCCTCTTTCGTACACAAAAAAAATCAAACCTCCGTGCCCTGTCCCCAGCCCCGCCATGCTCAGCATTCCTATGCTCAGCCCAAGACAAAGTCTACCAATAATTCAGAGTCAGAGCAGTCAGACATCCACTGCAGAAGAAAGGGCAAGGGGAGACAGTTTAACAGGATTTTAAAGGTGATTAGAGGCAGGAGCATGAATAGCGTCTCTCAAACGGCACTGACTCTACAGAGACCAAACTCATCTTCTGCTTACGGTCAAGAATTCAAATTTGTTCCAGGTAGAATTATGCAATATAACATTTTCCCAGTTTCCTAAGAACAGGCACCCCTAAGAAGGAATTCATGAACAGAACGATCGGCCTAGCCTGACAACACAACCTCTGTGTAAGGCCCAACACCGCTATTGCGTTCAGAGGAGTTAAGACAAGTTGATATATACGGAACTAGAGTAACCTCACTTCTTCCTGTATGTACTGAAGCAAGAAAGGGGATGCTCTCAGGTTGTCTACTGGGAAGCTGAAGAAGCCTTGAATTTCCTTTTGATGAAGGTCCATAGTGATAATGTGTGTTAAACCTAAGGGGGGAAAAAAAAAAAAGACAACAACTCATTGAGATGATTCCCACATGGCTGGAGTTCCTCAAATAGCTCAATTTTCCAGACTATTTTAGCTATTACTCAGACTATTAGGCCATGTGATAAAATAAGCATAAACACATTCACGCAAAAAGTTTCAAAGACATAATAAGGAAGAGGCACACAGTAAGTCACAGCACTCGGCTGACTGTGTATCTCAACACGACACTTCTAGGTCACTTCCCCAGGTGCCAGTTACAGAGAAATAAAATTAAGCTGAAGAAAATGAATTTCCCCAGAGTGGCTCGAGGGCTCGGCAGCACGTCCCCACATCGAATGGGAGAACGGAAGGACAGACGCGCTCTGGGACGCCCAGCAGATGAGTGCACTGCGGCGTCCGAGCTGGCCATGCTGCTGCTCCCTGGGACACTCACCTGCCTTGGCCAGCATCGAAGCCAGCAGCTTGCAGACGATAGAGCCCCTCTTCCTCATTTTGCTTTGTTTGCTGTAGGGGAAGTACGGGATGACCCCGATGATGTTCCTGGCACAGGAAGTCTTCAGTGCGTACGCCATGATCAGCAGCTCCATGACAGCGGTATTCACATCTCTAGGAAATTTGCAAACCATTCCAAATATTAGCAGGTGTTTTCCACTGCAACTCCTTTTCCTTTCATACCCATACCTCTCCTCACCGGACTTCCAAGCAAACAATGCTATATTTTACGCTAAGGCATGCAAGACCCAGATTGTAATGGTACAGTTCCTTCCGCCATGCCACAGCACATCACAGTCAACTCCTATACGCCCAGGACGTGACTCCAGCACCCAAGAGCGGTGGGCTGGGATTTGATTTTGTATTCTGACATGAAGCATATGATGATTTTCCCTTCATCAACACAACAAAAAAAAAAAAAAAAAGGCATTTTTAAATTTACGTTGGAACAAATGTCACTTCATACAGTGTGTTTGGAAATAAAATAGTCTCTTAAAGAGGCATCACACAGGCAGCCAACAACTTCATCCACACTGGATTTATTGGGGTATTTTTATTTTTAACAGCATAAGGCGAGTTATTTTTCCTGCCTTAAGAAATACTGCATTTTGGAGCAGTACAAAGTCCAGACACCATTTTGGTGGAGGTCAGCATCTACACGCTATCTAGCTTATCTAGAGATGGGTGGTGCAACAGCATAGTAAACGCTGAACGACTTTTATATGCAAGAAAACCCAAAACCAACCAATGTCAGCAGAACGTATCTGCAGAGCACAGCGAGGAATACAGGTAAAACCGCATTTTCAGTTAGCTTCACCACCATGACTGCCGTGGCCCAGCAGGAGTGTATTCATCTGCATCTGAATTCATTTTGGAAAGGAAAAAGTGCCAAGCCCTTTTAGTTCCTCAAAGCCAACACCAAGAGACTGTCTGCATCACCACCAACTGACTCAGGACCGTTTGGGAACTGAAGAACGTGCACTTCAGAGAAGCCAGAGGGGCAGGCGAGCCTACAACACAGACCCTTGCTTAGGGGTTTCCAGCAGGAACAGCCTCAGGTGACACACCACTTCCCAGACTGGTCCCCGGGAGTGAGATACCGGGGGTGGCTTGGCCATGGAGCCCACAGTGACAGAGCAGGGACTGACTGGGCCACCTTTCCATGTAGCAGCAGAGGAAGAAACAGCACAGAGCAGCTGAAAGCTCTGCAGAGCTTTTTTTGGATGCTACCCACACATCACTCAATGACCTGCTTCCCTCCTGACCACTGGGGACGGCTTCCCTGAGAGCTCAGAGACACCATTTCCCAAGCCTCTGTTTGCGCGTGACCCGTGACAAACCTCTAACCATTTCTCCATCACTCCCCTTTCCTTCAGAAATTAACCTCTCCTTGTGAATCCTCACTTGTGAGCACTCTGGGTCTCTGTTCCCGCTGGCCCTGCCGGTCCTCGTGCACAATGGCGTTTACACACAAGAAAGCTTTGTTAGCTCTGAAGCACCCAGCCAAGAATTACATAAAACATAGCCCCCTGCCACGTAGGACAATGAGCAAACAAAGAACTGCTTCTTCCTGTTGGTGTTTTAGCTGTGCCAGTGAGGCCGCGAGAGAAGAAAAAGATGCTACTATCAGTGTTGTATAAAAACAAAGTGGCCAAGACCTATTTAAAGGTCATACAAGAAATTCAACGCTTTCCACCATTATTTTTCAAGTTACTTTTTAAAAATACATATATATTTACATGGAAAGCAGAGAGAGAACAATACTGCTCTTGGGACAAAGGGCTATCGCTGACGTCAAAAGGCACTAGCAGTCCTGGAGCCGCTGTGGGACACTGGTAGCCATATCGATGGAAAAATTACTCCCGGAGGAGCGCCTTCCTCAATATTCAAGCAGGAGCCCATGCGGGACTGCAGGAAGCTCTTGAAGAGCAGCCAGCGCAGGCACTAGGCAGGGGCTTGATGCTTGAGCATCTGTCCCTCAAGCAGGGCCCAGGGTGGAGGGGCTGGGGGGGCCCGTTGAGGCGAGGAGCACCATCCGGGATGCTTCCTGCTGCACCAGCCACCACACTGATCCGCTCCTCCGCAAGAGGCACTGACCCCAACCAAGGGCCTGGCTCAGGGTGGGGACTAATTGGGGGAAATAACGTCTGCGGTGGAAACCTGGCCACAGCGTCTCCAAAATGGGTAGCGAGGAGAGCACCCCAGCCCCCCTGCTGCCTCCTGCCTTGAAACCGTGCTCAGATTCTGCTGGAAAGCCGGAGCCAGGACCGCACACGGGGACTGTCAGCTTATTACCAGGACACTGAGAGCCAGCGCAGCCATGGCCCCTGCCCTACCTACCAGCCCTCTCCAGCAGCCTGCAGCCTCCCTCGCGCTCCCCAGCCCTGCCCGAGCCGTCCCTTGTGCTCCCTGTTCTCAGGGCTGAGCAAACAGCCTGTGTGAAGCTGCCGATCACCTTTGCAACAACCACCACCAACACTCAGCACTAAAAGACTCCTCTCGCTTTTAGTGTATCACTAAACCACCAACTCTTTCATTTTTCTACAGTCTAAACATGAGCTATTTGGTTTTCCCTCACACGAACGCTAGTCCACATACCAACAGCTTTGGACAATTCCTGCCTTTGTAACTTTTTTAGTTTCTGCTATGTGCTTTTTGGACAAGCAGCTTGTATCAAATATTCAGGTCTTTCTGTTCTCTCTCTGTGCATTTAAGATGCAAACTCCAAATTCACACTGCAGCATAACAAGGTTGCTTCCCTCTCTACTCCTTTCCTACTAATTCCTAATATTTTGTTTGCTTTTCAAACCACTGCTGAGTGCAGAAGTCCTATTCTTAGATTATTCAACACAGTTGTTGGTTTGACTCTCCTGAAAAGATCCCTGAAAACCACTGCAAAACTGAGATGCCCTTGAACCTGTCATCTCAAGCAACGCAGCAAAGCACAACTGCATCTGAAGAATAAAAAATGACTTGGCTGCACAACAGTGGCCTCTCATCTGGAGTCCTTTTTAGCCAAAACGTTCAAGGCCCTCTTTTCTTGGCCCACAGCACTGAACTCGGTTTACGGAAAAACAACGGGATCAACAAGTTAAAAGCAGGGGAGGTTTTCCCCTCCCAAAACTACTGCTGTCCCTAATGTTACGAGTTCTCTCTCTGAACACCTTCTCTCTTTCATGTTTACACAGCTCTCAGTTACAAGTTATTTCAGAGAGAGAGCTCTCTCACAAGGCACAACAGAACAGCACTATTCACCTGAAACATAATCCTGCATCAGTGGATTTTCTTCTCGTGGAGATTTAGTTGCTCCCTGAGGGAGAAAACATGTGGAGCATCTCTCTGGAGAGAGATGAGCTCTAGGAAAATATCACAGGCTGCAAGAGGAACTCTAGAAGAGAGCAAGCTGGTCTTGTAGTCCTACTGATTTCTTTAACAAGAGGCCAAGCATTACAAAGAAGAAAGGAACTTGAACACTCACTGGGCTCTACTCTTTGGCAAGCATGGAAAAACTCTGTTTCAAGGGTATTCTGCTACCTGCTTGAGCTCTTGTACTTACTAGTTCTTGTGATCTTCAAAATCTGAGCAGAACTTGGTAACTTGGAAAAAGCTATCACAGCAGGAATATCCTTGTTTCGCTAATTGTGCAAAAGTCATCCCAAACAGCATCTCCCCTACTCGTGGCTGGTAATTTTGCAGTTATCATTTGCACGCAGGCTCCCTTCCCACCATCCTAGTGCAATCTTGCTACACTCTTCCTCAGTCTGTGAGCAGCCAGGTTTCTAGGGTTAGCTGCTGGTTTTCTAGGCCCCTGGTTACTCACAGCACTCCTTTTTCCTCTTACTCCAAGGCTAGAACAGCCCAAAATAAAAACCAAACAGGCTCACTTAAGGAAACACCCAACATCGTTAAGAACTACAGGGGCACAGGAGGGAAGCTCCAGGCTCCCTGAGTTCAGCTTCACATCACTACAGAGAAAGGGGGAAGAGCAATTCAGCCTGTAATGAAAGCAATAGCTGCTGTCTGCTGCTGGCTCTGCTGCTTGGTAATTGGGAGGCAGAGGAAATTACACATCCTGAGATGGAAATGCCAGCCAGAAATCACCAAGCAACTGAGCCTGCAAGGCCACCAACACACAGACCAGGGGTGCTTCACGCGGAGCCATCAGTCACACGTGTTCTTGCCTCCAGTGACACACTTCAGCTGCTTGATAGGAAGCTTCTCGGTTTGCTGTGACGCCAGCAACCCCCTGGGAATTGTAACAGCTTAACACTATGCGATGGCTTAAATGCAAGTCAAAGCAATGACAGCACTGGAAAGACACCGGTTATCATGCTGGCTAACGGCGAGCCGGCCTACTGAACAATCCGCGGAATCAGAACTTCAAAGCACACCACGGCCGTAAAACCGAGCCCAAGCCCCTTACCTGGGGATTGTCTGTATAATGAAGATATCCTGGCCCCGGACAGACTCTTTTATTTCCACTCTCGTTTCTGAAAAGGATGGAAAACACAGTCAGTTTTGTCTCCAAATATCAGATTTACAGTGATAACACACCAGCAGCAACTTTGCCCACTGGCCAGGCCAGAGGAAGACTTGCTCCTTTGCCCTGCGTGCACACAAACCCACTACACACACGCAGATGAGCGGAGTGGATGTTCCAAAGGCTGGTCCTGGGAAGCAAAGAGCGGGCATGACACACCCACGGGTTAGTTGTATTTACAACGCAAACCCAGGCTGAACAGCTGTTCTCTTACATGTACAAGGCAATTACCTAACTCTCAGTGAGAGATCCTTCTCGCTTCTCCATGCTGAGTGCTGAAAGCTGTCAATACCACATTCAGGAACGAACAATGAGCCACCCAAAGTGGAACAACCTCCAGTACTTACCTAGCAGGTAACCCAGCTCCTCTGCAGCTTACAGGGGGTCAGCTCTGTACTGGCTGGACAGCCCGAGGCAACAGCAGCAGCACAGAGCTCAGAGGGAGAACTCCCCAACTCCACTGCCAAGGCCGAGACATTTCAACACTGACACGAGCTGGAAACCCGGGTCTCTGCTGAACACGATTCCTACAAGCCCTGAAGCAGCTCTGCAGAGCCAAAGCAATGATACCAGGTTCCCAGAGGTGCCTGTCTTAGCCACCCATTTCCCACAAAGCCATGAACTAAAGGGCAGGGACAAGGGAAAGGAGAGAAAGATCCACCCAGCTACCAATTCAAAGTCCAATTGCCTGGGCACTGGCCGTAACCTTAAGGGACTCTGCTGAAAGCAGACTGATTTGCTGTGCAGTGATGAAGAACAACTTCAGACCTTGTAGCAAGCGACCTGATTTAAAATTAACCCCAAAGGGCAGTGAGCTCTCACTAGCGTGAACACAACAGCCAACCCATCCGTAACCATCTGCAGCCACGGCAGCTTACACACCGCCTGGCCCGTCCTGGCTGTAAGAGCAGCAGCGCCATCATAAATCCTCACGCCGAGCCAGCGCCGTTTCCATCCCTTCCTCTCGCCTGTATCAGCTCTCTGGTTCTGGTCTCTCTTGCAAATAAGGTAACGGAGATCTTGAAACAGTAAACTACTCTTAGCCACTGAGTTCTGTTAGCCAATATCCTTGTGTTTTAGGTCAGCATCTGAAAATGGACACTTGCTGCATTTAAAGAGATGAAAGCAAGCTCCAAGAGGCAGGCGCCCCCGCACAGCCCTAAATTTGCACTCTTTTAAAGCAAAACAGATAGGTCCTCGCTAGGGCAGCTGTAAACTGCCTGTGGCAGGGGAGGGCTGGAAGAAGGGGACAATTTAAAAGTTTACAAGGTGGTCACTTAGAAAGCAGGCCATTACTTTTCAATCTGGCAGATGTTTTGCTAAGCACAAGAGCGTGTAAGATTTTGTTAGCAGCTAACGCCCGAGTTAGGACTTTCCTTTAGGGAGTTAGCTGACGGGCAGGCAGAATGAGATAACAGGGTAAAACAAGTAACACATTTAATTGCTTTGTCCAAGGTCAGACATGGAGGTTTAGCACTGCTGAGAGCAGCAGTAGTATCGCAGCTGAATCACCGCGCCCATTAGACAGGTTTGGCCAGCGGGACTACCCAGTATTTCTAAGGTTACCTCAAAACAGGCTTGGGAGTAGTAAAAAATTCTCGTACCTCCATTGGTTTCCTGGTACACCACAGATTTCCCCAGCTCAGCACCAAGACGCCTGGAGAGAAAAAAGGAAATTAAAAATGGAGGAACCCGGCAGTTTGCGATCCAAAGCAGAGACCAGACCAACCATTACACGCCAACAAAATCCAGCACTGCCGAGCAGGGAGCTGAGCGTGCCAGCCAGGCTGCAGCCCTGCACGCACCCTTCCCCAGGTGCTCCTTCCCTCCGAGGTCCCCGGGGCACGCTGCTCTGTGGCAGGTCGATGCCACGCTTGGAAGAGCCAGTCCTTGTACGAGTGACCAGAGGCCACATCTCCTGAGTTACTGCAAAGAACACCTTGCCTGCCCTATGCAATCCCACCTGAGGTGGATCTGTTGTGGAACTAAACATTAACGATTTACTCAGACTTGATTAATGGCAACTGAGTCACCTTTTTTGACTCCCACATCTTCCCCCCACCCCCAACCTTCCTTATGAAATAACTCAGCTGATTGAAGAGATTTTAACTTAAAAAAAAAAAAAGTTTCCTGATTGTTTCAAATTACTCCTTCCTCTTCTCAAATGTCAAACCTACAACATTCATCACAACAAAGATTAGTCATCTCTTTTTTTTTTAATAAATAAATAAATCTTTCTTATACAGTAAAGATTCATTCTGCAGAGCATTTCAAAAGGCAGACTGTTCCCTCAGATGACACTTCTGTATCTAACTGTACTGACAAGTTGCCCATTAGGAAGTATTTAAAGGCACATGTGCTTTAACCATGAGCCTCAGCTGAGGGACCCCACTCCAGCGAGATGTTTGGGAGGCGTGTGCTGCTGCCCCTCAGCTGGCTGGGGCACAGGGCGAGTCCCTCCTCTCTCCCAGGGTCTGCTCAGGGGCCATGCCCACACGCTGGATTAGGGAACAGTTTATACAACCAAAATACCTTTGTTCAACAGGCTGATTACAGCAGTAATTTCCTGCCTGCACACATACTGTATTCACCTGGATACGTGCCAAAACGCTGCGACTCGGGACCAACCCTAAATAAAGGGCCTGTATCTGTCGCTGGCCTGCCTTCCGTCTGCATCCTGCAGCAGTCGGTCTCTCTCCATCTCCTCAGCCACAGACTCAGCTTTGTACTTCAGCAGCCACACAGATCAGTTTTTTCAGAAGTCAGCGAGTGGGACAGCCTGACACCGGCGTGCTGCTGGCCCACCAGCAACTGCTGGACCCAGCTGCGCGCCCACAAACTGGAGGTCTCGGCTAGAAGCTGGCCTGGAAAGCGCGCCCAGGACAGCTGCAATAACAGATAACTCAAACGCAACACGATATATCTGCTTAGCTAGCTACAAAGCACGCATTTGGCACAGAGGCATTCCCGACCGTGTGTCTGGCAGCACGTTTTGCTACGGCTGGGGCTAGCGAGTAAACTCCCACACCAAGAATCGCATGTGCGAGACTGTGACTAGCCCGGCTCAGGTACCAACTGCTGCATCGCCCCGGGACGCGCAGTCAGAGCAGGCAAGCCACGCAAACCTCTAACGTGACTTCTCTCATCAGCCCCACTGGGTTAAAACTTGCGGCTAAATGCAAAGGCACCCTCGGTGTCTTCAGATAAAGAGCTGGCAGCTGGTCAAGCAAAGCCAAGCCCAGGGACGGACGCACAGTAAAGGTGAGTTTTGCAGATGGGATCTGCCAAGCTCCTACTGCCACCCATGGGGATCCTGCTGTCCTTCCGATGACAAGCAGGCATTTGCAATGACAAAGCTTTGGCCTAATCACCGCCAAGGCATCCAAGTCAGAACAAGCTCACGAATCACACACACAAACTAGTGTGTGTGGGGAAATATTTAATGACTCACACCTGTTCCTCCACAACTGCATGGCAAGTCTTGCAGGCTCCCTTTGGAGGCACGTGCGCCCAGACTTCACTGCAGACAGCACGTTCCTGCTTCGCTACTGGAAAAATCATCCATTAACAAGACTGTGCAACTGCCCTTCGTCAACCCCGCAGCTCATGGGAGGAAGAAAAGCTTCAAAACCAGTTCAGCTGGACACATCCCAGCAAAACTCTCCTCAGAAGGTGGCACTTTCAATCATAAGCAGCGGCAAACGAACACAGCAGAGGTTTGTGATGCTCAGCAGGGAAGAAACCAGAGCCCAGTGCTCCCCTATTCAGATCGTACAGCAGCAGTGCAGTTTCTGGGCCGCTGAAACAAGAAACCGAGAGGCAAGTTTGCTCCCTGACGGAAAAGGGGACACTAAACAGCCCAGCTTGTCAAACCTGGGTGCAGATAGCAGCAGCAGAGACAGTAAGCAGCTGCCAACGTAAAGGAATGAGCGCTAGTAGATTGCTCTGGCCAGACAATAAATCCCACCTCTGCCCTAACTGTTGACTGCAAAGTAAACAAGAGGGGCGGCAATGGGAAGGACGTGAGATAACACCGCCCATAAAAGCCATACACCAACCCTGCCTGCAGCGCTCCCCGGTCCTGCAAGCTGCAGGCACGGCAGAGGGACCGACAGGCAGCTCCACCAAGGCAGCTCAGGCACGTGTACCCAAGGGACACACCTTCCACTAAACCCCTTTCTGAAGGTTTTGCGTAATCCGAGACTTCAGCCAGCGAAGGAGTCTGATAAAACCTTGATTTAGTCAAGGATATCAAGGAGGGGACTGCTCACGCATCTCCTGTTGCAAAGAACTGAATTCCAGAGGACTGGTGTCAAAAGGGAGATCTGCACAGAAGCCAAGGGCACAGCACCTCCTCAGCACCACACAGCCTGGGAGCAACCGCTTCTGAGAGAGTCCAAGATAAATTCCCCCTTCCTGTCCCCTCTCCCTTTTTCCCCATCCCCAACTCTTTTCTCTCTAAATCCTCTCCACACGGAAGCTCCCAATCGGCTGTTGCTTTAGGCCACAGAGGAACTAAACTGAAAGCAAGAACTCTGCATTCGGCTCCAGGACTAACAGCGTAACCGTACGAACAGGGGCTGTCACAATTACTGGGTCTCTTGTCTGCAGACACGGGCAGACCTACACTAGGAAGGAAAAGGCTGCCGCTGCAGGTAACGCAGAGCACGCACCCCGTAGAGAGATACGGCTTCTTCTGGCAAAAATAACATTTTAGGTCCCGTCGATAAATCACATCTCCAAGCAAAGCGAGCTCCGTCGACAAAAGCCCTGCGGTGCGATGCGGTGTGGTTTTTGGCTACGGGGAGGTAGGGGTTTTTGCTGCCGATATGCAAGAGTTTGACTGGGAACGGTCAGGCTGATTTTACAGTATTTGCAGAAATCTCGCTAGTTAACCAGCCCCATTCACTTCTGGAAGCTCCCTTCTCCACCCAAGAGAGACAGAAACTCTGTTTGGTGTCATTTTTGTTTTTAAAAGCAGCAGTCTTTAGAACTGAGATCTGTTAAAAAGCTATGCACATACCATCCCGCCAAGCCCAGCGCAGAGTGCTGGGCACAGTGAGATCAGGGTATTACTGCTCGAGGCTGCTCCCAGCTTTTAAAGCTTTTAGTGCCATCTCAGCGGAAGCTCTCCCTGCGTGACCACTCACTGCTCCTGACGGGGAAAGCCCTGCTCCTCACTCTGCTCTGCCACCCTCACACCAGCTCCATCACTAAACGGACTCCTCTAGGACCTGAGAGCACCTAAGAGAAAAATTCTCTTTACGGCTTTCAAAATCCTACTCGGAGCAACTGGCCAGTAAAAATTTTTATTGAACTGGAATATCTCTCTCTGCAAACATTGCCCAGGAAAGATGATCTAACTTTCCGCAGTCTCAACACACACCAGAAGACTATTAAGCTGTGGATACAAGAGTGTCTCAAATTCACAGCCTAAACGTGAACAGCTCACAAGTCACCTGTAGTTTAATAAGGAAGTGACACACTGCAGTATTTTAGAAAACGTCATGAGGTTGTATTAGACTGTACTTTAAAATGCTCCTCTGAAGACTGAAAAAACCACTGTACCAGGCTCTCAAGACAAAGGACGGTCAGTGAGAAGACATGACATTTAACTGAATCAAAATTCAAGAGGCAAGGTCACTTGCAGTACTTCATGCCATCAAAGCACGTTTCAGTGCCGCTGGGAAGCGCTCGGCCTGAGCTGCGCTTCCTTCTCCCACTCTGTGACAAGCATCTAGAAGACATTTGTGAAGTTACCGCTGAGGAAGCCTCCAGCCAGCTCGCAGAGCAAGCGTTCATTTGGAAGAGAAACTTGCACACAGACAAAGCCCTTGACTACGTTGTCATTTTGGTTTGGCATTACCCTCTTCATTACAAAGACGTTCACTGGTCTCAGCTCCGTGAATATCCAACTCTCCCCACACCTACAGACTCCACAGATGCACAGAATCCAGATGGACGCTGGAGCTGACAGCAGAGGATCTGCTCTGTGCTTGGCAGCAGCCAAAGCACCCCACAGCCCGACTCTGAATTGCTTTTCAAACACAAGCAAACCTTTAAATAAAGATCAGTCAATTGGTCTGGCTAGCCCAGTGGCAGCTCTGCGGTGCATTTCCTAATCTCCCAAATCAAGAACAAGCCAGGAAAGGAAACAGCAGCTTCCTGGCTACAAGGCAATATCCTTGTTCAAATATCCTTATAATCATCCGAGCCCCGCTTTGCCTCTCTCCATCCACCCAGCACGACTGGATACTTGAAGAGCAGTCCCTGCTGCTCATCTGCCACTTGTACCCAGAGCCATCCAGCGCTTGCATCACTTGTTGCAGCCACGCCTAAGCCATGCAGCTGAACTACCCGCAAACACTGCGCAGATTTCCCTCTACTCCTACCAGTCTGCACCCTGTGAAGGAACTTCCTCTAAGTGGCCAGAACAGAAGGCTACCAAGCAAAGCCAAGCTGCTCAGCCACATTACATGAAAAAGAAAAAAAATGTCAAAGCCCAACTGCTCCACACTCTTTGGTGCCCCTACTCCAGCACCATCCCTTGCCTATAACCCTCTCCAACCGCACTACTTCTTAGCTGGTTGTCCATTTCCCCGTGCCAAAACCCTCTGATGCAGTTTCACCCTGTTAGCCTCCTGCCGCAGCGCCGCATCTTCCGAGATGGACAAGGTTGCTGCTACCTCCTCTACTCCCGCAGCAGCATGCTACAGCTCTTTCCAGAAGGCAAGAACAGGGTTCGGAGATGGGGGAGAGCAGCTACACGAGGCTACTGCGATCAGACTCCCCTGTGCCGTCCTCTCATGTGCTGTCGTTTGCCAAGATGACCGAACGAGGAAGACTGACACTATTCTTCCGCCATCCCATCAGAAATGCTCCTTCCTTCAGCTGCGGAAGGTTGCTGCGAGTCCTCCTAACGTGCTGACTCTTCCAAAAGCAGGGCTCACCTTCCGCTCGTTCACAGAAAGCACCACTCTGGTTTTAGCGCCGTGTACAGTGCTCCCCATGACCAGAGATCAGAACATGAGTCTCCATCTTTTCCTCATTACTCCACGCTCTTTAGGCTCCCAGCATTGCTTTTATCTTTAGGTCACCAGCATTTTCCATGCTGCAAACCAAATGAACATCTAGAGCACTCACATCCATAGTCTGCAGTGAGTTTACGACACTATCACATCCCAGATAACGCAGAGCTGCGGGAGAACTGGGGAAGCATTAGCAGGCTTCAACCAGCAACGCCCTCCAACCCAAACACACACGCAGGGAGTGGAATATAATATTTGTACCCTCTGCGCCAAACTCTGCAGTGAGAGAGAGATCCAAATGCATCTGTGGGACTCCGGAGAGTAATAAGACTTGCTAGACCTCGCTCCTCCCTCGCCCCAGCAGCACACAAGGCCCGTTAGGGATCAGCACTGGCCACAGAAATTATCTTTCTCCTTACAAACACAGCTTGTCATCGGGTGCCAAGTGTCCTAATTACAGCAGGAGTTTTCTTTCCAACTGGGAAATTAAAAAAAATATATCCCTCTCAATTTATAAGATACAAGTGAACATGTGGTTTATTTATGTTTCAGTGTTCCTGAATCTAAGGAGCAGCTTTATTATTTAAAGTTTCATAAAGTATCTGCTTCTCGTAAGCCAGCACCACCTCCTCCCCCTGGCAGAGGCTAACATAAACACCAGCTCTGAAAACTCAAAGTGAAAGTTGGACTAACTGTTTAGTCACTCATCCTATAACCGGACGAGAATGCATAATGGGAAACTGTAAAGATCGGAAGCGTGCCAGAATGCCACGCTCAGAGCCTGAATCGAAAGCAACTCTGGAAGTCTTGCAGCTGAACAGCTTTCAGATGCCTGGTTTACGTCACACTGCTCCTCCCCAGGCCTGAGTTTTAAAAAAGGATAATCCAGGACTCCTCAAGTATTGATTTTAGCATCGTACCTACAGGTAAAGAGCAACAGAGCCTGGATGGACAAGTTTCTCAAGGGGCCCCACTCCTAATATTGTGTGTTGTTTTAAAGTTCTTTTACTACTTAGACTAAAGGTCATAAGAAAACTTTAAAAATAACGCACAATATTAGAGGATAGACTCACCCTTGTAAGACTGCTCCAACTCTATTAAAAGCCGCGACTGACCTCCCCAGCAAAGTACAGGCTGGGGTGGGACACAGCGGGAAAGCCAGCAGGCACGTATCTTTTGTAACCTGAAAAAACAAGGGATGCGTTACAAACACGTTGAAACAGGAGGTCACTCTCTGGATCCTGCTGTTATTCACCCTCAGAGCATCACTGGGAACCCTGCAGAGGGTTACATCAGCCCGGAGAACCCTGCTCTGTGTCTCTTCTCATTACATCTTTAAAAAAAGGGAGTTATTTTTAAGAGACAAAGAGCAGAAAATAAAGATTGCCTATCTGCTCTTTCAGTCCTGAGAACTTGAAGCTCGTCCCCAGGGGACTTCTGTTATGTTCCAAGTTGATGCAACCGGACAAGCCTTGTAAAACCACGTCCCATCTGTCGCAGCAAAACTTACTTTTTTATATACAGAGACTTTATTTTCAGAGTTGTATCAGAAAAGAGAAGATGATACGGAACTGACCAAATATAGCAAAAATACAAAAAAACCCAACCAAACAAAAAAGCCTTCCGCTCCCAAACAGAAGAATTTCCCTCTCCACCTCACACCCGAAGAAGTCCATCACTATTATCCAACATGTGTCCCATCAACACCAGCGATCCTAGCCAAACAGCCAAGTCAGCTTCGTGGAGATAATTCGTGCTAAGGATTGAGCACGCTGTTTGTTAAGCAGCTGGGCAAACAGCAAAATGTTCTCGCAGTTTAAGGTGCCAGCACACCTGTATTTAGCAATGTTTGCAAATTAAGCACGCCCTTGGAGACAGGAAAGGGCTGGCAGCTGCCTGAGGGGTAGCAAGGATGCTATCTGCTGTGGCAGGCAAACAAGCACCTAGGCCTCTCGATTTTGGGAGCAGCTTTCTATGAACTGTAGCTGAGAGGAAGCAGAAAGGAAACCCAAGTCCTGCTTCAGGATGACAGCTCCCCTGTACACAGATCCCCGTTGCTTACCAAAGCGCCTTCACCTGGGAGTGCCCACGTGCTAGGTACCCCAATTTGAACCAAACGAACTCAAAGCAAAAGACGGAGCACTGAGGGAAACTGAGCGCTGCTCTGTGCACTCAAGAGCCCTGTTTCAGAGCCAGCTGTTACACACCTCCCTCAGCAGGACCCAGCGCATCCATCCCCGCCAAGTCAAGGTCAAACTCTGTCCAAACTGATGGGCTGAAAGAAAGAGGGACACACTTCTATCCCTAAACTAAATTTTCTCTTGTTAACACGTGCTGCCCACCTCTCCTACCCCACCAAAATGCAGATTCAGTAATCCACTTTGGTTAGGGCAAGGTGTTGCACCAAGGTCCACACACACAATGCTCCCCACACTCCAAGCAGTGAAGCTGTTGGGCAAACCAGGTCACCAGCCTGTCCTCACAAAAAGCAGCAGAGAAAGTTTTGAGCATCTCCCAAACCCATTAAAACATTTTCTGAGGTTTGTTCAGCCAACTTTCACCTCCTCCCTCCCCAAAAGTTACAGACTCTGCTGCAACCCAGCCTTTCCAGCATGTAAATGGACATCAGAGACGCAAGAGGCAGAGAGCATTTTCACCACAGGGTCAAACTGAGTTATCAGAAGGGATTAGCCAGCGCTGAGGAGGAGAAGGGCAGAGCTGCCAAACACTTTCAGTGCAAAACCTCCACAGCGAAGGTGCTTGCAGCGAACGCCTTTGGCTTGGGAAGGCGGGAGGACGCCAAAAGCCTCTCCAGCCGCTTTGCAGAGAGCCTGCCTGCTCGGAGGAGTGCTGAGGGAAGGAAGGAACCGGGAAGAGAGGGAACTTACTCCGTGATCCTCTTCGCCAGCTCGGTGCAGGCTGCCGTGGAGTTGGCCGAGAAGACCCGGTAGCCACTTCTGGCTGCGTTCATCGCCAAAGAGTCATGCAACCCCCGTGGAGCTCGAAAGTGAGACAAAACAGATTTATAAGGCAATAACAGCTTCCGTGGCATCCTTTTCTTCCTCTCCACCACGATCACCGCCCCTTAAGGGGTGGGAAGGAGGAGGAGGAAAACCCTTCCGCTACCGATGGTCTCACTGGTCCGCTCCTGTGACAAAGTGTTAAAAGGGAGGGGAAATACGACTATTAAAATAAAATGGAGCAGCAGCCTTGGGCGTGGGCAGCGGGCCAGGCCCGGGTAACCCCAACCCACCCCCCCCACGCTCACCCTCATGCACCAGGGGAGGGAAACCCTCCAAAATGGGGGGGAGCAGCAAAGTAGAGAGCGAGTCCCTTGGCTGGGGAAGGCTGGGGTGAGCTGAGAGGTGCAGGGGAGGTTCGAAAAACGGGTGGGGTCCCCTCTCGCTCCCCCTCACCCTAGCCGAGCAAGTTCCGCCCTCAGCGGCCATCTTCTCCGCGGGAAGAGCCCGCCCCCGCCGCCATCTTAGGTGAGGGCAGGGCGGCCGCGCTCACCCCTTACGGCGGGAGGGGGGTGTCCGCTACTGCCCAAACAGCGCCAGTACCTGCGGAAAAAGCGTGAAAACAGCTTAACTCCCCCCCCTCTTCTCGGGGAATGAGGTGCGCCGCCCGCTTCCCGCTCCTGCCCGGCGCGGCGAGGCACGGCTTCACTGCCCGCGCCTAAGATGGCGGCCTGACGGGTGCCGCGGGCCCGGAGCCGGCGGGGCGGGGCGGGGCGGGGCGGGGCGGGGCGGGGCGGGTCCGGCCAGCGGCCTCCGGTCTCCGGTCAGGCCCGCCCCGCCGGCTCCGGGCCCGCGGTCTTCCCGCCCATAGAAGCACGGCTTGCCCTGCGCTTGAGATTCACCCCCGGTGCGGCCAGCTTCATCCCTGCGGGAAGAGGCCCAGGAGCCCCGCAGGGATGGCCCTGTGCGTCCCACTGGAGCTGCGGGGTTGGGATGGACCCCCCGAGGAGCCCGGGCAGGGCATCGGGCAGAGATCACGGCTGTTATCAACAACCAACCTTTCTCCTGGAAAGGGGAGCGACTCTGATTTCTCTGCTCCGCGGGCTGACGGTCACACCTGGTTTTACGGCCGGGCAAAGGAGAAGAAAGAAGCAATTCTGTTTACTTAGGGAGTAATTAATATCCCAACTCCCGCCACGTAGAGAGGCAGCAGAACCTCCCCCACAGCGTGTGGGGAGCAAGGCTTCGCAGCGCTTTATTATTTCATTAACAGCCGAGCAGGATTAGGAGGGCGGGCCAGGGAACAGCGCTGGCTCTAAGCAGGTTTTGCTTCTTTGAAAAGGTTTTTAGGGCTCAGTTTCGCTGGCTGCGGTGCAGTGATTTGCTGAGCAGAGGGGTTTGAGTAACACTGCGGGGGGGGGTGGGTCAGAGGGTCGTGCATTTTTAATAGCAAAAAAAAAAAGTAAAGCCCAGCAGGGAAAACCTGGGCGGTTCCTTTATCAGGAACCGGCTTTGCTGAATTTCAATGACCAGGGAGGGCATTTTCTCTGCGGAGACCTACATCACTCCCCAGAGAAAACCGGCGCCTCGGTGCTGCCCTGTGCGTACCGGGGAGCTTTGGGGCGGTTTCGTGTGCAGGGTGGGACAGCCACTGCAGGCAGCTTCCTGCAGAGCTGGACAAAGTTTTGCCCCTTCCCAAGTTTCTCCCTGGAGCCCGGGTGGTGTGGCTGGAGCACGCCGATCCCAGCCCGGCGAGGAAAGAGGAGCTGTGGGAACTGTGGCAGCAAACCCCTCCTGTTAGTCTTCCCAGGCCAGAAATGGGGTGGCTGTGGTGGGATGCCGTGTCCCCTGTAGGGAATTCTGCCCCGGGTTGCTGCCTGCAGGCGCCGAGCATCGCAGCAGGGATCCCGCTCAGCCCGGGATTGGGATCGAGCCTCCCATCCCGGCCAGGTGGTTCTCATTGCAGCCTCTGACTCACCTCCCAAAAATGCCTGTGCTCACATCATGGCAGGAAACCGCTAGCGGGAAGTGGTGAAAACCCTGCGACGGCCTGAATTTTGCCTTTCCCCCAGCAAAAGAGGGAGATCAAACGGCAGCGTGTCAGCCCCAATCCCTCTGACGCCAGGACTAGTCATCGGGGTGACTTTTCGGCTGAGCGAGCCGTGTGTGTGGTTACTCCGGGCTCAGCAGCTCCTCGCGGGGTGTTTGGGAGCGTTCCTCCAGAGGAGGCCTGACCTCAGAAATATTTCTGAATAAATCGTCATCTGGGAGGAATGAGCCCAGCTTGCTGGCGTTGCTCAGGACTCCTGGGCAGGTCCTGTGCTCCCAGGCTGTGCCAGCGGCTGCAGAGAGCTCAGCCGAGGGTCAGGGCCAGGTTTGCAGAGCCTGGCTGTGATTTGGGAGCTGTTGTAACCCCCGGCTCCCCGGAGACTGAGGAACCTCCTGGGTCGAGCCCTGGGCCTGGAGCGAAGCTGGGGTGGTACCTGCTGCCCGTGGGTCACAGAAGCAGGGACCGAGGGTTCTGCAGCACATCGGTGGCAGACACAAAACCTGTGTCCCGGCTTGTGCATCTCAGGTGGGACACGATCCAAATCACTCTCCTCCAGGAGACACCTCTGTTATTTCTGTCCCCTCCTGCTCTGTGCTGGTCCCCTGCGTCGACACCAGTGTTTCCCGGGGAGCTGCAGGGTGGGCGCTCCCCATGAGCCCCTGTGGCTGGGGGCTGACAGAGGCCGAGCTGCGGTCCCCGGGCCCAAAAACGGCTCCGTCTCCGCGCTGGCCGCTCCTGCAGGCACTGGCTGGAAAGTTCCCATTGCTGCAGTCTATGCCTGTCCCCCTGCCAAACCCTGCAGCCCTGCCAGCCCCGATGCAGCGCCGAGCTGCGCTATTTCTGGCTCCACCTTGAGACGTGTGCCTTCGGCAGCGGGAACGATGCTAAAAGCGACGGATCCGGGATGAGCGTGTCCCCCGCCCGTTCCCATCCCCGCGGGCAGCTGCTGGCGGACGTGGCAGAGCGGGCAGGGATCCAGAGGAGCTGTGTGCCTCCAAGCGAAACGCTACAGCTCTTCTTGCGTCCTCTGCACGCCTCCGCCGCGGCTGCTGGAGCCTGAAATCCAGGCCTGCCCTGGCACAGAGAGCGTCGGATCCGCGCTGCAGCCGGGATGCAGCAGCCAGCTTCTTGCACAACTCAGGGCAAACCTTGCCTGCTGCTTCTGCCTCAGTTTCCCCCAAACACAGAGCAGCCATCACCTTCTCCAGCGAGCCCAGGGCAAGGTGCTCTGGTTGTATGAGTCTTCTCCCCAAAATGAGGTCTGTGGGGCCTGGGGTACCCCGTGAGCCCTCCCAGGACAGGAGTTTGAGGGACGTTTGCTCTCAAAGGGAGCCCGGTGGCCTCCGCGCTCACAGCTGGACCCCACACCCTGTGCCCTGGACGCCGTGCCAGCCTCCCACACGCGTGGCCTCCGCGGCACTGGGCGGGCGGGAATGGAGCCGAGCAGGACAAACGGGCAGACGCCTGCCCACGGCGCAGGAGCCGCGGCTGCTGAGCACCCTTTGGGCTGCCGGGTGGGTCAAGGGAGCTCGTTAAGGCTCCCGTAATTAAGATAGCCCCAAATGACTGTTTCTCAGCACTGAGCCGGGACAGAAGCGATCCCACTTCCGTGTTAGACATCCTGCCTGGAGGCAAACAAGTGCGGGACCAGATCAAATCTGCAGCTGCGGAGAGCAAAGGGACCCGCGCGGGGCTGGTGGTGGGCACTGGGCCGGCCGTGGCACGAATTGGGCATCTGCCACGGGCGGCACGGCATCGGGACAGCCCCGTGTGATGTCCCCATAGAGCAGTGCCACCGCGGAAAAGCTCTGCCTGGATGTGATGTGCCGTCACGGAGGCTGAGATCCTGCTGGTCCCATTTCCCACCCAAGAATAACCTGGCTGCAGCCCCCCATCTCCCTTACACCCGGGCGTCCCCCGTGCCCGCACTGACCCTTCCCGTGCCCAAACGCTGCAGCACGGCTGGCTTCGACCGCCGTGACAAAGCCGCTCTCGGCCGCTTTCCCCAGCCCGCAGCACGGCTGTGCCCAGCGGAGCCCAGCCGGCCATCCGACTCCCGTTGAAAGCACAGGTGGGCAGGGCGAGGGGAATCCCTGCGGCACGGAGCTGCGGACGGATGTGGCGCGGTGAGGACAGAGCCCAAAGCAGCCCCGTCGCCCCGTGGCACCTGCCGGCAGCGTGACGGCTGCTCTCACATCCTCCCCCCAGGTCTCGTGCCTTCCTGAGCGGAAATCGGGAGCGCGTTAGTCACCAGGCAGGGCCAGGAGGCTGCGCTCCTCAGCACCGAGCTATTTCCTCCCGCGACACCTTGCCAAGGACCTCGGGGCTGTTTACAGACGCCGACCGTGGCATGGCCGCAGCTGGGGAAGTGGCTGGGCCCGAATCTTACCCAGAAGGGGCTGTGAGTGCTGAAAGCATCAGCCAGCAAATCCCTGGGAGGGGGTTTTGCCCCATCTCCCCCTCTGAGCATCTTTTGGAACCCATAGCGCCCAGGGATGTCTTTTTGGAAAGCGCAATGCTCCAGATCACGGCACCTCGGCTCTTGGTTTAGGTTAACCTGCGAAAGCAAGGCTTAGCCACGTTCACCCAGCTGGTCATCTTGTGCCCTCCCGGCATTTTTTTTGGCCAGTGCCAGTGGGGTTTAAACGAGGACAGAGGGCCGAGGGCTCAGCGCTAATTAAACTGCTCTAAGTGTGAAGAGCGACGGCTCCCTGAGGTGTGAGCTCAAGGTTACGGGGTCTCAGGCTGCTGCTGGCCCAGCAGCACGCAGCCTGCAAAACCTGCGCGAGCGCTGCCGCGAGGGGCGGCAGGGATGAGGAACGGGGGAGGAAGGCTCAGGGGAAGTGGAGGAAGGGACCGGAGCACCTCTCCGCCTGCCTTACCATTCCCAGGGCGCTTGTCCGAGCGCTCATTGCCCGCTTCCTGTGCAGCGGCGTGGTTCTGCTGTGGTTAGGGCCTCAGGAGGGCAAAGGGCTGGCTGGAGCGTATGGCGCAGAGCCACATCCACGGGGAACTGGCCAGCAAAGAAAATCCTTGCTGGGCTGGGCCCGGAGCCCAGTAGCCCCTTGGGAGGGCGAGGGCAGCCCCGTCGCCATCAAAAGCTGCTGTCGGTGATTTCTGCCAGCCGCACGGGGCACAGAGTGGGTCCCAGCCGTGCTGGCACCCTCCGGCAGGTCCCCCAGGCTCCGTCCCCAGCGCTTTGTGTCCCAAGGTGGGGTTCACTGCACAGCCCACCTCTGTGCCCACGACAGCCTCCAACCCGCACAGATACCTGACCGCGAGCCACCTGTGATGGGCAGGACGCCGTCCCCCTCCATCCTCCCTCCTGGACGTGTCCCTGCCGGTGTCCCGTGGTCCTCCTCAGCCCTCGATTTCTCCAGGCACCCACTCCGCTCCTCTCGCCCTGTACCGCAGATGCAGAAATGGGCGTTAAACGCTCTTCAGCCCAGCGTGGGGCTTGAGGAACTTGAGCCGGCACAGTTCCCCTGCCAGTGCAGGTCTGTGCGTTGCTGGACGTGATGCAGCGGGGCTGGTGGTGCTGCTCTGCCGGCGCGAGTGTGGGTGGGTGCCGTGCTGTGGGAGCACCCGTGCCGGACGCCCACCCCAGTGCGGCAGAGTCACCCATGGCAAACCCATGGCGTCTCTTTGGTGGGCTGGAGCAGCTCTGCTGTGAGGCCAGGCTGAGAGAGCTGGGGCTGTTCAGCCTGGAGAAGAGGAGGCTCCGGGGAGAGCTGAGAGCAGCTCCCAGTGCCCAAAGGGGGCTGGTGGGAAACTGGGGAGGGACTTTCGACAAGGGCATGGAGTAACCGGACGAGGGGTAATGGTTTTAAACTGGGAGGAAGTAGAGTCAGACTGGACATAAGGGATGTTTTACACTGTGGGGGGTGGAACCCTGTCCCAGGGTGCCCAGAGAGGCGGTGGATGCTCCATCCCTGGAAACATTCCAGGCCAGGTTGGCCGGGGCTCTGAGCAACCTGATCCGGTTGGAGATGTCCCTGCTCCTGGCAGGGGGGTTGGACTGGGTGGGCTTTAACGGTCCCTTCCCACCCAAACCCTTCCGTGATTCTTCGCCCCCGCGTGTCTGCACAGCCTTGCTCCAGCCCGCCCCCCCCCCGCCCCGCTCCCCGCCCACCCGTGGGAGCCCAGCGCGGGGCGGCGCTTGGGGAAACTGAGGCAGGCGGCGGGAGGGGGTCGGGGCAGCGCCGGGACGGCCCCCCCGCCCCGGTTACACTTTGAGGCGCGGGGCGGCCCCGCCTGCCGTAGCCGGCCGTCGCGGCGGGTGTCAGCAGCGAGCAGCGGCGGGCGGTGCTGCCCGCTGCCTCCCGCCGCCCATGGCCGCCGGCCGCGGCCCGGTGCTCCTGCACGGCACCTTCGGGTCGGGGCCCGGCCCGGGCGCGGCCTCCTGCTCGCTGGCGCTGACGGCCCGGGAGCTGCAGGTGCGGCGGCCCGGGGGCTCCCCCGAGGCTCCGTCCGCCCCCCACGCCGCCTTCCCGCTGGCCGACTGCGTGGGCTCCGCCGCTTTCCCGGTCTCCGCCGCCGCCGCCTGCTTCTCGCTCGTCTGTTACCCGCTCCGCGGGCCGCGCTGGGGCTCGCCCGCCCGCCGGCGCCTGGAGCGGACCTTCCGCGTCTGCCGGGCACCGGACGCCGAGGGCAACCTGCGCATCGCCCAGGCCTGGAGCCGGGCCATCCGCGAGCTCTCTGTACCCACCGTGCCCACGCAGGACGGTGAGCACGCCGTGGGGAGCGGGGGGGGGGGGAGTGGCGGGGGGAACCGTCCCCGCTCCGCTGCGGGAGGGAGCCCCGGGACCGGGCTGGGGGCGGGGGGGGGTCGGGACAAGGGGCAGGGGCCACTCGAGAGCGTGGGGTGTGGGGGTCTGGAGTGTGGGGTTCTGGGGTGCGGGGTGCGAGGAGCGAAGTGTGGGGTGTGGGGAGTGGAGTGTGGGGTGTGGGGTGCGGGACCCGCCAGCTCGCTATCGCCCCTGTCCCCACGCGGGACGGCCGTGCCCGAGGGGCGGCGTGAGGACACGCAGCCGGTGCCGCGGCGGGAGCGCTGCGGGGTGGTGGGGACCTGAGGGGTCAGGTCGGGGTCCGGGGCTGGGGGACGAGCGAGCAAAGATCGCCCCCCCCCCCGCCCCCCTCCCGCCCAGCGTCACCGGGATCCCCCCCACCCAGGGTCACCGGGATGCCCCCCGCCCCGAGCCTGGAGGGTACGGGGACACCCCTGCGCGCAGCCCCGCGGGTGGGTTCTGCCCCCTGGCTCCCTTCAGTCGAAGGGGCGGCAGGGCCGTGCTGACCCGCGGGGGCCCGTTGCTCCCCCCGCCGCCGGGTTCGATAAGCAGCAAGGCTCCAAAGGGCAGCGCTGCCGCGGAAAAGGTGAAAAATAAACCCATCCTTGCTGACGCGGGCGGGCCGGGAGCCAGGCACCGTCCCCCGCAGCTCCCATCCATCGCGGGGAGCAGGCCGATCCCCCTGGGACCCCCAGGCCCACGGGGGTCTCGGGGTGGCATGGAGGGGTGCGGGTTTCGGGGCAGGGTCCCGCGGTCGGGGCAGGGCAGGCCGGCGTGGCTGGCGGTGTGAGCGCAGATTCGGTTGCGTGCACGGCTGCGCTTGTTCGGCTGTCCGCTGGCGCGGAGCAGACTTGGGAATTAAGAGGCATGCGGCGCGGGGGATCCTGTCAGATCGCGTTTGGCCCGGCTCTTCCCTGCCTGGGTTTAAAAATGCGGCTTTTTTTTTCCGTGACCTGCAGCTACAAAACAACTTTCTGCTGCTCTTCCTAAAGAATAAAAACAAATCCAGTGGGAAGGGGTGAGGGTGAAACCAGTTCCTCCAGCCTGAGCTCTGCACTTGGGCATCTCCGAGCGCTTTGAACCCCTCGCCCTCTCGGCAGGCGCAGGGGTGCTGGGGCAGGAGGGGAGCGCGAGGAAGGCGGCGCGGGACGTTGCGGTTGTTTTGCTCGCTGAGGGCCTTGCGAACCTCCTCCTCCGGTTTGGGATAGAGCTAGAAAATGCCCGTCGCCACACCCTGCGCTCGCACGCAGCCTCACGTGCCGGCGTCGCCGGTCTGCGCGGGACAGATAAGGCCGTGCCGCGAAAGCTGCGCGCGAGGCCGTGCGGGGCAGTCCTGTCGCCCCATCCCCATGGGGAGGGGACCCAGGAGCCACCAGCCATCCTGTCCCGCTGTCGTCTCAGCTCCAGCATCCTCTGGGGTAAAAGCCCCGCGGAGAGCTGCAGCGGGGGGGAACGTCTGCCTCCTCATTTCATCCCAAGGGGAAAAAAAAAATAAGTCGCTCGGCAGTGGATAACCCCAAAGTGGTGCAGGGGGAAGTGTCGCACCCTGCAGCTGCCCGGGAGGGAGTAAAGCGCTCCAGGGCTTGTGTCCTGGGGAAATCCAGCCCTCGGCCGTGGCGGGAAGCTGCTGGCGATGTCCGTGGCATGCGGGCAGCACGGCCGGCAGCGAGCGGGTCCTGGCCCTGCCGCAGGACCCTGTTTCGGGACACCATCCCCTCGCCGTGCGGAGGTGACACCTGCAGAGGGGCACGTCCTGGGCTGTCCCAGCCTCACACGCTCGTTCCTTGTGCCCGGGGAGTTTCCAGAAGGATGCAGGGATGCAGCGGAGCGGCTGAGGCTGCTGACAGCAGAGCTGCGGCAGCGTGGGCCCTGCCTGAGCGCGTGTCCCGCGGGGGGGGACGCGGCGGTGGGGGAAGAGCGGGGTTGGGGCCCTGGCAGCAGCTGGAGCCCCTTCCTCCTGCTGACTCAGTGTCTGCTGTGCTGGCGGTTGGGGTTGAAAGCGGCCGCGCCGCGCTGGGAAGCGGCTGAGCCTTGCCGGGATGCCAGGGGCCGGCCAGCATTGCGCAAGGGAAGGGGCTGCTGCTGAAATCTGTCACTCCCACATCCCCCCCCGGCCTGAGCATTGCTGCTGCTGGGGCTGGCTGGTCCTCGGGGTGCCACCCGTGCCCGTGGGCTGCGGGTCTGGGCAGGAGTTTTGGGCAAGGCCTGGCTGCAGCTCAGAAACAACGTGGGCGATAAAAAACATTGCGGGCTTAAAAACTGTGTTTAGGCTCTGGCAGTGCCTCGTGCTCTCCCTCGGCATCCTCCGGGGTGGGAGGGAGGAAGAGGAGCAAAAAGCCCCCCCATCATCTGCCTGCAGCAGCTGGGGCTTGAGCACACCCCCCCCCCCCCATGTGGGGGCTCGCTGCTGTGGGGGTTTAGTGCCCAAGCGTCCCTGACCCGAGCTGGGGCGGCCTCTGCTCGCGGCGCGTCGCTGCCGCCCCCGAGGGCCGCGGTCCCCTCGCGTCTGGCACCCCCTGATAAGGGGCCGGGAGGGCGGGGGGCAGCGGGTGGCTCCCCCGGCCCCGGGTGGCAGCGGGAGAGCCGGACAGAGCCAGCGCTCGGCCCCGGCTGCCCGGGCTGTGGCCGGGACCCTGCACATCCCAGCGCCTGCGGGTGGGGGTGCGGCCGGTGTCGGGGCCCAAGGATGGGGCGTGGGGACACGGAGCTGGCACCCGCCGTGACCTCCGTCCTTAGAGGGGGGTTCCCAGCCGGGGGCACTGCCCGGAACCGCTCGCAGCTTCGGTGACTCAGCGCCTCGTGGAGCGGCTCTTTCTGCTGAGTCAGCAGGCGCAGCCCCCCGCGCTGGGGCCCGGGTCACGGCTTGGGGGGGGGGGGGGGGCAGGCAGAGCTGATGGGGACCCCTCCCGCGCCCCCGAAACCTGGCTTCACCCTGCAGGACCGGGGCTTCCCCGAGGCTGCGGGAGCTCGAGGCGCGCTGCCCCGCTCATTTCGGGGCTCGGGGTGCCCAAGCAGCGCCCCGGGGTCCTGCGCTGCTGTCAGCCCCCCCGCTGCCATCGCCTCGTTCCGCCTCCCTCGAGGGGCAGCTGCGGCCCGGGCTCACCCCGTCGCTGGCGCGGGGGGCTGGGGGGCTCGGGCAGGGCGGCGGAGGGACGCGGGCCCCTGCCAGGCCTGTAATTACAGCCCGGCCAGAAATCCGAGCCCCGTGGGGAGCAGGGGAAGCAGGAGCGTCCGTCTGCCGGCGCAGGTGTCGGTGCTGGCCCTGCTCCATCCGGGATGGGTGTGGGGAACTGGGACCTCGCGTCCCCTGGCCCCCGGCCCCCGGCCTTGGCTCGCTGCGCACTGGGGGGGCTGAGCCGTGCCCTGAGCCGCGGGGTACAGCAGGGAGACCCCAGCCGCGCGTGCATGGGGGAGGTGCCCCGGGAAGCTGGCGTTCCAGACCTCCCCTTTGCTCCCCGCTTTCTTTCCTCGGGGCGACCCAGTGGGGACCCCGTCCCTGCTCACCTCCCGTCGCTGCTGGGCAGGGATGCAGCCCCCGGAGCTTGGGGGAAGGGGGGGTGGGCTCCCCTTCCCGCGGGGCCGTGGCGGACGCTGCCCCGGCTCACCAAGCCCTCCCCGGGCAGTGCCGCGGCCCCCACGCTGAGCCCCCCTTTCCCCCACCCAGATGACAGCTATGGGGTGCTGCCCCGGCCCTGCCGCGCGCTGGTGCTGCTGAACCCGCAGAGCGGCGCCGGCCGCGCGCTCGATGACTTCCAGGCAGTGGTGCAGCCCATGCTGGTCGAGGCCGAGATCGCCACCAGCATCTTCGTCACTGGTGAGTCTGCGAGCGGCTTCCTTGCCGCCTCCTCCTCCTCCTCCCTTCCCGGGATCCTACCTGGGTGCCACCCTGGGATGGGCTCCTCCAAGGACCTCGTGCCCCCCGCGTCACCACAGCTCTGGCTCCTGCAGGCTGGTTTGGACAACACGATGGGTGGGCTGTCACCGGCGGTGGTGGCAAAGGGTGCGAGGGGACACGGCTACGCTCAGTGGGGGGTGTCTGTCACCTCCTGCACCCCCAGCTGGGACTCTCGCGGGGGCAGCGGGGCTGGGGTCTGGGGGGGTGGTGGAGGGTGATGCTCAACTCTCTCCACTTTTATCCGCAGAGAGACCCAACCACGCGTATGAGAAGGTACGGGATGAGGACTTGTCACAGTGGGACACGTTGGTGGTCATGTCTGGTGACGGGCTGCTGTACGAGGTGAGAGGGACACCCCGGGCCACCCCCTCGGCCGCGATGGGCACATAAGTGGAAGGAGAGGGGTGTCTGGGGCTTCCAGAGGCACGAAGGCAGCCAGGGAACAACCACGGAGAGGCGACACCCAGCTTGGGGCAAAGCGGGGCAGCCACGGCCTCGGTCCTGCCCTGGCCGGGGCACTGTGGGCTCCGCTCCCCCCGGGCGTGTGGGATGCTGGGGTCCTTGCACGGCCCTGGGTGCCACCAGCTGCCTCTGTCCCCGCAGGTGGTGAACGGGCTCATGGAGCGGCCGGACTGGGCGGACGCCATGAAGAAGCCGCTGTGCATCCTGCCGGGGGGCTCGGGGAACGCCCTGGCCGCCTCCATCAACCACTATGCAGGGTGAGCCCCGGGCCCCCACTGCCAGCTCCGTGCCGGCGGGCGCAGGGGGCTGCGCTGGCACCGGGCGGGGGGGGATCGGTGCAGTGAAAGGCTGAGCGTGGGTCCAGCCCGGGGAAGAGTGCTGGGTGCGAGGATGCTCGGCACAGGGGTGCCCACCTGGGTGCTCCCCAGCCCCAGTGAGCATCGCCGGCGTGCGTCCCCAGGTCCCCCACACCGCCTTTCTCCTCTCCAGGCTCCGAGTCTGGCCCAGCTTTACTCCAAAGGAGCCACCCCGGGGCACAGGCGATCCTGCTGCGCGGTGCAGGGACCGCAATTGCCCTGGCCCTGCAGCCCCGACTGGGTTCCCTCTCTTGGGAGCTGGTTTATGCTTCTCACCCCCAGCAAACCCTCTGGCAGCAGCTGTCCCTGAGGGACACGGTCACCCAGCTGGGACACGTCCCAGGGCGAGGGTTGCACGCGCGTGTGGGGGGAGAGGCCCCGAGCTGGGTGCAGCCCAAACTCACCCTCTCCATCCCTTGCAGCAACGATCACGTCGCCAAGAAGAAGCTGCTGACGAACTGCACCTTCATCCTGTGCAAGGGGCTGCACACGCAGATGGACCTGGTCTCGCTGAGCACGGCCTCGGGCAAGCGCCTCTTCTCCTTCCTCGGCTTCGGCTGGGGCTTCATCTCGGACGTGGACATCGACAGCGAGAAGTACCGGCGGCTGGGCAACGCGCGCTTCACTGTGGGCACCCTCCAGTGCCTGGCCAAGCTGCGGGTGTACCAGGGCCGCCTCTCCTACCTGCCCGCGGTCCCCGAGGAGGGCGCCCCCCCGGCACCTGGGGACCCCCGTGCACCCGTCACCGCCAGCGAGGCCGATCATGTCCTGCCGCCGGCAGGGATGGATGCACCCAGGGCTCTGCCCGCTGACTCGCTGCTGGTGCCGCTGAGCCAGCCGGTGCCGGCGCACTGGACGGTGGTCCCCGAGGAGGAGTTCGTCTCCGTCTATGCCATCTACCAGTCCCACCTGGGCACCAACCTGCTGATGGCACCGGCGGCCCGGCTGCACGACGGCTGCATCCACCTCTTCTACCTGAAGGCTGGCATCAGCCGCGTGGCACTGCTGAAGATCTTCCTGGCCATGTCCAGGGGGACCCACCTGGACTTGAACTGTCCCCACCTGCGCTACGTCCCCGTCCGGGCTTTCCGCCTGGAGCCGCAGACGGCCGCGGGCATCATGACGGTGGACGGTGAAGCGCTGGCCTGCGAGCCCGTGCAGGGCCAGATCCACAGCCGCCTCTGTCGCGTCCTCAGCGGCTCCTGAGCGGCCGGGTTCGCCTTCCCCGCAGCGCTGAGCTGCCGGCACAGCCCAGCACAAGGGTGGCAGAGCCTTCCTCCCACTCAGGAACCTCCTCCTCCCATAGCAATAGCTCTCGGGGGCAGCGGGCACTCGTCCCCTCGCTTGCCCCCATGCCTAGCTTTACCCCTTTGGACAGCCACCAGCGCTGTCCCAAAAATGAGCCACGAACCCCATCAGGTACTCGGTACCGGCGAGACGCCAGCGTGTTTTATCCCGGTACGAGGTCCTGGCCCCGGGCGGCTGCGCCGGCACAGCCCTGTCCCCTCCCCGGCCCGGACGCACAGAGTGGCATTGCTCACGTCCCCACCACGGGGCCAGTGCCACCTCCCAGGGATGGCCAGGACCAATATATCGAATACAAGAAATCAACTTTTTTAAAGAATGTTTCTACCCAAAGCTTCCTGTAGAAGCAGAGTTTATTCTTGTGAGAAATGCAATAAATCTCTAGCATTTGCAAAAATGGCCCCCCATGGTTTTAACTGCAAGCTCGCGGCTGCCATCAGGGGCAGGGCCGGGTGCTGGCACCCCGGGCTGGGCTCACACGCGGCCGTCAGGACGGGTTTAGCTCGGCACTGCGGCCCCTCACTCCCCGGCATCCCGCCCGTGCTGCCGCACCACCGTTGCCTCACCAGTGTGGAGTGATGGCCTCCAGAGATGCTCCCAGGGAAGATGCCTGGGAAGCAGGACATGGGGCAGCGCTGCCACAACCCTGATTTTTGGGACTTCTACCTCCCTGCTCGGCCTTGCGCCAGGGCTGAGCCATCAAACCCAGGGAGCTCAGCCCCGCAGCGATGGTTTGGGGCACCCTGGGGTTCAGTGCCGCGGAGCAAGGGCAGGGAAGGGGGCACAGCAGGGGGTCGCTGGAGCTGAGGCCGTACCGGGAGCTCCCTGTCCCCTTCCCTGGGCAGCCTGGGGCCAGCTGGAGCCCCGCAACCGGTCCTGCCTGGGGCCTTGCCCGAGGGGGTTACTCACCCCGCTTGGTATAAAATTGCGGTAATTAAACCTCATTTACAGTGCTCGAGTACGAAGTAGGAGAGTAAACAGTGGTGGCTGTTTGCATTTATTCATCTGCAAACCATGCAATTAGGATTGCGGAGCCAGGAAGAAGAGCACAATTGTTTCCCCCCCAGCCCCACGCGCTCCTGGTCCCGGGCCAGCCAGGCAGGCACCAGCTGGGAACCACCTCCCAAAATAAAGTTATTCCCCCCATGGCATCGGGTCAGATGTAAAACCAGGCTGAGCGACGCTTCGCAGAGCTCTCAAAGCGGAGGCTGCGGGGACCCCAGGGCAGGGGATGCACTCGCCGCTCTCGGCTGCCCCTGCCAAGGGGGACGGTTCAGCGGCGCAGAGGCGTTGGGGCCCGCAGCACCCAAAAGGCTTCCCAGAGTCTCCTTCCGGCCTCTCACTGCAACAGGGTGGTTGGGATCACCCTCGCCCTCCCTTTCTCAGGTTTTGCTGCCCAAGTCTCTTCCTTGACCCAACTGCTTCCAAACCTCCTCAGCCAGCAGCCAAAGCTCTTCCGGGGGAGCCCCCGACGGCTCCCCCCGTGCCGCCCCTCGCTCCCGACACCCGAGGGAGGTGGCAGCAGCCAGGGCCCAGGAGCTGTCCCCCACTGCACGGGGCTTTGCTTCGCTCCCCGTGGAGCCACCAGCCATGCTGGGGAACACGCTGAGCCACCGGGCAGCCTGTGCATACCACACACCAACAGAGAGCACAGAAAATTAATAAATAAATAAATAAATAAATAAAATAGCTTGACAGCTGTCCTGTGAATGAGGGTGTGCAGGAGCTCGTTTATACGGAGCCACGGGGGCAGCCCCCCACCGCCAGATCTGCCCAGCTCCCCCCGCGCCGGCGCCTTCGGCCAGCGGGACCCTGTCCAGCCCCGACACACCGCAGGGATGCACGCGGGGACAGGGCAAGTGCCAAAAGCGTAGCGGGAGGAAAGAAAGAGACAAGAGTCAGAGCTACTCACAGAGGCAAAATTTAATGGCAAGTCATCTTCCCTCCTTTATTACGCCTCGGTTAGCCAAACAAAAAAAAAAAAAAAATTCTGCAGGTAAAAAAAGTTTTAATGGTCACACAGCACTTTATACAGATATCGTAAGCAACCAAGCATCCACATCTGCACGGGAACGACACACCTCTAAGCATGGCCTCAATAGTCAGGTCTTTTTTTTTTTTTCTTAATTAAATACTGTACAGAATCAAGGCTACAAACTGATTTTGTATGCTTCCTCCCCAACCCCAGCACTTCAAACAGTTGCAGGCTGCTCTCATTTGTACATCACGCAGTCGTGTAGCCAGTTTTAAGGCTAACAATATGCATCATGCTTTGGCTTTTTTTGTGTGTTTTTAACTTTTTTTTTTTTTAAGGTTTTAGCCTTTTAAATTTTGTTACCCTTAAATATTACATACATACACAAAAAATTACATAGCTGCAGTGTGCTCACCACCAGCCTCACCACCCAGGAGCTTCACATTATCAAAAGCTTTAGAAAATCTGTAAACCTCTGTGCGCTCGGGTCGGGACAGCCAGCCACGGCGAGCGAGCGATGCCGGGGCAGCGGCAGCCGGGCAGCAGCATCCCCTTCCAGAAGGCCAACACACACCTCCACAGTGGGAAGCCCAGGAACCTGTGCAAAAGCTCTTGATCACGATCTGAGGAAAGAGAGAGGCTCCTCGGGCGAAGGAGAGGGCTCGCCGGGCGTCCGAGCGGCTCACGCCAGAGCCTGAGAGCAAAGGGTGGGCAAAGCAGGGGACGCCAGGGCTCCGCCGCCTCTCCATCCCCAGCCGCGGCCCAGCCCTAAAGGGATTTTCCTCCCTCCCTCCCTGGCCGGAGGGGCTGAGGACAGCCCAGCGCGGCACAGGGGACAGCGGAAGTCTGCGCAGATCACCAGCCACGATCTCGCCTGGTGAGTAAGAGGTTTGATCATCTGCGGAGCAAGCGGCTCTCCCTGCCCTGAAGGAACAGGCTCAGCCCCTGCCCCAGCCTTCCCAGTGGGAGCCGCCCAGCCCCTCGCGCTGGGGTCTCACCCGTTTGGCGCCGGCTGCGGGGAACACGCGCAGCTCGCGCTGCCCTGCCCGGGCCTCGAAGCATCCCCGCACCTGGATGGTGACACGAGACGGGCTTTGCACAGCCAGCCCCCCGCTCCGGACATCATGGGGCAGCTGGAATCGCAGGTGCGGGGCGCCAGGCAGGGGGACTGGGGCCGGGGCGCAGACCCTGGTGCTCCAAGGAGCAGGAAGCACCGGGCAAACGGGCAGAGATGCGCCTGCTGCTCTGTTTCAAAAGGGGTGGGGTGGCCTGGGCGGTGGGGAGGGAGCGCAGCCATCTCGAGTGAGAGCAAAGGAGAGTTTCTGCCTCCACGCACGCTTCCGGCACAGCCAGACCCAGCCCAACTCCTCCCCGGGAGGCCCGGCACCGCTGGAAGGAGCGACAGACTCTCCCTGCCAGACCAGGCCCCACACGGGTGCCAAGCGGGGGCTTCCCAATGCCTGGCCAAACGCAGCGGTGCCGGGTGCCACCTCAGCTCCAGAAGGGAAAGTAAGTGCGTGCACACACGGAAAAAGGGGCTTTGGGAAGGTGCCTTCACCAGGGGACTGGCAAGCCACTGCCTCGAAGTGCTGAGGGTCACCAGCCGGGACAAACGGCTCTCACTGCTGGAACAGGCGCTGGTCTCGCCGCCGTTTCCCGGAGCGGCATGGCAGCGCTGCGGCTGAGATGAGGGACAGCACGAGCTGTGCCCACAACGCTGCTGGCCACGGCGGACCCGAGCCACCACGGGAAACGGCTGGCAAGGGGAGGAAGTGATAACAGTCCGCAGCAGTGTCCGGTGCGCTCCAGTAACGGCACGGGAACGGTCACAAACTGCCACTGCCACAACAGGGCCTCGTCAGGACACCGCAGCCCCCTTCCCCTGGGTGACCCTGGCTCAGACGGCTCCGGAATACCCATCTACAGCAGCGACGGAGAAGCAGCAGCCGCACCAGGTTTGCCATCCAGACCAGCTGCTAGATCTACAAAAGGCCCCGGGCTCGCTCGCTGCCCAGGCGAAGACGTGATCCAGGGGCAGGTGTAGTGCTGTGTGCCAGCCAGGACGGCTGGGAAGGAAAGACACGGATACCTACGCAAGGAACAAGGGCAGAACCCTGAATCTCGCACGGTTCTAGAAGACAGGCATGCATGGTGAGGAAAGGGAAGTTTGCCTTACTCTGGAGAAAGAGACGTGGAGATGGCTGGAATTGCTGCCAGCAGCCCGACCAGAAGCTGCAGAACCGGCTGGAAACCTCGCAGCACTACCGAGGCAGCACACGTGCCGGCGCAGAGCTCGGGTTCTGCCTGCCAAGCCCTGACGGGAAGAACCTCGTAGCTCCTGGTGAACAACTAAGACTAGAGCAACTCCGTGTGGTGGGGACAACCTCAACGCAAACACAACCCAATGTCTAAGTACGTACAAGCTGGGGTAGGCTTCCGAAAACCCACGGTAACGCAGAGAAAAGTGAAAGCCTGGGAGGGCGTCGCCCTTCGCCTCCAGACACTACAGCAACCACTCCTCCCGGCGTGACCCCCCTAGAACAAACCGCTGGGCGTAGCGCTAGGTGGGAAGAGTCCTTGTGTGGAAAGGTGCCCCAAGATGAAGGTGCAGAGGGAACGTGGCTGCAAGACTGCTTCTGTGCAGGTCTCAAATCCTACCGTCGCAGGGTCAAACTCGCAAGAGGAGCGCGTACACGGGACAGGGGGAAAGAAGAAGGGCTGGGGGCAAAGAGCTATTCATGCTTAGACAACCTTTCCTTGGAGGAGCAAATCAGGCCTAGCACCTTCTTGGGAACAAACCAAGCTGAGGAAGAAAAACTGGAAGGAGAAGCCAGTTCCCTGGTAACAGCGCTTGCCAATTTCCTTTCTGCTGCTCTCCCTTCTCCCCTGCACCTGCCTGGCCCTGCCCCGATGGCTTACTTGTCCTCGGTCCACTCTGGGATGTTGGCCCCTGCTAAGGCAGCCCGGTACTGCTGCAAGACACCGCGGATGCTCTTAATGAACCCCTTGGACAACGGGAAGAGGGGGAACCCAATGTCAGGGTAACCGCTCTTCTCCGGAAGGAAACTCCTGTAGCTCTTTCTCCTTTTCTTTGGTTTCACACTGGGCTGCGAGGCAGAGTCCTGGGCAGCCTTCCCCTCGTCCGTTCGGTCTCTGGCCAGGTCTGCCCCCCTGGCTTGGCCCGTGCTCTCCAAGTCTGAGTACTGTTGGAGATCACTGGCGGTGGGCGTCGAGGTTGTGAACTCCGAGTCATCCAGCTCCTCCTTCCCGTCGAGTGCTGAGTCGGAAAGCTCGGCGGCCGCCCCCTGCTCCGAGCTGCTGCCGTACCCCCCCAGGGATGCCGCGTTGTCTCCTGGGCTCTCGGCCGCAGTGCTGCAGGCAGAGAGGAGGGAGGCAGAATCCGCTCCGTTGGCCTGTTCGTGGCTCCGCTCCACCAGCTCGTTGGTCTCCAGCCAGGACTCGATGCGGGACACCAGGCGCCAGCCGTTGCAGCGAAAATGCTCACGGATTTCGTGCTCGAAGACTTCCACCGGCCGGCGCAGCAGCTGCATCATGGACTGCACCACGCGGATCAGCGTCATCTCGTTGTAGCAGCGGCTGTTCTCGTAGCCCTCCTGGAGGCCCCGGTCGCTGTCGAAGCCCGCCTCGTTGTAGTAGGGCTCGTTCACCAGGATGAGACCTGCCAAGAGAAGGGAAGAGCAAGGGGTTACAGGAGGAGCTTCACTGAATTGCCACCCCAGGCAGACACGGCCGGCCCCCGATTCCTGCCCAGGTGGTTGAGGTTCAAGGAGACGCGTCACCAAGGCATCACAGCAGCTCCCCCGCAGCCGCGCCGACACAGGCAGCACAGGGCAGGGCTGGCAGGAGAACGCCCCGCAGGGAAGCTGTGCTTTGCTTTCAACCAGGAACCTGCAAGGTGCAATGGGGAGCACTCGTGTGAATGAGTGGGCGTGCAGCCTTCTGCTGGGGCGGCGCGGATCCCAGACGCTCCAAGAGCGACATTCCCGATCCCTGGCTGGCAAAAGCAGTCTTCCACTGGTGCGACGCAGAGGGTACGCAACAGCAGAGCCAGGCAAAAGGGCTGAAGGGCAGAGGTTTCGCAGCTCCTTTCCCTTCCCTCCCAGCAAAAAAAATAACGCAAACACAGCCAACCCTTTTTTTTTTTTCCTTACTTTTTTTTTTTTTCCTCTTAATCAGAACAAAGGCCAACCTTCAGGAATGGGCTCTGAGCTGGCCAGGTCCTACCCTGTCCAGCACAGTCCCACCAGACAGTGCAGCTCCGAGGCCGGGAACGCTGTGACCATCGGCCATACCAAGCTTCCTCCCGCCTGCCTCTGCTCTAACGCCATGACACGCGTGTGGCAACGGCAGCAGCGCTGGGAGCCCGCCGCAGACTGCGTTAGAGCTGGAGCAGGAGGGATGCCGAATCTCTCAGAGCCCAGGCAGCAGCAGGGGGAAGAGGGGTTTTTCACTGGCACCAGTGGCTCCAGTAAAACATTTAGTATCCCATTTTCTAAATTTGGATCCTGAGCTTTCCAAATGAGGAAAGGCTTTTCTCACGGTGTCACTCCTCCACGGCAGGATCCAGGTGGGCTCTGAGACCCCAGAGCAGCAGAAGTCTTCTGCTGACACGGCCGGAGCCCTCGCTCTGTGCTGAAGGCTTCTCCAGCCACGCGCCTGGGCTCCCTGCTCAGAAAGCTGGCTGTGAGGAAGAGACTTGGTTTAGTCTGTCTGCTCCCCAGCTGGACACGGCAAGGCAAAGCCCTGGGGCAGGAAGCCCCGGGCCGGTCTGGACACACCCCTGATCATTGTCTGCTTTGGAAGGAGCACAAACACCACGGCGGTGCGCAGAAACGTACTCGCTGTAGGACGGGCGGGTGACTCAGTGCGGATAAAAAAACCAGCCCTGCGAATGAAGCCCAGTTTAGCAACTCCAGCTAACTTTGGGAGCTGGCTGAGGACACTGGTCCACCTTTGTCAGCCCAGAATAACAAACAAAACAGCTCTGTGCTTTGCTGCTGCGGGGAGAAGAAGGGCAGGCATTGTGTCAGTGGCCTGGGACACAGCCAAAAGCCAGGACACGAGAAAAGCCTGCACCTGCTCCGACCGCTGAACCGGAGATAAGGACGCTGCGTCGTCCAGCAAGGTGAGGGCAAGAGGCACGCTAACCCAGCCGAGGGCGCAGATCCCACACATCGCCCCTCCCTCCGCCTCCCCCCGTCCCGCAGCCTCTGCGGGAGCCCTTACCTTGGATGGAGATGAGTACTTGCAGGAGGCTGGATTTACTGGTCCACCTTTCTGTCCCCTGAAACACACACACAAACGTGTTAGAGGGCTGAAGTGCCACCCGTTTGCTCTGGGATAACCGTTAAACGAAGCCAGGCCCCAGCTTCTCCGCATTCCTGTCAGTAAGGTCCCGTGGCTCCCAGCAGGAACCAGGAACTGACTCGCCGGGCACGCGATGTGCTGGTGTCCTGCTGTACCAACCCCCCTCTCCATGACTTTTTGCCAGCACCGCACCCCATCAGGCCTGCTCCGCCTGGAACGCTGTGACCCTGCACATCAGACCCCAGTTCCAACTCCTCCCCAGCTGCCCGTCGATCTACCTGCCCAAAACACAGCACTGCCTTGGCTGTTTGTTCCACATTTCCTGTTGGACTTCATGCCACACTACACGATTTGTCTGCAGCGGGGATACAGGGATACAAACCATGGGAGAACATCCCACACTGGTGTTGGCATCTCCGCTCTGTCCAACCGAGACCCAGCTCAGCCGGTCTGACCACAGGCTTCTCACCGAAGACGGACAGACAAGAGCCAAACAGTCCCAGAAGTGGCCAGACTACACCAGTTCCCTGCTCCAGACATCTAAACCAGAGCCCAAAGCCAGAGCTATCCCCGGCTCACGCACCACCCCAGACCAGAAGCCACCCAGGACTTGTCCTGGTAGGAAGCGGCTTGTTCCAAAAGCAGCCTGGCGCAACCACGGCCGTGCGGATGGAAGCGTTACCTTGCCTATCCAGGTTCCCAGGAGGCTGACACACACTTTGCCGTTGTCGTACAGGTTGGGGTTCAGCCTCCCGCTGCACTGGGAGAGGTAGCGGAAGAGAGGCGGGACAGCGGGGTAGATGTTTGGGAGCTGGATATCGAAGAGAAAGAGGCCATCTTCATAGGGCGTGCGCGTGGGGCCTTTTATAAGTGCTGAGAAGAGATCCTGCGGAGAGAGGGAATGTAAGCCAGGCACTGCGGCACGTCCTCTTGCCTTGGCAGGGCTGTGTTCACACAGAGGGACGGGGGGATGCGATCACCTCAGCCCTGGTGAGAGTCAGCTCAAGCAAAACACCTCAGGGCAACCTCGCCCTCGAAAGCGCACTGCCTCTACGGGCTGCCGGCAGCCCGAGCCTCCAGATCTGAAGCAGGGCTTCAGAGGAATGCCAGCAGTGCCCAGCCTGCTCACCAGTTACACCAGCCCCTCGCTGGCCGCCTGCTTGTCTCTGCCGCTCGCTGGGACTGGCAGCCCAGCGGGCAAAGCGCCCGAAACAGGAGCTCCCAGTGTTTGTCACTCTGACCCGGGGAACGCGAAAGCTGCTGTTTACGGTAATTACAGCCGTCTTTCACATGCTGCACACATTCCTGCAGCTCTAATGCACAGATTAAGGCTAAGCAGGGAATTCCAGAGCAAGCACTGTGGATGCTGAGCTCCGCACTAACACACCGGCATCTGGGAGCAGACACTTGCCATTCGATCCTCAAAGGTTTTAACCATGATGCCATCAGGCAGGGAGGTGGCCAGGAGAGCCATCTCCTTCCGCACGGTGCTAAAGAACTTCTTTGCTTCCGGAGGCTGGAACTCCATTTTCTTGAAGGCATGGGTATCTGTGGGGCAGGGAGGAGAAGGGGATTAAAGCCTGCCTTTGGGAACGCCACAGGTTCCTTGCAAAGGCAGACCTAGCCGTACGTTAAACCTGTAATTTGGAAGAGAAGAGGTGACCTACTTTGGTGCTGAGCCAGGAGGCAGCCTGGAGATGATCTGATTTTTCCCAGGCTGTACAGCAGCCACAACCTGCGTCTCCTGTTCTCGTGGTCCCACACAACGCTGTCCCTGTGCCCCACAAGGAGCCCTGTCCCACAACCAGGACAACGATGCGTCACCGCACAAAGTGATGACCCTTTTGCTGCACAACTCAAGCACAGCTCCCCATCTTTATCTACAGACACCTGCAGGTTCAGAACAGCCTGGCCACCCTTCCTTCTCAGGTCTGGCTCGCCAAGCACCTTGGGCTCCACTGTCACCAGCACTCCACACAGCCAGATGCTCTTTTTTATTTTTGGCTGATTAACATTGGCGCAAATTGGAACAAGGACGCTCACCCACCAAGGACGCTCAGCACAAGAACGCCAGCTGTTCCTGCTCTGCTTCTCAACCAGTGCATCCTGCAAAAAAGCCTGAACAAACCCCGTGGCTTTCAAGAGAGGGTCTGCAAAGGAGAGCGGCTGATCGACACAGCCCTCCAAAGTTAGTAACTAACGTGGCCAAAGAGGAGCCCACTTCTGTGGCTTGAGAAGTTCGGGTAGCGCCTAGAGACGCCATCCAAAAGCCAGGTTTAAGTCCCAGATAGACTGTGCTACAGAAGTTGTATTAATTTCTCCTCCCCAGTTAATGAGCTGTGAAAGAGTAGGAAAAAGAGAGGATACCCAAGCCAAGAGGCCTAGAAGCAAAGACTTTGGAGGAAGAAACTGCAGGACAGCAGTGAAGGACAGAGTATCCTGCATGAGCCCGACCCCACACACTCACCTGGAGCGTACTCCAGCACGGAGAAGACTTCTCCCTTGGCACTGGTGAAGGTGACTCCAGGCTTGCCCCCGCTCTGCTGGCAGAGCACCGGTGTCTCGCTGGGCCACTCCGACCTCACCGGTGTCTGTGCCTCTGCTTTTTCCTCTTTCTTCTCCGTCTCTACCATGGCTTCCATCTTTTCCTCCTCTGCAATAGCCACATTATCCAAGGTCTTCTTTAGGTTTTCCTGCAGCTTTTTAATATCGTCCAAGAACTTCTTCTCCCGAGTGGGTTTTTCCAGCTCCACAGTTGGAGAGGTAGGAGAGCCAGTCAGCAGCTGCTCCACAGTCATATTTTTCAGGCTTTCCAAGATCTTGATGGCCTCCTTTAGCTCCCGGAAGCTCTTTGGGGCTCCGTCCTTGCCAGCTTTCTCTGCAGCAAGATCTGCAACTGCCATAGCCACAGCTCCCTGGACTTGTTCCTCTACTTTTTTCACCTCCTCTGCTGCTGGCTCCTCAGGCTCCAACTCCTCAATTTTTGGGTGGTCGTCTTCCATGAGGCCATTGTCTGTCTCCCAGCTGTCGCTTTCATCCTCCCACTCAGAGGACGCCCCACTGGTGCTGCCGTCGACAGAATCGTAGTCTGACTCCTCAATTTCTGATTCAATATTGTATAAGTGCTAAAGGAGAGCAAGTTACAAGAGATTCAGGCTGAAGCACAGGGTTTTAGTCGTTTTAAAATGCAAGTCAGTTCTCGTGAAAAGGGAGTTCCACCTAGGACTGGTTGGGCTGCTTCAACCCCTTCCGTCTATGCAGGGTGGACTGTGTTTGATCCAAATAACGTGCTCATCAATGACTGACACAGATTACGAATTAGCACAGCCCCCATCCTTTGGCTTTCCAAACAGGGCACTGGGGGAAATCCTGGGCAAGTTCTAGGTGGGCTGCAGCCATGCCAGCGTCTGGGATCCGGCCAAGGAGAGCGACGCAGGCACCAAACAGCCACCTGGCTGCCCCAGGGTTTCTGGAGGCAGAGCTAGCTCAGAAGGTACTGGGTATCACGTGCAGAGTTGGTATTTCTGGTTCTGCTTCTGCACCAGCAACTGTGCTGGCACAGAGCCCTGCTTTGGCTGCCTCCACACTCCGTCCTTCCACAGAGACAATGCTGGAACCAGGAAAACATTCCCACACCAGCTTTCTTCTCCTGTGGCACACAACGCTGCTTTAGCTGTTGTATGTCACTACTGCTTAAAATTCAGCTGGAACAATGAAGTCCAGCCCAAGCTGCTGGATAAGCTCTTACATAAAACCTTCTCTCCCCCTCACTACTGGAGGCTGAGCCCACCGCACCCTGTCTAGCCTCACCTGCTCTAACCACGCTTTCCCACACGGCACGTCTCCCGCGAGGTTTTCCTGCAGAGGCTTACAGGCATGCTCCACTACGAGCTCCAGCACAGAAGCGAGGGAGCAAGAACAGCTTTGTAAGGCTGTGTTAGGAGTTTCAAGATGGAGCATTTTGTCCACAAGCTACTGACACTCAAATGGCAGCCCAAGAGTCCTGTTAATCTTGCAGGATAAGACCCCGGAGGCTGCCGTGCACGGACACTCGGTTATCCTGTCAAAGCCTTGCACGGAACCAGCTCTGTTCAGCCAGTCCTGTGCCACCCAGAGACAGCCAGCAAAGGTTAGCTGGGTTCAACACAAGCGACTGCAGGCAGGAAAAGCCATCAAAACACACTGCCCTCAAAGCTAATTCAAATCTGAGCCGGAAAGTTAATTAGCCAGTTATGCCATCTTTATTTTTAGAGCTGAGAAAAAGCACCCAGACAGCTCGGTCTCTGGGCACGGGGACAGGCATTGATAAATCACGGCTCTACCAACTGATAATTTGCACTCCTGATGCTCCCCCACCTCCCACAATTATGCAGACGGGCAGAATCGAAGGGACTGGCGTGACACAGCAGGAGCTGCCGCAGAGCCCCAGCGCGGCAGAGAGAACAGCCCTTTGTGGAGCACGCATCAGGCCTCCGATTGTGCCTGCGACCCAAGCACATGTGACAACAGGGGGAAGGGAGACAGCGGCTGGCTTTGTAACGCTCCAGCCCGCTGCCATAGCACGGGCATTGACTATTCTACTGTAATTAATGCAGAGCTGCTTGGTTTAAAATGAAATCTTGAGCAAGCGCTTTCTGCTCGCAAAGGCAGCTCCTCAGCGGAGGCAGCGGTGTTCTCCGCCAGTGACGGAGATGGGACCCTACAGAAGCAGGGCTTCTCTGATCGTTAGGCTGTCTGCATTCATTTGAGGCAGCAAGGAGAGACATGGGAGGAAACTGTACACGGAGTAGTGAATGAGATTGAGACAGAAACCTCAGAACTATGCAGAAGGCAAATCTACAGGGTTAAGAGGATTAGTGCGGCTAGATCTAGATTTTTGAGTTTGCACTCAACTCCTTTCCCTCCCCGTCCGGGGAAGAGATTTGGGTCTGATCCCCAGGTTAGCTAAGGTCACAGCCTGTGGCTCTAGTCCAGCTTCTGGGGAGCTCGTTTAGCCGAAGTTAACGCTACGGTGCCACTTCATAAGCTGTACAGAACAAGCAACGACTTAGCTGAGCTACGCAATGAACCCGGGCTGGAGTTAGAGCTGATGACCCCCGAGCTCAGCAACCCCCTTGGCAAAGCAGCAGTGCCGGGGGCCAGGAGCAGGGCTGTGGTCAGAGCTGCGAACACGCAGCGCAGTGTGACAGGAGCAGTCTGCCCATACCTGCCCGCTCTCTATATTCAAGAGCAGCAATGACCAACCAGTTGCCCAGTCCTCCTGACAAAGGAAGGATTTTCTTGTGCTATGGGAATTGGGAAGCCACCCTAGCATATGGGAAGGCAGCAACAAATAGAGCAGGATTCCCTTACCAGGGAATCGCTCTGCACCCAGGATTTAAAACCAGGATTTGTCTCTCAGCTAAGAACTACGTGGATATCGCAAGCTGGAACAGGACCTCACCTGAGGCAGGATGATAGTCTTGGAGTTATCAGCCCACACCACTTCCACTTTGCTGCTGACATCCACACGAGCCACCTGTCCAACCGAAGGCTGTGGGAACAAGAGCAGTTTGTCAGCCCCTTTTCTTTCCTGGGCATTTCAGTGCAGAGCCTGGAAGGTTTGAGAAATAGATACTCCCCAGGTTGGAGACCCACCTACAGCAATCCCTGCAGCCTGCCCCAGAAGTGGCAGGAGTCCTGGGGTCCCAATCCTACAGATAGGGTTTCCATGAGAAATCCCACAACACTGCCACGGACATGCGGAAATCTCCCCCTCAAAAGGAGGGGAGGACCAGAAGGGCTGCTCTGGCAGCAGACGCTGACTTCTGATGAGGAGCAGGGCCATCGCAGGGCTGTGGCCTTTCCACAGGCAGCAGGGCTGGGGCTGTGCCAGCCAGGGACAGGACCTTCCCCTGGACTGGGCTGCCCTCTCGTGGGGTGCCTGCAGCCGGCCCCCGCGCTCCCACACCCGGCAACAGGGGCTCGCAGCAGCTTCAGCCAGCCGAGCACAGGAAAGAAGGGACAAGCCACAGCTGGCACAGGGCTGCATGTTGCACTGGAAGAGGGTTATTTAGGTCAGCTGAGCAGGCTCAGATGTGTTTCATGCTGCTGAAACTAGAACTGCAGCAAGAGCCACACTACACCTTTTAACCCTTTCTTTGGACAGCAATCTCAAAAGCTGGAGGTCTTCCCTGCACAGCGAGGAACCCTGCCTCCTAGCAAAGAGTGCATCGTCTACAAGATAAATTGTTCCTTCTTCCTCCCCAGGAGATCAATCAACTCATCAAAGTTAACAGGTACATGATATACATAATGCAAATGAAAACCAGAATCTCAGTCTTCTCCTGCCAAGTGAAACCAGTTTCATGACAAATCCACCTTCACTCTTGCTCAGGTGCCCACAGAATATCCTCGTATTAGAAGTTACTCTGAAATCCTAAGCAAGAGCTTTATTAAAAACCCTCAGGCATATCTTTGATTCTTGTCTCAACTTTGTTCTTGCTCTGTGACAGACTGTCACCAAGGTCAAAGGATTTCAAGGTTACATCTCCACCAGATTTAGATTTCATATTTTCCTCACGACAGCAGGGGACACTGTTACAAAACCAGCAAGGCAGGGAGTGCCCAGGATGGCCAGGCATCCTGTTGACTCTTTCAAGTGTCTCTGCTAATACCTGGTGATAATGCGGTCACACAACTGTGCCCAGAACCCACCTCATCTTCCTTAGCCGCGGCGCCATCCGAGTTGCCAATGCGAATCACAATGTCAGTAGTGCGGAAGCGGAAGTCTGGGTGATCGGCAATGTCGTACACACTCACATCCTCCTCCTCCCCGATCAGCTGCATCAGAGACAGAACGCGAACGTGTCAGCCCCGGGATGCTGCACTGCCCTTCAAAGCACACCTTTGACACCTGGAAGCACTTTGTGCTGTATTTTGTCAATTTTCTGTTGCTCCAGCAGCCTGCAAGGAGCTGCTGATGTCTCTTCTTGCCACCTCACCCTGTAGCATGTCAGTCGAGGCACAACAAGGAAAGGAAGCAGATATTCTGTCTCATCTGCTCACCCTCACCTTTATTGCAGGTTCCCCATCACTACCATCATGAGACATGCAAGAACAATGTTTTATTCCCTTCTGAACACCCAGATTTCTCAAAGCAGTTCACCGGGGCCCAAAGGGTTAGAGCTTATTTTTGAAACAATCCAAGGCAACACGAATTTGAAACAAAAAATTGTCTGACAAAAATTTGTCAGTTAATGTGAAACAACTTTCCTTTGATTTCTCCTGGAGGAAGAGAGTTAGGAGCCCACAGATAATGAGAAATGGGTAGAGTGGAGCACAACCCCAGGCCAGACTGATGTTCTGCTTCCGGATGTGAAGAGCCCCGCTCAGTCAGGACAGCGTGCTCTCCCACCCTAAGGCAGAAAGCAGCACACCAGATCTGTGTGGTTCGAGCACCCCTCTCATCTCCAACTGGACTGCAGCCCACCAAGACTCTGCAAAACACAGTGTTCCTACAGGCCCCCAGGAAAAGGTATCAGGCTGATACAGGCAATAGTGCCTGGCAGAGGCACGCAGGACAACATGCAATAGACTGATTCTCTTCCCATGAACTAGCAAAGACATGGGAAGGAAAAATTCTTTCAGTGAATTCAAGAAATCAACTGTCTGACAACTTCAGCAAAAACCTTCATCCATACCAGAGCCTGACGCTGACTACGGGACATAAACCCTCTGCCTGGTCTTTGCTGCTTTGCAGGCATCTACAAACACGAAGTGACACCACCTCTAGCTGAGCCTCCCAGGCCCAAAAGCACACTGCTGTTCCTGTCCTCAAGGACAAACTCCACTGCAGAGCTGACTCCCAGGCTTATCTGTGTTTATCTGCAAGGCTTGCAGTGTTTTGTGGCTGCTTTCTCTTAGCTGGTTCCAACAGGCACTGTGTCCTGCACTTACCTCCACATCATCTCCGCTGGATTTCAGCTTGAACCACTTCACCACGCAGGTACGACCAATGTGGTCACCAGACTGCACGACTCCGTACAACCCTGGGTCCTGGGAGCTCTGGGCTTTTGGTCGCAATGGTAGGGAAGAAAATAGAGAAGTTAAGTGGAGGAGGAGTACAGACTCTGTGCAGCAGCTGATGCTGTCAGCTCCCAAGCTCTCACAGCTGAAACCTTCCATTTGTGAATGGCATGAGGAAAATGTGTTTTGAATGTGTTCTTCCTACACACTCAAAATTCTACTCAGCTAATTGCATTTCAACAGGGCATGGAGTGATGATAAGGTAAGATTATGTTGCATTGGACTGGGTGAACACATTCACCTTGGGACCACTTTTGAGCTCTGTCACCACGAGAAAACAGGCTGTCACCTTAACGCTCTGCTCTCCAAACCAGCTCCACACTGAGACCGCTGAGTTTCTGGAGGGGATGGCCAAGGGCTCCCTGAGAGCAGCCCTGGCTGCCAAGCTCCTCACCTAGGAACGCAGCACCCACAACAGTTCCGCTCCTCTGGAAGAATGCACCGGACGAAGGTGGAAGGCATGAAGGATGTAGGCATACACATGCACATGCATGCCTCGGGGATCCAACAGCACCGACGCTGGGCCCGGACCACTCTCCAGCGCCCCGGTATCCAGACACCCTTCAGATTTATCTGGCTGACAAGGCCTAGCCCCAGCACCCTTAGCAGGGGGACACAGAGAACTGCGGGCATCTCAGACTACTCAGAGGGTGTGCCTGACAGACACAGAAATGCAGGCTCCCAGGGGCCAAACGAGAACGGTAGAGCTGGAGCTGCTGGGTAACTTCAGTTTCCACAGACTACGTCTAACCCACAATACCAGCCAGACTATTACTGATCAGAACGGACATGCGGAACAGCATCTTTTTTTTTTTTCTAAGCCAGATTTCTGCCTTCCCAACCTGACAATATCTTCTGCTCCCCACTGCTGAGGGTCTGCCCCTGCTAGAACAGCAGAGAAGCTGAGAGCCAGGTGGCGTGCCATCAGTATTTCAGATCCAAAAGCTATAAGTCTCCTTGAATCTGTACTGTGGCCCTCACTAGCATCACCATTGGTTTGGTGAACACAAGGGATGCAAGATGCCGCCTCTGGATCCCAAAACATGGAGAGTCATGATAGACAAGCCATACAGAGGAACCAGTGTGAGGTCAGCTGTTAATTTCTCCCCTCATTCTGCAAAGGGTGCAGAGCTGTTCACACTTTCAAGGAGAAGGCGGGCTACCTCTACTCTACAGAAACACTGAGAATCCTGGCATTGCTCCTCGGCATTTACTGCTTCCACATCTTGCCTGTAGTCATAGCTCAACCTTGGTATTTAAATAACGGTTCTCTGCTGACATTCGTGTTAAGTCACCTGGATCACTGTCTGCCCCTTGTCAGGCTCTCGTGCCTACCTCAAGCGAGCACCAACAGCTACGTAAAAAGGGCTACAGTGTACAATAGGAGATCCAGATTGAATAATACTTCACAATGAAGAGCATGTTTGTTCCCTGAGGAGAGCATTGTTTTGACACCCAATACCTCTTTTGTCCACCACAAAATCCCCAGGGCAGAACTCGTTGTTGTCCAGATGATGGACCGGAATCAGCTCATTGGAGCGAATGTTTGTCTCCACAGTGCCATCCTGCCACATCACGTCAGCTGAAGTCATCGTGGTCACCACTTCCACAGCAACCCTGGGAACACAGAAAGGCAACGAGTCACCAGAGGGAACGTGCACGGGCACAACCAGAACGTGATGCTGTCAACATCGGGAATCAAGACGATCTCAGCAACACAAGGGGACACACGTGAGCTGGCTGGGAAATGAGTCAGGAAAGCCCATCCAGCCCCAGTGGAAGCAGCTACACAGCAGGCTTTGTTTGGACAGGTTCTCAGTCACGGCAGATGTCACACTGCTGCAAGTCTGTACTGCAGCAGGACTTACTGTCCAGGAGGCTGATGCTGAGCTCGCTTTATTCCCAGTGGAGCAAATTAACATGACTACCAGCACCCACTTCCCACCCCTAGTAGAGGCAAGACAGGAGCTTCAAGTACTTTGAAACTTAAGATCTTCTCCACCGGAGCACCTTCCAGCCCGGCAGCTGTGAGGAGCCTTTGGGGAGCATGGGACAGGAAAGGAAAGAAAGCAGCATCCCCTGCCCTTGCAGAACGGAAAAAAGAGGCCACACACTCAGTGTGGGTAAAGCAAAAGGATTTTGTTTAAAAGAGAAAAGTCTCCTTCCCAGCTGTTCAAACACACAGGTCTGCAGCTCAGAAATGAAACCCAAACACCCAACAATGGACCACATGCTGGTACTCTGCTGCGGAGCCTGACAGTTGCTGGAAGAGACCAGTTGCTTGGGGGCAGGAGGAAAAGAGCTGCAGCCCAGCTAGACAAACTCTTCTAGCGAGCCCTCCACCATTTCCATCCCTCTGACAGCACAGAACAAAACTGAACCCCATGCTGGTTTTAAATCTTGTCTTTATTTTGCTGGCCAGGCCTTCCAGACATAACACAAGTGCTGCATCTATGTTGGTTTCAAGTCAAACCATAAAAAGGGCACAATAGGCAAACACAACTGTTTTCCTCCAGCACTGTTTTTATGAATGTCAGAGAAATATTTTTAAGTAGAAATAATACTGAAGTTTCTAGTAGGGCCAGCACTCAGCAGAAATTATCAGAGAAGGACATCTGTAACAGTCCATGTGTGGTGGGTGACGTGCCAGGAGACGGCTCCTTGGGGAGCTGGGGGCGTGTGCAGCTAAGGATGGGCGAGTGGAAAGGCAGCCCACCCAAGGATGTGACACAGTCCTGTCTGCAGCGCGGTTTATGCTGCTTTGCAAACAAAAATCGTGACTTGGCATCAGGAAAAATCCCTGCATATCCTCACAAGAAAATAACCAGAGGTCTGCATGCTGCCTGGAGGGCTGCAGCAGGTCACCAAGGATGGCAAAGCCACATGCTGAGCTGGCCCCTGCAGCCAGAGATGCCCTGAGCTGGCACCTCAGACCTGGGGAGTACCTGCAGCAAGCCCGTCCACGCTGCACTTCTCAGCCACGCCTAGACAGTCAGTCTGGGAAGACCTCCTGTACTGAGCTGTGACCAGCTGCCACGTGTGCCCTTTAACGTATCAGCTGGGGTTTCACGTTCTGGGCTTGAAAACCTGTATTTCTTACTCCCTGTGACATGGTGGCCTCTGCGTTTCCCCGTACTGAGCTGCCAGATCCGGCACAGGAATCCCAGTGTTGCTCAGGGATTTCTCCCCTCTCTGTGGTGCAGAAACCTACCAGGTTAACCAGCTAAGCTCTGCTTAACAAAACCTCTGGTCAAGTAGAGGCACCCAGCATGGGCATGAGAAATGAAAAGCGAACCCAGAATCGGCTCCCAGGAATGTTATCGTGCGCTTCCATTTTCCTCTTTCACTGGAGTACAGCTCTGCTGAGGTTTGTCACCTTCAAATCCAATTTCTCCAAAACCCACAAGGACTAAAGGAACTGCCCTCCTTGCACACAGGCAAAGCTAAAATACCCAAACAAAATATGAATGAAGTTCATGGCACACAAACTACTGGATCCCTGGAATCCTGATAATGTCACTTTTCTGGGAGGATTCTCACGTATTACCTGCACCAGTTCACTTTTGATGAAAGATCTGTGTACAACTAAGCAGCCCAGGGAAGCCAGCGAGACAGGCTGGCCAGCTGTCAGACATCTTTGCAACCCCAGTAAACAGCTTACACATTCTCAAGTTAGGAAAAGGTAAAAGCTGAGATCCAGTTTATCTGGAAATGGGCAGATACCTGCAATGCTCCCTTCCCATAGCTACTGAAATCCGTTCCTCCGGGGCTCTCGAGTGCATTTTGCTCATTAAAAACCCAATAAAAGTATACTGCTGGCAAAAGCTGCAGATTTCTCTCCGAGCAGGGTAAGGATAACAGCGGCCACTGCAGCGCGAATCCCTGCCAGCAGAGACCTCAGCGCTGAGCTGGAGACAGCCCTGTCCAAGGAGCCATCCATTCCCGCCAGTGTGCTCTGGCTCTGCAGAAGCCGCCAAGGAGGTAACCAATTAGTGTCATGTTTGAGCTGTATGATCTTTATTCACCTGTCTCTTTCTCTGCGTACAAAGTCGAGTGCAGCACAGATATTCTGTCGGTGCCTCGAGGCACAGCTCAGATAAAATAGCATCAGTGTCACATCACGTGGCCCCAGTTTTATCAGAAGCTGGACTGAGACCAAGCTGGTTTCACACAGGCCACTGCACAGTCAGCACAAGATAATCGCTGTTGGTTACGACCATGGGCGTCCCAACATGAGGCACACTATCACCCTCCACTCAAGCTGAGGAGGTGGAATACATCTGAGGACTTTGATAAGTTTGGGGTTTGGAGATCCAACTCACCTGTCTCCTGGCTTAAACTCTCGTGAAATCTTTGTCTTCTTCTTCTTGTGCTTCCGCTTCAAGTTTTTGATGGAAAGAGGGATGCTCTTCTTGCGGCCAGTGCCGCTGCCGCTCTGGGATGAGGCAGTGGAGCTAGCAGAAGAGGTGACAGAGCTAGTGTCATCTGTGTCATCAGCTGCCTCGTCATCAGCATCTTGCTCCACGGACTGAAGCCGGTAGTCAGACGACCCCTCATCTTTCAGCAGAAAGGGAGGCTGCTGCTGCCGCGCTGCTGCTGCTCCCCCTTTCTCCTTCCCCGTTTCTTCAGGCTGCTCCTCCTTCCTCTCCCCAGGACTCGGCGCACTGTTGGAAGAGTCATCCAGCTCACACTTTGATCCAGGCTTAAGCTCTTCTGATTTCTGGTCCGCAGCTGCAGACTCTTTGTCAGGGGCTTCACTGGAAGCCTGGGACTCCGGGGAGCACGACATGATCTTCACTATCTGCTTCTTCAGCAGCCGCCTCACCTAGAGAGAGCAGAGCTGGGTCAGACAGCGAGCCTGCACGCTCAGCCAGCCGGGAACGGTTAGCGCTGTACACAGAGGAAAACCGCACCTCGTGGGCCTCTGCACACCTCATCTACAGCAGGGGATTCTGCACACCAGCACCTCATCCCTGCTCTACTCAGGAGCAAACACCAGCTGGTTCCCGAGCAGCTCCGGATGAGTCCAAGGAAAGGAAGTTTTGCTCTTTAAGGCTATTCTAAGCATATTCTGAACTTTCTGTGACGGAAGGTCACCAGAGGCTGCACAAGTTAATCCATGTAACAGACACAGCTGTAGAGCGAGGTCACCACCTACGCTGCTGACACCCCGTTCTAGGAACACCGCTGCTCTACAAGCCAGTATGCAGAAACCATAGCGTGACTCATCTGGCCTAGGAAGCAAAGGCTTCTTTCTTGTCTCACTGCAGCCAGGATTTAACTGAACGGTTCAGCTCCACAAGAAACCCGAGGTCATGCTAATGAAAACGACGTGTAAGAGTCCCGGCTGTCAGCACGCCAGCTCCGACACAGCTTGACCCCTGCAAGGTGACACCTCTGTGTCCAGTGTCCTGTTCATGTTCTCTGGTGGCATTAGCTGCGTGCTTCACCCAGTGCAGTCACAGACCGCTGTACAAGGTGACTTCGCTGCTGGCAACAACAAGCCATTACTCTTTACAGCCACCACTTTGGGAGTCACATTTCAGACCACATGACTACCAGGAAGATTTCTGCTTTAAAAGCCACAACGACCAGAAATGCCTAGAGAAGTCGATGCCTCCCTCAACCCCTCAGCTCACCTTTTTGGCAACTGATCCCTCACCCAGGACGCAGTTCCTCTCGGGGCATTCGCAGGTGATTTTTGCAGGTTCCACTTTGTCCGGGAACACATAGAGACACCTTTCCCCAAGCTGCCTCTGGGCATGGTCAAAGCACCCAAGACGCTTTACCCTGGCAGAAGAGGAGGACAGCCATGAGCACAAGCAGGAACAGAACCCAGCAGCCACCAGAGCCTTCACACGGCTGGCATGACCTCATGCCAATGGCACTTCTTCTGGGGTGGCAGAAGCTAACACCACACCAAATCTTTTCCAGGCACACAGTTCTAAAGGAGTGGGAATCTCAGCAGGGATTGGGTGGGGATACAAAGAATTTGGGTGGGACACCAGTCACTCCTCTCCCTCTAGCTCCCTCTCCCAGAAAGAGCTGCCAAGAGACATTTGAAGTTGTCATTGTTCTTCGGTGGCGATTTTTTTTTCTGTCATTCAAGAGCTCCTCTCCTCCAGCTTCCTTACGAGCTCCAGGCAGGAATGACGCTGCATTGTGCTGTTACTCATCTGACTTCTTTCGGTTTTGGCCAGCCCACTTCTGCAGCTGCAGCCTGCAGAGGGCACCAGATGCTCCCTCAGCACCAGCCTGGGTCCAGAGCAGGACACCTCAATCCCCTGTTGCACACACCAGTTAAAGATGCAGCCCTGCTCCAGATGGAAGTGCAAGGACAAGGGAAGAAGTGGGCTGTTGCCAGACACCGCTTTTTTCTATGCACCTGTCAGCTGGAGATTGGAGAGGACTGGAGGGGTGCTAGCCCCTGTGTTGGTAACTCAAGTGTCTGATAGACTAATCTGGAAGCTATTCTCCCACTTTTTTGAAGCTCTGAAATACACAGGGATACCACAAGGAGAAAACTGCACCGGAAGTGGCAGCGCTGTGTCTAATCGGTCGGTAGGCACGTCACCCACAGTCTGTGCAGGCCCTGGGCACTGGGAGTGAAAACGGGTTTTCACCTGGTCTCACCTGGACAGGTTCTCCTGGCTGATTATCGAGGGAGGAGGGCTCACACTGTCAGTACCTCCAGGACAGAAGCTTTTAGTGATCCAAGTAACCTTTAATTCTACCACCTGTACCTACAACGTAAAGAGAGAGAAGGCAATTTAGTTTGAGAGGCTTTCCTAGACCAGCACCCAGGATCTGAATGTTTACACACAGGAAAGCGGCAAACCCGCTTTCTTTCATCACTTAAGGTGACCAAGTGCAGTTTTACCATATCCGGGACCATGACAGTGCTCCCATAGCATGGCTCTTGGCAACACCGAGAGCTTCTACAGTTTTTAACTTCAAGACAGACAACACCTGGCTTGGAAATGAAGCTACAGTACATACAGATCAGTGGCCCAGTGTCACAAAGACATGCTAATGGACTTGGAGCTGCTCCCTCTTTCAGCAGAGTCAGCAACACTTCTCCCCTTTTGGAGATAGCACGCAACATGGACCAGTTGGAGAAGGTCCAGAGGAGGCCACGAAGATGATAAAAGGGCTGGAGCACCTCTCTTATGAGGCCAGGCTGAGAGAGTTGGGGCTGTTCAGCCTGGAGAAGAGGAGGCTCCGGGGAGACCTGATAGCGGTCTTCCAGTACCTCAAGGGGGCCTACAAGAAAGATGGGGAGAGGCTGTTTAGTAGGGCCTGTTGCGATAGGATGAGAGGTAATGGTTTTAAAATAGAGGGGGGTAGATTTAGATTGGAAATTAGGAAAAAATTTTTTACGATGCGGGTTATAGAACACTGGAACAGGTTGCTCAGAGAGGTGGTGGAGGCCCCATCTCTGGAAGCGTTCAAGGCCAGGCTGGATGAGGCTCTGAGCAACCTGACCTAGTCAGGGATGTCCCTGCTCCTTGCAGGGGGGTTGGACTAGATGACCTTTGAAGGTCCCTTCCAACCCTAACCATTCTATGATTCTATGATTCTAACATTAAGTTTCAATAGAAGAGGTGCTTCTACCACCCTACTGATCAGCAGTACCGGCTTCTAAGTGTACTGGCACGCGATCACCTCACAGGGTGCCGGCAGGGACCCTTGGGAGGAAAAGCCAAGCCACGTTCAAAAGTCCTGTCAGTCCACAATGAGGAATTTGTCACCTCAGAAGAACACAGCCACAGTGCCTTTGCTCTTGGAAGGTTACCATGGCAAGCTGACTGCTTTGAACGCCAGAGACCGTTCTGTGCAGTCGGTGGCCATGAGTCAGTTTGTCGGCCCTTACCTCCTCCACCACCACTCTGAACTTGCTTTTCGTGCTCAGAACCGGCTTCACACCCGAGAGCCACTGCACGCTGGAGAAGACTTTAGAAGGCCCAATGAGGACTTGCCCAGGATAAAAGCCGTATGAATCATCAAAGAAGAGACCCTGTGGGGGAAAGAGAGGAAAAAACCAGCATAAAGGACTCTTGCTTGTAAGACTTAAGATTCCGGCATTTCCCTTCTCTCATTCGTGATCAGTAAGATTAACCACAAAGGAAAAATCTACAAGTTGCCCATCTCCTGAAGCTCATTCCTCTCCGGCAGCCCAGCCGTTCCCATAGCAACCCGCTCTGCCATCCGTATGGGACTGACTCTGGCGGGGAGAAGCTCAGGTACTTGGAGGAAACAAAAGATGTGAGTTTCCATACAAGTGTTCCCAGTGACAGGTAGGCAAGGTGGGCTGAGTCCTGGGCAAGGGCACCCATCTCTTTTCCATGCTCTCGTTCAAGCACCTATGGCTTTCAGAGCCAGAGGATGCCTGCCTTTGCTCCTCTGCTTGTCAAATAAGTTTGTAAATATTACTCCTGTCTTAGGCAGATTAGTTAATGTGACAGTTCTTTGAAAGCAAAACAAGATGGTAAACACAACAATTGCTGTTCTAGAGCTCTTTCCCACTGCTATTTAGAGTGACATGACGAGCCAAAGACACAGAACATGGGGGCGGCCAGAGCAGTTTAGGGTAGAGAGAATACTGAGCACAAAACTGCATCAAGTCTTGTACTTTGTCAGAAAGGATAAGAGCAGTGCAACAAGATCTAAGCCAGGTGTCTAACACACAGCCATTCTGAGTGTGGGATGAACAGCAATACTGGAGACAACTCACGTTTCAGACCAAACCGCAAGTCTCCACAGGACTGGGCACGCTTTAAAGGCAGCCTAACTCAAAACAAGGTATCTCAAAATTGGGTAACCAGAAGCTGGATGCTGCTACAACATCCATTTAGCAAGCGCAAAACATACTGCGCAACCCAAAGGAGCAGAGACCAAGGTACTGGAGAATATCTAGCGACAGACCACTCCTCTTCTGTACAGAACAAGAAAACCACAGCAGCACATCCTACTAAACTGATATTCCATTTACTCTTCGAGAAACAGGCATCAAATTTTTAACAGAAGTGCAGTTTGAGATCAAAGGGCCTTTGCTTTGAAGGCTGGGAAGGGTAAGGGCTGGCTGCATTGCCAGCTCCTAGAAATCACACGTCCCTCAGCCAACTCCAGTACCACTGCCAGGAGTGTGGTGAGGCCCTACTGATGCCGTCTGGAAGAACATGCAAGCCGTCGGCAGCCTCTGAAGGTGAGAGAGGTTAGAGTCCATCCTCACACAGGGAACTCTGTTTTACTCAGAAGTTAGCAAAACCTTCCCCAGCACGTGATTTGGAAAATGCCAGTACGGTGGCAGGTCTCCATTCAGAGAACGTGATGATTACAATAGCAAGAGAGACAGTGTTTTACACTGTCTGGAAACATGCTTCTAGCAGAACACCTTTTAAACAACACGCCCTTTTCCAGAAGGGGACAATTCTGAAAGCATTAAACGGAGTAAGGGCCTTTTTAAGCATGTACAGATACAACGAGCAGACACTGAACTGCCTTGCTATCAGCCAGCTGACTGCATGTTACGCAAGCTGTTTGCAAGGAAAGCAGCTGGATACACGAACTAATACCTCTTCAAAACCCACTCATTACTAACATCACCTTGAAGCTACATCCTCTTACACTTACTTCAAGGGAAGATCTAGTGAAGTGTTTCTCAGCTGTGATGCATCGTTTAATTTTTAAGATTAATCAGTGCCTACAGTTTTGCCCCGCCCCTCCCTCCTGCACAAAAAGCTTACAAGGTGAAGGTGATCAAAAAGACTCTCAGGAGAACCAGAAGCTCACCGAGTCACTGACGTGAGGACAAACATCATACAGCTTGGCTCCATCTTCTGTGCTCATAGAACACCTGGAAAAGACAAGAGACACGGTCACATTTCCTGAGCCATCCATCCCAAAAGCAAACAGCTCCAAATCACCTGACGCTGGCCGAGCAGGTCTGTCCATGCGCCCAGCAGTACAGCACTGAGCCTTTATGGTCCACTGGTTGTAGACAAGCTACAAAAGAGCTGCCTGATACTTAAGAGTTCCCTTCAGCACGTAAAAAAAAATAATTAAGTCATACGCAGGGTGCTGGACAAGGTTTATCTGCTGCAAAGTCCCGTTTGTTTCTCGTACCTACACTGGAACCTAACAGTGATCTGGGTATACCGCTTCGGTAACAGCTGCACTTCCAGAGCCGGCGCTGCTGGGATTTCAAATGATCAGGAAGAGATTTTGGGAACAGCTACCTCATTTTACACAGCTGTGCATGAGCCGGTAACAGAACCCAAGCAAGGTTTTAAATCACAGCAGTAACTGCAGGTGACACAGACAGGGAAAGTGGAGCTATTTTTCACTCCCAGTTTAACACACGAGAGCCTTTCAGTCTGGGTTAACCAAAAGCTAAAACAATCAAACTCAGACGCATCTGCCAATCACCTGTTACAGCTCTCGCATTACTCACTTCTGAGAAAGACTCGGAGCTGTCTGCAGGATTGTGGGTTTGGTTTTGTTTTGTTCTTAACATCAGTCACCACCCAGTTCACAGATGGGTTGTCCCCCAGCTGCCGGGCCCGTAAGCCTCTTGGCCCTCCACTGGTTCCTTCCGTCGCAAAAATGTTTGGTGGACAAGACAGGCCCCAGTAACAGAGTGCACGTGGTGAGTTAAGGTGGTTTTAGTTCTCAAGTAACTCTGACATGCACAAGGAACAGAATCAAGATCCTTCTGCTGGCTTTGCAGAACAGACTAAGCTAACCAGATATTTCTGTCGACATTTTTGAAAAAAGCATTCCTAATACAGCTACAAATAAGAGTTAAGAAAAAACAATGCTGTTCAGTCTTGGACTGCTTTTTAATCTGTGACGAAAAGCACTAGCCTGCAGGCTTCTACACTTTGATAGGATTTTTTTTTTTTTTTTTTTAAGGTAAGAATCCTCCCTCCCTGCATCTCAGTGAAGGTATGCACTCCTACTGAGAAACAGTCTGGCATAAGCAATCCATCTGAAAGCCAGGGGAGAAGTGCAGCTTAAAAACCAAAATACTTCAGTTCTGGGGGACTGATCTGCTGGGATTGAAAAAATTGCCACCTTTCAGACAACTGCTCTTCCAGAGGGTGACCAATGAACCGCGGTGTTTTCAGAGAAAGATGTATTCTTACTCTATATCTGAAGATAACGCAAGCAGATGATTTATCAGGATGTAAATGAGAAGCCCAGCCTGCTTTTAGCTCTCCCAAAAGAGATCAGGATCGTGAAACCCAACGCTTTCAACAGAAAAGTAGTACCTGGCTCCATTGGAAAGCTTGAGGATGACTTGGTTCTTCAAATCATAGACCTTGCCCAGCCAGCAGTCATAGGCTATGTAGTCACCATACATGAAAGGCTACGAACAAAACAGGAAACAAGGCTCAGAAACACCAACCCTTGCACTTTAAGCCACCCAGTCAGTCCTCAGACAACACAGACTAAAGAGCAACCTCAAAGGGATTTATGACAGCAACGGCAGATCTCACTGTAATCCAGAATAAATGTACATTGAAGAGTTTGCTCGACAGTCAGCACACAGCCTGGATCCTCCACTTAAACAGCTCAGGCCTTCTGGGCTTTTTTCCTCGGATCTTAAACTTGCTAAGTTGCACTTGCCAATATTAACAGTTTTTATTACTGAGCCTAATATTCCATCTCAAGCAGAGAAGCCTGTACCCCACTGCCTTTCCATGAGCTGTTTATTGAGAAGGGTTGTGACACGCCTGCTCTTCACTCCCAAATTATCTTTTTCTCAGAGGAAAAAGAACGACGAAACCCTATCCCACCCGGTCTTTGGAAATCACCCGCTCACTCAGGAGGGAGAACCAGGTAGGTTTCAGACTGTTCCAGCTCAACAGAAAGACACTCGACTCCCCTCAGCATTTTTATAGCCGGTTTAAACAACAACAATACTGCAGCTCAGCAGCTCTGTGCCGCTGCCGTGGGGCTGCCCCAGTCAGCTGCTCACTCCAGCCCATCCCAGTGCAGATGTTCTCACACAACACAATGTCAGCCTGGCCCTCCAAGTCAATTTGGTCCCAGCGATGTGATCAGAAACAGAACAGACGGGGAGATGAGGCGATGCTGCATCATCTTCTTCCAAGGAGGACGCTTTCAGCAAGTTTAAAATAAACCCAAACTGCAGATGCATCTCGCACAATATGGACGCCTCCCTTGCATGTGTCACTTGGAATACAGCAACACCCCCCAAACCAGCAAGCCCTGGCTCCACGTGTGCTTTGGCAGTGTTCTCACCCAGATATGCTGCAGGTCTTTGCTGTTGACAGGGTAGAGGATGCAGTTGGTTCCTACCAGCTTCACAGCACACTCTATGTTGACATCAATCACAGTCCCACACTGGCTGTCCTGAAAGCACAAAAGAGAAAGAGGGTTATCACCGAGGGAAGGTCCCACCTACACACCTAAGTGCTCTGCATACAGATCAGAAGTGCAGAGACAAACTTCCAAGATTAAACCCCCTCTTAACCCTTCAGGCCCTTGTTCCGAAGGGGCATTACACATGACCCTACGATAACTCAGAAGGTGAGAGCACTATTAAAGCCCTGTAGCGTTTTCTTCCCAGCTGGAATTTGCAACGCCTGCTAAAGCAGCAGCTCAGAGACTCTGGCATCTGGTCAAATAAGACCATGCTATGTCATCAGCGATCAGCATTTACTTGCTTTAAAATCTGCCTGGATCCTTGGTCTACTTAACTCAGCAGATCTCCGCAACTCCGCAGGAGCATCCTGCAGGAACTGCCCTGAGTCAGCAAAGGCAGGGGTAGATCATCAACCCAGAGCAAAACAGAGTCTTTAAACCTAGCTGTGACTTCTCCTGTAAAGCTTGATTTTGCAGGACATTATAAATGGTTTTCACTTGCTGCCATGCTAAAAAAAATATCTAGCACTTTGAGTCAGATTTCAAGGTTACAAGCCAGACATTTTACAGTTGGTCCAATTACGGGATGGCTGTCGTTATCTCCCTCGCTTTTTAGCAAAGTTTTAATCTTTTTTGTCCCCAAGAAAATAATGTGTGCTGTCAGGAGCCTTCTGGGGATGGCTTGGCAGGGAGCAGGCAATGCGCACGTTGCTCACATATGGCAGAGGCCTGCGAGGAAGGGCTGCTAACCCAAACACTGTCAAATGCGGCAGCTGCCCTGGCCTCCCGACAGCTGGGACAAGCGATACTCCTCTTTATTAAAGCCCACGAGTCCGTTATAAATGCTGACTGAGGGCCAGCACAACAAATGCCCTGCTATCAGCAGCTTCTGACGCTGTCCTTATCTCGAGCATCAAGGTCTCCGCTCCAACAGGACTTGAGTGTAACACTTAAGGGCTTGTACCCTGTGAGAAGTGGATTTGTTTGCTCAGTCCACTTACAAACACGCTGCTCTCTTGATCACGTTAAACATTTATTCAAGGCTTTCACTCAGAGCCCTGGGCAGCCCGCTGGGGAGTTCAGGAGTTTGCTGTGCTCAGCTCATCCAGCCTCAGCTCGGGGTTTGGTAGTTAGAGCAGACACCCGCGCTCCAGGACAATTCCTGGGCAGACGGCTCGGCCCGTTTGGCTGGCTGGCTTTCCACCTGCCTGCTGCAAGTCCTCTTCCTCACACCACACAAACCCTCTGCTCCGTGGCATGCTGGCTCCCGAGGCGGCGGCAATGAAGAGACCGGGTCCTGCCCCACGTGCATAGCTGTGCCAGCGCGGCCAGGGGCTGGCAGAGCCCAGAGCAGTAGGGGCTCCTTCCCCCCAGCTGCTCCACGTGTCACTCCCATTTCTTTCCAGAAAGGCTGGGAAGCAGAGGAAACCTTTCCCAGCTATGGCTCCCTCACGGCAGAGAGCAAAGCCCAACGCAGCTCGCAGCCTGCGCAGGTACAGCAGAGCTGTACCGTAACTCTCACCTGAAAAGTGAATCCAGCGTAGCTCTGGCAAACCCCGCAGCAATTCCAGCCGCAGGGTGAGCAGGGCTTACTCAGAAGTGGCACCTGCTCAGCCAAAACCCACAGCTTCTGAAGCCAGAGCACAGCCACTCACCCTGCTTCTCCTCCAGATAAGTATACCCAGTCTATCCCACGACCGTGCTTTGCAGCTCAGGCCCCGTGTCTCAGATTGCTTAGTACTCGGAACAAAAACCTTCAAGAAACAAAGCCCTTGCCCTACACTGAGCACTTCAGAACTTATCTTTCCTTTATCAGCAGCCAACATGACAGCAGCTCCGAGACGTGATACAATCCAACACCTGCGGTTTCTGTGCATCATCTTGTCTCTGGGCCCAAACCCTCTTTTTTACTGATGTGGAAAGACTAACAAGTAATAAAAATGAGACTGGGGCGACTGACGTGCACCCACACCCTCTGCCCGTTGTCTGGCAGGTTCCCCCTGGAGAAGACGCCTGCCTCCCATCTGACACAGCTGGGTGCCACCCGTCACAGGCAAGAGCACCAGGTTCCGTTCAGCTTGCTTCTTCCAGATGCAAAACACCTCAGCAAGCACAGAGCGTCGCCTGTGGTTGAGAAAGCAGAGACCGATGTTGTGAGCTGCCCCAGAAGCTCCAGGGCTGTTGAGTCACCGCTCTCCTCCCTCACCTGCCACTGAACCCGCATTTATTGTGAGTTTCTTTCACTGTCGCCGAGGGGTTGCGCTGAATCACTCCGTGAGATTACAGCAGCGCTCAGCAACGCAGTCCCGCAGCGAGAAGTCGCCAGCTTGTCTCGTCTTCCACGGCAGGTCTATGGCCGGAGCGCGGCTCCCCACCGGCCTGCTCGAACACACCCGTCCCGTCCTGCTCATTAGGTGTTCCAATTAACGGAGAGGCCAAATGAAATGAGCTGACATTCCACAGCTCTGTTACAAAAACCAGCTTCCATCAACCCCAAAAAGGAGGTGACTGATCCTCGTTAGAGGAGTCGATGGGTTCAAGCCCCACTTACACCAGAATTAAGTCCACTCCCTGGCTTTCTCCCTGCTTCCCCTGGTACCCGACAGCATGCACCGTGCTGGAGATCATTTAAGCAGCGGCTTGATGGAGAAGTGACTTTCCTTCTCCAGAGACAAGGCTTAAGGCAGACCAGCAAACTCTCATCTGAGACAAGGGCAGCTCAGCAAGCACAGGCTTAAATCCCGTGTCTCCTACCTCTCCCTCCTTCTACTCCTTCCCTCAACACTCTCTTCGTTATGAGGGGATCCTTACACCACCCTCTTATTCCTTTTTTTTTAAGAGAGACAGCATGGCCCAGCACCCTTTGAAGCAACAAAATCCAGGCATCTGACAGATTACAGACCCATTTCTGATCTTTCCCCCAAAATTAGTGTATCACCTGGAAAATGAGCTCTGCCGCTCTCACCACCTCTCATCCAGCCGGATTAGATTCGCAGGCCCGCAAACGCAGAGAAAGTGAGCGTTTTCTGCGTTACCCCGGAGCAGTCTTTCCCCACGCTCAGTGCTCAATGAGAAACACATGAATTTGAGTCAGCGCTCCTCTCTTGAGGAACAGAGGACCGAGTCCTTCCCGCACAAGGTTAAAAACAAGCCCCAGGACAGCGTGGTGAATACCGCCTAAGTTCCACATTGTGCGTTTGCCAGGCCAGCTGGCGCAGGGCAACCATCCCACATCCTGAACTTGGCAGGCTGACACTTGCAGATTTTCTATTTTAAATGCTCTTGTAATTTTTTGAATACATCTGATGAACAAGTGAAGGTCTCCTTTGGGATAGAAGGAGTTTATTGTTTCATTTACCACTGACACTTAAAACATCCTTGAGGGTAAGGGGAAGTGTAAGTCATCTTCAGATTGGCTATGTTTTTGAACAGAGAGAAGAAATTGAGTTATACCCTCATCACTCCATCAATTAAAATAATTAAGTTATCAGCCACTAGTATGAACGGTCAAGCAAAAGCCAGTGTTTAAAAATGCAAACAGACAAAAAATGAGCATGAAAAACAACTGCTGGGCAACGTATCTACTGATATACATGCAGCAAGCCAGAGAAGCCAACTTCTGCTCAGATGAGTATGGAAATTGCAAACAAAAGCAGCACACCCACGTTTGCCAGGAGGAGAAAAACCTGCTGTCCTGAAAGCTTAAAACGACTTAAAGAAGCATCGCAGAACAAGGAGTTGAGCGGCAGGACTCAGAGCACCCTTCTGAGCGAGAGGGATACGCTACAGCGTCCAGCTGGGCCAGGTTCAACGGCCAATACTTCAATTTGCTGGCTGTTCATTGTTTTGGATTGAAACGCTTTCAAAGAGCTGCAGTTTTAGTGAGATACACTGACTCCAAATTTCCATTTCAAACAACAATCACATTTCTTAAGGTAGTATTTTGTTTCAGCATTTTTCAAATTACCCCCTAAGGTTTTTCCTCCCTTTTCTTCCCTCTGGAAGATCCTGTGAAAAAAGGGTGGGTTTCCTTTTTTTAATTGACAAAAAAGGCTTTATTTAAAAAAACCAAACACCCAGGTCAGAAAACGGCTTCCCCATCCCCGCAGCAGGCTGCACACCATGTGGGGCCACCGCAGCAGTCCGTGGCCAGCCGCCTGCTCCATCGCATCCCTGGTAGCCACGCTGCTGGAAGCGAGTCAAGGGAAGAGAGGCGTGCGCACGGCAGCCCATATGGCTCAGGGTTCCAGGGCAGGTGCGCGCGACAGCAAGAAACCACAACCCAGCTAAGCTCCTAAAGGGACCACATCTCATCTGATCATGGATCTGAACAACACTGCCAGAATTCCCTACACAACAGCCAAATCCACACACCTCTGATAAGCAATAAGCACAAATGCTGAACAACTAGCACAGAACGACTTAAAGCAGTGCCCAGGAAGAGCAACGGTACCAGTTACAGGCTGCTGACTGAGAACCAGCTGCTTTCTGCTGACCTAGCTGTGTCAGATGTTTCAACGTATGTCTTGCTTCAGTAGTGCTGGGATTTGCTCTGTTTCTGGGAGAAATTGGACAAGATGGTGTTTACTGTGGATTGAGAGATCTCCCTGCAAATACCTCCTCAAAATTCTCTACCACAGCACACCAAAGGCACGCAGTGGCAATGCAATCTGCCTCCGCTCCAGCCTCCCCGTGAGGTCCAGGAGCGCAGGTCCACACTCCCCGACATCTCAGAATGGATTGATTCAAAACCGAAAGGATGGCAGAACAGACAAGCTTCTTGTCTCATTACCTGACGTTATCAGGCCCGCGTGCTCAGGAGACCTTTGCAGATATGCAACAGCAGAGAGGCAGCCTTATCAGCATCTCATTTTCAAAGGATGCAGCTAGGTCTATCAAACACTAAAAATAGAACGTGCTCAAAGCATTACCGCTCGGTTCCATCCAGGCAATTTGGCAAGTCTTAGAAATCCATGCAGCACTATCACAATCAAAAAGGGACAAAGAGAAAAGCACTTACGCTGGAGCTCATGTGTCTGACCACATCTCGAGGGACCACAGAGCGATCTTCAAGCTTCAGCTAAGGGGAGAGAGAGAGAGAGAGAGACACCGAGTTTAGTGACCCCAGATGATACGTAGTCAGAAATAACATGACAAATACAAATGCAGCGTCCCAATCCTTCGGACGGAGAAAGTTTTCAGCAGAGGATGCCGAGGCACTTCCAAACACCGAGTTAACCCCCTCGACACATTCGCAAAATCCAGCTGGGAGATCTGAAACACAGCAATCAGGCGAGCCGTCCACAACTGTGCTTTAAGTCAGACATCAACAAGGGCGCAGACATTCTGACGCGTTCATCGCCTCAAGTCTCCCTCTCCACCTCCTCCATGCTCACCCCACATCATTCCCTACCCACATCAAGCCTATGTGCTAGAGAGGACAGAAGCCACAGGAAGAAGCGCATTACACCCCAGTTCTGTGTCTCATCCTGAACGCTTTTCACCCAGGACACCCCCAAATATCTGTGCAAATCCTGTTTGGCCTGGACCATTTTAAGCAAGGTAGTGTAGAGTGAGAAGTCTTAGCTGGCAGGGGAATTGGTGCCAAATTCAGTGCAGCAAGCACTTGTCTTGGGGAAAAAAAAAAAAAAGGAAAAGCAACGGCTGTGTCTGCACTCAGTAGCCCCCAGGTCCACGCAGGTAACAAAACATCGACAGGAGCACGGATGAAGTCGCAGCACTGCTGACACTCCAGCTCCTGCTGAAGCACTTGCTGGCAAAGCGCTAGTGCTGGCAACAGACGCGGCTGGACCGTCACGATATATTTGACACCAGCTCACGCAGAGCTGCGGGCACCAGGAGTCGTTACCTGTAAGGGGAGGTATCGCCTGACGGACCTCCAGCGACTGCTGGTCAGTTGGCCAAGGGATGTCCTTCCAGAACCGCTCCATCAAGCTGTTTCACTGGCCTGAAACCACCCGCAGGCTGGTTCATTACGTGTTGTCAGCAAGCTCCGAACTGCAAAACGCAGCTGCCAGCGAATACACCAATACTGAAGTGCCACGGGAGGGATAACCTCCCAGGTATGCCAACACGGAGAGCACGAGACTGAACTCCAGTTTCAGGCCTGCTCAGCTCACAGCACCTCAGTTAAGATTTCCTGCTGAACAGGGAGAAGTGGCATTTGCATTGCGGTGGTCGAGAACACACTGGCGTTGGTGCATCACTGAGCCCCACAAATACACCACGTGCTCTGGGAAGCACCACATGAACGCCGTATCAGGGACAGAGCCTTTCACATCTTACAGAATTTTTCTCTCCACTCCTGCTGCATTTGTTGCTTCTCCTTGTTGACCCCCAGCCCCAAACCCACTATGCTCTGTCAGCGCTTCACCCTGACCCCCGCCCTAGCTCACAGCCTGCATTACTGAATCAGGCATAAATCTATAATCCGCGGACAGGATCCGGAATCAAGCCAAAGCACCTGGATATTTATTGCCTTCTTGACGGCATGTTTCAGTGAGGGAGGAAGAGAGCCAGCCAGCCAGGCTTTTAGACCCAGCTTCTGGAGTCAGAGCTCCACCGGAGCGGGAAACCTGAAGCCTCCCACAGCCCACTTCCAGACTGTGGAAGCGTTTTCATCACCTCCCACATCCCACCAGGGTACATAGACATCAATTTTTATCCAGATTTCTAAAGTTATTTGTTAAAATAAGTACAGTGTAGATAGCCTTTTACCATCCCGAACCAGGCAGCAGCGGTCACATTCCAGTAAGTACCCACACGTGAGCAGCAGTTTGGGTATTTTAACTGGAGTTCTCTTGCTACAGAGCTCCAAATGTATAGTCATACTTTCATTTCGACACGCATTAGGGCAATTTAATCTCTGACATGTGATGTTTAAACTGATGCATTATGTTTCAACACATCATTGAGCCATGCTGCTCTGCTCTGTATGAAACACCACCTGAAGAACCCAGATGGAGAAGACAAGCCGGTGCTACCTGGCAGCGCAGCACTCGTGAGTTAGCCAGCTATGGTAAGCCAAAGCTGTAAGTGGGTAGCTTTCCCATTCTGTGATCCTTCCTGAAGGATATAATCACACAAATTCTTCCCAGAGCAAGGCATAAAACTTTCTCTGGAGGGGAACATCTCACCTGTTTGCAGCTCTCCTGATTTTTAAAGGCAGCACAACTATTTTCAGCTCCATGTGCCAGACTCACCTGCCTCAGTTGCTAGGATAAGCAAGCCAAGCAGTAGGCAGAACGCTAGCATCAAGGATAAATACTTAACAGGTCCGTCACCGCACAGAAGAATGTCAAAACCCAAAGACACCCGGCCAGAGTGAGGCACAACGGCTGTGGATGAACACAAGACAGGTCAGCCCCTCACCTGGCAGCGAGGGAACTCAATCTTGGAGAAGCACTTTTGAAATAGGTACTTACAGCTCCGTAGCAATATTCACCTCTGTGAAAGTCAGGATTAACACGACTAGTTGTATGTCCTAGCCATGTGCCCTGATAATGGCCCCAAGAGTAAGAAATAATAGTTTCCCAGAGATGCTCTTAGCTAGCACTGCGCTCCTGTATGCCAAACACCCTCCAAACATGTTGTGCTGCCTTTCTGAAAAGTAAATTCACATTTGTGTGTTAAATAAGGCAAACCAAAAGATACTCATCACTGCGCACACATCCTACCCAGGCAAAAAGGGCCGACCAGCACACCAGGAGCCAGTTGGTGCACCGACACAAACAGAAGAGGCAGAAGAGCTCTGGCACCCATTTATTCCCTCCGCTGTTCAGATGCTCCCGTGGTGCTCAGCGCTGGTGTCTGAGCTGCACAGATCTACCAGCCAAAGGCACCAGCTGCAACTCGGAGAACACCCAACACTTCACCAGGTCTGACGATGCTCTCATACCCATGCAGCGGGAGGGGTACAGAGATTCTGGTTTCTGCAGAGAGAACAAGAACCAGCAGGAACACGCTCCCCTTCCCAGCTGAGTCACCTCACCTCAGATGAAATAAGGCAGCTATTACAGCTCACACCTCAAACTGGGCCGATTAGGAAGGGACAGACATTTCTGCCTCGCTGCTGAGCATTTACTCATTAAGCCTTGGTAGCTTATTGCTTCAAACCATTTGTCTCATTTCTTATCACAAACTTGTAATCTGAAGCCAAATCTTCCTGTGTGTTTTGGGTTGTTTTTTTAATTAACTGCAGAGGGCAGGAGATAAATCTGACAGTGAACCCGCTCCTCGCTTTAGCGACCAGTTCAGCAGCTAAGGCGTCCTTGGGCAGGGCTGTGCTAAGCTCACACCGTAACGCTCCGGGCTTAACCTCTCAACTCCATAAAGCAAACGGGAGCCAGGGGGCCAATTTCCCCCTCTGACAACTGCCTTCAAGAGATCAACACGAGAGCAATTTATTTTGACCATTTGGAGTAGCCACCAGTGCCAAGTATTGCGGCAGGTAAATAAGCAGCAATCACTTCTGACGTTTAGTGACAGATAAGGGAGTTGCTGAGATTGACACAGGGACAACCAGCCCTGGCAGGTGTGGATCCAGACAAACCCAGCGCTGAAGTACTCGGCGGCACAAACCCCTGCTCACTACCTGCATATTTAAAAGCAGAGCTTAAATTTACTAATTAGCTTCTCAGGTTTGTTGATAGCATCATTGGTACCCAACAGCGGACAAAAATACCCCTCCGCAGGCACCAGCTACCAGCTGTCCCCCCTACCCCTAAATGTTTTATCCAGCAAAGGGGAAAAGACAGCACACAGGTGCTTACTGCCAGCACACCTCCTCCCTTCCTATTCCCATATTGTCTCTTTTCCGCATGGAGCAGGAGTCTTGATATTTTACTTTGGGAGAAATAAAAGAAGGTAATTCTGCCCGCAAACAGCAGCACTTGCTTTTGCTATGGCCACACTTCACTCCAAGTGGGCAATGCTGTCACAGGAGACGACTGCAAACAAACTGTCCCCTGCTCCAGACAACCCGCACACAGAAGCCAGGGGACAAGCTAACACACAGCCGGGAACTGTAACTTTAAGGCTGAATGCATCCACGTGCAGTTGCTGGTGGTTCAGTCTCAATCACGCCAGCACGCGCCTCTCGCGCAGGCTGCCTTCCCGCTCTGCGAGGAGTCGACTGCTCAGCGGGCCTCGCAGGTTCAACCCGCGCCTGCACACCAGGAAGGACAGGAGGCTGTTCCTGTGACTCACCGCTGCCCGGGGCTGAACTTCCCATCACAGTTCCTTGCTCTTCGACACCCAGTGACGCGCGGACCGGGGAGCACACCTCTCGCCTCCATCAGCCCTGGTTTTACAGCTGCCGTTCTGCTCAGCTGCCCTGCAACGCCCTGGCTACAGAAGACACCCGATCCAGCGCAGAGCTTGCCAGTGCCAGCTTCATCTGTTAAAGTTCACGCTTGGTCAGCGCTGTCTCATATAACTTCAATGTCTGGCCAATGAAGAGTAAAATTTGCCTGAGGGTGCTAGTGCGATCCCACAGCCTCTACCTCCAACGCAAGCACTGTGGTGAGGAGAACACCAGTTTCTATTCCAGATGCTTTCCAGATTTTATCCTCCAAAACAAGAGCCCTGGGAACAAGCACATAAGGATGGAGGAGAAAAAGCAGCACACAGCCACCCTCCCTTGGTAACTGCTTATAAAAATGGGAATACAACACACACACACAAAAGAGGAAAGCACAATGCTGGAGATGAAACTGTTTGCCTGAGCTGCTATACGATGGTTGCAATGCTTATCCAACTAAGAGTCGAAGGGAACTATCTGTTACGGAGGTTGCTTCTGCCCTTTGAGTTACGCAAGGACTCGGCCAGCAGCGGTCAGCACCTTGAGGGCAGGGAAGCCAGGCTCTGACCCGCACAGACCCGCTGCCGCCATCCATCCCGGGCTGCTTCTCCATCTCGCACGTCCCAGCACTTTCCTCATACATCTTGTGTAGCTGATCTCACTTAAACCATTCCCAGGCTCTCCTCCTATGTTTGCCAATAAAAAAGTAAAAAAGAAAATACCCACCATTTTATAAAGTGTGTCTTGTAATAGGGATGGCGAGTTTTCTCAGTGGGACTAAGACAGAAAGCGTGAGGGGGGGAAATGAACAATGCTCTGCGGATGTATTAGCACTCTCTTGTCTCCTCCTCAGTCAAGTCGAGGTACTGTACACAGAAAACACGGTACACTTCTCTGTGCCAACAAACAAGTGTTGTGACGGAGGAGAGATGACTAGACATCTGATTTCTGTCCACGTTTAACACCTAGAAGTTTCGTCTCACGTGTATCGAGGGTTTTTTAAGCTGCGCTGGAGAGTGCTCCTGGCAAGTCAACTCGCTGAATCTGTTCTGGAGTTAAAAATTAAATCCCTCCCCGGGGCATCCCTCCAACTCCAGCTGCCAGTGTCCTGCAATCCCCACGATAGTATTTCTGTTTTGAAGGGACAGCACCTACATCTTGGAAGTTGTGATTGTAGCATCAATGTTAAGAGAAGAAAAAAAAAAAAAAAAAATCAGGTTAAGAGCAAACCATAGGAAAGCAGTCTATTGCAGCAACAGCTAACAAGGCACCAAAGAGCTCTCCAGTCCCAGTACAGGCCCAGAGGCTGCTCCATAACCAGTTCAAGCTAAATCCAAGTGCCTGGTGCTCTGAAAAGAGACAGCCGTACTGCACGCAGCTGAGCGGCTCCTCACAGGTCTTCTGAGTGACCTGGCCCCTCAGTGCCTGGAAGCCCACGTGGAACGGGACACGGTGTACCACATTTCCACGCCTGGTTTCTAAACCTGAAAGATCCTTTTTGCCAAAGGTGAAGCCACGATTCAGACTCCTGCACCAGGCAGCACTGGTTTGTGACTGGGACCACTGCAGTGCCTTTACTGGAGGTCAAGGGGAAACCTCCTTCCTACACGATGCAGCTCCAGGCCCACCACCAGCTCCAGCACAGGGCACTAAGAGAAAACAGCAGCCAGCCCCAGTCAACGTCCCTCAATTTTTTAAAATTTTAACTCTACAGTCTAATTACACCCCCAAATTCACTTCAGCTGAAACAGCAGTGCAGCAGCCATCTCAACACAAGTTGTTGTTACTTAAATCCAAACGAGGTACCTAAAATAGCAAGTCAGCTGCCCAAATACAGCACAGATACAGAGTTAGATGACAAAGGTTCAGAAATTCAAAGACCCAGAAGATCTGAAGCCAAGATATTTTTAATACCATTTCAGTATCAGCACAGTACTAGTGGCATCGCACACTACTCTCGGGAAAATATGTTCCACACACAAAGTTCCCTTCCCTTGCAAGACTTGTGTTACGCTGATCACATTGTATTGCACACGAGCTGTCTAAAGAGCAGGAGCAGAGAGGAGAAAGCAGCGAGAGCAGGGAATCTCGTGGAAGCTGAGACTTGGTTCACACGGCAACGTTTGAAGTGGCACGTGTTGCTTCGCTTCTAACAACTGGAGGCTTGCAACCACGCTGGGTTTTGTGGGGAAGGAAGATGGAAGAATGGGGCAGAAGAAAGACCACTAGAAACTTAAGACTCCTGAGAACTGCAATTCTGCTACCCAGAGGAGCTGAACAATGAGCGAGACAATGCGGAGTGTTTTACAAACAGCCCTTGAGGGATGCAGCTGCAAAAGCGTGAGAGTAAATCTTCGGCACTGGCTGGCACAGAAGTTCTGCGGTGACGGCTCCCAGCTACTCCTGCATGGCAAGCACACGCAGTCTGTGGCTCTTCCAGGCAAAAAGTTCAAAATGCATTAGAGACAGGAGGCTGTGGAGACTCCCGCATCACTTACAGGAGAAACACGCCCTTCTGGGACACGGTTTAGGCTCCTGCCTGATCTAGCAGCGGATGTCAGAGTGGCGCGTGGCTCCCAGCACCCTGCAGAGAACAGTCAGTCACCGCTCCGCCACGTAACTAATGCCTCAGGTGCAGTTGGCTTTTCGAACATCATCGTTCTGCATTTCCATAATATCATGATATCGCCTGTCATCTCAAAGCACTCAAAGAATTACAAAAGGAGAAAATAGTTAGAGTTACCTAGGAATTGCACTAGATTAAAGAAATTGTTCAACATGGCCTGAGTTAAACTACCTCTGAAAACCCCGAGTGATTCAGGAACACGCAGCTCCCCATTGGGATGGGGAAGAGCGAGGGAAGGGCAGCGAGCAGCATATTTCTTCCCTTTATTTAGTGCCAAGGAGCCCCAAAAGCTGCTCTGGGCAGTGCAAAAGGCCAGGCTGACGATTAGCTGTGGGAAGAACAGGACAGGGGCAGGCAGGGAAGTGCTAAAATGCCCCCCAAACCTGAAATACATGCTTCACAGAAGCTAAGATGCAATCAAGGCAGCTTTGCAGCGCGGGCACGGATAACGTATTTCAACTCTTTCGTGCACGCAGCTACCAGATCTGAATCTGCCCATCGCCCGACATTCACAACCAGCAGCACAGACAGACTCACCACTGAGCCCAGCCCAAGCAGCGCCTGGTACCCGCCAACCACCGAGGATTTCACTGCACGGTGTGGACACAACACTTTTTTAGAGCACAAGCAAAAGGCGTGACCCAACGGAGGATTTCCCAGTTTAGCTCAGGAAGATCCCATTGCTGGTAGGGATGAACACAGCAGCTTCCAACCCCCGGCCAGCACACGCTGCTCTGAAATAAACCTGCCTGGCTCCAGAGGAGCGTCCACACCAGCTTGCAAGCCCTGTGCTAAGGGGACATGCATTTTTATCAAATCACACAGCAATTGTTTACTGGATATCAGAGCCAGGCAGCTCCAGCCATCTCCTGGAGTCTTTCAGGAACCCCGCAGGTGACTGCACGGAAGGCAGCGGAGCAGGGAAGCCTCTGCATCACCCAGAGGGGATCCGGCAGCCTGAGAACCACCGAACTACCAGCTCCGCATCGCTGCTCCCGCTCAACACTGCCAGCGGCACGGGAGGGCTTGTGACACAAGTAGCTTCAAAATCCCGCTGTGTCATCCGTCCCTACAACCTCCCAACACAGCAGCCCCCCAGGGACCCGCAGCTCTCTGATTTGTTTTTATGACATATTACGGAGACACAGAGACCTGCAGTTGTGTCACTCAGTTGAGTTCCTTCCAACTCCAGGATGAAGCTCCCTGAGCCTCCCCTATCTACACCTACCTGCAATGGACCTGTAGCTGCTTTTGTCCCTGTCTGCATTTCTAACCACGTTAGAAATGTGTGGGTTTGGGTTTTTTTCCCCCGTTATTTTTGAGCAGTAAAGTTCCTTGGTGGCAGAATATCTTTCCATCCTCTGCAGGTACAGAAGTCCCTCAGCAGCACAGTTCTGGTCCTTCACTTGCAGCATCTTCCCCTCCTCCCAACAAATATCACCTTTGAGCCTTCTGGCAGAAAGGCACTGAAAGGCTCTACTTTCCTTTTCCTAGAAGTGGAATTCAGCTGAAAAGTCTGAACAAATCACTGGATGAAACAAAAGTTCAGTTTAACTATAATGAGGGCAAACGCTGTGCTTTGGAGCAGAGGAATCCTACATTAACGTAAATCTTTTACTTGGATTTCCCTGCTCTAAGACTGTCAAACATTATTTATTACGCTGGCAACAAATCACTTCTGTAGCTCTGTGAATTTACATGGCATTCCGGAAAACACTGCAAGACAGATTCCCCGGCCTGGTGAACGCACCGACCTAGAGCCAAAGCCAAAGTGGAAGGCAGTAATTCAAGGGAAAGAAGACCAGAGAACAGAACGCTGGGTTATTATTTAAAGGAGAAATAGGTCTGGGAGCACTTCCCAGCAGACGGAGCAACGCAGCTGGGAAGGAGGATCCTTGGGGGCAGAGCAAGGAGAGCTGCACAAACCCACCCTGCTCTCCGCTTCGCTTGGCCGGTGAATCACAGCTATAGCCAGCAACAGCAGCTCCCAGCTTCTCAGCATCCTCAGTCTCACATTTTTAGCTCATGCACATAAAAGCTGAGCACCACCGCCCATCACAAAAGGGATGAGGCACAGGGAGCCCACTCACGTGTAAGCCTGGCTTCGATGCCCGAAGGAGGGATGAAGCAGCAAAGACAGGCTGGTACCTAAGGTAACAGCTTTGATTGATGGAAGAGGGCCTCAAAGCCGAGACTCAACAGCCAGGGATGATTTCCAGTGCAACTGGGACAGGACTTACAGAAAAGTTTGACTTGGTCCAACCTTGTCATCAAGCACTGCTGGATTGTCTGTCCAAACAGGGACAGACCCTCACCCCAACCAGTAACCAGTTCTTGCTACCTGGGAATGCAAGGCAATCCCTGCGTGTGCAAAAAAAGGTTTACAAAACCTTAGAGACCTGAAAAATCATTCAGACAGGACGAACATGATAACGGTGCTCAGCATAAAGATATGGGAAGTTAAAGTTTAAAAATACACGGCTACGACTACAACTATGGAAACATCTTGTAAGAGAAGATTTACTGACTGGTAAGTCTGGCAGTAAGCCAGGGAGTCCTAGAGGGAATCTCTGAAAGATGTCCCCCGTTACAGGATTTGATCTAAACACAGGATTTTTCTTCTCAGCAGCAGTTTATGGCAAAAGATACGATCCCCTTTCTCAATGTTTATTCTTCTTGCTTCGTGAACTCAGTCTTCTGGGTACAGCAGTTCTGGGAAAATCAGCTGGTTAACAGAAAGGCCAAGCCAAGCCTAAAGCATCTCCTCCAGGTGCAACGTCTAACCCCCCCCTCCATTTTCTTACAGCAAGATGGCTGATTAAAAGCAACACTGCCCTACTACCTCTGCCTAGGAATCTGAGAAAAGCTTGACAAAGAGCAGTGCTCTATCACCAGATGGCACTGTTACCTGAAAAAAACCCAGGAGACCACAGCTGCAGACAGGAGAACCTGGGTGGAAGCAGTAAGTGGAGAAGCAGACAACACTTCACCTGTACATCAGCCAGCACTTCTCACTGACAGGATGTCAACGCTCCCCCAGTAAAGCCTCATCTGAAACCCAGGTCAGAGCTAGTAATCCCCACCAAGATGACAACAGCCGTGAGGAGCTCAGCACCTCCGTAGATGCCCAAGCCCAGCTTGTTGAGAGACGCCCAGTTCAAACAGGGCCTAAGGGCACGGCTGTGGAAACTTTGGTGAACACCCAGGCATCCAGGGTGAAAGCAGTGGCTGTGCTGATCTTTCTGCCGGTGTCTAACAAGGTCTAAGCGCGATGCATCAAGGTCTAAGTGCGATGCATTTGACTGCTAGAAGAGACTCCACGCAGGAGAAGCTCACCTGAACGCTATCACCAACCAGCGCAATGGGGTAGAGCAGAAGCCCATTTTGGCGACCAGTCCAGGGATTCCCAACAGCCCACTGTTTCAGCTGTGTTCCTCCTTGTGTGCACAAAGAGTTTGTCCAGTAGCTCTTTCATTTACCTGAAGCAAAAGGATTCCTCAAATTGCTGCCTTGGAAGGGAGATGGCAGCCATTAGGCAACACGTTTTCAACCTTCTTGCTGGACCGCGGTGGGGTTGCCATCTGGACAGCATCATGGGTGCAGAAATTAGTCACTCGCCATGCTGAGCGGCACTTGGGGCACGCTGCCAGGCCTGGAGGACAGAGCGGGGCTGCTGGAACCTCCATCTGCCTTTCCAGAGGATCAAAAGGATGCTGTGAGCAAATCTGTGTGACTACTGCTGACCAATTCACTCCTGAGGCACAGTAAGCGCACCAGCCCTTTCTACATCTTGGGGTTAGGAACACAGAGTACATCCACGAAAAGTGTTCCTTTGCTCCATTCCTGGAGCAAACCAGCTCGGTTTCTGCCGAGCCAAACCCCGACTCTGCTAGGCTGGAGGTAACTCTGCGCTAGGGAACGGAGCATCTCCTCTGCCCTTGTGATCAGGTCAGCAGTGTGCAGGAGGAACCCGTTATCAGCCCGTAGCAAAAACCCACCTTGCAAAAACTGCCAGGGAACAACGAGGGAGTCATATCAACAGAACATCACCGTGCCTGCTTTCCAGCTGGTTAGCTCACACGCTGCTGCTGTGAATACAAACCAGCCATTCAAATCAGCTTCTAATTGTTCACAATTATTCCCAGACAGCATAACCTGCAAGCAGCTTTAAGAGGGCAGGCGAGTAGGAGAGAAAGAGCGGGTTAAGATGCCTTAACAAGATTCATATATTCATGCTTTGCAAGTCTCGCAGCCTGCGATCTCCAGCAACGCTGCTGCTCTAACAGACCCCCCCGCCAAGACGTGCGCTTTGCATGCACCAGAGGAAGACAATCATGTTTCCACTCCTCAGGTTTCTACTCTTTCTTGCTCCAGTTTTTGGACTGGTTCAAAAATTAAACAAATAATATTTTGGTCTACCCCCGCCGTTCACAGTCTCTGCGCACACAGGCAGTGTGAGCAACACTATTTATAAAGCTGCTTAAAATTCTGGACACAGCCGGAGCTGTTTGACAGGATGTCAGCCACGCAGCACCCAAAGGTAGGCGGCTGACACAGGGTGGTGAGTGCATACAGCCCACTCTTCTTCCCCGTTCTTTCACCCAGAGCCTCCGCTGCCACCCTCGCGGGGTCCCTTCCCCCAAACAGTGATGCTGATGATCGGTGCAGTTCTCTCCTAGGAGAGAGGCACGGTATTACCCTCGAACCCCTAGCCTGTCAGCTTTGGTTCACACAGCAGATCCAACGCGAGTCCAGCCTCCAGGTAAATCTCCTCAGAGGACGGAACCCAGAGGTACCTTAACGACAACGTTCCCCCACATCCACCATGCCTGGACCCAGAGGTACAGCACTGCCACACAGCCAAAACGCTCATCGAGCTGTTAGGAACCACAGTAAATTCAATGAACTTAAGCAGGATTATGTTATCAAGTACAGAATCTCCTAGAGGAGACAAAATAACACCAGAAAGCGATGTATAGGTAGCTCGAGCTGAAAGCACAGCATCTGCTGTGTCATGATACGCTCACAACCCAGTCCTGGGCAGTGAGCGCGTGGAGCTGGCCAGTCTCTCCCGTAGCTTCTCCGAGTTTCATGCCTGCTCTCTAATGAGAGCATCCCCTTGCAGAAATATTCCTGGTTATCTCACACGCAGACCACGCTCCCAAACACGTGGCTCTGCTTCCCGTGAGGAACGCTGTGCGAACAGACAGGCTGCCCGGAGCCCGGGGAGAAAAGGTAGAGCAACGAATTCAACAAAACACATCAGGACCTGGGCAAATTTGCTGGCTTAGCTGGAAAATACAGGATGCTCAGGCTGGAGATGGGGGCAGTTCCCAAAGCCCAGGGAAACTCTGAGATGTAGATCACAAGGAAACCAGTATCGCTGCCTCATCACTGGGACGCAGGCAGAGCAGAGGGGTAGGGTCACCCCCAGCCCCTCCTCGCCTGGGGGGAAGGTAAGCGCTGTTTTCGGAGGTGCAATGACTAACGCTAGCCACAGGACACAGCAAGCATTCTGCAAAGGCTGTCTGTTCAATAACACGCCTTCTGGACCAGCTGCATCCACAGTTAAGACAGATATTAGCTTAAAAAAAAAAATCAAAGCCTTTACAACTAGTTCAAGCAGCCTCTGGAACGCTGCAGAGAATCCACCCAGAGCTCAGTGACAGCGTGGGCACCCCGTGCGTGCACCGACTTCTGAAAAACAGCACAGCCGCTCCCCCAGCTCCCGCTGCAGGCCAGACCGTGAATGCCAGCGGGACAATGCCGCACAATTGCATCACTGCTCAAAACACCTCAGCTGCATTTTCCATTCACTGAGAGAGCTTCCATTATCCCCCCCATGCACAAATGCTGTACTGGCCGTTACAAAGGGCAGGAAGAGCCCCTGTGAATCCACACAAGGGCAGTTATTTAATGACTGTCTGCAGCCCCTGCACTGTCATGTGCCTTTCCCCCCCACCCCAAGAGGTGGATTCACCACTTGTGGAATGGCTGAGGGAAGACTAAAACACCTCCCAGCCACAGCACGTTTAATTCATTGCCTCCTGTTTGTGCATCCTGTAATACAAAAGCAACCAACCTTCAACTCCCTTCAGCAGCTCTGGGAAAATGTCACCGGGGCTGGTGACAGAGCGATGCAGCAGGGACAGGAGCCTGACTCAGCACGCCCAGAGCACAGCCTGGTTTCACGTCCTTGCAGGGGCTGGTCCAGTGGCCTGACTTCCTCACTATCTCAGCCAGAGCACAAAGCTTTCCACACCGTATTTAAAACCCACCAACGCAGTCATACAACACTACGGCACCATTTTGCCTTCAGGTGTTTTCTAGGCTGGCTTCTGAATTGTTTATCAGGCTCTCCAGATCTGAGCCAGCAACCCAAGACAACGCAGCACTTGCCCAGCAGAACATCCAACATCTGCACGGAAACACTGCTCTCCGCTCCGCCTCACTCCACAGGTATCTCTTCAGTTATTTGGCAGGACATTTCATGCGACAATAATTTAAGATTACAGCTTGGGGAAATCTTTTCTCCCCCTGTCCCTCCCCTGGCAACCGAGCAACCAAAAAGCACGTACATGGACGGCTCACAGCAGTCACTGAGCCGCTGGTGAAAGGAAAGACACAGAAACCAGAGGAGCAATACAGCCAGATGTTCCCTGGTTTTTTATGAGTACACACAGTTCCCATTCTAAACCTGCTGAAGTCAGATCATTAAGAACCTCCCTTGCACAGGCTTTAAGGGTAAAATCCTGTACACCTGGCGTTAATCCTTGCCAGCCTGGTTTTCCCCTGGACAGAGCATCAGACAAGAGTAAACCTCTTGCAGGTGTACACCCTTGTACTCCCCAACTCTGCCTGTCACAGCCCAGCAGCTGCACAGCAATCACAGGTCACTGGGGGGAAAAAAGTATTTCCCAAGATGCTCCAATCCAGTTTTCAAGAATGGCTTAGGCATTTAGGAGACCCAGCATCAGAAAAGTCCCCAGGGGAGCAACACACTTCCAGGCCAGCCAGGAAACCGTGGAATCTTCCATTTCTGACAAGAGGAATGTCTCAGAGAAACCTGGAACTGCCCCTTCACTAGAAACACTTCTAAAAGGTCACCTCTTACAGGAAACACGGGGAGACTGACTGTCAGCAGAACTCACCTTGGAGCCGACCATCTTTCCCATAAAACTCAGCCTAAAGTCTCAGAATTTTCCCAACTGGGTTTTAAAATGGTTTTAAAGGATGCTTCGCTGCACCCCTCACCTCTGCAGAGATCAGCAGGCTGCTCCTAGCATGTGTTCAAAAAAGCTTTTTCTGAATCTGTACATCATCATCATAACATGGGAACGTGTCTCTATTCCCTTCTGGGCCTAATATGACAAACATCAGACAGAATCACCCCCTGTAAGGTGTTCCAGTGCAGACCTGGTTAGAAGAGATGCTAGAATGGCACTGGGGGATGTCACGTTTGACTCAGCAGCTCTGCCAAATATTGTGCACTTACAAAGTGCATTTGTTCCCCTCCCGCCCTTCCCACCCCTCTGTCAGACCTGCCAAGCTCAGCCTCAGGTCCGAGATGCGCCGAGGTCTTTCATCTCAGGCATCTTCCCCCTCCCTGGCCTCTCAGGTGTAATACGACAATGTAAGCAGCCCTTAGAGGAACAAGCGCTCACTCCAGACAGCGTGAGCGAAAGGCAGTAAGAGCCTGTTTGCCTGCAGTCAGCACTCCTGCCTCCAAGCAGACACACAGCCAGTCCGTAGGAGGCTTTTTCTTTCTTTTCCCCTCCCTTTAAGAAAAGCATTCACCTCTCTGAGCAGAAAGGCACGAGATTCCTCGCACAGACGTGACACCGAGACTTGCGTTGCACCTGTGCTAACAGCCTCTCGGGAATATCTTAACCAAGAAGAAAAAACACTAAGGACAAATTACACAGCTAATGGATTACAAAGCCCCTGACCCCTCTCCCTGCCGTGGCGTGACTCCAGATGGATGCTTTGTACACCCGGATGCCTTCACATCTACACAGCAAGGAATAAAAGAAGCCCAGAGAACAACTAATCAATGGCCCCATCTGCAAAAGACATTCTACTGTCTTAAATGAAGTCAGTTATCCTTGACAGGGAGCCCCGTATTTCCTGGAACTGGAATTCACTTGATGCCTACTTCCTAAAACGGCCTTCTTTGAGGAGATACTGCTGTGCACGTATTCGGTAGGACAGTGCGTGTGGTGCTTTAACGCCAGACTCTGCCACAGGCCGTACCCATAACACGTTTTATAACTGAAGTGGTTAGAGAAGAGGGATTTCAGCCCACCACAACCCCAGCGAAACATCGAGCCGTAAACACAGCTAAAGCAGGTCTGCACACACTGTAAAAACACCCTCACAAGATGATGTAGAACATCCCCTGGCAGCTGGAGCACAACTGTCTCTTCCTCGCTCCCACTCCCCGCAAACACAGGTTAACCGACCTCTGCCTCTACGGGCCCTGCCAAAACGCCACGGCGCAGACTGCCCCGCGGACCCCCGAAAGGGGACAGCGCTGCAGGCCTGCCACTGCGGAAAGCAATGGCTGGATGGCAGATTTCAGAGCCACGGAAAAGCCACGTGGCGTGAACCGAACAGCACAAGCACGACCATAAGCAGGACTGCTCTGAGGTGCTGAGCCCCAGCTGAAGGCTCTGTGGGTTGATAAGCCTCAGGCTGCATTTTATGGCCTAATTAAACACACAAACTAGGTTCTTCCTTAAAATTGCCCCTACTTATGAATTGCCACTCTATTCTCCTCACATTTGACAGGCTCCTGAACAGGATGTGTACCCTCCAGCAGCAACTCCAACCAAGTCAGACCAGCCCCTACCAGGATGCTCCTCCACTTACAACAGTGATTTTTACTTGAAAAAAAGATTCCCCAGCTTTGCAGGCTGTGCATATGCAAAGGTGCTGTGTCATCGGCCACGGAATGCAGTTAGCACTGGGATTGAACATGGCAGCCGTGAGAAAGCAGGTGCACCATTAAACAGTGGACAATAAGCCAGGAACCCGGCACTTCTCCATTTGGAGGTGTACACTCCACATATACTCAAGTGTACACTCAGACACTCAGGATACTGTCAGGATTTAAAAGTATGTTGAGCATACAGAAAAAGCAGCAAAAGAGGTGCTTTTGCCATGAATATGAAATGACACACTGCTCTCACCACAAACTAAAAACTCCAGAAGGCACCTGATGGGGCAGAATCCTGTAGCGAAAGGTCCTCAGCCATGAAAATCTGCGTAACGTAACCACCAGCCTTCGACCCGCTGCCGACAGGCATCTGATGTCCTTGTGTCAGGATTTTTTCATACATGCAGGTGTGCGTTATGAGATCTCCCACCTTTACAACAGATTCCTGCTGCAAACAGAGCGCCTTTTTCTCCGCACAGAGCCAGCCTCCATCCACGTAATTCATCCGTCCGGATTCATTTCTCATTGCCCCGCAGCTACGCGCCCGGCTCACAACATTACCTTTATCCCATCAGGTGCTCCACGGCGCCTCGCACCTCGCCACTCTCCTCTCCCTTGCCTGGGGCACCAGAGGCCGAGAACAGCGATTTGGACAGAGAAAACAGAGCAGACGGAGGATGCACGGGTCAGGATGCCAGCCCTAAGCCTTAAGAATTGATGTGCCATGGCATTCAGTAGGGCTGAAGCTGCTACTTAATTAGGCTTGCTTAATGAGTCATATTAAACAGCGTATATGTAAGAATAGGTTTTCTGTTCGTGCGAGGAGCTCACTGCGTTATCTAGGTGAAATGCTGCCATTACAATGGAGTCTCTTCGTTTTACATACTTAACCATGACCTACATTCCTCTGCCCAAAGGAGGCCCATCTCCAGAGGGAACGTGCCTGTCTCATCAGCCTCAGCATTTTTTCAGGGTTCACCGGGGATGGATGGAGCAGCCTCACGTCTCTTTGGATAACACACAGCCTACAGGAGCTCCAGGAGAGAGCGGGGCAAAAGCCACCAAGTTCAGGCAGTATGTGACCGGCACCCTCGGCTCCACGGACCGCTGGGATCCATGAACACCAAAGCCCCCGTGTGCCCCAACGAGCCTGGCCGGTTGCTTCACCTTGTTGGGCAACGGGTTGTCTCCTGGTGAAACGGCAATCAAGACCAGGTTTGAAGGGAAAGAGAAAAATCAGGAGAAGTCTTTGGGAGCGGTCAAGCAACCTCAACTCTTGTCTCCACAGGAAAGGAGCCCATGAGACTTTAGCAAAGAGAACGTGCAGACAAGCAGACTCACCAGCTGCATTAAAAAATAAAACGGCAGCAGCAACTCACATTAAGGATTGCACTTTACCCTTGTTTCCCAAAAGTTTTGGGAAATTCAAACTGCTTCCGAGATACAGCCTCTCCTCTCTACTAATGCAGAGCCAGCAAAAACCCAACCCCCTAAAACACCCCCTGCCCCCACTGCACCCTAAGAAAACCCCCCAAAAACCAGAAAGGAACCACAGAAGGCTCAAAAGAGAAGGGATTTGTGCAGAGCTCTGGGGCAGCACGTCCACGGAGCCAGGCCCACCCCTCAGGGCTTCCCCCGGCACACCACGGACAGGGACACAGCCCGCCCGTACGGCATCAGGCCACAGGGACCACAGCTCGCTCCGAGGGCATCTGGCTGCAACGGGAACCGGGAAGGGCTAGGAGAAGCAGCGACAAAACACACCTCACTGCCGCAGCCTTTGGAAAACATCCATTTGATCAATGCTTTCTCCCCATCAGGACGTGTTCCAGATTTACACTTTTTCAATCTTGTATCAATTTTAGATACTGGAAAACCCAACAGTTTTTACAAGCTAACCCTCATCATTTTTCTGCCCTCTCCACCACCACCAGCAGTACGGACCCCCGACACCTCCAAAGGCCGGTATCTTTGTTGATGCAGAGCAGGATACGCCCAGCGCTGCAACGCTCAGCAATACCGACAGCAGTGCAAAGAGCTCCTGCTTTGGTGTACGAGGCAGTGACGATCAGGAGGCGCACAGAGAACGTGCACACAACAAGCTGTCACAAAATGACAAGGATTAACTTGCACAGAAGTAGGTCTGAGATTTAAACAGATACGAGATCACCATGGGTGTGGTAAGAAATCCAGAGTAGAAAAAATTCCACGATTTTCCCTTTTGCTCACATCATTCCAAATGGAACAAACGAAGGAGAGATCAGGCTCAAAGTTCCCTCCAACTGGAAGGAAACAAGTGCACCCTCTCCTTTGTTATGGTACAAACTCCTGTCCTTCACAAGTGCTGAGACCAGGCTGGTGGACAGTAGTGAAAACGGCCTTGCCGTTCCAGACCCAGGCTACCCATCGCAGGACAACCTGAGCCTCGCCCTGCGCCAGGACCCACCACCACCACGGCCACCGTTCCCACCATGTCCTACTCCCTCACTGCAGCACCGGCGCCTCTCACCCTCCTGGTGCCGTCCAGCATTGTGTCTTCTCTCAAACTTTTCCATCCCGTGTGCCAGACTTGGGGAAATGAAACAAAGACCCCAAACCCAGCTGTGTGCAGGCACGCACTCACGCTGCTCTACCAAAATGATGCTCTTAGCGCAGAGGCGAGGGACAAAGGGGCAAGAGCTCTGCTTGTCCCCCTCCCTCTCCTCACGCAGCCCCCTGCAGCACTGCCATTTCCCTTGCCACTGCTGTTCTCAAACCTTAGCCACACAAACATACCCAGGAGTACAAAGCCATTAACCAACTGCTTCTGGCCTGGAGACAAGCAACTGGGGGCAACAGGAGAAGCAGATTTTCCGAGGGCCTCAACCCATTAACGGCTGCCTGCCCACAGAGCTATACCCTCTGCACAACAAGAAATCACCGATCTCACTGAAAATCCACAGAGAAGGGTTTATGGAGCCTGTGGTACGACATCCTCGAGGGCCACCGAAGAGAACGCTGTAAACTGATCTCATCTCTCTACTTCTGTCAGTGTCCAGACTCCAGAACAAGATACGGTTACTTTCACAATTACCTGAAAATACTAAGAGTCCGTAGTGGAACACTTGTCTGTTTAGAAGCAAAGTTTAACCCCAGGTTTTTAGGGAAATTTAAGCCAACATTTACATTTAACCTGAAACGTAACAAGAACCACGTACCTGATCAGCAGTAACACCAACCGCTTGTGGCAGAGCCCCGGCAGAAATACACGCGACCTCTGAAACCATCCCCTGCCTGCAAGGGTTGCACTGACAGATGGTTTGTACTGAGGTACTGCAATAATTAGTAAATTATTAATTGAACCGCAGACAACCATGCAGTTTATCAGAAATCTGCCTTTTCGGCCCCAAAGAAGAGGCAAACATCACCTTTCTGGGTGAAATTATTTAAAGGGAACTCCTGCTCTTACCACCCTGATTTCTGCATCCCTCAGGATGGAGCCTCCAACTGCATTCTTCCTATACTTGTGTCTTCCACAGACAAAGCACACGTCTTGTTTCAGCCCCAAATTCAGAGTTCTCCCCAGCTTTCAGTCTGGTCAGCAGCCTAGGCTGAGACGGTAACACAAAAATGGGAAATATTAAAAATAATTTATATGGTGGTATGGTACATGCTTGTCCATTAGTGCTTGAGTCTTCTGCCACAGCCACGCTCCAAAGCCTCTTCAGGATTATACTGCCACCAAAATTACATCACCCTCGGGCGTCAGCAGTAAGCCTCCTTCACAGTCACAGGCAGGGCAATGCAGAGAGAACTTCCGCAGGCTTTGGGTGTTGAGACTTCTACCAACCCCTCATCAGCTCGCTGAACAAAGCAAGAAGGGTAACTGCAAAGGGACGTGCTCCAGGGAGGTTCGCCATGCAGCCGCCCGAAGCCTCTAAGCCCCTCAGTGTTAAAGCACTTAAGTGCCACGCACCTTTTGACAGGAAACAGCCCAAAGATCAGAAGCTGGCTCACAAGTCAGCCTGCAATTCAACAGTCCCAGATCTATTTCATCTAGCAAAGATGATTTTGATACAGGAATCTTAAAAAAAGATGTCAATGAAGTTTAAAAAGAAGCTGCTGCTCTCCTCAAGCACAAGTGATGATCGGTAGAGTTCATCATCTCGAAAGCGGTGGTGATAAAGGCAAGCAAAATTTGCAATTGAATCCTACTTCTCTTCTAGCCCGCGCACCAATCACAGACCTCTCCTCAAAGTTCAAGTAACACTCCAGGGCTGAATGGATCAAGACAAACCGCAATTTTCCTCTTGCAGAACACCTCGGCATCAGAAGCCGAGTCCCACAGCAACGCCGCAGAGCCAGCATGTGGTGGATAAACACTTCAATGGTAAGTCACCATAGCTTACCCTTTCAGAGGATAATTATAAAAAGGCAATTGTGAAGATACTTGAACAGTGCACCAGCAGCATATTGCTAGATGTTACCAACAGCCTGGGCACTCAAACAACACTTCTTTTGATAACACTGGAAAAAACAACACCCCACCCTTGTGAAGTGCACGAAAGGAAGGAACTGAAAAAGCGGAGAGTTTCCTAGAAAAAAAATTTTTAGAAGTATCACTTATAGTGAAGTAGTAGGGTGGGATGAAAACAATACAGATCTATCAGTGTGACATTTTAACAATGCTACCACTTTCTGTGAATGGAGCACTGAGATGATCCACGAGGACACTAGAGCTCCAAACACTTCAAAGAGAACCTCTGATAAAGAGCTGTCTACCATTGCAGCACCTCTTGGCAGACGCGCGGCTTTCGATACACCTGAAGCAGCAAGACTTCTTAGAGTGCTTAGAGACACACGCTCAACACACCACTTGGGTTCCACCCAGGTGACTGCAGCAGCACCTGCTCCCAGTCAGAAGAGCCACTTACAGCCAGGTGGGTGTCAGGAGGGGTCACCTCACCCATGCTTTGTGGCCTGGGTGCAAATCACCAACCACATGCTGTCATTTAGGCTTAAAAGCTCTTCCTCTTCCCTGTCCCTAACGGAGGTTTGCCACTTTGCTAAATCACAGAGTAGCTGAAGGTGACAAGTGCCATCTTTCCCTGATGGCCCAAGATGAACTCAGAGGCAATGTCTGGAGGAGGCCAAGCTGGAAGCAGCAGCAGCTCCGCACACAGCACATACAACCTTGCAGTGTTCCTACCGGAGTCTCATTTCCACACGGGAATGTGACAAACATCCTTTGTTTTTCTCTTCTTCAGAACACAGATAATCCCGACTGCTTTGTTTGAAATGCTCTAAAGCATTTCAGTGGAAGCGCTGCCCTTTTAGCTCACATACCAGCGTCATTCATCAGCAGGAACACCCAAAAACCCAGCTCACCATCCCTCCCCAGTTCAGATGCAACACCGCCAGGCTAGCAGGTCACACCTAACTAATGAAGCATTCCGAGAAAACCCAAGAATTCTCCTGAAAAAAAAACTGGGAAAACAAGAGGGCAAATGGCTGCCCTGCCAGCCAGGGAGGCAAGGCATCGGAGAGGTCTGCCACCGACCAGAGCGGGTAGGGACCACTCTCAGGAGCAATGAACATGCTATTGCCCTGAACAACTCACCTCCCAGACAGCAATCCAAAGAGCAAAGGTAAGGGATGTCACGATAAGTGGGTGGGGAGAAAGCCTGTGAGGTGACAGATGCTGGTGTGGGGAGAAAACCAAACTTAGTCAAAGGGCATTGAACGCTTACAGGCCTCTGAAGCAGCAAAACGCTATAAAAATGAAAGAGCTATGAAAAAAAGACCTGCTACCACCACAAACCTCTGTCTGCAGCAGCAACACACCTGATCCTCTTACAGCACAGCAGGAAGCAGCTAAGAGCCGAGCCAGCAAATGCCCAAGGACTGCAGTCTGGTGTGCTTTCTGCCCAGCAGCACACGCAGGCTGGGCAATGACGCTCTGAGGGCCATTCGGTGCCTAATCCTTGATCTTTTGTTTTAAGCCCTCGTTCAAGTGCTGCCAGCGCTGTGGATGAGAGGCAGGCAATCTGAACTGAACTGGAGCTGAGCTCAGTCAGAAGCACTAACGAGAACAAATGGCATTTCACTGAGATTTCTCAGGCTGCTTTCCAGAACAAGTATCACGGATTCTCCAGCTCCCGGGGCGTTCGGTTCGCTGCCATCATCACATCAACACGACTCGTCCAACGCCAAGTAGATGCAGATACGAGCTGCACGGTGGACTTCCAAGATTGCTCATAAATGCTTCCACAAAACAGCTTGCTAGCCCACTTGGTACAAAGCAGTCGTAAAGATTCAAGTTCTGGAAAGCAAGAGCTCCCTGCCCCTCCACACGCTCACCCTTAGCGGCGTAAGAGCACAAGGCAGGTACAGGAGCGCAGAGACAGGAATCTGCCCTACAAACACCACCTGATCTTTTCATCCCTTCACTTCTCATCCCAGCCCTCCTGACAGCAAACACTCACCAAGGCCAGATTAGAAGAGGTCAATTAAGTTATGACAAGAGAAAGTCAGGGTTCCTGTCAGTCACCATGTAAAGTACACACAGAGGCAGGGCGGTGATGAGACCAGTCTGCCCCACTGCCATGGCCAAGGTGCTCAAACCCAACCCCGGGGCTCACCACCAGTCCCCAGCCATCTCCACAATCACTAAAGGTGGAAAAAAAAAAAGGAAAAAAAGCTTTTGCAGCAACTATGCCAGCTATGGGAGTTCCCAGATAAGACTATTTTCTCCACAAAAATGCCTTGCTTGCATGGTTGTACAAATGCTAATCAGAGAGACTGCCGTAATCTGAAGAGAAAGCAACAAAAGAAGCCAAAGCATCGCTGAGAGAGAGAATATCAGGTGTGAATACACACTGGGTGTGTGCACCTGGCTGCCAGCTACCCAGCAGAACACAGAATTAGTGCAGCACGCGCTCAGGCACAGTCACTATGCTGACGTAAGGCGTTATTCAACTATTTTCATCACTGTGCAAGAGCAGATACATACCGCAGGTACTACTACATGGTACTATATATGCTAATTGCAATACTATGGCCTTGCTTTAGTACCAGCAATCTGGTACTAATTTATGGTAGTGAGAAGAGAAAAATAATAATAATACAGACAGCAAGATTAAGAGAAAGCCAGGAACTTAGTCTGGATTGCTTCCAAAGCTCAAAGTGTCAACACGGGAAAAAAACAGAAAGACTCTTCCAATTAAAGATTTTACACATGCATTACAGTAACCACATCAATTACCGTATTTGTGATATTTACTTCCTGTAAATTATTAATCTAAGATGCTCAACAAAACAAAAAATATGAGAGCTGATCACATAATACTCCTGTGAAATACAAAACATCCTTGATATGGAAAGTGTTAAGTTTTCACCCAGCCCTTGGGCTCAGGTAGAGGCAGCCTCAGCACAGAACCGTGACCGCCGCTCAGTGCGGTGCAGCCAGAGCCAGCTCTGCTCAGGAAAGCGGGGTGGGAGCGGGAGCAGGTGCGACACGGGCTGCGGGAGGAGCGGGGCAAGAGCCCGTCTGGCAAGGAGATATACAGTCTGGGGATGGCAAGGAGAAAACGGTTGTGCTTCACCCCCTAACAGCACATTTATAAAGGCAAGAAGCTCCTCAGGAGCCAGTTTTGCTTTTCACAGGAAGAGATGGGTGTACACTGCTTGCACGTTTACGCTAGAAATTATGGATTCTCTCATCAAGGCTGGGACAGCTTCCTGATCCACGAATTCAAAGTGCACAGTTAGCTCTCAATGACAGACCTTCCCTGAGGGATACAGGAGCAGGCCGCTGCCGCAGCGCGAGCCAGGATGGGCGCAAGATGGCCGCACTGGTGCTGGCCTGGAGCGCTCACCAGTATCCCAGGGAGCTCCCACCCAGCTGTTTGTTACAGTACAGTCACCCTGTGCCTTCCACTTTGCTGCATCATTACAAAGCAGGTTTTGGCTGTGAACTCAACAAGACATGTCTGTCACGTGCCAGCACAATCCCCAACGCCACACAACGACAGAGAGGAAGTTTCCAGCCAGAGAGTGAAAAGGGCAAACGAGCCAGCTCAGCCACGCAGGTCAGGCGGTCGGGGTGAGGAGGTACTGGGCAGGAACACACACTGAACCCTACTGTCTGATTTTCACATATAAAGTGAGATATCAAAACACTGATAAACATTTTGACAAAACATTAGGATGTTAGGATTATAAAAATATCAATTAATGTATTAATAAATCCTGAAATTCTGTCCTAACCTAAGGTGCCAGGAATTGTGGTATTTCCAGGTGTTTCCTGTGCGGTGTCACCTTCCCTGCCGTGTAATTCTGTAGGGCGCTCCCCTCTCTTCTTTCAGGTATTTCAGGAACAGAGGTGCGTAGTCTAGGAAGCAGCTTGCTCCAGTCCAGAAAGCAGCTTGCTCCAGTCCAGAAAGCTTCCACAGTCAGGATAATTCAGGTGCACGTTCAATCCCAGGCTGCATTAAACACACCCCGAGGAGGAACCGTTACACACCACACCACCTCCTCAGGAAGGGCTTCCCAGGCTCCTTGGAACACACCCGAGAGGCTGGCCAGCCGGCCTCTTACAGGAAGCAAATGAATCATCCGCATCTGCAGACTTTAAAAAACCAAACAACCCAGAGGTTTTCCAGGAAGGACGGATATTCCTCCCTCTCCCCCGCTCCCATTTTCTGCTTTAAACCCAAGCCCACTAAGACCACGCTTCGGCATGGGGAACCAGAGCAAATGCCACAACCTGGGGCACAAGGACAGAGAAAAGGCTTTGACAGGAGTCACAGATGTTAAGGACAAAGCCATAAATATGAAGAGGCAGCTCATTACGTGCCATTTCCAGCCAGTTACACAACGGCGTAGTAATGCTAAATTTAGAAAAAGCAGCTATTTTGTCCAGTGCTGTTTCAAGGAACTTGGACTCAGATGCTGAACAGAAGCAGAAATATTTCTTGCAACAGTCATGAGAATTATTCCCTTGGATTACATACATAACCCACCTTCCAAGGAAAGAAAAACAACTTCAATCTTCAAAAGCAGACAGGAGGACCAAGCCAAAGGACAACTGGGGCCTTGCTGAAAATCTGATCAACTCTGAACAAAAGTATTAAGCGGTGCTCCACGCACACTCACCTCAAATCCTGAACAGCAAAGGTGTGAGGGCAGAGGCCAGCAGCAGCACTCGAGACGGGCCGCAGAACCCCACACCACGGGGGCCGAGACCTCGGACCCCTCTCCAGCAGCAGGTAAGGCCATAGCAGCCATTGCAGCGCCACGTGGAGTAAAGCCGGATGAAGGAAAACACAAAGGCTCCTTGGTGACCGGAGTGCTACTCAAGCTCCAACTGCGTTTCAGCGTGGCTGCTGCCAACAATTTCACTGAGGACCGAGATCGAGGACCAGTTATTTAACAACACATCTTGAGCCAAGAGGCCTGAAACACCCACTTGATTCTAGAAACACCGCTGTGAATAGTTAACAGCCTACACCTAGGCTGCTCTTCACCGACCACATTCCTAACCCAGCCCCGCAAAACCCACGGCTCACTACATTTATACCTAAACTTCTAAAAACGCTAGCTTACCCCGCTTAGCTACTCATATGAGTAAAACCAGATCAAACTAGAGTTCCTCAACAGCCATCTACTTTCCAAGCATCCCATTTTACAGACATGCCAAATAACCAACGTGTTATGGTTCGGGATGAGAATAACTTGCCCAAACACAAGTCCCTAGCTGTAACTGCACTGAGGAACATCAAAAGTTTTCCCACCACCAGACAGCTCACGCTCTCCAGCCCTGGTCAGCAAGGGTCAAACAGCAAAGGCGCTGAGCACACACCAGGAAAACGGCACCAGGAGCCGGGCAGCACTGACGCAGGCTGTCTCACCCAGAGTCACCTGAGGGGGAAAGCTCGTCACCTTTCCAAGAGGCACGGCCAAAGAGGCACTGCCACATCAGAGCCCAGAGAACGCTTTGAAGATGAAAGTGCTACTTACTGGCTAAGTATCCTTATCAGCAGAGAAGCAGCACCGTTTCTTACAACCAAAATGATTCATGTGTGCAATTCTTTTATTCTCAAAAAAAGTTATATCCTTTCAGAAGTAGGTGAAAAAATAAGTCAGTTGTGATGGAACTAATTCCAGCTCCCCCGTATCAGCGTGTTTCACTAAGCAGACAGCTCATCGTCCACTGATGAACGAGAACTGCACCCAGCCATTTCAACGGGAGCGATGCACCATGAACTCCCAGCTTTGGGCTACAAACACAGTGACAAGCCTTAAGCTCCTCATCTTTACAGCTGGCAATTAAACAGCCCCCCTTCACTCGTCAGTGTCCAAGTGCCTCCCTCCCAGGCAGAAAAGCCAACAGCTTCACAGGCAGCGGCAGGACCGAGCCACCGAGGCTGCGTTTGATGTGCGCTGAACACAGACCCGCGTGGTACCGCTGCTGCAATTTGATGGTAAAAACCAAATGCTGCTTAATGGAGCAAAGGCACAGCCACCTCGTTTCTCTTCAGCCCGAGAGGCTGTAACCGGAGGCTGTGAAGTGATACCACTGCAAATGCAAGCTGAGCAGGGCTTCCTTGTTTCAAATTTATTCCTGTGAATTAATTTTTTTTCCAGGCCTGGAAGCTACAGTAAGATACCAAGTCCTCCTGTCCTCTCCCAGCCTCCATTCATGCAGATGCTTGGTCTCACCTCCTACCAACAGCCTTCACGCTGCCCATTTGGTTCACAAAGTTACCTCTGTTTCTTCCCTCAACAGCTGGTGCTGTAACTACTGTAAAGGCAACGGCAAAAGCAGGGAACACATTAAGCTTTGCAATCGCAAAGAAGCCCAACTGCCTACCTAGCACATCCAACATATCTCTGTAGCAGGGAGCTGGTTGTTCAAACCCCTTGAAAAACTGGGCAAATTATTTAAGATGTAGCTTGACCTTTGCAATTTTGTATATTGGCTTCCGCCTGCTCCTCTTACAAGCCCAAGCAGCAGTTAATAGAGCAACCATCTCCAAGCCCTGCCCCAAACTAGAGTCTCATCAAGATACTGCTCTAGACAGCAGCTCCACACATCTCTAACTACTGGTTTGTTAAAATTCAGACCAGGCGCATGGTGCACACCAAGCTCACAGCCATCAACGCTGTTCAGCTTAATCCTCCCCACAACCTGAACCGAACGGCTCTGCGACCCCCTCCGTGGTCACAGAGCTTCTCTGGTCCAACACGCACCCAGCCAATGCAGAGGGGTGAGCAAAGCATGATGCCATTTCCTTACAAAACAACCCCAAAGCAAAGTCTACTGTACAGAGGTACAGATTTCTTAGTCTTAAAATCTGACCACTTTCAACTCATGTTTTTGGCCTCCACCATGTCATACTGCTATATGTCACACTCTGTGAGATGGAGGAATTCCAGCTACAGGGGCTCAGTGGATCGTTCTCTCCATTAAGCTGCTTCAAACCCTACACAATTCAGGGCAGAAGACAAATGTAACGTCACCTGTACGTCCCCTTATCCCTCCCACACAAGCACATATCCAACACACAGTTGTGAAGCCCACATCCACCATCAACATGTTGTCTCCACGCACACCATGCCCTGAAGATTTCAGCCCAGTAAACGTTCATAGTGTCCACTGCCTGGCCCAGGCACTCCCCAGGGGCTGGGCACAGAGCACAGCAGACGTGACTCCATACGCACAGCGTAGGCAAGAGTAACCCTGAAACGCACAGCAAGAGGAGCCTTCTACCAAGAACACCGCCGGACCCACCACTCACCGGCTGCACAAAGCTGGGCTCTGCCTTCGCACCGCAGGACCCTGCGTGCGACTCGTTCAGCGCAGCCCCTAAAGAGCAACGAAACTAAAAGGACACCTGTCAGCCTGAAACTTGGGCACATCCGAAAACGCTGCAGCTCCTACAGCTCTCAGTGACCCCCACCCCCTACAGCCAAACCCACACGGTTTTCATAGCAGTTGAGATGTTTCTCATCACCCCTTGCTCTACGCTCCAGAGTCTCCTGCTCCCTTCAGAGAAACACTTAACATTCAGAAATGAACCCCCTACCAAAATCTGCCAAAGCTAACCCCTTCTCCAGTCCCAGTCCTTGCCATTAAAAGCAACTGGCTTTTTCCTGAAGTTTAACTTTGCAAATTCAAGTGAGTAGAATATTTTGGTCTCAGACACAAACATGCACATATCTATTTAGCATCCTAACAGCAAACGGAAAGAAGTCCAAACATTACCACGGAGTCTCCCTAAGGGTTATTTTTGATCCAGGAAGACGGAGTTAGTGCTCTCCTACCTTGTCGCAGGTCTAAAGGTCTCAGGAGTGGGACACAGGAGCCATGCAAGGCAGAGCCTGAATCGAGTGACAGGTCAAGTGCTTCAGAGCATTACATACAGAGAAGAAAGCCCAGCCACCACCTCAGATCTCTCTGTTCCAGGAAACTCATGACTGACAACCTCAAAAGCAAGTGCAAAGACTTCAGGCTGGCTTACAATGACCCATTTGGGCAAAAACTCGGCACATGGTGGGAGGTAACGGCAGAGTGGAAACAACGAGGCAGGTTTTTCCTAAGTAGCATTTAGGAAGGTGTCATCACCTTCTGAGCCTTTGAAATCCCCCACGTAATTAAACAGTCAGACAGTCAAAGGAGAAGAGGCTTTTAGCTTCGCAAACGCCAATTATTTCCCAGCATCAACACGGATGTCTAACATCAAAAATAGCATCTTTCTTCTGAAGCGAGGGGAGGAGCTGAGGACAGCTGCCGTAAGCAAGCGAGACCTTGCCCCAAAAAGAATCTGTCAAAGCTTCTGCCATTTAACTTCAACGAGGAACCTTCAGCCAAAAAAGTAACTTCATAAAATTACTTAAAGCTGCTTCTCTGCGGAAGCCTGCACCTGAGCTGCATCACATCAGCAAAGGAAGAACTTGTATAAAAAAGCTGCAGCAAAATGCCTCGCTCACACAGGTATTTCAAAGCCGTCACGGGCTTTGATTGATCCCTTCTGAGGCTTTCAGCACGCATTAGTTTGTTTACTGGTCCTAAGAGCATTACTAATTCAGGGGGTTTTTAAGCTCTACCAGCACATGGAAAGCGAGCACACCTTGGAAGACAGCGCCTTACAAAAACTGTGTGCTCGGGGAGAGGTTTTGAGTTAAAAATACCACTCCTGCCCAGATTTGGAACAGTTATAACGAACCGCTTAGCCGAGGCGGCCACTCGCAACTCCTGAATTACCCACTCACTCCGCAGGCTGTGCCCACAACAACTCTCCACGCAGTGACAGCGCACACTCTTTAGTGCTCTGAGATTCCCACACCGCGCGTTGTGCCGGATGCCACTTCGCAGCAAAATATTAACGATGATTCCCAGGTCTACATTGCAAGAGCCAAACAAATCAAAGTCAAATGGGGAATTGACTCAAACCTTGCAACAGATACTCACAGGATGGAAAGGTCACCCACTAAAGTGGTTCTATTTTACACACAACTGCAAAAATTCCAGTAAGCCTCTTCTCTTCTCTTGTCTCTAACGGCTACAAATATCAGAAGGCTTCAAAGAACCCCCCAGGGAGAGCAACCGAAACATCAGATGCAAGAAGAGGGTTAGACACAGCTTCCTCAGGCAATAAACCCCAGCATTAATAGCTTATGGGCACTGAATTTGTGTGCTGCAACAAAACTGGAGTGCTGCACTGTGACCAGCATCTCCTCACGGCTCCCGAGAAGGGCCCTGCCCGTGCAAGGCAGAGCTATCCCTCCCCACCCGCCGCAAGGTACCCACGCTGCACTGTCGCACTTCCAGACGGCGATCGCCCTGCCAGGTTTGAAGACGGCAAGTTTTTAAGACTCTCTGTTTTCATCCCTCACCTGCAAATAGGTTCCACAGAGCCACGAGCTAGGATTAACATCTGAGGAGCGCACAGCGGTGGGCTGGGATCCCAGCAGCCAGGGCTGAGAGCAGCTGTAAAGGGACAGAGAGGGAACACAAACCTGGAAAAGGAAATATTTCCTTCCCCCATAGCGGGAGCACAGAAAGACTGCAGCTTACAAGTTCAGGCCATGGCAGCAACTACATGGCAGAATTCAGACAAAAAACCAAAATATTCATTCAAATTTTGAAACGATGTGAGTATAAAGCCTTCAGAAACTTCTGCGACCTTATATTCATGACTTGATATTTGAGGTCAAGAAATTGTAGCAGTGAAGGGTGGCAGGAGCAGAAGGGCTGTGTGGGATGAAGCACTCGAATTCATAGAGACCTGCAGACATCAGATAATTTCCAGTTAACAAGCTGATCAGCCCCTGGACTGTGTCTGAGGAGCCCTAATCATTTGAATCCATTTGCAAAGCAAAGCTGAATGCAGTAAGAGAGCCCCCCAAACCGAGTTGTATTCTGGACCTTACAAAGCAAAAGGCTGCTAAAAACCTAAGAAAAACTTTTTCACCTTGACTCTTACAGCAACCCTGTGGCCCTACAGGGTGCCCTAAACATAAATCAACCGGCACCGCGTGTGCACGCCGCAGCGTCACACCGAGACACCCGAGCATGTGCTCCCTGAGGCAGGGAGCTCAGCAGCCTGGCCGGCTGAACGCCCTCAGGTAAGGCACTGAAATTCCCCACCTGCACTCTCCATTTCCCCCAGCTGCAGAGGAGGCATATCTGCCCGCACAGGTTTGTGAAAGTTAAAGGTGGCAGCGAGCTCTGAGGCTTTCAGGTGAGAGCCAGAAGGGCAGCAGCACTTTAAAAGCACCCTAGGAACCTCACTAATATCCAACACATTCCGGCATTTCTGTCAAGTTCCCACAGGCAGCTCAAGCGTGCAGCGGGAATGGCAACCTGCAGCTGGGAAATCCTGAAAGTAAAATTCAGCTGGCTCTCAAGTACTTCTGCTAATTTGTTGGAAAAAGCATCAAGTGCTCACACCAGCTCTCAGTACTTTCACAGCCTGAGCTGCAAATTACATCCAGCATTCAGATGGTACCAGATGAGATGGCTTTAGCCGCAGAAGAGGAACTGCTCTTCAGGTCTGGTGGGTCAGACCAGACATGGATGGCAAACACATTCCAAAAGGGAATCTTCCTCCTTCCAGGGCTGCTGGGGCTTTACAATATTCAGCAGCAATGATATCCCAGTGTTTTGAATGGGGAAAGTGGTCACGGAAGACAGGAAAGGAGCACGCAGAGCCAGAGTAAGAAATGCTGGCTCTTTTATACACATCACTCACGATATTGCTAACGACTGTCAACACAGGAACCAAAGGCAGGAATGCGCTCGGATAAACTACTTGGCTGGTTGGAGGAGCCAGCGGGGCTTTGTACCAACCGCTAGCTCTACTTCCAGAGAAAGTTCCTATTACTCATTAACGTCAGTAATCGTGTGCTTGGGTTTAAGTGGGAGCCTGCCTACCATTTCTGACAGGAAAGAGCAACAGCAAGCGTGGAACTTCTAAAAGCAATAGTAAAAGTGATTAGCCTATTTCCACAGCTGAAGAAAAATATTTTAACTCTCTGTAATTTTAATAAAAGACAGGAAAGTTCTAGGATTATGATTGGGTACAGAAAACCGCTTCTGACCTTTGCACTAGGAGCTGATGGTGCTGTTTCACCATTCTCAAAATTTGCAGCAACTTCATTTCTCTGTTACAACAGCCGCTCTGTCCAATACACACGCCAGGGTTCATAGACCCCAAAGTGCTCAGCAAGAAGCCTTCTACACCAAAGTGGGACCTAGCGTACGAAACAGATGACGGCACAAGATGGGGCTCGGGAAAGCCCTGGCCCCAGCAGCACCTTCACCCTCTGCCCACTGCAGAATTAAGAGCTCAGGGAAATAAATGGTAATAAAAGGGTGCAACAAGCACCCTCCTTAATCCATGGTTTGGCTGTGACCAGGACAGCCTAGTGTTTTTAAGGATGTCAAACAAGAATCTTGCAGCCAAAAATGTTAGAGGGTCACAGCCAAAAGGTGTACCTGCAGATACCAGCAGGCAAGAGCACCCAAAAAGCCCAAAAACTTTAGGCCCAGGACAACCACGGTGCCAAGAGTTTGTACTCCTACCAGTGTGGGCAATCACTGGTTCTCACACGCCAGCGTAGCCCAGAAAGGGCTGGGCCTGAGGACACGTAAAAAACCCGATTATAACCACAAAATGGTAAGTCCCGCAACACGTTTCCAATGGCGTCGGATGATTTTAGCAACCCCAAGCTGCAGCGCAGACCGTACACAATGCCTCTCAGTTTTGTTAGCGGGCAGCCTTTGAAATGGAAAAATCAATACGATAAGTACACCTACACTCCTCAAGCACTTAGGAAACTCCTCCCCAGGGTCTATTACCCGAGTGGTAAAGCCTCCTCCAGCAGAGGAGAAGGACGACGAAAGGAAAGACAGACAGACCATTTTTATTTACATAACCGACACTGATTTCTGACCCTCCCCAGTCTAGCTTTTTCTAACACGGCAAAGGGTGCAGCTACCAAGCGACTGAAGTCAGAGCTCACACTTTGCGATCTGGGAACCCAGTAACAACTCCTAAATCCGTGCTTACTCACCCAAATTGAGGTGGCTTTGTTTAAATGCTGAGAACCACGCTCAATCGGGACAAATCTTTGCTGCAACAGCATATGAAGATTTTACTGGAACGATGCAGTGATTGAACTGTGGTTCTTCAGAGAAAGAAAGCTTTTTTTGTTTTAAGGTAGAAATACATCACGTGGCAGTATCTTTTCTGAATACCTGTTTTCATTTTCCTTATCTCCAGCCGGTCACGTGCCTAATGACACTACCAGCTAAATTTAGCTCATTCTGTTAGCACTTGCAATCCCAGCGATGCCGGTAGGACTGCAACACACCTTTCCTCCTCTCAGTCTCTCCTTCAGCGTACGGGGCCATTTCTGAACCAACAAAGCAGACCGTGTACCAGGAGCCTCCTGCTTTCGCCTGCCGCCCCAGAGCGGCCCTGGGAGCTGCTCCAAGGACAGCGCAGGCCGCCCGTGCCGCTCAGTGCAACGCCCATCCCTCGCAGGCCCCTTTGTGCTATATTGCAGTGCCCCCTCGCTCGCTTTTGTCTCGTACTGTCACAGCCAGTCTGCGCGAAACCCCACGCCAGGAGAACTTTGGGAAGTGGGAATATTCCAACACAGACCTGCACCCTACGGCTCTTCAGATACAATTAAGAGGTCACAGATGTACGTACGCCTCACCAGCGCGGGGTAACAGCTCACGTAAACAAGGGCAGATCCAGGCTGTGGCTACTCGCCACCGAAATCTTTACCTCGCGGAGGACTGCCGACGCGGCCGTGGGCTCCCCTTGCGCAGGCGATGACGACACGGTCCAGTAAAGGCAGCGACACCGGCCCGCAGCCCCAGCGAGCCAGAGGGGCCCGGCAGCTCGCTGAACCCCCTTCGCAGGCGGGCCTCTCCGTGTGCCGCCAAACCCAGCGCCCCAGCCAAGCACCGCGCTCAGCCAGCGGCCGCATCCGCGCCGGGCTTCCATGGGGAGCGTGTCGAAGGACGAGGAAAGGGATTCCATCCTCTGGAGGACACCGGCCTCCCTCCCCACGCTCCCGCCGCCGCAGGCCGCGGGGGGTAACGCGGGAAAGGGAGCGACAGCCCCACGCAGAGCGCCCGCAGCGCGGCCGGCAGGCCCCTGCCCCGGGAGGCCTCCACGGCGGAGGCCCGGCCTCGCAGCCCGGGCCAGGCCCCCCGGGACGGACACGCGGGGGCAGAGGCCGCGGCAGGCGGCGGGCAGCCCCCCCTGCCCGCCCGTTACCTTGGTCTCCTTGACGTGCTGCTTGATGCCCTCCGGGTACCACTGCACCCGCACGTAGCCCCGCCGCAGCGGGCTGGCGCGGCCCTCCTCCGCGCCGCCGGCCCCGGGGCCGCCCGACTCCGAGCCTCCCGAGCTGGCGGCGCCTCCGCCGCCGCCGGTCCCGCGCCCCCCGCCGCCGCCGCCCTCCTCTTCCTCCGAGTCCGAGTCCTCGCCGTGGATGAGGCGCACCAGGCCGAAGCGCACCGAGCCCCGGTAGCGCCCCGACACCAGGTCGTGGGAGAAGAGGAGGCGCTGGGAGCCGCCCGGCGGGGTGGGCAGGGGCAGGGCGGCGGGGGGGGCCGGCGCGGGGGAGGCCGGGGCCGGGGCGGCGGCGGGGGCCGGGGCCGCCTCAGCGGGCTGCTCCGCCATGGCGCCGGGAGAGCGGGAGAGCGCGCGGCCGCCGGCGCAGGCTGGGGGAGGGGAGGGGCGGGGCGGCGCGGGCCGCGCGCAAGTAACGGCCCCGGGGCGGGGCCCGGCGGGGACGCGCCCACCCCGAGGACACGCCCACCGCGCGGGAGGGGCGGGAGGCGGCGGGGCCGCATCCGGATCCGGGCCCGGACATGGCGGGGGTGCTGCGCTGCATCATCCCGGGTGTCCGGGCGGGGCGGGGCTGCGCTGGACGTGGCGGGGGCTGCACTACACCGTCCTCGGGCACCTCGGCCTTGGGGGGGCTGCGCTGCATCATCCCCAGGGCCCTCGAACACGGGGGGGCTGCATTGCTCCATCCTGGGTGTCTGGACACGGGGGGGCTGCACTGCATCACCCCTGGTCACCCCCAGTCATGGGGGGGCTGCGCTGCATCATCCTCGGATGTCCCCCGTCACGGGGAGCTGTGCTGGATCATCCCCAGTGTCCGGGCATGGAGGGCCGCACTCCACCGCCCTCAGGGTCCTTGAACGGGGGGGCCTGTGCTGGATCAACCCCAGTCAGCCCCAGTCCTGGGGGCCTGCGCTGCGTCATCCCCGGGTCCCCCACCACTGAGGGGCAGAGGGTCCCCAGCCCCGTTCCCAGCCATAGTGGCTGATGGCTCTCGCCCCAGAAGCACCTGCACCTCTGCTGTAAAAAGCCTCGACGTCCCAACTTGGATGTGGGTATCCGCATGGGAGGTCCAGAGCTCACCCACTGCCCCTCGCGCCCACCCGGGCCCTCCCTGCCCTGCCCAGGTGGCCGCCCTGGCACGGGCTGGGGTCTGCGCTGGCACCCGGCACTGCCCTGCGCTGGGAGATGCTCCCCAGGCCGACTGCAAAGCCTGGCCTTGCTTTTTCTGGCTCCCAGAATCCCTCGTAGAGGTGTGCTAATGAACCAAATATTCCACTTCCGTGATTCCAAGGGGTTTTTCCCCCTCTGTCTGCAGGGATTTTTGATATAGAAATGGTTTCTCGAGTGGGTCTCGCTGATCTGGTGGGCGAAGACCTGAAGGAATCCAAACCAGCCATGGCTGCCCATCCTTCGCCCAAAGACATCCCGCCTCTTCGCTCCCTACACCCTGTGCCCCACCGGCTGGGACTCCAGGAGAGTGCCCCAAATCCCCAGCCTGCCTTGTTCTGGGCGGGAAAGACCCTCAGACGGTGAAGTAGAAACCATACCTGTCCCATCCCCAAATCAGGGAACCGCAGGCCCAGCTCAGCCTGACCTCCACGCCAACGTTTAATCGCTCGCTGTGGTGTCGTTTTAATCAGAGGGGTGTCCCGTTGACGTGGTTCCCCGCTGGGGCATTTCTCAGCATCACCTCCAAGGATAAGGAGCAGAACAGAGCTGAAGGGGACCTTTGAGTGGGAAAATAGCGGCATACCCCTGGGGAAAGATGGTTTCGATATCCATTTGGTGCGGTGTGGTGATACAGCCGTTTCCAGGGATGTGCTTCTGGGAGCACAGACCTCCACCTGCAAGCCGACGTGGTGGGGAGCGGACGGGCGGCCAGCGCGAGGGTTCACCCTCCAAGCATTGCTGCGCTGGAGCGGGGAGAGCAACACATCTCCGGGGACACACGGCCTCCCTCCCCCTGAAGCCGGGGAGAACTGTGCATTTCTGGGAGCAGGATTGGGCCTCAGGGATGGGGAGAGGGTGCCCTCTGGCTCTGCTGGAATTGGTGGCGTGTTCTTCCCAAGGTTTCAAAAATGCAGCTTTATCCGGCATGGTGGTGCTTCTCATTGTGTTAATGACGTCGTACCAGCCGCTAATAAAATCTGGGTTCACATAATGGGCATAACCCTGTGTGTAGATGGGAACTGTCCCTCCTTGGAGCAATTACACGCTGAAGAGCAGCGATGGGGTTTCAGGTACGCGCAAACACCCCTGCAAACCATCACACTGTACCAGCAGCCCGGGTCCCAGCGGGGGGGTTTAATGGGGACAAGTCAGGACTGTTGGCTTGTCAGTGGGAGCTGAGCCGGGTGGTTTGTGCTGTGATCCCAGCTAGGGCTCTGACGTGCTTCCGTCGGGAAGCGGCACCGAAGGAGAACTCATCGCTTTTTCAGGACACAGCAGCCTGGGGCCTGGACTGACACTGACGCGCTTTCGGGACGTGACAGTCCCCGGGTGTCGACAGGAGTGTCTCCCTCTCAGCAGATCAGACCACCCTGTGAAATACTAGGGCAAACCCAAGAAGCATTTGTGTGCATGGTTTTTAAATTTTTTTTTAATTGAGACTGATTCAGCAGGAGGTCTTGAACACGCAGGACTTCTGCGAAGTGACACACATCAGGCAGCTTCCTCCCCTGTCTAGGGACAATTCCTGGTGTTCGACTGTTTCGGGAAGCAGGAGAACATCCTCGCTGCAAGCAAGCAGCTGGGGAGATCTGACCGCCTCACCTGTCCCCGCACCAAGATACTGGTGAAAAGCAAGACTTCTCCTTCCTCAGGGACGCAGATAGTGCCAGGTGCCCTCTCATGGGACATCTTCACACGGGCCTTGTGGGGGTTGAGGGGCAGGTGCTGGGATGCCTGCAGGGTGCCAGGGATACCTGGAGGGTGCTGGGATGCCCAGTGGTACCAGATGCCCGGGATGTGCCAGGATGCCCAGGGTACTGGATGGCCAGGATGTGCTGGATACCTGGTGGTGCCAGGTGCGCAGGGTACTGGATGCCCGGGATGTGCCAGGATGCCCAGGGTACCGGATAACCAGTGGTACCGGATGCCTGGGACGTGCTGGGATGCCCAGGGTACAGGATGCCCGGGTTAGCATATCTTCATGGTAGCAGACCCCCATGGTACCAGATGCCCAGGGTACCGGATGCCTGGGATGTGCTGGGATGCCCAGGATACCGGATCCCCGTGGTACCGGATTCCCGTGGTACCAGATGCCCAGTGGTACCGGATGCCTGGGATGTGCCGGGATGCCCGCGGTGCCGGATGCCCGGGATGTGCTGGGATGCCCGCGGTACCGGATGCCCGCGGTACCGGATGCCCGGGATGTGCCGGGATCCCCGCGGTACCGGATGCCCGGGATGTGCCGGGATCCCCGCGGTACCGGATCCCCGCGGTACCGGATGCCCGGGATGTGCCGGGATCCCCGCGGTACCGGATGCCCGGGATGTGCCGGGATCCCCGCGGTACCGGATGCGGCGGGGCTCTGGTGCCCCCTCGTGGGCCGCCGCCTCCAGCCCCGCGCGGGGTGCAGCGCGGCCGCTCCCGGGAGCGGGGGGCAGCGGTTTGCCGGTTCGGCGGGGCACAGCCGTTGCTCGGCAGCCCCAGCGCGGGCACAGGGGGTCTCTCAGCACCCCCAGGGCTGGGGGGGAGCCTCTTCCCCCACCAGAGGGGCCCGCAGGGGTGCCCGGTGCCCCGTCCTGCACGGGACCACCCAGCCCTTCCCTCCCTGCTGCCCTGGTCACACACCCTGGCCCTCCCTCCAAAAGGCCCCAGCGTGGTGTCACCTCGCGTAGGTGCGACTTCACACAACGCCCCTCCCTCCTCTCCATCCCCTTCGCTGAGATCGAGACCCTCACAGCCCCCCCGATGGGGCTGGTCCGGGCCCAGCCTCGCTCTGCAGGATTTGGCTTCCCCGTAGGTGGCATCTGGTCCCCGGCCGTCACCACGGGGCCACCCTGGCAACGCCCAGCAGCGTGCGAGGCTGGACCAAGGGCAGGAGAAGCGGGGTGCTCCAGCAGCGCTCACCCAACTGCCGTGTCCCGAAGCCAGCGCTGGATCCGAACGGCCCGGGGGTGTGGGCCTTCCTGCCTGTCTCTTCCCAGAGGAGCCCCTGCAGCCCCCACCGAACCCGGCCCTCCTCCCTCCTGGGGACTGTGTCACAAGTGGCCGTGACCCGGTTGACAAACTACCACGGCCTGGCAGAGAGGAGGGAAGGAGGCTAATCACCGCCTGTGCTGTGCTCTGGCCCACCAGGCCCCGTCCCCTGCCTCCTGCTTTTGGCCACAGTTGCCATGGCCAAGCAGACGTGGGTGAAACTGTCTCCCAGATTATTTCCTCCCAAACTGTTGCTGACGTAGAGGAGAAGCAAGATGCACCAGCCCTGCTGCGGTGGTTTAGCCCTGGTCACCTCGCAGTTGCTTGCTCACCCTCTCGCTCCCCAGCGGGATGTGGGAGAGAATTGGGAATAAAGGAAAACTCGTGGGTTGAGAAGATGACAGTTATTAGAATAACAAAGGAAAATGACAATAATAACAGAATATATCCAGAACAATGCACGATTTCTTCACCACCTGATGTCCCAGTGATCAATACAGCCCAGCTTGAGCAGTGGTCACAGCAATGAAACCGAGCAGCCAGCAAAGGAATGAGAGGGAGCTGCCCCCCCGGCCGACCCCCACACATACTGAGCGTGATGTTTATGGCATGGAGCGCTCTCCTTGGCCAGTTTGGGTCAATTATTCTCTCAGTATCCCTCCCAGCTTCCTGCACCTGCATGTCAGCAAGACTTGGAAGCCGGACAGTGTCCTTGGGCTCATTAACAACTCATAACATCAGGGTGTTTATCAACATTCTTCACACAGGAAATCCAAAACACACGGGCTACTGAGAGGAAAATTAACTCCATGTCTGCCAAAGCCAGGACACCTGCGAAGGCACCAGTGCAGGTCGAAGGCAGAGCTCAAAGCTTGCTTCCCTGGCCCGTGGCTGCCATCCCAAGTGAGCCATGCTGTAGCATCCCCTCATCCCTTTTTTTCCAATGAGGGTGGTGGAGCCCTGGCCCAGGTTGCCCAGAGAGGTGGGCAGGATGCCCCATCCCTGGAAACATTCCAGGCCAGGTTGGACGGGGCTCTGAGCAACCTGATCTGGTTGGAGATGTCCCTGCTCCTGGCAGGGGGGTCGGGCTGGGTGGGCTTTAACGGTCCCTTCCCACCCAAACCCTTCTGTGGTTCTATGAGTCGATAAATAGAATAACATTTCAGAACGAGCAGAACCAACCCATTTAGGGGCTGAGGCCTGGCCGCCGTCCGTAGGAACCGTGCGTTGCTATTTCAACAGAGCACCAGCTCGCGGGCCGCCCCGAATACCTGGCTCCAGCGCAGGGCTGGAGGCACGCTGGCTTCGCAGGACCTGCTGGTGCTTCTGAACGGCTCTCAGCAGCGCGAGAGGGGAGCACCGAGGGATACGAGCTGCAGGTAGCCAGCCTGGCAAGCGCCGGGAATACCGTGTATGTCCAAAGAGCCGCTTCCTGCGGCTCTTTGTGTTACAGCCACTCGTGCTGCCAGTCTGCGGCAGCTGGTGAAAAGGCAGGAGACGAGGGAGAATGAAATTAGAGCCTGCAGCTGACCTTGCAGTGACGCCAAACTGCAAAGCCCTGCTGCCACTCGTGTTATGCCATGGCGGAGGAGAAAAGCGTCACCCTCTTTGGGTGCATGGGTCCCCTTGGCTAAGGGGATGTAAGCAGAGTGTCCAGCTTGGTAATTATGTGAGAAATTCTGTGTGTTTGGGAGAAAAAACTTCCTGGATGGTGCCACACAGGAGGACCTCGATGCTGCCTGTGTCCCCTGTGACGGCAGACCCTGCGCTGCGGCGAGGACAGAGGCAGAGCGCATGTCGCTTCATTCCCAAGTCCTTGGCAGAGCGGGGGACAAACACTGATTCATCCGCCTCCCACCTGCCACCCCTCGCTGCAAACCCTACCCGGAGATAATCGCTGTCTTCCCGAGCGGGCATCCCAACGGAGCGACTGGCTGGGCGGCGGGGCCGGAGTGACGGCTCGGGGCTCTTTGAAGATGCTGAGAGAGCTGCTAAATATGTAAATCTCAGCAGACTGCTGCTGCTCTCGTTTAATGGAGTTTGTGACCCTCTGCCGCTGCGTAGGAGCCGCGAGACGTGGCCCCAGCTAAAACCACTGAACGCAGCGTCCCTGCTCGACTGTTCCAGCCACAGGCCAGCCTCTGCTCTGCCCGGCTGTTTTGATGTCCGGGAGCTGGTCTGAAATGCCATTTCTGAAGAGCAGAAAGCTCCTGGGTCACATCTCTGTTTTGATTCCATGAAAAACCTTTTAAAAGGGAGATAAGGGTGCAGCCCCAGGTCACTTTACCCGTGGCTGAAAACCAAAACAGGTCCTGAGCTCCCCTGGCCGTGTCTCCGGTGGAGCAAAGCCAGCTCTGCCTCCTGCTCTGGGCTGCTTTCAGGGCTGTGTCTGGTCTGTGATGATAATGACGATGCCAGCATTTTAAAATTATGATTTTTGCTGACCTTCCCGGTCATTTCCTTCCCAGGAGCTCATGCCTGGGATAATCCTCCTTTTATTACACGTGTCCCGACGGGGACAGATATTGCCGGCTTTGCCTATCCAGTTTCTCATGTGATAGCTTGCAGGGACCCAGGGATGCGTGGGGGAGGGATGCTTAGTCTTTGGAGTGAGCTCCTGGGGCAGAACCCTGAGGCCCAGCCCCTCGTTCTACACGTAGCCAACTGATTCACCTGAGGAACGCCCCACTGCTCAAGCCCGAGCGATGATCATGCCCAGTCGCCTCCCCATCACTGCCGCTGTCATAGTTCAGCCCCACTCAGGACCAAGCTACGCAGTCGCTCGCTCACTCCTCCCACCCTCCCAGACAATGGGGGAGAGATAATATAAGAAAAAAGTCTCAAGGTTTGAGATAAGGACGGGGAGAAAATCCTTAATGTCACTCTTACGGGCAAAACAGACTCGAGTTGGGGAAAACTATTCATTTATTACTAAAACTAGCAGAAGAATGAGACAGAGAACAAGATAACCTCTCCCCACCCCTCCCTCTTCCTGGGCTTAACATTATCTCTGCCACCGTCCACCCCCGAGTGGCATGGGGGGGGAGTGGGAATGGGGGTCACGGTCAGTTCATCACACATTGTTTCACGCCGCTGCTTCCTCCTCAGGGGAAGAACTCCTCACATTCCTCCCCTGCTCCAGCATGGGGTCCCTCCCATGGGCTGCAGTCCTTTGTGAAACTGCTCCGGCGTGGGTCATCTCTTCCACGGGGTGCAGTCCCTCTAGAACAGCTGTCCCAGCGGGGCCTCCACGGGCCACAGCCTCCTTCAGGCCTCCACCTGCTCCGGCGTGGGGTCCTCCACGGGCTGCAGGTGGATCTCTGCTCCTCCGTGGGCCTCCACGGGCTGCAGGGGGATCTCTGCTCCTCCGTGGGCTCCCCGGGCTGCAGGGGGATCTCTGCTCCTCCGTGGGCCTCCACGGGCTGCAGGGGGATCTCTGCTCCTCCGTGGGCTCCCCGGGCTGCAGGGGGATCTCTGCTCCTCCGTGGGCTCCCTGGGCTGCAGGGGGATCTCTGCTCCTCCGTGGGCTCCCCGGGCTGCAGGGGCACAGCCGGCCTCACCATGGGCTGCACCACGGGCTGCAGGGGAATTCTGGCCGGGAGCAGCATTACTGCTCCCCCTCCTTCTGCACTGACCCTGGGGTCTGCAGCAGTTCCTCTCACAGAAATCCTTCACAACAGGCAGGCAGACGCCTCTCAGGGTCTCTTCACATCTCATCTCCTCTCCACTTCTCTCAGCCGGGCTGGGCCGAGTCGGGCCCAGTCGCCGCCCGGTGAGAGGCCAGAAGGCGAGGGGTGCAAGGCCCACGAGGCTCGCGCCTCCCCATTTCTGCTTCTTCACTTCTTTGTCTTTTTTTTTTATTTTTCCCCTTCTTAAATATGTTACCGCAGAGGCATTATCAGGGAACATTCTGCTACCAATCGGCTCAGCCTTGGCCAGCAGCAGGTCTGCCCTAGGCCCGGCTGAGTCCACTGGACAAAAGGGGAAACTTCCAGCAGCTCCTTGCAGAAGCTCTGGGCTGCAGGCTCCCGATGCCACCAGAGAGTCACTCTGCTTCCCTAGCGAGTCCTCTGCTCTCCCTGCCTGGCCCACAGCGGGGGCTCAGCACAGAGCAATCAGCTAAATGCTTTATCCCTCTGGAAGCAGTCACGCCGGGGCGGGGTGGGGGGGGAGGAAAAAAACCAAACCCAAACATAAAAGCCTGACAGGATCCTTTTGCTGGCCTGTCACCTTAAAGCCTCTCGCCTCTTGCTGTCTTTCATCGGGGTTATAAACTCCTTAGGATGTCGTCACGTGCTCCTCAAACAACAAATATATAAGCAGGGGCTGCGGAGGGTGCGGCAGGCAGAGAGGGAGGCAAAACCCCGGGCCCTGCTCTCGCGCCGGCGGTGAGACGGCACCAGCGGAGCCAGGTGGGCAGAGGAGCGGCGTGGGGTCCCCGGCCGGTGAGCACTCGCGTTTCTGCTGCGTCCCGGTGGCACTAGGAGCCTCGGGGACGGCTGGTGGTCCTGAGGCCACGGCGACTCGCCAGCCCCACTGTCCTGGGGCTGGGGGAACGGCCCCAGAGCGGGGGGGGGGGGGTTGGTGCACGGAGCTTAGCTTGCCCAAAAAGTGACTTGGGTGGAGAATGAAAGCGTGACTCTTGTCACAGCCCCTGTCCCTTCCCTTTGCCAGCACATCTACCAAAACCTGGGTGTAGCGAGTCTCCTTGTTGAAAACCTCTACGTTCGGGGTGTGGGGACAACTGGAGCTCTTTTGGAAAGAACATTTGGCTTCAAAACTGAGTGAATAACTTCTTCCTACCAACTTCTTTAAAAATCCGAGCTGCAAATCCAGGCAGAGATCTGTAACACAACAGAAAGCTGCCGCTGGGGGGGTACCGTGGGCTTGCCTGGTTACTTACATGGAGCATCTCTACGGACCATGTGGATGCTTTGATCTCTAGTGCACAAAGACAAGTAGAGGAAAAAATGTACCAAGGGAGCTTGGGGTACACTGCTATGTATGCACAAATATCTCGGTCTCATCCCAGGCAGGTCTGGGAGGGAGTTACAGCACAAAATCTGACCTGGGGTATAAGTGTCTGGAACAATACACTGTGTTGGAGCACGGAAGATAGGTGCCTTGAGCCATGGAGAGGGCATTTTCCTCCTCACTCTGCTTCTCCCTTGCTCTCTCTGACCTGGATGAGTTTCCTTCACCCATGCAGGTCGGATGCTTCCCAGGCGTAACCGCAGCGCTGTGCCCCCACGGCCGTGCAGGGCCGGGATCAGCTCCGGGGATGTGCTGGGGAGGGCGATCGGTTCCTCTGTGCCCCACAGGCTCCGTGCCTCCCCTCCCCAAAAATAACTTTGCATCTGCAGGGAGCTGAGAAACAAAGCAGAAAGTTCATTTCCAGAAAACAAACACAAGTATATCAGCCCTCCAGCTGTATAACCTGGGTTGCCAGGAATAAAGTGCCAGAGGGGAAAAAATAGAACTCAAAGAAGCAAAGGAGCGGCTTTTCCCCATCAGCGACTTCTGCTCAGGGCTGTTGCTGGCTGGGGTCTCAAGAAATTTCTGAAAATAGCTGGAGGAATTTGATTGCCCTTTCCCAGTCATCTCTAACAGGAAGGGAGCGGCCACTCACACAAGAGGTCTTGACCCCCCCCCCGGCTCCGTGGATGTCCCTGCAGAGATTCCCCGTACTCCTGTGCTGTGTGAGCTGGGATAAAGCCTTGCTCTTGGACAGTGACCCGGCTAACAGCGGCTGTTGGCGCGCAAACCGCCCGGTCCCTAATTCCCACGCAGCTGAAACGCCAGCCCTGCCCGAGGCTGTACCCAGCGGGTCGCTCTGCCCTGCCATCCCCGGGACCAAACCAGCGCTGCCTTCCCCAGGTGCCCAGCCTGCTCTGGGATTTATCCGGGTGGATAAGCCCCTAAACCAACGAGCAGGATGAGGAGTTCTCGAAGAGTTGCTAACAAGCTCTAAAAGCCCCCCAACCCCCCCAGAACCTCGCTCTCCCCTCCACCTCAGCCACCCCTTTGCTTCCCGGGAGCCTGAACCACCCGTGCCCATCACCGTTTCCGTTAGTCCTTGCACTCACCCCTCGCTGACTAAAACCAGCACTAGGGATGCTAAATAATTCCCCTGCCAGAGAAAGCCCCTCTCCCTGCCGGCCCCGATCCCTTAGAGACACAGCCACTGCCAAACCAGCAATTCACCGAAAATAAATTACGGCGACACCCCAGCTCACCTCGGACTGGGTGAAACAAGCGTTTCAAGCGCCCAGCCCTCAGCGTTTCAGGATGGAAAATTCCCAGCTTGCGCCGGCTCTGCCCCGCGCAATGTTTGTGCTGGTAATGCTTTTGTTTCTCTAAATCCTATTAGCTGGAGGCAAGCCTATAATTAGCAGGGAAAGCCGGCACCTCTCAAACAATAATAAAAAATGACCTGGCTTCGCGCTGGCTTTGCTGCAAATTGCTTGAATATTGGGCTGAGCAGGGCTGGCCGGCTCGGGGAGCTCTTCCTGCTATTTCTGCCTGCGGGACGCGTGCGCTTAGCGAAGTTATTTTCTCGGTTTGTGGTTCTCTCTGGATTTATTAACTCTGTTTGCTCGCACACGAAACAGGAGGTAGATTGCAGCTGCAGGCTCTGATCCAGGTCGAGGGATTTGGCCGGGCAGCGCAGGACGGGTGCTGCCAGATAAGCTTGGAGGCCAATGACCTGGGGAATCAAAGGGTCTGGGGTCTCGTGTTGTGGGTGGCGCGTCCCAGGGTGGGCTGTGCCTGCTGGGACCATGCTGCCCAAAGCTCCCGGGACAGGGGGCAAAGCCTAGAGGCACCTGACCCAGGTGGGATGCCCAAGGCTTGTGGCAGCAGGCACCCCCTGGTCCTGCCGCTGACCCATCTCAGCTACATCTGTGGGCATGGATACGACCGAAGAGCCCAACGGGGACTGAGCTGTGTCGCTTACCTGCTGAGCGAGCTGGAAAAGGGAGCAAATCCCAGCAGCTCTGTCCGTCTCTGGCTGCCTGACATGTCTGTGCCGGGGCACCGTGGCGTGCCTATGGCAGCCTGGTACTGACCTCTCGCTTGCGCACGACCATAAAGCACAGCACCAAGCTTTCACCCAGAAGTGTTTCTTTTGCAGCCTCTCAGCTTCCCGCAGCCACATCCCACCCTGCCTGTTCCCAGGGCAGGGGCTGGGCTTGCTACAGCCCCCAGTTGATGCCAGGCTCCTGCACTGGCCCCAGCTTGCAGCCGCAGAGGGGTAATGGGGTCACCGTGGGCGGGTATTTGCTGTATACACACACATATGCGCAGGAAAAGGGTGGCAAGCAGCCTAATCTGCGTGTGATCAACAGGTATTTTCAGCGCTGGAGGAGATCAGCTGAAATAAAGAGTGCCGAGCCGCTGCCGGGGCCGGGAGCTGGCAGAAGCTGCCCTGAGCAGAGGGAGCAGTGGGGAGCCGGGCAGGAGGAGGATGTCGACGCTCAGCGCGTTGCCTTTCCTGAAGCCCGTCCACCTGAGGTCCCCTCGAAGCTCGCCCGGGGGCCAGCGCCGCCACACGCTGCCCGCCAGCGAGTTCCGCTGCCTCAGCCCCGAGGACGCCGTCAGCGTGTTCGAGATCGAGCGGGAAGGTAAGGGGCTGCGCCGGGGGGGCCTTGCCTGGTGGCTTTGGCCGGAGGTGCTCCATCCCTTCGCTCCGCCGGTCCCCCGTGCTCCTTGGGGGCACGCCACGGTGGCAAAACCCCCACGCGTGCCCCCGTGGGTGATGAGGGAGGAAGCCAGCAGCCGTGAGTTGTGGCCAGGCTCCTCAACGAGGCGGGGGGCACTGTGATTAAGGAGGTGGAGAACCACAGCCCCCAGCTCAGCTGGCTGCCGCGGGGTGGGGATGGTGGGAAGCGATCCTGGAGCAGGACCGGGTGAGCGGGGAGCAGTTCTCCCAAAACAGCCCTGCCAGAGGTAAGGAGAGGGGGAAGGCAGGAGGAAGGACGCCATGCTCATCCTCCTGTTGCACAGGAGTGCTTTGAGATGTACCCCCAGCAGCCCCACCTCCCCTCCATCCCAGGGACCCCCGGCTCCCCTTACCCAGTCTCACCTGGCCCATTGCTGCCTCCTCTCCAAAGGGCGAGAGCAGCCGCGTCCCTTAGCGCTCCTTCGGACCAAGTGGGAAGCGGGACACGTGCCATCTCTCCCCATCCCATCCCGCTTTACCCCCCCTACATCGGTGCTGGGGGGGTCTTCTGGGTCCAGGTGTCCTCGGACCCCCTTGCAGCGCTCACCCCGGCCCCTTCCAGCCTTTATCTCCGTCTCTGGGGACTGTCCCCTGCACCTGGACGAGATCCGCCACTTCCTGAACCTGTGCCCTGAGCTCTCTCTTGGCTGGTTTGAGGAAGGGCGGCTGGTGGCCTTCATCATCGGCTCCCTCTGGGACCAGGACAGGCTCAGCCAGGTAAGAGCCAGGCCCTGATGTTCCCAGCTCCCGTGCTGGGAGAGGCACTGCGGAGCCTGGGGACCAGAAGCTCCCCGGAGCCCCGAGGCTGCTCTGGTGGAAAGGAACTTTCTCATTAATTAATTTTACTGATGCTCTTAAAAAATACGCTCGGTGATTCCCCACAGGATTCGTTTTGAAATTAAAAACCCCATGGGGATGATGGGGGGAGGTGAAGGGGGATGGCACCAGGGCCCTTCTCTCTCTGGGGGAGACACGGTGTCTGGTTCATTGGGGTGGGGAACCAAGACGCGTGCGGGACGGGACCCCCGGCCACACTGACCCCCTGTCCCCCCTCCCAGGCGGCACTGACCCTGCACAAGCCGCGCGGCACGGCGGTGCACATCCACGTGCTGGCCGTGCACCGCACCTTCCGGCAGCAGGGCAAGGGCTCCATCCTGATGTGGCGGTACCTCCAGTACCTGCGGTGCCTGCCCTTCGCGCGGCGCGCCCTGCTCATGTGCGAAGATTTCCTGGTGCCCTTCTACCAGAAGTGCGGTTTCGAGGCGCTGGGTCCCTGCGAGGTGACGGTGGGGGAGCTGGCCTTCATCGAGATGCAGCATCCCGTGCGGGGCCACGCCTTCATGCGCAGGAACAGCGGCTGCTGAGCCCCCTCCGCTCCGGCCCTGCCAGGGGGGCTGGAGAGGGGGGAAGCAGAGTGTGTGACCCTGCTCCATCCCCGTCACGGCCACGCATCTTCCCCAGCTGCTCCGTCGGCCACATCTGCCTTCCAGCCCGGGGAGCAGCCTGGTCCCATCCCCACCCCGCGGGGCCGGGGACTGAAATCTCCAGCTTCACCCCACGGGGAGCACTGAGCCCCTGCAGCAAGCCTGGGTGGGCTGCAGGGTGTTGCCCCAGGGCAGCTGGGGGGGGACTGCGCTGGTTTAAGGCCGCTCACGGCCACGTTTTGCGCCCAGCAGAGCCCGTAACACCCATGTATGCCCAGCCCTGTGCCCCCTCCCACCACCAATGCCAATGCCACCAGTAAAGCACGCCACAGCCAAGCCCCCCACCAGCAGCCCCCAGACCAGGCAGGGGTCCCGGCAGCCACCCCCCTGCCCCCAGACCCCTTTGAGTGCACCCCCAGCCAGGCACTGCAGAGCCTCCCGGGCGGGGGGGCAGTCCAAACCAGTCCCCCCCACCCCAGACCCACGACCGGCCCAGGACAAGCCTTCCGCAGACACCTTGGGCTATTGTGAAGCAGCAAATAAAGACGTGGCGGTGGTTTTCTACGCGGCCCGTGTGCGTTCCTGCCCCACTCCAACCCTCACCTCACCCCGACGCCCATCCCAGCTTCAGACGGGGCAAACCCAGCCCCGGGGCACTGCACGAAGGCTGGGACCCAGGCAGGGGTAGCTCTGCCCTTGGGCAGGGTCGGGAGGCTCCGCAGGGCTTTGCTCCAGGCATTTGGCTTCACCTCCTGCTCGAGACCCTCCCACCCCTGTTCCCTCCCAGGGAGGGGCTTCCAGGGGTACAGTGCACCCCTCGGGACACTGGCTCCAGGCACTCCCAGCTCATCCTCCCTCCATGTCACGCTGACCATCGCCCAAACAAGCAGAACCCCCTGAAAGCGCCACGTCCCCACAGGCGGGATGGGAGCGGAGGCCTTGCGTGTCTCGTTAAATACAGGTAGAAATTTATTAAGGGGGGAAAAAAACCCACAGCTTTTTAAAAAAAGTATCAAAAAGAGACAAAAGAGGTGAAGTGTCTGTCTTTGGCTGGAGCAGCGACCGGAAGGATGGATGGGGCTGGAAAGTGGCTCGGGATGCAGGTGCCACCTGGAAAGCAGCTGTGGGCAGGGGGAGCCGAGCTCCCTCTCATCCCAGGACACCTCGCCTGGGGGATCTGCACCTTGGGGTGGGCCCTGGCTGGCACCCCTCCATCTGTCCAGCGCCAGCTGAGGGGGGAGGGCTGCCTGGGTCTCTTACGCTTGGAAAAAGAGAAAGGGACAACAGCGGGGACTGAGGCAGCAGTGAAAGGTGGGAGCACCGACGGTTCCCGAGGGGTCCGTGGGCTTCACAAGCAGGCACACAAACCCCCCAGGGTGTTCTTCACGCCTGCCCCCCAGCACGGCACCACAAACACGGTACGTGCTGCTTCTCTGCTTCCAAAAAGGGAATTTCCCTGAAATAAGGGGAAAAGAAGCTCCCCCGCCCCGAGTCCTTCCGCTCCATCCAGTGAGGAGCCCAGGGGGGAAAGCACAAACCTCCTTCCAGGGCCTCTCAGAAGCGAGAGCGGGACTGAAAAACACCTTCGAGGCTCAGCTCTGAACACCCAGAGCCACGGCAGGGCCCCGAGAGCCCAAAGTGGGGGAACCCCCAGGCTGAAGAGCTGTGGATAAACACCAAGAGTGCCCCTGCAGAAAAGGGGGTCGTGTTCACAGTATGAGCTGCAGCGCCCAGGGGCACTGAGGCGGGACGGGGCCCGGGGCAGGCAGGGGCGCAGGCAGGAGAGCGCAGCAGCGGCAGCCCTGGGCCGCGAGCCCAGCCCAGCTGCGGACGCACTGAAACCGCGCTTCCCTCAGCCCTCTCCCCACGCAGGCATAAGCTGGGGTCCTGGGTTGGTCCCCAAACCTGTTATGGCTTTTCAGCACCAATAAAAAGCCCCAAAGGGGTGCAAGGCAGGGGCACTCCCCACTGCATCCCCAGCGTTTGCCAGGGGCGAGCCCAAAGCCACCAGCCCCGGGATGAAGCCTGCCTGCCCCGTTCTGGAGCAGCCACCGTCTCCCGGGGGCTGGTGAGGACCCACCCCACGGAAAGAGTCACCGCCAGCGCCTCTCCCAGCCCCGTCCCCGCCGGCGGGGTCAGTGCAGGACCTGCTCCAGCTCGTACTTCTCGCAGAACTTGCTGGTGAAGGGCAGGCAGGTGAGATACTCCACCCAGCGCCAGTTCACGGGGTAGACGTAGAGCCAGACCACCAGCGAGGCGAAGAGCCCCACGAAGACCACCAAGGAGACGAGGATCATGGCTCGCTTGCGGTACTTGTCCACCGTGCCGAAGGTGATGTAGGGCAGGAAGGCGAAGGAGAGGAGGAGGCCGCTGAGGAAGCCGAAGAGGTGAGCGATGTTATCGATCCACGGCAAGAGGCCGCAGATAAAGAGGAAGAGGACGATGCTGAAGAGGTTGAAGAAGGCTTTCCAAGGTTTCTCCAGCACTTGCCAGCTCTGGAAGAGCTCCACGAAGAGGCAGGCCAGCAAGCCAAACTGGGACCCAGCAGGGCCCACCTGTGGGAACAGGGGAGGTCACGGCTGGACCCTGCGTACGTCACCCCAGACATGTCCCCGTGTCCCCAGGGTGTGTCTCCTCTCCTTGCAAAATGCATTTGGCTCCTGCAGTCCTCCAGGGGCTGTGCCCCACCAGTGCAGGGCTCAGGGGCGGGCACGGGAGGAAGAAGAGGGGAGCACGTGGGCACTGCTTCAGCAGTCGGCACTTTCGGTGACTCAGCAGCCAGGTGGCATCACCCCCTCCCAGGCCACAGCCCCCCCGGCCCCATCCCGGGATTAGGGTGCTCGGCGTGATCTCATTTAAAGCCTGGCAGGGTTCCGCTGCCAGCAGATTAGCCATCTGCCTGCCCAGGGACCCCGCACGCACAGCGACACGCGGTGACGCATGACCCGCGCGGCATGTGCGAGCCCCACACGTGGCGCAGAGACCCCCCTCCTCCCCTGGCCATGGGGTCACCAGCCTCCCACCCCCCACAGCAACACCTGCCAGGGGCTGAGCGCCCTGTGCTGCGGGGACGGGGAGGGGCACCCTGTGGTCCCTGGGGAGCTGGCTGGGCTCGGGGTGATGCGGGCAGAGCCCCCCCAGCCCTCACCTCCGCCCGGTACGGCAGGAAGATGGCACTGGCCAGATTGCCCGTGATGCCGCTGAGGATGAAAATGATGGAGATGCGATGCCAGCCTGCCAGCTTCTCCAGGTCCCTCAGCACCGTCATCTGAAAGGTCACCGACACCAGGCAGTGGATGATGCTGGGGGGAAGAGACCCCGCGTTAGAGAGCCCTGCCCTGCCAAAGCCCCTGCCCACCCAACCTTACAGAACACCCTCCACCGATGGTGTACGTCACTGTGGTCTGGGGGCGTCCTCCCGCCCTCTCTCCCAACCCGTCGGGGGTCACAGCCCATCCCAACGCAGACTCCGGTCCCCAGTACCCCCCGGGGCCCCTGCTCACCCGGCGTGCAGGAACAGGGACAGCCACAGGCGGTAGAACTGGTCGGGGACCTCGGGGTTGAGGAAGGGCAGGAGGCCGCAGACCTCGTCCAGGCAGTGCACCTGCAAAGGCGGGAGGGGCTGGGGTGACGGGGGCTCGGCCCGCACCCCAGAGCCGCAGGCAGCCAAGGACGCGTCACCGGGACACGTGGCCAGTGATGCCACACGTCAGTTGTGGGGGGACCCTGGGTGGCGTGGGGCACCGGCGCTGCCCAGCTGCTGGGGGGAGCGACCGAGCGTCCCAGCGCCCCAGGAGACGCCGAAGGGCCGGTTTCCTGCCCAGGTTGTGCCTTTCCCAGGGACAGCGGTGCGGTGCGGCCCGGCTGAGGCTGGCGCAAGCCCTGCCGTTCCTGCTGCCCCGCACCAGCAAGGCGGGCACACAGCGGCACGAGTCCAGCTGAGAGATGGGAAAGTGCCTGCACTTTGCGTTGCGCCGGGGGTGGCTTTGTTCAGTGAGGGGGGGCTACGGTGGCGGCTTCTGAAAGGAGCTGCTGGAAGTTGTTTCCCCTTTGTCCAGGGGACTCGGCTGGGCCTAGGGCAGGCCCGCTGCTGGCCAAGGCCGAGCAGATTGGTGACACTGATAACATCTCTGCAACACCGTATTTAAGAAGGGGAAAATAAAAAGAAGAGGAAGAAGCAGCTGAGCGGGGGCAGAGAGGGGGAGGCGCGAGCCTCGTGGGCCTTGCACCCCTCACCCTCTGGCCTCCTGCCAGGGGCCAACTGGGCCCGACTCGGCCCGGCCCGGCTGAGAGAAGTGGAGAGGAGATGAGATGTGAAGAGACCCTGAGAGGCGTCTGCCAGCCTGTTGTGAAGGATTTCTGTGAGAGGAACGGCTGCAGACCCCAGGGTCAGTGCAGAAGGAGGGGGAGCAGTAATGCTGCTCCCGGCCAGAATTCCCCTGCAGCCCGTGGTGCAGCCCATGGTGAGGCCGGCTGTGCCCCTGCAGCCCGGGGAGCCCACGGAGGAGCAGAGATCTCCCTGCAGCCCGGGGAGCCCACGGAGGAGCAGAGATCCCCCTGCAGCCCGGGGAGCCCACGGAGGAGCAGAGATCCCCCTGCAGCCCGGGGAGGACCCCCACGCCGGGGCAGGGGAGGAATGTGGGGAGTTCTTCCCCTGAGGAGGAAGCAGCGGTGTAAAGCGATGTGTGATGGACTGACTGTAACCCCCATTCTCTCTTCCCACCGTGCTGCTCGGCAGGAGAAGGAGGTGGAGATAATTGAACATAAAGTTAAGCCCAGGAGGAAGGAGGGGTGGGGGAAAGTTGTTTTTGTTCTCTTCCTTATTATCCTGCTTTGGTTTTATTAATAATAATAAACAAATAGTTTTCCCCAAGTGGAGTCTGTTTTGCCTGTAACAATAATTTGAATGATCTCTCCCCATCCTTATCTCAAACCTCGAGCCTTTTTTCTTGTATTATCTCTCCCCCATTCTCTTGGAAGGTGGAGAGAGTGAGCAAGAGACTGCGTAGCTTGGTCCTGAGCGGGGCTGAACATCGACACACCGCTCACACCATAGAGCCCTTTGGCATCAGCACAGCAACGCGCGAGCTGGCTGCCGGCTTCACGCCCCACGCCCGCGCCCCGCTCACCTGCGAGCAGAGCGTTGCCTCCTCGTGGAAGTAGCCGTGCATGAACTCGCAGTACTCCCGCGTCGTGATCTCGCAGCTGGGCAGAGGGCGGGCAGCGGGCTCGCTCGGGGCAGGGCTCATTCCCCGTTCCCCTGAGCATCCCCCTCTGCTCCCGGCAGCCGGTCCTGCCGCCATGGCCCTTCCCACCCCACCAAGGCTCCGTAACCTCCCTCTCCCCCAGGCACAGGGCACTAATGGGGCAACAACAGGCAGCAGGGCAGGGCGGGGAGCTGAGCCCGGGCCGGTGCCCCAGCGCCGTGACCCACCTGCCCTTGGTGCCGATGCAGCAGGGCCTGCCCTTGATCTGGCAGTCCATGTGCGCGAAGCCTGTGTGGTTGGTTTTGGTCTCATAGGTGCAGATCTAGAAGCAGGAGGGTGAGGAGCCGTGATCAGGGTCCGGCCCCAGGCCCTCCCTGCAGCCCCCTGCCCAGCTCGTTGCCCACCGCACCTCCCATGGAGCTGCCACCGTGTTGTCACCCAGCTTACGGTGGCACCAGGCTCTTACCGGCCACTTGGTGATGTCATCTGGCCACACGTGGGGTGGGTTGGACGCTGGCTCCTCGCACGTCCTGGCAGGAGGAGGTGGGTGGGGGTCAGGACGGGTCCCACCACAGCACATCCCTCCCCCCGCGACGCCTCTCCCCTCTCTCCTACCTGGGGTCCTGGTGACACACGGCCCCCGACGTCCGCTTCTCACCCGAGCCCAGGGCCGGCGCGTTGACGCCTGGCCACTTGATGAAGGTGGCCAGTGTCTCCTGGAGAGGACAAAGAGACTGAGGATGCGGCAGCGAACGCAGTGCTCTCACCCCGCACACGCCCTGCCCTGGTGCCGTGCAGGGCAGAGATGGTTTCCTCCCTTTCCCCAGGGATCCCCAGCACTTCCCGGTGCCCACGGCGGCACGCACCGAGCAGTCCTGCGGCAGGGTCTGGATGCAGCCCGATTTGTCATTCTGGACGCAGCAGCCGGAGCCACGCTCCTGGTCCCGCTCACGCTGGATGAGCCTCTGCACTTGCTGATCTTTCCGGATGCAGGGGGAGAACTTGGCTCCCAGGTGGATCAGGTCGATCTGGGAGGGAGATGCCAGGCCAGGGGCTGCAGGTCCCAGAGGGATGGAGGCACCGGGGCAGTGGGCTGGGATGAGGGGTTGAGCTCTCCCCTCAGAGAAATGAGCACCGCAGGGACCCCCCCTTGGCTCAGGGCAGGGGGAGCAGAGGCTGGTGAAAGGCAGGGCCTCGGGGCGGGGGGCGGTGGTCCCACAGAGCCCTTACCGAACTGGGCCCGATCCAGAAGTTTTCCTGCTGGATGTACTTGACGCTCTCGTAGACGCCCTTGTTCCTCAGCACCTGCAGAGCCAGGGTCAGGTCCTCAGGGTCAGGTCCCGCTGAGGGGGCCAATTGGGTGCAGCCCCCTCCTCCCTCTGCTCACGGGGGGCTGAGGAAGGTCCCCCCAAGAAGATGGATGCCTGCTCTTCTCTCCAGCCCGGGTGCTGGGGGAGCAATGCAGCCGGCTGCAGGTTCCCAGGGTTAACCCCAGCGGGAGGATCCCCGCTCCAGCGCCCCCAAAGCACCCCCCGGACACCGGCCTTGCTTTCCTCGGCCGCTAGCTGGTTGCCATTTCAGAGCCAGACATGTCACTAGAGAGCCAGGAGGGGACAGCTTGAGCCAGTAGCTCTTAAACTTACTAACTCTATCGTCACGTGCTGGGCGAAGCCGATGGGCGCGATGCCGTAGGTGCCGATGACCAGCAAGGTGATGAGGATGTGGACAAAGGTGATCCAGTACGTGAAATACGGCCTGCGGAGGAAAGGGCCCGAAACTGGAGCAGCTCAAGGATGGTTAGGCACCAGGACGCCGCAGTCCCCTGAGTCTTGATCCCCAGACATCGAGGGGGACACCCATCTGAGTTACAGCCGGGGAGCGTGGTGCCCAGCGCCGTCCCGCCGGTCGCCCCTCACCGGTGGCTGTCGGTGATCTCCAGCTGCGACTGCACGATGCTGCTCAGGCTGCGGCGGTATGTCCTGTTCAGCCACTTCCCCACCACCCCCAGCCCGTAGTAGCGTTTCTTGCGGTCGAAGGCAAAGTGCTTCACCTTGGAAGCGATGCGCCTGCCTCGCCGGGGAGCCGGGCCGGCACTGGCCGAAGCGAGCCGGACACCCTCCCGCCTGCAGAGAGAGAAGAAACCCATCACGCCTGCGGAAACTGGGTCAGCTGAGAAATCCCCCAGGTGCCACCCCACGACTGCATCCCAGAGCTGGGGCAGGCCAGAGGACGCCTGGGGTAGGGGCACCTCTTGGCTTCACCCTCCTGGGAGCGTGCTGGAAGGGCCCGGTGCCCCACGGCAGGGATGGCTGGGGACATCGTCCTGACTGCAGCAGGGGGCCAGGGCGGCCTCGGGGGCAGCACGCGCCAAGGGCTGGTACTCACAAGGTGGGCTGCTCCACCTCGGGGGACACCCTGGCGTCCTCCCCCACGGCGTGCATGCGTAAATACGTGGCTGATAGAGGCGGCGACTCGAAGACATCGTCGGGCATGGAGTACGTCTCATCGTGCATGTCCATCTGCAAGGGGACAGAGGTGCGTCGGACGTGCGCGATGGGCGAGAAACCTCCCCCTGACCGAGCGTGCCCATCACCAGGGCAGCCCGGCTCCTCCTGGCCCAGGAGCCTGGGGAGAGGGGATCCCCACCAACACCCTGTTAGCAGAGCATGAAACATGCCCACAACGGCGGCGTCGCTCCCTGCCCGCCCTGAGGAGCGTCACCAAGACCAGGGCTCTGCAGCGCCAGGCACAGTGGCCACCAACGCCCCTGCTCCTGGGCAGGGCAAAGCACCGACACGGGGGTCCCCATCAGAGCCCGCGCAGGGACACCGGGACCCCTCCGCGCTCCGGCAGCCGGCGTGGAACGGTGCTTGCCTTGCTGAAGAAGGATGAGTCGAGGGTATCGGCAGCGTCCCCCACGTCGTCGTCCATGAAGCTGGGGTACATGAAACTCCTCTTGTTGCTCCTCTGCTTGGGAGCCAGCGGCTCCAGGACAGAGCGTCCCTTTGGCAGGGGAAGCAAATGGGGGTAAGAAACCAGAACCCCCCCAGTTTTTGCAGCACTGAGGATTTCTCGCAGCCTCCCTCCCCAAAGCCGAGTGGCGAGCGTTAAATCCCAACCGGCCGCATGTGAAGGGCGGGCAGCAGGAGCTGGCAGCAGATGCTGCCTTTAGCTCCCAAGAGCCAGCGCTGGACCAGGGCTGTGTTAGTCAGCACGAGTGAACCCCGAAAGCCTCGTCTGGTCTCGCTACCACAAACACGACCCCGAGGCTCGTCCAGCGCTCTCCAGAGACTAGAATCCCATCAGAGACGCTTCCTGGCTCCTCGGCAGGGAAATCCAGGAGCTGCTTTTTTCTAGGGATGCTGTGCAAGACCCGCTTTGGAGGTCCAGTTTGCACCAAACTTTCTCTTTGTAAGCAGAGCTCAGGTTAAAAACCACCATCCTCCCCACTGAAACCCACCCTGGAGAGCCAGCAATCTCTGCGCAAAGCAAAAAGCCAAGAAATAAAGATGACAGGCGAGGTTTAGAGCTGGAACCTGGATCAGCAAGACAATGACCCTTCCCCAGCTCCTTACGCGGAGGAGTGCTGCGGCCGCCTTGAAGCTCATGTGGGCGACGGACTCCCTCTTCCTGCGTGGCAGGCGGCCGTAGCCGGAGCGGATGCTGTTGAAGGATGCCAAGGAGACGACGCCAGGGGTGAGTGGGGGCAGGACGTGGTGGGGCGTGTGGGGACGGTCGGTCTCATCGGGATGGCGGAAGGGACGGCCCCTGGCCAGCGGGTCCACAATCTGGAAGAGGAAGAGGTGTTGGTGCTGGGAGAGCCAGGCTGGGAGCCAGACCCCCACCCCGAGCTCTACCTTGGGCATCTTGGCGGGCTTGGGCGACTCGGTGCCTTGGAAGGAGGGCACCTCCTGGCTGGGCAGCTCCATGTCGCGGTAGGCAGGCTTCAGCTTGCCGTACCTCATGCTGCAGTGCTGCAAGCTCTTGCGTTGCCACTGCTGCCGCTTCCCCTCCCAGTCGCCGCTGACGCCAAACCATTGCGCCGTGCCCCTGGACAGACGATGGGTATGCTTGTCACCCAGCTGGTACCCCCACCCCAGGTACCGCCATCCCACCCGGGCATCCCCTCCGGCAGGCGATTGGGGTCGGGGTGTCCCAGCTCAGCCCGCAGCAGAGCAAGTTTTGACCTGGCTATGGGTTGGGGAAGAGATGCTGGAGAGGGGTCACCGGCCTTCGGGTCTCTCTAGAGAGGAAACTCCATCAAGACCTGCACCTTGCTCTGGGCTGCAGCGGACGTGCAGCTCAGGGTGTTTGCGAAGGTCCTACGTAAACGGGGCTGAGAGGTTTCCCCATTGTACAAAACAACGCTGTGAATTGGCACCAAACAATTCTGCTACAGGACTATCCCCGGGCAGGCACCAGCGAGTCAACGCAGAGCCACACAAAACCCTCCAAGGCATTTCCTTCTGAGCCACCGCTCTCCATCCCCATCCTGAGTTCTCTGCTGGTACCCGCAGCCACAACACCCTGACGGGGACCAAGGGAGCCCACTGGTGACTCCGCCGCTGCCGGAGCCTGCCCTGCCTTCACGCCACCGCTCCCCGGCCCTCACTTGCGGATGCTCTGGGACAGTGAAGTCTGCCGGCGGAAGCCGGGCTGCCGCTCCGAGCGGGGCTCCTGCAGGCTCTTGCTCTTTCGGTAGATGGGGACTTTGAAGGGCTGGAAGGCAGAGCAGGGCATTAGGGACGGGATGGCACGAGGGTCCTCCCACCCCGGGGACGGCAGCCCCCCAAGCCCAGCGTGGGAAGGATGCAGCTCCCCGTCGCTCACCTCCTTGCGTGCGCCGTTGTCCTCCGCCTCCCGGGGTGGGATGATGATGGAGAGGTTGGGAGGCTTCTTGCTCTGCAGGCGGCTGCTGCTGGAGCGGCTGCCCCCGTTCTTGTCGCTGGCTGACATCTTGGGCTGACGGTGGTCGGTAGGCTGGGAGGGTGCAAGGAGTCAGCGAGATGGGAAGAAACATCCCGCCAGGAGCTCAGTAAATTCTTCACATTCCCAGCTGCGTCACAGCCCCCACGTGGGGTACGGCTCCTCTGCAGTGAGAGGGGCTGGGGCAGCCTGTGCCACCTCCAGCCATGGGGCCGGGACCTATCGCGTGTCAGGGTGCCCCGTGGGAGGGAAGCTGCAGGATGGTGCCCTCCAGCACGCACATGCACATACCAGGCTGGGAGACTGAGCTCTCCCCAGCGCAGTGTACCAGGAGGGGGAAGCTTAACGGCCGAGAGGTCGTTAATTCCTCAAGTGATCCCTCCCAGGGGTCCCTGCAGCCTGGCTCTACCGGGCAGGACCTCACAGGAAAGGTAATTCCACCCCAGCACAAGGCAGCAAGTCCCAGATCGTATCAGGAGCCTCAGGGGCTCTTGAAGGGAGGCATGGTCCCCTCCGGCCTCTCCGTATCCTCCCGGCCACGTGCCAGCATCCCCGTGCCATGAGGACCGGCATCCCCAGGGATCTGCTCCCCAGGGGAGTGGGAGCTGGCTCTCCCCACCCGAGGGGGACGGCAGAGCACCCTGGGGGGAGCAGGCACCCCAGACGCACTCTCACGGGGTATGGGTGCTCAAGCAGTCAGCTGGGCGATCCAGATGCCCCCAACCCCCTCTGCAACAGGGACCCCCTTGGCAGCACGTGCCTGAGCAGGAGGTGGGCACGAGGGCACTTTCGTAGCTCCTCCAGCACTCCCAGTCCCGAGTGCGACCCTCCCACAAACAAAGCCTGGCTTTAGGAGCGTGGGGTCCCCTGGGACCAGTTCCTTGGGGATGCAGGAGTCCCAGAGCAGCTCCCCAGGGACACGGGAGCCCACAGCCGGTGGCACTAGAAGGCGTTGCTGCCCTTGGCCCGCTCCCGGGCTAGGGGACAGCCGGCCGTTCCTGCGCGCCTCCGCACAGCTTCAAACGGGCGCTGGGCTGGCGGGGTGCCACCAGGCAGGGACGGGGTGAGACACTGGGGACACGCGTGTGGGGACACCCGAGCAACCACCCACCAAATTTCTCCCGGGGGCTCAGCCAGTGCCGGTCCCACCAGCGTCTCCCTACCTCATAAGAGTGGCAGGGATCCTGCACAGCGCGTCTGGACGGCAAACACCCGCGGCAGCCTTCCTCTTCCTCCTCCTCTGTCCTTCACACTCGGGAGCCCCGTGACACGGCTGAACTCCTCCTGTCTCACCTGATGGGGAGAGAGGCTGTGATGAAAAATCACGCGTGGGAAAGCAGAACGCTGCAGGAGCAGCCCAGCCGAGCTCACCGCTCCCGGGCCCTGGGGACAGGGCCGCCCACAGCTGGACCCCGGGGACACGGACCAGCCGCCAGCACTGGGCGGCAGGAGAAGCAAAGGCCGCTGTTCGCAGCGATGCGCCTTGCTCCGTGGTGGGGGAACTGCGTGGGGCGAGCAGGGAGTTTTCGCCCGCCGCTGCCAGGCGAAGCTCTCGGGAAGTGAGGCACCCGTGAAGATATTTAACAGCCGGGGGAACGCCGGCCAGGCAGCCCAGCCCCGGCAAGCAAAACTTTCCGTCCCACTGGTGAGCTGGAGACGCCGTTTGTTTTCCTGCCTGGCAGCCAGCAATGAGCTCGAGACACCAGCTGCTCCAGAGAGCTGGCGATGGGAACAGGCCGGGGTTGGAGCGAGCCCCGGGACACCCCTGTCCTCCTCTGCCCGGGGAAGGGCTCTCAGTGGCAGGGTCTGGCAGCAGCCAGGAGCACAGAACCTGGAGCCAAGCCGCGTCGTTCAGCAGTGCAGGAGGACACAGTGCTCTTGCACGGCCCCGCTCTCACATCTCTGGCCTGAAATCCCATCCCTCACCGCTCCCATCACAGCCCAGGCAGCCCTCGGCGAGGATCTCCGTGCTTCCCAGTGAAGCAGGGCTGGAGCACATTTAAAATCTAGGACCCATTCCCCGGCAGCTCCCCAGCAGCGCAGGCGGAGGGACGGACCCGGCCTCCCCGGAGCCGCGGGCGAGGTGACGCAGATCCCGAGGAGCTGGCACAACGCGGCGGGCACCTGCCGTCCCGGTCACGCGGCGCAGCCGGAGTAGTTTTCACGGCTCTGCGCGTTAACGCAATGTTTGGCACGGAGAGAGAGGGAGGAGCACCCCCGAGGGCCAAACTCGCCGCACCCACACGGGCTGGGGGCAGCGGCCCCCCCAAAGCATGGATCCCGACCCACAAGAAGCTTTCCCCCACTCCAGTTGGAGAAACCCCCCAGGGACAGTGCCGGGAAGGCGTTTTCCAGCTCCCCACGTGTTTGGTGCTGGCACCCGAGCTCTCCGGCGCTGGCACCGCTTGCGCCCAGCGCGCTCGGCGTGAGAACGGGCGAGTCGGCGCCTCCATCCAGGGCGAGCCCACGGGGAGCTCAGCCCCGCGGGCCCCCTTCGCCCTCCCAGCCCCGGAACGGAGAGCGACGTCACCCGCAGCGGGCACGGCCCCGTTGTCCCTCGGCGCTGGTGGCTGCGGGTCCCCGTGCGCTCAGGGCGGACGTGGCGGCTCTGCTCTGGGGACAAAAAGGGGAAGTGAGAGGCGACATGCTGAGCTGGCGGGGGGACAGCTGTGTGAACGCCCTGCCATGGGGACAAAGCAGGTGACAGCAGCAAGGGGGGTGATGGAGATGGGTCTCAGCACGCACAGGGACGTCCCGAGCTTGGTAGGAGCCGTGGTTCCAGCTGGAAGAGGCATTCCAGGGCAACACTGCATGGAAAATATCTCCAGGGAGAGAGAAAAATCGCACTGGGGACACTGGCACCACCCGTGGGGGAGCGGGAAGGGGTAACCTGGTCTGGTCAGTAAGAAGAGATCCCCACCACCACCACCTTCCTCTCAAAGCTGTCTCGCCCACCACAGCCTGATGTCCAGCAGCGAGGGACACGGCCCATGCCCCAGCAGCAGCGGGGCGAAGCCCCCGTCTCCTCCCAAGGCGGCAGGCGGACGCGGGGCACCGGGGTGCGACTGGGAGGAGGTGTAGGTGTCTCAGCAGGCGAGGCACAGGGAGGGCGAGCAGGACCGGTCCCAGCAGCGCCAGCCCCAGGGTGAATCATGACCGACGCTGACCCGGGGAAGCACGCCCAAGGAAGAAAGCGATGGAAAAAGTGATGTGACTCGTACAAGGCGTCACCGCGGGATATGCCGGGATGCTCCGAACAACGCAAGGGGACCATCAGCGAGGCCACGCAGAGCTGGGGACAGCTGAGCACAACGGAAGCACAAGACACCGGAGACAACCCTGCAGAGCAGCCCTAGTCGGAAGGGGACGCGTGCAGCACACGGGGTGCAGAGATGCTTGGAGAAGGATTGGGATGGTTCTCCCGAAGGCAGTGTTGCCAACGCGGGAACACAAGTGCATCTGGCTGGCGCGATTCAGCCAGGAGGAGAAAGCACCGCCAAGCCAGCCCAGGGTGCGGGGTCGGGAGGGTCCCCGTGAGCACCCACCACCCCGAGCACGAGGAGCCCCTGCTCCTCCACCTCCACAGGGGAGCGAGGAAGGGGTCAGCGACGCCACGGAGCCCCTGAAATGCCTCCGCAGCCATCGCCCACGCTGGCACCCAGGAGCCCGTTAGGCAGAGCGTGCCGCTGCCGTAAGCGATCCACAAGCGCGTGGAGACCTCTTTCACGGCTGGAGCCGCCTTCACAGGCTCCGGTTTGTAAGAGCCCCGGACCGGGAACGCGATCGGTCAGTCGCTGCGAGTACTGTCCTACCCCTGAGGGACGTCACGTCCTGGTGCACCCCCACGCCCCCAGCGCCGAACCCCCGCTCCAGCCCCCACACCACCATTTCACAGGCCGGCACCACAACATCAGGCCGATTTTTTTTTTTCCTCCACCACAGAGAAGACAACTCCATCTTTTCCCCACCCGCACCGACCCCGCCGTAACGGGACTGGATGGCCGAGGTGCATGGGCAGCCGCCACGCAGCTCGCCCGCGCTGCCATTAGGAAATCCTCTCCCATTTTCTCCGCTGGGCAGGACGTTGGGCAACCGCAGCGGGTTTGTTCAGCCCGGGCGAGCTCGGAGCGCGCGACACGCCCTGGGAGGAAGCAAAACGACCAGAAGAGATAGAGCGTGGCGGCCGAGGGGGCCGCGCTGGGTGCTGCTGATAAAGGGGCGGCAGGGAGGGAGCACGGGCGCTCGCGCCATTGCGCCAGGCAGCTGCATGCCGCACCAAGGGCTCCATCGCCGGCAGCGTACACAGTGCCGGTCTCTCCGGCAGTCGCGGGTGACGCGGCCAATATCCGCATGGAGAGGGCAGGATTGGCCTGCAAGGCCTGGGAGAGGGTGGGAAGAGCCAGGCGGAAGATTTTTCGCATCCTGCATTTTTCCCACTCTCGTTATTTTTTACCAGCGCAACGACTCCCAGCACCCAAAGGCTTCCCAACCCGCTGGGGTGGGTGCGAGCCCCCCTGAGCCAGGGTTCCTCTGTGCCGCTGCCCACCCACCCCACGCCTCCCTGCACCCCCAGCCCGGGAGCCCACGCGCCCTCACAGCAAAATCACCCCAGTCAGGCAGCAGCGCACAACCCACTCTGCTTCCCACGGGTGCTGCCGGAGGGGCCGCGGCCGCACAGGGGCACCCCCGGCCCCTTCCCCATGCGGGAGCCCAGTGGAGCCGGGGACACACGCGGAGGCTTTGAGTCACCCCAACGGCTTCGGGAAGAGCAAAGGGCGAACGGCTCCGCCAGCAGCGAGGGCGGCTCCGCCGGTGAGGGCACGCGGGGTGGGCTGCTCGCCGGCAGCTCCAGGCCCAGGAAAGCTCTTTTCCAGGCACCCCGCAGATTCCCCAGGCACCGGGATCGATCCAACTCAGCTTTATCCAGGAGCTGTGTCATTACTCAGAGCCGCTCCAACTCCTCCTTAGCCTGGCTTAAACACAGGGTGCACGGGCACGACGGCGCGAGCGCTCCCACCCCAGCTGCGCCTTCTGCAAGGGCCTGAGGGGTCCCAGGTCGTTATTTTGTTGAGGCAAAGGGTGGGCAGCCTGCCTGCAGGCGCAGGTCGTCACTGAGCCCACTCTCACTTCCCTCTTTGAAGGAAAACTCTTGGTGGGAGAGGACGATCAGGATGGGGGGGACACATTTCTTCCTCCAGTTCTTCTGCAAGACGCACATTCCGACAGCAACTCTCAGCGCAAGGGCTCAGGCTGGACTCGCGGACTTCCCCAGTCGCCCGTTGCCCGTTTGGGAGCACGCCGAGCCTGCGGAGCAGGACCAGGTGGGGAGAAGCGCCCCGTATTTGCAGAGGGTCCCCTCGCCGTCAGCTCCAAGCATCCCCGTGCCTTGTGGGGTGTGACAGCGGGAGGCTGTGCTCGGCCCCACGCACAATTCCGGCTCATCCCAAGCTCGACACGGGCCCCGGGCTGGCGGCAGGACGGTCCCCCAGATGATCCCCCTCAGCTAAAGCTCCCGATTTCCAGGAACAGGCTCCTTATCTCAATGCAGCCGTTTCGAGGCAACGCAGCCGCTCACCCCGCCGGCCCCCACGCAAAGGCGGAGGCCCGGCTGGACACGGGCAGCCTCCCTCCCCTGGCAGCTCCCCGAGAGGGGACAAAGGCCTTGCGGCGTCCCTTTGTGCTGCAGATGAAGGTGCCATCTCTGCTGGCAGCAGGCTGCCCCTCGGACACCCCATTTCGCTGCCCTCCAGCCCGCCCCTGCAAAGGGGCCGTGACCCCGGGGGGCAGCAAAGCCAGAGGCTGCTCCCGCGCCCACCCTTCCCTCCTCCCAAGCACCAGCACCCAAACGTGGGCCACTCCTCGGCCTTGTCCCCTTCGCTCCCGTTGCCACGAGGCCAGAAAGCCCAACCAGCAACCGCTCGTCCCGGCTCGGCGCGGGGGATCCTACGCTCACCGGTGCCTATGGAAACTGCGTGATGCTCTCCCCCCACCGCAGCATCGCCATGGACCCGTGCCAGCAACGCACTTTGCACCCTCTCGCCTGCCAAGAGCTGCTGGGGTCTCCCCCACCATCCTCCTCCTCCTGCCGCCATCCCACCCAGGGACGCCATGCCCTTGGGGGAGCTGCACAGCTCACCGCAGGGGCTGGAGACGCTGATTTTTGAGGAGCCGCCTCCACGCCTTTCCCGGGAGCGCTCGGACTGGGTTAAGCCACCACCTGCGTAAGCTCAGCCCTGGTTACAGCATCAAGCGTGGAAAAGGTGCTGGTCCCGGCGAGGCTCTCGCGCTGCTGAGGATAACCGCGCCAAATCCCCGGCACACGCTGTCGCGTGGCACACAGCGGGCGAAGGCAGCCCCACAAGGCTGGGGGCAGCCCCATGGTGCCAAGGCGGGCACCGGGATACATCAGGAATTATTACTTTTAAGCAAAATACCAGTTTAAAGAAACCCCACAGGCTGCTGGAAGGAGGGGACCACCACCCTGGGAGCTGCAGCACCCCAAGAATGTGCCTGTGGATGGGAGGGATGGCTCTGCGGGATGGCCGGGCACGCGGCAGCCCCTGGGATGGGAGCAGAGAGCAGGAGCATCCTGCCGAGGACTGACTGGCTACGCGAGCCACCGCAAGGCTGGACATCCCGCACGGAGATGGTGTCCCCCCAGCACTGGCCAATTTCTCCCTCTGATGCCACGCCAGCAGCTTGGGAAAAGGCCGAGGAGCATCACCGGGCGCTCCCAGGCTTCCTCCCCTGGCAGGCAGACCCCAGGGTGCCCCGTGCCCTGCTGCAGCCCCAGGCACTGCGGGCGTTGAGCGTGCCAGTTTGCACTCACGCTCCCCGCTCTCGCTGCCCGGCCACAACAGCGAGCCCTGCGCCGGGGGCTGCCCAAACGCCCCTCGCGGCGATACACAGTGGGATTCAGCGGAAACCTTCACGCTTTCTGACTCATTTGTGGCATTTCACAAGTGGGGAAACTGAGGCACTGCAGCACGATACGGCTCCCTGCCCTCCCACCCCTCGCTGCCCCCCGAAGCTCTCACACGCGAAACCCGTAGATGTTTGATTTCCAGAAGGGGTGCAGGCTGCTCCCTGTCCCCCCAGCAGTTATTCTGGGGCTGCCCCTGCCCTGCACCCCGCGATGCCAGCCCTCGAGCGCAGGTCCCCAGGGATGAGGGGGACACAGGGGTCCTGCGCGGCAGTCTCATCAAGACAGCGACCACCAACCAACTGGTCTTTGTTTTGGGTTTTCTTTAAGAAATGGTGATTAAGTGAGAAAAAGGGCACCAGCACCACGGGTTGCTTCTACACTCCCAAGCACAAGTCCAGCTTTCAGTGCTCACCCGGAGCTGGGAAGTGACTGTATGGATTGAAGTAATTCGGTTTTAGCCTTCACCAGTTGACTCCTTTGGTGCAGAGCCCTGCCCATGTCAAGCCCACGCTTGCTCCTCCGAGCTGAGGTCCCTGCAGGGCTCCCAGTCCCTGTGGGAAACGTGGAAACGTCTCCCCAGCCCCACGGCAGCCGGGCAGCTCCCGCACAGTGGGAGAAGGAGAATCCCCCTCCTCGCAGAACGCGGCACGCTGCCATGGATGCTTCAGGACACGGGACCAGTGCTCCCACCCCCCTGCCCTGGCTGGTTCTCCATCACCCATCCCCACTTTCTTTGACGACGAGTGCTGTTTTCACCCCAAGCTCATCCTCAGGGCTGTTTTCAGATCAAGACCAACAAACCAAGGGAAGGAATAAGGATGCAGCTGGGGGATCCCTCAGCTTCCCTGTAAGAGTTAAACAGGAGCGGTATCAAAGGACAAAACGCGGAGCCAGAACACAGCCACGTGCTCGTCTTCCAGCCCGGCACCGGCAAAACTCACAAAAACTGCCCGAATCCCCCAGCTCCCCCAGCGCATCCCGAGGAACAGAGCTCCCCCCAGGAGAGATGACCCACCGGATTCACACCCCTGCGCTCCGCGTCCCCAGCTCCCAGCGGCCCGCCCAGCACATGCCGGCATCCATTGTTCCTCCCGCCAGCATCCGCGGCCACGCTCCGGCAGCACGAAACGCATCGGGCGCTTGCATGTGCATGCGAGAGCGACACGGGGCTCGGCCCCAACTCGCGGAATTTGTACCGGGACACCTGCTTCGGTGTCAAACCCCACTCCCCCCGCTGTGGTTTACGCTTTCTCGCCCCGGGGCTCGCAGCGCAGCTGCAGCGATGTCAAAGAAACCCCTGCCTGGGGAAGTGGGGAGGCCACCGAGGCCAGCAGGTCACCGGCAAACAGAAACAGAACAGGCAGGAGACCCCCTCCAAATGAGCGAGCAGCGATAGGTGCTGATCACCCCGTTACTTCGCGCTTGGGACACACGCAGGAGCCAATGGATGCTGGTCCGTGGGGTGCAACACAGTGAGCCAAGGCGGGAGGCATTTCCCCGCTCACAACGGCCACGGGGGAAGAGGGCAGGCACTTCCTCTTGCCGCAGTGACCCAGCGGTGACAACGCAGCCCCTCAGGTCCCTTTCCCCCTGCAGGACGCGGGCACGGGGAGCCGAGCGAGAGCTGGCGCCGCAACCTGGCTGCGGGCAAGTCCGGAGGGATGGCTTCTGCCCAGTCCCACTGGCCCGGCAGCAAGGCAGGGCAGGACCAGGGTACAGCCCAGCCTCACCCCTCCGCCCCAAAACCTCTGGGGACCGACAGCAAAAACCCAACTGACTGAAAACACCCCCAGCCGGCATCCCCCCGCTCCCTGCGGGATGCAGGCGCGGATGCAGGATGACCCGACCCTTCTGCTCTCCAAGGGCTTTGTTTGTTCACAGAGGGCTGGCGGCAGCGCTCGCCACTTCAAGCAGCACGTGCGAGCGCGCCAGAGCCTTCACACCAAACCTCAAACCGGCGACAACAACAACGCCAACAACGCCCCAGCCGCGGCGCGTGGGAAGGGAGGACGACGCTCGCGGGCAGGGCCCGGGCATCCTCGCCCTCGCGTGTGGCTTCGAGGCCGCTGCCGCTTCCGAAGGGTGCTGCCAGCCCCGCTCTCCTGGGAAGGGGAAAACCCACAACACAACAAAAAAACCCACACGCTGCTTGTTTATCGGGCCATCAGCTCCAGAAAGTAGGTTAGGGCTTTCCTCCCCAGCCCGGGCCACTTCCCCTCTGCACGGCCGGGTCACTGCGCCGGGACACAGCCACTTCCCTCGGGGAGAGGTGGGGGGGGGAAGAAGAGGGGAGAGGGGAAGAGGGGAGGAGGAGGGGAGGAGAGGGGGGCAGAGGGAGGGAGAGGGGGCGAGAGCCCCCCCCCCCCAGGGGAGCGGGGCACGGCCGCAGCCCGGGCAGGACCCTCGCCGCTCCCGCCCCGGCAAGGGGCCCGCGGGGGCCAGGGGGAGGCGCCCACCCCCGGCGAGGCCGGTATCCCCGGGCGGGCCGGGCAAAGCCGGCGCGGGGCGGAGGAGGAAGCTGGCGGGACGCGACCGGTCACCAAACCTCAGCGGCGCGGAGGCACCGGGACGCCCCGGGATCCCCCGGCCCCGGCCCCGCTCCCACCCCCGGCCCCGGCCCTGGCCCCGCTCACCTCGGCGCGGCCCCGAGCCCCGCTCCCGGCCCCGGTCCGGCCGGTACCGGTAGCCGCTCGCGTCGCCTCCACCTGGGCCGGGCGGGGCCTGGGGGGCGGGGCTTCCTGGGGCTGGGCCTCGAGGGGGGCGGAACACACGGGGCCCCTGCTGGGGGCGGGGCCTCCGCCCGGGCCCCGCCCCGCAGCGCTCCCGCCCGTGGCGTCACGCGTGGGTGGTCCCGCGGGTCCCGCTGAGCCCCTGCCGCCTCCCCGGCCCCTCCCCGGGGCACCGCCGGCACCGCGCTCCCCGGGCCGGCGCTGGCAGCACCAGGCTCTGCTGGGGGCGGGCGCTATTAGGCCTGGTCACCATTAGGACCGGGCACCATTAGGACTGGTCACCATTAGGTCCGGGCACCATTAGGACTGGTCACCATTAGGACCGGGCACCATTAGGACTGGTCACCATTAGGACTGGGTGCTATTAGGCCTGGTTACCATTAGGACTGGTCACTATTAGGACCGGGCACTATTAGGCCTGGTCACTATTAGGACTGTTCACCATTAGAACTGGGCACCATTAGGACTGGTCACCATTAGGTCCGGGCACCATTAGGACTGGGCACTATTAGGACCAGGATCTGTTAGGACTGGTCTCTATTAGGACTGGTCACTATTAGGACCAGGTGCTATTAGGCCTGGTCACCATTAGGACCAGGCACCATTAGGACTGGTCACCATTAGGTCCGGGCACCATTAGGACTGGGCACTATTCGGACCAGGATCTGTTAGGACTGGTCTCTATTAGGACCGGTCACCATTAGGACCAGTCTCTGTTAGGGCCAGGCGCTACCAGCACCCCCAGGCGTGTCCCCCCAACCCACCTCCAAGCCGCGGTACCCCAGCGTGCCAGGCAGCGTGGTGGGCGTGCTGCGGGCCCGCACACCCCGGAGAGCATCGCCGGCCTGGTGCGCCCCGCTGGGTAGGGCCCCATCCCGGTGACGCCTGGCGAGGCTACGGCAGCGGGCGGCGGGCAGCGGGCGCGGAGCTGCTCCTGGTGACGTTCACTGCGGTGACTGAGCCGGAGCCTGGCGGAGCTGAGCCCCTCGGACCCACGCCTGCTCGCCTGGGGGGCAGAGGAGGGACCTGCGCAGGCAGGGTTTGGCACAGCTGTGTTGCTGAGGCTTTTATACTGGAAAATATGCCCTGGATTTTGGCACAAAATAAATTATTGAGCTGCAACTCGCTAGCGTGGCCTGAATTTGCAGCCAGGACCAAAACTGACCAAACTCCCTGCTCAAAACTGAATTTTTCCTTCCTACCCACACAGGGACGCTTCAAGCAAGCCCGCTGCACTAAAACCATCCCTGGGGTGCAGCTCAGGGACAGCTTGGATTCATAGAATCACAGAATGGTTTGGGTGGGAAGGGAGCGTTAAAGCCCACCCAGTCCAACCCCCTGCCAGGAGCAGGGACATCTCCAACCGCATCAGGTTGCTCAGAGCCCCGGCCAACCTGGCCTGGAATGTTTCCAGGGATGGGGCATCCACCGCCTCTCTGGGCACCCTGGGCCAGTGCCCCACCACCCTCAGTGTAAAACATTTCATCCTAATGTCCAGTCTGAATCTCCCTCCCTCTATTTTAAAACCATTGTCCCTCGTCCTGTCACACCAGGCCCTGCTGAAGAGTCTCTCCCCACCTTCCCTGCAGCCCCCTTTGGGCACTGGGAGCCGCTCTCAGGTCTCCCCGGAGCCTCCTCTGCTCCAGGCTGAACAGCCCCAGCTCTCTCAGCCTGGCCTCACAGCAGAGCTGCTCCAGCCCTCCCATCATCTGCGTGGCCTCCTCTGGACCCTCTCCAACAGCTCCCCGTCCTCCTGATGTTGGGGGCTCCAGAGCTGGACGCAGCGCTGCAGGTGGGGTCTCACCAGAGCGGAGCAGAGGGGCAGGATCCCCTCCCTCGACTGCTGCCACGCTGCTGGAGATGCAGCCCAGGATGCCGTTGGCCTTCTGGGCACAAGGGCGCATTGCTGGCTCATGTTGAGCTTCTCGTCCACCAGCACTCCCAAGTCCTCCCCCTCAGGGCTGCTCTCCATCCATTCCCTGCCCAGCCTGGATTTGTGCCTGGGATTGCCATGACTCAGGTGCAGGACCTTGCACTTGGCCTGGTTGAGCTCCATGAGGCTGGCATGGGCCCACCTCTCCAGCCTGTCCAGATCCCTCTGGATGGCATCCCTCCCCTCCAGCGTGTCAACGGCACCACGAAGCTTGGTGTCATCGGCGAACTTGCTGAGGGTGCACTCTATCCCACTGTCCATGTCCTGACAAAGATGTTGAACGGGGCCAGGCCCAACACGGACCCCTGAGGAACACCACTCATCAGCAGTTTGGAAGAGGTCAGCCACGGTTCTTCCTCCCGTGGATGATGGTGCCCACACCTGGGTGCCAAGGGGGCTGTGACATGTGCCGTGAGCCCAGCCCCATGGCAGCAGAGCTGAGGGAGTGGGGCGGCTGCGGGCTCTCTGGGGTTTGTCCTTGTCGTAGTTCAGCCCCGATCAGGACCAGACTACGCAGTCTCTCTCTCACTCCCCCCACCTTCCGAGAAAACAGGGAGAGAAAATATAAGGAAAAACGGCTCGAGGTTTGAGACAAAGACAGGGAGAAATCCTTAAAGTTACCGTCACGGGCAAAACAGACTCGACTTGGGGAAAACTATTCATTTATTACTACAAACAGCAGGATAATGAGACAGAGAACAAGATAACCTCCCCCCACCCCTCCCTCTTCCCAAGCTTAACAGGGGGGAAGAGGGAATGGGGGTTGTGGTCAGTTCATCATGCGTTGTTTCACGCTGCTGCTTCATGGTCGGGGGAAGAACTCCTCACATTCCTCCCCTGCTCCAGTGTGGGGTCCCTCCCACGGGCCACAGTCCTTCGTGGAACTGCTCCGGCGTGGGTCATCTCTTCCATGGGGTGCAGTCCCTCTAGAACGGCTGCCCCAGCGGGCCCTCCACGGGCCACAGCTGCCTTCAGGCATCCACCTCCCCTGGTACGGGGTCCTTCACGGGCTCCAAGTGGATCTCTGCTCCTCCGTGGACCTCCATGGGCTGCAGGGGGACAACCTGCTCCACCATGGTCGTCACCACAGGCTGCAGGGGAATCTTGGCCAGGAGCCGCATTACTCCTCCCCCTCCTTCTGAACTGACCTTGGCGTCTGCAGCCGTTCCTCACAACAGGCTGGTAGATGTCTCTCAGGATCTTTTTTTACATCTTATTCACTTCTCATCTCCTCTCCACTTCTTGTAGCCGGGCTGGACCGAGTCGGGCCCAGTCGGCTGCCTGGCGAGAGGCCAGAGGGTGAGGGGTGCAAGGCCCATGAGGCCTGCGCCTCCCCCTCTGCGCCTCTGCCCCCCCCCCAGCTTCTTCACATCTTCTCTCCTCTTTTTTTTTTCTGTTTTCCCCTAATTGAATACGTTATCGCAGAGGCATTATCACGGGACGTTCTGCTACCAATCGGCTCGGCCTTGGCCAGCAGCGGGTCCGCCCTAGGCCCAGCAGAGTCCACTGAACAAAGGGGAAACTTCCAGCAGTTTCCTACAGAAGCTGCCACCTTAGGCCCCCCCTCACTAACAAAACCACGACAGTCCTCCACCCTCCAGCCCGGCTGGGGGACGCAAGCAGACAGTCAGTGTTACGGGATGTGCTGGGGCTGGACGGAGCCGTTCAGGTCGGCCAGGGGCTCTGGGCGCCCGGCACCAGCTCCGGCGACGTTTCAGAGGCAGCGTCACAGGGATGCTCAGGGCGCAAGATGCTGGTTTTCACAATCTTATAGTTTTTGTGTCGTAAAAGCCCCACGCTCCTCTCTGTTGGCTGCAGTCCAAGGTCTCCTCGTCTCTCCAACACATCAGCCGCTGCCTAAAACACCTCGCTCTGGGTTCTCTGGGAGTATTTTTCCCATTGTTGGGTCCTCACGAGCCCCCCATCTGGGTGCGGGACCCTTGCGGGTTGGTGTCCCCACAGCCCCCCGGGAGCCTGTCCCCCCACGCCCCCTTCCCCGGGGGGAACCCCACACGGGGGGGGCCGCATCTTGGCCCAGCCCCCGCCACGGTCTGCCCCCCCACCCCCGTGTCCCGCTGTCACCCTGCCTCATTTGCTCGGGGTTTTTACAAAATCCCCGGCCGCGCAGCGCTGCCGTTCCCGCTGCGAACGGCAGAGGCCAGGCCGCGGCCGCGCTGGGCCCCGCGGGCGGAGGCGGCTCGCAGGCCGCGGGCCTGTGCCGTGGCCGGGCGCTCCCTGCCCTCTCGCCGCCATCTCAGCGGCACCCGCTGCCCCCCGCCCCGGCCCAGCCCCCGCCCTGCCCCCTCCACCCGAGGGACACCCGGGGCCTGCACAAAGACCGGGAAGGTTATCCCGTTACGCCAACCCAGGTCTGGCTCTGTGGGGTGGGGGCGGATGGAAAGCCCCCCACACCCCAGGCATGGCGGCGGCGTCACCTGCCTGTCCCCCGCTGCTCCCCAGCTGTCGCGGGGTTCAGAGATGGGGAGCAGCGCCCATCGCGCACCCGCGCCATGCCCCGCGCCCCTTCGCAAACGCAGGGATGCTCCCGCTCCCCTCCGGGCCGCCAGACCCCTCCAGACGCAGACATCAGTGGGAAATTTGTATTTGTACTCCCTTCAAGAGCTGTTTCCTCCCGCCAACCCCCCTCCTTGGCCAGCCTGCAGCGGGGAAGCGTTAAAAAAACAAAACGATATCAAATGCAATCAAAGACAGGCGGGTGGGAGTTTGTCTTTCGGGGTTCCCTTCTCTTTTATTGCTTTCCCAAGGAACAAACATCTGGGAGGGCTCCGGGGTGATTTCATGGAGCAGGAAAGGGCAGGAGGCTGGGAGCCGCCTGCTCCCATCAGCAAATCCCGCAGGATGATGGCCCAGCCTTGGGGATTTTCCTTCCAGTACAAACGACTGCCCAGTTGGACGATAAGGCTGGGAACAGCCTGGCTCCATGGGGAGGCTGCTTCGCCCACCGGCCCTGGGGCTAGGGTCACTGGGAGCTGCTGAGATGGGGGCTGGAGCAGCGGACGCTGCCGTGGGGAGGAGGAGGAACGGAGCGGGCGAATTCACAGCGGTGCGGAGGAAGCGATGACCTTTGAGAAGCAATCATCTTCCTTGCCTGCTGCTATTTATCCAACCTTCTCAGCAGCTCCGTCTTCCAAGCCTGACTCCGTACCCATGGGCCAGGCTGGGAGATGGGGGCTGCCCCGGTGCTGAGCCGCCACTGCCGCCTGTCCGGGGGTGGCTGTGGGCTGCGGAGCTGAACGCAATGTTTGCTGCTGGAGGGGGCGAATCCTCCTGCCTGCTGGGTGTCCCTGGGCAGGCCATCTGGGAGGAGAAGCCACCCATTTGTCCCCGAGCATCCCCCTTGGCCACCTCCCTGCTGCCACTGCTGGGGCTGTGTGATGAGTTGTGCCTGGGCTCAGCGGGTCTGTGCCCGGCTGAGCGGAGGCTACAGCATGGTGTTCACCTGCGCAGCCATCTGCATTCGCCTTTGGAGAGGTGACCTGCCTGCCGCCGGCATCGAGCCGAGCTGCACCCAACTGCTGGGCTGGCGAGGGGCACAGAGCTCTGACCGACCGCGCACCACGGACCCCCATCAGCCCCAGCCCCCCTTGGTGGGGAAGGGCAGGGGCCAGGGAGGCATCAGCATCCCTCCACGCAGGTCCCCCAGGAGACGGTGCTTGGTAGAGAGCAAGGCTGGACCACTAAAACAACCGGCGCATCCTTCTTAGCGCCTGCATCCCAGCGGGCACCCTGCCTCTCCGTGTGCACTCGTTACACCCGTTACATCGTTAAATCCTGAACGTAAGGTCATCTGCGGGTAGCAGAGCCCCAAGTGACGCACAGCCCTTGCCAGACAGATGGAACATGGGCTTTCCTAAGGTTAAAATTTATTTAAATTTAATTAAAAAATTATTTTAACTGTAGGAATTTACCTGCCCTTGCACTGCTGGCCTTCCTGTCCTGCCAGTTTTTTTTCCTTTACCAAGAAAACAATAAAAACAAGAGAAAGTATTTGTAGTTATTTACTGAAATATCAAAAGTAAATGAAAATCATGCTATTGCTTAGAAAAGTATCCCCAAAACAAATCCCTCTGCTACATAAATATAAAACCACCACACTGCAGCAGAACCTGATGATTATTTTATTTCAGGAGCTGTTTGGAACATCAGCCTCAGGACTGATCAAATGTACAAACAACAACCTCTGAGGGCAGTTGGCTAAAGCTTTCCCTTAACTTGTCATTGAACAAAAAGGATTTGTCAAAAGCAGCAATAGATGTCCCATAAAAAATAAGATTTGTCATAAAGAGCAGCAGACGCCCCATCTGCGTGGGGCAGGGAATCCTCCCGGCAGCGTGGTTCGGGTGATCTCGAGGTGTTCAGCGCGCTCACCGACGGGAATGGTTTGCCCCCCAAAGAGCGGGCTGCTGGCGCCTGTTAGCACGGGGACGGCCACGGCCCCACGGCCCCAGCACAGGCCAGCACAGGGAGGAAGGCTCCTCTCCCACGCACGGGGCCGGCTGTCGGGGTCCGGGTGTCCGGGATCACCTTGGTGCCTTCAGCGCTGCTGCCTCCACCGGCACCCAGGGGTCCAGCAAAACCAGAGGGCGATTTGGTCGTGCCCCACCACCCCCCGGGTCCCTGCCAGCAGGGTCAAGGTCTTTTGGGTGCTGTGGGACCAGCTCCTGCGCATGGGGTGAGTGTGGTTTCCCAATCATCCCCACTCCCCTGGGTCCCAGCAGCCTGCCCTCCTGGGAGCCATCCTCCTCCTCCTCCTCCTGGTCCTTTTCCCCGTCCTCCCTCTGCCCTCAGCTCTGCTCTCTCTCAAGAGTGCCTGGGAGCAGAGAAACCTGGCTGTAAATTAACTGGGACGATTTTTCAATCTGAGATGTGCACTTCCCCCCACACCAGCGCTGTTATTTCATCTCTCGGCTGCCAAACTCCCAGGAATTAATCCCGGCCGGCGCTGACAGCGTTTACATTCAGCGCTGCTCAGATAAACCATATCAGCCGGTGCAGCTGAAGAGGAGCCGGGTGCGGAAGGAAGGGCCGGCTCCTGCTCAGTGTCAGCCTTGCTGGGGTGGGATGATTCTGATATTCAATTTTTTCCGCCTTTTAAATTTTTTTTTTTCCAGGGCGGCTCTGCCTTGAGCAAGGATCCTCCAAAAACTGGGGCAATAAGGTTTTCCCGGGACTGGAGCGTGGGAGAGGGGCTGGGAGCGCACGCCGTACCTCAACTGTGGAGTTCTCACCAGCCCCAGCACTGAGGCCATCGAGGTGGTGTGTGGGAGTGGGATCTCCTCCGGCTCCCTCAGGCAAGGGGTTCCTCCTGGAAAGCAGGGTCCCTGGGCTGTGACACTTGGAACCGAGGTGAGTTTAGCCCATCAGGAGGGTGTCAGCAAGCAAAGATCTAGGAGCTTCAGGTCCCCACCGCAACCTCCCCGCTCCCGGGCCAGCCAGTCCTTTCGCTCATGGTTTCCAAGCCAACATTTCCCATCTGGAGCGTAGCAGCTTTGCTGACCGATAGCTTCCGCCTGGAAGTGGATACAGGATGCGGCGGAGACTCTGAGGACGGCTCATTCATCGCATTAACAGCACCAAGTGATTTTTTTCTCAACAGAAAAAAGATGTGGAGGGAGAAGTCAAATCGAACCAGGCAGTTATTCCCTTCCCCGCATGGATTGGTCTTTGGTTCCGCTCTCCATGGCTGTGGCCAGTTGGGCTTGGTTTGGCTAAGCCATAGGGGAAAAAATAGGCTCCCGTGGCCCAGCCACCCCAGTCCCCGTAGCTCAGGGACCCCAGACTAGCTCAAGTGCCTGTCCACACAAGAGCTACCCACCATGTGCAGGGCTGGAGAACGTCATTGTTGGCCTCAGCCCAACCGGAGACAAGCCAGCATCACGCTCCCCAAGACCCTGGGCAGCCTCCGAGGCACAGATCTCTGCCCTCCTCCATCTCAGACCCCACTGAGACCCACCCCAGCCTTAGACCGGGGTCCTAATCTGGGATTGCTCCCCTTAAAATTGCTCGTGGCCAGGTGCTGGTGGTTTCTCCCACACCGGTGGGATGAGCTCTCCCTTCCCTGAAAGCCCGTTCTGACTTGTGCTGATGTACTTGGCATCAGCAGAGAGGAGCACAATAAAAAGGATTGCTCGGATTTGTCTTCCAGACCTTGCATCCTGAGGAAATGGGGCTTATGGGACCGTAACACACATCTGTCTGTCCATCCATCCGTCCTCTGCCACCAACTTTGACCAGCATCAACCAAATTTGGCAGAGGTCTCAAGTACATCATGGGCATGTTTTGCAAAAGAGGGAGGTGGAAAGACCCTTGGAGAGAAACCACGACGTGACCCAACCGTGCTGGGACCCATCCCACTGCAACGTGATTCAGCTGCAGCGAGAGGCACAGGAGGAGCCACGTGGGACAGAGCCGTGGAAAACTTGGCTTCTGCTGCTCAGGGAGCACTTTGTTGTTTTTACAGGCTGGGAACCATCTCATAGTGCCTGGTGGTCATGGTTGCTGCATCTTGTGGTCATCACCACTGCAGGTTTCATGTCCAGCTCTGCCCCCCTGCCTCCCATGGTGGAGAGAGGCCTTTGTCTCGGTGCCCACCTGGATTCAGGTGCCATGGAGGCCGCACATCTGCTTTAGGACGTCCTTTAGGGAAAGTCCCTGTCCCATCCTGTCGAGCTCATCCTCCCTGCATGGATTTTGGGTCGGCTGGGTTGGCGAAAGCACAGGAACAGCTCCTGATTCAGGGAGAGTTCCCAGAGGTTTGCACAGCGTACCTGGAAGCCACACAGAGGGCCCGGAGGAGGAGACCTTCCCCTTCTCCGGCCACCTCCACCACCCTTGGTGCAGGACGGCGGTGAAGGGTGCATCTCCTCTCTTTGCTGCTGCTTTCCGGTCGCAAAGCTCCCTCCCTGGTGAGTGAAGGGACCCACCGACCTCTCTGGCCTCAGGGCAGCCCCCCAACATCCCCCCACCTCGCAGCCACCCCACCAGAAAGGAGCCAAGAAGAACGGGAGGGGTTTGATTGGTTTATCCACTGAAGATACAAGTTTCAGTTTAATAACACCAGTCCGTCCGGTTACAAACATACTAAAAACCTACAAAAAGAAAAACAAGTTACACCCATCCTACACGAAACAGCATGTATAAAACCAGCACGGAAGCGCCGAGAAACACGTACATGAACAGTATCCGCAGCGGTAATGGGAAAGACACGGAGTTACATCAGACCACGCCGGCTCGTCTGAGGGTCGCGGTGGGACTGGTTAAGACACACTAACGGTTAGAGACAACTTCGGCTATGGAACATAATTAGCGTCGCAGTCTGTTAAATAGGTTGGACCCATAGGGTGGTGGTCTCCCTCCCTTCCAGATAAGCTGGTCCGAGGTCAGCTCACGGGTTTCCCTTCCACCCGCCTGTCTGCCATCACTGGTGCTGGCCCCGAGCAGTCCTCGCGCTGGCCCCCGTGCACCGGGGCAGCTACCCTACAGCCAGGGGCAGGGGAGGCTGAGCTCCAGTGCTGGAGGCCACCCAGCCAAAATCTGGTCCCCACTGAAGTCGCTGGGCACCACCCCGGGGAGTGGGGAGATGCTGGGATCCCCCTTACTGTGGCAAACTGGCAAGAGATGCAAGAGGGTTCCCCCGAGAGAGCCCGCAGCTGGGCTGCCCCCACCGCGGGGATTTGGCTGGCTGTAGGAGGTGGTGGCACAAGGTGCTCAGGGGTCCCTCGTCCGACGGCTCTGGGGGCACTGGAGTGTTTCGCTAGCTGGCATGTGGACACGGAGCGAAACCGGCTGGGAGCGCTGGCCGCAGGGAGGGGAGGACAGGGTGGATGGGATCCGTGTCCCATCCCAGCCTAACACTTCCCGTTCCCTCCAGTGCTGAGCTCCCTCCGACCAAACCTGGCATTGAACTCAGGGTGGGGGGACACAAGCTGGTCGCATCCCCAGAGGGAACCAGGACGAGGTGCGTGGCGGGGGGACCCTGCCCCAGGGACGCCGAATCCCCTTCCTCACTCAGCCTTCACCTGCTGCTGGCCGGCCTCCCCACCCAGGCCACGGGTCCCAGCCCGGCCCTGGTGCTAACACCGAGCCCCCGGCTTCTCCCCCGCGAATTTTTGGGGAACAGCTTTGAGGAGAGTGAAGCCAAGCTCGCAGCCTGCGTGGGCAGCACCCTCCTCTCAGCCCAGGCTCGCCGTGAGGGGAAATGAGCAGGGCCTGAAGAGAAGCAGGGAGACAAGGGGGCCCCCAGTCGGCTGCGGCAGGTTTGGGGGAGCAACGGGGCTGGCGGTAGCGGGGAGCAGCTGTGCGTGTGCGCGTGTGCTGGAGAGCCGCGCTCGGAGCCAGGCCCCAAGCCTCCCTTTCTGCCCTTCCGCACGGCATTCATCAGCCCTGTCACTCTGGAATGGTATTTTTCCCTTTTTTCTCTTCATCTCCATCTCTCCTCAGATGAGAATTTTCCCCGATTTAAGCAACGCCTGCTCTGCCGCGGGCGGCGAGGAGGGGGCGTTCGCTTTATCTCCATCTCTTCCCCTCACGAGCTCTGTCCCGGCCGCTCTCCCCGCTTCAGCTTCCTACAGAGCTGGTAAAAATAAACATGTTTTTGTTTGCACACATCCAACCCGCCTGTGATTTGGCTGGGGGGGGGCTCCTCCCGGGACAGCAGCTGCACGCATCTGGATTTGCTTTAGAAAAATGTGCCTGGAAAAAAACCCCGAGCCCAGTACACACACGCGTAGGCGCATGAGGTCATGGGCCAGTTTTTTTCTAGGGATGTAAAAAAAAAAAATACAACCCAAAAAATCAAACCAAAACCACAAAAAAAAAAAAAAAAAAAAAGGAAAAAGGAAAAAACCAAGCCCCGCTCCGAGGTGAGGTGAGGGGACTTCACTGCTGCTCCCCCAAAGCCAAGGCACTCAGGTGGGTCAGGCATGAACACAGGGACCTCCGGCCACCCCAAAATCACCTCCCTGCTGACCGAGCCCAATTCTGGTTGCGGGAAGGGAGAGGAAGGGTTTGCACTGCAAAGATAAAATTCCCACCTGGAGGACGCTAACCTCAAAGGTCAACGCGTGAGCTCTGCCGAAGGATGAAACGTCCCCGTCCCTGGCCCAGCATTCGCAGAGCACGGATATAGGTGAACTCATCGAAAATACGCGCTGCTGGCCCCAGGGTTTTGGCAGAATTCAGTGCGCTCGTGAGAATCCTGTGATGCTCCCAAAAAAAAAAAAAATAACAGTCCTACTCCAAACCATCGCTCTCCAGTCCCGCTCTGGAGCAGCCAAGGACTGAACAGATCTTTCCCATCCACACGGGCCTAATCCTGACCCCGGCCGGCAGCCGGTGCTGGGGAGATGCCTCCGCCAACCACGCAAGGGATGAGCAGTGGCTCCAGCAGCTGGACGCGAGCTGGAGGCACCGGCTGCCGGTGCCTTCACCAGCGCAGGGTGGTGGGCTGCATTTCGGGGGTGCCCACCCTAAATGACCGCTTGTCCCATCAGTGACGTGGTGCCACTGGTCACCCCATGCCCATCCCTTCCTTTTATAAACCCACTGACCTTGCAGACTGCCGTGCCCTGAGTGGAAAGAAGGGAAAACCCCGCTGAGAGCGTTTCTGGGAGCGGGCACCCAGTGCTGGCCACCCCCTGGCACAGGAGCAAAACACCAGAAACAGGAGGAAAAAAAAAAAGTATTCCCTAGGGATGTGCACAGATGGACAGGCTGCGGGTGAGCGAAGCGGGAGTTTCTGGCCGGCTGCTCCGGAGAAGACAATCAGCCCTCGCCCTCGGCAGCGTCCCACAGCGGGGAGGGGGTGTCCCCAAGGGGATCCCGGCTGGGGGCTGCGGGCTCGCTGCCTGCCAAGGAGAGGAGCTGGTCCCTCCCGGCAAGCTGCCAGCTCCCCAGGGCAGCAGTGGAGTGAGGCCAGAGGAGATGTGAGGAAGGAACCCCGCTCCCGCGGTGGGTTACACTGCCCTTAGTGCCAGAGATTTAAAAATAACGGGGACATTTGGGAAATACTGGGTGGCAAGGCTGGCAAAGCTTCTTAGCACGTCTGATGCTTCATCCCCAATCCTTTGGGAATCAGTCCCCAGCGCATCCAGTAAATCCAAGCACCTGTGTGCAGGATGCAGTGGGGCTGCTCCTCCTCCTCCCTTTTTTGTAACCGAAGGGGAAACTGAGGCAGAAACCACGTAGACTCACCCCCAGCTTCAGGAGGAGCTGGAGGCAGGAGGAGCGCTGCGAGCCCCACATCCACGGCTCGTTTTGGGGGAGAGCCCTTTGCCAGGCACAGGCGGGCACGCTGCCGGCCCTGGGGGGACGCAGCTCCCACGTGGGCCGGGCTCTGCCAGGCACTTTGTTTGAAGGAGCCCGGTTTCACCGAGAGGGCAGGAATATGCTCTACCTAACAGGCTATTTATTAATTTTTAAGAGAGCAGGGACCTTTCTCCACGCCCAGGAATCCCTCCTGCGATGTCTGCTCCATCCTTCCCCCTCCTGACCTCAGCCTGGAGCCCCCAGCCCCACATCCCTGCAGCACCCTGCCGCCAGCCGCACCGACCTACGCATGCCGGCTCCCAGGGCAGTGGTCCACCGCCGTGCCACCCACACTCATCCTCACGCACGTCCCGCTGCCCACGGGAGCTGGCACGGGGATCCTCCTGACGCCCCATGCTCCGAGCCATGAGGGGAGGCAGCCCAAAGGCGTCCCCACCTCTTGCACGGGGGGAGCACGGCTTCTCCAGCCCCTCGCGCCCCCAGCCCCCGAGGGTCTGCAGCAGCTGGCCAAGGAGAGGAGTGACAGGTGGCGGGAGAGGCGACAGCTGCTGCCGGCCCGCAGCGCAGAGTGACGGAGAGCGGAGAGCAGCTCTGGCCACAGCCATCGGCCCTGCCGGGCGAGTGGAGAAAATGTGAAGCAAAGCGTTTTGGGCGCCAGCTGGGCAAAAAGCAAGGAACCAGGTTTACTGGGGGGCTTCACATGGAAAGCAAAGGCCACGTCGTTCATCAGCGAACAGGGCCGCACATCACGAGGCGCGGGACGCGGGAGGTGGTGATGGGCAGGACAGGACAATGAGATGGAGCCAACGACCATTGCTCTCCCCTCGAACTCTGCATCCCCTTCCAGCATCCCCCGCAACTCCCTCACCCCGACCCACCCGCTCCCTTCGTGGTTTGATTATTATTATTTTTTTTGGCTTTACTTTGTTTTTAAACCCCGTGGAGATCGAATTGTGACTTGGCAGCTGATAGAGCTGGCCCTACCGGGCTCCCCAGACTGCGCGAAGATCTTGAGAAGAGACCAGAGTGAAGTCCTGGGGTGAGCGAAACCCTCCCTGCCCCTCGCTGGCCCCGCGGGCGCTCACAGGGTGGCGGTGGGGTACTGCGCCCAGCCCACCTCCTTGTAGGCCGCCGTCACATGGGTGTAGATGAGGGTCTTCATCTTGGTCCAGGCACTGTGCGCCTCAGGGGTGAAGTCATTGGCGTACTCTTCAGCAATGACCTCCAGCATGACACCGGTGAGTTTCTGCAGGGAGGTGGAGAACAAGGGGTTAATGACTCTCCAGGGAGCAGCTAATGGCAAACTTGGCTTTTTTCCTACAAAATCTGATTTAGTACTCCTGCTGAGGTCTGGGAATGCCAGCTCTCTGCAGATGGGACAGACGCACGCAGGACGCAGGCGGGTGCGTTTCCCCGGGTGGGAGCAGCGATGCTCCAGCGTCGGCTGCGTTTGGGAATGGGGGTCTGCACGGGCCAGCATCGCAGGGGGACACCACAGCCAGGTGAGGAGCAACCCACACAACCAGCCACCCTCCTCCGGGCGAGCACCCGCTCGCCACAGCTCCTGCCCTCTTCCTAATCCCTAAAGCATCCCGCAGATTTTTTTTTCTTAATTTTTGCTCCCATCCTTTACCTTAAAGTAGATGGGCTCCACTTTGTGCTTGAGGGCATGGGCCTTGCCCACCAGGGCCAGAACAGAGGAGACCTTTTCGGCGTCGTTGAGGTTCTCCACCACGGTGTTGATGGCGCCCATGACCCGCCGAGCATGCTTACGCAGTTGCAAGCTCCTCTCCATCTCCAGTGGGTCCTCCATGTGCTTGAACTGGCTGAAGTACTGCTTGGCCGACGGGAAGTTGACAAAAAACCTTCCAGAAAGAAGAGAGACGAAATACCGTGAGAGCAGGCTGTGGGGTTAAAGCAAAGCACAGGGTGGTGGAGATGCTGGAAGCCATCCCCTCGCATCCAACACAGCCAGGGCTGCTTTTGTCACTGAATTCCCCGGGAGCTGCGGCATTCAGCTGCCTAAAAACCAGCAGGTTAATGCCTTTTGCCTTTTTCCCCAACCTTCACTGCCTGCTACAAGGGCGTCGCAGCTGGATGTTCATTGACAAAGCAGAAGTGAGAGCGAGTTCTTGACACCGAGACTCCAGCCCAGGCGTGCCAGACGCTGCGTACATGCCCACACACATCAAAGCGTGATGTCCTGTCTCAGAGAGCTGGAGGTGAGGACACAAAACTCCTCCCTTATCCCAGCCAGCCTCTCCCTGTCCCTTTTCTCCAGTCCCACAGCAGCTCCCTGGCCCCCTGGGCTTTATTCCTACATCACCACCCAAAATAGTTTCCCCCTGCCCAGGATGTCCCTGACTTGCACAGGTCACCCACCAGAGTCTCCAGCAAGATCTCAGCCCTGGGCCCACATCCCTGCTCACCTGCACCAGGAGCCATTCCCCCAGCACAGACACCCCAAACCCACCGAGGACCCTCTTTTCTGCGGGATGAAACCAACCCCAACAAAACACAGCTGATGGGCCGAGCTCCCCAGGGAGCCGGGGGCTGTGGGGGGCACAAGGCGATGGGGTGCAGGGCTGGGACCACCGGTACCAGCACCATCGACGCCAGCACCGCAGCCGGTCGCTCTTGGCAGCTGCCTCCTCCTGGGCCCCCCTTTGCCAGGATGGCAGCCAGTGAGGGATGCTCAGGAGGTGGCAGACGGCTCCCAGGCCTGTCCCCCCGTTGTCCCCCGTGTCCCCAGCTCCAGGCAGACACCGGCTGCCTCCTCCCCTCTTCCAGGCTGCTATAACCCCCTCCCCAGGCACCATCCCAAACCTTGGGACCTTATCCCACCCCTTTTCCCAACCATTGCTATGTCTCTCCAGGAGGGGGTGGGATCCCCTTCCCCTCTCACCGCTCCATGGATAATTGCAATATTGAGGACCAGGCTCGTTTACCACTTCGTTACCCTCCTTTCCCCCCTCCCTTCCTTCCCCCTCTCCCTTGGCTTGCAAAAGCTCGGGGGCATTGCCAAGAAAGCGGTGCGAGGCAGCGCCTGGAGCACACCGCCGCTTCTGTTGCTTCCCTGAGGCATCTGGGATCCATCAGCCGGCCCAAAATAGGTTTTGGAGGTGTGAAGAGTGCGCGGCGGAAAGGGTGGGGGAGGAAGGAAGGTGGAAGAGGGAGACGAGGTGTTGCTTTTGAAACGCGGAGAGGGGGGACCCATGGCAAAACTCCTCTTGTTATTGTGCAGCCGCGCTGCGGCAACGCTCCTCCTGACACATCTGGTCCCTGTCAGGATAAATCATCGCCAGGCCCGGCTGCCTCCAGCTCCTGTCGCCGCAGTGATGCTCAGTCCATCTCTGGAGCCATAAGAGAGGCCATCAGAGCAGGGAGCGGGCAGGATGGACACTGGGCCCCTGGCTGGGGGATGGAGCTGGCCGAGGCCACGCAGACAGCACCGTTCCTGGGATTCAAGGCTTCCACCCGGAGCATTTCCCAACAGAAGGCCAAATGTTCCTCTGTGTTTTAATGGGACCGTTCTTTCCATGCGGTCCCAGCATCCTTCTTCCTCCGTCCCATCCCTCCCCACCTCTGCGCTGCAGCCCCAGCCCGCAGCTCTACCTGCCCTCCGGCTATCGAGAGCAAACACCCCGCCGAGGTGGGACCTAAGGGTTTTACTGTCCTGTAGACCTTTCCCCCCTCATTCTCCAGCTCTGGCAGGCATCCCTCTGGACACTGGGAGCAGGGCGTGCTGCTGGGAGCGGGACCTGCTGCCCACAGACTGCCCCGAGGCAGGGGATGGAGGCTGCCCTGCCCAACACATGCCCAAGTCCAATCCCAAACCATCGGAAGGTCCCTGAGAAACCTGATTTGATCCCAGCTTAAGGGTTGTGAAGACCCACGGAATGAGCTGAGAAAAAAATTCCTGGTCTGAGCCAGGGTCTTTCGGCAGAAAGGGTGCAGCAAGGGGAGACCGACCCCCTGCCTTGCCCCCGCCCAGAGAAGGGGCGAAAGGAGCCGGTGGGGCCGATACCCCTGGAGAGCAGGAGCAGAGGCTTCGTGCCTCTCCCGCAGCATCACCTCCACCTCCCTGGCCACCCACGCCAGCAGCAATGCTTGATGGAGCCCCCAAAAAGTCCCCAGCGAAGGTGAGACCAGGCCAGTGAAGGATCCAGATATTGGGTTTCCAATCTCTCCTTGTTTTGCAGACCCTCAAGGTGATGTCCCGCTGGGAGCTGAGCCCGGCGGCTTTCCTGAGGGACCAGCAAGAGGGGCGGCAGCGGTGCTGGAGGGACGAAAAACCCCCAAACCCCCGGCTGAGGAGCAAATGTGTGGCCAGCCAGAGACCTGCGGCCACCTCTCCCCGGCCAGCGCCTCTCTGCAGGGTGGGGAAAGGCAGGCGCCTGTGGCGAGAACTTCTGCCTGGAGCAAATATTTGAGTTGTCAAAGGGAGAAAAAGAGGGAACAAGGCTGGCTCGGTGCTAGTTGTTAATAAACAGAGAAGATTAATTTAACACAAAGGTTAAATATAACCAGAGGAAGGGGGGGGGGGGGAAGGAAGAAATAAAATAACTCAAACAATAGTGAATTAGAAGAGGTGTCAGTTGGGGTTTTTCCATCCACAGAACATTTTTCAAGAGTTCAAACATCTCAGGCTCTGGAATTTGGTTGGCTCATTATGTGTACGTATGTTTGGGGCTCTTTTTCTTCGTCGGAGTCATTGAAAGGATGGTATTTACCATTGCCTATCACACCAAATGATGATTGATAGAAGCCAGATGCCTGCATACCGACCTCATTAAATCTCTCTTTAAGCTATTCCATCCTGCGCCCGCTCATCCGTCCTCTGCGAGCAGCGTCTGGACCCACGGACAGGATGTCAGGATGGCCTTTCCTCTCCCTTTTGCCTTTTTAACAACTTTAAGGACACAGCCGTTCCCAGTAGCAGAGCCAAAGGAAATAATTAAGGTGCAAAAGCACTGCAGTGGCTGGGAACCTGGTTTTTGTTCGGGAGCAGAGACACCACTTCTGCTCCTGTCTCCCCCATCTTCCTCCCATCTCCCCCATCTTCCTCCCTCAGCCCGGCCCCTGCAGAGCGAAACCCGCATGGAGGGAATCTCAAGCCCAGCCGGCTCCCTCCCGGGAAGGGGAAGCTGCTCGCTCCCCTCCGCTCCTCAACCTGTGATGCTTCACCTGCCCTGCTTGCAAACCGCAGGGCACAAAAATTGCCAGTGAGCCCTGGAAGCTGCTGGGAGGCTTTGGCTGAACCCCCAGCCAGCACTTGTAGAGTTTTTTTTTTTTTGCTAGATTTTCCTACCCATGCTTTCCTGTTTTCTCTCGCCTCGTCCCTCTACGTGGGAGAAGCTCTCTCTAAGGCAGCCTGGAGCCTCTCCGCGTCCCTTCCCAAACCTCTCCTTCGTCTCCTCTCTGCTCGGGTGCCCACAAAGCAGCTGATAACGGTAGGCAGGTGGTGTGTGGTGCTGCTATTTATTACGCTGAGGGCTGTCTCACCGCTTTGCCGGCCCCTTATCCTGCTCCCCCCAGCCACCGGTACGTCCATCAGCCTATTTTCAGGCTGGGGTGCTGGGTGCTGCCCCCCTTTACAGCTCCCAGCCATGATGGGAAAGGTCTCGGCCATGTCAATGCCACTGAGATAGAAAAAGAAAAGATAAAAAAGATAGAAAAATGCAAATCTAACAGGAGTAAGAAGAGGATGGTGCCTGCTTGCCCCCGTGTCCTCTCTCCGAGGGCTCATGGACCGGTTGAGATGGTGGTGGGCAGCACGGAGCTCCAGCATGGAGCCAAGCCCCCAGGCCACACACTGACGCGAAATTCAACCTCTTCCTCAGCAGAGGGAGAAGAGGTGTAGCTGGCCTTCCTCCCACGTCCCGTTGCGGAGCCTCGGGAGCACACTCCAGCACAAGGCTGAGCCGTGCTGGGAGGCCGGGATGCCCCGAGCGCTGTGAAGCTGCGGGGCAGAGGGCCCAGCACGCCCCAGTCGGCCCCCTCCACCCTGCCGCCAGCATCCCCCCGCACCGGGCTCCCTTCCCGCAGCTGGGGCTAGCGGGGCCCGGCGCGCTCCGTGGTTATTGGGAAACCACGCTAAAACGTGACTCTTGCCTTCGAGGGAGACGCGTGGTGAGGACGGATCTGGACAGAGCCCAGCTGCGCATCCCCGGCCCCCAGGGACAGCGGAGGGGTTTGGGGGTGATGAAGGGGTAACCCAGGTTTGGGAGGATGAGGTGCCTGCGCTGGGACCTGTGACCCATCCAGCAAAATCGGGAACCCCCGGCAACCATGGCGCAGCCCCATGCCAGCACCCCCGCTGCCGCTGCCTCTCCTCTCCCGCACTCCCGCGAGGATTTCCAGCAGCCCCGTTCGGCATCACCAGCCACGCTCAGCACCTGCCAGCCCAGCGAGGGCTCTCCCGACGTTCCCCTGCCTTTAACGAGCGCTGGAACTCTGCAGATGTCCGAACGCAGCTGCCGGCTGCGTTCGGACGTGTGGCCCTGCTCCGCTGCAGCGGCCTCGTTAACGGCGCTGGTTAGCGAAGCAGAGACTCGGCCCTCGCCTCCTGCGCTGGCGGATGGATTTTCAGGCCTGGCACCAACACATCCAGGATTTCCTCAGCCATAGCCAGGGAACCCATTCAGGAACAGCGTTCGACACCCCTGTGCCTTTGCTTCCCCTGACCTCGCAGCTCTCGGGGTGTCAAGTATGATTTTCCTAGCCCCACGCAGCTCGCAAGCGATGCCAGGGCAGCCCTGGGACAGGGGGCACGGGAAAGGCTCTTCCCGGGACACCTGGAGAGCTGCTGGCAGCCCCGAGGCCACGGTGGGTGCCACAGGGATCCCCAAAAATGTTCCTCGTCAGTGGAGTGGAGAACTACCGCTCTCAGGCTCCCCGTGTCTCCAGAAGAACATCTCTCCAGCTTGACCACCATGACTGACCAGCATGTGACGAGCCGTGGGCCAGGGCCATCGCTGCACGGCAGGTTGTCGTTTCGAAGCGAGACAGCGCAGCAAGGGGACCTCCCTGAGCCGCTTTGCTCTGAAATTTACCCGTCAGCAGCCGGAACGGACTCCTTCCCGCAGGACACGGCCACAAAACACACGTCAGCTTGGGGGGCAGCTGCAAAACCATTGCTTTAATGCCATTTTGGGTGGATTTGACACTTTTTTAAAATTCAGATGAAAAAAAAAGGGTTTTCTGCAGAGCCAGACTCATTACCCAAGCTCTTTGCTATTTTAACCTAAAACTCACAACACCACCTGGCCCCCAAGGAACGCTGTCGCGTCTGGAAGCTCTCTGCGCGGTCTGAGCCAGGTGTGCTCGCTCAGCCTGAGCCGCTGACAAAGTCCAGGGGCCGGATTCTGTGCCGGCAGCCCCTTCCCTTCCTCTCCTGCGCCTCCTGAGAGGGAAGGAGCGCATCAGGTGCGATGGAGAAGGCAACAGTTTGGAAAATTTGGAAAGCTGATGGGTCTGGAGCGGCGATGGAGAGAAGGGTGATGGAGAGAAGGGTGATGGAGAAGCCCCTCGGGTGTGGCACAGCCGGCGGTGGCAGGTGGTGTTGCCCGCATTTGGCACGGCATTAACATTTGGGGAGCCAACAGAAAATATCCCTGGGTTTTATCCCCTGGTGGGATCCGCCAAGTTTTGTGGTCCTGCATCTGCAACCGTGGTACGTGCGCGGTGGGCAGGGCGAGGCTGAGCCGCCTGGGCGCTTGCGTCCCCCGGCACGATCTTGGCGCGCGGGGTATCGCCAAAAAACCACTGCGAGGTGTTAGAGCAAGGCAGGGGTTGGGGAGCGATGGCCGGGTGCTGGAGGGGCTCCCGCGCCGCACAGCGAGGGCTGACGCAGCGCCAGAGCTGCCCTGCTCCCCTCGCACGCTGGGCTCTCCCGCAGCGAGCCCTGTTGGGGGGCTAAATTACAGATGGGGAAACTGAGGCACGGTAACAAGCCAGGGGGCACGGGGAGGCTACAGGCCGCGCTGACCGATGCGCCCGCTCGGCAGAGACCCGGCCAAAATGCACGGCCCCAGCATGCAGGCTGAGGGTCCCGCTCCAGCAAGGGTTAAGGTGGCTGCTGGGAGCTGGAGCCCTCGAGGCCCCTGAGCTCTGGGGGAGGAAGATGAGCGAGGCGAGGAGACTGTGCTTCCTCCGAGGCGGCTCTCCCACCGAGGAAACTGTCAATTAGCGGCACAGTTTTAACCGCAGTGCAGATTCCCATGGCCCCCTGGACTCAGCCAAGAGTCCCTGTTATTCCTGTGTATGTCCTCCGGGAGCCCAGAGGCCCTGCGGGACCAGCACCCCATCGTGCTGCTGGCGGGACCCCGGGGGCTGCTGCGCGATCAAGCAGCAGCCGTCAGGGTGGGAACCCCACACCCAGCTCCATGCCTCTGTTTCCCCATCTGCAAAGCATGGGAAGGCTGGAGGAGGAGGTTGCTGTGAAGGGGCTGAAGGAGGGGCAGAGCCAGGCTGGGCTCCCACGGGACACCGGCACTGCAGCCCTCCCCGTTGCTGCCTTTTGGGGGAGCATCGCTGCCCCCCTGCCCCTGCCCTGGGGGCACAGGATCAGGCCCCAGATTAATTTTGACCCTTTACTGCAAAGCCACAGCCCCTCCTGCATGGGAAAAAGTCATTCCCTGCCCTCAGCAGCTGCGAAGGGATGGAGAGGGGATGGAGCAGGAAAGCACGGAGACCCTCCACCACCAGGCACAGGCGACCCCCGCTCGCAACCCCGACACCAGAAACGTGGCTGCTGACAGCTCTGCCCGCTTCCACCGCTCTGCGCATGGCGGTTGCGCCAAAGAGGGGCCCAGAGCTGTGCAGCCCCCTTCCCTCTTCCCGGCCACCGTGGTGCACACCCCTTCTGCCTCAGTTTCCCTAGCAAGGCGATGAGCAATGCCGTATTGGTTAAGCAGGGAGGCCGGCTGGGGCAGCTCTCAGCCCCTGGTGCGTTGCACGTGTGTGCACCCAAAAGTGCACTGGCCAGGCCACCTCGCACCCAAACCGCCGGCCGCAGCCGCCCCCTCCCCAGCCCCAACCTCCGGAGCTACTGAATCATGTCTTGGGAAGTGGTGGCTGCCCGCCCGCGCTTCCTGGGCTCCCGGCGGCCTCCACGCATGACCCACTTCTCCTGGCGGCTGATGCCAGCTGGGAAACGCAGCCGGGAGAGCGCGGCGGCCGCCGATGCTCCCAGCCCCGGCCAGGGCTGCCCTGCTTTCACCGGCACGCGCTTCCCCGGGGAGCCCAGGGCGAGCTCGTTGGAGCTCGCAGAGGGAAAACGGGGAAAGTGGGGCTCAGGGTGGCGGCACGAAGTGCTCTGTGCAGATGGGGTTTACCGCCACGGCGCGGGGACACGGGCAGCTGCGCTGCTCCCCCGGTGCTGCCGGAGGGGCCAGTGGCTCTCCCAAATTGCTCCGCCAGCGCCAGGGACGTGCAGCGAAAGTGCAGCCCTGGCTTTGAGCATCCGAGGGAAGTTCTGGTGGAGGAGTGGAGGTAGGTTTAGCAGGGACGTGCCGCGGCCTGTGCCACAGCCAAGCCCGGGGTCGCCCCGGCGCCCGCTCAGCCCTGCCGTGTTGGCACAGTGTGGGGGAAACCCCTTGCCCGGGGCCACCACTCTCCCTGGAATAACAAAACCTGGACAGAAACTTCCACTGGGAAAGTCTGAGCTAGGACCAGAGCTTGGCCACACGGTGCCCGCACCGCACCGCCCTCGTCCCCCGCCCTGCGCACAGGGACACCAAGAGTGACAGGCTGCCCCGGGGTGAACCCCCCCACGGCACTGCCACCCGTCCCTCGGCGCCAGCCACGCGCACCCGGCCACCCTCCCTCTGCCCAAGCAGGGGGCACCTGCCTGCGCTTGAGTGGGCCATGGCGCGACCCGGGGACCGGGCAAGGATGGGGAAAATTTGGGGAATCTCACATCCCTCAGAACTCTGCTCTGCGGGCCGCAACCCCAGCCTGGGTGGGTTTGGCGTCCCTGGCCGCGGGGCTGTCGCACCTCCCGACCCCCCGGGTGTCTGAGCAGTGCGGGGGCTGCGGGGAGTGGGCCCAGCCCTCCCTGGGCTCTGCGAGAAGGAAGAGTTTGAGAAGGATGCGGAGAGGGGACTCCAACGGCATTTTGGGTTCTCCGCGCAGGGGTCTTGCTGGGAAAATCCTGTTACAGCGCTGGTGGCGAGCCTGGAGGGGAACGGACCCCGCTCACCCACACGTCCAGGCTCTGCGCTCTGCAGATCCTGGAGCTCGGGGCGTTCGCTCAGCCTCCTAGAAAACTTTTGGGTGATGAGTAATAAACAACACCTCCACCCCAGGGCTTCGCCGAGCACCCACAGTCCCTGCCGCAGGAGGAAAATGGGAAGAGCACAGCGCAGCCCCCCTGCAGTGCCGGGGGTCGGGTCCAGGGGGGACCCTGGCCGGGGCGATCCTTGCGCCGCTGGGCCCTGGGGGGGCGGTGGGAGCCTGGGCTCCCTGGGGAGCATCCCTGCTGTGTGCCAACGGGTCGCTGCGGGCATCCCGCCCGCCCCTCTCCTCACCCTGCCCGGCCTCCGCTCCCCTCCAGAATAGGGAACGGCCTGCTGGTGCGGCCCCCACTGACACCCCAAACTCCCGGCATCCCCGGGACCCCGTGGCATTCCCGCTTGGCACTTTCCCGGGACACACAAGGACACCCACCTGCCCCTATGCCCCCCTCAAGAGCATCTCCCCCGTTTCGGCTTCGGGCACACGCATGCCGCGCTCATGACCGGTCCATCCCTGCCACACAACCCCACGCCGTCAGGCGACGCTCCGCACCCCGCTCCCCGGCGCGGCTGGCTCCCTGTCCCCCTCCCACCGCCCCCCATTCCTGCCTGCGACCCCTGCGCCCCCGTTCCGCCGCCAACTCCAGTGCTCTCCTTCCCGCCGACGCTGCCGCCGGAGGGACAGATGGTGCCCCCGGAGCCACACCTGCTTGGGTTTTATCTTGGCTCCCAACTTGCATTATTTCACCCGCCAGCCGGTTACGCACCGATGCCATCCACACGCAGCTAACTGGGGGGGTCGGGGGGGCTAAAAAAATTAAAATAAAATACCCCCAGCCCACCCAAGCCCAGCACCGCTCGCCCCCCCAGCTCTGTCCGCGGGCTAAGGTGACCTCTGCGGTGGCAGCAGCTTCCCCCGAAGTCCCCGCGGAGGCTCCCCCCGCTCCCCCCCCGCCGCCGCCCGCTCAGAGGTGTGGAAATGAGAGGAGTGCTGCGAAACCCTGCCTGCTCCCCGCCAGCGAGCGCCCAGCCAGCTCCCCACTCGCTGTCAGTCATTCCAGTTCGGTTACAGACATTGTTCTGCCTCTTCCTTCAGCTAGAAAGAGATTTAGTTGGATTTGCTGCTTTTTTTTTGTTTTGTTTTTTAAATACCTGATGAGTATGGAGACCCCAACGTCCTCGCAGTTCGCGTACACCCTGCTCCATGTCTCTTGAATAACCTTTTTCTCTGCATCTGAGATCTCCTCACTTCTTTCCCATCTCTCAATCTCCATTTCTCCCTGGACTTTCTCCATGAAAAACAGCCGGCAGGATCCTCCGGGAAGCCAGGAGGAGATACAGCGAGATGCGTGCGGGCGGGTATATCCTGCGCGGAGAGACAAGGTGTTTGCAGGGCGCTGGCGGCTCTGCGGGCGCGTGGCTGGCTGCGTGCGTGTGCGAGCGGCTGCCTGCCGGCGTGGTTGGAGATGTAATTTAAAAACAAGATCCCGGCGGTAGGATGCGTGCGATTAGACGCCAGGTCTCCCCGCGCCGTCCATGGCTGTGGTTTGCTTCTGCTCGCCTCGAGTGCGTGTGCTGACTGGTGGGGAACTGCCTAAAAGTGAAATATTCAAAGGCATCGCAAGACCAGCCTCTCCACCAACGTGTGAACGTGAGCTCACTTTCTCCCTCTCTCCTCCTCTCTCCCACTCCTCCCTCCTGCCCTTTTTTTTTTTTTTTTTCCTCCCCGAAAGGGAGGGATGAGGGAGATGTTCTGGGCAACATCAGGACGGGGCTGCGAGGGGGAGGTAGGGCTGGAAGTTTTTTTCCCAGCCCTTGTAAACAGCTCGGAGGGAATTCAGAAGGCAAAGCGCCGAGCTGAAGTTATCCCAGCTGCCGGCTGCGTGAGCGCTGCCCTGCTCTCCCCTCCGCGCCCCCGTATTTGGGTTCTGACGGACAGACCCTCGCTCACCTCCTGTTCTTGGGCAGTCAGGGCGAGAGGGGAGCGGGCGGCACCCCCAACCCCAGCATCTCTGCCGCCCAAAGGAGACCACGGTCCATCCCACGGGGACTTTTTTTAATGAGGATTTGCTCTCCCTTCTCGCGGCAGGACCCGGTGTAAGGGGATGGGGAGTTAAGGCACCGGCGAGACGAATGTCTCGCTGTCGTTCTGCGAGCGCATCGCTCCCGGTAGCGCCTTGGCAGGGACGAGGAGCGCGGGAACACCTCCATGCCAGGCTTCCCGCCGCCTTCGTGGGCTCGATTTTTACCCAAATGCCATTTCCAGCTCCCAGAAAATCCAGCACATTAAACCCGCAGCCCAGTCCATTTGCAGAGGGAGAAGGAAAATACTGCCGAGGCTTGTAATAACCGGCAATCCCCCAGAGGGGGATCGGAGACTGGAGGAGCAGCCTGGTGCGCACAGCCGCCTCCCGCGCCGCCGCGCACCTCACAGGCCGGACAGACGGATGGATGGATGGACAGACAGACGGGCTGAGGGTGCAGCTCGACACCCAGACAGGCAGGGGCTGGGGGGTGGCTGAGCCCCTCTGGGGGCTGGAGCTGTGTTATTGCAGCTCAGCTGAGGCAAAAAGCTGTATTTCTCCCCAAAACCAGACTCGGCTCACAGCAGCAGGACCGGCACCGTCAGCAGATTTGCTCTTGCAGGTCCTACAAGAGCTGGTGGAGAAGATGCTCCCCGCAGTTCCCCCGTCCACTTTATACTGGGACAAACCGGGAGCCCCATGTGTCCATGAACCCCTTGGCTGGGGGACAGCTGGGAGCTGCCGAACCCACAGCAGCACGGCCAGCCAGAGGTGAGACATCCTCCAGGTCCCCAGTAACACCACCAGACCATCAGATTTTCACCAGCCAGCTTAAAGCTTGGATTTGCCCCCCGTCCATTAGCCACTGGGACCAGCACCCGTGAGCTCAAATATTAACCAGTCCCCAAGTGGCCACCACGCAGCAGAGGAACCCCTCTGGACCCAGGCACAGCCATAACCCATAAACACGCAGGGGAAGAGGCGCTGAGCTTAGACCCAGCTTAAAACCAGAGCAAAACTAGGGCCTTCAAAAAGGGAAAAACCTCAAATTCTGACAAATCCGAACGCTCGGGCGATAACCCAGGTGGAGCGTTGGTTAAGTTATTACTCGCTGTGTGTTTAACGCAAACGACTCTTCAAAGCTTTCACGCCTCGGCAGTATGGGGCTCAGCCTGGCACCTGGATACGGGGGAGCCTGGCTCCTCCGCGCTCCCTGGCACAGGGAACCGAAGGGTCCAAAGTCTCCATTTAGAAATACTGGACTATTAGAGAAGTGAATGAGAAGTCCCCCTGTCTTTTCAGGGAGGTTTCTGTCTCCCCCTTTGGAGACATCACATCTGGCCCTGGCAGCAGCCCGGCCCCGTTCCCACGCGCCACCCCGCTCTGCAACCGACAGACGTGGAGCAAAGCGGCAGCGATGCTCCGCTGCCTCAAAATCCCCGACGATCCCCGACAGCCTGGAGCTCCGGCATCTCGCCCCAGACACGGGACATAAATCAGGGGCAGGAGCGCAGGCACACGCTGTCACGCGCCGGCCGCCCGTTTCCATGGTTTCCCACGACTGTCGCTCCTGAGGGCGCGGGGTTAGGAGGCGACTTTTTCCAGAAGGAGAAAGATGCTGCGTTGGCACCATTGCTGTAACTCCCGGACCGGGATTGCACTGACGGGCAGGCAGCATCGCCCCGCAATGCCCCGCCGGTCTCTATGGCCCTGCAATGACGTGGGTGACCCCGGTCCCTTTGGTGTGCGGGGCTGTGCGGAGGCGGTGGTGGCCCTGAGGGCTAGGATGGCATTTGCTCGCCCTGCCCAGCCCAAGCTGCCCACGGTTGCTGCCTCTGTTCCTGAGGAGAGCTCAGCACAGTGGCAGGGCAACCCACGGCTCGGGGATGGGGACAGAGGATGTGGTCCCCATGGCCAGTGGGGCCTGTTGAAGCCGTCCATCGTTTACACGGCCAAGGAGAGTGAGGATGGGTTTCCAGGCCCTCGCAGCCTCTGCTTGCAGCGCGCCGTGTTCCCGTGGGGTCTCTACCCACCTGCTGACGGCGTCTCCCACTCCCCCCGTGCCCTCCCACAGCGCCTCTCCTCCCCCCGTGCGCTGGGTGCAATGAGAAATGTACTTGGCTCCCGATCCTCGAGTGGGAGGTGAAGGCAAAGAAACGCGAGGCTCCAGCTCCACGGCGCGTGGGATGTGGATGATGGCAGATCCCCACCCTTGACTCCTCCGCCGTCTCTGGGGCGAGGGTGGAAACCCCCCGTCCAGACCCCTGGGGCTTGGCCTTTTTCCCTCGTGCGTGGGGACAGCGTCCTTACTCGGTTCCTGGAGAAAAGCAGGTGACTTATTGCGTCCCCTGCGACGGGGGTCCCTGGGACCTTCTGACAAACAAAAATCTGGAGTGGTCGCAGTAAGAGACCCCACGAGCTCCCCCGAGAGAGCTTTGGGAAGGAGCCGCGGGAGCTGCCCCAAGGCCTCGGTGCTGGTGTGATGCTGGGAGCCCAGCAAGGACCCCGTCTCCAGACCCTCAGGACCTGGCCAGAACAGGAGCAGTGATGGGTGAAATAAAGGGAAACAAGGCGGGAGGCACCCGCTTGGCAATGGCACCCAGAAGAGCAGCCCTGACTCTGCCCCTTTTCCCTCCGAGCCGCACGGGGTGGGAGGTGGAAGATGCTGATGGGCTCCTGGTCATTTTGGCTCCCATCGCCGTGTCTGAGGCCGCTGCAGGGCACGCGTGGTGCCAGGTCGGGTACTCCTCCTTTGTCTTCCCCAGCAGCCGCCTCTCACCTCCTCCCTCCTGCGCAGTCTCACCTGGAGACGCTGGACTTGTTATTGCCAAAGCGAAGCCCCTGTTGCCAGCCCGGCTCAGCCGGAGTTGCCCCCGCCGTTCTCTCCCCCTCCTAGCCCAGCCCTGCTGCCAGCTGCGAAGTCCTGGCTGGAAAAGGTAGCAGTAGCCTTTCGGAAACGGCTTTGCAGTGCCCGCTCTGGCCAGCCGCCCCGGGAGGGGAGGATTCGGCCTAAAGCCTGGATAAATGCTCCGTAATTACTGCAGGTTTCCTTCCCCCGGCTCCTCTGATCCCAGGAGAGCTGTGCGCCATCCCGATGCTGCCGCTCTGCACCGGCAGCGCCTGCGGCCTGCGAGCTGTCGCGGCAGGACCAGGCTGGAGGACAACATGCCAGGGGGTTAAAAGGGGCTGCAGCCAACAGGACCCCCCCCCAGATCCCGCTGCGGTCACATCGCCACCTCCGTCTCCATCATGCGGAGGTGGTGAGCCCACACAGGACGTTGCGGGACCCCGATTTAATCGTGCAGTCATTGTCTGTGTTTCTGGCATGCTCGGTCGCTAATTTGCTCCTGAAGACCAGTAGTGTCAGCAGACTGGGATTCTCCCAGCTCCGTGTCCTCGACACAGCCGGGAAGAGCCGAGCCAGCGAGGGGACGGTGCGGGAGCTGCTGAAGCCCAGCTTTCCTCCTCTGATTGAAACCAGAGCTCGCGTGGCGCTGCCGGCGCTGGTGGGGAACGCATTTAAACCAAACCAGCCAGGCCCTCCCTTCTACATGGAAATAGGGTTTGGCTGCTCCGGAGTCGGACTCCAACGGACGCGGCTTCGTGCAGAGACCGAGGTCTGCAGTGCCAGCCGAGCGCGCCCCTCGGTGGGACCCTGCCCCAGGCCCCCGGCTCCCAGAGGGGACACCAACCCCTGTGGCCACTCCGACCTCCTGCCCACGGGAGCAGGATGCTGTGGGACGCCGGGGATGCCAGCATGGGGACCGGCACAGCAGCAGGGCTGGGGTGCTGCCCGGGATGGGCGGACAGGATGGAGACACCCAGGCAGGACCCTTGGCCACAGCGGGCAGAAGGGAGCGGGGTGGGTGAGAGAGGGACAGCGCAGCCTCCCCGTAACCTGAAAAATCACGTCAGCTTTCCATCTCCCTCCCTAAGAAATCCCTACAAAGCCACGCAATCAAAAAAAACCCCAAGGATTAGGAAATCCAAGGGAACAAAAGGAAGTGGAGAGGGGCCGTGGGTGCTGCCGGAGTTCGCAGGCAGGACAGGGCAGGGCAGGGCAGGGCAGAGCGAGGAGCTGCTGAGGCAGCCCTGGAGAGCACTTCCCTCCCAAACCTGGTCCCAGTCTGGGAACTGTTGCAAAAAACCCCAGTCCCACCCTGGGATTTGAGGAAACTGAAACCTTGTGATGCAACTGGGAGGGATGGAGCAAGAGGCGCTCGCTCCGGAAGCAGGTGACAGATCCAGCACCGTGGGGCTGCGCGGGCAGGGCATCAACTGGCTGCTGAACTTCCTCGGACCCTGAACGGGTGCCTCCAGTGTCACCACCTTTCCCCTTGTCCCCCCGCCCCGTACCGAGCTCTCCTGCCCGCAGGAACCGGCCGCCTGCCGGGAACGCAGCCCCTGTGACAGCCGCACCCTTCAGTGGTGAGCGAGGATGACAGGGTCGTTGGTGACACTTCCAAACAGATTCTCTTTGCTGCTCTTTTCCTTCCCGAAGCCGGTCCGAGCGTGGCAGGGGCTGCTCAGGAAAGCCAGCGAGCTCATATATTCCTGTCATCTCACATTTGGTGCCAGGACGTGAAGTAAACACCGGCAGGGACCTTGCTCCGGTTCAAAGACAAGCCCTGTTTCTTATTCCAATCACATTGTCCCTGCTCCCCGTACGGCTCCAGTGATTCCTATCTGAAAAAGCAAAGCCTTCAAAACCCATTAAGTCTGCCGCGCCGCTCCAGCCCTGCTCTCGAGGGCCAGGGCAAGAGGCATTAACTGATCTGCTCACATTACCTTGCCTTTGAACCGCGAACCTCTCGGCGGCAATCAAGAGCGATGGGAAGCAATACGCTCCCGCGCAGGGCCATTTTTGGCCGCTGAGGTCACTCGATGTCAAGGAAGCAGAGGGACTGGCACCCTGCTCCCGGCTCCCTTTGGCATCCAGGCGTCATCCAGGGCTGGTGCCCACGGCAGCGGGGGGGGCAGCCCAAGCTGCGGTCCTCTGCACGGTTTTGGAGGACCAACGGTTATAAACAAGCCCACAAAGGAGCAAGCTCCTGCAGCTGCTCTTCCTCAGGGCCTCAACGTCTGGGGCGCAAGAGTGGGGACCTTCCTGGTACCAGCCCGGCTGGGTCTCGGCGCGGGGAGAAGGGTTTGCCAGCAGCGGCGTCCCCCCAGGGGTTACGAAAGCCACGTTCCCTACTGCCAAGGAAAAGAGGGTCCGTCCAGCCTCCCGGGCTCCAGCTCAGCCAGCAGCCGCTGTTCATTTGGCTTCAGTGAGTTCACAGCATACCGAAACGTGCTCCTGGGAGGCCGGCGCGCTCCAGCGTGGCTGGCCGGGACGTCAGGCTTGGCCACCCCACACGCTCCCCGGCGCCTTGCGCAAGGCAGCTCCTCTGGCCTGACTTCCACTCGGGAAGAAATTACTCACTCTCGTTTCCATCTGGCTGGAGGAGATGCTTGGGATGCTTCTTCCACCGCTCTCCCAAAGGCTTCCCATCCCACCGGTGCCAGCAGCGAGGCCGGATCCGTCCCCTCTGCCCCCGGCCGAGCCCCGGGTTGAGGAATGGGGACTGTTTACTGGACAGGCTTGGAGGGATCTGGTTTTATGGACATTTCAAGTGCAGCTCAGGGGTGTTGTTTTAGGGTTTGGAGCACTTTGAGAGGATGTGTCTACCAAGAAAGGATGAACCACGGCTGCCCCAGGTCCCTGCCGCGGCTGGACTTGGGGGACACCTCTGGCCCCAGCTGGCTGAGGTTGGGACGCCAGGCTTCCCGGGAAGCTCAGCTTCACTTTCTCCTTTAGACCCCACCAGTCACTGAATCTGGACCAGTTTAGGTTGCTTGGATTCGGTTCTGGTTTCAAAATCCTTTTGCAGGGATTTCAGCCGAGTAACAGGAATGGCCTGCTTGGGGCTTTTCTCGGCAACACAGCACCCAGCCCATGTCAGCCCTCGTCTCGGCCCCGGGGCCAAACCAGAGCTGGGGCATGGCGCAAGCGGGAGAAACCCGCTGGGTTGTGTGCAGCCCCCTGGGCGTGGGCCCAAGGAGAGACGTGTCCCGACTTTGGTGAGCACCGGCATGAGCCCCCCCCGAGGGTCTCTGTGGCTCGGAGCCCACTGCCGCGGTGTCGGTGTGGGGGACGAAACCCCACGGGGACACTGACCTGCGGCTGCGTGGGAAGCCAGTTCCCACAGCCCCCTGCCTCCTCGGGCTCTTCTCCAGGCCAGGACCCTCAGGCACCGTTAAACCTTACACGCGTGTGTTCACGGGCGTGCGTGTGCACACACACGGCCGTCCTCCCCTCGCCCTCTCTCTTACAGAGGATTCTTCCCCAGTTTTCTCTCTGACCCAAACCCAGAGTCGCTTGGCTCTGGAGGACGCGTTCTGTATCGCAAAGGGCTGAGCTGGGACAAGCTGCCTGTGGACGGGGACATCTAAGGAGCTTATAGGGGAGGCAAAGGCTTCCCCAGTGAGACACTGGAAATGGGCACAGAGGTCTGGGGGGAGGCCGTGGGGCCAGAGCCATGCCATGGGGAGAGGCGTGGGTGCTGCTGAGCGATGGGAGAGTGGGGAGGAGGAGGAGGCAAACCCAGCCCGGGCGAGGGGAGGATGCAGACAAGATCTCGAGGTCGGCTGGCTGAGCCGCGTCTGTGGGGAATTACAGGCAGGTCTGAGCCTGTCAGATTACCGGAGCTGGGAAGGGGGAGCAGGCTGAGGCAGATCTGGCAGAAGGAGGAATGCAGGAGCTGGAGAGAAAGGGAGGAGCAGGGGGAAGGTGGGCGAAGAGGGGAGGGAGGCACAGTGGAAAGAGGAGCAGAGGGAGCACCCAGCCCTGGTGGTGATGGGGCTGGTGGGGGCAGGAAGCCGGGCTGGGGGGGCCATGGGGTGGGAACGGGTTTGGTCCATCACACGTCAGCCCCAGCGCCCGCCTGGCCGAGGTGTGGGACCGGGGGCCAGCTGGGGCAGGAGCACTACATGCCAAATCCAATTAAGTGCTCAAGGGGGTCACGGACCAGCCGGCTGGCTCTCTCCCGTCCGAAGGTCAGAGGAGAGTGTCCCCATTTGTCGCCTCTTAATTACATCTGATCCTGCCTTAATTCCTCCTAAAACCAGCCCCGAGAGCCTTCAGGTGGCTGCTGGGGAGAGGTGCCCACCAGCCGGGGTGACGGGCCAGCCGGGCACGAGCGACGGCCCCAGGCTGAGCGGTGCCTCCAGGAGGGACGTGAGGGGCCGGCGGCGCGGCGTGGTGATGGAGGAAGCGCCATGTGCACCACCCTCCTGCTCCTCGGCACGCTGGTCATGATGCTGCGACGCCGCTTCTTCAACAAAGTCGAACCGTATGTCCTGTTCCCTCTCCTTCCTGCCCCCTCGGGGCCCAGGGATGGGGACGGCAGGGTGAGGGGTGGTCCTGGGGTGGAGGACCTCACTACTCATCCTTGGGGATAGTTGGTTTCCTTCTAGTTTTGGTCCTCTGGGTGACCCAGGACACATTCCCTGGTGCTGGGTGGAGGGGAGCCTTCTGTGATGGGTTGTCACCTCCGTCCCATTGCACCAGCGCAAGCAAGGAAGAGATGCAGGACTGGTCCCCCATCTGTCTGGTGCAAAGGGACAGGGCTGAACTCCTGGGATTCAAGGTGTTTCCCAAATGGAGCAGTCCCTGTCTTCATGCCCCAGCTGGGGAGGAGGCTGCGCAGTGCCCTTGGCCATGGGGACATCACCAGGCTGCCAATGTCACCCCAGCTTCCAAACCTTCACCTGGCACAAAACAGCCCCCGGGGAGGTTTCCCCTCCATCCCTGGGTGAGGCTCTGGTAACGGAGGGTGCTGGAGAGCATCAGACAAGCGCTGGCTCTCAGAAGAGCTGGCAGTCGCCAGCCTGCAGCTGTGGCCCTGGTGCGCTGAGCTCCGTGCCCACGCACGCTCTCGCACCCGCGCGTCCTGGCTCCCAGGCGAAGGCAGGGAGCAGATGGGAAGGGACTTGCTGCAGTCCCGCAGCAAGGCGACGACAAAGCCGCCACCGGAGTGCCGGGTCAGCTCCCGCTCCATGCATCCCCACCGTGCCATGGGCACGGTGCCGGTGGCTGCAGCTTCCGCTACCTGCAGCTTCCCGTGTCTTTCGGGACGGCGTTTCGTTCCCATTCGGCACGCGCTCGGTAGAGGGGCCGTGCTCGCGGTGGGGCCCGGCATCGCCCTCGCTTGCTCTGCAGCCGCCTGCTCCAACGCCAGGCTCGGCTCGAGGAGGTTTCCGCTGTGGACGCACAAATCTATTTACCAGCGGAGACTGGAGACATCTGAAAGTGGGGAGGTCAAATTGGCACTTAATGAGCCAATTAAACCAGAGGAGGGAGAAACAAGCATGGAAGCAGGGAAGGCATCTCCTGGCCTTCGTGCCCTTGGCCGTCCCCGTGCTACCCGCAGCGCCGGCTGAATTAAGGACTCATTAAGTGCCTGAGCAAATACGCGCTCACTGCAGAGGTGGGAGCTCCTCTGGGCAGGGGGCACAGGGGTGGCTGGCGAGGCTGGCAGAGCTGGCAGCCCTCAGGTCCATCCCTTGGGAACCAGAGAATCTTTAAGGTTGGAAAAGACCTCCAAGACCATCGAGTCCAACCAAGCCGCAGGGCGAGCCAGCAGCGCTGGCCGCGCGCAGGGCAGGTGCATGGTGGGGGACAGGTCACCGGGAGCCACAGCAGCGGTGCCGGCAGCGTGCGGGCACCCAGGGCCCCGGCTCCGCAGAGGCAGCTCCAGCCGCACAACGAGCCCGGCCCTTGGGGGCTGCCCTCAGGGTGCCCAGGACAGGGGTGCAGGGCGGCTTTGTGGCTGGCTCAGCACCCTCCTAGGAGCAAGCAAAGCGTGCCAGTGTGGGAGGAGGTGTCAGGGCCGCAGAGCTGGTTTGTGGCTTAGCCACCGTGTCCTCGCTGCTAGGAGCAAGCAGTGGGAAAGGACAAAACCCTGCGGGAGGAGGTAGGATGGAGCCTGGACCCCAAAAAGACGGGGCTGGGAGGGACACTGGGGCTGCCCTGGCTGTCTCCACTCACGGCAGGATCAGCATCCCTTCCACCACATCTAAACCAGGGCCCTGCAACCTGCTCAGACCCCACACCTGACTGCCCTCACCACCATCACCACCATCGATGTGTGGCTGGTGAGACAGCACGCAGGGTGGGTTAGGAGCGTGCCTGGCGCCGGCAGCAGCAGCTCGAGCCTGGACTCAGCTCCAGGGCTCCCTGGCATGGCACAGGGCCGCGGGGAGCACCAGGGAGATCAGAGCGGGATGGACAGGAGAAGCTTCCTCCAAGCCTCACCGTGGCTTTCAGAGAGACACCTGGACCAGATGCAAAGAGACTGGCCAACAGAGAAGCCGTAGCTGCTAGATTAGTTCTTCTGGTGATTAATCACTCTCACCATTAAGGACCAGCAGCTATTAAGAGGTTTTCTACTTGCTCTGTTTCGGACATTCATCCACCCACCTTGCTCTGCCCTGGCATAAATCAGAGCAATTCCGCCGACAGCTTTATACCAGGAGAGAATTTGTCTCCAGCCTTTCATCTTTCGGAAAACGGAAGCAGCAGAAGCAAGAGAAAGAAGTGCTGCCGGCCAGGGACTGGGGAGAAGTGGTACAGGTGACAAGGACAGAGGGACCTGCTTCAGACGGGCATGGCAGAGGGCAGGCAGCATCCTCCAGACCACGGCCAGACCCAAGGCACCAGAGCCCACTCCAGTTCTGATCCAGCGGGATTTTGGCGAGTTAGAGGACCAGGCTCAGGCTGGGCAGGCGCCAGGACCCTGTACAGCAACAAAGACCAGGATTTTCCGTACGTGCACTGGTCTGGATTAAAGACATCCCTGAAAACCAGCACACGGTGAAGCAAAAGACGAGAGCCCAGGTTTCCGCGGAATAAAGCAGCCTCGGCGCAGGAACGTCCCTCTGGCTCTGACGTCCCCGTGTGCAAAGCACAGCGTGCGTCCTGGGCAAAGGACACAAATGGACAGCACAGGCAAGATCAGATTATGTGAAATCCCCTGCTCACTTGACCTCCTTCACGTCCCGTCTTCTATTTATACACCTTGGGGCTGCCGGGGACGGCCTGCGTTGTCCTTGGCCCGCGCTCGCAGGGCCAGGACTCAGCTGTGGGCGCGTGGGGCTGGGGTTGGCCCTGGAGCTGGCTGCCATCCTCTCAAAAAGAGATGTTTGGGGGTTTCCTCCTAAAGCCCGGCTGTGAAGTCTGCTTTTTCCCCTCACTGGAGGTGAAAAGCAAACCGAAACGCTAACCTGGACTAACTTCCTCGTCAAGGGACAGGAGGGCCAAGGAGGACGCCCTGGGCTTCACTGCTTGGGTTTCCTCAGCAGTGATTTATTCTTTGTTTTCTGCGCTATTTAATGAGCAGGTCCGGGGCAGGGGCCAAGGCTGGTTATGGATGCCTGCTCTGTTTGCCTTTCTCATGTTCCTCCCCTCCCGGCGGGAGCTGCTCACCGCCCGCTCCGCAGGGATGTGCGGGTTTGGGGAGGCAGAGGTGCCGCTGACCCAGAGCCTGGCTTTTGGTCCTGGTGCCGGTCCAGCACAGGGGGAACCAGGGCAGTGAGCACCCAAGGGAGCCCAGGAGCACCCAAAGGAGCCAGCTGGGAAGAGCCAGGTCTGTGAGGGGACACGTCCTCTGTGGAGACCCCTTGGAGAGGGAACAGGCTGGGGGCTTGGTGCGGCAGGGCTGGACTATGGCGCTTTGGGGAAGATAAACGTGGATTTGCCTTTACTGCCGCTTCCTCAGCCCTCTCACGACAGGCTGGACACAAATCCCCCAGGCCAGACACGCAGCGCCATGGGGAGAGGGAGAATTTGGTGCCTGCACCAGCCTCTCCCCGAACGAGGACATCCTCATCACACACCACGTGCTGAGCTGCAAGGCGAGAACAGACCCTCTGCGCCTCAGGCTGGAGAAAACAGAGCCAGTAGCTGGGATTTAACCTTCCAGCTTGGTCCCCTCTGGGAAACAGGACGTGACCTCCTCATTTCCAGCACTGGCAGCCGGCAGCGGCGACACACGGCTCTGCATCTCCGGGCTGGAGCAATCAGCGCACAGCAGGCACGCACAGACAAGTGTCAGCTGAATTTCTGTACGACTTTAAATACGTTAGCAAGGCCACAAACACAGGTCCAAAGTGCCGCAGGCACAGCCGAGCTGGTAAATAACCCCCAAACCCACCAGCAAGAAAATGCCCTCCCTTTTTCCGCGGGAGACAAGGCTTCGGACCGCTTTCCCCCGTGTATGCGGGCAGCACCCGAGCAGATCCGCTCCGCACCTTGCTGCGTGTGAATCCAGTAGCAGGAGGGTCAATGCTGTGCCACTTCTGCGCAGTCATTATCCCGCCGGTTATATAAATGTCTGGGCGTGCACAAAAGGCACTGCTGATACAGTGGCTCCGACACCGCCGCGCTCCAACACCTGCTTTTCAGCTGGAGAGAAAGCCGAGCGCGAGAACATCTCGAGAGCTGTCACACAGAAGGCTGCTGCCTTTCAAGCTGAATGGAGGTCTAAATAGCTCTCACTTCTCCTTTAGAATCTCATTTCTAAATGCAATTAATACTGGCACATGCATAATGAGAGACTGACGAGCGAATACAGACTCCGGCAATAAAGAAGCCAGCCCCAAGCGCTATGTAAATATTACAAATCCTCGCCAGAAGCTGACCGGGGAAGACAGCTTTCTGATGATTAAACCCAAGTGACAATAGGACTGGATTCCTACATCTGTCACAACACTACCTGCTGACACGTAAATGAGCTACGCTGAAAGAACGAGCTCTTGCTGCTCTTCAATGCAGATAAAATGTCTATTTGTAGAATGTAATTAATCTCTTCTTCAAAATCAGGAACCTTAGTGTCCTTGGTAACAACACGCCAGTGACTCAGAGAGCGTCTCCGGCTTTCTCTCCTGATTTTGGAGCAAGTTGTTGAAAGTGACCCCAAATTCTAGCACTGAAAAGGAGCCGTGCTGCAGAAGTGGAAAAGCCAGCTGGGTGCCAGGAGGTGGGGACGGGTTTGACCCAGCTCTCTGGTCCCCACAGGGCTCCTTCGGTGGCTTGAGGAGATTTCTGGACCTGTTTCAGCCATGGTCCCTAGGATGAGACGAGCTCTGCCCCAAAACCTGGTCCCCAACTCACTGAGCATCAATTCCCTTTTGCCGTCAGGTGAAACCAGGCAGGAACCACACTGAGAGCAGGGTGAGGGTGAGCACGACGGGGTGCAGCCGCTCCCTCCTCAGCCTGGTTTCCACGGGCAATAAGCGCCGTGCGATCGCGCTGTCTGTGCCTCTTTGTGCACACACGCGTGTGACTGCCCGCCCAGACGGCTTTTTCAGCCAGGTTTGGCAGGGGATAGAAGTTCAAAAGCCTCCGGCCCCTACCAGGCAGCGAAGATGCAGGGCCACGAGCGCTGATGCAGCAGAGGGACGCAGGGAAGTGTCGCCTGCAGAGCCCCTGGTCCCTTTGAGGGTTCTGCTCAGCTATCGCCTGCTCCTCCGGCCACCCCGCTCTGGGCTGGATGAGACAGGTGCCAAAAAGGCAAAGCTGGGCCACTCAAAAGCACCCGGGGGACACACTTGCTTTCTATGAATTTCAGAAGGAAGAAGCCGCTGCTGGGTGTCGCTCACTGACCCCTTCCAAAGCCCAGGGGAAGGACAGGCTGTGACAAAAGGACGGCTGGTTGGAGAGAGTGGGTGATGGAGGACTTGCATCATTGATTTGGCAAAAAAAAAAAAAAAAGGAAAAAAGAATCGTTGGATAAAATCAGCATATTTCGGGCTAAACTATGTCACAACTCCGCGGGACATGAGCTGAGGTGCTTGGTTCTCCTGTAAGGGATGATCACCCCTGCCTGCTGCACGCTGCCTTGCAGAGCCGGGGCGACACGGGGAAAAGGAGGGGTTTGTGGTTGCCGAGGGCTCAGTTCCTCCAGTGCAAACCCACCCGTTCCCGCAGCGAGTGCCCGCTTTCCGTTAGAAAAGGCTGCAGTCGGCACCGCCGCCCAGCTCACCCCGTCTGCTCTGTCCCCAGGCATCCCGAGGGAGAGGAAGAGACCAGGACAGCGGCTGGCTCTGACCCTCGCACCACCTAACGCTGCTTTCGGAGTTAACGCCAGGTGGGATGTGGCAGTTCTCTGGGCTACTGGGAAAATCGTGAAAAGAAAGTGCCAGCTTGGGGTAAAAAGCCTGATCCTTGCCTTTCTGCCCTGCTCACTGAGCCCACAGGCATTTTAACGATGGTTTTTCCCGTTTCACCCAGGATTTCCAGGTCTCTTTGCCAACTGTGAAGGCTCTAGAAAGTGGCTCGTTCTGGGGGAAGGGAGTGAGAGCCTGAAATGGGCAGACTGGAAGGGAAAAGCCCATTTTCCTAACACTTTCCATAGCAGCCCAGTTCCCAGGTGAGGGCGCATCCAGCCCTTCCTCCGTGGCCTCCTGCCTGAATGCCGGGAGCAGGGACAGAAAGGGCAGCAGAGTGGGTGGTGGTCCAGCTGGGGGGGGATGGGGTGCATGACACGCAGGGATTGGGGACTGATGTGGCTTTGTGCCCTGCACAGTGACGCTGGGGAGCGCGAGCCGGCTCCGGGCTGACCAGCGGCGGCTCCCAGCAAAGGCAGGGCAACCCACACCCCTCTCTTGGCCCCGGGAGGAAATTTGGGTGTTGAAGAAGAGGGGACGCTGGCCTGGGCTGGGTCATGACCGTGGAGTTCAGGAGGAATTGAGGCCAGGGCTGTCTTTCCTAATCCCCCCAGCCTACAAGGCACGGCTGAATGCCCACAGGCCGCACAGGGACTCACCTTGCCCTGCCTGCCCTTCACCAGATCCCCCAAAGCTCATCACCTCGTCTGTCCCGGCTCAGCGAACGATTAACCGTGACTCCTTCTCCTCCCGCAGCCGCCACTCAGCCCATCCCGGCCTCAGCGCATGCCGAAACCTCCGGCAGAACAACCCACGACGCCAACAAACCCACAACGCTCCGGTTCCCCTCCTGCAGCTCGGGGAGGACCCCGCACTGCGTTAAATGCTGCTGCAGAGAAGAAATTTGCCTGTTGTTAAGGCTGAGCCCCGGGAGGAAGCTGGCAGCCCTACGGCAATGCCCTCTGCAAAGTGTAACGCGGCCGGCGGGTGCGGGGCGAGCGGGCAGCCTGCTCCCCGCGGTGGGGTTCGCAGGCTCGCTGCAGGTTCCCCATCTATGTGCACACGTTGATAACAGATCCGTTTGCAGACGCAGCTTGCTGTAGATGACAGCAGTAGGGACGCATCTGTTTCTACTAAGCCCCAGTCTCGTGCTGGGTTTATTTGGTCCATTTGCGGCGGGGAAGAGTCGCTTTCGGCATTCAGAGATGTCTCGTGTCTGGGAGAAGTTGGGGGGGGGGCGTATATTTTTGGCTCTATTTAGCCACAAAAATTTGGTTTTAGAATAAAGAAAAATATTCCTGTTTTCTGTTTGCTGCCAAGCTGCGGCAGGCGATTTCTTGTGCAAGCCTTCATTTGTTTGAGAACTCGGAGTCCTGTTGGAAAAATAAATGTTCTGGTGGGAAAAGTCTATCAGCATGCATTGACTGGCCATCGGCGGGGCCGCACGCATCAGCTTCACCCTGGCTGAAAAAGCACTTCCCAAAGCGTTTGCCAATACACGTGAGGCAGGAGACAGATCTTTGCTTTTTTGGTAGGGCACGTGGTTACAGCGCAGAATCCTTTCCACGGGCACAGTTCTGCTGGCCTCACCGTGGCTGGCGTGACTTTTCAGCGCCAAACACACCCCTTTTGCCCCCCGAACGGGCTGTTTGCTCCGTTCCGGGGTGCTCCCGGCTGACGGCAGCACCACGTCCCCGTCCCGGGGCTGTGGGGTCGCCTCCCTGCCACCGAGGCAAGGCCGGACACACGGGGAAGAGTGCCCAGCGGCTTGGTTCTCCTCTGTGATAATTTCACAAATGTCTACAGTTTTCCTAATAGATTCTTTTTTTCCCCTGAAGCTTTTTAATTAAGCCTTTACAACCTCAACTCATTTAACAATTCTTATTTCTTCTTTTTGCTAAAGGAAATATTACGTTCAGGAAGAGTAAAGCTGCTGTTTTACCTGGAGCTGATTCATTTTATAGCAGATTAAAAGCAAGATGGAGAGTCAGTAACACCGGGAAGGGGCGCTGGGGATGAATACAACGTACTGCGCTGAAGGCGGCGCAGAAGAGGTCAGGGGCTGGAAAGACAAACTCTGATTAGGATTGAGGCCTCAAAATCAGCTCCCCAGCTGCCAGGAATCCCCTGCGCCCCGCTGACACGCCGGCAGAGCCGCAGCGTGGCTCGTGTGCGCGGGCTGAAAGGAGAATGAAGGTCAGGGCTGAGCTGCAGGGCGGCGTCAGGGCTGAGGCTGCTCAGCTCGGGGTGGGCAGCGATGGGAGGCAGGGAGGATCCGCAAGGTCAGGCACGGGATGGAGAGGAGCCCCGGGAAAGACGCGCTATGCTGGAGCTACGACAGCCCCAAAGACCGGAGCAGAGCCCAGCGTGACCCGCTGAGGGGAGCAAACTGGAGGCACAGTCATCCTGGGCTTAGGGAAAATCCAGATTGTAGTCCGGATATCATCGCTAACTCTGACCTTTCTCCCCATCTGGACACAAAAAAAAAACCAGGAAGGACAACGTGGGGCCAGCTGGAAATGGCGCCTGCAAATGTCACGCTGCTGCCGGGAACAGGCTCCGCAAACCTGGGTGTGCAAACATCGCTTGCTAAATCGGCTGCACGGGGGTGTTGTAGATTTGGGGGATAAAGGTTTCCTGAGCCACGGAAAGGCCAGCTCTCTGCCTGGGGACCTCTGAGAGGGAGGATTTCGTGAGAAATGTTTTTTATTTACTCAATCAGCCACAGCCAGCGGCTGAGCTAAGAGCGGGTGAGTCTGCCTGTAGCGAGCGGCTGTGCGAGGGCTGCTGGCCACGACGAGGTGTTTGCTGTCTGCGCTGAGATCTGCCATGGTCCCGGAAGGCCCTCGGTGGGTGGGAGTGGGAATTCGCTTAACCTTGTTAACTGCGAGGCCAAAACCACCCTCGGCTTTATAAGAAACACAGAATCGGTAGTGACAGCCCTCACAGGCCAGGCGCGGTGTCACCGGTGGTTCTCTGAGGGATGAGATGCCAACGGTCTCCTCAGGGCCAGGGGGCTGAAGGACACAGTCCCACCATTGCGGTCCCACCGTCATGCTCCCGCTGAGAAGATGCTGTTTGTTTGAGGAGGAAGGAAGGATTGTGACATCTCTGCTCTTCTTGTTTTCGCCTCTGTCCCCTCTAAAATACACTTTGGGAAAAACCAAACGGGAAATGAAACAGCGAGTGGGCTGCACCCAGCTGGGGGTGGTGGAGGTGGTGTGGGACCAGCAGTCCCACCCGGCCTGGAGGAGGGGGCGAAGCTGTGGGGCCTTGCCTGGCCCAGCTCCCCGGGGTTTATCTGAGTGTCTGTTTTCATCATTTCTCTGTGAGAAGGGGAAGGGACCACACAGCAGCAGAAAGTCCTGGAAATCTGTGAGGGAGATCATTCCCAGCACCCTTCTCTCTGCCGTTGTCCCCATGGAGGACGTATGGCTCTGTATAGGCTCCAACTCAGTGAGATAACGCCTCACAATGAAATTCCTAATTACAGCCAGGGAGTTCCACTTTCCCAGCTCCAACCTTCCTGTCTCGGCTGAACACATGGTTGCTCTGATGGACCGAGTGCCCCCATCTCGCCTGGCCTGTCTGCTCCATCCCCTCCAAACAGACACTGCTGTCTCTCCTCTGCTCCGGCTTCTGAGGCATCCTAAAGGCTGCTTGTGACCTATAACTTTTCCTTTTCTCAAAAAAAAAAAGAAAAAAAATCAATCAAAAAACTACAGCAGGGAGAGGAAATTGCTTCAAGTTTCTTAACTATCTCACGGAACAAAAATGCTTCTGAAGGCTGTTCAGGGAAAGAGAGGGTCAAATGTCCCTCATTAATGCTGATTTACTGAGAGGGCTGGGAAGTGGAAGAGGGAGACAGTCCAACAGCGTGCCTCAGCGCACTGGGAGCCTGGACTGGGATCCAGCCTGGGAGGTGAGAGCCGCTCCCCCCGGCACGAGATGGGCTGGTGGGTTCACGGGCAGAAGGTACGGCGGGGTATGGGCTGCCGTGTCCCCCGGAGCGGCCCTGACCCGCACGAGCACGGCGGAGCTCCCTCGGCTCTCGGCAGCAGTTTGGAAATTTGGTGGCTTCCTGAAGAAAAGAGCAGAGCGGAGTCCTTCGCAGGGAGGCTGGTGCTGCGCCGGGGCGGCTGCCTCGCCCCAGCCTCAGCCCGCGCCGCCCTTCGCCAGGCAGCCTCCAGCAGGAGCCTGGCGGAGAGGAAAGGGGGAAGGCTGGCCCAGATTTGAGGGTGTAAATCAGCAGGGTTCCTCTCCAGAGAGAGCTCAATTACATTGATTTACACTTGCTGCGGATTTGGTCCATTCAACCCAATTAAAACTCCAGAGGAAGCGCAGAGAGGCAGGATGTAATTACCCGCGCTGGAATCCCAGCTCGGAACAGGAGGCAGAGCTCTCCGGATCAAATTAATCCCTGGTGTAACTCTGCCGAAGTTACACCCGGGCTATAATTGGCCTGAAACATTTTAACTATCTCATTTAATGTTATTCATGCTCTGCTGGAGATGAGAATGTTTATCCGAAATGAGGGACTCTAATGCTCCGTAGCAGTAATGGAGCACGAGGCTTATGCGGCTTCTCATTTACAAGGATGCTGGGGAGGCCAGATTGTCAGGGAAGACGCGGCAGATCTGGACTCTCCCAGCCTTTAACCGGTTCCACGGCTGCCTGTCCTGTTGTCCTTCCTCCAGCGTGCCCACCCTCCCCACGCCCAGGCTGCTTTTCCATCTCTTGGAGATGCCGGGGGCTTGTACCCCAGACCTGGGCAGGGGCAGAGGCAGGAGGAGATGTAAAGCGGGAGAAGAGGGAATGGAAAGCGCTGAGAGGCCTCTCAAGAATAAAGCGCCTATAAATCAGCAGAAGCGAGATTTCCCAGCAGCAGACTTACCTCCCCAGTGATGCTGAGAGGGGATTTCCAGCGATGGGAGCTGGCTCCGTGGCCCTTCCCTGAGTGACTCCAGGGAAGCAGCCCCCCAGGCTCCTGTAAAAGAACGGGGTCAGTGCTGCAGGTGGCTCGGCAAGCGCGTGGCCACCACGGGCCCTGCTGCCAGCCACCCACCCCACGGAGAGCGTTCCCAGCTGAGTTATCCACCAGGCTCAGCGGACGATCCCACCATCACCTGAGCTGCTACCCCAGAGGAGGCCCGGGCCCACTCCCCAGGCACTGTCACCCTCCGTGGGGAACGAGCCTGGGGAACCACGATCCATCCCGCTCCCCTTCCCGCAGCGATGCCGTGGGCCAGCCCAGGCGTGCATCCTGCCGCTTGGAAAGCGAAGCCCGCGGGTTGCACACCTCCCTGCCACAGCTCTACTCCGGCTGCTGGCACCCTCCCAGGATGCAGGGCGGCCCCGAACCTCCGCTGCGCGCCCTGCATGCTCCCTGAGCCAGCCCTGGCAGGTACCGCTCACCGCGGGCCCTGCATCGGCGTTACCGGGCTTTCGGAGGATTGCGATTATCGGTCACTAAATCGTATTTCCGCCCCTCAGGCTGTGTTTAAGACAGACCCTTGGTCTTTCCTCTGCTCTCTTGCCAGTGGAAACCACAGGAAAGGCAGATCTGCTTGTTCCAAAGCAATTTTTAATGCCGTGTAGCTTAGCAGAGGCTCAAGCATTACAATTCTTTCTGGCTCCTCTCTGCTCCTCAGAGGATATCAGATCCTTCTCTTGATACTTCCTCGCTCTTTGTAGATGTTACCCTAGTTTTCATTTCCAGGGCTTCCAGACTGTTTTTAACAATGCTGAGCTTTCAAGTTGTTTCCTTCAAACTTTCTCCAGCCATGCTTTCCCAGAGCCTAAAGAGCTTTGATTATTCCCAGATGTTTCGAGTTTGTTAACCCCAGAGTAGTATTGTGTAACGGCTTGGAAAGAAGACTGGCAGCAGGCGTCCTGGGTTCTCTTTCCTGGTTCACCAGGAGAACAACACCTATGGGATTTATCCTACGGAACCAACACCATTAGCACCAGCTTGCTCAGGGCTAGAGGTGGCTGAAATCCTCCTGCTGATAAAGACAACCCACTGGGTCATGTTCTCCACCCAGTTCCTCCTCATCCTCTGCTGAGATTTCTAACCAGGATGACACGTTGGGGCAACAAACCCACAGCAAAGCCTTTGCGCAGGCACCACCGAGACCGGCAGGCAGCACCTAATGGGAAAGACCTTGTCCACCTCCAGGCCAGGCTGGGGCCATCCCTACCCGCCAGCCACCCGGCCAACAGCAGCTCTGCTTGGGCCAAGTTATCCTTGGCCTGGGAGAACGCGTGCGTACATCCTGACACGCCAAAGTGCGGGGAGTCAGGAGTTGTACACAACTGGCTGAACTCCTGACAAACCTCTGCGGCCCTCCCGACTCCGGCAATCCTGTCGCTCTCATAAAAAACATCCCCGTTCCCACTAGCGGAGAGCCAGGGTGTAGCCGAGCTGGCAGGAGATGCGGTTCCTCTCAACCATCCATAAATCTTCCCGAGATCACCCCAAATACCCCCCATTTCTTGGTGCCTCCACCCACCCCGCTGGACCCTTCCACTTCCGCTTCTCAGCCCAGCGCTGAGCTCCGCAAAGCCCAAGGTCACTGGGAAGGATGTGAGCGCATCCCATAGCGGCTCCCTCCCGTATGCGGAGGACCGCGCCTGGGCAGGGCAAGGAACAATAACGGAGGAGGAGGAAAACAAGATGGAAAAGGGGAAAAAAGCATCAAGAGAGAATATTTTTTTTAGCAGGGGGCTGAGCGAAGGGACAAACCAACCTGTCCCAGCGTGTCCCCGTGACTGCAGCCGGCGAGAAGCAATCCAGCAGCACTACGCCAAAGTGACCTGTGGTATGAAGACCCCACCCCGAGGCAAAGTCCAGACCTCTGCCTGGGACACGGAGCATCGCCGGCACCCAGCCCCACCACAGCAGGGTGCAGATGTGCCTCAGGCCAGCCCTATCTGAGGTGGTGGGACCAGCGCTGCACCCAGCGGTGCTCAGGAGAACAGGGAGGAGGTTGAGGGAGGAGGATCAGAAAGCCAAGCTGTGAGTGAAGAGTGTCAGTGCTTGGAAAGCGCAACCAATTTGCTTTTAGTACAGTTCATGCCTCTCCAGCAGTGCCTAGAATAACAAATCCCTTCCACCCTCCCAGCCTGAATGCTGGAGGAAGCTGCTGAGAAACTTAATTGATTAGCTGGATGCGTGCACAGAAAAAAATTGCCCAGCATCAACGAAGTCTCTGTCTTGACAGTTAATGCAGACACTGGTGGGAGATTAGAGAGACCAGCTGCAGCGGTTTTTTATCACACAACCCCTTTTTGTCTGGGAACAAGGCAAGGTCTGTTCTGATGGGGTGACCCCTTCTGCAGCGGCGTTGAGGGGCCGGAGCATCAGGGTTGCGTCCGCGCTGCGCTCACCACCCGCCCAGGGCTCGCTGGGCAGGACAGCCCCCCACACTCAGTCCCAGCACCTGCAGCCTGTGAAGGGCACGGAGGGAGGTTTTGGGCTGCCTGCATCCCTCAGCCCTCAGGCTCCAGCCCCTGAGGTCCCATCAGCCCCGGCAGCCCCCCAGCAGCAGGAAGAGATGCCCAGAGAGCAAGTTCAGCGCCAGCGTGCAGTGGATGGAGCTGAGTGCGTTGGAGGAGCCAAATTTCCAGATGCCTCACAGCATCCTCCCAAAAAAAGAGATGCCCGACCTCCCTAGCCCCTGCAGGCCATCTCCCCCCCATCCCAGCCCCTGCCCAGGCTTTCTGCTTTGCTCCCAGCATCTCCAGCTCTGCCCTGCCTGCTGCAGGGTCACCTCCTCCGACTCTGTCACCGCACAGGATTGCTTTCCCCGCTTAGTGAAAGAAATCAAGCAGCCAACGGCCTGCAGGGGCTGTGAACTTGCCTGTCATGTTTGCTGACAGTATCACAACCTTTTGCCACTTGTGTTTTTCCCAAACTGTCACCGCTCATCATGCCCCTTGTTTAAACCTCCGATCCCGAAAGCTTCCCGGAACCCTCTGCGAAACGCGCGGCTGAGCAGAGCTGCCCTCCTGCCCCTGCTTCCCCTGCTGCTGCTATTTGCTATTTGACCTGAGCAGCCCAGAGGAATTTTAGTCACGGTGCATTCCTAGCACAGCATCTGTTTTCTAGAGCAAAACGGGAACAGCTGCCAAGAAACAAATCTTCCCCTGATGCCTGGCACTTCTCAGGGGTGGAACGAAACTTCTTGAAGGCCCAAGGGAAAAATCACCAGAGCTCAGCTGCAGCAAAACCCATCCCGCTCCAGCCCGTTCTCCCCAGGGATTTCCGCTGTGCGAGGGGGCTCAGACAGAGACTGATGAACACCATGATAGTGTCCATACGGTACCACTTTGAGAGCTGTGAGTGAGAGAGGAGCTGAAGAGAGATCTCTTCTCTAGCTGAAGGCACAGCACTGTGGGACAGAGTGCTCTCTGCCTGAACCCCCCCAGCCCCAGCATCCCAGCCCAACTGTGCCCAGTACCCTCCTACCTGCCCAAGCCTGCTGTGCCTGTTGTACCGGGGCAGGACAGAGGCAGGTACATGATATGGGACATGCTGAGCTCACACAGGGCTTGCTGTGAAAGAGCTTTTGAGGCTTATCAAGGCAAAGCGAGGTTTGTCCCCAAGAGCTGTGAGAAAGCCTGGGGCTACCAGCGTGGGGCTAGCAAGGAGGAACACACGTGGGGGTTGCATGGGCTGAGCTGGCTCTCAGATTTCCGGTGGAGGTGTCTACATCCACGGGATTGCTGCGTGCTCAAACAGCAGAGCTGAATGATGTACAGCACCCCGCTCCCCATGAAGGGTAACATCTCCCCCAGGCGTTACCAAAGGTGGCACAGAGCCTGCAACAGCCTCTGCCATGCTCATCAGTTTCTTCTCAGACGGCCGTGGCGCAGCAGGGCTTTCAACGGAGGGCAACGCCTGATCTATGGAGCCTCTGCTTACCAGGAGGAGTACAGAGCAGAGCAGCGCGGGTGGCTGATGCAGTCAGGCAGAGCTCCAGCAATGCTTCGGGAGCAGCGGCATTGCTCAGGAACGGGGAGATGGTCAGAGACAGCCAGAAGGGAATGGAGGAAAGACTTTCTGGAGGCCTGGCACCCGACACACGAGCACCCTCAGAGCACACGGTTTCTTGGCCCTTCCAGCTGAAGGAACAACATTTGCTCTGTTTTGCTCATATTGTGAATGTGATAGATAGAATAAGGTCAGAAATATTGATAGACTGGTTTCTTGCAGGGCTCATACCAACTGACACCCAGTTTTTGCTGGTAACCAGATTCTACCCTCAGCCGTGAGGCAGAAGGCAGTCTTCAGACAATATCAAGGCAATACGCTTTTTCCTGTTCACCCTGACCGAGCCCGAGGTTTATCCTGAAAGCACCCATCGCGGTTAGTGCTCAGCAGTCTCAGCCTGGCAGCAACGGGCCTGACAGAGGCTCAGTTTCACTCGCTCCGTTCATCATTTTAGCAGGATACGCTGGAACAGGCTCAGCCAGCAGCAGTACCAGCTGATAACTCAGCCCACCTCAGCAGGGGCACTGTTTCTTCGACTGTGAGGGTTTTTAGGCACGAAGCATGTAGGGTTCATGGCTAGGCCAGATGCAGCACTGATCTGCTAAAGCCTAAGGCAGTGACACCAGGCTAACCCCGGTTAAGATGCATTTATGTTCTCTGTGAAGGTAATATGAAGTTCACTCTTCAACACGCATCGCTGAGAGTCCCGGGAGACTGCCGTGAGTGCTGCAGAATGACGGGAGCTACTGACTGCAGACAAGCCACGACAGCACTTGAGCTTGTAAGCTGAAGATGGCAGAAAAGTCTGACCCTTGAAAAAGCAAACGTTCATTTGTGATCCAGGCTCTCAGGCCAAGTTTACATAGCAAACCAGTCTCAGCAAGACCAGACTGCAGCTTCTCCTTCCGTTTCTTGGCTAGACCAGGCCGTGCTGTTATAACAACACAAGCAGAGTCCACTGTCGCAAACACCATCTGCTGAAGAGGAGGAAGGTCTCACGCTGTGTCAGTCTCTTTCATCTCGGTGGAGGTTCTGCACAGGAGCTGGCTGAAGTTAGAAAAGCAAAGGAGACCCCAGCAACAGCTTTCCCTGGTGCCATCTGTGGGCAGTGACTGATTTGACTGGAACAGGACTTCAGAGAGGCTGGGCAGCACGCACGCAGGCCAGTCCCTCACATCACTCCTCAAGCTTTGGTTGAAAGCAGTATCAGGGTTTTTCCCCACCAAACTGCATGAAGCGCCAGGCAGCAGAAGCAGAAGCTCAAGAGCTAAGCCAGCCCAGCTGAGCTCAGCCTTTCTGCTTTGGACCTGGCCACTCCAGGAACAGAAGCAGCAATAGCCAGGCTGGGACTAGCCATACGGGGAACCACCGCACACGTCTTCCCTCCCGTGTCTGCACAGAGCTACAGCCGCAGGCAAGTCAGCAAGGGGAGCTTCTTCAGCCACCCAATGAGTATTTGAGCTTATCTGGAAACAGCATCTTCAGATCACAGCTCAGTACTGTCATCAGACGGAACAGATGAAGCAGGAACGTAATTCTAGAAACTGCAGAGCAAACACAGCAGATGAGAACACATTTCTATAGCAATACAGGTTGCACACACCAGCCAAAGCAACTCACAGCAGAGACATCTTGCAGCAGAAAGCAGCTACCCAGCTACAGATGCTGAGGTGATATGTACCACGCAGCTCGGCATGGGGCCGAGGAGGATTGCGCCAGAGGGAGACCAGGGCAAAAACAAGACTGGGCAGGAGCACAAGCCCTTTCCCTGGTTGGGCGGGAGCAGAGCAGGTGGGACTGGGCAGAAACGAGCCCTGACTGGGGGCTGGCACCAGCTGAGACCTCAGGCAGGCGGGTGGGAAGTACAGTCCTCCGCTCCCCAGGGACCTTGCTCTCATATGTCCTCCTCATGGATGCACCCTTATTTTCTCAGCCCAAAGTCTCCCCCGTGCTGAGGATGCTCCCCTTTCCCTGAGATCCCACACAGATGATGGTCCTGCTAGAGGGCAGATGCTTCGGGGCTTGGGATCTGGGACCCAGAGCATCAGATTCGCACGGCGGCTGGAGAGCAGCCACTGATCTCCATAGCCTGCAGTGCCCGGGGCTTCTGATCAAGTCTTTCTCCGCTTGAAGCCAAACCAGGATACAGCTCCAGCTCTTCAACAGTAAAAGGCTGAATTGGTTAAAGTCACGTGGCCAGCTGTGTACGCAGGTTTCTGCTGCGGTAATGCACCAGATGCAGGGCTATGCAGGCAGATGAGGAAGCAAGGGGCAGTGGGCTGGGAACTGGGAGCCCCCATTTCCTGAGAGAGGTGCTCAGGGGAAAGAAGGGCTCCTGCTCAAGCGCAAGCAAAGTGCCCCAGCAGTCAGCCAGCCCGCAGCACCGAGCTCCTTCGAGCTCCCTGGCTCCTGCTTGAGCTTTGACCACCGTGAACCTTAGGTCTGGGACAGAAAACATCCTCAGGAGCACTCACAGCCACCCGCTCCTAGCGTGGATGCCCTGGCCATGAAAAGAGATCCTACAGCACGAGGTGCTGGCCAAACGCCCACATCAGAGGTGGCACCCATGCCAAACTGCAGCCTCTTGGAGGAAGATGTTAGGAAAGCGATTATGAATTTAGAGCCTCCCAAAACGTGCTGGCAGCTGGATCCTCTGGGTGAATAAAACCCTGCCAGAAATTAAGATCTGTTTCTGCAAAGCTGAAACAGCAAACTTGTTTGTCTTTCCTCCTTCCCCTCCCAACTGTGTTGTTGTTTTAAACATTTATAGAGATCTTTATACTGTTTAAATAATGATTTGGGAGGGGGGGGGTTGTTTTCACTCTTTTACCAGCTGCTCCCAGTCAGCAGCACTTCACACACAACTTCTGGTAAATCAGGTGCTGTGGGTTGGGACAGTACCACCCACGCTGTGCTGGTTACCCCACCTCAGTTTCCCTGCCCCACAGCTGGTCTGGCAGAAGGAATCCCCACGACCCCCCAAAGCCCCAGTCATGCCCCCACCAGCTGCCGGGGAAGGGGCTTACCCAGAGACGGTGAGCCACAGCAGCTCCCTGTTCTCTACGGTGTGTCTGTGGAGGAGAAGTGCCAGCGAGCACAGCCCTTGGTTTGCTAGATAAAGGGGTGCGCGTCCAGCTCCCACCACGCAGCCCCCCACCAGCGCTCCCCAAGCCGCAGAGCGGGTGCACACGTACGTGCCGGGCAGCCGCGGTGGGGCTTTCTCCCCCTGACGCGGCGAGGAGAGGTGGAGGAGGACGCCGCAGCGGCTGCGTTCTCCCATCCCCAAGCAGGAGCGCTCTGGAAGATCAGCCATCTCCCACGGTGCGCGCTCTCCCGCCCACCTCCTTCAGCAGCAAGGCTGCTGGAGACGACAGCTGAGGGGAGAACGGAGAGCACTCGAAATGTGCAGGGGGAGAGATGGCTGAAGACAGACCGACCCCAACACAACAGCAGGAGCACTAGGTCAAGAGCGAAGCAGCCGAACATGAGTTGGTAGCTAAATCAGAAAGAAAGGCACACGAGTCTCTCCGTCGTGGGCAGGTCTCCAAGAATTTGGGAGTTGTGCTGGGTTTTATTGAGTTTTATTTGCAAGCTGGCAGGGGCTGGGGAGGTTGGGGGGAAAGCGAGTGAGGAAGGCTGCCGCGGAGAGCTGGAGGCTTTTTGCAGGATGTTTGGACTGTGTGAGAGGACAGAGAAGTGAGTATGAGCCACGCTGTGGAAGCAGGATGTGGGACAGAGAAAATGTTTATACAGCCAACCGTGGGCTAATCCTTGGGAGGCTTTAAAGACCATCAAAGCCATCTGCAAGTGGATAGATCGCATTCTGTAGGAAACCAGTGGTTTAAAACAATGCTACCCTCGCTCTTTGATCTATTCTGAAGAGACCAGACTGCGGAGCCTGACAAGATGGGAAGGATAAGCAGATCCAGAAGTTCTGCCCACACAGACACAGTGGGTAGGAAGGACCATTCCTGATCTCTTCCTGTTCAAGAACTTGGGACCATCAAGCAAAACTAACGGGGGCCAGACACAGAACAAACGAAAGGAAGCTGGTCCTTCTGGCAGCATGGGCTGACCTGTGCAAGTCCTCCCCACAGGAGGGAATGGCTGTTACAGGTTCACAGGGAGACTGGACAAGGTCATGGAAAAGAAAGCTACTGAAATCTCCACTCTAGAGAAAATCCGTTAGCGGAGGCACTGAACCGACATCTGGCTCTCGAAGTTCACACCCCTCAAATGGCTGGTGGGGACTGGGAGATGTATCATACGTAATCACCCCACTCTTGCACTTCCCTAAGCATCCGTTTTGGACATCTCCTGGAAAAAGGACATCAGTCTGGACGGCCCTTGGCCTGATGGCCTGCAGCAGGGCTCCTTCAAGACGATGTCACCCGGAGGCTGCCCTCAACAAATCTTTTTACAGACAGCAGGAGGAATAACTGCAGGTCTTTAACCAACTGCCCTCTGTCACCTAGTGAGACCTCAGTTTACCACTTTGGACTTGGTCAAACGAGGCATGTGGCCTACTTGCCCTGCATAAGGGCAAGAAAAGTGACCTAACAGGTCCTGAAATAACATGACTTTCACCATTTAAACACGTTCCTTCCCACTAAGCACTGAAAGTAGCAGAGATGCCATTCTTAAAAGCCCTTCAAAACAATTATCTCCTCCCTCTGCTATAAACGATGGGAAGCAAGAGGTGAAACCGAGATACGGCATTTGCAATTCCCAATTTTCAGTCTTCAGTGGGAAGAAATATTGGCGATTCATATTGTGCTTTGACACAATTGCTTGACCTCAGTGCAGCTTATGCTAATTACTCACAAGAACATGCTTGCCTGCTCCTAGCACATTTCTTGTCCTAAGCCTGGCAGATGAAATGCTGCTTAGACGACAGTGCAGATCGGGTGGACTGAATCAACGGCTGGTTGGCCGAGTAATCCAGGCAAGCAGAAATACTGCTTGTGACAAAAGAGGACCTGAGAAGTTCCTCATTAATATCGCCTAGATATTTTTATACCAACTCACTCCCTTTCTGCTTACCATGCCTTTAATCTCTCAGGCTGACACAGAAAAGAGAGAGGCTCCATCTCTTTGCCCAAAGCAAGGTCAACTCTCTGTTCCCAGCAACTGCTTAGCCAGCTTGGCCTTGAAGACCTTCTGTGATGGAAATTTTACTCCTGGTTTCACTAGCTTTACAGTGCTAAGTTTGTCCTGCCATCTTTGAGGGTGTTTGCGTAGCTGTACCCATCTGTCTCTGGGCATGCTCTGAGGATATACGTTTTAATTGAACATATTCGTCCATGAAGAAGCTGATTCCTACTGCTATTGTTCAACAAGTGCATATGCCTGGCCCCAGGATTTATCCGTGCGTGCACTGCAACGGGAACAATTTGTTGTGTGCTCTCTGTTCTGATCGGCTCCTCCAAGGAACGAAGCTGTGAAAGCAATCTGGCTAGCTCTGACAAGATGGTCACTTTGCCTAGCTAGGCCACCAGACCCGAAGCGATCAAGTCGGTTGATCAGCTTATCTCCGTTCCCCTGACACAATCTCCTCAAGCTCCATTTCCTGCACTTCCAGACAGTATCTTAAGACCGGTTTTGTTGCACTGTGCCCAAAATCAGATGAGGAAAGGGGAAGAAGGGGGAAGAACAGCCGAGCGGCTGAAGTTGCCATTTTTTTCTGCTCTTCAGCATCATCGGAGGAGAAAGGGGAACATTTTCTCTTCTCCACCTGCGGAGATTCACACCATAGCCCTGCCTGCAGATACTCCCATGCTCCCAGAAAGTCCATCCCCTCGTTGCTCAGATATTCTGTAAAGATAAAGCTCTTGTTATTCTGTGTACGAACAGACAGGCCCCAGTTACAGCAGAGCATTTCTGACCCTACTAAAACTCTACCTAAGCACACGGGGCACGCTGAGGCGGAATGGGTTTAAGCGTCTATTTAACATTTAATGGAGGCTTGAGAGCTTTGCTGCTGGGAGAAGGGAAGGATGTTTTCTTTGTCCTGTGTGGGAAGATGTTGCTTCTGTCTGCTGCTGAGCTCCAAAGGGCCTTGCTGGTATTGCTTGGGACCGATTTCAAGCAGCAGACACCAGGATTTGGGACCTCATGGCAGGCTTTTTTTTTTTAAAAAAAACCCACTACAGATCTTGTCTCTCAGAAGTCTGCTTGCTGGTATTTCAGGTGCTGATCTCCAGCCATACACCCAGGGATGTTCCTTGTGCACTGCTGCACTCACGGTGTATGTAACAGAGACAAACATTGATCCAGCCACCCCCTGCACCTCAGCGTCTCCCTGGGCTCCGTACACTCGAGCTGTGCGGGGGGCTGGTGCCTGCCAGATGCAGTTAGCGATGGGGGACTCGCTTTTTAATGCGTTCACATACCCTGGTTGCTTCCCCCGGCCATATGTCGAAGATGATAACCACAGCAGGGCGTCTCTGAATGAACGGATGCTTTGTTTCTCCAGGCTTTGTGGAACTCTGTCTGCCGGGTGGGACGGGGGCAGGCAGAGGGGGAAATCAAGAGGAAACCAAATTTCTGTCAGTAAACATGGAGAGTTTCTCCCTGCAGGGAATTACAGGCAGCCAAGAGGGGAAATGGGTGGGAAACTGGGAGGAGACCTTGTCCTTCAATCTAAGCGTGGGATCAAAGCCCAGCTGAAGTTGGAGAGGTTCTGTCACTGATTTCTGTTTGTCTTTCTGTCTTTCCCTCCTCTGTCACATATTCTGCCCGTTCTCCTGTCGTCTGCTCTAGGGATAACCAAACACCCTACAGCAGAGCTCAGGCTTCTCTGCCGAGGGTAATGCTGTGGCTTTGCAGGACAATGAAGCACCTGGAGAAAGCAGAAAGATGGAGGCTTAACATGGCCTATGATTTGCTGGAGGAAGCGATCCTCTCCAGATCCTCTGTTAGGAAGTTGAGAGCAGCCCCGGAACATTCATGTGTAGAAGATCTCCATGCCCTTTGAACAGCTTTCCTTACTTGTGCAACACAAGCAGAAGTCCTTTCAATGACTGGAGTAAGAAAATACCGTAACTGATGGAGACTAGCCACAGGAAATCGGTCAAAATTACGTCCAAATTGCCTTTGGGAGTGGGATTGCAACTGCCGGACGACGGAGAATATGTTCACCCAGAACTGTTCAGACCAGACCGTAAGTTCCTTCGCATCCCTGGGTTCACAGGCGCTTTGGAAGAGCCACCATGTTCTGCTGACCCCTGGGAGGCTGTGCCGTGTACTGCAGCTCCCGGGCGAAGGTTGCCCGCCGAAGATGCGTGTGACATGGACGCCCTCTAAAGGGAAGAGCTGAGGAAACTTGATGAAGTCCCACACAGGCGAAGCTGCAGAGATTTAGGAGAGCATGGGCGAGGTGATGACCATCTCTCTTCACCCAACGTCTTTGTTCTGCCTCTAAAATAAGGTTGGAAACATCATCTATGCACTGCAACCATCAATAATTACAGACAATGTACTGCACACTTAGCTCATGGCATTCTCCGGAGCTTTTAATTGTTGAGGCAGTTCATTACTTGGTACCTGGTAGAGCTTCTCCATTTCTAGGCACAAGTAGAGCATATGGTCCGAGCAGCTTCCACCCAAAAATTAAGATGGTGGCAAAGCTCTCAGCACATCCGAGTCTATGTCTTCTCTCCCTCCAGGATCTGAACTCTGCACAAGGCAGGGATTTCAGTTGCTTTGCTTCATTTTAAAAACCTTATGTCCCTTGGGGACTTGAAGGGCTAATTCTAGCTGCAGGGGTTTATGTGTTTGCTTATTCAGAAAGCTAAAAGTAGTCAGGCAGATTGCCAGCCACATCTTCACAGAGCAAAGGCCACTGCAATGAAGGCTGCGTTAATCACTGCTGTTCCGTATCACCGTCTGCCTTCCCACCAGGCCAAGCACCCGCGCAACAGGCTCCTGCGGGGCAGCGAGACGCTGAAGCTCTCACGTCCTCACCCCAGAGCATGGGACTCACTGCAGGCTGCTGCCACCGTGCTCCTGCCCAACCTGCCAGGGCGACCTGCTAGGCTTCCGCAGAGAGCGGGGGCACGGAGGGCTGGGGAAGACCTCGTAGTCAGCCACTTACGTTGGAAGCTGCTTATTTTTAGCAGCATGTTGGCATCTCTTGACAGCCTTCTTTTCAACAGAGACTTTTAAGAAACAACATAGGCCATTCTGGAAAGCAAAGGTTAACAAATCAGGTTAAATTTGAAAAAACAAAACAAAACAAAACAAAAACCAACACATCAGGTTCTAAAAGATGAACAAGGCCAGGAGGATCCAGGCAGTAAAAATAAACATGAAGTCACCCTGGGAACTGACCACCTTGCCCAGAGAAGGGTTCCTGGAGTGAACCATCTCCCCGCTGACGGAGGGAATGCAGGGAGACAGCGAGTCCCCCAGCAGCACTTCCCTCCAGCTCACTCTGCTCTCCAGGATAACACGGGGTGGTGTCTCCACACACCCGGCAGCGCAGGCGGCCAGGTCAGACAACAGACGAGTTGGCCACGCTGTGCAACGCCAACGTAGGAAGCTGTGGGGACCCAGGCAGCTTTCCATGAGCACATCTTCAATTCCAACACCCCGAGGGACTGTGAATCCCCACTTCCCAGACATTTCTGGGGTGACACTGGTTAAATGCAGGGCTTTCATCTCTACTCAGAGTCCTCCGCTTTCCGACTCAGGTTTGTCTGCTGTCCGTTTCCAGTCACCAGAGCTTTTCCCCACAAAGGCAGATAAGGCTTTTGCACAAGAAAATGGCTATTAGCTGTTCTTTTTTTTCCTCCTCCAGTTCTGTTTGCACTTTGGTATTGTTCATAAGCTAAACAGGATCCTATAGATTTCATAGCAGGTTTTAACAGCCAACCACAATCAGTGCACACTGTAAGCATCAAATATTCAAATCACAGCACACATATTTACTAACTAACCTCTGACTAATCCCCAATCTCCAGCTAATCACTCTTTTTGAAGTCTGCCCCTTCTTACACGAGTAGGAAGCATTTTGAAGCATTTAGCGTGCTCAGCACAACCGCGCACGTCTCCCTAGCAAAGAGGGCAGACGAAGAACGAATAAATGCCATTAACGAGCGGTGTGAGGGTGCAGCAGCCCTGCGGTGGGGCCCAGGCCCAGCTCCGGCTCAGGCACCCGTATCGCCGACCCCACCACGGCCTCCCTGCACCGGCCGCACAGCCCTCGGCCGAGGAAGAGTCAGCCCTCGCCCTACAGCTAAATTACCCGCGCTGAGGTCTTTGGTTTCCCTCTCATTTCTCCACCGGGCAGACACGGGGTGCAGTGCGGGAGCCGGCCCCGCTGCCCCCCCGGACACCCACGGCCACAGCCCGGACCAAGCCGCGGGGCGGGCGGTACGGGACTACATCTCCCAGCAGCCCCCGCGCCGCTCGTAGCGCTCGGCGGGCGGGGCGCGACCTCCTCCCTCTGCGCGCCCGGATGGGGCCGGCATGGCGGCGGGGCCGGGCTGGTGAGTGAGGCGGGCCGCCATCGGCTGCCATCCGCGGGCACGGCGGCTGCGAGGGGCGCGGGACAGCGGGAGGGCGAGCGGGGCACTCTTGCGCGCCGCTGAGGCTGCCTCTGAGGGTGCGGCGGGGCCTCGATGTCCGACTGAGAGGACGGAATGGTGCCCCCCCCCCCCCGCCATGGTGGAGGGCGGCAAGGCCTCGCTGCGCTGGGCCCCGCGGCTCCTGCTCGCCGCCTGGCCGGGCTCCGGCCTCTCCGTGCGGGGATGCTCCTAGCACTGCGGCCTGGCCTAGGCTTGCAGATTTTGGCAGCGCTTGTACCAATTCCCTCCTAGCAGCGCCTGTGGGAGAGGATTTAATGCAGCAGCTGGTACAGCCCAGCCTGAGCGTTGCCGTCAGGGCAGTACCGGGGCTTGGCTGTGAGCAGGGCTTGTCTCGGCAAGCGGGGAGGTTTAGCAGGCTGAGCCCACGTTACCCGTTGCACTTGACTGCGTACCCACGCAGAAGGGGGGGCGGTCCGTGGAGCGAGTTGTACCCACGAGGCTGCTGCCTGGGTGAGGAGCACGCTAACCAGAGCCAGGAACGGGCTGGAGTTTTGGGATAGCCCTGCATGGTCCAGTTTTTAGCTGCTCTGGAAGCTGAGCTAGTGATGATAAAGTTATCCCTGTCTGAAATTGATCTTTCCTCTGTGGAAGCATAACTCTGAGGCTCAGCATTGAAGGCACAAAGGTAAGAGAATGGTCTGTTACCTGAACTAACTCTGCCCCCTTCCTCTGCCGCAGAGCGTGGTGTCGAGCCCGGGTAAAAACACCTGCCTGGAAAGCTGATTCCTTCGCTGGACTGACAGTAAACCTGCACCAGCTACACAATGGTGAGAAACAGCAGCATCTGTCTTGTCATACTCTACTTTTCTCCTCTTGCTGGGCTATGGAAGTAGGACTCATTCTGCTGTGTCAGATGATATTCTTCTGTGCCCCTGGGGCTGCTAGGAGGAGATATAAAAGCCCAATGGCTTGATTAATGTAATTAAGCCAATCAAGGCTGTAGCTTTGTTGCAGCTGCCACCTGAGTGTGCAGCCCTTTGCTACTGTGGAGCACAAGCTGAAAGGCAGCAGAGAATGAATGGCAATTTTACTGCTGTTGGTGCCCAGCAGAGCACCTGCTTGTCAGCGTGGTCAAAGATGAGCAAGGGGAGAAGGGATTAGGAGGAGAAGGGATTGGATGACAGCCTGTTATGGAGACGCTTGACACAGCTCGTCTCATAACTGTGTTTGTCACAGAAATAGACCTCGTGAAAGAATAATTGTTCTGTTTGCCTACCTGGAGGTGCACTGGGACAGTTTCAAACTTGCATCAGGTTGCTGGGGGTGGGGAGGTGCGGTTCACGTACACCAAAAAGGTCACCCTGGAAAGGACACACCCTGAAAAATCCTTCCCCAGAAAGGATGTGTCTGTCTTGGGTCTGCTTGAAGGCGTTTCTCAAGGTAAACCTGTAGACAATTTACGTCCTGGATGAATGGATTCTTCTTGTCTGCAAAGAGGGAGTCTGATTAAGGTGTTTCTCTGTGATGATGAGGAGGATGTCTGCTTGAAATAGCTAAAAAGGGTCTAAACCACGAAAGTCTCAGAGCTGGTGGTTGGTTTTTTCCTAAGCAAGGATTTAAACAGCATCCATCTACCAAGGTTTCTTGTATCTGAGTGAGACAACTCAGTGGCAGACATGTCCCTTTGTCTCCGAAGGGCAGCTTTCTCTTGTGCTATGTTTGTGAGATACAAATTGCTTGCCACTGAACAGAAAACTTACTGTCTTTAATTCTTGCTCTGTTTTTTCAGAAGGGATGGAGAAGAAATGAGTGGAGGACAAACTCTGTTCAAAGTGCTGTTGCTAACAGTGTTCAATGCAACCTGTATTTGGGAGGAAATCGTCCTGCGGAATCCTGGGCTGGTACCGTTGCCCACAGACAGCTTCAGCAAGAGGGCAGCTGCTAAGCTGGGCTTCAAGCTGGTAAGAGAGTGCTTCAGTATTGCATGCTGCTCGTTTTTGATTTATTAATTATATGTCAGATCTGTAGGCAGCATGACTCACCTGCTGAGCAGAATGCCTGGTCTTTGAAGGCTTATCAGGGAAAACACGAGTCAGCAGGAGAAACGCTGGTCATCAGCATGTCGGCATCTGGGTGTCTGCGTGTAAGTTTGTAGAGCCTGGGGAGTTCCTGTCGCCATGGGCAGGAGAACTGAGCCTGTGATGTGCTGTTATCCCTGTCTGACAGCCCAGCTGTGAGGGAGAAACAACTGTCCCCTGAGGCTCACGTGTGTCCCCTGCGCAGCTCTCCCACCCCTTGCGAAGACTCGGATGACGCGAGCGGCACCGGCAGGGCAAAGGCAGCGTCTCTTCCCTTTCCTCCTGCCCTTGCGATGTGCAACTGCAGCACAAGCATGGTCCCATACACGCAGGCTCTTCAGTAGCCAGCTCTCCGGAGCCCAGATGGAATCACAGACTGATTTGGGTGGGAAGGGAGCGTTAAAGCCCACCCAGTCCAACCCCCCTGCCAGGAGCAGGGACATCTCCAACCGGATCAGGTTGCTCACAGCCCCGGCCAACCTGGCCTGGAATGTTTCCAGGGACGGGGCATCCACCGCCTCTCTGGGCAACCTGGGCCAGGTACAGCAAGGCTCAGTACGGGGAGTCTGAGCACTGGCCGCTGTTGTCATAGCAGAGTTTAGGTCTGTGAAGAGCTTTTAAGTCGCTTATCCAAACAGTGAGGCACAGCGGCAGCTTGAAGGGCAGATAAGAAATGCATTTTATCTCGCCTGATGTACAGTCACTGAACACACACGCTGTAACAACACTTTGTCTCTGGGTAGCCGACAGCTGCATTCTGCTAAATTAGTTCCCATTTTATTTAACAGGATTTGTACTTGTTTGCAGATCAATAACATTCACTGACAACCTGGACCGGCAAACTTGACAACAGTGGACTTCGTTAAGAGACCAAGGTTGGCGTGTCAGAGAGGAGGGAGCGGTGCCACAAGCAGCAGCCACGCTGGTTGCCTGTCAGTACAGCTGTGTTCCGAGTCAGAGCAGGCACTGCGGAGAGCACCTCGGGCTTTTGGCTTCCAAGGAGTAAGGGGAGGAACGCAAAGAGGCAGCCTGATGATAAACAGGAAAACTAAAAGCACTCAGTGCTTTGGGAGTAGAGAGGGGCAGGAATTGTTTCAGAACAAACGTCGTTAGGGAAGCAGTCACGGCGTTGCTTTGTGGTGTCTCCCAGCTCCGGAAGGAAGGCTGTTCTGGAGTGGGCCTTGCGAATGGCCGCTGCTGTGTCGTTCAGAACGGTGTGAAATGGCCACCTGCGCCTAACTGTGGGCTCCTCGCTGCTCAGTGGCCGTGGCAGCCGCGTCACGGGTGAGTTCCCAGGACAGCCAAAGAGGATTTGGGTACAAGGGCCATTGGCTGGAGGGGAGAAAGTTTTTGTCTCCTGAGAGCTGTGCTCTCGATGAAAGTGCGGATCAGGAACTCCTCAGCTGGCAGTTGCTTTGCCGTGGTCTTTCTTCCACCAGGACCTGATCTGCAGGCAGCTGGCTGGAGGAAGAAGTGGTTTCCTGCTGGCTTCTGTTCCAGAATAAAGTTATGGAAAATCTTGGGAGTTATTTTTTGTCTGTTTGGGTTTTTTTAAAGGTTATCTACTTGAACAGAAACGGTGTTGAGCAGGTAGGAAGGATTTGGGGTTAAAACGCTTTCTGAAATTGAAGCAGCTGTGAGCTTTCCCTTCATAGCAAAACCTGCTGCTGCCTGACACCCAGAGCCTTCAGTGTCTGCAGCTGCTGAGCGCTGAAGGAGAGCAGCTCACGGTAACTCCAACAAAACTGCTTATGGCTGAGCTAGGGCTAGGGACAGAAATGCTTCCTGTGGTCCGCTTGGAAGCGTGTCCAGTTCTGGAGCCCCCAACACGAGAAGGACATGGACCAGCTGGAGAAGGTCCAGAGGAGGCCACGCAGATGCTGAGAGGGCTGGAGCAGCTCTGCTGTGAGGCCAGGCTGAGAGAGCTGGGGCTGTTCAGCCTGGAGCAGAGGAGGCTCCGGGGAGACCTGAGAGCGGCTCCCAGTGCTAAAGGGGGCTGCAGGGAAGGTGGGGAGAGACTCTTCAGCAGGGCCTGGTGTGACAGGACGAGGGGTCATGGTTTTAAAATAGTAGGGGGTAGATTTAGATTGGAAATTAGGAAAAAAATTTTTACAATGCAAGTTACAGAGCACTGTCCCAGGTTGCCCAGAAAGGTGGTGGACGCCCCATCCCTGGAAACGTCCAAGGCCAGGCTGGATGAGGCTCTGAGCAACCTGATCTAGTCAGGGATGTCCCTGCTCCTTGCAGGGGGGTTGGACTGGATGACCTCTGAAGGTCCCTTCCAACCCTAACCACTCTGTGATTCTATGAAGTGGGGAGAAGTGGGGGGCAGGTTCCTTGTCTGGTGAGCCCTCAAAATGAAGTGTGCTTAACTGCAGGGGTGGGCTACATGCTTGGCTGTAGCACCTCCCGTTGTGGGCTGGGAGAGCAGGCTGTGTGTTCCTGACCTGCACGGACGGCTCTGCCCGGGCTGGATGGGGCTCCTGGCAGGTGCGGCACTGTGACAGCACTGTTTCCAAACCCGTTCCTTTTGCCCTGTGTGCGAAGGTGCCGATGGCCGTGTTCGGAGTTAGCGGGCCGTGCTGAGGCTCGGCCAGGGCTGGGTGGAGGAGGTTTTGCTGCTGTCTTGGTGAGGTGATGTGAGGATCAGGCTGCTGCTTGTCCTGGAGGAGGTTTTGCTGAGTGCTGGTGGGTAACAAACAGGCCTAGCAGGCTGCCCTGGTACATCGTGAGGTGGGTCTGGCGCGAACAAAGGTGAATGTGGGAGCTGGAACGCAAGGCGGGCTCCAAGCTGGAGGTTACATGTGAAACAGGCTTACAGACTAATCCGTGCCCGCTTGAGCTGGCTGAGAGCGGCCCGCTGTGAGCGCGAGGGGGTTTTGGGGTTCCCTGGCGCGCAGAGGGGCTGTCTCTTGCCTGCTCTGCAGTAAACTGTTCCTCCCCAGCTGACGTAACGGCATCCTGAGCGGATGAAGGCTGCGCTCGGAGCTGTTCCCGGGGCTCCGGCACGGCTGGCTGCGGGTCTCCAGGGTTTAACCCCGCTCCCCTCCCCGTCCCTGCCTCTGGGCTGGTCCCCAGTCGAAGGCTCGCTCCACGCATGCTACAGCTCCTGCTGCGGGAGGGAGGGGGGTCTTACCCCCACCTCGTTTGACAAAACAGAAACAGGCATAAAAGAAAACAATCCTTCAACGTTTATGTAATTACACAAAGTGGGAAAGTGTCTCTGATTACACCGCTCCCTCTGCCGTCCCCCGTGCTGCCTCAGCCCTTGGCCACCACCGGCGGGTCTTCCTTGGCAGCGCTGGCTTCTGTGGGGTGGCTGAAGACCTTCACCTCCCTCGTTTTTTTGGGGGAGGAAAAATATCAGAGAGTGTGATGATTGCTTAGATTGGCCCGAGAAGCTAGCAGGATCCCTACCCCACCTGGCATGGGGCTGCCTTCTCAGAGCATTCCCAGGACACCATGGGCCCCGTGCAAGGAGAACCCAACAACCCAGCTGCCGCGCGCGTGGCTGCAGGCCAGCTCGCAGGGTGCTCAGGGGCCAGCTGTTCGTGGGGGCCCAGCGGAGATGCGGTAACCCTGCCCTCAGCTTATGGCTTTTAAGATCCTTGTTTGAAACCACCGTGACCTGGAGAAGGGGAACATGACGGAGCACGCTGCGTTTGTCACGGGAGGGGGCAGCCGAGCTGCTGTCCTTCCCCCGATCACGGAGGCAAACGCTTCTGCAAAGCGGTGCACGTCAACCCAGAGCTGGCTGGAGTTGGGGCTTTCTGCAGTCTGGGAGGGAGGTCTCGAAACACACCACCGTCCTGTCAGCCAGGCGAGCTAGCCTGCAGCCCAGGGGTCCATCGTGCCTGTTGTGGTCCCACCACGGTGACCAGCATTTGAGCTGGAGCGCGATGGCACGGTGAAGGGCGTTTTCCAGCCAGAGGCTGCCGCACGTACGCATCTCCAGCATCCTCCTCCTGTGCTCCACAGGCCACTGCTGCCCCGCAGCCGCGTTCGTGGGGCTGGGAGGTCACAGCCACATGCCGTGGTGCTTCTTGGTGCCCCAAAGGCCACGGCTGATTGCATTGAGCCACAAAACATTGCCAGAGCTCCCCGAGGAAATGCATCATTTCTCTGCCACCTTCGCCTTGCCCCTTTCCATCACCCCACCGCTGGCTGCGGTGCCCGGGTCTGCTCCTTGGGCGGGCTGGCCAGCTGCGGAGAGCCCTCGGGAGGGAGGAGGTGGCCTTCAGGAAGGAGAAGAGCCGCAGGAGTCCTTGGACTTGCCCCCGTGGGCAACCACCGGCCTCACCGCTGGTAGAGGGTCATGATCCCTGCTCGGTGCAGGCTCCTCCACAGCGCCGCCTCCAGCATCATATCGTGGTTGGCGTAAAACACCAGCGGTTTCTTCTCCAGCTCGTAGTAGTGGTCCGAGAACCGCTCGTAGTTGGTGGTGATGAACCCATAGGCGCTGACCTGCGGGGAGGGAGGTGGGACAGAGAGATGAAGGATGGGGTATGGGCTCCACCTCGGGTGGGCCATGGACAAGGGGTGGCACATGTAAGACAGGGGTGGCACACCTAGGACAGGGGGTGGCACATGCAGGACAGCCACCAGGACACGCCGGTCCCCACCAGGAGCCTCGCAGCAGCTCTTGAGGAGCCCCAGCAGCCGAAGCGGGGGATCCCCTTGTCCCTGGGGGAAGGTGGCCCTGTGGCCCCTTACCTGGTCGCAGGTGTGCAGCGCGGTGAGGAGCATGAGGGCGCCGGTGCTGGGCATGTAGAGCGAGCCGTACTGCGAGTTCAGGAGCTCCGACCGCAGGAGCCTGCCGGTGGACGCGGCTGGTTGGGGGGGGCTGACGTGGCACCGCGGCCCCCAGCACCACACCCAGCAGCACCCAGCGCCCGTCCAGCCCCCACCACGTGCTCAGTGACACCGCTGCTCGGTAAGGCAGGAGCACTGAGTGAAATGCAGGGCTCATGTGGATTCTCTGATGGCTGCTACTAAGGTTCAGCTTGTTTGTTGCAGGTTGCTAAAAGGCACCTTTCTGCTGTTTGACATCACCCCAACTCAGGCACCTGCTGTCATGAAAGGCAGGAAAAGCCAATCTCTTCGGGCCCTGCCTCTGCCTTGTTAGACCAGGTGAAAATTTAATTTATTTTGGGAAACGGGAGGCCAGGTGAGCACAGGGAGGTGCAGGAGGGGGTGTGAGCTGTGCTGCGGTGAAGAAGAATGGCAGGGGAGAGATGCCTCTGCCTTGTCTGCAGAGAGCAGAGTAGAGGTGGTTCCAGTGACTGGGCAGAACTGGGATGCTGGCTGGGCAGCCACTGGTCTATACTGGAGAGAGCAGTGGCTGGAGGCAGGCAGTCTGAGCCCAGCCTGGAGCAGAGCTGGGCAGCAGCCGTGGTCCTCATCATCCTCACCTGGCTGTCAGGTACTGCAAGAAATCCGGGTGCAGCAGCTTGAACTTCTCGGGGGACGCCTCTGGTCCAAAATACTTCTGTGGCCTGTGGCGGGGTGAGAAGGGCAGAACTCGCGTCACAGGAGTCCTGGCGCTACGTGGGGTTCACCCCACCAGGGACAGGCGCAGGGTGAGGGCAGGCAAGTCGTGCTCCCTGCAGTGCATCACCGAAGGTGCTGGGGGGCTTGGGGGCTACTCACTTGTCCCCCTTGTCCGAGCCCTCAGGGACTGGGCTGCCCTGGATGGCCGACTTCAGCATGAGGTAGTCACGGACATCCGAGGGGATGAAGATGTACCTCAGATCCTGCAGCAGGGACACAGACGCTTTGGGACACTGCCCACACCAGGGAGAGGACTGAGGGCTCCTCAGATGGGGAGAAGGTTTGGGGGGCAAGCCAAGCCTCGAGGGACACTTTGGGATCATGTCCCCAACAAGCCCTCGGGATCTCACCTTGGCCTGGGGTATCTGGGTGAAGCCATACTCCTCGTAGGCGATGAGGGAGTTCTTCATGGTGTTCACCGTGAAGCCGTAGAAGGAGATCTTGGTCCCCACGTCCTCCTCAAAGCCTTTGATCACGGCACCATTGAGCCTGTGGGAAAAATATGTCCAGACCTGGCCTTTCCCCAGCACCCATGGCCCCATCCCGCCCAGCACTCGTCCGCACCTGAAGACCAGGTCGTGCGCATCGATCGCCTTGCCCTGCCGCGAGCCGTTGAGGATGCCGCCGTTGCCCACCACGGCGCAGCGGACACAGCCCCCAGGGAAAGTGTCCCTGTCGAAGAGGCGTCTGTTGGAGGAGGTGTTGAGGAGCCGGAGGGTGCTGCCCACCACTGGAATGGAGCAGGATGGGGCTGGTCAGCGAGGAAAAGCTCTGCACCAGCCCTCGTGAGCACACACGCGCTGCGGCGTGCAACAGCAGGCACAGACAAGCTTGCGCGGGAGCACATCCAGGAGCAGCACACGAGAAAGCTCATGCCATCCTCGTGCCGAGAGGGGTCTACAGGTGGGCTGGGGGGACACCAGCCGGTCCTCCTCTCCTAGCCTTGGTGTCCCCCCTCGCAGCCCTTCCTGGGCTCCAAACAGCGGCCGCCTGAGGCTGTGCAAGGCATGGGGCCGTGTCCGGCCATCTCCAGCCCCAGCGCTGCGGGTGCTGCTGCCCGTGCTGGCCGTGTCCCCTCCTGACAACATCTCCTTGCAGCTGCCACCGGTTCGCTCCCCCACGCCGTCCCAGCGCTTCCCAGCCCAGGGACTGAAGCCGGCGACTGCCAGGGAGAGCAGAGTGGGTTTGGGGCAGGAAGGGAAATAATCTCCATCCAGAACAATGGAGCGGGTTGTCCAAGCTCCCCCGGCCCCAGTTCATAATCACACACACACTGGGGCTTTTATTCGGGGAAAATGTCACAAGACGCAGCAAGCGGCGTTTGCAAAGCTGTCCCTCCCACCCCGTGGCTCCTCTGTAGGGCTCCTCTGCCTGCCCCATGTCTTCAGTCCCGTCTGCCGGGCTCCCTGGGTCCCTCGAGCTGCCCCACACCCTCCCACCGCCCCCCTTGCCCCGTCTGCTGCCGCCCCCATGGCGGTGGGGTCCGTACCTGCGTGGGACAAGCCTTGCCAGCCGTAGGGGACGTGTCGTCTCTTCAGCCTGTCCCAGGTCTCCGGGGTGAAGTGCTGGTCCCACATCAGCACAGGGGCGTCGAAGCGGAAGATCTCCCCAAACTTGGGGTCTGCCTTTGCTCTGGCCGCCACGGAGCGCAGGCACGTGCTCGGCTGGTAGGGAGGAGGACATCGCCTCAGTCCCCAGCCTGGGTCTACCTCCGACATCCCCACCCCTCAGCGGGCACCGAGGAGAGGACAAACCCAAGAACAGATCCCTGTCCATCACAGGTTCTGCTGGGTGAGCCAGGCTCTGCCCCCTGCTTCGGTTTCCTGCCGCAGACTCCCTGTTGGCACCCAGCTCACCGGGGCTGGGAGGCCCAGGGCTTATGGAGTCGCCTGTGAAAGACTCGGCAGCTTCCGGTGCGGGCGCCCCGCTAAGGGCCTTTGCTGTAGGAGAACAGCCCCGGTGCCTCCCAGAGCCCGCATCCATCCTCACCAGTCTCCAGCCCGGGCTGGTGGCCCAGGTGTCATGGGGTTGGAGGGAGCAAGTGATCCCGGCTCCAACATTGGGGAATTGCCTGGGGACACCCATGTGCAGGGCCGGAGGAGGTTGGTGCTCCATGCACGTGCACAAACCCCCTCCAGAAGATGCTGCTGCTCCTCAGCTTCCCCACCCAGACCTTCAACCGACAAACACTGGCGCGGGGCGGCTCTGGGACGCCATCCGTGCAGTGCTCACCGTTACCTGCTGGCTGCTGGGCTCGGGCTCCTCCAGCGAGGTGGAAAGCTTGAAGGACTTCCCGCTGGAAACGGGGAAAGAGCGGAGTTAGAAATCCATCACTCAGGCACGGGGGATCCCCACTGCGGGCTCCCAGCTCGTGCCGGGACCACCGCGCGCCCCTTCCCCCCTTACCTCTCCTGGCCGCCTCCGAGGGCCCCTCTGTGGCTGCCGGCCCCGCGCGACGTCCCCGGCGCTGCCAGCACCTGCGGCTCCGGCTGCAGCAGGCTGCAAGGAGAAACCGGTGGGGGCTCAACCGGGGAGGGGACACCAAGCCGCCGCGCCCCGACACCCTACAGCCGGCGAGAGCCACGGGGCAGGACCACGTCACCCCCGCTCCGCTGCCCTCCACCGCCGCCTGTGCCCCCCACCCCACCTCTGCGCCCGTCTCTGCAAGTGGGGAGCTACAGCCCTGCGAAATGCTGGGATCACACAGAAAGCAGCCACTGTCCCCCAGTGGGTCCCACCTCCCGGACCCCCACATACCAAAACCCACCCCCAGCCCAGCCTGCAGCCTTGGGGGGACCCCGCCAAGGCCTCCCCAGCTCTTCCCACCATCCCACCCTTCCCGAGCCCGAGGGGGATGGGGCTGGGACAGGCTGGGCAGGCCGGCAAGACACTTTCAGTTGCTACACTGGAGAAGCAATTGGCAACTGGGATCTGGAGGCTTTCGGGGTATGCAGGACCCCCCCTCTGCCACGGGGCCAGCCGGGGCATGGCCTGATCCTTCATTTAGTGCTGGGGGCCGCATTCCCAGCATCTCGGGGTGTTCTGAGCCCCCGGGGCCAGGCAGGGCCGAGCCGGCCCCCCACGGAGGGGGGGAACACGGGGCTCGGGGCCGGGCAGGGTCGCAGCCTGGCAGGCAGGAGCCCACCGGAGGGGAACAGGCTCCCATTCATCCCCACACAGAAGGGCCCTTCAGAGCCCCCCGGCGCCGCCGCCAGCCGGGGCGGCAGGTGCCCCGGCCAGAAGCGGGGGTTTGTGGAGGAGACAAGGGCCCCTTGTTACGGGATCTGCGCTCGGGCCGGGCACAGGTAGAGGCAGGTGGGGAGCGGAGCTCTGCCTCCCCGCTGACGCAGCGGGCATTGGCTTTCTGTCCCCGCCACGGCCCCTGTCAACACTACCAGCACCCACAGCCCTTTTTAAAATCAAGCTGGTGCATCTTGCCTGGGTGTCCCATAAAAAGGCAGCTCCCCAGCAAGAGCTGCTGCCCCGCAGAGCCCCCACCATTTGAAACGCACGCTTCAGACCAGGGCAAGGTCCTCAGTGTAGCTCTGCTCCGTGGCCACATCCTGCCCTCCAAACACGGCAAAGAGCCGTCCTGCTGCCGACAGTGCAGAAGTGCTGACACTGGGGCTGGCTCTGGAGCCGGGAGAGGGGTCAGGCACAGCGTAGCCACCAGCTCATCCCTGAGGATCATCCCAGAGATGATCAGGGAGGGAGGTGGGCGCAGGCAGCCAGGCAGGTTGGCTCCTGCCAACCTTTGGTGGGAGCTGGGACCCACCTCCACCCGTGGTCAGACACAGTGCGTGGCACTTGCTTGTCACTTCTTCCAGGATTTCATCATAAAATCATGGAAGGGTTTGGGTGGGAAGGGAGTGTTAAAGCCCACCCAGTCCAACCCCGCTGTCAGGAGCAGGGACATCTCCAACCAGCCCAGGTCGCTCGGAGCCCTGTGGATGGGGATTTGAACACTGCGAGGGATGGGGCATCCACCACCTCTCTGGGCAACCTGGGCCAGTGCCTTATCACCCTCACAGAGAAGAATTTCTTCCTTAGATCTCATCTAAATCTACCCTCTGCCAGTTTAAAACCATTACCCCTCGTCCTATCACTCCATGTCCTTGTCAAAAGTCCCTCCCCATCTTTCCTGTAGCCCCCTTTAAACACTGAAAGGCCGCTGCAAGGTCTCCCCGGAGCCTCCTCTTTGCCTTGTGCTGAGCTGATGAACACAATCCCAGTGTCAGCACCTCCCTGCCCTCACATCCCAGCTGTGGGTGCTGGTGTCCCAGCATCACGGCAGCTGTCCTGGCTGTTGCCGCTGCACAAACCCCACTGGGCAGGGCGTGGGGTGGCTGGGCAACCCCACACCAGACGGCAGCTCAGCAGTGCGTCGGGGAGCCAAACGCTTTGACGTCATCTGCCAGGATGTGGCGAAGCACCTCGTGATGCTTGGTTGACTCAGAAGATGACAACCCTCCACGGGCCCGGCGATGCACAATGGGGCTCTGGGGAAGGAGTGGCCCATGGCTGCCCAGGCACCAGCCGCAGCGGCGGAGCCAGCCAAGCCTGGGCGCGCTCGCTCACCACCATGGCATTCACAAATATGACGTCTCTGGTCTGCGGCCACCCCCCCTTTCCGGAAGATAACGTGTTGTGAGCGCACACTCCGGCCTTATCTTCAGCAAACACTCCCAGGGCCCCGCAGAGCCGTTTGAGGGAGCCGGGGCAGCAGCGCGAACCCGCTCTTGGAAGGCGTTTGCTGCATCCCACCGCAAAGGGCCAAGCTCCAGAAAGCATCTTCCCCTGGCGCAGAGCCAGTGTGGCGCAGCGAAGCTGCGCAGAGCTCCACGCTCATCCCGTCTGCCCCAATAACAAAGCCACAAGCGGTGCCGGCAGCTCGCCGGCGGGATTTCAGAGATGGCCGGGCAGGGAGCAGGAGCGGAACCTGAGGGGTCCAGGGATTCGGCTCCCTGCAGCACCACTGACCGCAGGGTGGCCGGCTCTCTGTGGGGACGGGGACATTTCACCCATCTCCGCTGGGTCCTCACCACCAGCTTTGAGCTGAGCTGGAGGGGGACCCAGCACTGCCACGGGTACCTGGCCCCCAGGTGATTTGGTGCCAGCAGCAGCCAGCGTCGGCCGAGGGTGGTCGGCTTCCTCCCTCCGAAAGTCTGCGTGGAGATCCCGCTCACACCAACCTCCCTGCCGAAACGTGGCTGCCTGTGCTGGTGCGGGAACACCCCCCTTTCTCCCTTTCTGCCCCGAGGGCAAGCAGAGCGGGAAGCGCGCGGTGTGCGACGGCACGTCAACCGTGCGAAGCACCGGCTGTCCCGGTTTCACGTCCCGGCTCAGCCCCGCATCCATCGGCAGGGCAGCACCGGTTCCTCCGGGCGCGCGGTTCAGGCTGGACAGGCGGCGATGACGGGGCGGCGTGTTTGTAAATACAGGAATCGGAGCAGCAGGACTCGCTCGGGTTTGGCCCCAGCTTTAGCAGCTGGGAAAGAGGAAAACTCCAGGAGAGGCTGGGAGCGCAGGTCAGGTCCCTGTTACCGCGCCCGGACGAGCGGACCCTCGGTCCCGGCAGCTGCGGGGCAGGAGCGCGGCTGGGGCAGGGGTTCGGCAGGGCCTGAGTCCCCTGCGCCCTGCCCTGCGGTGGGGGAACCCGCTCCCAGCGCCCATCTCACGGGTCTCCTGCGCACCCTGCTCCCAGGACGGGCCACGGACCCTGTGCCAGCGCACGGCTGGTCTCCATTCCCAGTTCGGTGCAGTCCCTGGGCGCGTTCTGCCGCCCTCACCGGCCTGTTTCCCCTCTCGCAGACATGGAGCTCTGCGGGGAGCTGCTCCGCACCCCGAGCACCGCGCCGTGACCGCTGCTCGCCCAGCACGGGAGATGGCAAAGCCCTGCCCCGGCTGCTGGGGACACTTCTGCTGTGCCAGCCTGGCACGAGGGGGGACCTCAGCCCTGGGCAGGGCGGGACGGGGCAAGGAGAGCCCCCGGCTCCCGGCTGGGGGACGGGAGAGCGTCGGGACCCCCGGGCAGCCCAGCCAGCCGCATCCCCAGCAACTCGCAGCGCAAAGCCGGCTGCGCTCAGCTGCACCAGCTCCGGCCCCCGCAGCATCCTCCGCTCCCGGCGGCGCCCGGGCAGCGGGACACCGCCGCACCCCCGACACCCAAGAGCACCCAGCGCGGAGCTGAGGGACGCTCGTGTCGCTCCCCCGGCGCCTTCCCTGAGGCTCGCAGGAGAGGAGGGCGGCCGGTCCCGCAGGCCAAGCGCTGTGCGGGCTCCCCCGCACCCTCGGGGAGACTCGAGAAGAGGCTTGGGGAGCGTGGAGGGCGCGAGGAAGGCAGACGTGACCGCAAAGCGGGAGATGCAAACTCCTGCATTTTGGGAAATGTAGCCCCTAGGAGTTTGCAGGAGGTGGGGGGCAGCGCCGGGGCAGCCGTGCCTGTCCCTGCAGTGGCGGGGCGGGGGGGGGGATCAGTGCGGCTCCACGGGGGCCAAACCGCCCCCCCCGGGATCACCAGCCGGCTCCCATCCTAAATCAGCCCAGGGGGGACGCGGGGCTGGCAGAGGGTCTTGGGCGGCTGCTGCCGGGGGCTGAGCACCCTCAGCCGGCCCCGGATCCAGCAATTGTTTCTTTGCACCGCGATGGGCTGAACCCACGCGGGGACCCCTGCAGCCCCCCGGGGTCCCGCTCTGGGCACGCGTGGGCTGGTGGCCGTGGGCAGGACGCGGCGCCGAGAACACCTCGGGGTGGGGGGGCAGAGCCCTGCTGCAAGCGCATTTTTCAAACCAGGCAAAAAGCGGGAGCACAACCGGGATAAGCTGCAGTGAGGGGTCCACATCGGCACCCCAGTTCCCCCTTCCCAGTGCGTGGTACTGGGATTTCACATCCCTGCCTCCCACGCCCCTTACCTGGCCAGGATCCTCTGGCTGGTGGGCGACTCCACCGTCGCGTAGTAGTGGCCGTAGAGGAGCAGCGAGGATGTCAAACCCGCCAGGACCAAAAAGCAGAGCCGTTTCCAGTGCGGGGACCCCATCCCGGGCGCGTCAGCCGTTGCACTGGCGTGGGCGAGCGAGGGCGTGGGAGCCAGGGCTGCCCGCGCCCCTCCCGCCGCCGTCCCGCCGGGCGAGGGCCCGCAAACTTCCCTGCCGCTCCGCTCTCCCACCCGCCGGGTGCGGACGCGGCTGCAGCCCCGGCTCCGTCCTGCCCCGGGTGCCCGGCTGCACCTTGGAGCAGACTGGGATATTCCTCCGGAGCGGCGGGAGGGAGGGCGTGAGCCGGGGGGAGGAGGCACCAGGCTGACTGGTTCAGACTTGAGAAAAAAAAAAAGCACTTTTGAGCTGCTTTTTCTCCGAGCTGAGAATTAAACATTTACTCAGACTCACGGAGAAATGCGCTCTTTTTTTTTTTTTTTTTTTTTTTGCCTCCTTTTCATGCCACCCACCTACAGCTCACAAAGCGCGGAGCTTCCCTCTTTCTGTAACTTTCTTATTTGGCTCAAACGCGCGCTCTCGGCACTGGCTGCTTCACCGCCGCCAGCACGCGTAGCCCACGCCAGCACCCGGCCACCCCACGGGGCAGCCGCCACCGAGCGTCGGAGGCATCGCCTGGTTATTGCAAGTTCACCAGGAACCCCGGGCTCCGAAGTGAAGCCGGGCTGGGGCGCCTGACAGGACGAGGGGTAATGGTTTTAAACTGGAAGGAGGTGATTCAGACTGGATAGGAGGAAGGAATTTTTTACCCTGAGGGTGATGGAACCCTGGCCCAGCTTCCCCAGAGAGGTGGTGGATGCCCCATCCCTGGAAACATTCCAGGCCAGGTTGGCCGGGGCTCTGAGCAACCTGATCCGGTTGGAGATGTCCCTGCTCCTGGCAGGGGGTTGGGCTGGGTGGGCTTTAACGCTCCCTTCCCACCCGAACCCTTCTGTCATTCTATGGCAGCACCACAGCACGTACCCACCCCGAGCCGCTCGCAGGCAGACCCCGTGCTGTGGGAGCCAATGTGGTGCAAAAGGGGAGCAGTGGGGGGACACTGCCTGCTTTCCAGCTGAATCGCTCCCTCCCAACGCGGCTTTGCAGCAAACAAAACCGTTCAGGGCTTTGTGCCCGAGATCGACAAAGACTTTGGGCTGGGGAAAGGAAAAACGGGTTTGGGAGGTTTGTGGGGAAATCCGAATGAAGCATTTTGACATTTTTGGAAGGGAAGTGCTTCAGTTTCTTTCTTGAAAGAATATTTTGAGACTGCTTTTGTTAAAATCACCTAAACAAAGCAAACAGCCTGGTGACCTAAGGGATATGCACACCAAAATGTTTGTTACCACGGGGGAAGGGACTCGGTGCAGAAAACAAGCAGTTCAGGTCGATCTGCATTGATTTCTGGCAGGCTGGATTTTTAGGAAGCCAGCAGTGCCGGGGAGCAGTGTCATGGTGGGCCCTGCTCCAGCCAAACCCTCAGCCCTGTGCCCGAGCACCCCCGATGTGTCACCCCAGCGTGTCACCCACCTCCAGCCGCTCCGCAAGCACCCGCTGTTATTATTCAGACCCAGAGTCCTGGGGCCAAACCCCACCGGTTCCGACGTCCCGCCCACGCACCCCCCACGCTGCTGTGTTCCTGGCTGTCTTTTCCCCACCACTTCTTGTCCCCCCAGACCCAGCCGCACTCCACTTCCCCTCCTGCCTGCCCAGGCGCATTTCCAATGAAGCCGCTTGTTCAAAGGAAGGTAATGCAAAAATAATTTCATAGAGTTTCCTTCAGCCTCCATTTGCTTGCATTACTCCAAGTCTCCCAGCTGCCAGCCCTGGTCCTCTGGGAATTCTGGCTGTGCAGGGCATCACCGTGCCGGCATCCACAAAGTGCCAGGTTGCATCGGTGGCCATGTCCCGGTGTGAACATGGGAGCAGGTCTGCGACCCGAGGCTGGCAGCGGTGGCAGCGCTGGCTCTGTCCCACTGGGAGAGTGGACACTGGACCTGGGTCACCACGGGGGGATGGCGGCCGGGCTGATTTTAAAGAATACTCACAGGGAACAAGCCCCGCCGTTGTGCAGGGGCTGGGGAGCTGTGGCAGGCGGGTTTGGCATTGTCTAGAAGACTCAGGGCCAGCAGAGGGGAGGACAAGAGCCTGGGGTCCTGCTCAAAGGTCCCCCAACCTGGAGCTCATCCCCACCTGGTGTGAGACTCAGGGATTGATGCCCTTGTTCGCTCCAACCCGACGGATCTGCTCGCTGCGACCTGGCGCCTCGGCGCATGAGCTCCTGGCTCTGGCCCTTCGTTAATCACAGCTAATTATTACCAACTTGTTCTAGTAAGTCACAAAGGACACGGCAAGGCTCTGCCCTGGAGGTGGACAACCGGTGGGCTGGAGCGAGTGACCCTGGCAAAGTCAGGAATTTGCCATCCGGACACATTGACGGCCCAATTATGGAAACGCTGGTGAGCGAGCGACGGCCTCGGTGCATTCGCCAAGAGCGATGGAGGAGCTGGTTTCTTCACATCGCTCTCCTCTCTCTCTTTCCATGATATCTGGCTCTCTACTGTTTTGTTTTGTTTTTTTTTTCAAAGGGGTGAAAATGATACACAGTTCTTCATCTGCTCTACTTGCTTTTTGTGCTAAAGTGCAATTTGGCCCATGCCCCCAAATTAAGTGGTGCTTATTTAGGAGTTAAAGAAGTGTGAAACCCTCTTAAGATGATAGCTGCCAAACAAAGATTAGAAAGGGAACACAAAAGAAATTACAGTGAAAACCAGCAAGTATCATTTTTAGCCTGGGCTTTTTATTCCAGTGATTACTTCTTGGAAACAAAACCCAAGCCATCCACACGGCTGGAGAGCGGGAGGAAAACCAGCACAGTTTGCACCAGCTGGCTGCTGGCCGTGGCTTGGAGGAGGGAAGTCTTGTGGTCTTTGCTACGATGAACTGTTCAGCTGGGAGAAAAAGATCTCCAAAGATCTCCTGGAGGATTTACATATCCCAGTTTTTTCAGCACAGGTCAGAGGTGCACTTAAGAAAGTGCCAAAAATCTGCTCATAGGAAATTTCCCTGAACCCAGGAACACGCTGCTGCGTCAGCCCAGCTGGGGAGCACGGGGGCCATATGGCTGCCTGCGGAGGGAAGGCCATCCCATAATGAAAAATTCATCAGCAGATGTCTCCGGAGGCTGACGCAGAGCCCCTTCCTGGGGGGTGGGGAGAGCAGCGAGCGGGCCTTGGCCAGACCTCCTCTCCCCCCACAAACGGGGTCCGGCCAAGCCCTGCCTGCACCCGCGCTGCCTGGGCACTACCGGGGATGCTCCCCGATGGACTTCGCTCGGATTTTCAGGTGTTACGGCAACCAAAGCCAGGGGGTGAGTGCGGCAGTGACCGCACGGAGGGTGCCCCACGGGGGAGGGATGCCACGCCAGGTGATGGCAGCGTGGTGGCAGCGCTCGGCTGCGGGACCAGCGATGCTCAGGGCTGTGCCCATTGTGGCCCCACGGCGGCTGCAGCTCCGAGCGCTGGGCTCTACCCATCCACCTTGCGCACAACCCCGCGCTGCGGGCGAGGGGCTGAGGGGTGCTGCTGCACAGTGAAATCGAGCCGATACACCCCGCCTGGCAGGACATGGCCCACCGGGGAAACACAGCCTTCAGTCCCCTCCTGCTCCTCGCAAAGGCAGGAAGGTTGCGGGGACGAGCCGTGGGCTGAGGTGGTAGGTCAGGACCACCGCTGTGGTGCCAAGTACGTGGCTTACGTTGGCTCGCTCCCCTCGGTGTCGCCGGGGCCAAGCCCAGCTCTTATCGCAGAGATGTCTGCGCATGGCAGCGCTGTTGGTCAGCCCTGGACCGTTGACAGGGGCCGAGATAAGCCAAACACACAGTCTGAAGGCCATCCGGTCTCCGCTGGGCATGAGGCAACCTGCGAGGCTCCGGGTTATGCCCCGGAGGGGTGCCGAGCTGGGAAACACAGAAATCAGAGCGACACAACACAAACAACTGCCTCCCTCCCTTGGCTGCTCTGGCCTGGGCAGGGCAGACATGGACTGAGCCTGCCCCGTTCTCAGCAGGGCAGGCGTCCCTGAGGTCTGCCGAAACAGGGGAGCCTCAAAGCCATGCAGCTCAGAGGTTGGGCCAGGCTTGGTCACCCAAATCTGGGGAGAGGGACACCAGGGACACCACATTCGCCTGTGCGGTCCCCATGAAACAAAAGTACTTCAACACTGGCCCAGGTTGCCCAGAGAGGCGGTGGATGCCCCATCCCTGGAAACATTCCAGGCCAGGTTGGCCGGGGCTCTGAGCAACCTCATCTGGTTGGAGATGTCCCTGCTCCTGGCAGGGGGGTTGGACTGGGTGGGCTTTAACAGTCCCTTCCCACCCAAACCCTTCTGTGACTCTATGATTCTTTGTTTCACCCACCCTATGTGGCACGGCTGCCATCGGAGGGATGGAGGGAGCCTCGGGATGTTCCCAGGACTCAGCAAGCGTATCTCCAGGATTTACCAGCCCGAAGGCTGGGTCAGGCCAAGCTGGAAAGCCCTGCAGCATCCAGGGCCCCGCTGCCCAGCCTGGCGGAGAAGCCCAGGCCGCCCGAGCCCTCTGGCACGGGAAGCGGGGGCTGCTGCACCCCCAGGAGCCGTTTGCCCGCAGGGCCCTGCCCCACACCCAGGGACCAGGGCTCCCTGCAGGGGAGGTCATCTGGTGCTTTTTGCACAACAAAGCCCTGGGCTGGCTCCTTTATCTTGTTCTCCCTCCTCTCTTATCAATAGTTTTTCTGGTCCAACTGGATTTCCCTGCTGCCACATCCCCAACACAGAGAGAAGTTCCACACAGGGGAGGTGAGGGGAGCTAAGCCCCCCACCCGCGTGCACTGAGGGCCTGCCCCAGGCCTCTCTCCACTTGGGGAACAGAAATAGCTCTGGTAATTCACAGCATAGAGGGTTTGTGCTGACCTAGAGCCAGCACATACCTCTGCTACACTCCCGCAGCGACCGGTCAGCCATGGCTGCTTGAGAGCAACGCATCCGGCAGAAGAACCTGCTCCGTGCGGGGAAGCCAGGGCCCGGCATCCAGCCCTGCCCGCCCTGTGCCTCAGTTTCTCGCCTGGCAAGAAGAGAGGCGGGAGTGACAATCTGATGTGCCACCATGGCACGGGGCTGCCCTGGAGCTCTGTGTGACACACGCAGTGCCTCCCCCCAGTACCTGCTTGGGTCGGGTCATGGGTGCCAGCACCTGCAGGCACCCGAAGCCCCAGGACACCGTGCAGCACCCATCTCGTCCCTCCTCCTTTCAGGCCCCGGAGAGCACAGTTGGGCTGCGCAGGAGTGGGGACAATGTGGGCTCAGCACTGCCTGCGTGTCCCCGAGAGGCATCCCTGTCCCCCAGCCCAGCCAGTCCCCATCCCCGTCCCCCTCTGTGGCCCCAGTGAGGAGCTACGTGCCCGCGAACATGCAGCAGGACGCGGTCACTGCTCCTGCCAGACAGGTGAGCAGTCACTGCAAAAAGGGAAGAAGTGGAAACCAAACAAACATTCAAAGCCCTGCCAGGAAGGTGGCATTGCAAGAGCTTCTGGGTGACAAGTGGGTTGTTTCCCACAGCTGGCAGGGGATATTCAGAGGCTGTTAAGTCCTGAGGAGTCCAGGGGGGACACAGGCACAGCTGTACTAACGGCTTACTCATGGCTTTGCAAAGAAGCAGGGCTCTGCGGCAGGTTCCAGGCACGTTGAAGCACGGTTGTGTATTTCTTTCTCAAATCAGACATCTCTGTTTAAATCTGGCAGATCCCGCAGCTCCCCGCTGGCAGCAGGGAAAGACGCTGCTGGGCGCTGGCACTGGCTATCGTGTGCACACATGAGGAGCCGCTGTGTCCGAGGCAGCTCTCCCAACCCCAGACCTGATCCCGCTGTCGGCCCCTCCGCGTGCGCTGCCTCCACGCCTGTGCCAAACCTGGATGTGCCAGCCACCGCAGGGTGCTGACAGGTCCCTGACCGGAGCTGCCACCCAGCGGCACTGGGACAAGCCTGCTGGCCTGCGGGTCCCGAGGACCTGGATGGGGACATTTGGGGGGCCCTGCACCATGGCACTGACTGTTCAGCCACGCTGGGGAGGCTGGGGCTGCTCCGGCACAGCCCGGCATTGCCGCCTTCGCCCCGGGACATGCACCCAGGTGGGGAACTCGCCCACGCCCTGAACAGTCAGAGCTGCTTTTCTGGGGCCAGAGAGGACATGGGAAACTCCAGACCACAGCAAAGGGCCTTCTCCAGCCAAGGTCATCCCTGGTAACACCAAACTACCTCAGCTGTGCCAACAGGAGCACCTGGAGGGGAAAGCATCCCGGGAAGTTTCTTTCCCATGACTCTGGGAAGCCTCAGCCGCACACAGGAGCCAGGTGCCGGGGAAAAGCGCAGGCTGGGGAGCACCAGCCCATCCCCAAAGCCTCCTTACACACCACAGTCCCCTTGCTCGGTGGGACTCAGCCCCATCCTGCTTCCCAGAGAGGGAAACAAAAGAGGAGGAGGGGGAAGGGAAGGGTCTAAGAGAAACTTCTTCCAACTTCTTGGGAAGAGAAAAGCCCTATTCAGGCAGGAAGAATACCCGTGTGGAGCTGGTCACTAAGCAACCTGCAGCAATTCCGTACGGCCCAGACATACCGGCAAGGAACAAAGCCGCCTCACTGCCCGTCAAGAGCCCGGCCGAGCGAATGCTGGGCAGGGAGAGCCGGCAGGGCCGGGGCCAGGGGACACCAGCTGTGCCCAGCCACTGCGAGGGCTGAGATGTCCAGCAGGGTCCAGAGCTCTGGGTGCAGGAGTTTGTCCTCGGTCAGGTCTGGAGGGTGAGTAGTCTCCCTCGGGCTCCCCCTTCACGGGGAGGGTGTTGCTGCTCAGGAAGGATTTCTGGTCTGCTGCAAAGCCCACAACAGCTCCCACAGCTCTGGGGTTCATGTGGGGATACATATATCATTCCCAACGGAGGCACAGTGCATTTCAGAGAACTTCCCGCTCGCACGGGCACTGCGGGGTTTGTACGGGCAGAGTAGCCAACGCAGGCTCCACGTTCTCCCAGATAAGCTAGACTCTTCATTTAGATTTCAGTGGGGGGCTGTCCTTTGCAAACAAGCTTACTGAGACACAACAAACTGCTTGGCCTCTCTACAGCGCAAAGAAGGGACAAAGGAAATGAGGCCTGACAAACCCTGCTGACAATCCACACTGAAATGCCTCCCTCGGAGCCCGGGGGTCCCTGGAGATGTCACTGCCCCCAGCAGAAACACTGCACAAAAGGAAAGCCACTCACAGCCACAGCAGGTCCACTGGGACCAGCCAGCGTGCAGCCTGGCCCCAATCCAGGGCCTGATGAGCCTGGGGAGGTGCACTGGACCTGCCTGGATATCGGAAGTGGCTTTTTGCCTGTGTGGTGCCATGGGGACACCAGCCCTCACACGTTTGTCTCCAGCATCTGATACACCTGGAGAACAGCTGCTGGGCCAAGGACACACTCGCCAGGTGTTACCCACTTCCTCAGGGAGGTGTCTGGCCAGCTCTGATCCCTGGCCTGCGAGAGGTGGTGAGCAAGCAGGGGATGCTCAGGTGTGCCCACAGCACACAGCTCCTGCAGACAGCGGGGTTCTCATCAACACCCCTTCCTGCCCTTCCTTGGCCTCAGTGTCCGCTGTCTCAGCCTTTAGGCAGCTGTCTTAGACGCACACTAAATAACCACATCCCACAGGGCTGCCGTGAAAAACCAGCCTGGTCAAAGCAGTGCCATTTATTTTGCTCACAAAACCCTGTTCAGAAGGCCAACACGCTGCAGGCTTGCTGGCTGCAGCCGGGCCCCTCTCAGCACGATGGGGGACAAGCGCTGCAGCCAGCAGCGAGGACGGATGGCAGCCACCGCTGGACTTGGAGAGCTCCCGCCTCCCCTGGCCGGAAGGCAAACACGGCGCGCCTGGCACAGCTGGGAGCCAAGTGTGCCACAGCCCAGCTCAGCAGGGAGCTGGCACACCAGGACCGCGACACGACGTTCGCATGTCCTGCAGCCAGGGCAGCCCCAGAGCAAGAGGCACCAAGTCCAGCATGGCTGCTGCACCACAGAGAGCATTACCTGCCCTGGAGCTGATGGTGGTGCTCCTTCAGATGTGTCACAATGAGGCCACACTGCGAAGCAGCAGTGAGACTCACCCTCTCTCAGATTTGTCACCTGGAAGTGTCCAGCCCATCCTTTTTATCTACAACGAGGAGAATGAGAGCAGCACCTCCAGGAATCAAGTCAACCTGAGACAGGATCTGTGTGGCCACTTCCACCCACTGGCTGCTGAGGGAATTTGCTTAGACAACACACCCAGCTCCAAGACGGGCACCACTAACAGAGAGGCTCCACCCAGAACAGAAGTAGCCCAGCCTGAGGAACATCTCCTTGCAAAGAGAAAAAAACCTGGATAAAGATGCAGGACACTGGACCATACGCTATCTGGATCCATCCTGGATTCTTCTCTCCCAGTACCAGGGCCTACAACCATCAGCAGCAGTCTTACAGCACAGCCAGACGGGACTTCTTTGTTGGCATGCTGCATTTTCTTGCTGTTCTCCTGGTCTGCAGCATTTGCACATTTGTAGAAATGTTGTGAGAGAATAGAGGTGCTGAAGGAGGGAAATATCTTTGCAGGGATGAAATGAGCCTGGAAGTCCAGAGCTAGCCTTGGCTCTGGTGGTCCTCTTCCATTCCAGTGAGGTGTTGGTGAGATTTCCCAGGCAATGGCCCCTGCCACACAATCAGGATCTCTGGTAAAGCTTCATGATATTCTCGTCATGAAGCTTTTTCCACACCTGCTTCTCCAGGTTGAAGTCGTGGTTAGTGTAGAAAATCAGACGTTTCCAGTGCTTGTCATAGTAGTGATCCGAGTACTTCTCGTGACCCTCCGTGATGTAGCCATAGGCGCTCACCTGGGAAAGATGGAGGGCTCGCTGGGGAGATGTACCAAGGGCAGGGAACTGAGTGAAATACAGGACACAGTTCCCAAACGGGAAGGAGCACAGGACAGGGATGCCAGTCAGGGCTCTTCTGGGTGACCCTGCATGGGGGTTTGGAAGATTACGAAGCTTGGTTCCAGAGAGCCTGCTGTCCTCTCACTGCCTCCCTGGGAGGCAGGACGGCTCTCAGGCCACAGCAGGCTTCACAACCTCTACGTGAACTGCTTTGGGGCTCTTTCTCCTGTCTTCAATCTGCTCCTCCACAGCTGACAACCCCCCATAAATACCCTCAAGGCAGATAGCAGGCAGGGCTGGAGCCACCCCTGCTCTGCCCTGTTACCCCGTTCCCCCATCTGGACAGTGCTGTACGGGAGAACCATCCCGGCCTTACCTGGTCGCAGAGATGGAGCGCAGTCAGCAGCAGGAAGGCCCCCGTTGTGGGTCTGTACAGCCGCCAGTAGGGCTTTTCCAGACTTTTAGATTTTAAAAACCTGCAGCAGGAGAGAAGAAAGCACAGAGCAGTTGCTGGGTGTGGTGGTTCAAGCTGGGCACACCTTGTCCCCCTGTGGCCCGTGTGCAACCTTCCCTCCTTGCAGAAGTGGTAGGTCCTGAGGCAGTGGGGCTAAAGAAGGGGTGGATTAAAGGATCTAGAATGCTAAAGGCTACTCTTAAATCTGTCCTCTGCCTTGCAGCACAGGAGTGGCTTTGAGGCTCCCTGTTACATCCTACTCCACATCCACGTTTAGGAGTGAAATGAGCCATAGGAAAGGTGCAGAGAAGGGTCAGAAAACCTGCTAGGAGCTGCAGTGTTTTATGCCAGCAGCTGTTAGGAAGGTAGGAGTCCACACCAGGAAAAAAAAAAGCATTCGAGCCCTCTTGGTCTTGGAAAGGACCCAAGTCAGAGGGGAGATGGCATAATGAGCAGGGAGGTGCAAGCCATCTGGCACTGCATTTGCCTTCCCTCAGAGAAGGCACAACTCAGCTCTCAAGGAGACCGAAGGGCAAACACAGCCAAAGCACGGCACAACAGGAGCTGCTCTTCCTGCGTCTCTTGGTCACGTGCAGCCCACGACTGGCAGATCTTACCGTGACAGTGTCCAGCAGGCTTGTGAAAAGGATCAGAGAGACAAAGAGGAGCAGCCAGGCCAGGCAAATGGGAGACTGAGGAAGTACCTATTTCCATGCCTGAGAGTACAAACGAGTCAAGAAGGGATCTCAGGAGAGAAGCGGTGTTACAGAGCCTTCCTCCAAGGTGCTAAGCAACGGGGAGCATGAAAGGCTGGTCCTGAACTAGAAGAACTATTTTGGCACTTTAGCCACATTCTTCCCGTATCTAAAGTTGCCAGAACCTCTTCTGGATGCAGAAAGCCAAACTGTCCCATGGCTGTTGCTTCTCCAGCTCACAGATGCTGGACATCCACCCACCGCAGCACCACGGAGAATTCTAACTGACTGCACGCAGGTGAAGCTTACCCCCAGTCTGCTGGTGTGGCTGAAGTGCAGTCACAAGGGACTGAGCTGGGAGGAGAGAGTCCAGCGACAGACAGAGATGGTGCTGGACAGAAAAGGCAAGCCCGTTAGAGCAAAACCCCCAGCTCACCTGTTTTTCATGTATCTGAGGAAATCAGGGTGAACCACCAGGTATCTGTCCATTGTGAAATCTTCACCAAATCTCTCGCGGGGCCTCTGCCTAAGGACAGGAAAGGGGGGACTCAGGACAAGCTCCTACATTTCATCACGGCTGGAAAGCACCAGCCCTGATGTACTTGGCGATAAGAGAAGAACCACAAACACTGAAGTTATTCTGCAACGTTTCCCAGAGTTTGGCAAAGTCTCCACAACCTGTGTGCACTGCAGAGGAAGAGATCAGGGAGGAGAGGCAACAACAGGAGACAGGGATATCAAAAGCGTAGGTGTGTGTACAGACAAGAACTGGTGAAGCCAGGCCTTCATCCATGAGCAGGCCACCGTGTACAGACACCAGACCAGACAACAGCATGTGTTCATCCTAGAGGACCACAAAGCTTTCTCCAAGCTCTGGCCACACACCATTGAAATCAGCTATGTCTGGGAAGGAGGTGTACTGGTTACAGCAGTGCTCAGAGCTGCGGGGAAACCACGACATCTCTCCAGACAAATGTGCTGGGGTGGGAGGCTTTAACCTGGCTTTACCCTGGCCTGCACCTCAGCAGGGCTGAGCACTGTGGAAAGGAAAATGGCACAACAGAGTGCTCCACACTGAAGGGTGTGGAGGTGGGGCCAGTTTGTTTTACCCGTAGTGGTTCAAGAATCCTTTCCTGATGTCCTTGTTCAGCAGAAGAGCCTTCAGCCACTCATAGTCTCTAGCTCCCTCGAGGAAGTGAATGTACCTGACGTGCTAAGAACACAAGTGAGCATTAATGAAGAGCACAAGAGATACATCCTTTAAAAACAAAAAGCAAGCAGGCGTCTAGGCTCACTGAGTTTCTTGAGCACACATCTTTGGTCTGCAGCTTTTAACTATCCCAGAGAAGCAGAACGGAGATAATATTTGATGTGCAGCTGCTTCTACCTGCCAGAAGGATGGAGTAGGACTGACACAGCTTGCCACCACGAACGCTCACTCCAAGCCAAGCCAGCGCAGGTTCCCGCAGTAAGAGTAATGCTGAAGTGTTAGCTAACGCCTTTGCTCCTCATGCACGGCAAGATCAGAACGGAAGGCGACAGACAAACAGCATCCCAGGAAAGCGGTGCACGCATACAGCATGGACCTGACTTACTTCTCCCTGTGGGATGCGGCTGAACCCTCTGTGTCCCAAGATCTGGAGAGAGGACACCAGGGAGTAGGCTGTGAATCCATAAAAGGAGGTTTTGGTTCCCACATCTTTTTCTTAACCTTTGATTACAGCCCCGCTCACCCTGGCCAAGGAAACCAAACGGAGGAGCAGAGTTAGCAGGTGACCACTGAAAACCCTTGCATCCATGTTTATAACAGGAACAGACAGCGCTGGTCTGGAGGAAGGGAGGATCAGGCCCATTTTGAGCTACACCTCTTGATCTGCAGGAGAGCCCCTGCTGTGGAGATGGCTCTTCATGGCTCATCTGTGAAGCCAGGCTCTTCCTGTATGTTTACGAACTCTCCGGTTCCTTTTTGGTTTTCCATCTCCTCCTGCCATCAGTCATTTTGGCACTGGGCAGTCAGTGCAATACTCAAAGAGGTGAAGTTAGCCAGCCATAATTATCTGCTAGCCAGAATAACCTAGTTGTGTATCTTCTAAGAAGGAAGCCCGCCTTACCGGAAGACATAGTCATGGGAGTCAATCTCCTGGCCCATCCCAGAGTTATTCAGTATTCCTCCATTCCCCACAACAGCACAGCTGATGCAGGTTGGCATGGTGCTGTTCGCCAGGAGCAGCTGCTGGTGGGGATTCGGGGGCAGCAGGGACATGACCTCTTCCACCACTGTGAAACAAATATGGTGGAGCATCAAGAGTCTTCGGGATGGACACAATGAAACCACCACAGCTTCCACCACAAGACCCACTGTGATAGTTTAACCACAGCCGGCAACTAAGCACCACACAGCCACTTGCTCACTCCCTGCCCCCCCTCCACGGGATGGCGGCAAGAGAATGGGAAGGGTAAAAGTGAGAAAACTCATGGGTTGAGATAAAGACAGTTTAATGGACAAAGCAAAAGCCACGCACACAGGCAAAGCAAAACAAGGAATTGATGCACTACTTCCCATCAGCAGGCAGGTGTCCCCTCCTTCCTTTCTCTTCCCCAAGCTTTATATGCAGGACGTCACATGGTGTGGAATATCCTTTGTCAGTGGGGGTCAGCTGTCCTGGCTGTGTTCCCTCCCAACTTCTTGTGTACCTCCAGCCTACTCCTTGGGGGGGGGGGGGGGGGTGGGGGAGGTGGGTAACACAGGCCCATACTAGCTACTGTGAAGAAAATTAACTCTATCCCAGCCAAAACCAGCACATTCACCTAGCCTGATGCCTGTGACAGGGAGATGCTGCAAACCTCCAGCTACTAGGCATAAGTTGGGAGTTAGATGGTCCCATCCTGACATGCCCTGAGCAACTCACGTGAATAGTTCAGCTCCATGAAGCCAAACGGAGGTGCAAAATGCTCCAGGCGGTCCCACTCACTGCCATTGAAGTATCTCTTGTCCGTGAAGAGCATGATGTTGGGCAGGAAAAGATCTCGCAGCCAGTCAGACTTGGCAGCTTTGGCCTTCACTGATTCAGAGCAGGTCTTGAAAAACAAAAAGAAAGCAATAAGGACTGCCTATCAGGAAACTGATAGGCGTGACTGAGTGCCAGGGCTTCTGTGCCGGTGTGTGAGACTACTGGAAAGAAGTACAGAAATTCCAGTGGTACATCATCTATGCCCCTCAGTGTCGCCATCATCGTGAACATGAGGCATAATTTCAGCACTACATCCACTAGCTGGTGGAAAGTCACCTACAAGGAAGCCTGAGTGACTCCAAGTCTCTGAAACTTTCCTCTTCAGAACAACAGGTCTGTGATGCTCACGTTTTACTGGCTTTGCATCTCATTACCTCCTGCAAATTAATACCTGAAATAAGTCTAACCTAAATGTACCAAATAAGGCTAACCATCCCTGTTGGCAGCACACCTCACAGGGTCCTGGCCTCAGAGTGCACTGCAGCAAACACACTGAGGAACATGCGAGATCAGATCACCATTACCACTCCCTTTAAAGATAAGAAAAAGTGTGTAAACCACTTGTTTGACGCCATACATGAATCCCAGAGAAGCACGTGGCTGAGACGGGAATCCAAGCCAGCTTGTCCTCGAGGGGTCTCCTTGCAGCTGGCAAGGGTTAGGCTGTGCGTGCAGATGGAGAGCAAACAACTCCACTGCGCTGGATTTACCGCTGAGTCCACTTGGGCTCTACTTTCTTAGACATCTTCCCCACATACCCAGTGAAGGACAAAACACAGGAGACCAAGTGGACCTGCAGGTCCCCGGCAACGACCAGACTGCATTGCCAAAGCCTTGCTATGTGCTCCGCAGCTGAGCTGGGCTCTCTGCTACAGGTGAGGATGACAATCCGGTCACAGCCTAGGGACAGCCTCACTCTGCCTATCACAACAAGAGTGCAATGAGAAGAACATTGTGGAGAGTTTCATGTTGGCATCATTTCACTTGTAGCATATTTCACATCCAGAGACAGGGACATTCCCTTCCTGCTCAAGCTGTACTTCGTACTGTCCAACGCTTGGTACTTGTTGTGCCTCCACAGCTAGACTGGGTCAGTACCGGAGGAACTACAGAAAAGTCTGATCAGGTAGGAAATGAGGGAGGTGGGAGTGCTTCTCTCCCTCTCTCTGTAGAATTAGAGACCAGGTTTGGGAGCGAGACTCAACATGTGATGTCTGTATGCACATCTTCACTGAAGACCCTTCTGTGCGCATTTTCTCCTCTTTTGCATACTGAGGAAGAGTTTTCTGCACTGTCTCAGCTGTTCTGCACACGCAGACGCTCTGCAGCCTCAGCTCAGTGGAGGATGTTCTCAGCTTCCTGCTGTGAACTGTTGTCTGAGATTTCTCTGCCAGCTCCTGCTCCGCAGTTCTGAGATGGCTGCACGTGCTGTGACCTAACCCCACTTTGTCTACAGGCTGTAACACTGGGCAGGAGGGGTAAGGCACCGTCTCATGTGGCATACACGCTCTTAGCCACGTAATTTGCCCACTCCCATTTGTATTCTGGGTGCCTGGAGACCACAGGAAGCCCAGGAAGAAGTGCACAGCCTGCACCACAGATGGGATCATCTGCCAGGCCCTTCTGCTGTGACGCAGTAAGGCTGGGCCAGTGTATTAGCTCAAGCATTTAACAGCCAATTTCTGCATTTAATAGTCACAGATCTTTGGATAACAGAGATATCTTTGGGGCCAGCTACTCCTCTCAAGTGGCTCAATGCCACGCTGAAGAGCACATCCCATCAGCAAAAGAATGGCTCACACTGCCAAAATGGGCAACGGGGAACAGTATCACAATACCACAATGAAGAGAGATTCAAAAATAAAACATCAAAACAATAAAATTTCTCCTAGGACTTTTTATTGGCCCAGTTAATCTACCTCTGCTCTCTGCATGTCTCTCAGGGCATCCTGGGCACCATGGGGTTGGGGAAGGGGGTTAAATTTTTCAAGAGCAGCCCCTGCTCCACCAAGAGATGTCTGACCAGAACGACATGGTGCCTGCAGCCCTCACAGTTCCCTGGAGCAACATCTACATTCCCACGGCAATGGTGGAAGATTGCGGCACTGAGACTTTAAACAGGCAAATGGCTCATCTAGATCACTGACCTAGAACAGGCGCTCCTGCCCACACCTCCCCTCCTCCCTGTGCAGCGTGTAAAGGTCACTTACACCCATGCATAAAGACCTTCCTCACTCTAGAGAATGTGACCCGCCTGTCCAAGCCTTCCAGCCACAGGGGTGCCAGGGAAAACTGCTCTGGGTAAGCTTCACAAGGAGTTACCAGCATAAGATGGCAGACAGAGACAGTACTGTGCACCACAACCTGCCCCACCTGCTTGACGAGAACTTTGCTATAGTTTATGACTTTCTTAAAGGCCTTGTTCCTGCACCCAAGTAATTATGAGATGCTCAAAGTTCATTTAAATCAGGTCCAAACCCTCATAGTTACAAAGGAAAGGTCAAAAATACGGTCAAAACAAGAATTCAGCACAAAACAAAAGAAAAAGACAGGCTTTCAATTCCATGGCTGTTAAGACAATCTGATGGTGGGCACCAGACCTAGGGTTTTGGAAGATCACATCAGCAATATCCCCTACACAGGCAGAGGTGATCAGCACTAACCTATAGAACAACACTCCCAAACAGGATCTGTAAGAAAACTTTGAAGCTGTAGCTGGGCAAGTGCTACTGCTTTGATGGGTACAACAGTATCATCTGAGATTCTCATCTTCACCTCTACCAAAATACTTCACCTGTGCTGACGAGGCCTACAGTTGTTCCTATTTAAAGAGGAACACAGCAAGACTTGTTAAAAGCCAGATCTGGTTCAATGCAAAGCAAGAAAATCCTAGATAGCAACCCAGCGTGCTGGGACCATCTCAGCTGTGGAGCTCGGCATGGGGAATGAATCTGCGTGCTCACTATGGGCGTCTCCATGCAGGGTGGAAAAGGTGAATTGGCCACACCTGGAAAAGACTCTCCTCTTGTTGATAATAAACCACAAGAACAGTAAAAAAGGTTACGTTTTAACCATCATTTCTCAAATGAGGCTCACATGCACATACTTGAATTTTCGCCAATATTGACAGAAAACCTTAAAAACGGGAACAGTCCCCACCCCGCTGTCTCCAAAGCAGACAGGTACACATTTGTCAATCCTCATCTAACCCTTCTTCTTTGACCTTATTTTGACTTTAATACAAGCAACTAACAAAGCCTCCATTCCTGCGCACTGAGATCCTGCCCACCATCACTGCCAGCGTCATTCTTCACACCTTAGCACAGCTCAAGCGTCACCACTGCCCAAGCTTCTGACCTGCTTCGGTACATGTGTGCTTGGGTGAACCAGCACACAGAGGCATTCTGACTCCTGTTCCCTCACCATGACCCTGCTTGTTTTTGTTAGCTGGGCTGCATAAAACAAAGATCAAGGCAAATCTGGAGACTGTAAACCCGAGTCTTCACAGGAATGCAAATGTTCAGTGTCCCAAGAGACTGGGTGAGAAACAGGATGAAGACTGACATTTACCTGACTGACTGACATCACCAGACACCTAACGCCTGCCCACAGGCATCACAGGACTAAGCGTGACCTAACTTACCTCAGGGTGCCACATCACAGGGAACATCTGCGCTGCATCGTGTGCCTCAGTCCCCCCATCGAGGCACCTAAGAGTGGGATCACCTTGTAGCACAGCCGGAAGGAGAGAGATTTCCCCCAAGCTTCTGATGCACCTGAGCTCCAGAAAGGGCTGCTTGGGCTGACTTTCAAAGGAACCCATGGAAATGCAGGCAATTGCAGTAAGGACTCACACTGGAGCATGGTGGAGGACTGGTCAGGCTAATTGGGTCGTACATACAGGCCTGCCTCTCTGGGTTCCAGCAGCACCTGCATATACCAGTGAGTTGACCTACCAGCTTGGAGATCATCCTCGACTGCAAAGGGCATGCATGGCCAGGGGACAGTAGACAAGGAGGTCAACAGGGAGGTACAATTCTTGGTGAACACACACAGCCATCACACCTACCGATGATGGAGATGAGCTGTCCTGCAGGTACTTGTCCTCAAAATCCCACCGTGGCTCAGACTTGAAGTCAGCAGCCCTCAGTTTCCTCTTTTGTGTCACTGCAGCAGCCTGAACAGGTCTTACAGTTTTCATTGATGCAAGAGGCTCTTTCTGCTTTCTTTGGTCTTTGAATAGGTTGTTCTCATGAACTCCCTTCACCCCAGAGGATGGTTTCAATGTTGCCTTCTCCTTGGCTCCGTGCAGCCTTGGAAGTGATTTCACTACTGTCTTTTCCTTGGCTTCCTCCACCCGTGGGGCTGGTCTCATTGTTGTTTTCTCCTTGTTTCCCTGCACCCTAGGGGCTGTTTTCACTGTTGTCTTCTTGATTCCCTTGAACCTGGGGGGTGGTTTCACAGTCATGTTGTCTTTGGCTTCCTCCACCCTCACAACTGGTGCCGTCATTTTCTTCTGCTCCTCCTTTCCTTCCCATCTCGGCGCCCTTCCAACCGTATCTTGTTCGAGCCTTGTGATGTCTCTCCCCAGCGTCACCTTTAAAAAGCTCCTTGAGTTCCCGTTATCAGAACGGCTTAAGCCCTGTTGTTCTTGGGTGTCCACTTGCAGCACACCTGGGGCACGCTGGAAAATGCTCGGTTGCCTGAATGCAATCAAAGGAAAAGCAGACACATCACACACACCTTCCACTGAACACCTTCCAGCCCATTTCTAGTGCTCCTGACTCTGAGCCTCTCTGTGCTTCAGAGCAACCACTGCACATGACCACCGCGCTCAGAGGACTCGTCTTGGCAACTCCCACACAGTTTCTGCAGGATGCTGTATGAATTCCATTTCATTTTTAACTTCACCACCAGTGTTATTCAACTTCCCACACCATTCTGGCCTGAATTCCGCTTATATCCCCACTGAGCAAACCCCAGAGGCCTCGCACTCCTCTTCAGCACTTGGCTGATGAATCGTCCATGCTGGCAGTGTGGCTGTGTGCAAACCAGCACCAAACAGCTTTGCCCTGCCTGGGCAGGACCCCTGGCAATGTCCCCAGAGCACTGCAGGACTGTTTTGGAGATCCTGAGCTCAGGACATGGCATACATCACAAAGGCAGCCATCTGGCTCTCCTCTTTGCCAGCAGAGTCAAGTGCTTCAGCGACAGAGCATGAAGATCTTCCAGAACTCAGTCAGGAAGTCTAATAACAGCTGAAACTCACTCCTTTACTGTACATGATTTCTTGAGCATTTGGGGGCACAGGCACTTTTTCCTCTCCTTGTCCCCCTTAGCCAGCTAATGCAACAGCATCACACAGCACTCGCCAGGTACCCGTCTTAAGACGGGCACTTTGAAGCTCTTAAAATACATGCTGAAGCTTAAAAATGTAAAATCTCTGCATTTTCAGCAGTTGCCTCTAATACTGCAGCTGCCCCGTTGTCTGATTGAGAAGCACAGGCAGGTACAAGGACAGCACAGGAGGACACAGCTGTCAACAGCAGGAAGAGCCACCTGCAGCAAGACTGGGCTGAAACTCAGAAAAAAAAAAAAAAAAAAAGCAGGGCAGAAGTGGTGGGGGTTTGTCCCAAACATTCTTTCTTATCTGCACATGGCTGGAGGGTGGAACAGGAAAACGACAGTGAAAGATTTCTGCAGCTGAGCTTTTATGTACAGCGAAGCTTTTCAGGATAAAGCAGCACAGTTGTGGCAGTCTGACTTCACACTCAGCGCTCACCCTTCTGACGCACTTCTTTCGGAGAGCTGTGGATTGCTTCCGAGGTGATAAATGGGAAAAAAGCACCTCTGCAGATAGCAGGCCGCAGATAATGGCTCAAGTGCTGCCGAAGCCTGAGAGTGGTACGGCGTTCATTAAAGTGATTAGGAAATTATCAACTAAGGAAGTTTTTAAAAATAATTTTGTCAGATAAATACTTGAACGTTTCCAGCACTATTTCTAAGAAAAAGAGGCTGTGGTAAATGGCCTATGAGCTCTTCCTCTACCTCTCGTCATCATCATTAGCCAGTTTCAACCAAGTACGCAGCAGCTGCTTTCCATCACAGCGCTCCATGCGTAAACTCGTGTTACTGTTCGCTGCCTACCAAGAGGGAGGGTTGTATATACACTCTAAGTAAAGATAAATTGGGTAAGGTAGCTCAAGCAGATCTTAAAACTTAAAAATACAACAGAAAGTCATCCAGAGATATGTTTAAAAATTTTGAATTTAAAGGGAAGAGGACAAATGAAACAGGACAGGATGACAAACTGGCCCCCACACCAGACTCCATACTCGCTGTCTTGCAGGGCACAGATTCCACCCCAGCTCTATTACACTTTAATTTCAAATACTGTGCCAAACATACAGAGACCAAAATGTAAACCTGAGGGCCCTTCACATCCAAAACTTTGCTCCCTGCAGTCAGACCCACATGGCCAGGTGCTCGTGCCTACACAGGACCCGGCTCTCCTGATCAGCGTTTTAAATCCAGACAACCGGTCAAAGCAGCTCATCAAATTTCAGGCTCTAGAGTCCAGCTGGCAAGCAACTGCCGAAGCTCAGTGACATTTACTGTCATTTTCCTCTCCATTTACAAGGCCTAGGACAAATAGAGGATAAAGCCATGAAAATGATGCTTTGTGTATTTTACAATGCATATAAAGGTACGGAAACAGAACCGATACACAGACAACCACACACATCTCACGCCTAGTTGTGTTTTACTTAAGTTGCAAAAATATGGACATTTCCATTATCCGAAACTAAGGCAGAATGAAATGGCTTCCAGCAGCTGGGCACGGAGAGCCAGCTTTTGTCTCAGCTCTGCCACTGACGGGCTGTGATCAAGGACAACTCACTTCACTTCTCCAGACCTTTTCCTTCTCCCTGCCTCTCTTGCGCAGATCCTGACCTCTCCAAACTGACAGCGGTCCTCAAGGTCTGGTCTCAAGTCACTGAAGCTGAGCTAAACTCGTGCCACCTCCAGAAGAGATGTAGGTGTTCCAGCCTCACCCCTCCTGCCTGCCCCCAAAGCATCAGCCCTCAGAGGCCCACCTGAAAACTAATCCCACCACAACAAGCCAGATGAGCTCACTGGGAGCGCTGGGACCATATGAGGGCTGGTGGGGAGGTGGGGAGCAGTGCTTCCTACACACAGCACAGGGCACCAACAGGTAAGTGAGCCATGCTCGTGGTGAGAAAGGCTCAGATATCTGCTGTGCTCATGCAAGGGACAGTGCTTCCTGCCAACAATGCTGGAGATATTTTACGGCAGTCAACACTGCAATTCCCTCCACACCTATTCCTGTAGGATCCACTTGATCACTGATATAAAAAAATAATATATATATTGATCATGTCTGCATGACATTGGTTTCCCAGTGTGCAGCGTATTTGTATGAGGAATCAGATGCTGAACTCACTATAAATTCAAAGGTACCCCACCGCAATCCAATGTCCAGCAATGCAACCTGGACTAGGGCTGAACACGGTCCTTCTGGGAGCCACCGGGAAAAGCAAACACTATGCAGTGCCCAAGTATGGAAACAGGCAGCATTAAAGCAAAAGCCGCTTTCTCAAACAGCTGCACAAGGAAAGACTGGAAACCAGCGATCCAGCAGGAGCAAGTTTTGGACTGGATCTTCCAACACAGTGCTCTGATTGTATACAACATGGTCTGCTAAAGCAAAGTAGTCATCTCACTCAGATCAAAAGTGCAAGTTTCATGGTAAAAAGACAGAGAGATAGAGAAAGAAAGCGAGCACAGGCACTCTATGCAGACAGTGCACATCACAAGGAAGCAGGTTTCTTACCTGAAAATCCTTGTCTTCAAGAAGCCAAACATGGGGCTTAAATTAGCAACGAAGATGCAAAAGTGTATTAAAACAATGAGACAAATGAGGGCTCTGGGAATTTTAGGAAGCCTTCTCCTGAAAAACCACATGCCTGAGAGCGACAGAGGCTCTGCTGCCCAGAGGTGCTTTCCAAAGGTGTGTTGAACGAGTGGGCTGGCCTTCTCTCTGGATTTCCCTACAAGAACATGCACACCCTCTCTCCCAACATTCAGGGACACTCCGCACACAAATTCAATTCTTCAGACAAGACAGCAGCTTTCCACTGTTCCCATTTATCATCCTAAGCTTATTGCAACACAGAGTGGGGAAAGAAACACCTTCTACTGCAAACAATGGAAGTTCTCTATACATTCCTTAAGGAGGTTAGTCCGGTGTAACCCTTTACCTCTGATCTGGTGGAAGCATCACTGGGAACACTGTGTGAATTACGGAACTAGCTACAGTCACAGTCAAATAAATTAGCTTTCAGACCACCAGTTGCCCAAGGGCTCAGGCAAGATTCTGGGCACAGCCATAAACAGATCTTTTTCTTCCTCACACAGTACTTGCTTGTAGCTCCGATTCAGAAGCAACCGCTGCCCCCAAAAGCTGATGGCTAGTTACACATCCATTTTACCTTGCAATTGCTTTGAAACAAATCAAAGTAACACTCCTTGCAAATCCACTCTAGAATAAAGGAGTTTGTGTTGAAAGGCAGATCAGCGCTTGGGTAAAGCATTACAGGACAGGGCTTAGAGTTACCCTGTCTAATAAAGCTGATCTGCCTTTAGTGCAACTGGAAAAACTTCAATCCAGCATTTCACTTGTCTGAAAGGTGCCAACTCCATTACAATCTAACCCTGCTATTGCTGACAAACTTGTCACGCAGGCTTGCTCAGGTTCCCAAGCTGGCTCAGGAGTGTGCCACCTCTGCTTGTACAGACAGCAGCAATACACACTCTTCAGCTGCTCTTTGTGAGCTCTCAGTCAGGCTTCCTCCAGCACCAACTCTAGGACTGGTCTTTTACTTCTGGCTTTTGAACTCTTGCCTCATCACTTCACAGGGATCACTGAGTGGCCAGGAAATGATAACTATGTCAGTTTACCACTAAAACATGACATGGATGGATTTGAGTCTGTGGCTAGTTGTAGAATTTAAAAGAACTAGATCACCCTGGAGACCCCCACAGGACAGCAGCTTGAAATTCAGTTGGTTTCAAGGGAGCATCTAATAGATCTGAATTTTTATTCCACCAAAATATACTTCAAATTTCTTGTGTCTGTGAATCATGTCATCACAGACAGACAGACAACTGCCCTCTACACTAGTGCCCTTAGGGGGACCCTGGTCATTTGGGTTTTGTACAGTACAACCAGGCTTTGCTCATCAATGGTGACAGTTGAAACAAAGCTTCACTAACGCCATGTGCACATTAAATGCTCCCAGGGTTATGAATCCCTGCCACAACCCTAGGGGTTTACACTACACTTGATCTGAGCAATGAACATATCCAGATCTGGGATATGTTGCTTCCCATTGACATGCAGCACCCGACAATCTCTCTCCCCATTCCAAGTTCCACAATTTCATCCTCTCCTCTTCATGAAAATCAGCAGTCTGCCTGGAGATTGAACTTTGGCAGTCCAGAATCCATCTCCCCACCACCAGAAAGATTAGCAGAGATGAACACCACAGCCAGAGAAACGCTTACCTGTTCCAGAGATGTGGTTTTACATGCTACAGCAAAGGGCTACTTTAACTCATGGGGAAGTGTTAAATATTAACCCTAACAGTTCAAGGGGAAATGGCCATATTGCTCCTTACAACATAGGCTGCTTTTGCACAACTCTTATAAAAACTGGAGCTCAGCTATAACAAAAAAAGCTTTTGTTGACAACACCACAAATCTCAGAAGCTGAGAGCTTCTGAGCTCACACTGTTACTGAATACACAGAGAACTGCAGATGTCTGCTCTAAGTCACAGGAAAGTCAGTCAACAGGTTTCACGCCTACCCTGTACCCCTCCACACATCGCAGCAAAAAGCTTCAAGGATTCCCTGTACACCGCTCAGCAGTAGCTGCATTTCTTCATCGTCCATACTTCCTGACAAGTTACTTTCTCTGTGCAAGACATCTGTTTTCAGAGGACCTAGGAGAGAAAAATGAAACAATAACACAGGTTTGAAAAGCCCTTGAGGAAACATGAGGGAGGTTGCTAGTCCAGGGTATAACCCTGCCTCCATCTACAGCAAAACACTTTGCTATTGCTCAAACCAGGCCTAGGGTCAAAGGCGACCTGTTGAACAATTACAGGCACTGAGAAAGGGATCAGCCAAGGTCTTTTACTTTTGGCTTTTGAACTCTTGCCTCATCACTTCACAGGGATCACTGAGTGGCCAGGAAATGATACCTCTGTCAGTTTACCACTAAAACATGACATGGATGGATTTGAGTCTGTGGCTAGTGGTAGAATTTAAAAGAACTACATCTCCCTGGGCAGCCCTCATTAGCTCCAGGCAATTCTCGAGCGGTGGGCTACAGGTGCGGGTATGCAGCAGGCAAGTAGCAACTCTGTGCCCACAAGATCTCCAACAGGACATCCTTACAGGAACGAGTATCAGTCCTGTAGCACTGATATGGCCCACACAGCAGCGGCTTCATTTTTGCCATCCTCTTCCAAACCCTACGCACCTTCAGGAATACTGCGCGGAAGAAGCTGCTTGTGTGTGACTACAAGGCTTTTTTTTTGTTAACAGGGTCCCAAAGGGAAATTGGGACAAACATTTTCCTTCAACTTCCTCCATGTAACAATACTGCAAAACCAAGAGCCAAAGGGATAGCAAGATTCCTCTAACTAGAAAAAAAAAAAAAAAGACAGCTTTCTTTGCTTTTAAGAAACTGTGCTGGCAATTGTGGAGAACATGTCTGCAGTACTCCATGTTCAGGAAAGACTGTGCTTGGGGGGATATCCAAATCTCTGGCAAACACGTTAGCCAAAAGCAGGCTTGCTACACAAAACACACAGCTTTTCACCTTCTTGGTGTAAGAAAAGAAAACCTAAAAAAACCCATCAAAGTACTGCCTTTCAGTATTATTTCCTCATCCTCCACCTCCACCACTGAATTCAGTCTGTCAGAGCTCAGGCAGCCAGGCTGGGTGGCTCAAATATGGAGTGAGATTGGGAAATGGGGATGTACAGTAACTCCTCAGGGATGGCCTGGTGAAAACTGAGGCCAAGAGCAGAGCTGCTCCCTTCCAAAGCTCTGTAAGTATGATTCCTGGGATACACAGGGCTCCCAGCCAACAGACAGGGAGATAATAAGCAAAGACTGCACCTAACACAGGGGCTGGCAACCTCTCAAGAGCCACGGGCCAGATGCCAGCCTCCCTTTCCACATGAGAGGTTCTGCATGTTTCTCTGGCAGTTCCACCTGCCACCCCAGGAGATGCTGCTTCTCTCACAGCGTAGGGACTCCAAGCCCAGTACTGCTGCTCCATGTTCACTGTGTCCAGCTACCAACGTGAATGCCTACACCAGAAGTTCTTCCATTCTTCCCCACTGTTAAAACAAGACCTTCTTTGTGGGTTTTTTTGTTTTTTTTTTTAAGCAAACTCCACCTGAGACCATTAAGTGAAGATGGTTTTCTGTTAGCCCTTTACCATCTCTAACAGTCTGCTTAGTTCCACATCCACTTAATTACATCCTGAGTTACAACCTGGACAGATAAAAGGCATATTTTTCATAAACACATTTTATCTCCATTAGATCCTAAGCTTTGTGTGTTGTGGATGTCAGCTAGAGTAACAATTTACCTGCATGCATGCTCTCCGGAGGGCTGTGTATCAAATCTTCCGTACTTGCCTGTGCCCTGTGTGCTTTCCACTTCCCACGGCTCTGGCTGGGAATCAGGGCATCACAAGACGTGCTTTAAGGACAGAGTTGTTCTACAAATTGATCAAGCTTCACTGTAGGACAAATTTGTCTTTCAGTGATGTCCACAACACAGCAAAACCAGTACTTGACTGGAAGTCTATGGAATAAGGACCTGCTAATGAAGCTGGGGATGTTTAGACCTGTTCACAGTATTACTTGATGATCTAAGAACTGAGCAAGTTAGAACTGGGAGAGAAAAAGAATGACATTGCCTGACTCAGTGGTTATGCCTGTGCGGTAGCAAAGGCTTAGCTTGGAAATGTTAGGTTCTTCCCCTCCCAGTTCAGTAGTCACCCTCAGAAGCACAAGCTTTCAGACTGGGAATCCAGAGGGGGAAGAAATTACCAGACCAAACTCTGCACAGCTGTTTGTCTTGCTTTCACCAAACAAAACCAATAGCTCAGCAACTCCCAAGCTTGCCTTAATTCCACACTCACTGGCCATTTTCCAGCAAGTCACTTCTCCTCTGTGCCAAACCTTCTCTCAAAAACACTGAACAAACACCCAGAGATAACAGTATTTATCGGGGCAAAGCCCTCACCTCTTCTCCTGCTGCACTTGCAAGAACACCCAGAGTTCTGTCACAGAGCGAAGCCTCAGAGAGCTGCGCCCAGAGGTGATGAACAGCTTAGTGAGCCAACTGCGCTTCATTCTCTGCAGGCTGAAATGCCTCAGGGGAGAAAGAGACAGCGCTTCCATGGTGGAATGCTAGCAAGCGCCTCCTCAGGGTCAACACAGTAGAGCTGCAGAGAATGGAAAACTTGTTGGTTTTTTTGTTAGTGCTGTTCTGTCTGCTTGGCATCCAGCCTTACCCAGCTAACGCTCCAGTAACGAAACTACCTTGAATCCATGTTGTAACAGCAGATGACATGGGTCTAAGCTGGAATATTTCACCCTTTCCCACACAGTAACAGGAACACAGGCAGGCTCCTCCAGCCAGCTCCCATGCACCAGGGAAAGTCCTTGCCTGGAGCAATCATTGGGAGATGGGCTATAAATTCTCAGAATTTGGTCAGACTACAGCCTCTGGTCACTGGAACTTGCTTTAGTTCTTTCTGCAAGCACAACAACCACCGAGCAAATTCCCTACGGCCACAGCTGCAGCTGTTAACCTCCCTGTACTGAGTGAAGCAGACCAAGTCTTCCATCACACCACTTTTTCGCTCCTTGAGCTCTTCACCATTCACCTCATCCCGCTCAAGCTGCACACCGAAATGACTCTGGTCCCGGCACTCCTTTCTCAGATACACAAAGCTGAGAAGACTGATGAGACACTTCACTGGAGAGAGTTAAAAAAAAAAACCCAGAAAAATACACTCCCAGCAACAATGGCTGGAAATCTCAGCTGGAGTTACACAGGCTGGAAAGAACCAGGGCTCCTTTCTCCAAATGCCTCCTTCAACAGCCTTTTGTTTGTGCCACCCCAGCAGGAAGCCTAGCATATCACCAGGGAGCTGACAGACAGAGAGACAAAACTGACACCACTTCAAGGACTGATTTAGATTGTGGGTTTTTTTCCTCCCTTTAAAATCTATTTGATGGAAAGGCAGAAAATATTCTGTTCCTTGAATACGAATCTCTCAGAGAGCTGTTCCTCCAAGAAAGCAGGGCAGTACTACAGACAGGTGAGGAGGTAATTTATTAAGCTCACGGCTAGCTGGCCCCCCATCAGAAAAGCAGCCTCTCTAGCTCCTGTCCCTCACAGCTGCCAGGAACAAGAGCATTCCAGGACCCTCCACTGCTCCAGAGAGGGAAACACAAGAATCACAAAGCCCAAATCTGTCTCCGTACCCCTGGCAAAAAATACAGGCATATTATCTCAGCACTTCACATCTGGCTGCAAAATTCAGGCTCTGCACAGATATGAATTACAGAATCACATCTGTGCAGGGGTCTACTAATTTCAGAGCCAGAAGTGAAATATTTCTTGCTAAAGGTCTTTCCCATACTCTTCCCACTGACTTAACATCAGAAGCCATCCCTCTCGACATCTGGCAGGACAAATGTGCCATTTGGCATCCTTTGAGGTGAAAAGTGCTACAGGAATGCAAGATGCAAGCCCGCTTCTTGAGTGGTATAAGTCATGTGGCCTCGCAGTGCCTTCCTCTCTGTTCCTGACAGATGTATCGGAGAATGGCAGGCACACTTTTAGCTGCAAGAGTAGCACAGCCCCAGGGTTCTGTGAGAAGCAAGATGGATTGACTGCTGGAAATCACATGCTTTCCTTCTCTTCTGTCTACTGTCTTCTGTTTAACAGTTCTTCTGCTTTATTTAGACACATAGAAGGTCCTGTGCTACTTGTCTCCATCCTCCTCCTATTAACCCGACAGACACTTGCCAGCCATGAGAGAAGGTAATTCTTTGCCACCTCAGCTGCACAACACCTACCAACCTCATACTGGGCAAACACCAGGCAAAGTAACAGCTGGGCAGGAGAGCAGCACACTGCGCTGTTGTAGTGGAAACGTGCGACCCTTGTGCTCAGGAAGGGCATGCCATTCTCTCCCTGTTCCCTGGGAGCTGCTTAGCATCCGTTCAATCGAGGTTTGTCTCACAGACCTTAGATCTCCAGGAAGGACACTGCTGTTGCAGTCTCAGCTGGGGCGGAGGGGATCAGTCTGTTTCTAACAATGCTGTGCAATGACACTATTCATCTCCTCCCTTCCTAAAGAAGGGTGGCACTCTAGTGAAAAGCATGGCACAGAGAAGTCAGGCAGGACATACACTGAGTGTGTTTGTTCCTGACTCTGCAGCTTGCACCTCAAGCCTTGTGTCCCATTTTTAGTTATCAAATGAGAATGATCAGGCCTACAACAGGAACAGTCTAAGCTGTGTTGTTAACGTGATGATGTCAAATTCAGATGGTGTCCAGCCCTTGTGTTAATGTTTGCTAGCTCTCTCCTCTGTAGTGTGCATTTTGCGCTGAGACAACGCCCATTCATCTGGAATGAGTTACACTGCAGAGCCACAGCAACCAAGGCTGGAAGAGACATCCTGAAAGGTCATCTCATGCAGCTCCAACCTTCACTGATATCCAAACCAGCCCTTTGATCCCAAGCAGATGTCAGCTGGGGCTAAATTATCTTTCAGCACTTGAGGTTTCCCTCCCTCTCCCTACGCAATCTGCACCACTGCGTCACGCTCCACTGACCATCATCTTTGCTCCACCCCACCTTTCAGCTTGGTCAATGTTTGAGTTCATATTTACCCCTTGATATTGTAACCGTAAGTAAACACAAGCCCAGTTAAATAAAATAATTAGTATCTTAAGAGTAAATGGACAAAACAATCAAGAGCAAGAGGACACCATGAGCTCTGTAGAAAAATACGGACTGAGGAAAATTACTCTTCCTGTGAAACCACATGGTGAAGCACTCTGAGAATCCAAGAGCAAATAACCAGCCCTTGGGTTTATAAACTTTATTTAATTTATCCTAAAGCACTTGCAAATTACCTTACTGTGTTTCTTTCAGTTGATACTGAAAGGCACTCATTGCTGAGAGGAGTGTGATGAGTCATGCTACAGCACCACACACTTTTCCAGACAGAAGGCCTCTGAAATAAACAGAAAGGAGACAGAGCAATAAAAGGCAGTTAATCACATGAGAATTTAACCAGAATGGAGCCAACAGTCCTGCTTTTGCCCAGTGCTACGTGGATATCTTTTTGTTTTCAGCTTCATCTCGGCACTGGTGGCTCCGCCACAATGTCCTTGGAACCCTGATGGCTGAAGCCACACCGCCCTGGCAGCTCACAAGTCCAAGGTGGGTGATTTTGTTTTGCCACTGCCACAGTATTTCACTGCTGCTCTGGAGGTCAATCTATTAAAAACATTTGGATATGTAAAGTCCTCCACAAACACATTAAAACAACAGCACTGTTTCATGGATGGAAGTTCAGGTCCTCCCTATAATAGAATTTGATTTGAGAATTAGCTTTATCTCACATCTACAAAATGCACATTGCCTCTTTGTCTTTCAAGATAAAGAGGTTGCATTTCACTTGTGGAATTTCACGTGCTTTGCTATCTAATCTATCCAGGAAAAAAATAATTTCCCATCTTGTCATGTGTTTAGTCTTTGGGTTCTCTGTTATCTTGTAAAACAAGTTATTGCCTAGGGACTGCAGCTGAATTGCAAGACAGTTTCTCCAGAAGGCCAGTTCCTTCAGCTGTTCCGTTCCCTGGAAACGCAGTACTCGGCTAGCCTCTTGCTCCTTTAACAGCGGCATTGGGCAAGGTCTGGCCTCCTTACAGCTTCAAGCAAACCAGAAGACTGCAGTTCCATTTATACATAAATCAATAGCGCATGCTTCACGACAAAGGCCGTTTGCTGTACATACCCCAGGCACAAGTTTATCTGCTACGAACTGTGCAGTGCACCCTCGTCTGGAAAGTGAACAAAAACGGTACCTTACAGCTGCCTGATCTTGTGCTGGGGACTCTGGGTCAGACGTGCTCCGTCACAGATACCTGTTCTACTGCCCACCCTGCCAACAGCACCTGAAACGCCAAAATCAAGCCAGGCTTGGTGGCCACCAACAGGGGGTTTCCTGCAGGCCAAACCGAGTCGCACTCACGCCTGCAAACCCCTGGCCACCAGTTTCACTAACCTAGCTTGACTCAGAGCAGAGCCCAGTGACAGATTTTGTTTCAACACTGCAATTGTTGAGTGGAATTGATGCATGAAGAGCTCAGCAGAACAACAGACCATCCTAACGCCACCCCTTTCTACGTGCACCGAAACACAACTGTAAATAACACACCTGTCAATGCCAACAGTTATTTTGTGCTCACAAAGAAGGAAAAAGAATCAAGAACATGAGACAGGCAGCTAATGCAGTGTCCTGTCCTCTGGTAGATTGCTTCAGAGAGAGAAGGAAAGAAGGTTCGTTCAAGGGGGTCTCGGATCACAGCTCTGCTATCCCACCACGCGCTGATGGTTCCCCAGGCTGCGGGGACAGAACCCTGCCATTACCACCACCACCACAAGCTCTCCCAGCTCGGGGCAATGCGGTGGGTCAGTCTTGGGCTCCCAGATCCTAACCCCGAGGGTCTGCACGGCAGGGCAAAGCCCACCATACTTAGGTACGATCAGCAAGAGGGTGTCTGCCTCACCTCTTGTTGCAGAAAGGTGAGCAGGGACATCACCACCATTGTCACGGGCTTGCCAGTACAAATATTACCAAACTGTCAGGCACAATGTAGATCATTCCTGGGTACAGAATATCCACACACAAACAAGGATAATTACTGAGAAATCATTTGCCACAAAAGGCCATAGGAGAGGCTGACAAAGAGGGTGGTGGGAGCCAGAAAGAGCAGGTGATGGTCCCACAGCCACATGGGATCCCACCCAGACCGGCAGTGTCGCTCGGCTGCGAAGACACACCTTTGTCATGATGGAGCCTAGGAACAGAAGGGGTCTCCCAAGACAGCACTTCTGCTGGAAAACGGTATAAAGGTACCAGATGCAGGTCCACCCTCTCCTCTGCCTGGGCACCCAAAGTTTCGCAGTGATAAAGACGCCGCTCCCCCTACCGGCAGTGGAGCAGCTCCACTGGCAGCTCAGCAGGGATTAAGGGGCTTCCCATAAACCTGCAGCATCCCTGCCCAGACCACTGCTGAGCTGCAGGTGAAACTGCAAAGTGCAAGAGGAGAGGGACCATCCCAAATTCTGTCTGCACCAGTTCTCAGCCCTCAGAACAGGAAACCGCTTGTTAACACCACAGTCAGCAAGATCTTCACAGCCACAACTGCACTGTGTCCCAGGCAGAACATTTCAGTGGTGACAGCTTCCCAGGAAGTGTTTCCTCAGGTCAGCGCACAGGTCTGAGAGGCACTGGTGCAGGGTTTTGTTTTTATGACTTTGTGTCACACAGGAATTCCCTTCTGCTGCCATAAGTTACATTCTCAGTCACATTAACATCAGATTTTCTCCCCTAACTTTGCTCTCCAGTACGGATGTTCATCTGTGAGAGCACATACAGGGAAGGGAAAGCTTGAGATCAGAGTCCCTCGCAGATCTCGAGGGCAGCACAAAGCACTGCTGGATCTGCCAGCTGCCTGAACGGTGTGTGAAATCTGCCAAACAGGAAATTTCCCACATCAATGGTGCTGACAGGAGTTTACAAAAACCCAAAAAACACCGGAGGTGTGTAGGAGAGTACGCAATTTCCTCGGGACATTTTAGGGAACCATCTCACCAACCCACTCGCAGCACTCCCATTTTAACAGTGCAATGGTGGGGTTGTTGATGGTCTACACACAGAACGAGAGTAAAGGACTGAGGCCTTACACTCTCGGGTGCTGCTGCTTGAAAATAGCTGGAATATAAGATCACCCCCTAAAAACAAGTTTTCAGAATGCCCCTGCCCCTGTCTCAAGGTCGCTGGGTCCACACACAGTTGTACTCCCCTAAGGCCATACAGCTCCACCCTGCCACAAGGGCCGTGGATGAGGCACAGAAATCCCGTCCAAACCTAGCCCACGCAGGAGAAAGAACCGGCAATGCCCAACCTGCAATTTTCATGCAGCGCTGCCTAAAATAGAAGTCTTCTTGCTCGTGCCAGAAGTCAAACTTCACCACGACAAAGTTGATTTAAGTGTGTGGGTGTGAAAATTTCAGCACAGAAAAGCTGGGGTTTCTATTTTCTCCATCCGGTTTCCACTGGTCTTTCTATTGCTAATGCGCAACTCATCCAAGAGCTTCACATCACAGGGGCAAAACAAAGAGAACAAAGACCATGGAAGAGGAACAGACAACAGCTACCTGGGCTAATCAAAACTGAAGTGCAGAAACACAGAGATCTTTAACCAAAAGCCAAAACAAACAGAAAGTTCAGAGACCAGCAGGTGCGAGTCTCTCCCAGCCACTCTGACCACACGCAGACCGTATCTTAGAGCCATCCAGAAACTGGAGCTCCTCCAGTTTGCAAAAGACAGAGCTCTAACTTTTCGGACAGATGTTAGATGCTGGGACAAGCCTAGGCAGCCAGTCATTCCACCTCCCTGCAGATCTGCTTCCCCAGGCAGCCCTGGTTTATCCACCCAGTGACATTTTCAGTAAGTCCCTCTTCCCTCAAAAGGTCACGATCATCTCCACTAGCTGCTGGGCTGTAATGTTTCTCCTCCAAAATGTAACAGCTGGATTTTTAAATGGTCCTTGCTGACATGAAAGGACACGCTCCACACAAAGGGAACGGCGGGAGGGATTAGAAAGACTCTGTACTTCAACAGGGAACCGCTACCGAGTCCAAGCAGGTTACAATAAGATGAGAAATTAAGGCGTGAATCTGATACTGGTCATCTGAAGTCAGGACCTGCTTCGTGTATGAACCACTGGCATCCTCGAAGACACCATCTCTTCTCACCTCTGCTTCCCCCCATTTGTAGCAGCCAGTGTCCAGACCCTAGTTAGCCCCGCCCCCCCCCCCCCAAAGAAGGCATCCCACCGGCTCAGCTCTCGATCAGCTCAGACACGGCTGCTGCAGGAACACGGGCACCCAGTGACACCGAACATAACGGTCTGCGCCGAACCAGCGCCACCGCACAGGGGTTTTCTGCCTGTACTCCACAGACCAGCAACGGTCGTCAGAGACATCTACTGCCAGCAGAATGCAGTTTTCTCTGCAAAGTTCTCCTCTGCTGCCAGAGTTTGGGGTAAACGGAAACGGAAAGAAGCCGACAGCCAGTCCTGTGCCACTGGAAGGCACAAAAAATTCAAAGTATCACCTTTCAGGAGTTACTGAACCAATCCATCCATCTTCACTTACTACAAATTCAACACCTTCACCGTTTCCTTTACCACCCTCCCATTTCCTTAAACCCAGCATATTGCATTAATTTCTGCTTCCATCAACTACCAGCAGCAGAATTCCAACAACTGAGTCAGAGGCAGAGCTTGCAAAACAATTTCTCTCACCACACAAGCTACTATTCCTTGTTTCCTTTCCAATAAAAGCCTGTAATAGTGTTGACAAGGAAGAGAAATTACAGAAGCAATGACCCACAAAGTCCTCTCCTTCTTAAGAATCGCAGTTATATCTTTAAGAGAGTTATAAAACAATACAATAAAAAGTTACAAGGACATTAGAACAATGTTAAATAAGGCACAAATACCTACTTCAGACCTTATCTGATGCTACGCTAGCTGATACTTTGGCAGGCAAATTAAAACTCAAGCCCTGGCCTCTGGAAAGGCGGTTTCATCAGAGGAACGCGTCCCCTCTTCCCCACAAAGAACTAAAACCACAGAGTGAAAACAAGCCTTTCCTCCAGCAGATCCCAGCTCGGTTACTGCACTTGGCTGAGCCGATGAATACTCATCCCACAGGTGAGACAACCCCTAACTCTTGGGGGCTGGGGATTGAGGGAAGTTTTAAGTGAGATTTTTTAGAAAAATTCTGGTCAGAAATGGCTCAGAGAATCTGAGTTTTCCCATCCGTAGTCATGAGTGAAGTTTAGCCAGCCCCGGGAATGCTGAACACCGGGGGGATCACACCACGCAGGCTTCGCGAGAGATCCGGTGAGGAGGGAAGCGCCGGGCACCCTCCTTGGCTCCCTCCAGCAAACAGCACTCGAGGCCGCCAGCCGGAGCTGCGCAGGACCTCTGCTGTTCGTACACAACAACAGCACCATCCAGCGGGTAACCAGCACTCGCCTCTCCTCTCCCACCACCTCACGTTCGCCTGCAGTTATCTACAGGAAATGCAGCGCATAAACTTTCTTCCCGTTCTTCAAAGGGAAGCGGCGAATCACGCCGCAGCGCCTCTGTCCCAGCGCTACCCTTCCCTGCACCGGGGCTGCGATCTCTGAACCGCTGCAGCGGCGGAAAAATGGCCCCCAGCAGAGGCAAGGGCTGCTCACACCTCGCCCTGGATTTTACCGCTGGACACCCCACCGCCAGCCGCCCTGCGGGGAGTCCCCGCGTCAGCACACGGAGAAGGCTCGCAAGCTCCCCGCCGGGTCTGGCACGGTTAGCACTGCCAATTTTGGAGATGTGTGGAGACTACTCCGGATTCCCCAGGACGACGTTGGCTGGCTGTTTCATCTCCTTCTGCAGCGGCACCCCGACAATTTGGTGTAAAGCACGAAAACAGTCGCAATCCCCAGAGCAGGCCTGACACCGCCCTCTCACAGCAAACAAGACCAATTACTGCCGTGCCTTGAGACAAACGAAGACGAAACAAACTACGCAATACCTCCTCTTGGCGAGTTTATTGTTCCCAACACAATTCAGCATTAACAAATGCGAGCAGGACACAGCATTCCCAACAGCTGATCACACCACGGCTCACACGAATCTCGATGACGGCGTTCCTGACCTCCTTTGGGAATTAAGAAAACATTTCAGCCACCAGATTTTCCCTTTTAGCAAAAGGAGTGTCGCACAGCTACTCCAGAGTTGTTGGCTGGGATCCAGTGACCGTATGTGTTTGATGCACAAGTTTAAAAAAAAAAATAATTAAAAAATCACAAAGATTTCCATGTTTTGCTCTGTTCCCATCCCAGCAGAACGCCAGATTCACATCCACGGTGCTAGGACTCCATCCTCATCTCCTGAGCTTATCTTTTGGAATTCTCACCATCTAGCGCTGCTTCCCTACCTCAGCCTGAACACACACTCACAGATCAGAATCTCTGCTGCTTCACCAGACATTTGGAGAGCACTCGCAAAAAAGATCACATTCCTGCAACATGTCAAGATCCCCATAAAAACTCACCTTTGTGAGAAAAGCTTTAGTGATATTACAGGGAAGGAGAACAAAACACCAGTCACGGTGCAAACAGAAGGCAGCAGACACTGCTGTATCATAGAATGGTTAGAGTTGGAAGGGACTGTTAAAGCCCACCCAGTCCAACCCCCCTGCCAGGAGCAGGGACATCTCCAACCAGATCAGGTTGCTCAGAGCCCCGGCCAACCTGGCCTGGAATGTTTCCAGGGATGGGGCATCCACCGCCTCTCTGGGCAACCTGGGACAGTGCTCCACCACCCTCAGGGTAAAGAATTTCTTCCTTATGTCCAGTCTGAATCTCCCTCCCTCTATTTTAAAACCATGACCCCTCGTCCTGTCACACCAGGCCTTACTGAAGAGTCTCTCCCCACCTTCCCTGCAGCCCCCTTTGGGCACTGGGAGCCGCTCTCAGGTCTCCCCGGAGCCTCCTCTTCTCCAGGCTGAACAGCCCCAGCTCTCCCAGCCTGGCCTCACAGCAGAGCTGCTCCAGCCCTCTGAGCATCTGCGTGGCCTCCTCTGGACCCTCTCCAACAGCTCCACGTCCTCCTGATGTTGGGGGCTCCAGAGCTGGACGCAGCGCTGCAGGGGGGGTCTCACCAGAGCGGAGCAGAGGGGCAGGATCCCCTCCCTCGACTGCTGCCACGCTGCTGGAGATGCAGCCCAGGATGCCGTTGGCCTTCTGGGCACAAGGGCGCATTGCCTGCTCATGTTGAGCTTCTCATCCACCAGCACTCCCAAGTCCTCCCCCTCAGGGCTGCTCTCATCCATTCCCCGCCCAGCCTGGATTTGTGCCTGGGATTGCCACGACCCAGGTGCAGGACCTTGCCCTTGGCCTGGTTGAGCTCCATGAGGTTGGCACGGGCCCACCTCTCCAGCCTGTCCAGGTCCCTCCGGATGGCATCCCTCCCCTCCATCAACAATCCCTTTGTTTGAATTTCATCGTCTTTCCCAATGAAACACATCCTTTTTGCAGTTCCTGCATGTGATGCTTCAAGCAGATTCAGAAGCACGAGAGCAGGCTGCCCAGGGAAGGGGACGAGTCACCATCCCTGGCAGTGTTTAAAAGACGAGCAGATGTGCTGGCTAGGGGCCTGGTTTCGTGGTGGACTTGTCAGTGTTACGTCATCGATTGGGCTCAGTGATCTGAAAGATCTTTTCCAACCTAAGCAATTCTATGATTCCATGAAAATACAATCAAACAAGTCACGGGGAATGGAATCTCCTTTTACTGAATTGAATGCATTGTTTTAATTGCAAGATAATGGTTTTATCCGTATTGTACACAAAATCAAACCCTCCTGATGTTTAAGCGTTTCCTTTTACCATGAGTAAGTTGGACTCGGAGGCGATTTCCCTTCGTGGCAGATGTGTATGCACTGGTTGACGTACACACCAGCACTGGGGAGCCTAGGCCAAAATGCCTTGTTCAGACATTCCACATGCAGTTAACCAAGGCAGAGGACGTATTTCGAGAAGGAAAGGTTCTGCAGGGTTTTCACTGCCTCTCTGAGTAAAGGCTTTCTTGACAGTTGGCATACGCCAGGTGCCATTGACCAGGAAATGTGCTCCGTTCATCGCTTGCTCCCTTTTAAACAATGTCTTATCTTTTTAGCAATAAAAAATAAACCAGAATAGCTCTCCTGTCATCTGTCCAAGAATGTTGTTCAAATGTCAAGATTCATCTTCTGTGTAAGAAGCACAAACATTACTAAATGTCACATGACAAAGCTGATGATGGGAGGCATCCTTCTCCCATTGTCTTGAAACAAGATGGGAGAAGCAGAATCCTGAAATCTTACAAACTGCTATTTAGATGATGTTTCTAATAATTTTACGGACAAGTCTATGATTAATTCGGCAGTGGATTTCCCTCACTGAGTGGAAGATAGCATTGTGGAAGCTCCCTAAGGCCCGTCTGGGCAGCAGCACGTTTGGACCCCGTGGTATGTGTTAGCTGGGAACTCACCTCACTTGGGATGTTCTCTGGCGTACCTGGTCCAAGCGGCAGAGGTGGCCGTTAAGTCGCAGTCTGCCTGGCATTTGTGGGTACAGTCCTGCGTCTGTCGGCAGCATCTGAATAAGCAACTGTGTCGTTTTGAGTTAGGGAGTGACTTGCTGATGGCAGCTCTGCAAGAACTGGGTGTTGTAAGAGATCTCAAACTAAACGTGACTGTGATAAGTCAAGTGGATACTCCAGGCAGTGGGACCTCAGCTGGAAAACAGTGACCTGTTCCATATGCTCTGTTCAAGGAAGATCTCCATGCTCCCCTTCATCTAAGTCAGTCATGGCCTTGCTGCTCTAGTGGGGCTCGCGGGGGGATGGTGGCTGAGTGTAGGCTGTTAACACTTTGTAGACGTAATATCTCAAGACCCAGCTGTTCTGGGAACTATCTTCCACATCAGATAAATAGCATGGTTTTTTCTATAGATGAGAAAGGATGATATCACCCAAGGATGAAGGTTATCTAGAAAGGAGGAAACTCATAAAGCCAGTAAATCTGAGGTTGTGCTTAATTTGTGAAGATGGAAGAATGTGTCCTCTCCCTTCCTGGTGTGGCCTGTAGTGTCCAGAAGCTGTGTTGGAATGATGGCTGTTTTTGGAATGGTATTTTTTTGTGGAGGAATTTGTGGTTCATGAACGACATCATGGGGCCTCTTCTCTCCTCTGCATCTCTCCATGTGAAGATTTCCTTGTGGTGCAAGCTCAGTAGAGAAGGGGAGTGTGATTCTTCTCTGAGGAGTTAAAAAATGTGGAGGAAATAATGAGACCTGGAGGTCTGATAGGCATTTAAGCTGGAAAACAACTCTAGAGACAACTCTTTTCTTGGGATGTATCTGTAAGAGAGGTTCTCCTGTTGGCACAGCTGCCTCACTCTTGAAACACAGGCAGTCTTTTGCTGGGACCTCTCATCCTGATGGCACCGAGATCTGCCCTGATGCTTCCGAAACAGTGTTGGCATCTACATAGCCATTGCAAGATCCTTTTGCACTGTGAACTGAAGTTGCTCCATGGCTGGAAGGGAGACTCCAATGCCAGGTTGGCCCAGCTGGGAAAGCAGGGGGTGAGCACAGCCCAGAGCCCACCAGAGAGGGAAACCCAGTGGAAAGGGATTTTCTTCTTAGTTTTTCTGCCAGGCCTGGGGCTGGGGACCAATGAGCCTTGCTGCAGACAGTGTCTGTAGGGGAACCGTACTGGAGGGGATGTGGAAGTTCCTCGCAGTGTCAGGGGACAGCACAGCATGGTGTTCCCCACCTGACTCCTGAGGCTGGCGTCTGCAACGGCTGTCAGGGGGCTTGGGCTGTGGTGGGATGGACAGCTCCTGTCTCCTCAGTGTACAGTAAAGATAATAAAGTCACAGACTTGTGATTAAACATCCCTTTTAAAGAGAAAGGGTTAAAAATCTCCAGATTCTTGAAACTGATGAAATCTGTGTAGTAGTAGAGCAGAAAGCAGGCCCAATGGTGTTAAAAGGTCACATGTCTGTATCATTAAACCATTAAGCCTTTGGGATATCAATATGGAAAGGGAAACATTAACTGGTTCTTCATTTCTTGCTGGAAGCAGTGGTGATATCTCAGAGAAGCATGAGAATTCCTTGGATCATTGGACTCCTGTGTGAGATGGAAGGTCAAGGAAGTAGCACAAAATCCCCTGTCTCTTGTGCCAGGGCTGACATAATTTCCTCTGAGAGTGAAATCCGCATCACAAGTGAACCCTGTTCTTATAAACAGCCAAATTAAGAGTAATGGGGCCAGATGTGAAGTATGAGTTACACAAGGAAGAGTTCCAGAGGCTGTAGCGTGTCCCTAGATGTTTTTTGCTAGCAGTGATTGAGGAAGAGGTGTTTTGTCCAGGGACTTCTGGAGAGATATCTCAGTGCAGAGCAAGACATAGGGAGGCAACAGCCCCTCTCAAACCCCGTGCCGACCCCAGTCCCCCTGAAGTGACTGTACTGCAATGGGCAGAGAGAGTCATGGCTTATTCACGGGCTTATTCATGGGCAGATCTTCTGTCTTAGCTACCTCCTGCATTTTGCCATGCATTTTTCACTGTTACTAGTTTTAATTTCTTTTACCCCTACACTGACCTATCTTTGCTGTCTGACTCATACTGGAAGTGCCTTCAGTTATGGTCCAAAATGCACGAGTCCAGCTCTCCTAGAGAATGAAAAATGGTCTCTCAGCTGCTTTTGTATGCCATCACCATGTCAGCAGTTCTTAGGAACTAGCACAGCTCGTGGCAGCAAGACGCCTGTATTTAGATCCGTCATCGAGTTAGTTAGCTGGATTCAACTTTAGTTTGGCTGCATGTATCACATCCAGTTGTGGGGCAGTGGTAAAGCAAAGAGAACCACATATGCGCTTAATTAAACCTTGTCTCTACAGTTCAGGATACAATGAATAGATGGAGGAGGATGGGGCTAGTTGCAAATGTTCTTCAATAGTGACTTTTCCAAGAAGTGCTCAAATAAGGCTGTCGAGTTGTCATAGGCTCCAACAAAAAGCAGAGAGGTTAAATTTTCCTCTTGGCAGGGGAAGAAAGAGTGAGCTTGTGGAAGTCGTGCTCCTGAGCAGGATCCAGACTGGGCATGTGTTGCGAATGGGAGATTTAGACACTTAAAGAACCGCTGTCAAAGGTGTTAGCAAAAGTGGCTTTAATGTGATGTTGTAAACATGCGACTTAAAGTTCAGTGGCAAGGTTCACTCTATTAACTACTGCATGGAAGAGCATACAAAGGAAAACTGAGTTACACCCGAGTTAGAATTATTCACAGAGAGAGACCGAAGATGCAGAGGGTAGGGAGGGCCCTCCACGGAGTCAGAGGTTCAGAGTGGACCCCCTTGCTTTCTGAATTCCTTCTCAGAGAGAAGTCTAGGTGCGGCTAGGTGTGGACGTGGCCTCAGCCTTGGTCGGTGGTTTATGCCTAGGGATCATACATGCGCAGTTTGTGTAATGTTGCACTAGAGTAAATTCAGCATGCAATCAAAGTTACCAAGGCAAAATCAGAGTTCTCCTTCTACAGGGTTATGCACGGTCGCTTGCCAAAGATCTGTCATTGCTGAAACATCTCTCTGCCTCGAGGAGCAACCGTGAGGGGCATCCCAGCTCAAGGGGAGATCGCCACCGTGCAGCCGCGCTGCCTTGAAGAAGGCTCTCTTAGGCTGTTGTATTTATGGAGTAAAGTGGTTGGCTCATAGTTGAATTACATGCGACGGGAAAGATATGCATGAGACCACTTGTACTCACAGTTTTCTTTGTTAAATGAGTCTTGGAAAAGTCACCAGCTATTCATGTGTCAAACACATGATCAGCGTTCCAAGCTCTCATGCATTGATGCTCACGGTGCCACTCCGCTCCTCTGCAAGTTTTCAGAGAACAGATTGAAACCAGAGGAGTTCTTGGGCTACGGCTCAGGCCTTTACCTCCTCCGGAGCCTGCACCAAACCTGCACCCGTCACAGCCTGGAAATAACCTCCTTGAATTGAGCGGGCAGGGGTGCAGCCTCATGGGACAAGTCTGGATGGCCGAGACGCTTACAGTTTCTGCGGCAGTACTCAACAGTGGTCCTGGGCACAAGGGGAGAGCTCACCTTCCCTGCGCTCAGACGCTGTGGCAACAACACAGCCTGTAAATCTGCGCTGCAGCCACTCACTTGAAAGCAATCTAAAGTGCTGGTGTTGCAGAGAAAGCAAACATTGAGAAGTAAGAGAAATGAACTGGGCAGGGGTGAGAGGGAGAGAAAACACAATGGGTTTTTCTGGAGCACTCCCTGTTCCAGTGACTTGGGGCTGAGCTATAGCCCTGCTGTGGCGCGTGGTTCTCTGTTATCGGCAGCCCGATGTCATCTGGCTGCCTGGTGGCACGGCCACGGGAGAGGTGCATTGTCGGTTCCACCTCTGACTGTGGCTTTTCATGATGTACTTCTCTAGGGTAACATTCCTTTCACAAGAAATCTTTCACAACAGGCAGGCAGACACCTCTCAGGTTCTCTTCACATTTCCTCTCCACTTCTTGCAGCCGGGCTGGGCCAAGTTGGGCCTAGTGTGCTCTGCTTATCAACGGGATGCTGCTGGCTGCCCTAAAAACGTTTGTACTTTCTCAGCACCCGCTTGCAGAAGGGGCAGTTTCCTCTGCCTGCCTTCTGAGTCATGCTCCATTTATTTGTGGTGTCTCAATTAAACAATCTTTTGACGTGAGGAAAAAAAAAAAAAGTAGAAAAGCCTGAGCCAAGGCATCTAGGAATTTTGGAAAGAAGGAAGCAGCTTGGACTAAAGCTAAGAGTAGGCGGGGAGAAAAAAAAAGTAGATGTAAGAAAGGAAAGCACTGAAGAGTGATGTTAGTTCAACTTTATGCATGTGATGATTTCATGGTGTCTCAACCAGTGCCAGCACACCTGCCAGAAAAAGACGGGATGTTTTGGTTTTTTTTTAAAGAAAACTGCTCTAATTTAATGCCCTGAGCCTGGAACATAAGACTGTAATGGTAGACAAATGACCTAGCATTGGAGTATTTTTCTAATACAGAAGCTTCAGTCCTGAACTGTGACTGTAAGACCAAACCACATTGTTGGCAGATGCACCTAAGGGGCAGCAGCTCTTTTGCAGCACTGTGATTAACCTGAAGGCTGATCATTTGTGTATGATGTCTGCTAAAAATCCCTGAAATTGTGTCTCCCGAGGCTCATCATCCACCTCTCCAATGACAAGGGGTCAGCGTGCGGTGCTCAGGGAAGACCAGGCACGTAAAGCCTTCCACGAACACTGCTTTCTTCTCAGAGCACAATTTGCAAACGCAGTTAACTCATCGGGACCTTTCGATCTGTGATCCATGTGATGAAAGCAGGGACAAAGTACGAATAAACACCAGCTTCAGGGACAGAGCGGACTATGGACCGGGAGGAGGCATTGCTTTTCTGAGGTGCAGCCAAAGCTGCGTCGAGCCGGGACTGCTGCTTGTGACCAGCTGCAGGTTGCGCTGCACAGGGTGGCTGTGTGCTGTCTGGTGATGGTGAGGGACTTGGAAAGGTCATTGCATGTGCAAAAGGGATGGCCAGGTCCAGGAAGAGGGCTTATGGCTCTGTGGAGCTACCTAGGCTTGTAGGGAAGAGGGAAAGGAGCAGAGTCAGCCACTCTTCAGATCGCTGTTGGAACCTTGTACTGCACTTGCTGATAGTTAAAAAGTACTTTGGTAGTTTGATTTGCCTCCTTTCCACCCAAAAAAAAAAAAAAAAAAAAAAAAAAGAGAAAGCAGTAAGCTTTAACCTCATTCATACCCTCTGCTTACAGGCCCTGAAGTTTTCCAACCCCATTCCTGTGGTGCCAGCGGCAGCAGAGTTTTCCACAGAAGTGCTCATTTTATTGTAAAGCTGAGCTGTGACTTGCCGCCATTGTGCAAGAAGTAATACAGATTTTAAAAAAAAAACAAAAATCCCCAAACAAAAAAATTTTCCACAAAACCAATTAAAAAAACCCACAATCACCTGAATCTGCTTATGAAACTGGATTCTTGATCTTTTCCATCTGAGAAGAGGCAGATCTCAAAACTGTCCTTCTCAGGAATGGGTTTCTCCCCAGTTCCCGGGGAAGAGGAAAGGCTGGTGAGAAAATAAATTGCCAGCTGCAGCAAGATGCAGCAAATGAGGAGGAAATGTGCTGTATTGGAGTGCTGAGGATGCTTTGGCACAGGTACGTGCCTCCAGAAGTTGCTCTTCGCAGCGAGGGATCTAAGCAATACCAGCAGATTGCTGAGCTGGTCACAAGAGGAAGGTACATGGTGAGTCTTTGAAATATGGGAACTGGGTGTCTAAGCTGGTAAAAAATGGAGCAGTGCCATGGTTTTGCTTTAATCTGCTTCCTGGCAGTTAGAGGATCTCCACAAAAGCAAACTGAGCAGCTCCTCTGAAAAAAAACAGAGGTGGGAGGAGATGGACAAACTTCTGCTTCCTAAACGCCTGGAGTCATGGAGGAAAGGCTAGGGGGTAGGATGTGACTGCAGGTGTTTAAGCTCCCTCTTTTAAGAATGCGTCAGTGGATGCAGGCACCTTTCCTGGTGATGCGCGAGGCTCACCAAACACAGCTGTGTTAGAACATCGACTGACTGGGGGGAAAGCTGGGATCTCCCTTCTGTTCATGCCAGGACTCAAAACAGTAAGTGAGGAGAGCAGGCACGCAGAAACCATGAAGAGGTTGATATGACTGCTAACGAGAAGGTCACTTCGGCCATAGGGCAGGAACATAAACCTCAGAGTTCACTCTACAGGTAAAGGAAGGGAGACACAAGGAAGGAGCCCAGCTGTTAATACCTTTTTGTCTCAGAGGGAATGAATTTGTATCAGAATCCAAAGGCAAAGTGATGCATGGACCACAGATGGTTGTGGACAGTACCTTATGAACTGAGACACGGCCTTCCTCTTCACGTGGTTTCTGGGTTTGCAGAGTGGGGACCATGGTGTGCCCACACTGCTCAGTGCGGCCTTCAAAACCGCTCGAAATCTCTTTCCTGAAAGTATCAGTTGGTTACCACTGTGGGGAGCTTTGCCCCTTGGGATGGGCTTGTCACTGGAGCTTTATCACTGAGGCTTAATATTAAAAAATCTTTTTAAAAATGTTGCCTTTATTAATCTTTTCAGTTCTAATTACATGGTAATTACACACCTGTGATCCAAAAGGATAGGACTGAACTTCAATAACCACCAAATACTGTCCTCAGTCTTACAGCCAGGCAGATGAGATTGGAGAAGTGTGTGTTGACTCCTGCGTCAGGAACACTGATGGTCCTTCCATCTATTTTATCTCCATTTTAGTTTGTGGCAAACTATGCTTTTTAGTGTATCTAAAAATCTGTACTGAAGGAAAAGCAACTTGTGTGCTTTGGCTCATGGTCTCAGACATCAGATTTTTCAGAAGAGAGATTTCCTTATGGCCTGTTTAGCAGTGAAGAAAAAAGAGTAGTTAGGATCACCATGATGTTTTTTTCAGGGAGAAATGAAAGTGGATGGCCGCACTCAGAGAGTGGTGGTCAACGGCTCAATGTCCATGTGGAGACCGGTCACGAGTGGCATCCCTCAGGGGTCCGTGTTGGGCCCGGCCCTGTTCAACATCTTTGTCAGGACATGGACAGTGGGATAGAGTGCACCCTCAGCAAGTTCGCCGATGACACCAAGTTGTGTGGTGCTGTCGACACGCTGGAGGGGAGGGATGCCATCCAGAGGGACCTTGACAGGCTGGAGAGGTGGGCCTGTGCCAGCCTCATGAAGTTCAACCAGGCCAAGTGCAAGGTCCTGCACCTGAGTCATGGCAATCCCAGGCACAAATCCAGGCTGGGCAGAGAATGGATTGAGAGCAGCCCTGAGGGGAAGGACTTGGGAGTGCTGGTGGACGAGAAGCTCAACATGAGCAGGCAATGTGCCCTTGCGGCCCAGAAGGCCAACCGCATCCTGGGTTGCATCAAGAGGAGCGTGGCCAGCAGGTCAAGGGAGGTGATTCTCCCCCTCTACTCTGCCCTGGTGAGACCCCACCTGGGAATATTGTGTCCAGTTCTGGAGCCCCCAACACAAGAAGGACATGGACCAGTTGGAGAAAGTCCAGAGGAGGGCCACAAAGATGATAAAAGGGCTGGAGCAGCTCTGCTGTGAGGCCAGGCTGAGAGAGCTGGGGCTGTTCAGCCTGGAGAAGAGGAGGCTCCGGGGAGACCTGATAGCGGTCTTCCAGTACCTCAAGGGGGCCTACAAGAAAGATGGGGAGAGGCTGTTTAGTAGGGCCTGTTGCAATAAGACAAGGAGTAATGGTTTTAAAATAGTAGGGGGGAGATTTAGATTAGAAATTAGGAAAAAATTTTTCACAATGCGAGTTATAGAACACTGGAACAGGTTGCCCAGAAAGGTGGTGGAAGCCCCATCCCTGGAAACGTCCAAGGCCAGGCTGGATGAGGCTCTGAGCAACCTGATCTAGTCGGGGATGTCCCTGCTCCTTGCAGGGGGGTTGGACTAGATGACCTTTGAAGGTCCCTTCCAACCCTAACCATTCTATGATTCTATGATTCTATGAAAGTAACCATGGAACAAATCCTGGATTTTAATTGCAGTTTCTCTTATATAGTCCTTGATTTCTGTTATTAAAGGGAAATTTGTAATAGCTAGATTTGATACTAACCAATTAAAATTCCATTAAGTTCTTTCAGTTTGCTTTCACAAAAAGCTTTGAATTCTCTTTTAATGTATTAATTTGCTCAGATTACTTTGTCTATAGTGGTGTTGGCTGTGGGTGTGTCTGCAAAGCTGGAAATGTTTTGGCTCTCTGCTCCATTTTATTCTGACCTCTGAGATGCTGTTGGGTGTTAATTGTGCTGTAGCTGTGGCCCCAGTCAAAACCCGACCCACTGGATGCTCAGGGTGCATGGTTTCTCGGAAGAGGGTAGTGTTTCTCCTAAAAGGTTACAGGTTCACAATTGCAGATACGTCTCCTGTTTGCTGCCCATCCAGGAACGTTCCAAGTGCTGGTACTGGCTGGTACAAACAAGACTCAGCTACAGAAGAGAGCTGCTTTATTCTGACTTGCTGTCTCCCCAGATGTGGCGAGATTACTGTTTCAACCTGATTCAGCCAACATCTGCAGCTCTAAAGAGGACGACAGTGAAACAAAGCAGAAGCACAAGTAGCACGTGAGCTTGGCGTGTAGGGAGAGCAGTTTTCATGCAAGCTTAAAAATAAGTCTCCCGTCACTTTTCTTAAACAAACAAACAAAAAATCATAAGAGAAGCTACTTGATACTAGGGTAGGCCAAAGAGGCAATTGCGCCATTCTGCAGTGAATTTGAATGCTAGTAAGAGTATGATTCAGGTCTGTAAAAAAACGTGTGAAGAATGTGAATATTTTCCAGGCCACTGCTAGTCCCTGCAGTTTCTCTAAGGTTCTTGGTGGAAGTTGGTGGAAGAGACCTTGTGCAGACGGGCAAGGGTGGTTTGGCAGCATCTCTGTGTGGCTGCATGTGTGCTGGGCATGGGCAAGCTCCTGGCAGCAGTGGCACAGGCCTGGCAAGCAAACCTTGCCGTGGTTCCTGCTGCCCTGTTGTCGTAGTTCAGCCCCGCTCGGGACCAAGGTACGTGGTCTCTCTCTCACTCTCCGCACCCTCCGAGAGAACAGGGAGAGGTAATAAAAAAGGCTCGAGGTTTGAGATAAGGACAGGGAGAAATCCTTAAAGGTACCGTTACAGGCAAAACAGACTTGGGGAAAACTATTTGTTTACTATTAATAATAAAACCAAAGTAAAGGAAGAGAACAAAAACAACTTTCCCCCACCCCTCCTTCCTCCTGGGCTTAACTTTATGTTCAATTATCTCCACCTCCTTCCCCCGCTGAGCGGCACAGGCGGGATGAGGGTGTCCATCACACATTGTTTCATGCCGCTGCTTCCTCCTCAGGGGAAGAACTCCTCACATTCCTCCCCTGCTCCAGCGTGGGGTCCCTCCCATGGGCTGCAGTCCTTCGTGAAACTGCTCCGGCGTGGGTCATCTCTTCCACGGGGTGCAGTCCCTCCGGAACGGCTGCCCCAGCGGGCCCTCCACGGGCCACAGCCTCCTTCAGGCACCCGCCTGCCCCGGCGTGGGGTCCTCCCCGGGCTGCAGGGGGATCTCTGCCCCTCCGTGGGCTCCCTGGGCTGCAGGGGGATCTCTGCTCCTCCGTGGGCTCCCCGGGCTGCAGGGGCACAGCCGGCCTCACCATGGGCTGCACCACGGGCTGCAGGGGAATTCTGGCCGGGAGCAGCATTACTGCTCCCCCTCCTTCTGCACTGACCCTGGGGTCTGCAGCCGTTCCTCTCACAGAAATCCTTCAAAACAGGCAGGCAGACGCCTCTCAGGGTCTCCTCACATCTCATCTCCTCTTCGTTCCTTGCAGCCGGGCCGGGCCGAGGGTGAGGGCCGTAAGGCCCACAAGTCTTGTGCCTCCCCCTCTGCCCCTGTTCAGCTTCTTCACTTCTTCTTCCTCTTTATTTTTTTTTTTTCTCCCTTCTTAAGTATGTTATTGCAGATGCGTTATCAGGGAACATTCTGCTACCAATTGGCTCAGTCCTGGCCAGCAGCGGGTCCGCCCTAGGCCCGGCCGAGTCCACTGAACAAAGGGGAAACTTTTAGAAGCTTCTTACAGAAGCTGCCACTGTAGCCCCCCACTAAATGAAACCAGCACACTTGTGATGTTCAAGACCACCTTAGTTTGCACCTTCCAACGGCTTTCTGATGTTGGGTAATGTTGTTGAAGGAAGTTTCACAATATCAAGATGAAGCCCCACTGACTCATCCAGCACCCTCTGGTCTTCTGGAGCGGGAGACATCACACCATTTCCATGCTTGTTCACAGCATCTTGCATCAAAAGTCACAAAGCTGGTGAAACTGTTAGGGAACTAACAAGGCTGAAGGTTTATATGGCATCCAGAGCTGTACCTGGTGTGAGGGGGATCCCTGTGCTGTCCTGTACAGCAACGAAGAGTAGCTCCTCCTGTAGAGTAGCTGGCCCCCTAAGGTTGCAGCATACATCTCTGTTGCTGACCATGGCCTTGAAGTCAAAACAGGATCAAAATTATGGCTACAATCCATCTATCTGTGGGGTTAAGAAGATAATCTCTCCTCATTCTTGACCTTGGTCTACCTTCTGCTTCACATGCAATGCCCTTGACATAGGGACTGGCTCACGGGGCATCTGCAGGCAGCTTCACACAAGGGGATCTCCCAGTATGGATGTGGTGTAAACACTGAACAATGCACCATCTGTGGATACAGAACTGGAAAGACAGAAACTGGTAATAAGGTGATACGGAAACCTCAGGGAGATGCATCTGGTGAATCTTTGCTCAGTTGCCCACTTGGTGAAGAATCAAGCACTGTATTTCTTTTTAAAGCACTGAACTCGCATCAGGGATGAATTCTGGTGTTTTAATAAAGGTTTTTAAAACTCAGTATATTAACTAAAATTAATAGCCGTCTGAAGTTCACAATGCGGTTCTTAGACTAACCTACAAAAACTCCTTCTGCTGGCAGTGTCTGGGATAGTTTCATTGGTTTCTGCTGCAGTAAGCCACCAGTGCCAAGAGATACGACAGCTGTTTTTCTTCGTAGTATCTCTTCCCATTCTTCTGAGCAAAGCTCATTGTGTACACTCAATTTTGTAAGGCAGTTTTTCCAGATAAAGCTTCATGTTTCCTTGTGTTCACAGCTGTATATGATGCCTGACCTAGTAGTAAAGATCTACATTGATTGTCATAAACAATTGTGGTTTTGTTTCCCATTCTCATTATGTTTCAGCCATAAATTAGTTCATGTGCTATTTTCCTGACTTAACAGATTAGCAGGGAAGTCCCTTGCAAGAATGAAAGTGGAGGTAAGTAAGAACTGGAAACCAAAACCAGTCCAAAGCACACTGGTGCCAATGATGTAATAGGACAATGACTGTTAATGCTGAGACCTAGCCCCTCCTGGGGCTTATTATTACTCTCTCAATTTCCTGGAACATGAAATAAGATAAATAAAAACCCCAGGTAATAGTTATTTGAAGCAAAAAGGAATAGAAGCCCAAAATGCTACTTGTAGACATGCACGTGCCTAGAAAAACTCTAGGTTCTTCTGTGTTCATAGAACTTGATTTTAATTTTGTGTCTTCTGGTTCATTTCTCATGTTGAGTTTCTGGGTAGAGTTCTGGCTAAAGTTAATGTTTATGTTCTGGGCTGTTTTCTTTTTGGATTAAAGGAAAGGAGTTTTGTGATGGATCAAAGTAGAAGATTCCTTTGCCATAGGAGAAAGTTCTTGTTGGAGGTTCTCTCTTGGAAGTCAAAAGAAGACTCATTCAGGAGCAGAGCTGCTAGGATTACTGCAGTATAAATACAGTCTCGTAAGGACCCCGATGGTAGTGACATCAGTAAAGCAGAATACAACGCTGTCCTTCATCCATCAAGTTAGTTGTCTGCAAGTTGGTTGGACCTTGAGGTCAAAATTGTGTAAGGAACTTGAAAATTTTGCCTTAAACAGAAATCAGTGGATATGAAGGAGTGGGCTGATGGTCAGCTGTCAGAGATACTGTCCTGGTTCTGGCTAGATAATTTGCACCTGAGCTGGGAGAGGAGCTGGAGCTGGTGGCACCTGTGGCTGGGGACACAGCTGAGATAGGTTACTAATTAGCCAAGAGCTGGGATAGTTTACCCAAATTAGCCCAAGGGCTGTTCCACACCATGTCCCACCATGCTCAGTACATAAAGTGGGGATGGTGCTGAGGGGAGGGAGCTGGATGTCAGGATCTACCATGAGCTATGGTACTGGATATTCCTTTCTTAAGTGTTTTCTGTTATGGGGTTTTTGTTTATTTGTTTTCTATCTCTGTTTTCTTTTCTTCTGTTGTTCTTGTAAACTTTTTTTAAATCTCAACCCACAAGTTTTGCCTTCTTTTCTTTACCAATTCTCCTCCCTGTCCCACTGGAGGGTGGGGGCAGTGAGTGAGAGACTGTGTAGCTTGGTTTTCAGGGGGGCTAAGTTACTCGAGAGGTTTTACAAATGCTTTAGCAGATAGATGGTATATTATTTGTGATCTTATTTCCAGAAGGTTTCTTGTCATGCAAGACAAGAAGGTTTTGCAGCCCACAAAGAAAAAGCAATTCTGAAAGCATATTTCTGGGTGACTAAGAGAAGGGGAAATTCCTCCTTGAAGACATAAACAGAAAAAAAATTCTTAATTTATCAAGTACTTAATTTATAGTTTAAAGATGCAGTGCAAGCTTTATCTATGTAAGCTAAAATAAACTTCTCAAAACAGTTCTTAGATACTGAAGTTATTTGCCTGTTCCTGGAAATTTTAGTGTAGGCAGCATATGTCTCCTCCAAACTTCTGTTCTGTGCTTGTAGAAAGCAGGTGTTTGAGGAACTGGGTGTCACTCACAGGGAACACTGAAAATGAAAACAGGGCAAGGGGAACTCAATATTGTGGCCCTTGGTAAGAGGCTAATCTGAAGTGCCTCTTGTGTGCCAGGGTATTACCAAATTGTTGCAATTTGAAACTAACTTTTTTTTTCCTGTGAAAAATGAATCAAATCAAAAGAAAAATTAAAACTTTGAGTCAGATTATGACAATATTGGTATTTTTTTGCACTGACAGCTTGCACTAGAACTTGCACGTAGCCGCTATTCAGGCAGGCTGGGTTTGGTGAGGAGTTTAGCTCTGTTAACAGTTCCTCAAACCACTCCCTTCTCCAGAGCTCCAAAAAAAACCCCAATGTGCACCTTTACGATGTTCCTTAGCTACGACTTGTTCCCTTGTGCTATTTTCATTGCACATTAAAACATGTTTAAAGAGTACTGGCCAACTCTTTTTGTCAGTGGCCCTTTTGGCAAAGATGTGGAGATTAGAAATAACCATTACTAGTTCCCTTAAAAAAAAAAATTATTGTCTAATGAGTAAAAGGGCTCACCCTGAGTGCCTTGCAGCTGGGGGATGTGGTGGATGCAAAGGGACTGCTCTTGTTCAGAGCAGCCAAAGGATTGAGAAAGCTCTGTGCTTTCCACTCTGACACTAGTACATGCACTTGTCTTCCAGTTTCCATAAGGTCGTAGCTGAGACGGGCAGCGGAGCACGACAGCGGACATGGCTCAGGGGTTGTTCTTGAAACACAGGGTGGTTCAGCTTGGAAGCTGTAGTGTGTTTCTCCTTCCCTTGTTCTGGCCGTTCTTTGAGATCACTTGCAACCTGGAAATGGGACCAGCAGGTGAAATACTGGAGAAGGAGGGTAGGTATGGATTCCTGGGGGACAGAGGGGCTGTGGTCTCCTAATGGAGATGCTGTGTGCTGCAGTACATGGGATGCAGGCTGCGTGTGGCAGTAGCAGCAGCTGAAACTTCTGTCGCTGTTCTGCCCGCTCCTAGGTAGAGGTTTTGGGTCAGCAAGGTGTCCCTTATCAGCATGTCAGAGTACGGGTAGTGCCGTGCCCTCAGGATAAGTATCACACACAGGGCTGCTTTTACATTCTTTAACTCATTAACCTGAAGGCTGCCCTGTCAGACCTGTTTTTTTTCTATAATGGCAAGTTATATCTCAGTGAGGAACACCAGGCCGTTTGAGGTGGCGGGGAGGGGTGCAATGTGTGATGGGCCGGATGGGAGAGTTTGTTAGAGAGGTCTGCTGCCGGGGGCCTTACGTGAGCTCTGCCCGTACCCAGCAGTGTGTGCAGGTGCAGTCCCACCCATGGTAAAGTCTGCAGCCTTTCCCGTATAGATGTGTTCTGACCGTGCATTGAGCAGAGAAGATGCTTAGTCCTGTTTTGGAGGGGCAAAGAGGGGATTACGCTGTCTCTTCCAGCCACGCCAGGAGCACCAGGAGGTAGAGCAGAGCAGCCATTGCCTCCCCCTGAGCCAGCTGCTTCTGGCTATGGGTTTTGCTTTCTCAGAAATCACTTTGATAGGAAGGGTTTCTGAGGAGGGTGGAAATTAAAGCCATTTTCTGCGTTCCGGACTTAAAAATAACAAAGGAGCCATGATTTAGTTGTTCATTATGAAAATGGACTTAAAACCACTTCCTGGTTTTGTCTGGGTCTGTTTATATGGGCGTTGGGAACAAAGACCAGAATGACTCTCCCTGAAGCTACTTCTTAGTAGCAGGTTGCAGAGTGGATTTTGGTCTGTCTCCTGACTGTTCCCTGGTTTGGAGATGAGGCTCCTCACTCTTCTAATCTAAAGAGAGGTGCTGTTTACCCTTCGGTACCGTGTGGCTCTTTGGTCTCAGCCACCTACACAGACCTCGCAGTAGGTTTTGGCTATCAATTCCCAGACCAGCTCCATGGGGTTCTCCTCCTGTGCTGTCAGTTCTGCCACGTCCCCTGAATGCCACACCACTTCTTTGACTTCCCCTGGGTTTTTGAGACAAAAACTGATTTGCCACAGGCAAAATCACAGCTTCCAGGGCAAGCTGTATGACAGCAGGTGGGTATTTTGTGCACTAAAAGCTCTTTAGTACTGGCTGTGTGTCCTATGGTATATAATTTCATCAGTTCAGCTCTCTTACAGCCCTGCAGATATCTGACCCCTCTTTCATGTCTAGTAGCCCTATCTAGCTCTGCTGTGCAGGGCAGGGCGGATGGCACTTCTCCTAAAAACTGTCACAGCAGCTTATTTTGAACCGTTAATGGATGGGTGGCCCTCCTCCCCAGACTCGTAGACAAGGAAATCTTAAACGTGTGAAAACCATGTTGCACAGCTGGTCTTGCACGCTTTTGTCAGAGCACAGCGTGTTTAGGAGTGTGGTGGTTTAGCCCTGGTCACCACACAGTTTCCCACTCCCCAGAGGCATGGGGGAGAGAACTGGGAAGAAAGGAAACCTTGTGGGTTGACATGAAGCCAGTTTATTAGAATAGCAAAGGAAAATGACAATAATAACAGAATATAAGGATATTAAAATATATAAAATGAACAACGCATGCTTTCTTATCACCCAATGCCCCAACAGCTGATACAGCCCGTCCTGAGCAGCTATCACAGAAACAAAACCGAGCAGCAAGGCAGAGAGAGTAATGCTCCCCCACGGGCAACCCCCACGCATACTGAGCGTGATGTTTATGGCATGGAGCACTCTCCTTGGCCAGTTTGGGTCAATTATTCTCTCTGTATCCCTCTCAGCTTCCTGCACCTGTGCATCAGTGAGACCTGGAAAGCTGGACAGTGTGCTTGGGCTCATTAAAAACTCATAACATCAGGGTGTTTATCAACATTCTTCACATCAGAAATCCAAAACACACCGGCTACTGAGAGGAAAATTAACTCCATACCTGCTGAAGCCAGGAGAAGGAGGAACAGGGAGAGCCTTATCCTTGAGGAAATGAAAGATCTCCAACAGAGGCTGTACAGCTGGACTGGGACTGGCTTTTTGCAACAGCTTCCTGATAGCTCGTTGTCACTTCTTGTTTCTAGAGAGCTGCTGGGTTAACCTATGGCCTTTTTTCTTATGAATGTGGTATGAGCTGCTCAGAAGGAGCAGAGAAGTCTTTGCTCTGTTTTGTGTGGTGGTTTCTGACTACTTCAACACACTCATGGCTGTGAGAACCAAATACTGATCTGAGAAAGGTTTCTTTCTGAGTAGGCAGTCATGCCCAACATGATTTCTTGTGCCACTGCAAGACCTTAAGTTCTGCCTGGAAAATTAACTCTTTCAGGGTGGCGAATTATAGTTTTTTTTTTCTGGCTCTCTCTTATTTTGTGTTTGTTTGAACCAGTCAGGAAGCCATGAGTGCGGAAGGATGTGCAAACTTAGGGCTCCCAACAAAGATGACGGAAAGCACAGCACCCCTTGTCCCTTGCTGTCATTCAGATTTGCTTCTTATCTCTAATTTGTGTAGTATTGGTGGTTTTGTTGATTTAATCTCACAGTTACATGAAAAAAACCTCTTGCTTTATGGTCAGTTAGTTCTCAAAATGCTTGTTTCAATGTTGTTATGGATAAAGCTTCTGAGGTCTGTACGTTGCATTGGAGTACTTTGGTTTGCTGACTGGGATTGCATGATTTAAAGATGCTGGATGGACAGCCTTCGGGCAGAGTGTATCATCCTCTTACCTCCTTTTCTCCTCTCTATGATACAGTCCTCAGCAGACTGAATGTAAGCTTGAATAGAAAATTGTTTGACGCCTACAAGGGTAAGACAACTGTATCCCTTCCTGGAGTTAACTGTGGAGGACATTGTCATGTTTCTCCTTATTTCACTTTGGAAAGACTTTGGTGGCATAGGGATTATACTGGAGTCAGTGTCTTTCCACTTTTCCAATAAACAGCAAATCTTATTTACTGATCTGTTCACAGCTTTTGAATAAGTCTGTTGCACATTCAGTGACATATTTAGCCATCCACCTCGGAGCAATTTGAATACTGAAATCCTATTTTTTTCCCCCTAAAAAAATCCTACACTTTTCTCCTGTCTTTAAAATGTCTGAGGAAGAAGAACATAATTTGCCAAGCACCTTAGCAAGTAGTGTAAAAAGCATCATGAATGGGCTTGGGGTAAATGCTTGTCGTGTCAGAAAGGGAAAGGCCTTCTGGAAAACCCGAATCGAGCCTGTGCAGACACAAAATGTGAGAGCTCAGGTAGATGCATCCCTGATGAAGGAAAAACTATGAAAATGAATCAGATGAGAGGAAGTCTGGGCAAGGTTCTTCTCCTGGGATTGGAGAGCAGGTAGGTGAAGGGGAACACAGAAAGGGAAATCTTGCAGCTGCCATGATAACGCAGCTTTGAGGATGCTCTTGCATTGTGTCCGTGCTGAGCCCCATCAGCTGGGACCTTCCTTTGCTTTTCCCTGAGCCTGATCACTGGAGCATCTACTTCCAGCTGCAGCCTCCAAGCAGACAGCGTAGGGATAAGGAATGTTCCCGCTCCTCACCCTCATATTTACTTGGAATAGGGTGCTCCCTGCTGAGCCTACAGATGTCTTCCAGCATTGCAAAACTCCCCCCTGTAAATAGAAGGACAGGCAAGAAATGGCTGTGGCTAGCCACAGATAGTGGCTTTTTTTTTTTAAATCCTGTTTTCTTTTAGTATGTGTGAATTTGGCAGTCTGGACTATTTGTGAATGCCACAAACATTTGTTTTTAACACAAGCTCACTGTGAAATAGCTGTTAAACCAGTGCTGAGAGCCAGGGTGTCACACGAAAAAATGTAATGAAAAAATTACAGTTCTGGGATCTACTGAGAGAGTGGCTGCATCACCTTGTGTTTCATTCCGGAAAAGTGATGCGTACACAGCTTGACTGGCTGATGTCAATATTCAGCTTCTCCTCCAGAGCTCTAGAAGTCTTATACACGTGCTGGAGGTGATCCTCGGAGCCTGTCGTGGGCCCTACCTGTAGGAAGGGTACAAGGTAAGGGAAATAAGGAAGGCACTGTTTGAAGGAGCCTCCCACCAGCCCTCTGAGTCCCTGCAGATGAGAGAAACTGAAGCACAGCAGACCCCAGGTGTGTAAAGTACTGCAGAACAGGTCCTTGAAGCCTTCATGCCGTGGTCAGAGCTAATAAATAACACTTTCTCTATTAAAGGGCAAATGTAGAAGTGCCCCATTGAAAAATGAATACCTGTAGTGTCAATCTCAAAGTGCTCTGTGAAGGTCAACGAGCGTTGTTTTACCCGGGTAGCAAAGTCTGGGAATTGGGTTTCTTTGTACGGAGGGCTGTGCAGGCTCTTCGCCGTCTGGCCCTGGCTGCTCGTGCCGGGTTACGTGGTGGGCACAAAGTCAGTCAGACAGCAGAAGTGCTGCTGAAGCACATGTGTTTGGCAGAGTAGCTTGCAGCACTGATCCCTGTGTGATTTTTTTTTTTTTTAATTTTTTTTCCCCCCACAGCTTTCCAGCTGTGGACTCATGTGCAGCAGTGCGGAATTACCTTGTTTGTGTTATGTGCTCTGTGCTCCATGAGAAGTGAAAGTGAAAATCCAGTTGCTTTTTAAAGAAGGGAGAAGCCAGTGTTTGTCTTTCTCTGGGATCTGTCTGGCTCCTCCATCGCCTGTGCAGGGCTCGAAGAGGCGCTGAATGAACGGGGAGCTGGGAAGGCTGCTGGGGCGCACGGAGAAGGGAAGGGGCACGGAGGCTTCCTCGGATGCAAACAGCTTTTGAGGTACTGGCGCTGTATTCGTTAAGGTGTCCTGTCTTACAGCCAGTCTTTTCTCTTACAAATTGTTGCAGTTTCCTCTTTTTAAGTAGATGTTTCGAATCGGGCGCTAAGAAAGCCTGCGGCAGAAGGGAAATGAGTAGCACATTTCACATTTTCTCTGTAAGGAAGAATGTGTGTTACTTGTGCGCGTGATCTTGCCAAATAAACACCGTCACCTTTTACAGCCCTGACTGCAAACTCGCATGCCGTTCTGCGCAGCTTTCACCTTGCTCGTGTGAATGCAAAAACCCCGCAGCTTCATTGCGCGGTGCACTTATAGAAAAGTGTGAGTGACCACAGAAGCAACAGAATAAATCTTTTTACAACGTTTTCATCTTCACGTAATTCCCAAATAATTTTTTCCACATCTAATTACCCCCCCCCCCCCATAGCTCCTTAGCATCTTTTGCTAATATCTCCTTTTCCAAAATTGCCATCCTGTTGTATTTGCAAATAAAGGATCATTTGCCAGGAGGGTTGTGGTGGAAATCTTGGCAGCTCTCTTCCTTCGCAATGAGAAGTTGTCACCCATGCTGGAGCTGATTGTGTGTTATTTTCTCTGTGGCTACTGCTCTGCTTTATCATCTCCCATGACTTCATTTATTTATTTTAAATTGCAAAAGCTTGTTGAGTGATATTCAGCAGACCAAGGTGAAACCATTACTGAAAGTAAACCAAAAATTAGCTCTCACATAAATTCTACTCCTTTTCCAGCAAAGAACTTAGAGTAGAAAATAAAAATCTGTAGGATCTTCTGAAGTTCTTTGGTTTTTGTTTTGGTGCCTCTTTACTTCCTCCAACAGTATTTTCTTCAGAGGGAAGCACGTCTAAATCCCAAGGCAGCAGCCCTGCTCTCTGGCTGGGACATTGGGTGACCTCCCTGCCGCCGCTCTGCACTTGTCCCCATGGGGGTCCCCACTGCAGTGGCAGCCTCAGCTGAGCTGTGCTGGAGCAGGGGGTCCCTGAGCCTGAGGATGTGCACTGGAAAGGGAGGCAGCTGGTTTAAGTGTGCTGGAGGAGGAAAAAGCAGGTGTCTAACCAGAATATTCCAGCTCGTTGGCTTTTCACTTTGAGAGAGGACCTCTCCTCTGGTGGAAATGATGCTGTTGTGTTCATGACTGCCTTATGTTCTTGTCTTGGTGAACACTGGAGTTGTTTATTGTGTTGTGATTGCTATGACGTTATGGGAGAAGGAAAAGCAGGAGAGTTTCAGGTTGTGATTTTTACTCAAACAGTTCCTTTCAAAAACAAAACCAAAAGCCCTTGTTAGGGCTCTACAACTTTCCATTTCTGGGTAAATCCACTTCCTCCTGCCAGTGATCTCAGGTTGGCTTGTTTGTTGGGTCAGGTCTGACCTGGGGAAAGGCTCTTTAGCTGGGTGTGAATGATTGGTGCTTTGTGAAGGAGCTCCAGATCCTCTTGGTTGCTACTTTACTCATCTTCTACTTGCAGCTGGTCCTCTCTAAGGGCCTGACTTTGCTTTGTTACAGCTGTGTGGACAACTTCTGTAGCTCTGAAAAGTGGAGGTTTGTATTGCCTTGAAAAGAAAGGCAAGCAGGCAAAAAAACCTGATGAAAAAATATTTTTCTATTCAAAGAGCATGTTTCATTTTTGATGTAAGTGTTTTATTGTTGAAGTATGATGGCAGGTGGCCAAGACAGCTCTCGGAAACCTGCCAAAAAAGAGGATTGTAAGACCCAGTGGATGGGGGCAGAGATCTGGTGGACGTGTTCTGGCTCTTCAAAATTAAGAGAAGGTGGGGAGTGGGTGTAACTGGTTCGTAGGATTCCTATGCACAAACTTCACCCAGCATATGATATTTGAAAGCACAACAGTATTTATTGCTCTGTTATAGCCTTGCATAAGCAGTTACAGCTCCTAGCACAAGCAGTTACCAGCGTATTGTTTTCCCTTTGTGAGAGTCTCACCACCCCAACTAAGCTGGAGACACTGCCGAGCAGGAGGATGATGATCAGCGGGGTCAGAGCAGAGAAGGGAGGCAGGCGCAGCACCTTCAGGGCCTCCCCTGTTGTTCGTAGAGTGAGCGCTGGGTTCTTTCTCTCTCCCTCCGCTCCGAGCCGCCTCTGTTTATCCCCTCAGCAGATTCAGTGGCAGAGTACTGACCCGGTGTCGGTCCACGCGGGGCCAGCGCATGCAGCAAGGCTGCCAAGTACGTGTCCCGCTGGCTAACAGCGGTTCCCAGATAGCAGCAACATCCTACTCAATAACAGCCCTCCTGGCCCCCTCTCCAAGGTCACGTTCTCACAGCTGTGTGCAGCTTGTAATTTCCCACTGTGGCCCTACACGGACCAGCACTGAAATCCCTCACACAGTGGGAAGGAATGTCACCAGAGAGAAGAGGAAGGGAGATGTCCTTTGAGTAGAATGAGATGAGGCAAGAAGACTACAAAAGAGAAGAGAAGTCAGAATGAATGAGGACAGTCACTCAGGCTGAAAACTACTGGGGAAAAAAAAAACCCAAACAGTTATTGTCCTTAACCTCTGGGCAAATAACTGCCAGATGTGCTGCAGCTGGTCTGTGAGGACTACATCATGCTGCTGAACACACTCTGCGGAGGACAAGGAGGTGTATATACAGGCAGAAATCCAGGCTGGGCAGAGAATGGATCGAGAGCAGCCCTGAGAAGAGGGACTTGGTGGTGCTGGTGGACGAGAAGCTCAACATGAGCCAGCAATGCGCCCTTGTGCCCAGAAAGCCAACGGCATCCTGGGCTGCATCAAGAGAAGCGTGGCCAGCAGTCGAGGGAGGGGATTCTCCCCCTCTGCTCCGCTCTGGTGAGACCCCACCTGCAGCGCTGCGTCCAGCTCTGGAGCCCCCAACATCAGGAGGACGTGGAGCTGTTGGAGAGGGTCCAGAGGAGGCCACGCAGATGCTGAGAGGGCTGGAGCAGCTCTGCTGTGAGGCCAGGCTGGGAGAGCTGGGGCTGTTCAGCCTGGAGAAGAGGAGGCTCCGGGGAGACCTGAGAGCGGCTCCCAGTGCCTAAAGGGGGGTGCAGGAAAGATGGGGAGAAACTCTTCAGCAGGGCCTGGTGTGACAGGACATGGGTTTAAAATAGAGGGAGGCAGATTCAGACTGGACATAAGGAAGAAATTTTTTACTCTGAGGGTGGTGGAGCACTGTCCCAGGTTGCCCAGAGAGGTGGTGGATGCCCCATCCCTGGAAACATTCCAGGCCAGGTTGGCCGGGGCTCTGAGCAACCTGATGTGGTTGGAGATGTCCCTGCTCCTGGCAGGGGGTTGGACTGGGTGGGCTTTAATGCTCCCTTCCCACCCAAACCATTCTATGATAATACTCTGGAGGTATTTAAAAGACATGTAGATGTGGCACTTAGAGACATAGTTTAGTGGCAGTGTTAGGTTAAGGGTTGGACTTGATTTTAAGGGTCTCTTCTAGCCTAAATAATTCTGTGATTCTAAGGCTGACGGCAGTCCCTTGGCACTCTGCTCACCTGGAGAGGAGTGGAGGAAAGACATTGTTAGCTGGTGCTTTGCTAACAGGGTAAAGTGATGTGTGAAATAGTCCTGATTGATCTGTTTTTGAAAAAAACCCACGCACCCAAAATAAAAAATATAGGAACTATTTTTAGATGTATGGAAAGAGGATAAGAAAAGATGGTGTGCTCATTTGATGCTCTGAGTGGTGTTATACTTGGTGAGGCATGAAGAAATTCTTGCAAGATGGTATAGGTGAGAAGGAGCACTGTGCATAAAATGGAAGAATTGGTCCCTTGTGTGGTGTGAAGTGGGAGTGGAGGGATCACACCTTTGTGGGTGCACATGGAGCAGCTCCAGGACCTCTGCTCCATCCGGTATCTACTGGGCTTGGGCCCTGCGTGGGGTGTTGAGAATTTGGGCCACTGTGGAGGGGCCTCAAATTTTATTCCACACGAAATTTTGCAGATGGTCTCAAAGATTGCCTCCTGTCAGCAGCTGGAACGGGCTCCCTTGGCGAGTTGTGTTCCTCTTGTCTCATCTATTTCTGGGAATCGGACTGGGACTCTCAGCAGCTCTAGACTAGCACGGATCATGAGAGCCGTGTAATTGTGAACTTCCGCTGAAGAGTTAATGCATTTGGAAACTTCCTCAAGGCACTTCTCAGATAGTGACATACCAAAAAAAAAAAGTTGTTTTAATGAAAGCTCTGAAGGAAAAGCTCTGAAGGCCAAAGCAGTCTGTGTTTTCCAGAGCTAGACTAGTGAGAAAAGTTAGGTGAATTTTCCAGATTTTTTTTTTTCTCCTTTGGAAAGTGAAACTAAAACATATTTCACAAATTCATGACAGTTTCATTGAAATGATTGAAGCTGAATTTCTGACTAAACCTAAGGCATTTTTTGAAAAGAAATACTAATTTTTTTTTGTTTGTTTGTTTAATTTGAGCAGATGTTTTCCATCAAGTCTTCTAAATTAAAAAGATAATTCAATTTGACAGCAAATATTTCATCTTTGGTCAAGCAAAACACTCATTCAGCTCAAAACATCTTCCTTGTCTATTTTTTTGTGTGTTTTGGACGTGACAGTGAGTCAAGATGTTATTTGTTGCATGTACTGCAGAGTGATGTGTGCAGGGCCACTGCTTTGAGGATTCTGGAGGACCTGGGCATGGAGCCTCCTGCCCAACAGCCTGAGGAGGGATTTCCCTTTCCCTGCAGAAAGACCATGCGTCTTCTGCTGCTGTGATTGCCCAGAGATGGAAAGGAGTGAGAGTCTGGCATGTGAAAAGCCATCTCAGAGTGCAGTAGCAGCTGAGCAGTATGAATGTTTCTTCGCCTGTATTCCAGCTATCTTGGCTAGAAGCAGCTTTGTAGCACTTGGCTTGGAAGTTGTTTTCTTTTTGACTGGAGAAAGATAATAAGAAAGAGATAATGTATGCTGAATGCTGCATGTTGTGTGCAAACAGGGAGATGAGGGAGGGAGGAGCCTGGTGAGCCTGTCCTGGGATCGTGGAGGTTCGAGGAGAGAGCATCCAACACTGCTGGAGCTGAGCGCCCGGGGCAGCCCGATGGACTCTCCCCACTTCAAGCAGTTATGTGTCCTGCTTCTGACTGTTGCAGCTCCCCATCCAAGTGAGTCTTCTCATTTGATCTCATTGCTTTTCACTGCATGTCAGTAGCTAAAAACTTTGAAACTGATATTAGAAAGCTCAGTTGTGTCCAGTTAAAACTAAGACCACAAAACTACTAAGGTGAGAAAAGAAATTAAGAAGGCAAAGGTTGGTTCATTTGACCTGTTACAATTGCTGAACCTGGGAGGGGTGACTTTTTGGATCTGTCTGAAGCCAGATGGGGCAAGTCCCCTTCAAACGACTGGCTCTTTACCAGAGCAGTCGGAAAGAGTAAACCCCCTTTGTCAGCTCTCAGCCCTAGCATGCTCCGGCCAGGCTGCTGGTGTGTTTTGGCTTGGCTGTAAAGCTGTTGCCCGCAGGAATGCTGGACTGAATCAGTGGCGGTGACCTGGGACACTGCGTCCAGCTGCATGTAGTCTGGCAGCTCAGCTGTTAACTTCATTTGTCCTGGGGTTTGGGTGTCTGCTGGAGATATACCTGATAGGATTGTGCCAAGGAGTTTTGGAAGGAAAGAAAATAAGAATGGATGGCTCACCACCAAAACTCATCCCATTCTCTAACACTAAAAGTCTGGGGAGAGAACTGGTAGAAAATAATTTTTCTTTGTTTTCTCATTTAGATATTGCCCTGCCTAGTGGCTACCCTGCTGAGGGAACACAAGGCTCTTCCTTTGGCAAAATAAATGTGTCCGTCTACCACTGTAAAGGCTGTAAGAGCAACATATGTGAATCATCCAGTTACACAGGCTTTGAAAAAATTCTTGAAATACAAGAGGAGAAGGTGATACTTTCAAGTAAAATAATTCAGTTGGCGAACAATGAAACGCACATCATTATGTGCCTTCATCAAGAAAATACTTTTCCTGAAGGAATTTATGGCATCGTCTGGGAGAAAGCCACGGGAATAGGAGAATCATGTGGCATCGTGAATTCTGGAGGTATGCTCTACTGGGAGCCTGGCCATCAGTGTATGGAAAACGTGTTTCTGGTTATGCAACTGAACTGTTGTATATTTGGGCAGACAGTGAGGTTAAAGAGTAAATTAACTTGTCAAAATGAGTTTATTTTGTGAATAAGTGTTATTAAGTCGTTCACAAAAATAAATTAAATTCTGTTAAGTCAAACACTACTTAAAACTACCCTAGTAGAGATTCAGATAAATTTGTTATTCTGATCCTGAAGAGCCATTCTGTGCTGCTCTTCTCTACAATTCAGTAAATAACCAGGAAAGCCTTCCAGCTTTCTCATAATACTGTCAAACTCAGAGGGAAAAATGCCTGTCAGTACATGTAGCAAGTGGCTCCAAGAGGGCAAATCTTCATGATGGATCAAGTTGCAGTGGTGTAACTTAGTTCAACTCCATCCAAGTCAATGACATTTCACCAGCTAACATCCAACTGAATATATATTTGGCTTTGCCCTCCTGGCTGTGGATGATTCTCTGAGAGCAGCTTTCATCACCCCTCTTGTTAGACTTAGAGCAGCATTTCTAATCTTGTTGCTGACAAAAGAAAACAAGAAAAAATCCTCAACCTACATATGCTTTTGTTCAGCCTAACAATTTCTTGTGTATTTAATTTCTGACCACTGTAAACCATTTCTCTCCTGAATTTATGCTTACCGCTGCAAAATATCTACATGCTGTTACCACTGTGTAAAGCCTGAACGACACCGAAATGTCCATAGTGAAAACTGGAAATAGCTGTAGACATAGATGTCTGGAGGGGTTACCCTTGAGACGGCAACAGGTGGATGTGCTGAGTGTGGGATGTGTAGGTAGGAAGGAGTTTTCAAAATAATGGCGTTTACATTTCCCACTTCTTAGAAGAGGAATAAGTTATATAATGGCACAGCAGCATCCAGACTAGGCGGGAGATGCACACTGGGGTCTCTGAGATTTATACAGCTGCTGGTCTTGCTTGTTCCTCGTCTTTGGTTCATGTGGGTAAATGGAAGGTGCAAAATGTTGTCATAATTATTATTTGAATAGCATTTAAATGCAAAAAGGTAATAAGCTTTTTACAAATGTTTTGGTGTTCTTAATTACGCATGAAAACTTGTTTTACCTTCTTCAAATGTGAAGATTTCCATTACTGGTTCATAGAACAGTTCATCAGCTTTAGTGAGAAGAAAATCTAAATGATGACTGGTTGATTTGAACAGTTGGTGAATTAAATATGACTCTGGCAATCTCAATTTTTTTTTTTGGTACATGAAGGATCTACTTTTTTAACATATTAACCCCTTTAACCATTGACTGAAGATCTTATAAATGACACATTTATTAATAAAACTTTTATCTTTCAGCTTCCTCAGAAAATGTGAGGGGTAACATCACGAATACTTGCTGTGCAGCAGAGATAAACCTCTCAGTGACCAAACTCCCCCTGAAGTGCTACACTAAAATGCCAGATGAGAAAACTGGAAAATCAACGGCCGACATCACTGAGGAGGGAAATCCAGGTTAATCTCTTTGTGTGTTTGCTTGCCCTTTGCTTTGAGAGAGTTTTACCCATGCAGCCCAGATGTGAACAGAATTTTATATGGAGGGGGGTGCATGTACTGTACCTTCATACCTTGGACCCACACATGCTGTAGCCAGCCAAGCTCAGACTTTCCCCTAGCCAGCGCAAGTGCCAAGTCCTGGAAATATATAGGTACAGGTTCCATAACTGTAGCTATATAGCTGTAGACACGGGGATGCTGAGAGAAGGCAGTACGTAATGGGTGGGCAACAAGTCTCCAAGAATTCCACTTCCCAGTACATTATAAATGAGACTTTACCTCCAGTCTAAGAGGAGTGTTTGTCACACACAGTTATTTTTATATCCACTTTTTTTTTCACTGTAGACATCCCTGTCATCTTCCTTAGGTTGTGGACAAACAAGACTGTCTTTGCTTGAGTCAAGTAAGGGCTATTTATCCTTTTCTGGGAGAGTCCTCAGTAGGGGTATGGCTCTTCACTTTTTGCTGTGTTGTTTGGGACTTTTTGAGATTTTTCTTCGGTAATTTTTGAATTTGTGCTAGACGATTCTATTATTTCTCTTCCAAATTGGACCAGTATCAAAATAACCTTTCTAGATCTTTGTATGTTTAAATTCCTGTGCATTGAGGTATTTAAAAAATGGTCAAAGTGGATTTCCTTAGTGGCCTTTGAACCCTTCATTAAGGATATATTACCTATCGGAATGTCTTGTCCTTACCAGATCCTTGTTTCTGAAATGTACACTATTCAGACACCATGATCCTGCTCTCAAAAACATTCTTCCAGCTTTTATTTTCTGCTTACTGCATGTCTAGTTCTAGCAGAAAAACTGGCTAAAAATAGTAAGGTCACTAGAAGACTTTCTAGAACTATTGACAGTCTTCCATTTTCAGGATAAAAGGTCTCTCGCCTCTTGTTGTGGTTATTTCAGATGAGATAGATATTCAAAGGAATCTGTTGTGGTGGAGAGTCCAGGATTAGCTTCAAACACTGATAGTCATTTTTTTGGTTACAGGTATCTTCATCAAGATATCCTAAACCAGAGGCTACTCTCTCGTTCATCAGTTCCCTCTCTCATTATCAGCTTTTGCAGGGTACATTGCAGAAGCACAAGGCACAATTCTTCCTAGCTGGTGCTTGTGAGGCGGGTTTATTTCTTGGCACACCTGTTTGATTCACTTGGACTCTTTAATTTTCTACTCTGCAGATAATCCTCAATTTTTGATCAGCAAAAAGAGCAGCCTTGGCTTCCTGATCCCACTACTGATGTTGGTGGTCTGTGTAGTAGTGCTGACCATGTATTATGTTCGACGGAAACAAAATGGTCAAGGTACGGTCTGACAAAACGTTATATTTCCTATGGGTAACATGCCTTACAGGCTGTGCTGGTAGTCGAAAAAGCGTACAGGGTTTTGTTTCTGGATCTCATTTCCATAATGCGGTTTGTGAGGTGGCTAAGTAATAGGCTGGGCTAACAGCTCATATGAACTCCACCTCTGCATTTCGTGCCATGGCATTGTCCCTAGTCAGCTTTTTATTTTTTATTATGAAAAATAAGCACAGAATAAATTTCCTCGCTGCTACAGTGGTACAGCCAAGTACTGTGCAATCCCACACTCAGTGGGATCCAGTTCCTTGGAATAGTCCAGGCTGTAAGACTGCAGAGACATATCCCAGCCCAGGAGACTGCTGAACAACCGCCGCAGAGGTGGATGGTCCCCACTCACAGCTCTGCCCACTAAAAAGCAAGTTTTAATTTAAGAAAGAATATTTTCCTAAATACATCCAAGGAGGAAGTTTGTTTTGCAAACTAATATACATGGAAAGGGCTGGGATAGACTTATGGAATAAATAGGGAGCCATGTATATAAAATCTTCTGGAAATATCGCTTCCTTGGTATCGCTCTCTGCAATTCCCTCCTCCTTGACAGCCCGGTGCAGTGTTCTTAAAGTCTGATAATATTAAGCCACCTCTTAACTTCAGAAATAGTTGTACTACAACAGAATATAGAACTTTGAGTGGAACTGTGCTGTCACGTGGCAGAGTATCACACCTGCCATGTGTGGTGGGGATTTGTGGACAAAACACTCTCTAGAATGGAGAGAAATAGCTGTCTTGAGAAGATGATTCATCTCACCTTAAAGTGGTTCTGAGATGAAACAGATGAATTACCATGCGAAGCTGCCAGTTTCTCTCTGGTAACTCTGAAGGAGACCCATGTTAACAAGCAGAGATGTTTGAACACCTACAGTTAGATAAAACACAAAGCTGCCTCTGAAAAATGAGCTGCACAAGTGGTTGCAAAACTCAGTAGAAACAGCACAACAGTAGTCTCACTGCAGCTGTGTAATTAAGACACATTCATAGATATATTGGTGTGAGAAGTAAAAAAAATCCCCATCAGTGGCTCTCCTGAGGTCCTGCCCTGTGGTGTACTGCTCGGGGATGGTTTGGGTCTGTCCTGGAGCCCCTCTACAGCAAAGGCTGATGGGCCACAGCAGCCAGGGCAGCGTTTCCACAAAGGCGCCATGAGCTGGATGGGCAGTGAAGCTGTAATCCTTTCACCTTTCAGAGCAAGAGTAGTCCAGTAGCAGATGGGACATCATAGCTGCCCTGAGGACTTCACGCTCCAGATCTCCAAGCCTCAGTACAAGCAGTTGGATTATAATTCTAATTTGAAGCAATCTGTGCCTTTTGTGGCCTCACAGATATTTTTCTTTCAATTCTGCAACTGTTAGAAAAACCAGAGGAGCTCCTGACATGGAAAACCTCACACCTCTTTGGAAAAAAAATCTATAAATGAGAAAACCAGGCCTCTATGCCAGCGGCATATTCCTCAGCGATGATGCACAGCGCTCAGCTGAAGAAACAGCACTCATTTTATACGAGACCTTGTGGTAGTTTTCACAGATGTACCTTCACCAAATCCATGTGTTCACTGAGGACTGTGATTGCCACAGTCATCCAGCTCCAGGTGCTCACGAGCAACATGAGAAGCTCCGTGGATCTCCCATCCTCTCCTGGTTCTTCGCTGAGGACAGCAGTCATTGCAAGATGTGGGGCTGGCTCAGCAGCACAGGTTTAAACTGGCTGAATTCTTTCAACAGTTTTCATGATTAAAACTATCAGTTCATCTGAAACTCTTCAGAGAACAGTATGTGTGCTCAGGAAGGATGTGCTGAACCCTGAGGCAGATGCTCTCTGCATGTCTTCCATTTTGTAATGCAATAGCACAGCCATAGTTCTTTTTTTTTTAAACTCCCAGGTGGTCTCTAGATCCAGAAAAGCACTTTGTATGGGTGAGTGCTTTGTTAAGTTAGAGGGGTTTGGCCTTTTGAGCAGACATTTGATTCTGCATCCATCTGTGGGTTGAGGGCATCTCCTCTGCGTGCTTGCTGCTGTGCAAGGGTGGACGAGAGGGCTCTATCCAGCTCCCTTCGAAATGGCATTGCGCCACTTCCCAGGATGAACAGAGGTATTATATCAATCTCCCTGACAAACTAGGTCATAAAACTGGCAATCTTAGTGTGGGACACAGTAACTGCAGTGGACAGGAAAGCATATTAATGTACCTGCTCTGTTTCCTTACTGGAAAAGACTGCAACATTTCTGCATCTGAAGACAGGTTTGGGTATCCTGCATGTCAACAGTCTGTGACTGCAGCACTTCAGGGATCCCCAGCTGATAGTTTGCAGGTGGCACGTCAAATGATTTATCATTCATACTTGATTTGAAGAAATCCTCCAAAGTTTGCATTAGATGTAAAGTAATATCAGGCTTTGGAGCAAAAATCAGTCATCAGCAGCACAATTGCAAAAGTGGATCCATTAAACGGGATGAATATTTGCTGAATCATTTTTGTATGGTTGAATTACCTGTAAACATGTAGCTGAAACTTTCAGCAGGAAATATCAAAGGGTGTATGATGCTGTGGGACTTGTGAAATTTGCTACAATCAAATCTAAAGGGAAAAGTCCATCATGAAAGACAGCCAAAAATGTTATTAAATTATTTTAGAAATACAGAAAAGCCTCTGAGCTTACATTTGGCTCTTGTTTGGCATAGGAGACTAGTGCTGTTATGGCATTATTATTATTTTTTTTTCTTTATTTTGTTTTTCTTCCCCCTCCCCAGTGAGGGCTTTACACTCATGGAGATCTAAGACAGCTGTTTCTCTCAGCTGATATGTTGAATTTTGTCTTTTCCATTTTAATGTGGTGGAATGCAGTCAAAACTTCGTTAAGGGATGGCAATCCCCAGCGATTCAAAGGCTTTTAGGTATTTACTGAGTATCTCATTTTGACTGGTCCCGTTGTGAACTTTGTTATATCATGATGAATGTTGTAATATGTTTATTCACTAAGCCAAAGCTAAGGTTACCTGTAAAGAGTCCAGACTGTGCAAGGATTTAGGGGAGAAGGAAAAAGACTTTTCCTTTTCCTACACTGCCTTAGCACAATTGCAGTTCCTGGTTTGTTTTTTTTTTTTCCCAGAACGGGACGTCTGTAAGCTTTAAATAGAGTAGAGCATTGTTTGAAAGGAGAGAGGAAGACGTTTGTTTGGGATAAAAGCCATCTATTTTTGAGGCAATAAAATGTCTGCTGCTATAGCCTGGGAACAGAGCACTTGGATCGGGCATGGACCTTTTGCTCTTTGACCCCACTGGTGTTGCTTTTGGTTCTCTTTCTCTGTTAGAAGTCACTGCTGTGGGCGCCTTTGAGGAAGCGCCACATGCTCCAGTTTGTGCAATCAAGCTGGATGCTGTGCTCCTGGAGACTCCCAGGGATGTACCCGTTGTTTTCCTACACCTACAAAAATACTGTCTTAAAACTGAAAGCCATGGCAGTTCACACAAGTGTGGTCTTTTAATGAGAAAAACAAATGTATCTATGTATATGTGTGGAGAAATCTGTGTGTATAGCGTTCAAATCAATGTCTGGCACTGTGTTTTCGGTATAAAAGCTTCACTTTGCTCCTCCTGAGTTATGTTGTGGTGGTAGATGCCAATCAGCTGACATCTCAGGAAAAACTAATAAATAGCTTTGGAAATCTACAGTATTTAATCTAAGCAACTGGATTGTGTTTATTTGCAATATACAAATAGAGGCAAATATTTCTTTATGAACTAGAAAATGACCAAAGATACTAAGCAGTCTGAATCACCAGATGCCATAATTTGAGAGCTCTCATTTCATTTTAATGATTTTTTTTTTCATTTTGTGTTATTGTACTCATCACAATAAAACATCAACTTAAAAAGTGGCTATTTGTTAGGTGACCCTGGGTTGATCATATTGTTATTTGGTATGTTCATCTCCTTAACCATCACAGAATTCCCAAGCTTATAATCCAGTAGCGTTGTCATGATTCACTTCTTAAACATTGCAAAAGCACAGGCAGGGAATAAGAGATCTCTCCTGGCATCTCCTTTTGTATCCAGCAGCGAGCCTTTGGGGGGCTAAGTGGAAGCTCATTTCACAACCTGCCTGAGCTCCACTTTCTTTACAATAATTGATGGAATTTCTAAGCTTTCAAGCATTGAGGAAACTCTTTGGGAGCACCCCCTCTCCCTGTGTATTCACACAGAGATCAGTGCCTGCAAGAAGAGTTTTTCATCAAGCCAGGGAGGGAGCAGGAGCTACATGTGAATTGTAGCTGAGATTCCCTTTAGCTGGTGGTGAGCAGCTCTTGTGTACCACAGCCTCTACACAATGTCATACTAAATGTGAAGCCAGGAGGCAGGTGAGAGGAACATACCATGCTGTTGCTTGGAATTATGCACATTATCATGGCCAAGATGCAGATCAAACCTGCAGTTTTGGCAGCAGGCTTTGTATAATAAATTAAGGTTTACCTGAAGTAATGGAGCATCTCTCATCCACTTGCTCCTCACAAAGCCAAGACTTTTGCATTTGCAGCCACCAACCAGGCAGCCTGCTGAGCCTGTGGGAACGCTCACAGACTGAATTGATTGTACCGAGCGCCTACGTTTCCACTAAGGCCACAACAGGAAGATAATTGCCTGACTTTGGCACTGTAAAGAGCAACTGTGAGCCTACCTTTTCTCAGCTGACTGTAAAGCAAAGGTAGGTGCTTACCACAGAGACTATTTCTAATTCTGCCCTCGAGGTTGGGGGTTGTTCAGTAGTAGGAAACCATGGGCGTTGCAAGTGTGAAGTCAAAACGAAGATACACCTCTCAAAGAAATCTCTTTTCTCCCTCTGTCAAATTCTTTGTTACACTAAGGCAAAAGAAGTAAGCTGGTAACTTCTGTTAGTAGACAACTGATGTAGCTGGAAGAAAACAGGCCAACTTGTGGCATACAACCCTTTCTTCAGGTCTTTAATTCATAAAGAACAACTCCAAAGACCTTTGAAAATGCTGTGGATATCAAATCTCCCAGCTGCATGTCTTTTTCTTCTGCTTCTCCCGTGCTTCCCTGGCCAGAATGGTACGTACAACATAGATGCTCTTACATTTCACGTATCAATATTTTCTTTCCTTTCTCTTTTTCTCCCTTAGTCTATTGTCTCAAACGGGTTCCTAGCAAGTTCACCATTAACAAAATCAGATGCAACTTTGATAAACATTCTCTGAAATGACAGAATGGGTTTTTAGAAAAAAAAAAAAAAAAGAAAAATTATTGTGCTCAGAACTTTTCTACACAGAAATCACACTCTGTAGAAAGAGTGTCAGTTGTCTTCTGCGTAATTCAACATGAACTGTATCTGTATCTTTAAGGCTGACATGAATATGAAAAATGAAATTGAATATTGATATTTACTAGGGATATAATTATTGAAAGTGTAATAAAACCTTACTCTAAATACCTATTGCTGAATATTGTTGTAGCTATTGAGAGTAAAAGCTGGAGGCACACTTGAAGAAAAGTGTGAATCTCTGAGGAAAGAGATGTCTCCGAACAGTCAGCCCTTTATTCCCCCATGACCATTGGCAATAACTAGAAAGGATGGTGACTTGAGAAAAAAATATTTTCCATAAATTGGAGAATGGAAAAATATTTTCCGTAACTTGATATATCTAAAAGGAAGATGCAGTGAAGCTGGTAGGAGTATTTATTTTGAGTGTTTTTGTGATTCTTCAGTTAGTGGCTGTTACGGAGTCAATACTGATTTCTGCAAATATAGTTTAACTCTTGAACTTCTATCCTGATCTTTTGGAGAAAACAATTGATGGGCTGTGGCTGCTTCTCATTAGCTGCTTGAGTTCTTAGAACACATAAGTGTGGGTTAGCTTAGAAATACTGATTTTAGGCTGATGCCAATGAATTTCCTGGGCTTTCCTTCCCTGCTTCTAGAGGCTGAGTGCTCTGTGCTTCTCCATCTTCTTTCTATACTATGTTTGTCCTAGATATGCAATACTCTATACTGAATTTTTCTTCCCTTGCTTGTAATGTGATTTATTTTAGGTGTTCCCCATTTTATACCTCTATTCCTTGCTACTCATTACATAAGTACTTACTGTTCAGTTTCTTTTCACTTTGAGTTTGGCAGAGAACTCAGAGGGTCTCATTATATATTTTTATGCCTTTGTTTCCTAGTATAGGCTGCAGTTACACCACTGCAGTTCTCTTCTGAAGAGGCTACATTATCCATTTTCTTGATATTGCTAAAACCTCCTTTTTAAAAAAGTCTGTATTCTTTTTTTTTTCCATTCTCTGCCATTTTTTTGATCCCTTTGAATTCCAGATTTCGATCCTCAACCAGCTCCAATTATGGGGCTGAGTTCCATGAAGCTTGTGTTTTGAGAACTAATAGGAATATGCAGGGCAGACTGAACTTTTTGTATGAGTGACAGAAGCCACTTTTTTTGCCAAGGCCTTTTAAGCTTTGGGGAGGCGTTGAATTGCACAGGTCAATGGGAATAAAAGGCACCATAGGTTTCAGGACAGCCAAGAGATGATTTATGCAGGATAGCAAGACTAAGGTCCAATCTTACAGAGCTGTTCTGTTGATGGAGTGGTGATTTTTGAAAACTATTTTGATAACAGATCAAGAACTCTGATATTATAATTTCAATTGCATTTCTTATTTTTAGGTGAAGAAAATGAACAGTCAACAGACATTATCAGTGTTTGGGAAGGAGACTCCATCAGCATAACTTGCTCAATTAAAAGTTCAGAACATGAACTGGGAATGTACTTGACAGCTACCATACGGCTGGTCAATGTGATATATGTTTCCAAGCAGAATACTTCATATATCCTTCCTGCTTTGGCTAATCGCATCAACTATTCAGAGAAAGGAGGGGATCTCAGGATAACCCTGCACAATGTACGGGAATCTGATTCCAATATCTACCTGTGCACTAAGTTTGTTAAACACAAAGGCCATCACGCAAAGCTGAATGGGACGACAACCATAGTATTGGTGAAAGGTACTGCAATTCCCCCTTTCATGTCATGAATTAATAAATACTGATATGTATTTTAAATCAAAGGCTGGAAGAAAGCACGATGGGAGGGAGAGTCTGACAGGGCTTTACTCATGTCTGCTCCGGTGATGAACTGATTTGAAGGAAGGTGTGGGACTGTTCCCTGAAAAGATGAAGAAAACACGTTAGATAGAACAGTACCAAGAAAACCCCTGGTACATCGCTTCATGACTAACTTAATTCTAGCTACAGCTTTTCACATGATTCACAGGATGCTGCAGCAGTTTGGAAACAGTGAGGGCTCTTTCCAAAACAGTCAAATCTTTATCAATAACTAGCAACGCAATGAGCCTCTTTTTGTAGTGGTTTTTGCAAATCTCTCTCTCTTTTTTTTTTCCTATTTAATCTTAAATGACAAATTGATAATAATTGGGAAACGGATGCTAGGCAGGGTTTGCAAGTTGGGCATCAGTGGATAAAGTGATGTGGGGTTTTTTTCTCTTAACAAACAGTTGATGAACAGGCAGAGTTGCTCCTTTTGGCAGTCATTTCTGTTTATGGGAAGAATAATTTTTCTGTCTTTTTTTTTTTTTTTTATAAGAAGATGGTTGAGTTCACAATATTCTTTGGCAGCTTATTCCTCTATGTACCTACCCTTCTGATGAGACCATCTAACCTGAAACATCTTTACCAAAAATTACAGTTTTCTTCCTTTCCTGTCCCCAAGGCATGCAAAACCTCATTGATAGCTGGGTCAGTAATGGTCATTTATAGCTACGAAGACTTATCATGTCTTTTCTTAGGCTTCTCTTTTCAAACTTCTTTACTGTCTTTTCTCAAATGAATTCCATCTTGTTATGTACGTTTCTCCAAATTATTTTATTAAATTACCTTATAACTCCGACTCTGATCCTCTTCTCTGAAATGCTTGCAGCCTTCCCAGGATTATCTTTTGTACAAATGTGAAAAGCTCTGTCTTCATTCCCTCATTCATGTTAATGATAATATCAAAAGGAACAGGGCCTGTTCTCAGAGGAGCTCAGTGAAATGTCTTCCCAGCTGGACAGCAAGCAGGTAATAACTACTTTTTGAAGACCATTTCCAACACTGATGGCACCTGCGTTGTGTGATTTCCTGCAGACCAATAGTTCCCAGATCTTTCCATGGCTTAATCTCGCTTGAGAAAGCAAGCAATGATCCATGTCTCAAGGACAAACTGATGAAGCTGTATTCCTTTAGAAGAGTTCAGTATATGTATTTTTTTGGCAGGTGGAGCCAGATAAACCTGTTTGGTCAGTCCTGCTTTCTGATCCTGGGGCAGGAAAACGTGCCAGGGTGTACTGACATGTATCTTTCTTCTCAAGGCGCCCATAAAGTTAGCCTTTTCAAAAAATCATTTAATCTAAATTTCTATGATCTATTCTTTCTGTCTTTGACGTCTGCATTTGCTTTCCAGTGAAAATGCACTGTCTTAAGTATGTGGCAGCCATTAATCTCTCTTGTTTTTAGGAAAAACCAATGGTGTGGTTGAACAGTCACCACTCTATGCGAACCCTCAGCAGGGTCAGTCTGTCACCATCACCTGTGCATTGAAAGGCTCACATGGAGATGATGGGATCTTCTTGCTCAAGACTCACGTGCAACCAGAGAGAGTGTTACATGTTTCAAGTCAGAATGCTTCAACTATTTCTCCTGCGTTTGCTAACCGCTTGGAGTATTCCAAGGAAGAAAAGAGAATAGTGATAACTCTACATAACCTACAGAAAAACGACAGTGGTATATATGTTTGTGCTGGGGTGGTGAAAAATGCCACTTTCCTCTCTGCGAACAGAAATGGCACCATGATGCTGGTTAAAGGTACAATCCTCTTGCTTGTTTAATCATAAATAACTATAGGCATATGCTAAAACAAAAGGTGGGCTAAAAGCTTGCAGACCTTCAGTCAGGACAGGTAGAGCACTAATCCACGGCTAGACTTCTGTTGTCTGGGAAAGTTTGGAGAGGGTAGTCAGCTGCCTCTGCACTGTGTTGTACTGGGGCACAGACACAGGCACCGTGTTTCCACCTGCCTTGTGCAACCAGAGGGGAATTCTAAAAGAGAAAACTTTAAAAAAAAAAAAAAAAAAAAGGTCAAAAATCAGACAACAAACACTTCAGTGCATCTCTGAGTAATCTGAGAGTTTTAGGAAATCAATCAGTACTTTTAGCATCAGTTCTTTGACCTTAATGTGACATAAATGTTTTTTAGAAACCATTCCCTATAGTCTTTGTGTTTAAAAATAGGCAACGATGGGGAGTGCAGAACAAGTCCTCAGGCGTTCACTTAAAGCACTACAGATAGTAACAGACATGATCTCACACACCGTTATTATACACAGCACACCATGAGCATATGTTCCAAAGACAGTTTTTTGGGTTTTTTTTCCTGCAGGATGATGTTGTAACGATTTGCTAAGATGAAGAAAAAAACCTGCGATAGAGTGCTTGATTTTGATCTTAGCAGTGCAATTTAGCCCTGTGCATCAGGCTTTGATGAGATCTTTGGGTAATTAAGGTTTACACAGGCCTTAAGAGTTTCAAAGGATCCATCTGCAGTCTGCAAAGAAGACTGGTTTCGTTCTGTTCCGCTAGCCATAACTGGTGCAACAACCCAGTGACCTGAGCTGGGGAAAATGACAGCTGCACATGGAAGCAGCAGGGTGATTACCAGATGCTGTGTTGCTCAGATATGGATGCATTGAGGTTTTAGAGAACAGAAACTCCTTCAGCTAGCACCCTTCTGCTTGGTGTATGTACTTCAGATCGCAGCAGCCACCTGTTTCCATCTGTGCTGCTTACAGCCTGATAAACCGAGCCGTTATACGAAGCCCTCTGTATTGCTGTAGGACAGCAGTAGAACTTTTTCTGTTCCATTATGAGCATGTAGTCCTACTTCTGACCAGTGGTATGGAAGCTATCGCCCTTGCAGAGTGCTCCTCGCTGACCCTTTGCGTGCCACCCGCGGCCATCACCAGCCTCCAGAAGAGCACAGGGAATGCCAGTGAGAGTGAGAATACTCACGGGATGGCCAATGGGGCTGCGTGGCACACTCTTGATAGCTGATTTCCTTCTGACCAGTAAATAATTTTTTTCATAATAAAAATAGAATTCTACCTCTTCATGTTAATAATAATAATGATATCATTTCACATGCAGAAGTGGAGGAAGATTGCAGGAATAGTTCCTGGGGCATCTATGCTCTTACCACCGTGGCAGTGCTACTGTTTGCCGCGCTGGTCTGCTGCGCCTTCCGCTGTGTCAATGTAAGTATGCGGTCACTGTGCCAAAGCTGCCTTTGAGATTATTTGTAAACAGTGACTGAGTCAGGCAAGCATTTGATAAACCTAAGGAATTACGGCTTTTTGTTGTCTCCTCTTTGCCCTCGTTTAATGTCTCGCAGTTGTAAACTCTTGGCAGCGAAGACTGTCTTCTGATGTTTCTGGAACTCTTAGTAAATGAGATATTGTTTGTTTTATGATAACAAACCTCAAGGAAGCCTCGCAGCCAACAACACAGCCATGCATTGCATGTATTTTCTGAACAGAGCACCTCACTATTCTGTCTTGGTTCTTTTTTTTTTGTTGTTGCTGTTTTTTGTCAATTGGGAATGGAGCTGTATACACTAATCTTGTAATAAATGTAAGAGAATGTTTGGAGGGGGACGCAAGGACAACAAAACATCATGAAATAGCCTAACGTCTGAAAGTAGCTGTAGGACAATTTTGTCCTGGCCTAGAAAAAAAAGATGACCAATAAATTTTTCCTTTATTGGGATTATTTACATTCAGTGCTCAGAAACTATTTGTCTCTGATAGATCCTTCTGCTCCATACAGATTACTCAAAATTAACAATGTATGGTTCACAGGCCAGGCTCTCTCCACATATGGCTTCAGTACTGCTGAAAACTGGCAGTATAACACCATTCTGGCAAAACCAGGCAGCCCCTGTGGGAACCGGTCCCTTGTGTTATCAGTAACAAACTAAGGATAAGCATCATTTATGTTGGGGCCACAGTTACATCCAACTCGAAAGAGCTTTCAGTGAAATTACATCAGACTGACAATAGAAAGTTAAACAAATAGGTTAAATAAGTTAAATAATAGGACAATTTCCACCTAATCTTCTTAGACCTAATTGGGTTATGAGAGGAATTTTAAAAACATTTCCACTTCAAACAGATGGACGTAAATTGACTCCTGCTTTGGCCGAGGTCTTTCCAAGCTCTGTTCTGAACGATTATTTGCTTTGCTTTGCAGATAAAGAAATATTTCATGAAAAAAGCCCCAACTACCATATATGAAGATATGTCTTACAGTTCTATACGTAAGACCTTGAGCAAAGACAACAGTTAATTGTCAACTAAGCTTCTGCCAGCTGGGACCGTGCATAGCTCAACCAGTCCTTTGCAGGTCTCTGAGAGCTGCCTTAGCAACCTGATGCAGTAGCTGAGCTGAAAATACGGTCATCCACCTTCTTCAGTGGAAAGAAAAAACCTGCTTAATTTCCAAAGCTGTTTCTGCTTTTTTGATCACTTGTGAAATATCTTTTTTTTTTCTTATTGTATAGAAAATATAGAGAAATGCAAGTCCCCAGCCCGTGTGGTAGCAGTGTAGTGTGGAAAGTAGTATTCTTGGACTATACATTTGGCTAGATGCAAAGTATGGGCTCATTTCTTTGATAGATAAATAACACTTTCAGAGAAGGTGGGATAGATTGAAAGGTCTGGTTCTGAACTTCTGTAAGTGCTCAGAAAGACTGCATCAGGCATATTTAATAATATGCAATAGATCTGTATGTGCTTGCATGTTCTCTTATGAATCCTCGTGGGTCTGCCTAAGAGCTCAGGTAGATAAAGCTCCTCAATAGTTCCAACAAAGAAATCTCTTCTGAAGAGGATTCAGAAACTTTGTGGCAGGCTGCATTACAAGTGAAGTGCTAGATATGTATGGGCTTACCTATTCAAAGACCATAATGGTCCCACAAAAATGCAACCAAGTCTAGATGTTAAATTCCTGCCTTTGACAGAGATGCTGGCATGACTGGTGTGCGTATGGACGTGGCTGACATGCAAAATAACTCAACTGGGGGCGTGATGGCTTTGTCGGCCAGCAGGAATATTTGTGACATGCCGGTGTTGTCTCAGACTCCAGATGTCTACATAGGAGAATGCTTTTCTCCGAGTCAACAACTCTACACTGTACAGTACAAGGTGAGCTAATGTGGGATAAAGCCTGCATTCCAGTCAGGGCAGGAGTGAGTCTGATCCAAAATCACTCTTAATGAGGGAGAAAAACTCACATCAGTCAAGTAGAAAATAAATTTGGTTTAGTAATGGCTTAGAAGAGGTTGCTATGATGAACTTAACCCTCCCCTAGCTAAAGAAGGGCTTCAGCTTCCTCTAGAGGTGTTTTGGTTTTGCAGAGCTGGGTCTGCTGTGGAAAGTCAGCAATCCTGCATACTCAGAGGATTATCAGCTGGCCCTGTTACGAGGCAGGACTGATGGGGCCGGCTGTGGTTTCTGGGGACAGGCTGAGACTAGAACTTTTCTTTACTGATGTATTTGTTTAGTTTTTTAAGGGATTAGGCCCAGGTCTCAGCTTGCCGAGCCAAGCCTGCCACTTGGGAGAGGCCGTTTCCCCGCACACGTCGCTGGCGAAATGCTGTGCGCCAGCCTTGGGTGGCTGGTGGAGGGGTGGGCTTACCCGCTGAGCAGAGAGGTGCCTGTTGATTGCAGGCCCTGCAATCTTCACATGGCTGTACCTGGATAAAATGATGTTTGTGATCCAGTCTTTGTACAGTTGCTCGATATTTTTATACATGTATTAAAGGCTATTTCATGAATCTTGTAAATGCATGCTAGTTATGGAACGGGCTGTTTCTTTTACCGCTTTGTTGCTGTTATTTTTTAAATAAAGTGATTCAAAGGCTTTGTGCAAAATGCAGTATGACTTGCTCCTAACAGCACCTCAATAGACAACACAATAGCTATTTTCCACTTTATTTACATAATCTACATGTGGGTGTTTTGTTTTTTTTTTGTTTGTTTTAAACCTAATCACTGAAGAAAATATCAAAGAACGCTTCAAATGATGTATATAGAATCATAGTCACCGGATGGTTTGGGTGGGAATGGACTGTTAAAGCCCATCCAGTCTAAGCCCCCTGCAAGGAGCAGGAATATCTTCAACCAGATCAGGACTGGCTAAGATAAAATTCCTGAAGAATGGGAATACTCAAATGGAGATGAGTAAGAAGCAGGCGACGCAGGTGAAGCTTGGCCCATCCTTCAAATAGCACCTTGCTGTCACAAGGATTGTCACAAGGACTGTGAGCCATGGGGCTCACCAAATCTGGAGCAGGAGACGGCACCTCACCACTGTTGCAGCTGTCTAACGTCCCCATCAGCATGGCCCCAGTGGGGCCCATGTCCCTTCGTTGGGGTCCCACATCCCCTCATGCACTTGCAGCAGGCCCTGTTGCCGTGGTAATGGGAGGCCCTGTCGCAGCCATGGCATGGGCAGGCCACAGACTGGGTGCCCTGGGAGCATCACCAGCCCCGCTGCTCCCCTGGCTGTGTAGGGCTTCCCCCCAGGAGATCCCTGGAGAGGAGGACAATGCCACCTGGGGTCGGGTGGGAGTCCCTGGCTCTGAAGAGACTGGACCAGAGCAGACCCTGAGGGATGATTTGCAGCCTCTTGTTAAGATGCATCTCAGGACCCTCTCCTCAATGCCCCAGAGCTGCTCAGGATCCTTCCAGGGCCGCTCTTCACTGAGGAACAGCTTTCCTCACAGCATGATGCAGGGAGGACATCCCACCAGAGCCGGCATGGTGCCTGCAGGCCCGGGGCTGCACAGACCCACTGCAGGAGGGGCGGCCAGGGGCAGCTCGTGGCCATGTTGTCACCACAGCGTCCACTTCTGCTGGGGCAGGCCAGGGTGTGAAGCTACAGCCACACTGGTCCCTTCCCGGGCAAGGCAGCACTGACCCTTTGCCAAGTGATGGCAGCAGGACTGAGCAGACTGCGTCTGAATGTCCCCCACAGCATCTGGGCCATTTCTGCCTTTGTCCCTGGACAAGCCCGGCTCAGGGGCGGATGCAGAGCCAGAGAAGATCTGACAAATTAGATCCTGATCTAGGAACTAAAGTGTTGGCACTCAACTTTTGGTCACGATTTCATTTCTGAAAAATGGTGCAGGTTTAGTAGGAAAGGGCAATACTCCCAAAGAGATGTTGTACCGAGGTCTGAGGTGAGCAAACTGGTGTTCGGCTTTCTGTAGCAATAGTACTGTGCAAACATGAGCACAAGTGTGGAAAAAACCCCCAAGCTATGAGAGGAAACAGTAGTGGAGGTGGTTTTGGCTTGGCGTTAAAAAAAAGCCGCCTAGCTGAGGAAAATTACATATAGTGAGACATTTTATGAGTTGTAGCTGTGTAGTAGAGGGCTAGAGAATCGACCCCACAATTAACCCAAGCAGTGGTGAATGGACTTCTTGAAGAGAACTGCTGGGGGAATTAGCTCAAGAGTGTCAGAGGAAGGGGTTCGATATTTGGGTGTTCGAGGGGGTCAGGGGGAGTTCTAAGATGCAGCATGGCCTCAGAGCTTCCCTGAAAGGCAAGCAAAAGGAACTTTTCATCTCCAGACCTGAGGACAGAAGTGCTTGAGGCTTGTCCTGTTGCCTTTGCTGCTCGTCTGTCTCCTCTCCCTGCAAGGGGAAGGGACACAATTTTCGAGGAGAGGTGGAAAGCACATTATAAGGCTTCAAGACAGGACCAGGACCCCCAGCAGTGAGAACGGTGTCAAGGTATTAGCAAGCTCCCCTGCCCTGTTTCAAGGGCTAAATGACAGAAACTGCAGCTGGGAGCAAAGCAGCCTTGGGCCAGGGAGCAGAACTGCAGCTCTAGTGTCAGGGTTTACTGAACAGGGATGGAGAAAGCCGAGGCAGCCGAGCAAGGACCGTGTGTCAGAAGCTGAGAAAACATGGCAGCAAGGTACAAGCCATGTCAGAAGTGACTTGGGGTGCCAAGGCTCTATGGAGTGGTCTGGGCTGAGTTCTTGGGAGGACTCATAAGAAATTATTTTTGGTTATTTGCAAAAGTGAGGAGACCAGCCAGCATATAACTCATGTATGAGACTTGCAAGCATTGCTGGTTCTGGTGAAGACAAGCTACTGACTGGTGATTTCTCAAGGTCCCTGTGTTAGTGAAAAAAAAATTTCCATTCACAGCATACAATCTTTTGTAAGGACTTGTTTTTCAAGGCATTTAGTTTCTTTTTGAATGTTTTGTAAACTCAACTCGGAATCATGCATCATTGCATCATTAGCAGTCAGCTTACAGTCAAGTTGAAAACATGCAGGTTTTTTTCCGGTAGTTCAAAGGTTTGGTTCTCACACAGTTTGGAGCTCTGAAGTGCTGAAAATCCCTTCTTGGTGCTTTTTTAAAATCTGACATCTTTAGCTAATATGCTTCTGCTCTAGTTAATGAATTCTGCTCAACATCTAATTTTAAGAATATTTGTGTTCTCCTGCACGGTTTTAACACTATTTTCAATGCTTCAGTAATGACTGGATACCGGCTACGTGCAGCAGGGAAGAAATCTTCCAAATTCCCCTTGAAATCTCAACAGGTTTTAACTTACTTTTTGGTAAGTCACTGATAGAACATTACTGGTCTTAACTCCAGCATACAGCCAGAGCATCCTACCTTGTCTACAATATCCTCACATGCAGAAAAGTGGCTTAATATTAAGAAATTGTCCCTGCTCCTTGCAGGGGGTTGGACTAGATGACCTTAGAAGGTCCCTTCCAACCCTAACCATTCTATGATTCTAAATGACACTTTTTTTTTTAATTCAAGAAAGTGAAATAAAGCAACTAGCCTAAATATTGATCAGAGTGAATAAAACACTTTTTCCTAACATTAAAATTTTACAGTGTTGTCATCATTTATCTTGTACGAGTAGATTATCTATCCAGCTTGAGGATGAGAGGTGACTCCACTATGTATAAATAAACTGCTGCTGGGGCTGAATGAACTCTCTGGATCATGCTAATAGCTTCCTGTGCAGCTGCTTCACAAAAACCATTATTTTGCTTTTGGGCAGTATTTGATTGCAACAATTGGCTGCATATTTCTGAATATTTCTGAAACTCTCCCCAGAGAAGATGTCCATGTCCCCAGAGAAGATAAACACCTGAAGTGTTAGAAATGGACTGCTATATTCTGGTACACCTGACGGTGATGAGAATAATATCTAAACATTGCAGATGCTGAGTCGAAGATGCTTTCTTATTCTTTGTGTGAATTAGTAACAGTAATTAGTAACTCTCTGGGAAGCCTCTAAGATAACTTCTCTCAGCAGTTCATGCCACCCTGAGACATTTGGTCCATCTCTTAACACAACAGAAAACTCTATGTTTGTTTCTTCAAGGAATCTGGCTGAGCTCTGGGGTTCAGGAGCCAGTATTGCATCCACAAATCCGTTAAGACATGGAAGGCTAAATTACACAGGCCTTTCCCATACAGGTTGTAAAAGCTTACTCTGGGGCTACTTGTACACGTAATGCTTTATCAATAGGAGTAATCATTTTGTTCTCAGATGGCAGAATTTATTACTCTGCCCTGATATGACAAAAAAAAAAAAAAAAGACAGCGCTTTGGTTTTTGGGGTGCTCTTTCTTTACACATCCTGCTTTACAACTCTTACACCAGCCTTCTGAGAAACAACAAAGGCCAGGTTTCTGCTCATGGTTTGTACCTGCACTATATTATCTTTGGTCTCTTTGGTCAGAGCCATAATTGACAGCAAGCTTGTGGGTGAATGACATTTAAGGTCTATAGCTGTGCTCTCATCTGGTTTTTAAGCGTTGCTGGTGAGATGGCATTTTGCCCAAATGTCTGTGACTTCTGTGAAAACAGACTTATTTCAGCAACACTTTATAACATCCCTGTGGGTTTCGCTGCCTCTCTGCTTCTCATACACTGTGATGCTCGTCCTGCAAGCTTTTGTAGAGAGTCTCCTGAAGGTAGTGGCAGTCAGCGACTAAACTAGAACAGCTTTTGGAAGCAAAACTTACTTTTGAAAATGAAAACCAGTTCAGGGTTTCAAAAAAGCCATTGACAAAAACTGCATGTACGTGTCTACACTGCAGGTGAGGAAACTACCATTCTTGATAACTGCCAAGGCTAAAATTAAAAACAGAGGCCTTCTTCAGAGAGCTACGTGCTCCTCCCTTGCAGAGGTTGTTTTGGAAATAAAGTTGTTGCACGCAGAAATAGATAATTATATTTATATTTCAACCAAAACAGGAAATACAGGAGAGCTTCTAGGAGGTTTTCTGCTCACAGACAAACCCAAATGAACAGCCTGAGCTGAGGCTTTGCAACTTTTGGACTTGTTCAGAATTAGGAGAACCAGGAGGGATCCATCCTCAAAAGGATGCGTGTTGTCCTTCGGGTTCTTTTGTTGGTAAATCTCACCATTATGGTCACCTTTGGCTCGAGGCAGAGATGAGCTGTTCTTTCAGTGCTAGTTATTCAATGGCAAGCTCTAACGCTTGGACCTTAGGGCACCAATGTGGTGGGACAGAAAGAGAGGAAGAAATAATCATAATAAAAATAATTACATTGATTAATAGCATGCTTTCTTCAGCTAGCTTCTCTTAGGCTGCTCTCACACCTCCAAAAAATAGTTCTGGTCTTTGTGGTAAAGACACAGAAGTCTGGCTGCTGCAGGGACGCTAGAGGTGTTATCTTTCTATCTGCCGCTCAGCACTGCTAGCGAGCAGGCTGCTCAATGGTCTGGCTTATCACCGTCCTGAGAGATGGACTCGTGATGCCACTGTGGCAGAAGACTGTGGTTCCTTTGTGGTAGGAAGGGCTGTCTGCTTCTGCAGAGCAGAAAGACTCAGGTGCATAAGCTCATGGAACACAGCCTCCCTAGTCCTTCTGCGAACCGTCATCAGCCAGTGACCTGGCCTGCAGTCCCTCGCTGTCACTGTCCCACGTTATGCCGGGTGTTACAGCTGGCTGTGGCCGTTAGGTCAGTTAGTTAGCCAGTGGAAACAGTTCCTTGCTGGCCCAAGACCAGCCTGCATCGACAATGTTCTCCTTGTGGTTTACTAACATATATCAAGCACAGGGTTCAGATTGTAATAAAGAACTTCATGAACATACTAACAGGCCTCGCAGGCCTACCACAGCCACATTCAGCTCTGATAGCTCCTGCAGTTCGGGCAGAGCTGGAGTCCTACTGCCAATGGCCAGTATTTGAGTAGGGCTTGATCTGCCTAGAGCATTACGTGCAAGGTCCTGCTCGTGGGTCGTGGCAATCCCAGGCACAAATCCAGGTTGGGTGGAGAATGGATCAAGAGCAGCCCTGAGGAGAAGGACTTGGGAGTGATGGTGGATGGGAAGCTCAATATGAGCCGACGATGCGTGCTGGCAGCCCAGAAGGCCAACGGCATCCTGGGCTGCATCCCCAGCAGCGTGGCAGCAGGTCGAGGGAGGGGATTCTGCCCCTCTGCTCCGCTCTGGTGAGACCCCACCTGCAGCACTGGATCCAGTTCTGGAGCCCTCAACATCAGAAGGACATGGACCAGTTGGAGAGGGTTCAGAGGAGGCCACAAAGATGATATAAGGGGCCTGGAGCACCGCTCCTGTGAGGACAGGCTGAGAGAGCTGGGGCTGTTCAGCCTGGAGAAGAGTAGGCTCCGGGGAGACCTTAGAGCGGCCTCCCAGTGCCTCAAGGGGGCTGCAGGAAAGGTGGGGAGAAACTCTTCAGCAGGGCCTGGTGTGACAGGACAAGGGGTAATCGTTTTAAAATAGAGGGAGGTAGATCCAGATACTGGATATTAGCAAAAATTTTTTTACGCTGAGGGTGGTGGAGCACTGTCCCAGGTTGCCCAGAGAGGTGGTGGATGCCCCATCCCTGGAAACATTCCAGGCCAGGTTGGCCGGGGCTGTGAGCAACCTGATCTGGTTGGAGATGTCCATGCTCCTGGCAGGGGGGTTGAACTGGGTGGGCTTTAACAGTCCCTTCCCACCCAAACCCTTCTGTGATTCTATGGTTATGCATTCATTAACCAATTGAGTTGTCTTCTTTTTCCAGTTTAAAGAAGAGAAGCTGAGGCACTCGATAGCTGATGCAACTGCACCAAGGCCACGCAGCAAGTCAGAGGCTGAATCAGGCAGTAAAGGAGTTTTCCTTTCTGTATATCATGCAAACCTACCAACATGAACACATACTTCATATTTCTGTTCTGTTATTATACGGAATGAAGTAGAGGAGGATGATGTGACAACCAAACCTGTTCAACTGTGAGCTGGCATCACTTTAATCTCTTCACATTTAAAGGGTTTGATTTTCAATCTTTGAGCTCATCGTCCTAGCACAAAGACCAGGAATGAGAAAGCACCTCCTGATTTACACTGTGCCTGTTTTTTTTTTTTTTTTTTTTTTTGCAGCAGAACTTCCCGCGTGTGCCAGTGGCATGCTGTAAGTGGCTGACTGGAGACTGTAAAATCTGTCTCCAAAAGGTATCATCAGGTGGAGACCTTGCAATGTCTGTCACAAATGATCTGATCTGAGATTTTTCTCTTTTGATGTGATTTCTTTACCCCAAATAACACCTCCAGTATTTGAATGGAGATCTGCCATATGGTATTTATGACACTGATGTATCCTGCCAAGAGAAAGAGCCTTTCAGCTCCCAGGCCACATCACTTTATTTGGGCATTTCTACATTACACTTGTACATCTCTGCTCTGTGTACTGCAAGGTCAGATGTTAGCAGCAGTCTGGCTGCCGCAGCCCCAGCTTCCTTCTGGGCTCGGAGACTGCCCAGTTAGACCACTTCCCAAACATTATTGTGCTTAGGGCTTATGTGGGTATGGCAGGCAGGGTACTGCAGGGTATCTCAGCATTGCAGCATGAAGTTCATGTAGACATGTCGGTTAGAAGTGCTCTACTGCTGACACAGCAGTGGTGCCTTTCACAAGGCTTGGCATTTGTACAGATCCTGCATAAATCCACTGGCAGCTGGATGCGCTGAGCTCCAGCATGCCCCATCTGTGTTGTTATCAGTGCCTGAGCTGGCTAGGTTAAAGCCATGTGTCTCAAGTGCTGTGCAGATGCACTCTGCATGATGCAGAACCATGAGATCCCAGTCTGGTCTTGCTCCAGCAGGTCCACATCCTTCTGATGTTGGGGGCTTCAGAGCTGGACGCAGCACTGCAGGTGAGGTCTCACCAGAGCAGAGCAGAGGGGCAGAATCCCCTCCCTCAACTGCTGCCACGCTGCTGTGGATGCAGCCCAGGATGGGGTTGACTTTGTGGGCTGCAAGGGCGCATTGCCGGCTCATGTTGAGCTTCTCATCCCTCAGCATCCCCAAGTCCTTCCCCTCAGGGCTGCTCTCATCCATTCCCCAGCCTGGATTTGTGCCTGGGATTGCCACGACCCACGTGCAGGACCTTGCACTTGGCCTGGTTGAACTCCATGAGGTTGGCACGGGCCCACCTCTCTAGCCTGTCCAGATCCCTCTGGATGCCATTCCTCCTCTCCAGTGTGTTGACCGCACCACACAGCTTGATGTCATCAGCGAACTTGCTGAGGGTGACTCTATCCCACTGTCCATGTCCTGACAAAGATGTTGAACAGCGCTGGTTCCAATACCTCAGGAACACTACTCGTCATCAGTCACCATCTGGACATCAAGCCATTGACCACAACTCTTTGAGTGCAGCCATCAGCCAATTTCTTATCCACTGAGTGGTCCATCTGTCAAATCCACGTCTCTCCAGTTTCGAGAGAAGGATGTTGTGCAGGACAGTGTCAAATGCCTTGCACAAGTCTAGATAGACTTGCTTCAGGTACTCATGCTCCTACAGGAATAGCTGTCCATCTGCTAGACTCAAAGATATTCAACAATTAAGTTTGAAGGGTTATATGGGAAGTAGGGATGTTCATTGCAGTGCTGGGTACTTTCAGGTACAAGCCCACAACTCAGTAGATGAATAATCTGAGATGGAAAATGTCATCCAATACTCAGTTCATTTAAAAGCTTTGCAATTAACTTTTCTGCAGCTACACTTGTGCATTGATCTGCTGTGCTTTCTGCCTGCCAGCCCTGGACTTCTGCTGACCACAGACTGTACCAGTCACTCTGAGCTGTGATGTGACACTCATGGTTTGGGGGGAATTCTGCCAGCTGTCAACTCGCCCAGCTGGTTGCTCATCCCGAGGTTCAGGCTAACACACTCATATGAAAGAAATTCTTGAATTCTGTTCAGCCTGAGTTATATAAGGACCAACGTGCTCATATTTGTATCTGCTTGGTCAACACATTATCAGTTTTGAAAGGTCCGTTGCTGGGTGAAGTAACTGTTTCATAGTCAATTTTAAGCGTGCTCAGCTGTACATCTATTCCCCTTTAAGCGCCCCTCATTTCCCTGCACTACACAGCTGGGTACAGAGCCCATTCCAGAGCAGCAGGAGGCAGGAAATAATTCCCCATTAAGGTTCCTTGCAGTTTAACTGGCCAGGTAATGAGGTGCAGCTGAGGCTTCCTTAGGGGCACAGGGATTCACAGAACAAAAGAGGGGCAGAAGGGGAAGGGGCTGCTTTGTTTGAGCTAGTAGCCAGGATTTTTAGGTAAGTGCTGTGTTGTTCTTGTTGGTTCTACAGCTACACTATAAAAGTTTCAGAAAAATGTCCTCTAGTCCTGTCCTATGTTTCCTTCTGTGGTTTTGGATAGCTTTCTAGGAAGCACAGGTCCCATAACTCTAGGTTAGAAATAGTGGTAGAGTCGGGGGAGACTGTTCAGCAGGGCCTGTTGTGACAGGATGAGGGGTGATGGTTTTAAAATAGAGGGAGGTAGATTTAGATTGGATATTAGGAAAAAATTTTTTACTATGAGGTTTGTAAAGCACTGTCCCAGGTTGCCCAGAGAGGTGGTGGATGCCCCATCCCTGGAAACATTCCAGGCCAGGTTGGCCGGGGCTCTGAGCAACCTGATCTGGTTGGAGATGTCCCTGCTCCTGGCAGGGGGGTTGGACTGGATGGGCTTTAATGGTCCTTTCCAACACTAACCATTCTATGATTCTATGAAAATAGCTGACTTCTTGTACCCTTGGGGCAGGCTGTGGTGGTTATGGGGCACAGCCCGATTAGAGAGGTGCGTGAAGCTCTGTAGCTGTATTCCAGTGGAAGCTTGGTCTCAGAGAAACAGCCAAGCTCTGTGTGCTAATCTGCTGTGTTAAACGATGTGCGAAATGAGCTCATGTGAGCAGATATACAATTAAATTTTGAGGCTGAATTAATTGTGATAGTTTGCTAGTGCAAAGACATCCTGGAAAGAGTGAGAGATGTTTATAGCTGCCGTCCCTGAGCTGCATGGAGAAGGCAGCGAATGAAGGTGCCGTTCATCCCGAGGAAGGGGTACCAGCGTGGTGCTGGTTGGAAGACGGTGCTGTACTTGCCCATTGTCTCCAGCAACCCCAGCAGCCCGTGTGGGTCTGAGCCTGCGTCCTGTTTACCCTGGCAGGGGTCTCAGCCAGGCTGCGAGGGAATGAGGTGACACCATAACCTTCTGCAGCTCTGCTGCGGCTTAGCTGCTGCCTTAGATGCGGCAATTTGCATCCAGCATATCGGCTGTCATCCCCTCCCTGATGCATGTGCTGATTCTCTGTGACTGTCCTTTGTCTAACGGGTGTCTAAATTAGCCCCCAAGATCATTTTACCCTTTTTAAACTAAGCTGCAAGCCTGTGACCAAAAAGGCAGGGACTCGCAGTGCCTGAGCAACTAGACACCGCGTTGTGAATTCTTCCATGTTTGTGTTGGCAATGTATTTCCTCAGCAGCTAGTTCAGTTCATGAAAGTTGGAAGCTGCGTTTTTATTCTTTAATCTTTCCCTCCTTGCTTTTGTGGTCCTCATTTCCTTTGCAAACAAAACAGGATATGTCTTCAAGAACCACAAGAACAACAAGTTTCAGTTCTGACATGCTTCAATTTACTACAAAATGTGCAGTTAAAGCCGCCTTTAACACTGTCAAAAAGCCTGGCCAGCTGAGGAGAAAGGAGGACGAGGTTATTGCTGTGAGGAAAAGGAAATACCAGAGGCTATGAGAAGGAAATCCATATTTAATACTCTGTGGTCTCAAATGGTTTCACTTTTTGCTTTTTTTTTTCCGATCTGTGAAAGCATGTTTAAAAAACTTTAAATGGTGAATATTACAGTAGGAGTTGGCATCAGTACTTAACAGGAAAACCCTTGATCACATATTGGTGTTTGAGGGTATAACAGTACAAAGATTTTTATTAATATCTGTTCCTATGCTTGGCTTGAGACACCACTTGCCCCCTCTCTGGGCTTGCCCATTACTGAGGGAGGGATCCCTCTGGCTTGTTAAGAACGTGGACATATGTTAAGAATATGTCCTCTCTCCATAAGGAGAAAGACATTGGGTGTTAGTAAAGCATGGGAAGAGGCATCTTGAAGGATGCTAAAGCAGAAGTGTAGGGCTAGAAAGGACTCCCAGAGGTCACCTAGTCCATCTCTACTACAAGAATTAACTAGCTGTGTCTAGGGCTGGACCATCCCAGGAGGAAAGTGCCCAGCCTGTTCCTGAAGGCTCCTGCTGGTGGCATAATTCATAAAGTCTATGCTGAGCTCAATTTCCTTGTCACTTGTCTGAGCTGATATTGAGCTGTGCTCAAGATAGAGCATGTAACTAGGAGTGCCAGGCAAACAAAACTACTCTGCTCTGAGTAGTAGGTGCTACTACCCTAAAACCCTACAGTGATAAACCCGACAGTGGTAGGGTTTGGCCCAGAACAGGGGACCTTGAAGCTACTGCTGCCTGAGGAGAGAGACTCATAATAAATCTTGTGTAGGGCTGGTAGCCACACAAAATAGTTCTTCTGAGAGGGATATTATTGATGTGCAATTTGTGCTTAATGAGAAAATGTAATTCCTAAAGCAGTTTAAGATAGAGCAGGTAAATGCATCCCGTGGAAGGGCTGGATAGGCAAACAGGGTTGAGGGACAGCCCAATTCACCCGCCAGTGAACACCACAGTGAGGAGGAGGGCCAGGCAATGCAAACAGCAGCTGACAGTTGTGCTCCTGTGCATCAGCGGCAGCGTCTAAATCTCTAGAGCCCTCTGCCTGTACATACAGACCCATGTGGGTGCAAAGGCGTGTTCTCCACCTTCTGTCCTGAGCCTGTTCCTATCAAATATTCATCAGAGGAAGATTTTCATCTGTACATTTTGCATTATTCAGGCTTAGAAGTATTTCAGTGACTTTCATGTTGCCTGCAGGATTTAGATACCAGGGATAAACCAGAAGTCTCTTTAATTTTCTACATTTAGGATTTCTGCTTCATTAAAATTCTTTTGAAGATTAGTCTTAATGATAGATCTTTAACTTGGAGTCTTCCTCCCAGGAAAAATATCCTCACAACTGAAAACAGATGAACCCACTCAAGAGAAATCTCTGCGGTTTGACCATCAGTCATGAGTGGGTGATGCAGGTAGCTGAATTTCTTTTCAATATTTGCCTTACCCCAAAGGGCCTGCATTGAATCCCAGTGTGTAATAGATTGTTGCTGCTTCTGTATACTCCCACAGGGTAAAAATGTGAGAGTGTTCTCCTTTGAGTAATTCTTTCTGAAATACTGTAACAAAACAGACAATATTGAGTCAATTTGAATAGATTTTTAAACTATTAGCATTCAGTCCTTTGTTTTACACACAAAATTTTGGTTTGATATGTTACAGTGCCTGATTTTTCAGAGGTTGTGAAGCACCTGACTTGCTGCTCAAACAGACTGAGGATGCTTCCCTTCCTTTGAAAGGTACATGTGCTGTTAGCTGCCCCAAAACTTGGATTTAGGGGCAGACAGCAGATGACCCCAAAGGTATTGAGAACATGATAATACAGTTAGTTTTGATACTTTACAGAGTTCCTGAAGAGGTTAACTCACCTGTCATGCTTGATTACTTATTAGCAGCCACACCAGGATGTCTGACATGAGGAGAAACAGCTAGAGCACCCATATATCCAAGCAGCTCAGGCTGTTGTTATCTCTCTTGTGTTCTCTGTGGCACAACGTGGCTGGAACGGTATCTTTGAGCAATGTATAGACTTGTGTGCAGATCCTATGTGCTGAATTTGGTGGAGTAAGACAGCGTTGTATCAGGGTTATCAGCGCTTGTTACTGAACACACCAAATGAGAGACCCAGCCCCTGTTCTGAACGCAGCCTGGGCAGGCTGGTTCTGGAGGACATAGACTGGCTTCGGCTGGGACTGCGCAAGGTGCTTGACACCCTCCTTTTCAGAAGTTTCTTGCAAACATTCACCATTTCTGGCTTCTAGGGGAGGGGAAAAAAAAAAAAAAACTGAAGCAGATAATTCTCTGGTAGGAGACAGATGGATTATTAAATACTTTCAAATATCACTTGTTATGAGGAATCCCACCTGGGAAAGGCAGGCAGACTTGCTTTGCAGACTGCTCTGAGGAGCCCTTGGGTTGTTTCCTTGGTTCTTAGCAAAAAATTTTCTAACTTCATCTGTTTATGTTTGAATTTCCTGCAATTGTAGCCCACTGGTTTTGCATGAGCAAATCTTACCTTATTGATGCATTTGGTAAACTGAAGTATGAGCTACTCAAGTGCTTTTAACATTGGGTAGTTAGAGCAGGTTGAATGTTTTGATCTGAAAAAAATGAAAACTATTAGAGCCATGCTTATTTTAAACCCAAAGCAAAAGACAGCAGCTTAGCAGACTGAACTACAAATCTTCAAGTCTTGCAGACAAGCACCAGAGTCAGAGCTGCTGAGCTTCAGCAGCTGTCATTTAATCTCCCCTTACAATGTGTCTGCCCTGTGCGGGTATTTGGTTGGGAGCTGGTGGTGTGGATAGGTGTGTATATGTAGGGAAAGTTTGTCCGGATTACTTCCTTTCCATTTTCTATAACTGGTTATGTAGTAGCTTTTCTGGTACAAGGGTCTCAGCAAGGAAAAAGAGTTCAACTCTCATAGTTGGAGGAAAACAAACAAATCCTGGGCGCACTGCGGAAGTTTTCACTTTTGAGCAACGTTTCAAGTTGTTGTACTGAGGGCTGAAACTAACCTTAAGACACGTGATGTGGTGATGTCCAAAAGCTGCCAAAGCTTCCGCATGCAACAGGGCTCCTGCCATGGAAGAGTTAGAAATGCTCCTTGCTTTCATCTGTCTTGATCTATGCTGGAGGTGGGGAACAGCACACCCCTGCTGATTATGCCATGGGCCAATTAGTGGCTAGAAGTAGCTTGACCTAGGGTGTTTTGACAACCTTTCAAGAAATGGGTGAAAAAACATAGAGTTCAAAACCATGACTAAACAAGTGATATAAAAACACTTCAGGCAGGCCTCATCTTGCTGACCTTCAGTTGTCTACCATGGAGAAGTGCACATCTCAGGCTGCTTTCAGAGCCTGCAGAAGCAGCAGGATGCTTGCAACAAAAAAACCCCTAGGAGCTGGATGTCTCTAACAGAATAAAACACAGCATCCCCTCCTACAGTTCATGCCTTTCCCTGGACTGTAACAGACCAACAATCAGTTCAGATGTAGATGTCCATGCTGCAGATCCCAGTTCGGACTGGGGGATCCCAGCCCAGGCAGCAGAGTCTCTTCTGAAAGTGGTGGTGGTGGAGCTGGAAGCATCCCAGCAACACCAGCACGTGGGGGAGAGGGGTGAAAACAAAGCAGCAGCTTCCTGTGGTTTCATCCCTATTAGGGCTTCCATGAAAGGACTCCAGTCTGCTTTACACTGAGATTGGAAGAGACTGTTGTTAATTAAATAATTAGCTGTTTAAAATGTGTTTATTAGAGCTTAACAGCCAGGACACAGATATGCATCAATTACAGAGCCACAATATCTGCAATAAATGTTTTTCACCCTATAATCAAATATGGCTTAATTAGGGCATGCTGGGAGAACAGTCATAATAAATAGAGTGGGTAAGACTTGCCTTTATAATTGAGATTTAATCAGCACACTCTTGTATGTTCATTGAATAATTGATTATTCTACACATTTATCAAGGATTAAAAACTCAGTGGTAGATATGCAAATCCCCTTGTATTAAATACATCTGCAATTCCCAAACACCATTTAATGCATATTAACATTCTGATTAAATCTGAACGACATACGTGTTGCAGATCTCACTCCGGCAGTAGGCCATTTTACTGCTATTTATCACTTTTTTCCAAGCTAAACTGCTTGTGTGTTTGTTGCTTTGTAAGTAGTTGTAGGAGATGGACAGAATTATGCCGAGGGGAGGTGAAGTGAAGTGGAGATGGCATCTTGAGGTGAAATGGAGATGGCATCTTGTGCATTCCTGGAATTAGAAAGCTATCCTGGATGGGGCAGTAGGAAATATTTTTACACTGGCTACTAGCAAGCAGACTAAACCAAAAGAAGCAGCCCAGCACATCGGAAGGTGTGGTAACTCTCCCTGAAGTGTCACTGTCATACTTAGTGTGATAGAAAAAGCATATAGAAGTGTCCATGGACAAAAGGAAAATGAAAAACCTCAAACCAAAAAAAAATAAAACCACAGGCAGAAGCCTTCATGATCGTGTGAGATGTGCATGAACAGTGCCAGTGTTACCTAGGAACCAGCGCAAGGTGAGTCCGGTGGCTGGTGGCAGTTGTTGCTGGAGAGATGCCATCCCCCTGCAAAGCCCACGAGGAACAGCCCTGGGCCTACAGAGCAGGAACACCTTCTCAAAGGTTCACCTCACTCAAATCATGGATGCGGACAGCCATTTGCCAAGGGTGAAGGATGGAGTAAGAATGTGAAGGAGCGGAAGCTGTGGTTAGCGATGACAGCTCATATCCGAAGGGAGAGGTGAGTGGCAGATGAACAGTTTTAACCAAGGATCGGTTAGTGGGCTGCAGCTTGACAAGTTCCCCTGTGCGTTCACCTCTTGTGCAGCTTCTACCTGGCACACGCAGAGTCTTGGGTTGTTGGAAGCAAAGCACAGAAATGTAGCAGGTGGGAGACACACCAGACTAACAGATTTCGGTAACAGCCTAACTGGTAATGACAGAGCGATTGGTATTTATTTCCTCTGCACTGATTCTTTCCCACAGTCATGACCGGTGCTGGGCGCCTGGCAGGAGCAAACATCAACTCTGAAGATCTCTGTGCTGGGCTCATGTGCAAGGTTGCTTAATTTCCATGGTATTTGACTTGGCTCCGCGGAATCGGTGTTTTTCACCTCTTACAACTTGTAGACTCTGAACACAAATCCCTCCTTCCCCGTTGGAAGCATTTTGTGCTGCCTCCGGCTCGGACACGAGAGGGAGGTATTTCCTCGGTTATCTGTCTGCCGGTGCGGTGGGGCGAGCAGGCTCGCCGGGGAAGGTGCTCCAGAGAGGAAATAACCGTGTTCGGTTTTCTTCTCATCTGGCGGGGCTGGCCTTGCTCTGCCTGACACGGTGGGCTGGTGCTGGAGGACGCTCTGGAGCAGGGGTACGCTAGGACATGCTGCCTCTGAGCTACTGCTCATCTCTGAGCGGACCCTCAGCCTGGGAACTGCAGAACTCAATCCAACCGATAGCAATTATTCCAGGGTTTCCTCGCATGGCCAAGACCCTTGTGAAGGCCCCTTCCCTCACGTACTTTCACAGTTGCAAGCTGTTGCCATTCCTCTGTTGGGTCGTAGCCATTTCTACAGCGCGTACGTCTTTTGCCTGCAGTGCACCAACGCCTGAATCCCCGTCGCGGACTGCGCCACCTTTCAATGCCTGAGAAGCACAGAGCAAATGAAACTGTTCCAGCCCCAGGCAGGGACTGCAATTCCTGGTAGCGTATGGAGCATTGTTGAGAGAAGAGCTAACTTCAGCATATCGCATCCTGCTCCTGCACATCAGATCCTGCTTTCCCCAAGCCAGTCTCATCTGTGGTGTGCTGGTTCCGGGAGCAATGATGGCTCTGCTTCTGAATTCCAGTCCATTTGTATCTTGGAGAGAGGATACAGCTCTGAAACAGTCACTTCTTGGGAAGTGACTCATGCCCAGCTTTGGAGGTGTGTGTTAAATCCTGTCTGCTGCTCTGAAGTATCCAGAAAGGGAATGCCAAATGCTGGTGGACCACCACCCTGGTCTGCCATCCGCCCATCTCCCAGGGCCTGCTCTCAAGCCATGGTGCACATCTACTCTGTGGTGGGTCACTGCAGGTGATTCTTCAAGACTACTGATCTGCTTTGGTCTAGCTTTGGTCTAAGCGGTTTTACCTCCATGCTTGGACTGGAGACATTGGTTGTCCCAGAAGCAGAATAGGAGTCCTTTGGGATAATTATCAGATGTTCAGTTACAGCCAGGTTCTGGCCCCTTTATAGGTGAAGAAATGAGAGGGGCTGGATCCCTTAGGAGAAGAAATGAAAGGAGTTGGATCTCTTAGGAGAAGGTGCCTGACACCAGTGACAGCCATTTGCCTCCAACCATTTTCTGTCCAACCATGTACCCCAATCCAATCTTTCCTTATAAACTAACACCAGTGAAGGAGCCTGAGTTGAAAATCTGGGGGTTTTGGGGAGGCTTTTGTTGCTATCTTAAGGACTTTCTGGTGACTCCTCGTGTCTCAGACCCTATGCCACAAAGGGCCCATGACTGTGCCCTGTTCAGGGCATTCATTTTGGAGGACAGCAAGTATGGCTGCCAAGGGCAGTGTGCTCACAGCATCGGTCCCATCCTTGAACAAGGAAAATGTTCATTCTTACCCTGCTCTGTACACCCTGTCAGTACAGACAGATGTGGATTTTTGTCCCTCTGAGTTGCTGTTGGGCTGCTCTGACTTGCAGTGGTGTCCCAGACCAGGCGGTCTCAACCTCTGGCAGCAGCAGCGTGATGAGTCAAATCTCTGAAAGCCCAGGCTTTTACAGAGAGCGCTGGACGCCTCACTGGGTATGTAATCCCTGCTCTTGGAACCCGCATGAGGCAATGCGAAGCAAATTACAGGAGACTAAATATATGGTCAGGATGTGTTGGAAGTTGGCAGTGTAGCTGGCTGGGGTAGCCAGGGAGGGAGGAGAGAAATGGTCAGCTTTGTCTTCACGTTGAACTGGATAATGCTTGGGGTCCTTTAAAAGACAAACGTGGTTTTGGAAGGGACGAGCTGGAGGTGATTCAGCTACAGAGAGCTGGATGAAGGGTGCGATGTGCCTGGGAGTTGTGAGAAGAGATCAGCAGCCAGCTCTGAGAGGGAGGGTGAATTTGGGAGCAGATAATCTTTCACGGCAGTTCAGAAAAGGGCTTTGGCACCTCCCCATGCATGCAGAGAGGGACTTCTGCTGCGATCCCTTCCGTGATCTACAACTCCTTTTTCATCCTCTGTGTGAGTTATGCTACATGTTGGAAACAGTTTCTCTGAGACACAGAGAAACTTCTTAATATCCTTCTTAAAAGAACACAACCAAAGTAAAGATCAGTTCTCTCGCCTGTTTTACTGTAACTAATTGCTAGTGTTGTTACAGTGGAAAGAATGCTATAGAACTGAACTAGGGCTTTGTGTTTTAATTGACTTATTTTTGTATTCCACCTGGTTTGCTCAGTGAAATTAGAATGGACTTTGCTTACTTTTTCTGTTCAGAATCACTTTCTGGCCCTTTGCCCAGACCAGAAGATCCCCAGGCTCTCCAGTACTGAATGCTGATTAGAAATGGGGCCAAACTCTACTACAAAGCACTCTGCTTTGAGTAAGGAGACAGCTGGAATGATGACTGTGACCTTTAGTTTTACTTTTCTACAAACTGGAAAATCCAACTTGATGGTGCTTGAAAATCTTAACATATTTTTGTCACTGGGCAGTGCTTGTTATTGTGAGTAGTGATAAAAAGGGGAATTAAGAATTCTTGTTAGTACTCTGAAGGCAAATACCCACCTGATCATCTTGGTTCTGCAACATTTGAGAAGAGGAGTGTGACATGTTGGATGGGGTCTAAAGGTTGAAGTGGCCTCTTCAGCTGAGCATCCTGCCTGTGGGCAGCACCTTACCAAAGCAGCTTTTCATGGGTCACACTAATTGTACTCATAATTTTCCTGTTAAGTGAAGAGAGATTGCTTCAGCTCAAAGCTTATTCATGAAAGAAACCTGTGTTTGATCACCTTTGTCCCCACCCTGCAGGTAGAGCGATATGTCAGTAGATCTTGTTTCAGGGCTCCACAGGTAACGTAGCTTCTGGAGTGCTGCTCAGGCTGCCTAATAAGTTCCTTGTAAAGGTCACTTTGCTTGGTAGGTATTCATCCATCCTGGGAAAAGGCATGGGGGACTCCCGACCCACTCAAATCCAGACCACCCAAAGGCACAGCAACTTCTCTTCATAGAAAGAGGAAGTAGGATGGTCAACCACCTTCTACCTTGTGCAGCAAGGACTTGGGAACAGCTGTATGCTCAACAGACAAACAGGGATAGGCTTAAAATACCATGGATCAGCTGGTGTAAATCTCCTCTTCTAGTGTCACTAGAGCTCTGCAGGCTCCCATCACCTGAGGCTCAAGTTCTGTGTTTATTTGAAAAGTCCCCCAAGGTGACCAGGTGACCTTGCTTTGGCTTGGCTGCCAGCTGACCAAGATTTGTGTCTCAGGAGACTGTGCTATCTCAAAATCAGTGAGCACAAATGCTTTTCCTTCTGCTGGAGTTTGAGGGCACTGTCACCTTCTGTGCCATTGGCTCTTCTGAAGCCTGCCACGTGCCTTTGTGGAGATGCGGATGGGACCTGGGGCAGAGAGGAACTTGTCTGCTGGCTAGCTGCTAACGAGACAGGGTTTATGAAACGTTCAAGGCCGGGTTGGATGAGGCTCTGAGCAACCTGATCTAGTCGGAAATGTCCCTGCTCCTTGCAGGGGGGTTGGACTAGATGACCTTTGAAGGTCCCTTCCCACTCTAACCATTCTATGATTCTATACTGTGCTGGGAGGCACATGGTTCTGCAGCAGGCAGACTGGAGTGGGCTGGGTGGAGTGTGCTGTAGGTGAGGTGCTAAGGGCACAGAGATTGCAGTGTTCCCTGCGTTACAGCTTTTGTGAGGCTATCAGTCAGTTATCTATAGCTCCATGTATCTGCTTGCTGGAACATATTGAGTAACGAGTTATAAATGATAGTCTCTGCTGTTGTTGGCATTTCTGGTGTTGAAATCTTAGGTTGGTGCTATTATTTTGCACGTGTTGATGCATGTTTGCATATACAGTTTGGTCTCCCTCATACACATAAGCTTCCGAAGGAGGGACACCTCCTGTGTGTAAATACACACTGTGCTTAAAATCAGTGTGTTTTTACAAGGTTATTTCCTTAAGTGAACAGGACTGTACTTGCAGCCATAAATAATTTATGCCTTACTTTCTTGTTTGCAATCTCCCCATGCAGGACAGAAAGAGTCGATAGATATCAGGTGTTAGCTCCCTAAATGGTGAAGGGAGCAACAAGAAGCCTTCAAAACCATTAAAAAAAATACTCCTTTTTTCCTATGACTTACAAAATTTAATTCTGCCTAATGAGAAAGGGCACAGCCGTGGGACTGACTATCCAGAGGACAATTTAGAGCTGGAAAAAGAGCTCTCCCAGGATAAAGGATGCAATGTGAACTCTGCAGCTTCCAGCAATTCTTAACTGGCCATAAAGCTGCTAAATAACGAGTCCCGCTGCCCTTAGCGCTATGGTACCTAGACACATCATAAAGCAAATCCAGCTCCAGCCAACAGTTTGGGGTATATAATGGGTAGTTTACTGAGTTCTTTGCTGTTTCAGCTGACAGTGATGGATCACATCAGAAAAACTAGAAGGGCAGGAGGAAAGGGATTAAGATGCACCAGCCCCCTTTGGGCTTCGTTCCCATGGGCAAGTGCTGATGAGCATTCCCCATTTTGTTTCTTCACTGATTAAACTAAGAAACGAAACCAAAGGACACAGGAAAAAAGGGTTAAAGGATTAGGAGATGGTCTTTGAACTGCCATGTGGCAAGGTAATGAGGCATGAATTATTAAAATGATTTCAATTATAACTGGTAGCCACGTGCGCCGCTTTTGCATTGGCTTTCTTCCTCTCTGTAAAAGAACAGGTCTGCAAGCGCTCGTGGTTTCTTGGAAGAAATAGGCTTTTCCAGAAATGATATTTGTATAAACAGTGTAATTTGTCATTGCCCAAGCTGCTTTTGTGGTTAGATAAGTTGAAGTGTCAATGAAATGGGCATGGCTCAGCAGCAAGACAATTTTACTCCTTGAAATCCGAAAGGAATGGATTGCCACCGTGTTGCTGAAAGAACGGGGCTCTCGTACTTGAGTCAGAGTGGTGAGCTGTGAGGCACTGGACATATGCTGCTGGTCAGAATAATTTTTAAATGCTTTGGCTTTAGTGGAAGAAGCAATATGTTTACACCACGTATTCTTTCCTTGTGCATAGCTTCAGATTTGTGGACAGTGATCAGCCAGATTTACGCTCAACCTCTGTAAAGACAGGCACCACACTGCTAGCTGACTTTCCCATATTTCTGCATGATTTAAGTGCCTATAGAAATGGAAATATTATCAGCAATAGCTCCATTTATCGACTGGTAAAAAATTTGCACAAAAGCCTGTATTTTGGGTCAGAATGAACAACCCAAGGTTTGACTCCTTGGGAAAACTCATGTGGCCACAAAGACAAACCAGCACGGGTAAGAATTGTGGTGTCTGCCACAGCAGATGGCTGTAGGTACATCCTGGTGAGATCAGAATCTGATGAGTGCCTCAGAAGGAATTATTTACCTAGCAGATCTTTATTTTCGCTACTCTTGAATTGCCTGAAGGCAGGGGAAAGGATAATTGTATCCATTGGGGCTCAGATCAGCGAGTAAATATTGAAATGTGCGGTACCCTGAAGTTGAGCAGTTTATTTAAACTGTTCCTTTCCACTACTCTTCTCCACACCAAGAAAGCGTTTATCCTCAGGATTCAGATGTAATACGCTCAGAAAAGCGATGGCTGAAGGCTGTTGCCAGGTGAATGCATGTCTTGTTACTTTCTGAACTTTTTCTCTTAATAAGGAAGGAAAAGCAAAGACAAAAAAATCAACATTTGTAGTTGACTTCAACACACACACCCCCTCATCAGAGGAGGAGGAGCGTGCAATACTGGCTGCAGAGTTAAAAGGATTAAAGCTCTGGCTCTGTTGGGGATGGAGACCACAGTTCATGTGTCTGATCTACGGGCCAGCCACGAGAGGGCAAGGCAGTAACAAAAACCTGAGCGAAAATTAATCTGTCAGGCAGGGGAACAATTGCATGAAGGCGGCTGCTGTGCCAGACTGCCGAGCCTGGGAGGAGAGCGGGGCCGTGGGCCAGGCTGGGAGCTTGCTGGGCGAGCGATGAATGAGGAACCTCCGCGGGGGCTGGCTGGTGCCATTGTTCGCAGTCCTGGCAGGCAGCGCTCAGCCCCGCTCTGCTCGGAAGTATGAGTTATTAAAATGTAACAACAGCAGGAAGGCTTTTGCACTAGGGCTTATACCATATCCCTTTTATAGTTCCTGGTTTTTCCTTCTCCTTGGAGCAGAGATGTGTTCCTTCGGCCACGGGTGAGACGAGGGTTTGCTTGTGCTGCGACCCTGTCAGCAGGTGACCAGTTCTCCAGCTGCTCTGCAGAGTTTCCCTTTGCATCCTGTATGGAAACAGAGGCCAGATCCCCCTGGGGTTTCTGGATGACAACTGACTTTTCTGATCCGTTTGGCATGGCCTGGTCTCGGGAGCAGCGGAGCTGTGCGGGGGGCTGAGGAGGGAGAGCGCATTCCTTGCTGCTACATTCGCATAGCTCCTGGCACAGCCGGCTCAGCAAGCTCCTCCTGAAACCGCTCCAGACTCTGAAATCACTTCTATTAGGAAACCATTCATGCTCTAGCGAGAGCCCTAGATGACTCTTTAAAGCTCCAAAAAGCACTAAAACACTGACAGCAGTCAGGAGCTGCTGATGCTGCCTGGCTGGTTTCGGCTGCAGGGAGGCCCGAGTCCTGCGCTGTTCTGGGGCAGCAATTTCCCAATGCCGCTTTGCACCTCCTGCGCGTTTGTACAGGACTAAAATCAAACTCCAGCTCTTTTCTTAGTTGCTCTTAACGCTATCCTTGTCCCTTTCTCAGTAAGAAGAAAGGCAGCTTTGCACAGCACAACTGTTTTTACTTAATTTATCACCGGTGCTGCCATTACAGGAACTGCCTGCAAAATGTAAGTGTCAGCACTAAAAAATTGCCACAGTTTGTAAAAGTTACAGTATTTTTAAGAAACATGTAAGGTGAAAATACGTATTTAGGCTCTAGAATGATTCCCTGCAGTGAGCCTGCGACTGTCCCGGGGGGGACTTGGCGGACCCGGGCAGCACGAGGCTCTTGCCGACCGTGGCCGATACGCGCTCCCTCCCGAGCCTCCCTCGTTGAGGTGGGTACGTTACACAGCCCAGTCATGCTGCTACCTGCTGAACTGCAGCAGGCTTGTTTCACTGTTTAATGAGCTCCGTGCTTGTCTCTTGAAGCGATGATTCATTGTGATTGATCAGCTTGGAGCAGCCCTGGCTGCTTCAGTACTGGCACTGCTCAGCTTTGGGTGAAGCTGATTTTTTTTTACCTTTTAAAGCCACTGCCTGTTGCAGCTCCCCTGCCTGTTAAATTTGCACCTTTTGCTGCCAATGGGAAAAATCTCCTGGGCCTTTCTGGAGATTTCCAAAGGTATTTGTACCTAACTCATTTGGAAATCTTGGACTTCTAGGCTTAGGGCTTGTTCAGGTGTGAGTTGACTGGAAATGAGTGTACGGGTTTTGAGAGGCTGCTCTGTCTGCTGCCCTAAGTATTGTACAGGTATTTTAGTTGCTGCTAGCTAACGGCAAAATCATCCTTTTAAATTCAGAAGTAAATGATATAGATGGAAGATAAAGAACAATAAGAAATGAAGCCATGCCAGTGAAAGAAAAGAGAAAATAACAGTGGAATTCTGCCCTTAGCAAGCAAGGTGGAGAAACAAGTGATGGCTAACGCTCGCTGGCAGCGTGTCACAGATAAACCTGCATCAGTTTCCAGGAATACTGGGAGTTATCTGTATAATAATAATAATAATCCAGGACTATAACTCTGGATCTGGGTTAAACCAGCTGCTTTCTGTAGCCCTTTTGTGTCTCAGTTTCCCCACCTGTAAAGTGGGATAATAGTAATTTCCTCCCAGAAGAGCTGCCAGTGCTGGCTAGAAGCTGCACTGTGTTAGAACACTAAGGAAACGGTGGCTATTATTAATCACTCTTCATCTTTTTTCAACATTCTCCATAAATAAATTTTGTTTGTTTTGGTTTTTAAAACTTGGAGTTGATGGCTGGACTAAATTATAGCTGGAAGTTGAGAGGTACAAGAAAAGATGTCCAAAACACTGCTCCGTTTGCTCTGTATAGGGCAGAATTGCTGAGGCTGCACCACTCGTGGCTCCTGAGCCCAGTGCCAGCATACAGAATTCCCTCCTTACAGCTTTTCCATTTCATGTGCCAAGTATCCAGCTCTTCAGTCTGTTATAAATCTTCCCTAATTCTGTAATTGCTTTGGTAGTGATTATAGGCAGACTCTTGTTGATCCTTGTGTGGTTTTCCTTTATCCACATTTTCTGTGGGTTCTTTTATTGTTGTAGATTCTTTTTTCCAGTTCCTTGCTCCCCTTTTGCAGTTCCAGCAGGCCCCATGGCTCCAGTCCAGTGTCTTCCCCCCAGCAACAGGCAGAGCCCCCTCTGCATCCGAGTCTGCCTTTCCCTTACGAGCTGTCAGGGGGAAGGGGCACCGTGTGCCTCTTACACGCTCGGAAATACGGGAAGCAAACGTGTAAGTTCATGCATTTGCAAATATGCTCTGAATCACGCTTGCAGGACTGGGAATTGCATTCAGAGATGGATTTGGAAATCGCGGCAGGCAGAGTTAAGCATAGCTTTAAGCGCGGTTGTACAGTTCCCCAGGTACCCATGGATGTCTCTAAACACAAGCAGTTACAACAGCAGCAAAACAGTCGCGCTTGGCTGATTGCTTGGCACATGCTCGAGTCTGCAGGCAGGCTGGCTGCTGTTGCGGAGGGGTCAGGATAGGCGCCGTGCTGTCCCTCTCTGCTGCAGCAGCGTCGTCCCACACTTTCTGTGCCTCCCTCCAGTGCGGCAGGACCAGTAAGCCTGGCTGTTTGGAGCTCCAGCACTCTGCCTCCGTTCCATCTTTTCTCCCTCCCCACGGATGTCTGTTCACTTCTCTGAATTGCACTTGTGCAAATGGACCTGACAATCCAGTCTGGCCAAGGGCAGGCACTTGGAGTATGATGTTTGGATAAAAAACAGTGATATTCCCACTTGGTTGCAAGTGAGATTCGGATGTCTTCCATGCCACTTTGGAAGGACATGGTTGATGCAAAGCTGTGGTTGTTGCTTCATTCCTGTAATTTCAGCTAAAACTGAGACCATAAAAGCCATAAAACAGGGTTGGATATTTGGGAAAAATGGATTAAGCTTTGAGGGAGTTGAGAGTTTGACTTTGACCTGTTTTTGGTTTTCAAACTTGCAGCTAGTTTCAGAAGTGCTAAGCTGGCATTTCTGAAAGTAGCCCAAGGATTTTACAATGATTGTTAAAGGGGGGTATTCATGTGGGTCAGCTCATGAAGCACCTTGAAGAGTTTTGTTTTCAGAGACTGGAACTGTTCAAAATGGAAAACACTTATGACCTTTCATTCAAACTTCCCTTACATTCAGGGATTGCCCTTCTATTGAATGGGCATTGACTACTACCTTTAATTTTTCTTTTATTGTCTGCTCACACACTTTTCAACTTTAATTTCAGGCTGAAGCATTCCCTTCTCTAACCATGGGAGAGGCTCTTCTAAGAAAATGGCCATCTGATGTACCTTGTGGTTGAGCAGATGTTATCTTCTTTGGAAATGAAAATCTGCCTTGAGTAATTGCACATTCTTCCTGGTTCCTCGTAATTAAGGCAGAAGAAAAGAACAAAACCTGCTGATTTCATTTGAGTAATTGCTTCATTAAGTTATTTGCTTCCTCACCATAACCACCAGCCCAAAGAAGAGAACAGCAGGACCATCAGACCATCTATGATGATACTGTAATGCTGTGGGTCTTTGGTGCTTCATTGTCAGATGGAATCACAGGGAAAGGAGTGAGGAAACACACTGCTAAATAATTTACCTCTTAACCGTATGCACCTAAGACCACAGAGAGCGTCTGGCAGTTGGTAGCTGTGCTGTGTCCTCACCAAGTGAATCAGTCCCCGGAAAAAGCAGAAAGCTAATGTATGAGGCTTCAGATCAACACAGCTGCCTTGCCTCCTGTATCTGAGCATTGTGAATTGATGCTGAGAGAGTGAACATCTGTGTTTGCCTATTGTGCAGCAGGGAAGAGGAGAGCTGCATTAAATCCTGGCCAGAGGCAAGAAGAATGTGGCTCTGGACTGGAATATGGTGAATCGTCGCTGTGGTGATGGCTGATGTCACTGCTGTGCTTTGCGTTTCGTCTTCCTGGGTTTGGCAAGCAGGTTTGCACGTGCATTGGGCCACACAGGGACTCACCAGTGAACACACTGCCCCAGGGACACTGGGGACAGGTAAATTGTTAAGTTACATGGATTTAATTGAGATCTCAGCCATAATTTCAAATAGGAGATTCTCTGTCAATGTGGATCTGAGCTCTTCTCATGCACACCTGACTGCCACATCTCCGTGATTCACTGATTTTGTTGCTTGTGAATAACAGATCACCCCAAATGTGTTTCATAAACTTAGCCCGTATTTCCTCACTGCAAGCTGGAGAACCAGGCTGCTCCGTAAAAGCAGCTGCAGGATTTATGCGTGCCTACTGACAAAGTCAGGGCCCGGAGGCTCCTTGGATGTAAATTCTGCTGAATCTGCCCCAAGTGCTGGGGGAAGTGGTTCCAGGTCACTGCCCATCCGTCCTCCAGCCCTCTGCAAAGCCTGTATTATCCAGGAACCTCATCAGGAACTTTGATCATCCAACTGATTTCCATCTCCCTCTCCAAGATCTCAGCAGGTATGTTTGTACAAGGCAGGCTCCACCGAGCTCAGAGCTGGCTGACCCAACACGTCTGCAGCTGTGTAGTTAGGAGTAACGAGTTTGACAGCCCTGAGTTTTAATTCCAGCTTGGGCGGCCCTTTCTCAGAGCCATTAAAAATAAAAATCTGTTTATTTTTTTTAATAACTAAATGAGGATAATGATGAACTTAAGTAACCAGGGCATTGTGAGGATTAACTGTGGCACAGCCAGCACATTGTGTGAGCTGCAGGGGAAAGGGAGAGCGATCAGAGGGGCTGTCATATTTTGATTTCCTCAAGAGGGTGGCAGAAAGGGGGGCAGATTCTGCCAGTGCTGCAAGCGTCCAGTGCTGGTTGATTGGCTCTTGTCCTTTCTCGCAAAGCAGCTTGCTGTCCTGGGCACCAACGATGGGAATTGTGCCCAGCAAAGGGCGCGGAGCACGGACTGAACTTTGCCTTGACCCAGCCCGCTGGCGCAGAGCCCTGCCTGCTGCGGTGGATGGAGTCAGTGGGCTGGCTGAACCGCCCGGCTCTCCCTGCTGACTTAGGGCATCCCAGCTGTTGGACTTCTCAAAGCATGCAGGGTGAGTCAGGCCCCGCTGCGCATGCAGCAGCACCAGAAGCCACCCTTTGTGCCTGCCCAGGTGATCACAGGCGCTGGGCAGTGAGGGTAGCCCTTTCTTGGCCAAAAGGTCTCATCTTCTATGTGATCTCCTTCCCCTCCTGCTTCCTTTTCCTTGAATCCAGAGGTTCTCCAAGCTGGGTTTGGCAGGGTTTTCGCAGCGATCTCTCTGGCTGGGGTGCAGTGCCACCACTCGCCTCATGCCCAGTTTGGCCGCTGCCTCCCCGTGCTGGGCAGGACGTTGCTGGTGCAGAGCAGGGTGGAAAACTTTGCATCCTCTCTCCAGCCTTGCAGCCACAAAAGAGCATTTGGTCAGGGAACAGGAGCCTGGAGGATCCTATGTAAACCAAACAGAGCTGCAGAGAGGGATGTGGGTGGTTTATAGTCCTGACACCCGAGTTTCTTCCCCTAAATCAGTCAGAGAGACTGTTCCCTGAAGAGGAGGCTCAGGCCGGCTCTGTTGCTTACTGGCAGGTCTTTGCAGCATAAATTCCTGCTTATCCTTGTTTCTGGTCACCTGGGGAGCTCTGCTCTCTGCCTTAACAGCCAGGTTTGCCTACCAGGCGCTGAGTAACTTCCAGCCTCCCCACACCTCTCCCTGGGAGAGCTCAGCCTTCCTCCCCTCTTGCAAGACAAGAAACTTGGTCTGAGAGGTTGAATGCGTCAGTTGAGAGATGCAATTACACAGCTTGGCATACCTGAATGTCTAGCTTTGTGCTAGTCCATAAGAGTGTATGTTTTGGTTTTTGTTTTGTGGGGTGGTTTTTTTTTTTGTTTTTTTTTTTTTCCCCAGGAGGCTCATCCCCCGCCTTACTGCAGTACTTGGTGCTGCTCTCTCCCCAAGTCTCTCCCTCACCTTGATCCTTTCCTGGGCCTCTGGCTCCCTGCCCCAGCCCACTGTACGTAGCTGGTGGTGCTCATCCCTCTTGCTCCTCTGATTGCTGTATTGTGTTTATTCTGAGAGACTGTGTATCTCTGTGCAGCACCCCCACATGCTGGGGAACGTGCTTGCCTGGAGGATGCTGCTGGGGCAGAGGCAGCACATACCACTTGCAGAAGATGCTTTTCATGCCTGCCATGAAACTCCAACACGTGTTGCGGGCTAAGCTGTGAAGAACCAGCTGCTGAGGGCATCATGGCTGGGAGCTGCAGCATCTGCAGCCTTGGTGGGCTCAGAGGAGCCTACCACGCTCGCCCCTCGAAAAAGATCACTGCTGTGCGCATGGGGTTGGGCATCGTGAGATGGAGACAAGCGAGGTTGACACGGCCTGTCTGAAAAGAGGCTGGCTCTGCTCCTCTGCCAGCACCGTGCTGCTGGGGAGGGATGCGCTTGGCAGAGGGGATGGCCAGGCTGTGGCAGGACGGGTGCGTGCGGCGGGTCAGAGCTGAGCCGTTTTGGCAGGGCTGGCTGCATGAGGCTCACACGGTGCCTGCCTGTGCTGCGGCTGGGCTGAGCCAGCAGCCTGAATCCCTCAGTTTCAGGAACAATGAAGTCCCTCAGTAATCTTATGAAAGAGGGGAAAAAAAAAAAAGCTATAAATGCCTTACCTATTTGCAGCCTGTGGGCTCTGTATTGTATTAAACATTAACCTGCCCTTCTGAGCCAAGAGACTGATTCTCTGGGTAATTCTGAGGCTGGGCAGCCAAAGAAAAGGATTCTTTGTCAGACAGCATTTCAGAAAAAAAAAAATCCCTTCAGCCATTTTCTGTCTCATCGTGTTTGTTTGGCCCTGCGGTAGAAAGCCGGCTCCACAATTTGCTGTCTGTATTTGTGTAGTCAAGCTGATCAGATGGCTGTCCCCTGGCCATGGCTCCCAACATGCTGCTCACCCGCAGCCCTGCAAAGGCGCAGGCACGCTTGGCACACGTAATCATGCAGACATGCGGATCTGTACCAAGAATCACACACATGTGCACATGTGAGCACACACTTAATCAGGCACACATGCTCATATAGCCATATGTGAGAACAGAAAGTTGTTTTTTGATCTTCTGTAAAGTGTATCCCTGTTGTGCCCATCAGAGATGCGGGTGAGAGCAGAGCCGGGGGATTAGCGTTCGGGAGCGGGTCCTGCTCCTGACTTTGCCCTTGCTTGGTGTACGAGGTGGGGCAAGCCCTTGTGCTATTGTTTCTCCTCCATCAATTGTGACTAATGATCTCGAAAGCACTTGTGGGAAGCGTAATGCTTTGTTACTGTGGGCTTAGGTGCGTGTTTGCTGAAGCAACAAAGCTTTGGTGGTTCAGGAGTTTTCTCAATGACAGAGTTTTTTGCGAACACCTCTGTGCCCGAGACCGCAGCGTGGTCGGGCGGCAGTGGGTGGAATTGTTGCTGCTACGAACCTGGGAACACACGGGTGCTCCTGCGCCATTCCAGTGCAAAGTCTGGCTGCTTAGCACTGAATCCCCCCGCCACTTCAGCTAGCTCGTCAAATTTTGCACTAAAGCCTGAGAGAGGCTCAGACAATCCTTTTTTCCATATCTTTTGCAGAGGCGATAATCGAAGGCTGAGAAATGGTAACAAATACGATGGGGCTGTATCATCTTAATCCAGCTCATCTTCTCTCACCCTCTGTCCCCGTGCGATGCCAGGCTGGGGGGGCGGGCAGACCCTATTTCTCCTGCTGTGGAAAAGTCTAAAAGGCCAAAAGCAAACAAACCCTTGCTGACTGCACTCGCGCTGTTGAGCTGGCGGAAGTTTCTCATGTGGACGGGGCTTGCGCTCTGCACCTTCACGTGGGCGACTCGCCCGAGTGGCTTGGAAACCTTTCCAGCCATCAGCCCGGTCCTTCCTGCAGCAGGTCAGGCTCCTGTGCTTCGCTGCCTTCAGCCACAGCTGGGCTTCCCCTGCCCTTTCCTCCTCTCTGTGTTCATAATGCCCCCCAGCTTATTGCTTTTGCATAACTCAGTGTCCCGTGTGCGTTTCACGAGGGGGTGATCAGGAGCACGTCTGCTCTCCCGGCAGACCCACGTGCCGGGGCACGTAAGGAATATTAAAATGGAGCATCCTCTTCCCAGTAACCTGGGGGAGATGCCCGATCCTGGTGCTTTGGGGGCACTGGTTATGGGGGACGTGGCTCCCCACATCCTCCCCGAGCAGCGCGTAACCGCTCTCAAGTGGCTCTCCCGGTGCTGTGAGCCTGCACAAGCATTTTGCTCAACTTGCAGCCTTGAGAGAGCCCTTTACGTGTGGGTTTGAAGAGGAGAGGGGTGTTTGCACTGCGGGCTGCTGGCGGGCCGGTAACGCACTTTGAACTGGAAACTGCCTGACCTGAGCCGCTTGGGCAGCGAAGGGCTGTATCAAAGCTGTGGGGTGAGCTGGGATGGAGGGAAGAAATTCCTTCCCTTCCCTCTGCCTCTCTGGCTAGATACACTGGGATTTCCAGGGCTGGGAGTTAGCAGCAGTAATCCTCGGGGACTGTTTGTTTTCCGAGGGGATAATGTGCCGCCGGCGGGAAGGCTGAGCCTCGCTCAACCCCTGCCAGCTCCCGGAGAGTTGGAACAGCCCATAACCGTGTGTGAGATGAGGAAAGGTGTGCGCTAATTAATGGGAGCGCTGGGCTGCCCCTCGCTCGGAGCCACGCGTGTGGATGTGGAGAGCGTGCGTCCCCTCCCCGTCTGTGCTCGCACCAACAAAAGGATCGCGCCCACGGCACGGCACCCCAGGGACAGCTTGCCCCGACGCCTCGCCCAGCTGGTCCCGCTCATGTCCCGGCTCAAAGCGGCGGCATGAAGAAATCCTCGTATTCAGGTGAGCAAGCGGCTGCCCCGCTGCCTCTCTCTCCTCTTGGCTCTCTCCCTGTGTGTCTGTACTGGGAACAGAAAAAGGTTATAAAACCCCCAAAGTACAACTTGCACAACTTCTCCCTCCAAGCGGCTCTGAGCGGCTGTTTCCCTGCGCATAAACAAACCCTGATGATCAGTGGAAAAGGCTGAAAAGCAAAACAAATCCAGGAAGGCAGCTTGTTCCAGGCGAAACTTGGTGCTGGTGGCACGGAGCTTGTTTTTCAGAAGGTACCTGTGCCGGCACGGGGTGAGTGCAGTGCTGAGCGGCAGCTTGAAATTAAAACAAAACAGTGGTGTGTGCGACACCGATTGCCGTCGGGTGGAGGGGCTTCCAAATCAGGGCTGGAAGAGGGGATCCTCTAACGCTGCGGGGCTCCCCTCTCCCTGCTCCCTGCCCTGGCTTTCCTGGTCCTATCTCGGGGCGAGGGCTCTGTGCCCTCCGTTCTCGCAGGCTCCCGCAGGCTCCTTCCTCCCCAGCTAACGAGGGAGCAGGCAGCCGTGACTGAAGTAATTCCTCCGAGCTGTGAAATCCTGCCAGCGGTCCCGAGAAGTGCCTGGCGCATGATAGAACAGACACGGCTCCCACAAAAGGTCCATTTCTCGCCCTGTAAAGCCCTGGTGCCTCTGGCAGCTGCTCCAGGTGTGTGGCTTTGCTCCCCAGCTGACTTCTGCTCAGCTCCAGCTCCTGACCCCATGTAAGCCTGGTTTCTGCCCTCTCTTCACCCTCGCAGCTCCAGGGACGTGGTGTCATCCTGCTGGCCCCCTCCTCGCGTCCCGAGTCACGCGTCTGGCTGCGCCGCCGGGGTGGTGAGGGCAGTTGCCGTGCCGCGAGTCGCTCGAGCCACGTCATGGCCAACTGGACTCTGCCTGAGCTCATGAGCCACAGGAGCTGAGGGCTGATCTTCCCTCGGAAAATTCCCCGCATGATGCTGCTGTCTGTTTATTGTTAAAATTAATTAGGAACATTTCTCTCTTGCCCATTTCTCTTCTCTCATTACTGTTGCTAAATGGACTGCCAGGGAGGTTTTATTTAGGGCTTATGTGTTGGGAACCTGAGAAAGCCCTAAGCATGATTATTAGCACGTTGTAATGGATTAAAGTGGCCATTAATGTTGTGCGTAGGGAAGCCTGTTATTTGTACAGGCCTCCTGAGCTGCAGACCGTTGCTAAAACAGCCCTGGAGCAGACAGGAGCGGTGCAAGAACGGGTCTGGAGCTAACCGGCTGTCCTCAGGCAGAGCTGGCAGTTCTGCGTGACCTGCGATTATGACTTTTGACAACGAGGCCGAGTGGTCCTTAATTGCCTTCCTTGCGCTGGAGCGAAGCTGTGGCACTGCGAAGTGCCTGACGTGGTGGATGTGTCTGGTCAGCGTCCAAACCCGCCTTCCCTTTGCGGTACTGGTCAGTACCTTTAGTTCAAAATGAACTGCAGTTGTATTTTGGAAACACTTGGTTTGCCTTGAGATTTCCCTTGGGATGGGGCAGTTATTTAAGGAAAATGAACAGAATTACACTAGCTGGGATGCACTACACTGAAGCAACAGGATAATTGTGCTGTGAGCACCCCTAAGCTCGCAGAACGTGCGGGCAGCCCTTCTGAGCAGCTCTCGTTGGCAAAGGCTTGGCTGCCAGCGTTGCAGCTCCCGGACGGGCTGGGCTGCGCCTGGCCTGGCCTCTCGCTGATTCATCGGGCAGAAAGGCGCTGGATGAATCACCCCCGCGCCGGGGAGACTGCCTTCGGAGAGCTGCCGCCTCTGCACGGGGCAGGGCCGGCCCTCCTTGTCCCACAAACGTGGTGGGTTTACAGATTGGAGGACAGCGATGGTAACTTGTGCTGGGGAATTCTACTGGGAATCCGAATCACTTCTCCAAGGCATGAGTAAGATGTACAGAGCGCTGCAGAGCCTCTGAGCTGTCTGCTGCCCGAGAAACTGGTGGGGTGACAAAATGGCTTTGCAAAGACGGCGCTTCCCAGGTGCGTTGCTGACAGCCTCCGATGGCCTGGAAGCACAGGGCTTGGCTGAGGATCTCCCAAAAATGATGACAAAAGGAAACAATAAGCATCTTCTGAGCCCTTTTTGAGGTTAAGGAGCATCCCTTGTTGCTGGCCTCGTTTGCTCCTCCCTGGTGTGTTCTGGATCTGTCCTATGGGCTGGGGTCCTGCTGAGCCCAGCTGGGGGGTCCCGCTTGACATCCGGGGGCTGAAGCTCCAGCTCCCCACGCCGTGAACACAGCGACACTGCCGTATTGCTCTCCTGTTCCAGGCTGCTCCCCACCTCAGGCAGGATTTACCTTTTTTAAAGCACTTCAGGGAAATCATTACCCATCTGCTCTGACTTTTGAGTGCGTGCCAGTAGGTGTGGTGGGGATGAAGAGTTTGCCATGGGATGCTTTACCTCTTACCAGCACAGAGGCCCAGACCTTTGTGCCGTAGCCATGGGCACATGTGGCTCAGCCCAGTACCAATTTTTTTTATTTATTTTTTTTTTTCCTGGAACTTCCTGGCACAGTGTGGTAGGAGGAGGGGAGAGAGTGAAAAGGGGATTTTACACAGCAAGTTAAACATGAGCAATAACCGCTATTGGAGCCAGCTCTTACGTGTTTGCTTTAGGGATGTCTATTATTTCAGATGCTTAAGGCAAGGAAAGTTTTTTTTTGTTTTTCTTTTTTCTCAGATGTTTTACTTCTCCTGGAATACTGTTTTTTTAAGGATTTTTCAATTCTTGTTTTCCACTACTCAAGCACAATTGCAGGGCCAAAGTAGCAATAGGCAGGATTTGTGATAAATGACAGGATGATTTATAGGTATTTTAGAGGATGGTGCAAATTGTTCTGGCTGGGGGACCATTTGCAGTTTCAGGTTTAGGTGGTAAGATGTTGGCATGCCCTGAAGTAAGGATTGCCCTAATTACCGTACCTGCGCCGTGGTTGTGTGTGAGCCACCCTTACCTAAACCGTGGACTCCTAATTTATCGCTTAGGCAAGTAGGGAGAAACAACATGAGGATCGAGGGCTCATCTGGATGGGCACTGCCCGTTGAGGGGGCTACGGGACATCCCTGATTTTCTGAGATGGCCTGAAAAAACTGAGACTCAATCTTTTTCAGGGTGATGCTGCGCGAGAGAGGCCCAGGGTGATTCCCTCCGTGGCTTTTAACCTCGCTGTCGTAAGCGTGGCTGGGTGAGGCGGAGATGACCTGGTGTTTGCAGAGCCCCGTTGTCCTCTCCTGAACCGGACTTATCTCCTGTCAGTTAGCTGGCATTGTGTTGGTCTAAGCTGTGGAAAAATGAACAGAGTTGACTTTTAAAATTTTATTTTTAGTATTTAGTTCACTGGCCAAATGGCAGGATCAAGGAAAAAATATTACTCAGATACAACAAAAATATTCATTTAATTTTAGCTTGTAGTTTTGAACAGAAATTAAAAATAGTTTGTTTTGAAATAAAAAAGTCAATTTTTTTCAGCTCAAAATCGCAGCTAGCTCTTATTCCCCAAAGCTTGTATTGCTGGGCCAACAAGCTGTCATTAAAAAAAAAATAAATTATTGTACTGATTTGCAATCAACCACAAGAAGCTGGATCCTCAGCCTGTGACTGTTCAAACCCATTGCTCAAAACCTGAATTCAGTGCATGCAATGCCTCCGCCAGCTCAGACCAGTGACCTCTCCCACTGCCCCATCTCCGCTGGCTGTCTCCATGTGAAACAGCCCTGCCTGTGCCTGATGTGCCAACGCGTGGCCACGGTGTCTCTGCTGCAAGTCAGTTTTGGCCTCTGCGGCTTGAGACCGAAGCGCTCGGCAGTTTTGCCATAACAAACGGGTCAATGAAGAGATGCAGCAGTCCCGGCACAGCCGTGCAGTGCTTGTGCAAGGAGGTGGTGGAGTAAGGAAAGGCATCAGCCTTCAGGAAGGCTTCTGCAAAACAGCAGGGCAGAAAAAAATAGAAAAATCTACTGTACCCAGAAGTGGCAGGTTTCTGTTTCACCCCGTGCCCTCACTGTTTGGTGGGACGGAGCTGTCACCGGAGCCACGGGGATGGAACCCGGGGTAGAGGGAAGAGGAGGAATGACGGTGCTGGCCGTGCCCTTGTGGGGTGAACTGCCCCAGTACCTTGCCCGAGGCTGTGGGAGTTTTGCACGATGTGGTTTTGTGTTGGCATTGTGTTACCTGCTGTTATTGAAGTAGCAGGAAGGAAAATAACAAGGACTGCAAAATGAACTTGTTTCTTGGTGATCCAAGAATAGCAGGAGGCTGGTGTGCGGACAAAGGGCTCTGCGTCTTGTTTTCAACGTGCGGAAAGGGCTGCAGGTTGGCTTGGCCAGCTGCATGGATGACCTGCACCATTTGGATCCACGTGAAAGCTGCTTGATAGCAAAAGTCCATGGCAAGGTCTATCGCATCATGCTGTTCCCTGCTCTGTCCGAGTCACCTCCCCGTCGCTGCATGCACGACTGGATGCGGCCTTCGACATTCCAGCTGGCTGCTGCCCCGGATCTGTTGTTTGAGCTGTTCCCAGAGGGACTGGGTACCATTGCCCTGCGTGCTGCAGGGATGCAGAGTGAAAATATGCACGTCCTTCCCTTGCCACGTCTCTGAATTTCTTGATGCCTGGTGTATGATGGGTGGCAGAGGAGAAGGCCTCTGGGCAGCGTCGCAGACCGTGCTCCCAGGCCAATGCCGCGCCCGAGAGGCAGCATTGCCCAGGCTTGTGCTGTGTGGTTAACAGCTGAAAACCTTTCAAAATTCTGTACATTACTTTTAAAATGAAAAAGGTGTGCTTTGGAGAATTAGATTTAACATTCCTGACCTCTCCTGTAGTAGCAAAGCCTGTAATTTTCCTAGAGTGCTACAAATTGTTGGAGTTTTTGATGGATGAAAGCACCCTGCTCCTTAGACCAGTCGTTCCCAGCTGCCTTCAGAGCCTCACAGTCTGCTTCTCTGGCTTAGCAGATCTCAAGAGTTGTTGATGGCTGCTGGCATCAGTCCTGGCAAGCTTACCTCTGTGCTTCCTTGCTGCAAAAAATGAGGTGGGACCGTGGGATGTCCAATCAAAAGGCACAATTGTTATATTTTACTTGCCTGCTGACAGAATATATTGCCATGGATGTCAACGCATGCTGCCGTCACATGTTTCTGATGGCTCATGATGATTGATGGAATCTTGTTACACGAAAATTTCTCCTGTAGCAGTGCCACGGTGTGCTGGGGTGGCAGGATCTGCGTGATGAGTTTGTTGGGTGCTCTGCCGTTGCCAGGTTTGGCTGGCGTGTGCGGGCAGTGGTAGAGCTTTGCTTCAGGTAGCAAAACATCCCAACATGTGTTAGGAAATAGTTTGGAGAAGCAAGGGAATCCAGCCTGTGGAGAAAGCCAAATAAGAAACCGCAACATGCAGACATATGCAGAAAATAACCAAAAGCCATGTGGGGCCCGGCAGGGTGATTATCCACTCCCCCAAAACCTGGGGTGAGCAAGGAGAAGTGGTGCCACGTGCCACTGAGAAGAACTGCCTGCCCGCTTGCTGTGAGGTGGGGAGATTCCTCCCGGAAGCGGTGCTGCGGGTTACCAGAGAGCGGGTGTGGGGTTTTTTTTGCGAGAGGCTAACCTGTCCCCTTCTAGACAAGAGTCATAGAGTCACAGAAGGGTTTGGATGGGAAGGGACTGTTAAAGCCCACCCAGTCCAACCCCCCTGCCAGGAGCAGGGACATCTCCAACCAGATCAGGTTGCTCACAGCCCCGGCCAGCCTGGCCTGGAATGTTTCCAGGGATGGGGCATCCACCGCCTCTCTGGGCAACCTGGGACAGTGCTCCACCACCCTCAGGGTAAAAAATTTCTTCCTTATGTCCAGTCTGAATCTCCCTCCCTCTATTTTAAAACCATTGTCCCTCGTCCTGTCACACCAGGCCCTGCTGAAGAGTCTCTCCCCACCTTCCCTGCAGCCCCCTTTGGGCACTGGGAGCCGCTCTCAGGTCTCCCCGGAGCCTCCTCTTCTCCAGGCTGAACAGCCCCAGCTCTCTCAGCCTGGCCTCACAGCAGAGCTGCTCCAGCCCTCTGAGCATCTGCGTGGCCTCCTCTGGACCCTCTCCAACAGCTCCACGTCCTCCTGATGTTGGGGGCTCCAGAGCTGGACACAGCGTTGCAGGGGGGGGTCTCACCAGAGCGGAGCAGAGGGGCCAGAATCACGATGCTGTGGGTTTTGCTGTGGGTTTCTGCTGTGGGCTCAGAATCATGAGGTGCTGTGGGTTTTTCAGCATAAGGTGGGATCCAAATCCAGGACAAAGAAGAGGAGGGGACTTTGTATTGCAGCCATTTGTGAAGATTTAACTTGTCAGAGAGACATGCGAAGTCCTTGCTTGCTTTGTGTACGGTCCCCGTTGGCATGTGGGAGAGGCTGGGACCCACCTGTTCCTAGGAGGGGTGCTAACTGGCCGTGGCAGTGTTCTAACAACACATCAGGGAGCTTCCCTCCCTCCGGTCCCAGTGTCCTGAGGAAGAGCAGCTGTGCTCGCGCAGCCCTCGTTCCCCATGGAAATCGCACGCTGCAAGCGGTGGGAGAGTGGCGGCACAGTCACTGGTGAGTCAGCCTGTTCCCACACTGGCCTGCGATGACTTACCAGTGACAAGGACAGTTCGAAGCACCCTTTAAAGGGTTATGTTTAAGAGGAGGGTCCCCTGCTGCTTGGGAAGCGGCTTCCTTCTGCGTAACTCGTTATTCAGGTAATAGCGCAAGCTTGCAGACCTTCTTTGCAGCTGCGGTGAGATGGGGCACCCCCTCTGTCAGAGCCCAAAAGGGAATCCCAGCTTTGTGCTTGTAAGGCCGCTTCCACCGTCAGAGGTGAAACGGCCTCTCGCAGAGCTTGGTGGGATTCTGGTGTCTCTAGAGCAGAGGCTGGCACCAGCGTGGGACAGCACCAGGAGGATGGGCGAGTTTCGTCTGGTGATGTTTGTGCAAATAGCTGGCGGTGCTGGGCAGGAAGGGGCTCGTGGTGAAGTTCTTGCCCAAGCTTTAACCCTGATCACCGCGTTACAGCGGTCTGAGGCATGATATAAGTTACCTCCACAACTTTTTATTTCAGTGAGGGCAGGTTTGAATCTGGTGCCCAGGGCATGTAGTACCTGTCCCCTTCATTTCCCTCAAACACACAAAAGTCTGCTGCTTTTGAGGCTCCCAGGTCAAGCAGTTGGGAGTTGAACTGGGGGGATGACTGCAAGCTGGAACTAGTAGCAAAAGGGTTGTTTTTTTTTTTTCTATTTTTTTTTTTTCCTTTGTCCATGCCAGATGAGTATTATTTACAGGAAACACTCTGAGATTTGTTTAGAGAAGGAGTGTAGAGGGAGGAGACAGCTAAAGGCATAATGGAAATCAAAAAGGTCACAGTAATGCTCCAGAAAGTCCACGATTTCCTGGTGTGGGAGTATTGCTATTCTAGGGAGCGAGGGAGTGATGGAGCCTGGGCTCCGATTCCCAGAGGGAGAGAGCACTTGCCAAGGGATGCTCTGCAGAGGAACCCGCTCCTTTTTGGAAGAGCTCAGCACCCAGGGACTTGTGGGGCTGAACCCAAAGCAGCTGCTGGGGACGCAGAGGGTCCCTGACACTCGGTCGTTCCCTCAGCTCGTCCGGAGTCCGCAGGCTATGGCAGTGGTGGCAGGGAAACTCTGAGTGCGTGTACCTGGGGAGCACGTCCTAGTCCTGATCCTCAAGAGCAGCCCCTGGGTGCGAGTTTGCTTGCGTTTTGGTGTTATCGAGGGAGATGGGGATTGCCTGCAGCTTTACATAACGGCCAGAACAAAGGCACCGAGGACAAGGTGCCCTCAGCAGTTACTACCGAGCCAAATGACTCAGTGGCTGAGCTGTAAGTGCCTGGACACGCACCAAGAAAAACTACCAAGAAAAAGAGCAGATCTGGGCGCGTTACAAGTCAGGACAAAGGCCGTGTGCATGACGGAGCAGGGAGGTGGCAGGGGTTTGTTCCAGTGAGTTTAAGGTCGATGAAGAACTGGGTTAGTGAGGCTGGAGGGTTTGTTTGTTCAGCTCTGGGATGCAGAAGACCAAGTGTTGCCCACTGGCTGGCAGGGAGCTCCCAGTCTGCCCAGTTCTGTGACTGGGGGCTGCCAGCCACCAGCACTCTGCAGCTGCCTTCTTCTCCTAATAGTCAGCTTCCGTTCTCCTTCCAAGAGGACTTTCACTTAATTTTTAAACTTAAAAGCAAAATATATGTATTTTAAAATCAGTAGAACTGAGGATGAAACCTGTTTCATTGCCCGCACAGAATTTAAGTTGAAGCACTGAAAATCGAGATTGTTGCCAGTCCTGTAATCCTCCTCGCCCCAGGATTTGCTTCTGGGAATGTCTCCAACCTCGCTGGTTTTCAATATCTTAGTGATAAAAGAAGTCACGTATGCTGTGTTGCTTTTATCTAAGGTCAATTGCTAGAAGCACCAGGAAATCCTGAAAATGAGACCTTTATTCCGTGCTCCTGCAGCCCTACCTGCCACGTGAAGGGCCTTTTCCGCTTTGGTGCCCTGCCTTTGTGTTTAAGAGCGTGTTTTATCGAATTGGGCATGATACTGAGAAACATGAGTTTGAGTTGTGCCCAAACTGTATCAAACCCACCACATCCTACCCTTGGATTTCAAATGCCTCTTTTGAAATATTTTTTTTAGCAGATAGATGATGACTCAGAGCTGTGGAGTATTTACTGGACAGTTCAGACTTACGCAGCCTGAAGGACTAACGTTGCTGTAGCTAATTGCCCTTTGATGTTAATTGTCATTCAACTACATCTGCATCTGTAAACGCTTTTCCAAATTGCTGTGAGATGCTGCAGTTGGCAAGTCCCACATCTGGGTGCTGGAGAGGTGGTTCGTGCTGCGGGTTGTTGGGATTGTCATGGCTTGGGTGGTCTCTCCCGTCCTGCTCGCCAGCTGCGGCATGAGGCTGTGATTTATTTTCCGGAGTGGTTTTTTTGTCGGATAAACCTCCCAACAATGATGTGAAATAATCTGACAGCTGATTCCTGCAGTTGATGTTGGGAGTGATGATTTAATCTCGGGGAAGATGAGCTCAGCCCTTGTGAGGCTGATCCATCTGCGGAGGTTGCAGACCTGACTCCGCTGCTCTGCTCCCCATGCTCCTTCGCCTACCAGTTGCTCTCTAGGAAATCGGCATCGAGCATCAATGTTCTAAAATACATGTCAGGCTTTTCGGATAGTGTGTATGCAGTGGGGAGAGGGGAGGAGGATGTCTGTGACCGAAGGTTTTTGTTTTGGTTTGGTTTTGTTTGACTTTGATAAGTTTTTAAGCATTGTGGGAAAAGTCAGAGCCTTGCGGTTGAGCCGTAGTGGAGGGGGAATAGTAAAAAGTTGTTTCATAATATGTGTCTGGATTAACGTTCAGATCTTACTGCGCCTTTTATGTCCTTTGGGCTGTGAATATATGAGTATGGGAGCCCCTGGGAATGCATAGAGGCCAGAAAAGCCTCCTGTGTCAATGTGCTGGGTACTTATTATTGCAGGATCCGTGTTAGACCCTTTTACAGGCTGCTCCTGTTCCTTGGTGGACAGCTCGGCTGCTGTTGGCAGAGTGAGTTTGTAACACGGGAGAAGTGTTAGCGGCTCCGGACACCGGGAAGCAAGGAGCTGTATGGCTGGAGCAGGGCAGAGTCACGCAGCCCTGGCAAGGTGGGACCTTGGGCCTGGGTAAAAGTAAAGCATGTCCTCGTTCCTGACCCTGGGGAGTCGTTTCTGTGTCCAGCGCCCCTCCCTCTGATGGATAGACTGCTACTGGGAGGCATAGAGGGGTGAGAAGTGTTTCCTGCAGGTCAGGGGTACACGGGAGCGTGGGTCAGCGGGTGGGAAAACAGAAGCTGTGCTGGCAGAGCACGTGCACGGGTGGAGACTGGTGGGAAGAGACCAGTACAGGAACATGGAAAAGCAAGAGCAAGGGCTGATAAACTGAGCATGTTTCCTCCTCAGACACCCCAGAAGATATTTTGAGCATTTCTGCAGTGCTCTCCCAACACGCACAGAAGATGAGGAAGATGGGGGCAGGAGGTGAACCAGGTTCCACGTGCTTCTGGGCCAAAGCTGGTCAGCTCTGGACGGGGAAGGGTATAAAGCATCAAATCTTGTAAGGATGCAAGAGAAAACGTCAAGACAGGAAACAATTTCTTCAGAGGGTTATGTGCTAGGATGAGTTAGAATAGCCGGAAGTTGTGCTGGTGCATACTGGGAGGTACGCTGGAAGAGAGCTGTGATAGACTCTGAGAAGGTAAGAGCTGTACAAGTAACCTTGAATTATTTTACAATTGCATTTCTTTATAAATGTTGTTATAAATAGTCTGAGGGGTAGTATGAGTTCTCATGACTACAGAAAGAAATTTTTATTGATAATTTCTGCTCTGTGAATGCTTCACAGTGAGGGCCGACATCTGCATAGGAACTCACCTGTCCCACAAACGGCGCAGCAGCCGCAAACAGTTTGCAGCCTTCGCAGCTTCCCTTGTGTGATCACAGCATAGGTAGAGGGCACAGGGCTCTGTACTCGTCAGTCAGACCCCAGCCCCTATTGCGTGGAATCGTACCTCCTTCAGAGCACCTCAGTGCATGTGGGGTTTTAGCTCCTCTCAGCGGGACAGCAGAAATGATGACCACAGGGAAAAACCACACTGGTTTCTCCGGTCAGGTGCACTCAGGACCAGAAGTTGCATATTCTTTTAAAATCTATGTAGTTTGTTGCAAAAGGCGTCACCAGATATAGAGCAGCAGGTCAGAAAAGGAGAAGAGGCAGTGTTAAAAATACTCATCCCGTGCTCGGTACGGCGATAAACTGTGACTGCATGTGGAGAGTAGGCTGCTCAGATACCCACTGACTTTTCTTCTTCCACCTCAGCAGCTCCTCGTGGGATGCCCGCGTAGGCACTGGGGCAGCGACTGTACCCAGGACTGCTCCGTGCTCTCCTGCGCTCTCTCTGGAGATGACCTTGTTTGAATTTCTAGGAGAGAATGGCGCTTGCCAGGGTGGGTTTGTTTGCATTTCTCTCTCAGCAAATACCTGGCTGTCGTGTGGGGCTGGAGCAGGTGGTGTGCAGCGCCTTGCCCTGTTCCAAGGTACGCACAGCTTCAAGGCATGGTCATGGCTCGTTAACCCAGCCTGGAAAACCTCCTGTTGACCCGGAGAGGTGGGGGTTCTCCGGGTGTTCCCGCGCAGCTCTGCTGCTCCCTCTGCGCTCGCAGCAGTCGGCTGCGCAGATCCGATGGGAGCACTGCTGTCTGCGAGGCTGTCTGCGAGGCTGGCCGTGCCTGGGAAGGTTTTCTGGCTTTTGTCATGTAGCTGGTCTGTCCTGGCTCCTTACGCAGGAGGGCATCCTGAGGGCACGGTGGGACCCCAGGTAGATAAGCTAGTTCAGTGCAAACAGGCTTTCGAAGCAGAGCTGCTCTGCCTGGCACCTGCTGGCTTTTCACGCCGAGGATGCAGTGCACAGCTTTGCAAAGGGAATGGTCTAATCCACATCTTCTACCAGGTGAGCTTCTCCCGGGGCTGAGCCTGGGTGCCGCTGGCAGTCTCATTTACAGGGCTCTGACAGCGGGCCTTCCACACCTCCATTTGCAGTCAGCTCCATCCCACCTCTCTGCAAGCACCTGCCTGGAGCAGCTGTCACCCTGAGCTATTTCCATAGTCAATGGTGGTAAAATGTGGTGATTCAGCCCACACAGGATATGAACCTCCTGCAACCACTGACTTGAGGGAGTCTCGTACATAGATTAGACCTTTGCACTGGTCCTTGCTGAACCGCATTGCATCCTATTCAGGTTTGCTGTTCATTTATTGCTCATTTCCAGTGTATCAGGATTAATTTGAATTCTAATATTCTGTAACATACTGGCATTTCATTGCCATTTGAGTTCATCTTCATCTTTTATAACTTCTCTATTTCCCATTTCTGATGGTTAATGAATGATGTATCCTTAGGTCAAAACAGCTGGGAGATCCGGCTTTGGATTAAAACCTGCCTTGGCGTAGTCCCTCAAAACATCCTGGAAGCGTCCAAGCCCTGTTGCCTGTAGATTATGGGCAAAATAAGACTCTAAACCAAGCAGAGACCTCTGCTTTGGGGGCTTAACAGCCTCTTCTGCTTTTCAAATCATGCAATCATAATCTTTGCAAGATTATACACTGTTTCAGCTCTGGGTTTTTTTTTTTTAATTTCACTTTCCTGTGGAATAGCCTGATGGTGACAGATGCCCAGGAGCCCTGGAGGTCAATGCTTTGTTTACGTTCAGGAAGCTTGGCATGAGTGGTGACAACTCCCTCTGGAGAGGGACATAGACGTTTCTCACCTCCCCCAGAGCACGGGGCTGCCTGGCCGTGCCTCCCCTCCATGCAGTGCCCTGCGGAGGGGCTTTGGACTTCTCCAGGGCATGCACTTTGTGGATAAACATCACCTTTTCTCCTGTGCTCCCAAAGCCTTCCCAAGTGAAATTCTCTCTGAAAGACATACACTTATGCCTTTTTTTTTGCCTGGGGAAACTGATCTGCAGAGGAACAAGCTGCTTCATTCAGTTTGTGCGGCCAGGCTGGGATATAATCAGATATCCCGACTCCTGCTCCGTGTCTAACGGCCGTGCAGATAACCAAAGCGCTTCCTGTTCCTGTAAGCATCTTCAGCCTTTCAGACATTGATCTTTGAGCTTGGAGAGAGCTAATGTCACCTTCGACAGAGGACTGAGGCCTGGAGAAACAAGGTGGAATTTAATTTTGCCTAAGCTGAGCCATCTAAAAGCAGCTCTTTGAGCGAGATCTGGTCCCTGCAGCCTCTCTCCAGCCAGGAGCTGGCAGATGAGTCACCCTGTCTCCCACCTCCATCTCAGGATGCTGCAGGGCCTGTGGAGGGTGTCTGGGGCTCCTGCACGGACTTCAAATGTGCCAACGCTCGGGCGGGTGCTGCCTTGAGGCTGGTGGGTATCTGTGGCAGAGCAGAGTCAAATCCAGGCCTTAGGACAATAACCAGAGGTCTCCAAAATAGTGGGCATCCTTCCTTCACAGGTGCTAAAGCAGGCAGCCTCCAGTTTGCAGCAGCGGTGAGCGAGCGACTGCTGGGTGCACTGGCAGCTTTCAGAAGTGGCAGCATCCCTCTGCGCGGCTGGGGCTGCCTCCCCTGACCCGCTCGGGACACAGCTGGGTCACCCTGAGGACAGGCACCGTTGCAGGTCCGATGTCTCAGAAGCAGTAAATACATTTAGTCTGCACCAGTGAACATTCTTCTCTGGCTCCAAAACTGTTCACGGAGGTGCTTTTGTGGGGAGGAAGAGGAGTGCCAGCAGGAAGCTTGCTGAGACAACACAGAAACATTTTCTGCCCATGATCTCAGCCTCTGGAGATAAGGCTGGAATTTTGGCACCCCCCAAGGCGTCCTCCCTTGGCCCCTCGTGGATCCCACAGCTCTAGACAGGGGAGGGAGGTTCCTGCCTGGGGGATGCTCCTGATGGGGGAACAAAGGGTCGGGGCAGGTTTGGGCTGGAGGGACATGGCAGTGTCACTGATCCCCTCTGGACAAGAGGTCTTGGAGTGCTCTGACCATGAAAGATGCCATTCACAAAAGGTCAGCTTGTCTGATAAGCTCTGATGGTGGTGTAGGGGTCATCAGAAGTGACCTGAGCCTCCAGATGGAGGAAAACCTTTCAGGTGTGGCCTGTTTGTGCCTGTGGCAGGTCACACACGGTGTGGTTCGTTACAGCGTAAGGTGCAGGTCAGTCAGCTTCACCGTGTTGGGCATTTTTTCTCGTGCGGTGCTGGGGTCGGTGCACGGAGGTTTGGGTTGCTCAGCAGTCGCAGGCTGAGCTTCCCAGGGAGAACCCACACTAGCACACAGCAGGTCTCAGTCCTGTGCGTACCTGGGTGTTTGTTACAGAAACAGCAGCAATTGCCTTTTTTTTTTTTTGCAAGGATTTTCTTAGTGGTGGTTGACCTTTTGTATTTGGGGTGAGTGACTCGAGGGAGGGGTTCTGGATTGGGCCAGAACCGAGCGTGCCGTGTCCCACGTACAATGCCGCCTTTCAGCCAGACCGACAGAATAGGCTTTGTCTCCTTGTGTGAGCCCTCTTTTGAGAGAGGAAAGCTTCCTCAGAGGCTGCAGGCAGTGCTCCCTGCTTTGGGATGGTTCTCACCTGTGCCAGGAGTGATTTCACTCCGCCTTTAGCCAGGGCCGGCTGTCTGGTGCTGCCAGGTGCTTCACCTTTCCTGTGCTGGCAGCTGCAGAAGCCCATCAGAGGAACGAGCTGCGCTGGGACAGCCTGGTACCCAGGGAGAAGAGCATGTAATCATGGAGTAGTAACAAGTAGTGGTGGTTCCTGCAGCTGGGGCTTGTTAAAATGAATCTATTCTTAATTTTCCTGCTGCCCCTCTGCAGAGCTGACTGTTGAGAGCATAGTTTGGCAGAAAGGTAGGTGTTGGGTCTAGAATTATTTTGTCCCTCACAAAGACTGAAAAGGGTAAGGCAATAAGATATTACCGCTTGTGTTGGTTCTACATCTCGTTTTTAAATTAATTTAGTGCTGTTGTGCTGGATGCCTTACTCCTCTGATGTGCAGGAGCAGGACACAGCAGACATTCTGGGGCTCAGCACGGGCAGTGGGTGCTTCTGAGAACCTGGTCCTCCTTTAAATGTCTTTAAATGCCTCATGGGAGAGAGGGGACGCTCACAGGAAATTTAATATTAGTGTCAATTGTAGATACAGCCCTAAGCTGCTTGTGTAGCTGGCTTTGGGATTGTGGGCAGTCCCTCTGACTTGGAGATGGAAGAGAACGGTAAGTGTGGAATCGATGTTTTTGAGATGTATTTAGGCCCTCTCAAGATAGAGATGGCTAAAGAGATTTACACTGCAGTTTGCAGAGGCACTTTTGCAAACTAGTGTGAGCTGGTCTGCAATGTTAGGCACTCAAATACGTCCTAAAAATTGGCTGAAGTTCTCTTCTATTCCAATTTCCCTGCTGCAGCCACTATTAAATATAATTGTAAGATGCAAGGAAAAACATTCAAGGAATGTTACTAGCTTATGGAACTGGATTGCCTTGGCTACTTCTGGGGCAGACTTCACAGGAGAAAACTCTCAATTGCATGGGTCTAGGGCTTCATCGTAGTCTCAAATTGTAGCTTCCCTTCTTTCCTGATGTTTAAGGACAGCAGACATTATCTCAGTAATCTATAGATAGTGCCTGCATCATTCCTTACAGTACAGCTAATATGTAGAAACATTAAATAATACATCCCTCCTGCTCCTGTAAGAGGGGAAGTGCTTAGCACCTCATTTACAGGCAGAGAGAAGGATATGTGGAGGAGGGGAGTTACGTGCTGTGAGTTGTGGTTGAACTGTGGTGGCAGCTGAGCAGTTCCTGGCTCCTCCATCCGCAGATGGCTTTGCGCCCACCGCCGAGCCGGTCCTCCCCAGCTGCCCAGCGCAGCGGCTTCGCAGGGCGGGTTAGCCCCAAATGAGCGGAGAGTCAGGGTGTGCCTGGAACCGGGGGTAATGACAAATGTTAGAACGTGGATGTTTGATGTCCCGAGGGGGCAGCTGCGATTCCGAGCTTAAATTTCTTGTGTAGGGCTGCCCAGGGAGCAGGTTTCTGAACTGCAGCTTGGACCTTGGGCTTTCTGACTTCTGGGCAATTCTGCAAAATACCAGGGTCACAGGGCTGCTCCTAAAGCCATTCAGACTCATCGTTGTACGAACAGATGACTGCAAAGTGTGCATGTTCAGGTTGCCGCCACACTAGGGATGCTCAGATTGAAGGGCTCCAGGTGGTGTTTGTAGCCCAAAGTACATTTGTGTGGAGGTTCGATGCAGAGAGAGAAGTGACCATCATCTCCTTGAGCTTAATGCTTCTCCAGGATTATCTATTCTCAATCAAATGGCCAGTCTGTGAATTTTGGCCCTGTGTGTCTGAGTTTCTGGCTAGGGAGGGAATGGGATTTAGCAAGTGTGGTCACTTGGCTGCCTCTTTACCTGCTGCTGGTTCCCTCGACCGGATGTTATGTGGCTGCAGTGGATCATCTGTCGTACGGAGTGGAGGAAAAGGGTGCTTTGTCAGGAGTCTGGCGTGAGATTGGACTTGCATGTTTGCATCTAAGGAAAATCACTGGCTGAATTTTTCCCTTCGCAGTCTCTTCAGAGTCAGACAGTGGTCTCAAAACCAAAGACTGCCCCTTATCTCCTCCAGCTGTGGATGAGGAGTTGCTTGCTCAGGCTGGGGAGTCTGAAGAGGCCAGGTCTGTTCTGGGTGTCCTGGGTGCTACAGGCGCTGGCTCACCTCCACCAAGGAGCCTGGTGGGTCACCCAGGCTTGGGAGGACCCTCAACCTCTGCCCTTTGTCACCCACAGCCCTTTGTCACCCACAGCCCTTTGCCTAGTGAGCCTCTGCCTTGTTTTTCTCAGCTTTTTTTCTTTACACATCCCCATCCCTCTCTGGGAAAAATCAACATTTGCCTTTCAGAGCCTGGCAAGCAGAAGGGGTCTGTGTTACATCCTGGTGGCAGCCCCAGGCTTGCGGGGGATGGTGATAAATCCAGTGGTGTTTGTTGCGGGGGGACCCTCTGAAACAGGGGTTTGGGAGTTCTGCGTATCCGGAACGAGCCGGGGAGCGGTGAGTGGTCACTGAGCAAACGCTGTGGTGGAAAAATAAAATTTGGATTGCATTGAGGTTACGAGAAGGCGGCAAGGAATGGATTTAAAATCTAACTAAGGATGATTTCTATTTTTTTTCTCTGAAGTAACACATTGCTGCTTGGTGTGCTGAAGCTGTGCCGCGTGTCAGAGTGCAGCAGAGAGCCAGATGCTGGGCTGGGAAGTTTGCACCAGGAGTTCTCCGGTGTGGTCAGAGCCAGAGCATTACAGGCCTGCGGGGAGCGGAGCCGCGGGTGTTTGGGGAGTATTTGATCCATATGGAAATACCACATTGCAGTTTTAAAATTCCTTTCCCCTCCTTCAAATCTGACAGTGGTTTTCTCCAACTAAGCCGCGGCCGTTGCCAGATGAACCTGGGACAGTTAGGTGCGCTCGTGAGTCTGGATGCTGGAAACGTTTGGGGTTTTTGGAAGGCAAAGGATGAGCAGTGACCAGTTTTGTTCTTTGTTTGCATAGTGCTCTGCATGCTGAGCCTGCTCGCGTGTCCATCCTGGCTCCTGGGGACTCTTGTGCCATTAATGATTAACTAACACATTTCTAGCTTGCTGAAGTTCTTGTGGCAGCTGGTTAATGTAAGGGTTTGGTTATTTCCTTCTCTGAGCAAGGCCACAGCTCGGATGAGTTCAGATGCCTTCCCTCCTGTCCGTCTCGGCTGGGACGCCGCAGGTTCTGCAGAAGCAGATGGGAACAGATCCAAGCTGCTGTCACGGTGGCTTTCTGTCCTCTGTGGCATATCCTTGAAGAACCCCGTTGGTCAGTGAAAAAGCCACGAGGACACTGCTCATTGTCCCTCTTAGATCCTGCTGCTTCTCTCTTGGATTTCAGAAGCTCAGGCCTGTGAGCAAACGAGGAGTGTGGTGAAGACAGGGTAAACATAGAGGGACAAAATCTCTCTGGAAATCTGCTTAGCCTCCACAGTGAACTGGAAGTGATTTTAGACTTGACAGTAGTTACCAGGCCCGTTCGCCATCAGTACAGCCTCACAGGAACCGTTTTCTGTTCCTTTATAAATTCTTTTCCCTTCCCTCCTGCTGCTAAGGGAAAGAATCGCATAAACCACCAAAACTGACAGTGCGTACAAAAGGTCTGTTTTTCCAGTCCCTTCCAATTTGTGGGGATGCTTGCATTATAAATACTGGTTTGTACGAGTCATCCGATGTGTCAGCGTGGTGACGTGGCGTCCCCTCCGCTGCCCGGCCACATTACTGAAACTCTAACCAGAAGGATCACAGATGATGACTAACATGCTTTTTCATGTGAAAAACTGCTTGTGCTAATTTTTTTTTGGTGTGCTTTCATGATTGTCCAGCGTATCTCGGAATGACTATCAGCTGTGAGGAATTTGTGGGCAGTAAAGAACAGACGATCACAAAGAGCGGTGAAATGATCTTGTTATTTCTATCAAGTGAAGATCTGAGCATTGAGTTGTCTCACCTCAGAATAAACACACAGGTCTCTGCCCTCTTTGAAGGCCATTTGAACTACTGAGCAACTTGCCAAAGCGCTTGAGGTCACTGCAATGTTTTAATCTTGACATTGAATGTCTCTGAAAAGCCAAGACTTTGTTCAAGCACAAGCTTGAATTCAGGATGACAGATAAAAATGTGTGGTGAGGGTTTTGCAGGTCAGTCAAGGCAATTTTCTGGCCTTGAACTCTATGAATGCACCACCTGATTTCCTGAAAGTTACTGTGATTTAATTTGACTTAAAATCTTGAATCAAAGCCTGAAGTTGAGCAAAGTTTATGGTGCTGGGTCCCCCGTTGTCTTCCACAACCATATGCAAGGTGGGTCCCTCTGCCTTACTCAGCCCTGTGCTGTGGCCAGGAGCTCTGGGCAGGGCACTGCTTGGCTTGGGGAAGCCTTTCTAACGTTGGAAAAATCAAGACTTTATTCTTGCTGCCTCTTATTGTTAGCACAATCTTCTGGAGCATTTTTTTTAGTGTAAAATGCATTTGGCACCTACTGGAAGTGTAACATTGTGGTAGGAATATATACGTCTTGCTAATGCCGATTTTCCTGTGGTTTTCTCGAGGGTTATCTGTAATCCAGGCTGAGGCTGGGTTCTTTCTGTGTGTGAACTCGTGGCTCCACTCGTGTGAGTCGTGCTGTGCTGATTGGCGGTGTTGTCTGGTGCAGCTCCCACACAAGTGAAATGGTTGGTGTTGCTTAGGCTGTATGGTCTACGCTTAGCCTTCCACGTAGACACGTCCAGCTTGTTGGTCCACCCGTGTGGTGGTAGCTGTGTTGGAGAAGGCAGCGGCCTGCTCCCGAGTCCATAATCGGTGCCTCTTGGGAACAGCATCCCTCCATTCCGTCAGCATCCCTCCATCCCAGTGAAAGCTCACTTTGCTGCCAGAGGTATTTGATCTGGAATGAAACATGCACACGGGTTGAAGGTTTGTTTTTTTTCTCCCTCTTTGTAAAGAGTCTCTGTTACACAGAATCTGGAAAAGTATCTTTTATTCTTCAATGCGTGTTTCTCATTAGTGCTGGAAGTGAACATGATTTTTTTCCTTTTTTAAATTTTTTTTTTAACATATTCCTTTTGAGGTTAATGTTGCAAGTGGATTTCAAGTCAATGGAAGTGAAGTTGTAATTGTGCGGTTCATTGGACTTGGGCTTGAAGCAATAGAGATTCTTCTTCCTTTGCTGCTCTGCAAAGAGGTGTCTCTCCCTTGCTGTCCTCGCCTTCTCCAGAGCCCCTGTGCCCCAGCTGTCTCCAGCGCTACCCACAGCTCCGCGTGCAGGGCTCTGCCTCTGAAGGTGATGTCCTATGTCAGCGTTAAAACTTGGCAGTTCGGTCTCTGGCAGCTGGCCTGGTGTGTTGGAGAAGCCACCGAGGCGGTGGTTGTGATCAAACCGTGTGTGGGTTATCCTGCCTCTGTTAGCAGCTCCAGGCCTTGCTGCTGATGAAGTCTTCTCCAGCCGTTTTATCTAGGGAGCTTTTAGCTCATCTGTGTGGAGCAGGATGAGATATGGCTGCCAGGGAAGGTGGTTCTCTTGCCCACTCTCAGAATGTTACCTGTGAAGCAGATAAAGTGAGATGGTTTTCACACCCTGTCTGGTCTTGAAGAGGTCCTAAGAGCGTTGCGATGGACATGCACGTCCTAAAAGGGAATGGAAACCCCTGTCCCAGGAGCCTGCACTGGTACCTGTGCCAGCTCTGCATCTCCTGCAGGGCAAACAAAGTGACATCCTCCATCGTATGTCCTCCATAGCAGACAGCGGGGATGGCCTGAGGAGACAGAGAGGGCAGGATGGATGAGAGGGGGTAGGACTGGCTGCTGGTGCAGGTCCTGGAGCCAGCTCTAAAATGCCGGTGTTGTTTAGGTGCTGTCGATACCTCCCAAGTGTTGTTTTGCTGGGAGGTCTTCCACCATCCCAGTGCCAAAGTTGGTGGAGTCTGGGGATGGCTCCGTGACGTGGCCCAGACCTGTATGCTCCAGGAGAGAGCTCTGGGGAGCCAGGAGTGCGGAAATGTCCGTAGGAGAAAACTGGTCTTGGATGGAGACGTGTCTCCAGAGCTGTCTGAACACCCTGCTGCCTTCGTGCTGGGTGAAGAGGGAAGCTGAATGATCTGATCTCGGACCCACTAGTAAATGTTTAACAGAAGCAAGGGTCACGCTGGCTGCTCGGATGAGCTGGTGCTGCTTTGCTGACTGCAGCACAGTGTGGGATGTCTCCTGCTGGTTTTGGCCCGTCCCTTTCCAATAAGACCTTTGTTTGGTTTGGGTTTTTTGTTTGTTTGTTTGTTTTTTCTGGACTGTGTAGAGACAGCAAGTTCCTGGGTTACATCCTCCATTGTTTGTCATCACCACATGGTTTCTCTTGATAATGGAAATTGCTTATTTGTTCTTTTGATTTTTACGTGGTATGAGTGTAGTGGCATGGACTGCTTACTGTGAGGAGAAAATAAATCTTAAGTGGCCTGTCTCATTGCTGTTATATGCATACATAAAACGTTTGGGGTGTATCATGCAAAAACTCTGATGTGTTGTGGAGAACGTACATGTTGACTGTATTGGAGTTGAACATCTCTGGTGGTTCCCTTGTTAGCCCGAGGTTCAGATTCACCAAAAGTCAACCGGAAGAGTCACCCTGTAGCAAGGATGGTTTCTCGAGGCACGATGGATTCATTCTTCCTGCTGTCCTGCACCACGTCTGCATCCTCTGCATCACGGCAAGTGGCTGGAAAACACTCCTGTTTCAATACTGGAATATTTTACATCCATGGTGTGTTGTATCAGCAGCTACAAGAAGCACAAAATAGTAGAACATTTGGCCCAATATGATCTGGAGGGAGTGATTTAGATGTGAGCCTGGCCGGGATCTCGCTTGCACTGACACAACCCGGCTGGAGCAATTCTTGGCTGCAGCAGCTGCGAAGGAGACCCCAGTCAAGTCTCCCGTGCCTTCGGTGCTGCTGCCTTTCTGCTGCGCCATATGGCCCCGACCTGTGGATCTGGAGAGAATTAGTCGTTGATTATGAAACGTGAAAAATATTGCTCGACCAGCGAGCCAAGGTGAGGGCGAGCTCTGGGAATGCCATAACTTTGTCCTGCTGCGGCACATCCGCTGGGCTGAATGAACTGTTCTTGGATTGACTGGTTTTAACTGTTGGACTCTTCCATTTTGCAGTCATTCCGCTGGGGATGCCGGGAAGCATTCCTAGTTTCAGCTAAATAAAGCATATTTCATTATGTTTCTTAGTCCAGTGCACCACAACAAATTTATGGCATGGCTTGAGGGCATCTGAGCTGCGTTAAGAGGGAGGACTCACAGACACCGTGTCTGGGGTGGAAACCTTTGATTTTCATTTCACAGCCCAAAGCTGGGGCTCACCCTGCTGCTTCCAGGCTATAAATAGAGGTAACCCCAGAACGCGCTCAGCGTGCCGATGCTCTCTGCTCCTGCCCACACTGTTGACTTCCTGGCAGCGTGTTCAGAGCAGCATATTTTTAGCTGTTGCTTTCTCGGGTTTTTTTTTTGTTTGTTTTGTTTTGTTTTTTTTTTTCTTTTGACAGATCTTCCCTTCTGTCTTGCCAGGCTGCCAGCTTTCCCTGCCGGTTATCTGCTTTCCAGGACTGTGTCTGGATCCTCCCTTGGTGGCGGGCAGTGGGGCATCACGGCCAGCAAGCTTGGCTTGGACTCCACAGCGTTCCCTTCTCCTTCCAGATTTGCTGTTATGGGGTTGGGCAGCCTGTGCAAACTGCTTGTTTGCGCCTTATTTTCCCTTTTGTTGAAAGGGGATAACAGCGTTATTATGTATTATTAATGTTGTTAACAGGGCTCAAAGCAACAGCCGTCAGAAAAAATTCCTTTCTCCAATACAGAGCAGATCAATGCAGCTTGTCCACTGTTGGCGTTACCTTGGCTGTGAATAATAATTATAGATCCCCAGAGAAAACCTTTGAGGCAGGACAGATAAGCAAATTCTCCAAAATGTTTGCGTAGAAGGTATGGGCTCAGCCAGGACGGGAACGCTCCGATGGCCGTGCCGCGTTGGATATTCCAAGCCCTGTGTGTGTTTTTCCGCCGGAGCCGTCTCTGAAGGGAATAAAGGCGATTTCCTACATGCGATCCTGTCCAAGCTTGTACGCTCCTTGCTCTGCTTCCGCCGCTTTGCCGCAGACTGAATGAAGGCTTTGAACATTAAAGGATGTGTTTAACTGGCTCAGCATGGCTGCATATCTGCAGTGTGCCACCCATAAGGGACGTTTTTCTCTGGGTTTTGAGCAATTATGAAAGGCAGATGTCAACACCGCACAATGCTCGCACGCAGGCAGGGCAGAGGTGTTGGTTCTGTGCAAGGAGCCCGGCCAGGACCCGCCTGCTCTTGCGGCTGAAGAAGTGCGACGTGAAACTCAGAGCGGAGGAAATACGCCTTTTCGTGCTTTGGTAGTGTCCAAAGAAACAGTTGACATTTGGAGGGGAGAAAATAATTATGGAAAAAAATCAGGGACTGCGTTTAATAGAAAAAACAATATGTTTAAAATTTATAGTGCTGGTTATAGTGCTGGTTATAGTGCACAAGCTCCGAGAAACATCAGCCCTTCTCTTGGGGATGGTGCGGGGCGGTGCTGGCCGGGGCTCTGGCTGCGCTGCCCTGCCCTGGTCCGGCAGCACCGTCGTCTCCCTGGGACCAGCCCCGTGGTTCAGCCACATAATGGTGTAGGCACAGAGGCTTTTTATATCGGAAAAGGAAAGGGAGAGAGAAATGCACACACACATGCGTATGTAGGCAGAGGCTTCTGCGTGAGACACTTTTTCCATGACAAGTTGCCAGGCAGGTTTTTTCCTTTCCCTCCCTCCATCCCAGGGCTCACTGGTATGAAAACTTTCTTGCCTTTTATATGTTTTCCTTTTTTTTTTTCTTTTTTTTGCATGATGCACTCTTCCAGCTGAGAAGGTTTGTAAGGTTGCAGCTATGTTACAAATCACAGTTTGGGCATGTTCTGCAGCTTAAATTGGTGCTAACCCTTTGCTTATTGTCCAACAGAGATCTGGTAGATGATGATAAAATAGTTTAAGCAATATAATTAAACAAAATCATCACTCCCCAAATCTAAGAGTTTTTTACCTGTTCCAGGGTAGAAATCCCAGTTCAAAATACTGGTGTGCTCAGGCAGGGTTTGTATTGAGCTGAGGAGCCTCTGTGGTTCCATTCTGGAGCTTGGCAGTTCCAACATCTTGTGTCTGAGGCAATGGTCCATCCTGGAGCTGTTGTTCCTCCAGCAGGACCCGCCAGAGACTGAGGAGCTGCCGGAATCCCTGTGTTGGGAAATTGTGGCATTTGGGGTGGTTTCAAAGTGCAGCATGCCACATGAGGCTGTTCACTGCGTTTAGCGTGTCCGCTTTTATTTTACTGAGAAAAGAGAAACCGAGGCACTAACCGACTAAACTGCCTATGGCTAGGTTTTAACCAAAGGCTTGCTGAGGTGAATTCTGGTTCTTGCTGAGTTTTTCAGCATCCCTGGGAAATGAATGTTGTGGCAATCACCACTTCACAAATAGGCAACTGGGACAGCGGAGAAATTAAATGAGTTACTGATGGATTAGAAATGTTGCCTGGAGTCTGGGAGGAAGGCAGGCAGCTGGGAGTTACTGATTACTTTCTGAAATGGGTATGGGAATGGAGGAGACAAGTCTGTCTGGGTTTTGTCTTTCAAAGTAACGTATGATGTAGAGTGGGTTGAGATGTTGTTGTGGTTTAACTCCAGTCAGCAACCGAGTACCACGCAGCTGCTTGCTCACCCTTCCCATCCCAGAGGGGATGAGGGAGAGAATCAGAAAGAAACAAAAACCCTTGAGTCAAAATAAAGATAGTTTACTAGGACAGCACCATTTCTCACCAGTCAGTGACCGATACAGCCCCTCCCAAGCAGCAATCACTGAATGGAACTGAGTGATCTCGGAACGATCCCAAGCAGCGAGAGACAGAGAGAGCGCACTGCTCACCAGCCAACCCCCCTTATCTACTGAGCATGACCTCCGTGGTATGGAATACTTCCTCTGGCCAGTTTGGGCCAACTGTACTGGCTATAACCCTCCCAGCTTCTTGCACCTGAATGTTAGCAAAACCTGGGAAGCTGGAAAAGTCCTTCATCTCTTGGCAACAACTAACAACATCAGTGCATTATCAACATTCTTCACATACTAAATCACATACTAAATCCCAAACACAGCAGCTACCAGGAAGAAAATTAGCTCCATCCCAGCTGAAACCAGGACAGATGTCCACATATCTTTCTCCAGCACAGTGCATGTGAATTACCAGTGTGCTACCCCAATGAGTATGGTGAATACTTTTTCATTACAAAAAAAGATGCAGCACCATTAGCCCAACATCTGGATGGCTGTGTTCTGGCTTAGCACATGCCTAGAACCCGCGATGCATCCCGTGTTTCAGCCTAACCCTGTGGCAGTGTTCTTGTATACAACGTGTTCCCAGGATGCCGTGTGCCATCTACCCAGAAAGTGGTGACGCTTTGCTGTCCTGTGATGCGGGATGGAGGAGGCACCGCTGGCCTCGTGGCTGAGCTGGCAGGAGAGGCCAGGCACCTCTGGGAAGCGGTTTCTTTGCAGGAGCCTTTATGCTGAGCTCTTTGCCAGTGCAGGGCATGTGCTTGTCCTTCAATTCCTCTGTTTTCCTCTCTCAGCGAGGAAACCTGTCTCGGGAAGTGCTGCACTTCTTTCTAGGATAAAATATCCTGGAGCAAGAGGTGAAGGTGCATGTCCCACTTAATGACATCAAAAGTTCTCTCTGGTGTTTCTGGAAACCCTAAATACATTTGTGGGTTTGAGACATTTGAATAATAACGTTTGACAGCTTCAGGGAATGATGGAGGTCTTTCTTCAGGTGTTTTTCTGTTTAAAATAACGTGTTATTCCCTCAGTCGCAGAGATGATTGAGCATAGCAGGTGTGGAGTCATAGCTGGGAGATTGCTCCACATACGCCGTATTCACATGAACTCCCTTGGCCCATTCCTGTCTTCTGCTTGCTTTAGGAATCACCCGGACCTCCAGCGGGAGACTTCGGAGACTCAGTGACCAGACAAGTCCAAGTAAGTTGCATCAATTTCTCTCTTTGAAACTTCTCATCCAATAAAAAAAATTAAGGAAAAAAAAAAAAAGAGAGAATGCAAGACATAGCTCTCAGAAATAACATCTCCTGCCTGCTGTCCAGTGGCCATGGTTGGGAAGGCAAAGCTGGCTGCTGATCATTGCAGAGCTCTCTCTGCTGTAGAGAGTGAGCAGTATATATAAAAAAAGATAGCAGTATATATGTTATTAAAAAAAAAAAGAGCAATATAAAATCAAAGATTAATTACTTACTGAATAATGGACCCAGAGAGAATAATTAGAAAGCCCCATCTCAGTTCCAGGGGTCTCACACAGGGCGGCAGAAAGCAGCCTGAGGTTGAAATACAGCTTTAGTAATTAGCAGCTCTTTCGTACTCTCCTTAGCTATTATTTTTTATTGGATGTGGAGATTTATGGATTATGTGTGCTTGTGACTGAATTTACACTCCTAATTGCAGCTTAATGTTTCTGAAGCTGTTTCTGATTCGGAAGGAAGCAGGTGGGAGGGTTTCTTTCTCAAAAAAGGTGTTTTCCAGCCTCGGGAAGTAGAAATCTCTTGTGAGTACCCAAGCCCCTGCACTCTGCTTGTGTCTGCGCGACTCTGCTCAGGTCTGCCCAGGGACAGGGACACGTCCCTGGTGCCTACCTGCATTGGCCTGACCCTAATTGTCCCCCGGGAGTAGAAAATTTCACTTTTCTCATCCAAAATACTCAAAAGGAAGCTGAGACAGCCTGTTTCTGGGCTTTTCCCTTTGGTGGTCCTTTGTTGGCTCTGCTAGCCCCGCCGATGGACCTGTGCTGCCCTGCGGCCCTAACCCCTGTGGGAAGCAGCTGCGTGACCTTCCCTTAGCACTGCCTCCTTGCTCTCTGGGATGTGACAGTTGTGCTGCTTGCTGCAGTCCGCCTGTACCCCCAAGAACCCCGCTTGCCCCCTCGACACGCTGTTCTGGCCACGCTGGGTTTCACCCGCTGCCGTCTCCTTGTCTCTCTGTCACTCATAGTCGCTCCCTCCGGGCTGGATTTGCTATTTCAATTCATCTTCTCAGTCCTCGGATCCTGTCCCAGCTCCCAGATGTCCTTATCAAAACAGTTGCGTTCAGCTTTTCCCTCTGCGTGGGTGGGAGCAGAAAGCCACCCTCGGAGTGCCTTCCTGCAGCGGTGGCCTCAGCGTTGTGCTGTCCCGAGGCATCAGCACATGTGGAATAGGGATTAGTCACAGGCATCCGGTTAAGCGTGCGCCTCGGTGCGCCTGGGAGCTGCGACACGGCCTGCCCGGCTCCCGTCAGACGCTAGCGGTGGGCGCGGGGACAGGTATTCACCTTACGGCACGGACAAGGATATCGGGGGACGTGGCACGCCGTGACGCTGTCCTGCCGCTGCGACACTTGCCACTTTGCATCTGGAGCTTCGCAGTCGCCATCTCCTACCCTGACGCTGTGAGGTATCGGTGGGAGGATGTCAGCGTGGTCAGAGGGGCCACTGCACCGCCAGCTAACGTCGGATGGCAGGAAAAATGTGCTGAGTGATAGTTTAGCGTGGGGTCTCGCAGCATTGGTCTGAGCACGAAAGCCTGGTGGCAGCGATCGTTCGGCCTGGAAGAACTGAGCTGCGTTTCAAAAGTGATGCTGCAGAACCCGGCCACCAGCGCAGAGCTGGTAGTTTTGAACCGAAGTGCGTGTTTACCTTCTGCATGTGCAAAAACAAAGCCGCGGCCTCAGCCCTGGCACCGCGCGCTTGCATGTACGTGTGTGGGAGGACAGAAAGGGGAACTGGTGCAGCGCCAAAGGTAACTGGCATGTAGAGAATGGCTATGGAAAGACACGGCACGTTTGTTGAAGCTTGTTTTCTTTAGACTCTAATTATATACTTTTCCACTTTGCTGGTGAGAGACCTTTTAAATTTTAATATTTTTTTTTCAAGTTAAAATCAAATGGACAGCTCAGTGCTCGGGTTTACATTGCAGTAAATATTTATGGCTCCATATAACTGGAGCTCGATTTCCCCTCGTTTCAGGGCCAAATTTTGCCGTCTGCACATCTGGCCTTGCATCCAGAAGCTTTTACTCCTGTAAAAGACAAATTGGGACTGGGATGACTGAGCAGTGGTTGTAAGTGAAGCATTGCAGAAGGGGGTTGCTTTGGGCTCTCTGCCACCCTAAACACAGAAGGGGATGACATGCATTTCCACAGCCACCAAATCTTGGGAGCTACGCAATCGTCTGCACACTACATACTGGCCTGGGGCATGTGGTGATGGCAGGAACCTGGAGATCTGAGGTTGGCCTCTTTTGGAAACCTTATTCTGTGACTCCTCTCTATTTTTCTTGTCCCCTTGAAAGTGGTTATATGGCAGCGGCACCCAGCATCGCTCGGTGAGCAGCAACTCTGAGGCTTTGGAGCTTCAGTTTTTGTTTCATACAGGCCTGCTGCCTAGTCCCAGGTACGCCAGTGAGGTGGGACTCATCTGGACTGGTAAATGGAGAGAGCTGGAGTCTATCAGAAATGTCTGAGAGCACTTATTGAGGATGGGAATAGTAAGCTTCTTGGAGGAACCCATGTCCCCATAGGATTATCGAGGACCATGATTTCTTTAGGTAGCTATGTTTAGGGATATGTGGATCCTATGCTTTGTCTCAGTTTGGTTTTCTTTGGCTGCAGAAGTGGAGTTAAGATCATGCATACCTGAGGAGTGCCCTGGGAAGTTGGGAGATGTCAGATTGTGACAGCGTCCAAGCATCTCACAGCGGGGCTCTGGCTGCATGAGGAGATGCCACAATGATGGGTGCAGAAGCCACTTCTGATGTCCAGCACCCTGGAGGTGCTGAGCTAAACGTCACCAGCACCCATTCAGTGGAAGACACGGGGTGCTGGGCTCACCGCTGGCTCCCTTTCCGCAGCATCGCTGGTGCTATTGGTCCTCACCCATCACAGATCGGCAGCGAGCGGGCTGGGGGCTGTGGCTCCCTGGACAGCAGCACCGTCCTGGGGCGCAGCCTGAGATTGGGGGCTGGAAGGGCCTTGTCTGGCGGGCTGGAAAGACAAAGAAGATGTCTGGGGCTTGGCACCATCCCCTCTCAGTTAGGACGTGAGACCCTGCCCATGAGATCGAGTTTGGAGGTTTGGAGGCTCTGTTCAATATGCCGTTGGACACAGGCAGAGAAGAGGAGGGGAGTGGGAGGAAGCCCTTTATAAAAGGCTGCAGTTCGGGACCGTGGCCCCTAACGTGTCACCACCACCTGCTGTGGGTAGCCTAGGGCAATATTTTTGCAGAGTTAAGAAGAGCGTGTCAGGGAAGTTACTCCCACTTCATTTTCCTACAACTGTACCTGGTGAATTTGAAAGAGAGAAATATGTGCTGACATCCGCCATCCGCAGCAGCGAGGTGTTCCCGAGCCGGCCAGAAAACAGCCCCAGAGCAGTTGGAGTGGAAGAAACCAGCATCGTATTCCTCTCGGGCAGCCAGCTGCGCTCTGCGCTTTGATTTGTTTCCAGCCTACAACTCAGATTTTGCTAAGAGGAAGGAACTTCCCTGGCAGGGATAATGTAGGAGGGTCCAGAAAAAAGGTAGAGTTCGCTAATGTAGCTACACCAGCACGTTTTTTTCTGTGTTAGTGAACGCAGGGAGGAGGATGCCTTCCAGTTGTGTCGCAGTAGAACTGCTCCTGCGCCAGTGCTGTTAGTGGGTCAGGTGCTTTGTTCCTGAGAGCTCCCAAAGGGGTGGGAGGGGAGCAGGTGCCTCAGCTTTCCCGTTCCAGCCTTTGTCCAGCCGCACGGCTGCCTGGAGCCGGCCCGAGCGCAGCAGGGGCAGGCTGCCAGGGCCGGCGGCAGCCCGGGGCAGGCGCTGCTTTTCCATCCAAAAAAGACAGGGTGCGAGCGGCCCCGCTTCTGCATCATCAGCAGTTGGCGGAGGATCAACCACAACTTGTCTCGGTGCTTTTTGGAAGCGTAGGGCATAATTTAGAGAGGCATGAAGCTGAAGGCCAGCTCTCTGGGCTGCATTAGAAAGGGGCACTCAGTGACATAACGAAGCCTTTGTCAAGGCAGTTTGTCTTGTACTGCCCAAATACTCTTGGGTGTAAAGCGGAGGGAGTCCCATACCCAGCTGTTTGGTGTTTGTGCCAGCTTCAGCCCCTTGTCCACTATCTAGGTTGACAGCGGTAGACAGAGAGGCCAGAAGCCACAGCGAGTGGACAGGCATGGGCTGGAGGTGTAGGGCAAGTGAGATGGTTCAAAGATGCTGGTCGTGGTGTGGGCCCGTGAGCTTTTGCTCAGGACACGAGCTCTAGGACCACATTGGCCATCGTGGCACTGTGTTGCCACCAGGTCTCTGTCAGAGCTGGTAGCTGGGGTTAATAAAAGTGGGGAGAATAGAGTCTTACATGAAAATTTCAACAAGATGTGCAGAGATAGTTCTTGTCTTATTTTGCTTTTCCCTTGTTAAGCCTTGCATTTTCCCTTTAATAGCTCTTGATGTTCCCATTTCACAGTCGGGGAAGACAGAGCAGCAGAGAACCTGAGAGCTGTGCATTGCCTGTGAATCTGGGGATCCTTCCCCATGGACACTGAACTGGAAAGACATGTGGCCGGGTGGGTGGAAGAGCTGAGCACATGCAGCTTTGGGCATATCACTTCAACAAGGTCAACAGGATTTCAGCGGGGCTCACTGGTTTGGGATGCTCCAAATTAGTGCAGTGAGTTAAAGGTAGGTGAGGCAGTGGATCTTGCTGTTTCCATCTGTTTAGTACCTTGTCCTGAGGACCCTCTCCTGCCTGGAGTCTGTAAGAGAACAACTTTAGAAACTGGTTTATGTGAAGTTGCAGGTTAACCAGAACAGTGGAAATAAACAAAAGAAATGTCAAAAGCCAAGTTGAGCGTACATGATCGCTGTTACATAAGCTAATTCCCAGTGCTATAGGCTCCATTAGGTTTTTGAGGTTTTTTCCCCTAGGGAAGTGCTGCCAGAACTGTCACATGTCTGCAGCTCAGGCACGGGTACCCCCACCGCAGCACAGCCCTCTGCGTGCAGTTGTGATATCTGAGGAAACAGAGTTTGAGAACCCCTCCTGTAAACCTTGGTCCAGTCCTTCAGATTATCCTGACTTTTACTGCATCCTGTTTTAGCTTCCTGTTGGCGCACTGGGATGCAGTCACTTCTGGTCCAGCTGGAAGCTGTGGGGATGCACATCTCCTCTTTGCAGCGCAATGTTTTTAGCACAGACGATGCCTTTCACCTTGGTGGAGCAGTGGAATGGTTAACGAGAGACTTGTGGTTGCAGCCTCATTGCTTTGGATGTGTCCTTGGATGAGGTCATTGGAATTTATTTGGGCAGCCTCTATTCCCCTTTGTTTCAAGCACCACACCAGTCACCCCAGCTGCGTGGACCTCCGTGCCAGCGAGCATCCCCATGCATGCACACCGCTCTTCTTGGGCTCCCTCGTGACAAGCCCTTGTTCAACATGGGTCCTCTTGATCATTCTCATCATGAGGGCGAAGCAGCAAAGGGTGAGGCTTGGTCACCAGCCAGCCTGGAGGGTCCCCTCTGCAGCAGCGCGGGTCCACAATTGCAGCTCTGCAGGAAATCCCAACTCCAGGCAACAAGAAGTTAACGGGACAAGGCTGCTCTCAGTTCAGGTGCTCGGTTTTCTGCAGGGACGCATGAGGACGGCGCTTGCATAACGCGGACACGTGGACTTCAGGCTGCCTGGGAGCGTCCTGTGGGCTCCCACGTGCTTCGAGCAGAGATGCGCATTACTTGCAGCGAATGAGGGAGCGCAGGCACTTGTGTGCACAGCCATGAAATTAAATAATAGTGATAGGTGCCGTGGGCCTGTTCGCTGTGGAGGGGATGTGCTGAGCACTGGCTTGTCAGCCTGTGGCTTTACAATACCTGTGACCAGCTGAGAGAGCTGGGGCTTGTTCTGGTTCAGCCTGGAGAAGAGGAGGCTCCGGGGAGACCTGAGAGCAGCCTCCCAGTGCCTAAATTGGGCTGCAGGAAAGGTGGGGAGAAACTCTTCAGCAGGGCCTGGTGTGACAGGACGAGGGGTCATGGTTTTAAAATAGAGGGAGGTGGATCCAGACTGGACATAAGGAAGAAATTTTTTACCCTGAGGGTGGTGGAGCACTGTCCCAGGTTGCCCAGAGAGGCGGTGGATGCCCCATCCCTGGAAACATTCCAGGCCAGGTTGGCCGGGGCTGTGAGCAACCTGATCTGGTTGGAGATGTCCCTGCTCCTGGCAGGGGGGTTGGACTGGGTGGGCTTTAATGGTCCCTTCCCACCCAAACCCTTCTGTGATTCTACAATAAGTGCTGATGAAATCCACAGGGTTCCCCAGAGGAAAGGAGATGGAGAAGTGCGGAGTGCAGCTCCTCCAGGACAGGAGCAGTGATCCTGGTCCTTGAGCGAGGTCGGTTATCGCCTTGGGACCAGCCGTCTCTGGAGTAAGCTTCTGAGGCCCTTTCAAGAGAGACTCATGTCAGCCACAGCTGAGAGGAGGCAGGAAAGCAGGGAAGGGCAATGACAGTGGAAGATGGTTTTATCTAATTTGTCTCAGCACATTGTGAAGGATGGAGGGAAAAAAAACAAACAACAAAACAGTCCTCTAGAAGAGTGTGGAGGAAGAGAGAGAAATATATTTGTTATCACCTCTGCAGCCCCAGCCGCATCCTGCGAGGGCAATGGCTGTGCTGGGATGGGGCTGACCCGAGGTGCCCACACAGGAGCTGATGGAGCAGGTGGGGAGGAGCCCTCCTGGGGCTGGTGGGAGTGAAAGGACACGCTTCCAGCCAAAGCGTCAACGGGCACTGGAGGAGTGGGACAGCTATGGAAGTGTGAGTGGGGGTCTGGCACCCTTCCTCTCAGGAACAGGGGAAAAACAAAACGATGGAGGAAGGAGGGCTGGTGTGTCTCGACCTGGTCTGTATGTGCTAGCTCACGCAGTGGTGGTTACCTCAGCAGCTGTGTGTGGTCACATTTCTCTTGGTTGAATCCATGACTGTTTATTTTCTCCATCTTTTTGTTGCTGAAATGTCAGTTTGCAAATTGCTCTTGGGCTTGTTGGCAGAGCAGCTTGTGGCTGCTCAACTTTCCCTCTTCCCCTCCGAGTCTGGTGTCCCTCATCACGTGGACAGAGGCAAATTCCCGAGCCCCGGCTGCCCACCACAGGCATCCTCTGAGCCTGCGAGGCCGGCGCATCCGGCGGTGGCTAGTGTTTACCAAACCCCCTAATTGTACCTTAGGCAGAGAGCACCGATTTACTCCTTGCTATATTTATCTTGTGTCTGGAACTGCAAGAGAGACAGGAGCTCAGCTTTTCATGCCCTTTGTTGCAGAGAGATGACTTCTTTGTGAGGCAACTCTGCGGCTGGGCTAGTGGATAAAGCATTGTAGATGTTCAGGGCTGACCTGCAAAGCGTGAAGCCTCTCTGCCTAAATTTTGGTAGCCATGAAAGCAATGCACGAAGTCAAAGGAAAGCACCAGTAGCAAGAGGTGTTCTCGATTGACTGACTCTGTGGAGCAGTCCCTGCTGGGCTTGCATTTTTTGTAGTTTAATTTCTGGTCAAAGCATGTCATGATGTTCAGAAGCGTCCAGGTCTGAATGATTCTGCTGCTAAATGCAAATAGAATCTGCTACCCAGTTCTGGAGCGTTTTCTCTCCCTCAGTGGACTGGCCCTTCTTCAGCAATCAGGAGGCAACAGGGGTGTCCTCCAGCTGCATCACACCAAGGCAGCATCTCTCCGTTGGGTCGCAGCACAGTAACAGAGTGAAATCCGTGCAAGAGAGCCCCTTGCCTGTCATTGCTCCACAGACAGCAATATTTTGAAAGTCCCTGTGTTTACGCGCTGCTTTCCTAAGGAAGGTGAAACAAAGATCTCAGCAGGTCTGTCATGGGATGAGGTCTGCCCTCAGCACCAGGGAAGCTGCTTCAACACGCAGGAGCAGAGCGTTGCTTTCCACAAGCCCGCACTGCCCAGGTGTAACGTGCCCAGAAGCCGTGCAGCTTTTCAGCCGGCTGTAGCACCAGCGAGGTGCCGGGAGCTGGACTTGCTGGGGTGGGTCTGCAGCTCCTTGGGGCAAGGTGGTCTGAGGACGGTGGAGGGGAGCGGTGTGCAATGCAAACTATGCCCCATCTTATTTAATAAGCCCAGAAGAAAAAGACAGACACCTCCCAAAGGTGTTTGCAGGGCTTGGTGCGATCTTCCTTCCTTTAACCTGCCTGCTGAGACCTGGGGTGGTCGCTCTCTTGAAGACTTTGCTCCTCGATGGCTCCTTCTGCCAGGTGGGAGCTGTTGCAGTGACCTGCCGAGGCGCAGAGCAAAGGGCTGGCGTTCGAAAGAAGAGCAAATGCAGTAATGCCACCGGGAACTCGGCTTTCCCCCAGCAACTGCTGGGTGGGGAAGGACCACAGACCTCCCGGTACAGGATAACCCCCCTGTTTTGGGGACTCGAGAAGTGAGCTGGGGGAGACAACACGTTGAGAAGGCAAAACTGATGGCAGGGAGGAGTCCGGGAAGGAAAACGTAAGTGCAGGATGGTGGAAGAGTTAAGGTTTATCTGAGACGCCTTGTGCTCTCCCGGGAGGGCGAGCATCCAGTCCTCCTGCCTCGCCTTTCGCTTTGCGCTGCCAGCTGCTATTCGTACTGCAGCACATGAGTGTGAAAGCGCCAGCAGAAAGCCTGGGGAGGATATGCAAGGGATTTCCGGCAGTTTGAGGCTTTCAGGCAGAGAGGTTGAGAGCCAGCGTGGAGGACAGCCTGGACAGGGGCTCTCCTTAAAGATACATCCCTCCACGGGACAGGGTGAACAGAGGGAGACTCGTGGGCATCATCTCAGGGCACTGTGAGGGCTCGGGGCGTGAGGGGAGATGCGCTGCTGCTGTCTCAGCCATCCCCTGTGGCAGCTGCCATACACGCTCTGGGCTGCGATGAGCCCTGCGGCCTGGGCACGGTCTTTGGCTTGGGAACAGGAGTAGCTCGGGAGGATCTGTGTTCCCCTGTGTTGAACAAACACAGGTTTTCATAAGAAATGATCAGGAAGGGTCAAAATAGCGCTTGGCAGCAGATGTGGAGCAACCATGAGCTGCGGTCCAGGGCAGGGCAGCTCCATGCCTGCCCAGCTGGGGGAGGGGGATGGAGGAGTGGGGAGGCAAAGAAAAAGTAGCTGGCAAAGAGCAGGGCAGCGGCATTCAGAGGATAAATACCTCCCTTGAACAGAGGGGCATCTCCCTGGCTTGTTTGGAGTTTTTGTTGTTTTTTTTTTTTTTAAATGAAAAGGAGAATTTTAGCAGCATTTTCTTTCTTCCCCATCCTCAAAGCTCATATAAATGTAAATGAAAGGTTCTCGGGGCAGTCAGCGGAGCCTCGGATACTGTCAGCTGCTGGCTGGGCCAGCTTGGAGGTAAATGGCACAGAGGGAATATAATGGATGGCACTGTTTGCGTTTGGGCCTGTATTTCCCCATGTGAAAATGTCTCACTGCACACAATGTGATGTAGGTATGCTCCGCTCCGCCGCGCTGCACTCCCCTTTGCACCCTCCTCCCAGCTCGCCAGCGCTGCACATAGCTGAGCTGGTGAAAGAACCAGTTGAATCCCCATTTTTCCTGCCTCTCCAGGCCCTGGAGGGCTTTGGCTGCTCTGGCTGCTTCCCAGCACCTTTGTCAACGCACTTTGAACCTCTGATCCCTGCACGGGCTTGCAGCGTTCATCCCTTCCAGCTCGCTCCGCGGCAGGGCTGGGGTTGTGAGGTGATACCTGGCTGGTTTGCTAAAAGCGTGGTGGAAGTGGCCAGCTGTGGCTCTGGGAACCTGGGAGAAAAGAAAATAACAGTTCTGTCAGATGCAATGCCACAGGAACGCAATCGCAGCGTAAACCTAGAGATGAGGAATTGCAAATGGCATCGACCTGAATGCATGCAGGCACTGCGGCTGCGATGGTGCCATAGGCCTGAGTCCCCTCCCGGCTGCCCACCGGTGTCCCAGGCTCTGACGTGTCCACGGTCAGGGGTGAGCTTCTGCTGTTTTCACAGCACCTTCCCTGCTCATCTACGTGTTCATGCGCAGCAAGCAGCTTGTTGCTCAGCAAAGGGCTTGGCCATTGCCGGGTCAGCCTAGGAAAGAGGAGGGAGAGAGAAAATTCAAACTGAGCCTGGAGCAGGCTTTGGTTTACTTTCTTTTTTTTGTGATTTCCTTCCTAGCTTTCTCTGCACCTGGCAGTGCTTCCTGCTGGCTGCCGCTCCCGGGAATGTTTAAACCTGCAAGGTGGGGCGAGGGAGAGCGGGTGCACCCCCGTGCCAGCGGGGCAGCGGCGGAGCAAGGCCCCTGTTTTGTTCCGGCTTCTTGTTTGCAAATGGAAATGGGGTTTATCTTTACAGCAGATAGCGGGGGTTTCCTAAAAGGTACTCTTGTCTCTTCCCTCTCCTCCTGGCTCTGCCAAAAGGCAGCCCTGGGGGGGTCTTGAACCTCCAGCAAACAGCCCCAGCCAGGGGAGAGTCTCCTTTGTCCCCTTCCCAAACCCTAGATGTGCTTGGCTACCCCCCCAGCCCTTTTAATGGGGGTATTAGCAAGTGCAATTTGTTTTCTCTTTCTCTGTAGACTTGCACGGTGCACAGACTGCCAAGTACCCATTTAAACAGGCGCCTGGTGAGCTGCTCAAAACCCAAGGAGGATGGGGGACCCCAGCCCTGTAGCATGCAGGTCTCTGGAACCGCACCTCCGAAGGGACCAGACTTCGGTGTTGGCATCCCGGGCACGGCGCGGCCGAGCACCCATCCCTCTCAAACGCAGACGCCCCAGTGCCACTGCTACTGGGGGCGATGGCAGGAGCACTTTCTGAGCACTGCTTCGAACGCGTGCAGTGCACGCAACTGCACCTTCGAAGTGAATCCATTAACATCTGCTTGAGGACTTGAAGTCTGAATGAGAGCATCTGCCTGGAGGTTTTATGAATGTAAAGTTCGATTGCATTAATCACTGTTTGGATTCACTTCCCGGAGTCCCCCGTGGTGATCTGCCCTAAGAGAAATGATGCCTTTGCTTTGTCCCTCCTGATCACCTGGATCCTCATGGGTTAAAGTCTGCAAACTTGTGCTGTCCCCATCCCTTCTTCCTTTCTATTCACCTTCTTCCTTTCTTGACACTTCCCCTGAGCTTTTCCCTTCCTCTCCAGCGTGAGGAGCGTGGCAATAAAGGCTGCTTGGTGGAGGTAGGGGACTGGGTTTCGCACTGCGTGGGGCTGTGCAGCTCCCCTGGGTCCTTGCTTTGTGCTCAGCACCTTCGAGGTCTCGGGCAGGAAACGTGGTTTTGGTCTGAGCCTGGGAAAACATTGCTTATTGTCTCCTCTCTAGTGCCTTGGGCACTGGCAGCGGGAACATACAGAGCTTTAATGGCAAACAGAGAAAGAACAGGAATTTGGGAAGGAATCTAAACCTGCCTGCCCAGGGAATAGCCCACTGGGAATGGGAGAGAAGCTTCCCTAACGGATGAACCATCCTTGAACTGCCTCCCACCACCATCTCTGGTGCAGTGGGAGTGGTGACCTGACCCCGTCGCTTGGCGTTAGCGATGTCCCTCCCTCTGCTTTGGTGCCAGTGACTCCCCATCAGCCACTGGATGGGGAAATGCGCACGTTTGCTGGGATTTTTCATGTTGAGAAGCAATGCAAGGTAGGTCCCAGCTGTCCAAAGGTCCCAGCAGCGCCTGGAGTCTTTCCTTGGAAGTTCATTCATCCAGATGGGAAACATCACCTCCTCCTGCCCGTGCCGTGGGGGGAAGTGCCAGGCTCCTTCACAGCTATCACACTTGTGATTTTCCACGTGAACTGTGAGCATTTTGGGGCAAAAAGCATCACGCGTGCCGTGCTGAGCACGCGAGGGCCCTGCCAGCGCACCTGGCCTGCGCAGCAGCCGTGCCTGCCGGGCTAGCGTCTGTCGGTGGGAGGAACAGCTCGTGGGCCAGCTCTGGGGACGGAGGCCGTGCCCCCGCGGCCGGCTGGGCCACTCGGGCTCCGCGCCGTCAATGGGAACCGGCAGCCGATGAGGCGGGAGGGTCGTGCGGGGCGGCGCGGGCAGCGTCTCGGCGGAGGTGCTAACATGGCGTCCCTGCTGCCTGCCCTGGCCCTCGGCCAAGTGGAAGTTTCCGAATGGGCCGGCCCAGCTGCAGCCGCGCATCCCTCCGTCCCGGCCGGGGAGAGGAGGATCTGACAACCGGCTCTGCAGGGCTGCCCCGCTCCCTCTGTACCCCTGTGCCCTGGCATCGCGGGAAAGGAAAACGGCTCTCCAGTCCCACCTCCACTCCGCAGCCAAGGAGGAGACCAAGGGATTCTGCCCGGGGCAGAGACTTTCACTATCGCTTTCCAGCTGGCTGCAGAAATCCTCCCCTTATCGCCGCTTTCCGGAGGGGAGGAAGGCGAGGCGGGGGCTTGGTGCCAGGGCCGGCGGTGAAGCTCTCCGGCGAGTTGCGCGGGGCGAGTAAACACGCACGGCGCTGGGGTCCCGCCTCATCGCAGCGGCAGCGGCGGCCCATGATGCTGTGCTGGGAATGAAGTCAGCCTTCATCAGCCCGAATAGTTTATGCATGAATCGAAACTTCAGACCTGGCAGGGTGGGGGAAACACGCGGGATCTGTGCGCTTTTAAAATGCCGGAGCCAAGAAAGGAGGAGGGGATAGAGGAAATAGCAGGAAAATAGGACTGGGGAAGCAGGGAGAGATTTGAGAAGCTGGATGAGTTGTTCGCTCTGTCGTTGCGAGGAGCCAAGTTCCTTCAGCATCTCCTGTGGATGTTAAGAGGGAGCTGTGGAGGCTGGAGCGTTCCCCTGGACACTCGCGTGCTGTAGCTTTAAGACTGCTTTACAGAGGACTCGGGATTTCCAGTTTCCCTGTGCCTGCTGGAGCATTTTGGGGAGTTACGGGATTTTTTGGGTCATGCACCCCCTTTTTCTTTTTTCTTCCTCCTTTCTATTCCTCTCTCGCTCTTCCTTCTCATTTCAAAGAGACAAAGCTACTTCAGTTTGGGGCACAAACATATGATCAGCACATGGAAATGTGGTAATTTGGATGCATTCATGATTGCAACAGATTGAAGAAATTAGACCAGACAAAGAGCTTTTTTTGGAAGAGGAGGAGGAGGAGGCAAGGAGGGAGGGAGAGTGGGGGAAAGAAGGGGACGCCACCGAAAAAAGGGACGGCCGTGACACGCGGATGCTAAATATATCCCGTAGTAATGGAGAGGGACCGGATTTCAGGTAGGCTGTTGATCTTTTCGTATGTTCTGTTCTGCCTCTGCCCTCCTACCTTTCCAGCAGCTTCTGCACTTTAAGAGGAGAAACAGCCCCGCTCCGGGTGGATTTCAGCTGATTCCTTTATTTCTTTCTTTTTTTTTTTTTTTTTGCAACACTTCCTTTCTGCATTACTTTTTCTTTTTTTTTTCCTTTCCCATCCTCCTGAGCCCTCTAGACAGAAGGTGGTTCCAGCAGAAGCCGGGGCGGGGGAGGGGGTTTGGGGGGGGGCGTGAAGGGGGAAGCAGGGGGGAAAAAGAAACTGCTTTCTAGGTCTGGATTTCATTTGAGCCTCTCTCCCCCCGCCTCTGCTCCCATGTGCCGCGCGGCGCGAGGGGATGAATGCTGAGCCTGTTAGCTCAGAGCTGCGAGCCGGGAAGAGGGAGGAAAACAGCCGAGCTCTTGGCATGGAGACGCATTTCAGCTCTGAAGGTTGGCTCCTGAGTTCGCGTGTGTGTGTTGTGGTTGAGCTTGCTCTGCTTGCCAAAGTATCTTCCCCTGGCTTCTGCCCTCCCATCCTGCCTGGCTGGGCAGGAGCTGCCTGCGTGTCCCGCCGCCGTTCCTCACGGAATACCGGAGCCGGTGGCCGGTGACCCAGCGTGTGCTTCGCCTCGCTGGCCACGCGTCGGGGCCTTCGGGTTGGGGGGAGGATGGAGGGTGGTAAGCGGAGGAATGAATAACTCCATTTAATTCCCCAGCTTCCCTGCAAATCCTGGCTAATGGTGCATGTCTGAGCGGTTCCCAAAGCTGCTCCCACGTACGCCGAGCCATCGGGGAGCGATGTGGGAGCAAGCTGCATCTGGGATGGCTGCGACCGCGGCTGTTTGTGGGGAGAGGGGACAGGCGGCGTGGCATCGCCCGCGAGGCTCGCTCTCTGCATGCGTGAACCGGACAGCCCGGATCAAAGAGGGAAGGTGAGGGAGGGGGTGTCTGTGCCGAAATCATGCTGCAGCCCCACGGTGGTTTCCCTCCTCCCGCCCCGCGTGGCGCGGTGCAGCTCGCTGCCCTCCGGCACACAGCCCCGGGCAGTGCCAGGCCTCTTCTCCTGGGTGTTCCCAGCCGGCTGCTGGGCATTGGCTCTGGGAGAGAAACCACAGGGATGAGAGGAAACGCTCAAGCCAGGGTGGAGCGAAACCGCGGCCAGAGAAAGCTGCTCCCATGGTTGGCCCATGCCAGACCTGCAGGGCCCCGTCTGGGGACGTGCTGGGAGCACCCGGTGCCCTGGGCGAGGGCTTACCTGCAGGAGCATCCTTTGCTCCTCAGATCTCTGAAGAGCACAGATGGCATCTTCTCATCCCTGCTTTCTCCTCAGGTTTGAGCCACTTCCAGGCGTTCCTGAGAGCCACTGGAAGCTCAGAGCCCGGTGGGTGTTTCAGCGGTGCAGGGCTTGGGGCTGGATGGCCTCTGCTGCTGCATGCAGGCCTCCGCTGCGCAGGGACAGCTTGGTCCCACTGTGGCTCGGCCGTTCACATCTCCTGTTACATCCGCCGTCCTCCGCACAGAGGTGATGGGGGGCTCTGCAGAGGGTCACTGGTGAGCCAGGGGACTCCCTAGTGGTGTGATCCGCGGCTCTTTGTTCTGGAAGAGTCTCAAAGGTGGGTTTTTCTCAGCCTTTGAGCTGCACATTGCCTTCAGCTGCTGTGAGAAGCCCAGAGCCCTCATACCCAGGCTGACCATCGCCTGCTCCCGAGGCGCGCAGCACCCAGGGACGCGTAATGGGGAAGAAGAGTGCAGGCGACCAGCGGTGCTGGGGCTTGGTGTGGGATGCTGAGCACAACCCACCCTGCCCTCGCGTGAGCACAGGGTGGGCTGTGTGCTCCACGGGACCCCGGAGCTGTGCATGCCAGCTCTGCAGCGTTTCTGATCCGCGGCTCCGGCATGAAATCTGGGATGGAGGAGTAGGTGGTAGAAGGGCTGGTGTTGAGTCTTCCCCTCAGACCCTGGCTTGGAAGGGTCAGTGCAGGCAGGGTAAGCCGCTCAGCGGGGCAGCGGCAGAGGGGATGCAAAACCCCTGCGTGGGGGCAGAGGAAAACTGGGCTCCAGGACATTCTGTGCACAACAGTGACCACATCGCTGGGTCACGCCGTCGCCTCCCAGGTCCCGCACGGATTCACAGGGCGAGCCGCTCGACTCACAGTGGTCCTGCGGCTGCCGGCACGTGCATGCTGTGCCAGCCGGTGTCCCTGGGGGTCTCACGGGGTCGCGGGTGCTGGCGCTGCCACGCTGGTGGAGGAGAGGAGCCGGGGCAGAGCTCAGCCTGGCCCAGGCCCCCCGCCCTGCTGCAGCCAGTGATGGGACGGGGCAGCGGCCGCAGGGCCCTGGCTTTGGTGACTAACCGAAAGATGACTCAGATGAAAGCAGATCCGTGCAGCGCTGGGGGCCACATCCCGTCACTGCTCTGGCCCTAAACATGCTTTTAATTAATAGTCTGCTGTGGGTGGGAATGGCTGACTCCGAGCGGAGTGTGGGGCTGCCATATGGGGCGAGGGCACCCCAGGGCTGGTGGGAATTGGGCCTGGCCTCTTCTTGGAGGGCTTCTTCCCCACAGCTGCTGGAGCTCGGCATGTCCCACGGGGTCTCCTCTGCCTGGGGGGAGCTCAGGCGTTCCTGTGCAGAGCGGTGTCCCCGCTGCGGGATCCTCTCTCTGAGGATGACAGGCACCTCGTGCTTCGGGGGAAGGCGTCAGAGGTGCGAGGTGATGCTGGAGCTCTGCGACTGGATCACTGCCGGCAGTGAGGGTCTTCCTTGGTCTCTGTAACGAGGTACCAGTCTCAGGGGTGCCTGTGGGTGCTGGTACAAGAAACACAATCTCATATCATCTGCTGGTCCCTTTTCGTCTGGTTAAACCATCTCCCACAGATTTCTGCAACCTAATACCACACAAAAAGAAAAGCCTTAGCTCTAAATTATTTTGTTTCCAGGGATCCTTCCCCCACGGTTCTGGGGCCAGGGAGCTGTTTTTGGGGCTGCTGTGTTCCTCACCTCTGCTGCTCTGCTCTGCTCTGCTTGCTTTGGTGGCAGCGGCCTGGAGATGGCTCTCCTGTCTTTCTTTCCCCAGCAATCGCCTCTCTTGGCTCGTCCAGATCTTTCCACAAAGCTTTAATCCCTGATGCCATGGGGCCCTTCACCTCTTGTTAAAAGGAAAGGACGGGCCCACAGCACCCTGGGCAGTGGGGGTTCTGTTATGGTGATGATGGGGTGACAGGATGGGTGCAACCCTGACGGGTGAGGAGGTCTGATCTGCCAGGTAGATTATTAACGTCACCTTTAAAATTGCACTGTGAAATGAGATTTTTTTGAGTTAACAAATGATGAGTCGTAGCTGTAACACCTGACTGGGATGAGTGGCATGTGTTAGGCAGGGCCCAGCAGCGGGCAGCTGAGTGCTGTGGGTGCTGGAAGGCAAGCTGCTCAGCTCCAGCAGAAGGATGAATCATTTATTAACCCGTCGGCGATCATTCGTAATTTTTCAGTTAGATTTAAATCCACTCTGGCTATGTTTGTGTGTGCGTATTCGTACAGAGCGTAACATGGTTTTGTACATCTGCGCGCCTACACGACTGGAGCAGCGAGGAGATGGCCCCTGTTCGCGGTGTGCAGCTCTGGGAGCCTGCGCAGGGAGTGGCTGCGTGGAGGCAGCGCATCCGCAGGGTCCTCAGCCGCCCGGGAAGCACCGCTGGGCAGCGGGAAAGGACAGCAGGGACCCTTTAGGTGAATGCTGGAGGTGTGAAGGGTTTCTGGGAGGCAAAGTGCTTGTTTCTTCACTTTTCTTCACAGAAGTTCATCTTTAAAATGGCTGTAGCAGGGCAGAGGGGTTGGGGTTGTTTCCAGTCGCTCCAGCTATTTTTTCTGTCCCAGGTCTCTCAGTGTCCCTGTTATTCCGAGGAAATGGCAGATGAAAGCCTGCCATGTTTCTCTCCAGTGGTGTTCTCACAGCTAGACACCTTTTACTAGGCATTTTTCTTTTTTCTCTGGCTGGCAGCACATCGCTCGCATGGCACATCAGATGGGGCACTTATAGTCTGGATGGTTCTGCATCCTGTTCCATCCCACTGCGTCCATCCAGCCCTGGCACCCGGGACACCTTCCCGCCCGTCCTGCCTTTGCTGGTGGCTGTTGGCCTGTCCTTAGCTCCGCTTCTGCTGTCCATGTCCCTGCCTGGTGCTGACCCCCGTCGTTGCTGCAGCGTGCGATGCCCTGTTCCGTGAGGCCGTGGGCTGGAGTGCTATGCGCTGTAGAAACTGCCCGCAGTTTCTCACCCGAGTTTCTTGCCCGAGCGTTTACCTTCATCCGAGGTGCCCTGTAGTGATCCGTTGCGGCGGTGGGTTTTGGCTCATTTAACAGTAGGTCCGCGCAGGCCCCCTACCAGGGAAGGGTTTGGGTTTCCCGAGGCTGCGCGGTTGCCTCTCAGTTGGCTGCGTTCGCAGCGTGCTCCGTGCGGCTCCCAGCCCGCTCTCGGCTGCCTGGCCAGCGGATGCATTCCCGCAGTTGTCTGAGCCATGTTGAGGTATGAAGCATTATCCATTTCCTGACGTCTGCTCTTAAACCTGCTGGAATTTCTGCTCATCCCCATTAAATACAACCCCGCTGAGGCACAACTCATCTCTCGCCTGACAGCACAGGTAACGCGTCTCGACACCACTCTCCTGAGCTTGGCTAACCCCGTGGCAGGAGCTCCTTTGCTGCCTGCTCTCCTGCTTTGTGCTTTGCCGGACGGCTCGGAGCCTCCCATTCCCATGCTGCTGGGGTGAGGGAGGACGTTTCTCATGCAAGTCAGGGCACTTCCAAGGTCCAGCATACCATAATGCTGACTAGGAGCAAGTACGTAGTTAGGGAAGTATGTCTGGGTCAACACATGTCTTCTGTTGCCTTAATGACCTCAGAAGCCCAATATTGATGTCCCGTTGGCTTCTCCACGCGGTACTTGCAGCTGTAACTGATGGACAGAGTGTTTGGTTAGAGAGCAGCCATGCCTGATGCTGCGCGCGCTGTAGTCGGGCTCAGGGCTCTGTGGCCCGACCCTGGCACCGTACGGGCGGTTGGGCAGGTCCTGACGGGCAGCGAGTCCCGCTTTAGGAGCAGACTTACACCGAAGAAAATTGAGGTGAAATTTCTTGCTCTGCCCCAGATTTTGTGTAAGGTTTTGGGAAAAGGCATTTGTGCTCCCATCCCCTTTGATTTTTGGATTTTTGGTGTTCGGGTCTCTGCACTGAGGCTGTCCGTAGGCAAAGCGGGGATCGCAGCAGTGCCTGCCTGCGTGGGGGAGCTCAGAGGTGGAGCTGGGAACGCGAAGCTGTTCTGACACTGCAGCAAAGGGAGTTGTGAGTCTCTAAACGTCTCAGTCAGCGACATGGACAGTGGGATAGAGTGCACCCTCAGCAAGTTCACCGATGACACCAAGCTGTGTGGTGCCATCGACACGCTGGAGGGGAGGGATGGCATCCAGAGGGACCTGGACAGGCTGGAGAGGTGGGCCCGTGCCAACCTCATGAAGTTCAACCAGGCCAAGTGCAAGGTCCTGCACCTGGGTTGTGGCAATCCCAGGCACAAATCCAGGCTGGGTGGAGAATGGATGGAGAGCAGCCCTGAGGGGGAGGACTTGGGGGTGATGGTGGATGAGAAGCTCAACATGAGCCGGCAATGTGCCCTTGCGGCCCAGAAGGCCAACGGCATCCTGGGCTGCATCTCCAGCAGCGTGGCAGCAGTCGAGGGAGGGGATCCTGCCCCTCTGCTCTGCTCTGGTGAGACCCCCCTGCAGCGCTGTGTCCAGCTCTGGAGCCCCCAACATCAGAAGGACGTGGAGCTGTTGGGGAGGGTCCAGAGGAGGCCACGCAGATGCTGAGAGGGCTGGAGCAGCTCTGCTGTGAGGCCAGGCTGAGAGAGCTGGGGCTGTTCAGCCTGGAGAAGAGGAGGCTCCGGGGAGACCTGAGAGCGGCTCCCAGTGCCCAAAGGGGGCTGCAGGGAAGGTGGGGAGAGACTCTTCAGCAGGGCCTGCTGTGACAGGACGAGGGGTCATGGTTTTAAAATAGAGGGAGGGAGATTCAGACTGGACATAAGGAAGAAATGTTTTACACTGAGGGTGGTGGAGCACTGGCCCAGGTTGCCCAGAGAGGTGGTGGATGCCCCATCCCTGGAAACATTCCAGGCCAGGTTGGCCGGGGCTCTGAGCAACCTGATCTGGTTGGAGATGTCCCTGCTCCTGGCAGGGGGGTTGGACTAGGTGGGCTTTAACGGTCCCTTCTGTCACGGCCCACTCGGGACTCGTGATGGTCCTTTTAATGCGATCTCGAAGTGCAAAATTACGGTGAACACGCCAAAGGGGTTGGTTTCAATCAAACAGCACAAACTTTATTATTTTGCCCGTAAAGCGGCGTGCAATAGGTGAAAGGGAGTGAAAAGGAAAAGTAAAGATAGGGAAGGGGAAAAAAAAAGAAGATAATAGCTACCACCGCGGGTCCAAGGCGTCCCTATGGTCCCAGGTCCAGGCAGCGTCCTGCCGGTCCTCACGATTGATGTCGATGTCGATCCTTGGTGGGGAGAGCTCTTCGGGGGTCTCGTTGTTAGGGGTCGACCTTTTATGCCAAGTGGCAAACCTTGCTCCTCCTTACTTCGGGGATCTCCGCCTGCTCTCGGCCCTTAGGATAGAAGTATTTTTTTTTTGTACATTATAATTAGCAAAGTTCCGTTAAAGGACACTTTCTCACCGTTGTTTTTGAGACAGCAGTTGTGATTCATCCTCCTCGATAGCAGCTGCACGGTTATCTCTGCCAGTTTTGACAACAGGGATGAGCCGTGGCACCTCTGCGCCACTCTGTCTGCCGCTTCAAGGATGTTGTACATTTTGTTGTTAGGCCAGAGTCGGCCTTGTCCATAACCGCTCCGTTTTGTTCCCAGGAGGAAAAAAAAAACAACTGCATCTCAGGCAGGCTGCTCACAGCAACTCATGTCAAGTTGTGAGCCTAACTTTTAGGCCAGATCAAGTCCATAGTCCGCCTGGAAGTCCTCGATGACAAGGTTGAGACAATACTGGTTTTCGATACTGGTTTTCTGACCGACCCTTACACCTTCCCACCCAAACCATTCTGTGATTCTAAAACAGATGTGTGTGTGTGGGATCTGAAGCTGTTCCACCCAGACTACTAGTGTGTGATGGCTGCTCTGAACAGCCGATGGAGACAGCGTCCTTTACGTACACGCTTAGCTGATGTCCGTGGACAACAACCCCTTTACACTGAGTTTCTTGGGCTGTGCCTGCTGCTTCTTCCCAACGACTGCTATTTGCGAGGGCAGCTTCCTTCCTAAGCACCAACACTGAAAATTGATTTCCCCGAGGTGGCCTCTGGGTGGGATGTGGTTCCCTCTCTGCCTCTCCTCTAGCACCTCAGGTGGCTGCTGTTGTATTTTTGTCCTGCGCTGGCACCCGGGTGTGGTGTCCCTGACACGTGAGCCGTTGCTGCTGGAGGGAGCTGCTGTTTGAGGGGCAGGTGGGGTGACATAGCCCTTCAGTGTAACGTTCCAAAGAGCGATGGGACGCTGACGCCAAGAGTGTTGCTAGAGACCTATAAACAGCTCTGGTCTGTGGCTTGGGGGAGGATGATTTTACAGGTGAATAAAATGCATTTGTTTTACAAGGAATAAGCAGGCAATAAACCTGAAAGTGCGTTTTTTCATAGAATCGTAGAAGAGCCCAGGGTGGAAGGGACCTCCAAAGATCACCTGGTCCAGCCTTTCAAAAGGGAATCCCTTTCAAAGGGAGCCTGGATGAGATTATCTTGCGCTATGTTCAATGGCATCTTGAAAACTTCAGTGATGGGGACTCTACCATGTCCCTGGGGAGGCTGTTCCAGTGATTGATCTCGCTGTAAAAAAGTCTTTATTTTATCAAAATGAAGATGTAATTTTTTTTTCCTCTTCCTTGGCGTGGTCTGCGTCCACGTGACATTGGCTCTACACAAACAGGTCTGTATGAATTCTGTGGTTACGTTGTTACCAGACACCTTAAACTAAAGCAGTCGTTCTTGGGGCACATTCTGACTTCCGGTGAAACCAATCTGAGGAGTGATAAGTGTGATAGCTTTGATGCAGGATTTGTGGGGGAGCTCGCCGTTAGCTCTGCAGCATCTCCAGGTCGCTGCTTTGACCACGAACTGGCAGGAACATTGTCGCTTGAAGCTGTGGAAGTAAAGGTTTGTTTGCGTTCCTCTCCTGGCTGTCTGATCTGGAAAATTAAATCATACCATCAAGACAACCAAGTTTGATCTCTGGAGCACTGGAGCGGAGAAATACTCATATTTTGATTCTCTTGTTGTTGGAAATGTTGATTCTTCAAAAATCCCGCTGGGTTTGGAGAAGTGGGGTCAAGGCACAGCAGCGTGGGCACCCTCTGGCGTGGCTGCTGATGGAGGTGCTGGTCCATATGTTCAGAAATTCCTCTCCGCTTGACTCCCCGCATGCTGGACTCCCCCTCCACGGCTCCCCAACCTGGGGCAGCATCTGCATAGGCCTCTGACAGCCCCGTGCTGGCAGCCCACCCCCTGCCAGCTGGCGTTGCTTGCCTGCATGCAATGCTCTGCTCTCCGTCCTGATGAGTGCAAGATGTGCTTTTTTTTATTAGTTTCAGATGCTTTTTCTTTCCAGGGCTACGTGCTTCAAGTCCTTAGTCATGGTGCTGGAGCAGGGGCTTTGGTGATGTGGGCAAGACTTGAAGATGAGGAGGGAGGCTGATGTGGGGGTTTTCGGGGCCAGGGCATGCGCTCGGTAGGTGCTGGGTGTTTTTTTGAACGGCTGATCCCTTGCAGTGGTGGGACCTGCCCAGCATACAGGGGGTGGAGGGACGCAGTGGCTGAGCATCTGTGATGAATCCGGAGCCTTGGTCAAGGGCAGTGTGCGTTTGAGTCCCTCTGGGTGGTTTAGCAGGATGAATTGAAAGAGTTAAAGTCCTGAGTGCTTGGCAGGGATGCTTGCTTTGAGGAACACCTAGGAAGCTGGAAAGCAGCTACTGAGGAATCAGTGGTGTGAAACTGCAGGTTGAGAAGCCTGGATCAGGACTAAGCCCCAGGCTCTGAGCCCAGGGCCTGTTTCTGCTTCACCATCAGACTGTGCTGGGCAGAGCCGCACAGTGGTGCGAGTAAGGCTGCTTACGGTGCCCGGGTCTGGGATTTTGTCCCTGTGCTGTGCTACAGCAAGGCATGGGCTCCTTCCATTTTGCTGTCTCTGAGATATTCACATGGACTTTGAGGTTTGGGCAGGTCCCTACTGGAGATCAGGGGAGCAGCCTGGCCCCATGTGAAGGTCTGTATCTCTGCACCTTCCTTAGAAGCATCTGGTGCTGACCAGTCCATCAGCTGTTGCACCAGCTGGTCCCTGGCTCTGCTCAGTCTGTAAGCAAAGAGCTTTCAAGATCTTCTCATCCAAGCAGTGCTGGAAACACAGAGCATCATACTGCCGGTCCCCTGCTGCCTGGCCTAGCGGGAATCCTGGCTTGGGAGGCTCGTCCCAGACCATGGTGGTGCTTTCTCCTGCCCAGGAGTGCTTTGTGTGGACCGCCCTGTCACTGATGTTGCTGTGGCAGCGCTGTAGGGACCCCAGCTCCGGTCAGCGTTTTTGGGCGATGCCTGCTGTGAGTGTAGCTGGAGCTGAGGTCCTGATGACTTGTACAGAGATGGAGTGAATGCCTGGGACTGGACAAGTCATCAGCCTCACATCTCCCAGTTCCCAGTCCGGAGACCTGTTTCCTTGACTACACTGCCTGTAAAGGAGAGAGAAGAGGCTTTTTAAAGCGCTTCAGCTGGCCTTTGCAAGCCCATACACTGTAAAGAGAGCTCCAGGAACTCCTTGATGCTTTTTTAGCACATATGTGGAGGGGATCCCTGCATAAAAAGCATCTTGGCTGTCTCCACTGACCACCTGAATGCCTCTGAGAAGTATGTACCTGCTGGGGCTGCATGATAGGGGCCCCTGGACTGACTTTGCAAATCCCACGTTTCCAGTCAGGTTGTCAGCAGCTGTATCCCAGTGATCTTGGTCACCAGTTTCCAGTGGGCTAAGGATGGATGTCATCATCCCCAGAGGCTTCAGTCTTACATCTCTTTGACTCCCAGTGACTCATCCCTGTCCCCAGGGGTGCATCAGGGCTGGGAACGGGGTGCCCCTGGGCCAGGCAGGGATGTGACAGCCTGTGGGACCCCTGGATCCAGGACAGGGCAGGGATGCAGAGCCTTTGGAAGCTGAGATGCCTGGATGTGTGCCGTGCTCCCAGGGGCAGGGGGCTGTCCGCCGGCTCCCACCCCGGGCAGGAGGGGAGGGGATGCACTGGGTGCTGCCTCTTTCCCTGCCAAACCCTGGCTCAGGGGGACTGGAGGCGGCCAGCTGGTGCTGGGAGGTGATGGTGTCCCCTGCCCCAAACCTCTGCCCGCGGTCCCATCGCCCACCCCCTGCCCAGCACGGGCTGATCTCCCAGGGAGCTTCCTGTGCCCACTGGCTTGGATTTCACCTCCAAAAGCAGGCAAGGGGCTGCCATAAAAAGGCAAATAACTGCTGAGGATGTCAGTAAATTCCGATACGTGCGTGTATGGAGGGATTTTATTCAGGGGAAAATGGTTAGGTATTTCTCACTACGTTGCTAAAAGCATCTGGGTGCCCCTCTCCTAAACAGATCCGCTTTTTGGCACAGCTTGTATTTACCAGTGAGTCAGGATTTAAGCGGCGCTGGGAGGGAATGATTGTGGCAGTGAGAAGCTGGGCTGCTGGAGGCCTTTTCCTGCTCTTCCACTAAATCGCTCTGTATTCTTGCGTAAATCATTTAACACGTGTGCTCTGACTTCCTATATGGAAAATGAGGCAGATACTTTCCGCTTTTCATAGGCACCTCGGGATCCTCTGCTTGCGAGGGGTTTGTCATGACAAAGCCGGGAATTCGACCCCTTTGAGACAGTAGCAGTGCCGTGCGGGGCAGGGATGGGATGGGATGGGATGGGATGGGATGGGATGGGATGGGATGGGATGGGATGGGATGGGATGGGGTGGGATGAGGCTTCCGGTGGGGTGGAGGAAATGGCTGGTGTTGATCCGAGACGTGGGGCTGGGGAATAGCTGAACATCAGGCTGGAGACACGAATCGTTCTCACTGGATCCATCTCTGCTGGGGAGCACAAGCCAGAGAGTGAGAATATGGGATTTATTCCCAGGCCGGGATGTCCAGCCCTTAGTCACCGCAGGCCTGGCAAGTGCAGGCAGCTTTCTCTGGAGGGGGCTCCTCCCTGCTCTGCTCAGTACCAAGAGCCATCTGATTCTCCTCTGTTCCCCAGGGAGAGCGAAGGGGACATAAACCTGCTCCTCCTGCCCTGCTGTCTTCTGCTGATGACCTTCAGCTAGATCATAGAATCATAGAAACACTGAATGGTTTGGGTTGGAAGGGACCTTCAAAGGTCATCTAGTCCAACCAGATCTGGTTGCTCAGAGCCCCGTCCAACCTGGCCTGGAATGTTTCCAGGGATGGGGCATCCACCACCTCTCTGGGCAACCTGGGACAGGGCTCCACCACCCTCAGTGTAAAAAATTTTTTCCTCATATCTAATCTAAATCTACCTCCCTCTATTTTAAAACCATTGCCCCTTGTCCTGTCACACCAGGCCCTGCTGAAGAGTCTCTCCCCACCTTTCCTGCAGCCCCCTTTGGGCACTGGGAGCCGCTCTCAGGTCTCCCCGGAGCCTCCTCTTCTCCAGGCTGAACAGCCCCAGCTCTCTCAGCCAATCAAAGCCCTCAAACATTGCCCCCTCTACCCCTGAGACGACGATGCTCTCGTGGTGTGGGCCTGCCGTTTCCCCCAGTTTGTCCCCTTGATTCCCCTCTCCGACCATGAAGCATTTAGCGGTTTTGCTTTATTGCTTTCCTTCTCCCCTGTGGCTTCTCTGGGCTCCGCAAGATTGATGGCACTTGGAGCAACAGGGCGAGAGCCGCTGCTACGGAAAGGCTCACCAGGAGGGCTGGTGTTTGTGTTCGCTGATTTATCAAGAGAGAGGCAAAGCAGCTAACCCTGAGGGCAGATGAACCGTTGGGCCAGGGAAGAGGTGGTCTTCAGCACCTAAAATATTTACCATGTCATTCCTCCCTTGGATTTCCAAAGGTTCAAGTGGAGAATTGACTGAACCCAACTTCAGCTGCATAAAAAGGGCTGGTGGACATCTGCATTGCCAGCTGCTCTCCAGGGAAGGGGGCCCTGCTGGAAATGGCAGGTGAGCAGTTGGTTGGTTGTGTTTTGAGGTGTGAGGTTTTTTTTTTTATTTTTCCCAGAAACTGTGAAAAATTCCCAGTGGGTGGAGAGGGAAAGTGAACTGTGGAAATGGTGTGTCTCGTGCTCTCAGTTGAAACACACCCTGGGGAAGGCACATCCTCCACAAGAGGAACAGCAGCACTGGCCACGAACCAGGAAACCCTTCCCTCCCCGCTCCCTCTGCGGTGAGAGCTAAGTGCCGCAGGCGTCGTTTCCGTGTGGAAAGACTGTTCCTGGTTCCTCCTCTTGTACCTCTTCACCCTTTGGGACGCCCACTGGAGCAACCTGTTCAAGTGCCGGTTGGGCTCCAGGGCGCTCTCCCCATTGCTCATCAGCTTTTTTTTTCCAGCAGACTGGTGTAACTGGTGGTGCTGGGCTCTGTGCTTGGGCTACTTGCTGGTGGTGCTGTGAGAACATGGGACGCGTTGCTGGATCTTGGGTAGTGCCCTTGGTGTTGGCTGAGATACCTGGTTTGGATGCTTTGCTCCAAAGAGGTGTGTCGTGGCATTGGCCTTTGTTTGGCTCGGATCCACCCGTGCGCCTGGCGCTGTTCTGAAGCTGGTTGCTAAACCTGGCCTTTTCTCTCATAGTTCATCCCCAGACTGGTTCAGAGCCACCTCTGGTGTCCTCTACTTGCTTCTGGTGCTGCTCTGCAGCCCCCTCGCTGTCTCAAGGCTGCCCGGAGAGGGGGTCCTTGGTGTGCATCTGGAGAGGAAACGTACTCTTGCCCTGCACGAAGGCAAGAAGGGGACGGCCAGCGGTGCGGGGACCGAGGGGTGGAGGAAGGGGATGTGCAAGGGCAGGCGATGCAGCGGTGCTTCAGTTGAGGAGGCTGAAGGGCTGCAAGGCAACTTCATGGGCAGGAGCAGTGCAGGCCTGGGGGAAGAGAAGATGGAGCCTTTTGGAGAAAAGGACCTGGGAGGCAGAGGGAGGGATACTGGGAGGGCTTTGCAGCAGAAGGGGTGGGGATTCAGTCTGAGCTCTCCCTTCCTTGGCTCCATGCCTTCCTCCCCCTCCTCTCGCTGCGTACGGTGTTTCCTCTTGCAGGAGAGCAGAGACCAGACCCCGCTCCATCTCTGGTGAAGCCCAGGCTTGCCTGCTCGCCCAGGCCTTGCTCATCTGCCAGACCCTGTGAGCAACTTACTCCTTTTCTTGGATAAACTCCCCTTGTACCAGGCTGCGCATTCTCCCGGTGGCCACCAGCCCCGTTTCTGCTCTGCGCCCTTGGTGCCCTGGCAGCAGCGAGCGTTGCACAGCATAAATGGTGGGAAATCCGGTTCTGTGCCAGACGTACTGCTCGAAGGCACCTTGGCTGTGCTCAGGACGTTCTGCTGACAGATTTCCCATGAAATAAAAAGTGCTAGCCGTTGACATACAAATGTATCCGAAGCATAAACTTTTACCGTCAAATTTCGCTGCTGCTGGCTTAAAATCCAGAGGCAGTGTAACAGCTTTAGGGGGCAGAAGTTACCAGAACGTTAGCAGAAGTTCACACTGTGTTTGGAGTTGAAATTCAGGTTGCTGCTTCTCCAAGCTCCATACCTGCATCCCTCGGGAGCCGATGCGTGGTCCCGCATGGCCGGGAAGGACCGGCAGAAGCAGGACCATTCCCTCACTGCCTCTGGCTGCCTGGGAGAAGCCGTTTGAGTTAATGGAGCTGTCTCTCACGCTTCCTCCTCTGCTTGAACAGGAAATAGGAATCAGTTAAACCCTGTAGGTGAGCGGTACCTGTGGGATGCACGGAGTGTGGCAGCCTGAGCGGAGATGGTGCAGGAAGCTCGGGGGCACCAGCTCCACCTGGACCCTGTGTGCCTCCTCTCTGCGAGGTCCTCAGCTTCTGGGGACTGCCACGTGTTTTCCTGTGATCACTTCAGATTTTGGCCTCCAGGTCCCTGACTTGTCCCTTCGTTGCCTCTCGGGTGGCATGAGTCTTTTTCTTGTCTTTAGGAAGGCGAATGAACGTCAAGGGCTGCTGGTATCTGTGAAGCTGCTCGCTGAGGCTGACTCTGCTCACAAGTGAGCATGATATTTTTTTTGAGCAGATACGTCAGATCCATCATCAAAATAACCCATCAAAAGCATCCTTTCATAGCCCTCTCATTCACATTGCATGAACCTAAACAATAAAGCCAGGCTGCTTTTCAGTCCTTTTCCTGGCCTGGAAAAGAAACGGCTTCAAAAACAACCGACAAACCTGGTGTTTCCAGCAGAGACGCAGCGTTTGCTCTGCAGGGAGCTGGTCTTTCTCCGGAAGCGCTGGAAGCAGCCATTTGGATGGAATACCTCGCTCATCAGCTGGATCTGTTGTTGTGAACAGGAATATCTGACATTGCAAGGACTTTGCTGTTTTCCCTTAGATAGGAAGTTGCCCTCTGGGTTTTAAGAGTTAAGGGCAGATTCTCGAGTCACATGGTCTGCGAACTCCACGAACTCCAGCAGCCAAGAGCGTATTCCCTCGCAATCCTGCTGCGCTGGCGTTTTACTTGGGTTACATAAACATCCCCGTTTCACAGATGGGGCCGGGACATGCCATCCGCAAACTGCTGACAGCCCCTCGCAAGCCGCGGGGCTGCACCACGAGCTTCGCCAGCCCCGCGATGGCGGGGCGGGATGGGAGCCACCTCGGGCAGAGCGAAGCCGTGGGGATCCCGCTGTGGGGCGCGTGCTGTGGCTGCAGGTCAGCCCGGTGCCTGCTGCTGAAGAAGTTGTTGGGAGCCGATTCAGGCACAGCGAGAGGCTCAAGCCAGCAAGGCTGGGGTGCCTGCACAGCGAAGGTCATCCTCAGGAGTTTTGACTTGCTTGTGTGGCTCTGCTGAAGTTCCTCACCTCCTTGTGCCTTCCTAACCCCCTCCTGCAGACGCAACTTTCCACAGGTTCCGTAGCAGGAGCTGGACCTGCACGGCCTGCAGCACCACGATCGGGTTTTTCTCTCTAGGAAGGCGGAGGAGTTGAGGTTTATTTCCGTGCTGGCAGGCACAGGAGGATGCCACACCTCTGGGAGCTCCTGAGGACCGGGTGGAGCGGGACAGCGGAGAGGCAGAAGGGGGGGATTTGGGGAGCTGTGTGTAGTGGGTTTGCCTTGAACCCAGGGCACTTGGGATTTCCAGGGGCTCTGGTGAAGGAGAGCAGCAATAAATCTGGATCATAAATAACAGTCCGTTGCCCTTCTACTGATTTCTGACACACTCTGCTTTTCTGACAACAAATGCAGCAACGGGCTGTGATCCACAGGGACTTCTCTTGGCTCAAGCTGCGAAAGCGCTCGCTGCAGGCTTGGCTGCAAGGAGCCTCCAGCTTGGGGTGTGAAGGTCAGAGGGGAGCGGAAGCAAAAGCACAGATAATGCATGGTGGGGCTCTTCCACTGCCAGGCCAGGACATTCTGTTGTCCTCAGAACTGAGCTCTGGGAAGCTTGCTGAATGATGCTGCAGCTGCTCCTACGGGACCTTCCAGTGCCGCAGCTCCAGGAGAGCTGCGCAGCTCCCTCAGGAAACACAGACCCAGTAATTCTGTAAATGCCTAACAGGTCTAACTGCTGGGGCTGGAAATTCACCCTTGGTGTCTGGTGTGGGCTGGGGGATCCCTTGCGATAGAAGACAGACAGCCATCCAGTCTCTCTTTGGATGTGGGGGAACAGAAGAGTTATCATCAAGTAGAAGATCAAGAGCGGTAATGGGATGCAAAGAAGTCCCTGTGTTTGGGATGGGAAACTTTTCAGGAAGCCCAAGATGGTGTGAGGCATCTAGACCCATGTCTGGCTCGGGGTGTTTCCCCCTCGGAGATGCCCAGTTCATCTGCTGCTGACCACCGTTCCGCCACGTAATGCAACCTCCAGTCAGACCTTCCCTGGCAAACCTTGGGCTGTGCCTTATGGGGAGAGGCTGCGGCTGGTTCCAGTCCCTGATTCCTTATAAGATGAAGTTTTTACTTCACTTTGTTCTTTTGTGAGCCTTCCTTGAGTTTTGCCAGCTTTTCTCTCTATTAGCTAGAAGCAGAAAGAAAGCACTGCATTCAAAATGCTTTTTTAATGCCTAATTCAGGAAAATAAAGAGAATTGTTTGATAGAACCACTCTGTCTGTGAGTAATACGCATTGCTAAGGATGCGCAGAGGGAGACCGCCCGGTTTTGCGGACGGGCATGGGTTGTCTTCGCATTCTCAAGTCTGCAGATGCTCAAGATATCTGGCATGCGAGAACTGGGCTGGACTTTTTGCCTTCTTTAGAGACTGGAAGCAATCCAGTCTGCCAGTTCCTGCAAGCTGATCCTGTGGTTTAGTGGATAATACTGATCCTTGTTCAACTCCCACGCTTCTGTGCCTTGCAAGCGAGAAGGGAAGGCTTTGCAGAGCTTGTACTGTGCCGGGATCCCAGCTCATCGCTGTGGAAGGCGGCTGTGGAGTGCTCGCTCCGTAGTTTTAATAAAATGTTTGTTATTGCACAGCAATGGCCGTAAAAATCCTGGCAGGTTGTAGCTGGCCAGCAGTGGCAGCAATAACTGAGGAGCAAGGGTTGTTTCTTTGAATTCAGTGGAGTGTCTTCACAAGGGCATTTACAGGAGTTTGACTTCTGCTGACGTTGTCATCTCCTCGGCCAGGGCGAGCGTGTCTATGTTCTTGTGCAGTTGTGATGCTGACTGTAGGCAACACACAGTTGACTGAGCTCAGGGACCAGGAGCTCATCAATCTTCAGTCAGGATGGCTGTGGAGATGAGCCACACAAACCTGCATTTTCTCAAGCGATCAGCAAAGCTGCTGAGCGATGCAAATCGAAGTGACAGCCAAGTCAGGATGGATCCAACAGAGACAAGGCTGCAGGCTTTATTCTGGGCCTGCACCAACATGACTAAAAGTGAATCCAAGTGTCCCGAACCGAATGTCATCCTCAGCAGACCAAGGATGATCTCATGCCGTTGTGTTCGTATCTCAGGGAATGAGCAGCTTGGCGGGGTTGGTGAGGCTGTTCCTGGTCTGCAGAGCAGAGCTGGGACAGCCTTTCTCCAAGAGGCGCAGAGGGGATGTGGTGTGCAGGAGGGTCTCTGTGAGCATGGGGCAACGCTGTCAGTGCTAGGATGTCCCCCAGCCTCTCTGCCCTGAGAGACAGCGGGGCACAGATGTGTCCCCTGGAGAGGGTGGAAAAATGGGTCTTTGTGTGCAAGGGTTTGATTCAGATGGGCCTCATCTAAGCTACGAAATGCTGATGCTTTTAGCCACATCTGACGTGAGGGTGCTGTGGCTGTGTGACCCATTGGCCCCCATCTGTGGGTTAAGCTCTGTTGAAGGTGTTTAACGAAGGCAGGACGGAGGTTTCACCGAAGAGCAGGACAGCAGAGAACAGAGGGGAATTTGCGAGTGAGCCCTGCAATTGTGCCTGTGCTCCCGCTTCACCTCGATCTGTGGATATACAGAAGATAGATGAGGTGAGCAGATTTTGGTATGAACGTGGCTGGCAGCAGACACAGATCGGGGATTAAACATGTGCGTTGCAAGAAAGGGGCTTTCTTGAGGCAGACAGAGAGGCCTGCTGTTGCCGCGCAGCCCCATTCGTCTGCAGCTCTGATGCGAACATCATTATCAACGTGTTTATGTGAAGCTTGGCTGCAAAATGGCTCATCATCCTCCAGTTTTTTTTTCAAGCCAGTGTGTAGCTTTACTAAATACTCCTTTTATTGTGCTGCCAGGGGCTCTCCCTGAGGCCAGGAAAGGAGGTGGCCTGCTTGGCCGCAGTGATATCTGGACCGGAGGTTCAATTCCTGTGTGTCTTAAATCTGTCTGCAGGCTGGCAAGCAATCAAGTGGGCACCTCTTTCTCCAAGTAATTGACTGCTTACGTGCAAAGCATCCTCTAGCTGCTTTCACGATGCCTAGCTCACCAGAGCTGCAGGAAAGCATGCCTCTGCCATCGCGCTCGCAGACCTCGCTGGGTGCCCGGGCTGTGGCAGGGATGGCAAGGACGGGGACAGCCCAGCCCTGCTTCTGCATCGGGTCGCAGTCCTTGGGTCTGGGCGAGCGCCCAGCGCTGCTCGGGCTGTTAGCACGTCTCTGCGGTGTGTGAAATAGCTGTCCGTCCTCCAGCTGGCAGGCAACGCTCTATCGAGTTACAAGCGAGTGTTGCGGAGAAGACTTGTTTGGAAACCGCCTAGAGAAGTGGAGCCGAAGCTGCAGATGAGATGCCCCCGGATGCGCAGGCCTGCAGCCGGAGGGCTGGGGCTGGTGGCAACGGCATGCGTCTGCAAAGTGGCTAAGGGTCCTTCTTGTGGGAGGGTGTTGGTGATACGTGGAGGCACGTGTTTCTGCTCCCTCGGGACCCGGGCACTAGATGGAGGCGGCAGGGCAGTTTTATTTGGCTCTCAGGAATGCTGTCTGGTCCTTAAAGCAACCAAACTGGGAGTACTGGAGGCTGGAGGTAGAAGGCAGAGCTCAGGTCTGGCAGTTTACTCCCCTGTGCTAACATAAACACGGCTGTGTTGGTCTGCCCTGGGATTTCTTGGCTGGAATAACAATATCCCTGGAGCTTACAGACACTGCCAGTCCCTGCAGAAGGAGAAAGGCTGATGTTAACACACGCAGCACTTACCTCCTGTCGTTCCTTTATAAGGAAAAACACTTCAGATTGTGTTTCTACCTTATTTTAACTTCTCCTAAACAAAGGCCGTTGAATTCCACTGGTGGAACATCTAGTCCAACGCTCCCTGACCTGATGTGGTTACTATAGGTGCTAGCACTGCAAATTAAGATGGGTTATTAACAAAAAGTCAGCGGGGTGAGGCTGAGCTCACCGGGGAGCGTGCAAGGTGGGGTGGCGAGCGGAGACAGCCTGCCTGGAGTCTGGAGATGGCAGAAGCGATAACGGCAATGAACACCATGCGAACTTCTTACTGTGGCGTGGCTTGGTGCAACGGCAGCGGCCACGTCTTGTCGGAAGGAGAGTTTGGCCACTTCCCCTTTCCCTTGGCGGCAGGGGTATGGGTGCACGCAGAGGACAGGCTGCGTGCGAGCGGGGTTAGCCCAGCCCAGCATGTCAGTACGAGGGAGCAGACCCAGCGCTGCTCGTTCAGGACATTTGGACTCCGCTGTCCTCGTTTAGAAACGTGAGTGGCAGAGCTAATTGCCTGGCAGCCTGCAGCGAGATGCTTTGTATGACTGCCTAGGGAAGGGGTGTGTCCCGCAGCAGCTGGCAACGCGGGTGCTGCTGGAGCATCTCTGAGTTTCACCCGATTGCAGGACCCCTGAACTCAGCCCATCCCCAGCGGTTTACTGTCCTGTTCGTTGGGGGATTGCCAGCGGGGAATTTCTCTCCCCCTCGTACTTCTCGCTGGAAACCTCCTCCTCTCCCTCCTGGCTTGGTGCCGTCTCTCTCTGTGGCTGGTGCTCTGCCCCCGGCATGCTCACGGGCCCCTTTCCCATTTAGGGAAACACTGGACAGCCCCTGCTTTTGGCCAGCTTGCAGCACATCTCCCAGATGATTTTTTTTTCTTTTTTTGGATCCTCTTTCGTTTCTGGAGGCTGAAATCCCCAGAGTCCCCCAGCTGCATGCGCTGGCTGCGGCTGGTGCCGAGAGATGGCCCTTGGAAAGCGGTGCAGGGATGGGGGGGAAGCCCAGGTGTTGTCCTGCCCTCGATGAGGCTTGGTGTTGACAGCCTCTTCTAGCAGGCGGGGTGATCCTGAGGACGGCAGTGACAGCGTCAGGTCCCTCCTGCAGTCATGATTTAACCTCAGCATGAACACGTGCCCCGCAGCGGGGAGCCCGCGGGCGCGGGGCTGGGCACGGGCGAGAGCTGGGGCAGGCAGAAGTGGCTGAGCGTGTGCAAGGGAGGGGGAGTGGAAGGAAATTCCCCTAAACCTCCTATTGAATCAGGGTTGTTTTTTTTTAAGTCCAGATTTTTAAGTCAATTGTGCAACTTCTGCATCTGTAGAAGAGGCTGAGTCGGTGTCAGCGGTGCTGGGTACCCGAGATGTCAGGGGGAGCAAGGGCCGGTGTGCCCATGGACCCTTCTGTGGACCCCTTTGCCCTGCTCTGGTTTCCCAGTGGGAGAGATGACTGGAGCCCGAGGGGAAGCCGCCGGCAGTGCTCGGTGCTGCGCCGACACCTCAGCGTCCCTGCTGGCAGTTTCCCTGGCGTTTGCCAAAGCCTTTAAAAAGAAAGGAAAATTGTGTTCGTTCTTCCTCTCCTTCCTTTCCGCCTGCCCTTGTGTCCCGCTCCCGCTGAGCGCTGAGCTCCCGCGCCGCGGCCGTGCTGCCGGGAGGAAGCTGAGTGGGTGTGGGGTTGCGGCTCCATGTGGGAACTGTTCTTATCAAACTGCTTTCTGTCAAAAAGAAATAATAATAATAATAATAAAACCCCTGATGGCAAGCAGGGAGATCAGGAGGTACAGCTGCTCCCGAGGCCTGACCTGCAGCTCGTGGTCCTTCCCGAGCCTTTCCCCGGGGTTTTGGGGTCTTTGTGCTGCGGCGGATTTTGTTGCGTGCCTGAAATATCTCGGAGGAGCGGGGAGAAACAACTGGGGGCTGGCGCAGGGAGCAGCTCTGAGAAGCAGGGGAGAAGTAGAAGAAAAGCAAGTTTTCTGCCATGAGCTGGTATATTTATGACTGGAAAGTTTTGGGTTGAAAAGGTCGTGAGCAGGCAGCTGAGAGAGCAGCGGAGGCAGCGGCTGTAGAAACCACTCTCCCGGCTTGTGCCCCGCTCTGCAGCAAGGACGGGAGGGTCCCATGGCGGTCCGGCGGCCCCGTGTGATGGGAGAGGGATGGGAGCACCGGAGGGGTGAAGGACAGCGCCCAGTGCAGGGGGTGCACGTGTGGGGTGGCAGGACGGAGTGGGATTTGCACCCGTGGCAGTGGGCTCGGCGTGGGGAGCCCGTGCTGCGGCTGCCTCCTCCCCTCGCGGTGCGGGGATGGAGTTTCCAGCCCTGCCTCGGCCATCACGCGGAAATGAGACATGCACATCTGGAAGTGCAGTGCATGCGTGTAGCGCTGCCAGTTTATTTATTCCTGCAAATTCTCCCCAGTTAGGGACTGCTGGGAAGTCTGCAGTAATGGAAACGGCCTCTTTCCGAGGGGTTCAACGTTCTGCCTGACCCTTGCCTCCCTTTTTTCCCCCCTGCAACTACCATCGGCGTGCAGGCTGTGGAAATGGGGCCTTCCCTGCCTCGAGGTCCAGGCACTGCGGTTTTTTCTGGCGTCGGACGCACCCCCAGCCGCACGGGATGTGCAATGGAAACGTGCTGTGCCATGTGTGTTAAACTCATCAGCGGAGGAGCAAGGTTCCTGAAGCCTCTCGTTTCTACTAAACCATCTGTACTGTCACGCGGTGCTGGCTTTTGTGCCTGTTTGGTCTTAGTATTAAAATGCAGTAATTAGCAGTTAATATTTTTAAAAATAATTAAAGTAATTAAGTTGGTTTTCTGCTTGGATCCTAAACTGTACCTCCCAGTTTCTTAAGAAAGTCTGAAAGACTTTCCTGAAACTAAATGAGAAGAACAAGGGCATGAGACTGGGTTTGTGAACTCAGTGAGGTTCAGGCAGAAGCAGGTCCTCATCCTCTTTCCATTTCCTTCCCCCGCGAGCATCCCCCGCTGTTTCATCAACACCAGGGAGTTGTGCTTCCCTTCCCTTCCCAGGCATGGGGGCTGCCAGCCCGCTCTGCCTGTGCGGTGGGGACCCCCGGCCCCCCGCCCTCCCGGCAGGACCGCAGCGGCTGAGCTTGCGCTCGGCCCGGGCTTGAGATGGCGTTTCCCTTTCCAAGCCCTTGGCGCATACGATAGCCGGAATCACCAGCACGGTGTGAAACGTTTCAAGCCGGGCTCTGGTGTTGGCGTGAGGTCGGTGTGGCCTGCAGTGAGCTTGTCCCGTGCGTACAGATCACCGGGTAAACGAGCAAATTGCCTGTCAGAGTCGATGAGGCCCGGGGTGTGTGGGAGGGTGTTTGTAGGGGGCAGAGATGTGCCCTCCCACCCAACCATGTGCCCCTGGATCCGAGCGCGGTGGGTGCCAGTCTGCAGCATCCTTCCTGCTGCAGGCAGTGGGACCGGGTGCCTGGTTTGAATCCCACCTTAGCGCTGGTATAAACCCAAGGTGGCTTCATTGGGCAGCAGGGGAGAAGAACTTGGATGCGTGAGGAGCAGGAAAGACTCAGCTCTGTTTTCAGTTTAGCAGGGTGAGAGGATAGATGTTGGTCCTCCACTTGCCCTGCTCAGCGTAACCACGTGAGATGCAGTCCCTTGTCCTGTTGTCTTCTCCTGTTCAAGAACAAGCCGGTACCTACTCTGCACGCTGACTTAACGGAGTTAAACCTAAGGAGAAGTTCAGCCTTGATCTCGTGGGGCCTCTCAGCTCCAGGGTTGTCCCAGATCACCACGTCTGCTGTTTCCCCTGTTTGTGCAGTGAATATCTCAGAAGCTGTAGGCTTGGGGACCATTCCTTCCCACGTCCCATTGCATTTCCTACAAGCAGCCATGCCCCGCCTTGAAACCTGTTTGGCTTTTTGCTCCCTTGATTTCACAGTGGTCCCTTTATATCTCCCATCACTAGCTGTTAAAGTCTTCTTCTCATTTCCAGCTCTTATTGACCTGTTTGTACCATAACCACGTTTGGGTTTGGTTTGGGGTTTTTTTGTTCCCTCGGCAACGGTGCTCTTTGCCCGCAGCAGCTCTCTCCTGTGACACGTCTGCGTGCAGTGCTTCTTCCCATCCCATCTCCACCTTCAGTTCTGCTCGCTTTGACTGATGCTGGGCAGCCAGGATGACTCAAGATGAAGCACCAGTGATTTCTGCTTTGCTGCTCAAAGTGTCTCATTTACTACGTCTTAGGAGGACGCTCGCGTTAACTACATGGTGTCCCTGGCTCACGGTCATGCTGGGACCCACCGATGCGGCGAGGTCCTTCGTGCTGATGCACTTTTCATGAGCAAAGGCTTTATTAAAAGCCCTTTAGGTACTGATCTTCCATTGTTCTTCCAGATTTCATTCTATTTCTCTTATCCAGTCTTCAAAGTTACCTGAGCCTTTCTGCACAGTGCCTGGCTCTGCATCTGTAACAGGGGCTGCGTAGCTCTGCGGCTACGATGGGATGAGAGCTGGCCACATTTCCTTGATCAAGAAAAACAGCTAATTTTCCAGAAATCTCAAATCAGCAAACTTATTTTGATTTTTTTTTTTAACTTTTCCCATGATCTTAGTTTCCTTGCAAATCAGGGGAAGTGTGACTAGCAGTGCAGTGCAGCTGTCCTCACTGCATTTCCTACTTCTTTGGAAGCAGGAAGAGCTCAAAGTCTTGGGAGAGAGCCTTCTTTTGTGACAATTCCTGAGTAATCAGCAGGGCTGGATTCATTCCGTCATCTACATGAAAGCATGGGCGGAGGTGATGGGAACTGTGTCTCTGGTTTTCCTTCCAGAGACCCCAGCCACTAACCCTGGCCCTTCCCAAGGAGCCGAGGACCAGATTCGGCACTGCTCAGCACCGCAGCCGGCTCTGGTCTCGTTCCCTGCCACCTCCCCGTTTCTGAGTGATTGCTGTTACGCGCCTCGGTTTCCCCACTTGTAACGTGGAGATCATTGCACCTCTTCCTGGTGGATTCGGAAGCAGAAATGTTTTTGGAGCAGAAGCACAAGAGCTCAGAAGGTGCAGGGAGCTGAAGGGAAGGTAATTGCAACAGCCTTTTTTTTTTTGGCTGAGGAAGAAGAGGTGTGACTCGCCATTCCTTCACCTTCAAAGTCTGCCTTCTCTGGGTCGTTCTGCGTCTCTTACCACCTCTTACCCTGCGCTGGTGCTGCCCCTCTGACAACAGCCGAGGGGACGGTGCAGCCCATGCTGCCCTGTGCTCCGGCTTGAAGCAATGCCCTGGGGATGCTGGACCACGGCAGATGCTGGGGGTTGGTATCGCATGGTGCAAGAGCCTCCACCCACGAGCTGCTCCTACTTGCAAAGGCTGGGAAGGATGGTTCATTGGTGATCAGCAGGAAGAGAAGACGTTTGGACTCTCAGTAGACACATGAGGTGGTTAATAATGATATTTAGCTGCTCCTACGTGGTACTTTTGGTCAGTAAGTCTCAAAGCATTTTCTAGAAGAGGCCAGAATCAATAAGGAGTTTTGTTTTTTAATTAAAATAGGAGGAGGAAAGGGAATATGCTGTGGGTGAATAACCTGCTGTTGTGTACGAGATAATTTAAGATTCAAGTAGCCACAGTGACTCATGCCACCCAGTCTAACAGAGCCTGACTCTCATGACTGCAGCAGATCATGCGAGCGATAAGAGCTGTGCGGGTTCAGAAGAACCTTGATTGTGGGAGGCAGAAAATCTGCCTGAAAAACTGCATTCTTAGCAGCTTGCAAGGAAACTGCACGGTGCTGTGTAAAATGAGTGTGGATAGGAAAGTCCCTCTTCTGCCTTAGCCTGTCTCGGTAAGGGAGCTTCTAACACCGGTACCTACCATCTCCTTGGGTTTTTTTCCTCTCTTATGTTTTTTTTCTCCTTGAAATGACTTCCTTGGGCTGCTGGTGTCAGGGCAGAGGCAGTGACGAGCACTGGCTGCTGCTGGAGGAGGTTGTGGAGGATCTGGAGAAGCCCTAGAGGTACATCACAGCCTGCAGGCACCCAGGGAACAAGAGTCAAGGTTTCGTGCATCTGCCGGCTGTCAGGGCATCAAGCTAATTTTAGTTTGGTATCTGTCACCAAGTGATCAGCAGATTTTACAGTCTGCCTTTTCGGGGGCAGGAAATCACTTCTAGGCCAAGAAAACAGCTTTGCAGGAAGTTTATTGCTCATCTGAAGAGCAGCGATGGTGAAGGAAGAAAAGCTGGGCAGTCAGTGCCCTCGGTGGCCGGGGTTCGTAAGGAAACAAGAAATATTTTCCTTGTAATACAGCAAGGAGAGTCATTTACTTAAAATCCTCCTGCAGCCTGTGGTTTGTGGAACAGGGGTTGTGTCCTGGACAGCAGTTGCTGTGTACAGGATCCTGAAAGTCCCAGCCAACCAGGAGCTCAGGGTGAGTCCTCTGGTACAATAAAAATAGCTAGGGAGCCCCTTGGGTGTGTAAGCAAGGGCACGGCAAGCAATAGAAGAGACGTGATCGGCTCTCTTTCTTTCAAAAAGTGACTTCTCTCTCTTTACTTAAAAAAAAATATCCCACAACAACACTTGTGGAAAGTTGGGAGAAAGGAGCAGGAAAGCCAGATAAGTGACTAAGGATGGAAGAAAATACCTGACACAAAGGAGGGAAGGAGCAGAACCTGATTAGTTCATCAAAGGGAGTGTAGGTGATGTGATCAGCGTGGGAGATCTTTCATCAGGAGAAGGCTCAGGGTCCGTCATCTCCTCCATCTATCAGACAAGGGCAAAGCAGGGCCTATGCTGAAGCTGCATTTGGGTGAGCAGTACGACACGCTGTGCTTGCTGATGGGGAGCCCCAGAAACAAATTCCAGGGGAGATGGGGGATTGTCCATCCCTCTGGGCTGGAGGTGTCCCTCTGCGGAGTTTCCCGCCTTTTCTAAACCAGGTGAACTGGTGTTTAGTTGTTATGTGCAGACTGGAGGTGTTATTCCTTGTTATTATTCCTTGGTCTCACCTCTTGTGAAGGTGCAAGAAAGTGTCCAAGAGAGGAGAGTCTGGGCTTATCTCCCCGGAGGAAAGCTTGCTCCTCCTCTGCGTAGCAGGCACTTGGGTTATGTGTTTACATACCTTCCTACTTTAAATGTTTACTATTAGAGCTCTGGATGTTCTTGTTATTCTTTAGTTGCCATGATTTTCGACCTTCCTCTCCCCCTCTCGCTGCCTTAGGTGCGCATGGGTGCAATATTAACCAGCTGGTTTTAATGAAAATGAACTCCTACTTGTAGTCCGGATATTTTATTTCGCACTTCTTAGGGCTCTCCTCTAGGCCTGTTGATTTGCTAAACTGTTATTAGATCCAGGATGATAACATCGGCTTTGCTTAGGGAATGCAGAGAGACCCAAGGAACTGGGAAGAAGTCAGATCACCTCAAACCTTTCTGCTGGAGAGCTTTGAGCTTCTTCACCAGCTTCATGAGACCGGCGGATGTCGTGGTGATGCTCGATACTCGCAATCCGTCAGACAATAGGATTTTTTCTAGTGGTTTACTGCATCTTGCCTCCGGTTGACCTAAAACCAGAATCCTCATCACAGTGCCGCCCACTGGGACCCAGTTCAGAGAGTGCCACCAAGCTCCCAGCAGGGGGTCTGGCACCGAATCTTATGGGGTTTGAAGAGACTGAACATCAAAAGATGTTCGGTCCTTCCTCAGGTTGACCCTATTGCTTTTTAACATATTTTTTACAATATTGATTTCTAGTTTGTCTTGCTTGGTTCATTTTGTTCCCTTTTACACCTGTTCTCCAGCTTGGGATGAGTGCCCAGGGAGTCAGGATGCTTAACCGCCTTCGCAGAAGGCTGATCTGGGTTCTGCTCCTCCGGCAAGGGAGTCATCGCCAGTTTTTAACAAAATAGCTTTTTTTTTTCACTCAGTAACTCTGGTTAATTATTGACAGCCACATTTTTACCTGCTTGAAATGGATTGTGGCTGTGACCTGCATACAAGCACTTGAGAAAAGTAAAGCCACTTGCTTTCAAAAATCAGTGCCACCGGCGGGGGTCAGCCAGTGTGCGAGGCTGTGCAATGTGGCCGTCACCACCGCTCCCTGCGGAGCACGCGTGGATGTGGGGACGGCAGGAACCTGCTACCAGTGGCATGAGAGCCGCAGCTCCGCGTTTGTTCCTCTTCTCCTCTGAGGCGTTGGGAACCGGCAGTGGCGTTCAGGCAACGGGGCTGCCAGGCAGATGTGCACCGCTGGCTTTCCAGACAGCGTATCGTGTGAGGAGGCATTTATGTTTCCGTGTTGCGATTGCAGAGGTGCGAGGCAACCCACCGCACGGTTGTGGTGTGTTGGTTTCTGACAGGGCTAGGAGTGCAAGAAATGAAAGAGCTGAGCCCTGCTGTCTGTGAAAGGGGAGGAAAACCACTGTCATCTACCTTAAAATACCATACTTCCATTGTAAAGGTGCATTCTCAAGACTGTTTGGGCAGTTCTCGTGTTTTAAAGCAGTGCCTTACCTTGAGTTAAAACCTCAAGCCATTAACAGTATGGAAACCCTAGCTCAGCAGTGATTTCTAGTCTACTTTTTTTTTTTTGAACCTGGAATTTCTTGACTCTGGGAAATTGGTGCTGTTGCTTTCATTTTCTGGTTCACATACACTCTTGGGGAGTCTGTGGTGTTTGCAGACTTTGAGGTGTAAAATTAAAAGTGTGACATCAGTGATGAAGCATGTACTTTCTGCAGTAGCAGACAGTAACAATACTACTGGTTTGCTTAATTTTTCTTTATGGTTCACCCAGAGTGGACTAAAACCCCAGCCCATTAATTCTTCTTTTCCTGTTGATGTGCCTGGACACGTTTCAGCGGGTATCATGGCTTTTTAAACGATGCTACTAAAACACAGGGCGGGGAGGATAAAAAGAGGGTCAAGAGGGCAGGATCTGAATCAACACGGGAAGGGAGAAACATCAGATAGGGAGCGGAGAGGTGCACAAAGGGAGAGGGTGTGAGAGGGGCGGAGGCAGCAGAGCCGTGGAAGGGGCTGGCGTCAATACCCAGGGCTGGTGCTTGCCTGGCGTTGATGCCCGGAGCTGGTGTTTGCTTGGCGTCGATGCTGGAGTTGGTGCTCACCTGGCATCAAAGCCCGGAGCTGGTGCTCATCTGGCATTGAAGCCCAGAGTTGGTGCTCGCCTGGCATCCATGCCTGGAGCTGGTGCTTGCCTGGCATCGATGCTGGAGCTGGTGCCCTCTTGGCGTCGATGCCAGAGCTGGTGCCTGCCTGGCATCCATGCCGGAGCTGGTACTCACTTGGCATCTATGGGGCTCGCCTGGTGTCCATGGGGCTCGCCTGGTGTCCGTGCCGGAGCTGGTGCCCGCTTGGCTGGCCCTGGCCGGAGAGGAGCGAGCTGCGGCAGCGTGGGGCGCAGCGCCAGCCTGCCCGGCCGCATGCTCGGCTTTGGGGCAGGTTCTGCGGCCTGTTGGCTGCTTGGGTGGTGGTTTTCCGGAGCTGGCTGCAGAAGCGGCTTGGATTTGGTAGCGAAGGGCCAGTGCTGCCAGCTCGTGCTGTGGCTTGATTTTGAGAAATTCCAAACCAGAAGAGGGTGGCTGAGTTGCTCCTTTCCAAACAAGGGCAAATTGACCGGGTTACCGGTGCTGGTGCCACCGCCGGTGCCACCCCGCCGCTGCAGTCCCTTTCGGGGACTGTTGCCCCTCACCGCGGGCACAGGGCGCGGGGCTCAGCCTCCGCTTTCCGCTGTGCTGGGGGGAGGGATGCGGGACAAGCTCGGGTCTGTACCGTCCCGTTTGCCCCGGGGGGGACAGTGCCCGGCTCGGCGGCTGCCCCCTTCCACTCCCCCCCGCCCCGCGGAGGGGCCGGCTCTGGCGGGGCGGGGGGGGGGGCCGTGACGGGCGTGGGGAGCAGCCAGTGCGCGGCGAGGGGGCCGGGCCGGGTTGGGCTGGGCCGGGCTGGGCCGGGCCGGGCGGCATGGCAGGCTGCCCGCCGGGGCGGGGGGCGGCCGCAGCCGCTCGCCCTCCGCCATTCATTCGGCCGGAGGCGGCGGCGGCTGCGCGCACCCGCCCGCCCGCGCCCCGCAGAGCCGGGGGGCAGCGCCCCGCGCCCCGCTATGGCCGACCCGGCCGTCAACGCCCACCTGGAGGGCATCATCTCCGACTTCGAAGGTGGGTGGCCCGCGGGGTTAAGCCCGGGGAGGCGGAGGGGGTGGTGTGCTTTTGGGCTAAACCGCGGAAAAAGCGGGAGAAGTTCCCGCCATGGCGGGGGGGGGGCAGCGCCGAGCCGCCCGCGCCCCTCGCCGGCACCGCGGCGGAGCGGGGCTGAGCCCCCCCGCCCGGTATCCGACACCCGCCCCCCCCTCCCCCCCACACACCCAGGGGTCCGGTCCCTGCTCGGGGGACCCCTGGCCTCTGCCGGGGCCCGGCCGCGGGTCGCGGCCGCCCGGCTGGGGAGGGCTGGACGGGGCGGGGGTGCCAGCCCGCAGCCCCGGAGCCCGGGACCGGTCGCTGTCGGTGGAGTCTTTTGTTCGGAGCAGCGTTGCTCCCCGGAGTTACCCGCTAAGGCAGGATCCTATGGGATGTTTTTCCTTTCCTGCCTTTCCCAAGTTGCTTGGTGTAGGTTTTTATGCCTGACGCGACTAAAAGTCTGGGAAAACCCCAGGCACCGGCCCTTCTGTCCACTCCCGGATTTTGGATGCGAACACAACCGTGGCGTAGCTGGGTAGCGGGTAGCGAGCCCGAGGTGCGGGTATGTCGGTGGCGGGAGCGGCTCGCCCCAGCGAGCTTTGCAGTTGTCCCATGGCAGAGCTCCAGCTCCAGCACGGCCTCGCTCTGCGATGGAGCATCTCCATGGCGTGGGCCGGGATGCCTTCTCCACGGCGTCTGCGGCTCTTCGCCCTGTGTGCTGGCTTTGCTGGCTTTTGCAGGCGAGAGGATAAGCTAGCGGCTAGAAGAGGAGCGTGCTGCTGCCGGGTGGGTACGAGAGTTGAAGACGGGCAGAAGAGGGGCGGGGGGTTGCGTCTGAAGGGATCGGCTCGGGGGAGCTCATCTTCCTCAGCCGAGTTTTGGACGAGCGGCTCCATCTAATGCGCACTCTGGCGTGCTGGCAGCCGCCCAAGCTGAGCTTCGTGCAGCGGTTTCTAAAAAAAAAAAAACAACAAACCAAAACCCGAGCAATAGTGGCGATCTGGGGGCTGGGGTGGAAGCTTATCCGGGGGCTGCGCGTGCAGCTATAGGCTGGGACGCCTTCACCGCCTCGCGGCAAAGCCAGCCTTGCCTTTGGGAAGGAGCGCCGTGCTGTTTTTCCTGCTGGGTAGCTGAGGAAGCTGAGAGCGTGAGGGTTCTCCTTCCAGGTCAGGCAGGAAACGGGTGGCAGAGCCGGGGTCTCTGCAGGCCTCGCCCCGAGCGTTAGCTGCATCCGTGTCCTCTTTTCCCAGCCCCTTCGGCTGAAGTTGGGAGCGGAGGGCTTAGCAGGAGGCTGCAGGGAGTCACGTCCTGCAGGAAGAGTGGGACTAATGCGTGTTGGGACACAGAGTGACCCGAATACACCCAGTTTGGCACTCGGGGTTCGACGGCGCCTTTGTCGCTGTCCTTTGGGGCTGGTGAGCCGCCCCACCGCGGGGCTCCCCGGTGCTGATGTAATTACAGCCTTTCCTCTCGCCTGCCCCAACTGCATTTAGATCTCTGGAGAATGAGTAATTCCCTACTTGGATATGATAAAGACTTCGCTGTGAGCCCCCGGGCTGTCTGTTCGGGCTGTGTATGCTCCTCAGTGGCACCCAGCCACTCTGCAGTGCGATATTTTATTTTTTTTTTCAGTCCATGGAGAGCTTTACAGTTCCTGCCTGTGCAGAGGAAGAGGCTGGGGAAAGCTCTGTGCATCTGCAGCCAGAAGGTCTGGCCTTGCCCTTGAGCAGGGATCCGGGCTACTCTTTCACAACTTAATTAGTTTTTCTGGGTTGCATAGCAGCTTCCCAAGAACAAGGCAATTAATTTCTAGCCTGTAGGGCAGGAGATGCAGTGGTGGTGTCTGCTGGGTGGGTATCCCAGGCCCAGGCAGCCCTCGGCCAGGCAGGAAAGATCGGCCAGAAATACCACGGAGCAGGAACGCCAGCTCACCCAGCAGCCAGAGCCCTCTTTGTTCTTGCCGCTTGCACGCCGCCTGCCCTCCCCAATCACCCTGGTCATTCCTCGTTTCCTCGCAGCATCCCTCCCTGACGTGGGCCCGACAGGTTTCTTGTACCCGCTGGGTTGTGGAAGGCGTGGGAGCTGCCAGCCTGCGTGAACCTGAGGAGAATGCCAGGGCCCTTTGGGAGGGGAAGGAGTACGAGATACTCGGTTGCAGTTTGGGTTCCAAGTCAAAGGAATGTGTGAGAGGGAAACACAGTGCAGCAGAGTGCGTTCTTCCTTGCGCCCGATGATGCGATGGGGATGGTCGCACCCAGATATGTGTGTCCACCTCATACCAAGGCAGCAGGTCCCATGGGGAGGGCACTAATCCCATTTATTCGACTGGCAAGAGCTTCCTCGTCTCTAACGGGGGAGAGTACGATTAGGTCTGTGGTTTGCCAGGATTTGTAGGGCATAACAGCTCTGCTCCTGGGTTTATAGATTTTGGCAGGATTTTGGAAGTGTGACTGGTTCGGCTGCGGTTGCAGCAGCGCTTCCCAAGCTTGGAGGGGGCTGTGGGTCGCTCGGCTCCTCGGCGTCTCAGACAGACCCCTGAGCAGCAGGGAAGAGAAGCTGTAGCAGTAAATCAGCCTTGGTGGAGGGATGCTTGTGCAGTGTGTTTATGTTGTGTAAACCCCAAACCATCCCGATCCTGTTCGGGTTGGGTGATGCGGGAGTGTCGGTGTCTGTGACGTTCGGCTGCGGAGAGGGCGGATGTTCCTGCGCGCAGCTTTGCTTGGTTGTGCTGATGCCCAAAGATAACTCCGCAACGTGTTACTCATCTTCCTGCTGAGGATTTAGAGCATGGTGTGCTTGTGATCTGCTCCCTGGTTGTAAGGCAGAGGAGATCCATCCGGCCCCTCATCCCGCTGGGATGCGGCTGCTGCTGAGCAGGGTCCCGGGGTAACTGAGGCGTGTCTTTGCTGGCAGTCGCTGGTGGGGAGCTGGCAGCAGTGGTGCGGAGCGCGCTTTGCCAGTGCTGTCAGTCAACGCCAGACTCGTTTCTTCGTAATGTTGAAACACAAAATGTCATAGCGGGTGCAAGCTGTGAATGACGGTAGGAGGCGGAGCTGGCTGGTGTGCTGGGGTTTGACGTGGTGGCCTGGGGGGGACACGGGCTTGCAGCTTTGCTCTGGCAGAAACCACGAAACAGCCTCCCTTGGTGGTTCTGATCCCTGATTTACCCGTTCCCCGTAGCCCAGCGCCCTCGGGAGTGCGTGCTCGCCGGTGGGTGAGCCTCGGCGGTGCTCTGGCCGGAGCGGTTGTGCGTCGCCTGGAGCTGGGCGCTGAGGGCAGGGAGCCTCCAGCCCTGCTAGGACATGGCCGTGCTGATAGGAAAGCTTCTCTGGTTATTTTATTTTTATTTTTTCCTTCCCCAGCACTGGATACTTGCCCTACAGACATACAATTATTGCACTGCTCAACGCATGGTGTTTCTGGTATTTCAAGCAAAGGCTTTGTCTCACGGAGGTACAGAGTTGTGCTAAGTTGTGTTGTGGTTTTAAGGGACATTAAAGCCCCAAAAAACCACCAGCCAGGTTGTTTTCAGGAGGGGGCTGTGTTAGAAAGAAGCTTTTCTACATGCGTCAATCTCATGAGCTTGTCCTTAAAATTTACTTGAGCACATGCCCGGGATGTCTCTGGGACACGTGGCTGCGGTGCGTCCCCCGGGCTGCTCGGGGCTGGCGTGCCTGCTGCCGCGGGAGCAGCTGCTGCCCGCCTGCTGCGGATGCTGGGACTCAGCCCTGCTGCTAATATTAGCAGGACTGCGCTGGAGGGATGGTCGCGATGTTATGTGGGTGATGTGGCTCGAGTTCAACATGGTGGACAGCCCCGGAGAGGGGACGTGCTCCATGTTTGTGTAAGTGTCTCGCTTGGATCCAGGGTCCCTCCTGTAAGCCCTGCTGTGAGTTTGCAGGATGAGTGCGCTGTGACTAACGGTCCCATGTGTGCGGAGGTTCAATGCCTGGAAAAGGAAACGCAGAAACATCTTTCAGATTATCTCTTGGATCATCTCCACTCTAGGAGTGAAGCACAGCTCCTGAACGTCAATTGTTGGATTTCCTGGGCTGTCCCCTAGAAATTATACTGCAGCTCGTCTCTTAGACTCACAGAATGACAGAAGGGTTTGGGTGGAAAGGGACCATTAAAGCCCACCCAGTCCAACCCCCCTGCAAGGAGCAGGGACATCTCCAACCGGATCAGGTTGCTCAGAGCCCCGGCCAACCTGGCCTGGAATGTTTCCAGGGACGGGGCATCCACCGCCTCTCTGGGCAGCCTGGGACAGGGTTCCACCACCCTCAGTGTAAAGAATTTTTTCCTTATATCCAGTCTGAATCCACCTCCCTCTATTTTAAAACCATGACCCCTCATCTCTTCCGGTGCTCTTACCAGCCCAGCGTGGGTAGAGCCAACGCTGGTGGATGTAGTGTGCTGCTCTGTGACAGCTGGTCACCTCTGATGTCCTCAAATATGAGCTTTACGGGCACTTTGGAGAGTTTTCTTTCTTTCCGCCTCTTCCTATCTGTGTTTCTGAATCTGAGACAACAGGATGGGGTGGCTGGGAGTTTTGTGCCAAGTCAGCGTGTGGTGGGAGAGGCAGGAGCCAGGGAAAGGTGCCGGTGGGAAGGCAGGAGTTGTGTCATCCCCAACAGAATTTGTATCTTCCCCTGCGGAACTGGCCTTTCATGCACAGAGTGGAAAAATTTCATCTGCCTGATTGCAGCGGTGGAGACCTGCCGTTGCGGGTTGGTTTTTTCCTTATGTATATTTAGTTCCTTGGGAATAAAAAGGTTTTGAGGGAGTGGGAAAGGGAAGAACAGGACGTGGATCTCTCCGTTCACGTGAGCTGGGCTTTGGGGATAGCCTCTGGCCCCAGTTAGGATGTAGGATCATCCAAAGGTCGTTGTTTAGAGTTGTCTTATGCAAGGAGGGCTGGGCTGCGTGTCCTTGGGGACGGGCAACGACTGCGGTGTGGAGCAGCGTGTCCTTGGCTCTGTGTCAGCATGGAGGGCTTCCAGTGCTGGCTGGCATGGGCGAGCCCTTGCTGTCCATCTGAGCTCAGTCTTGGGCAAAGCAAGCCTGGCGCTGCACTAATCATAAAGAAACCTTTCAAAAGTGGCTGGATGGGAAGGGACAGAGAGGATGAGTCTTTGCGCCAAGGCTGGGGCAGCTACTTTGACCTTGCCAACTACTGCTGGTGCCTGGAGGTGAGTCAAGGTTTGGAGCATGTACACCGTGCTGGCTCTTCCAAGTACTTGCCAGTCTCTGGGATCTTGGTAGCATCTTCCCCTTAGTAAGAAGCCCACCTACAGTATAATAGTTCTCCAGCTTTACTCTTCACTCATTGCCTGTTGGCAGTTTATGGCACTGGAATGCGTAGGAAGCAGCTCTAGAACACTTTGGGCCATGCCCAATACATTTGAGTGACCGTGTCTGCACCTCTTGGCCAATAAATGCCAGCAAACCTGCTCAGCGAGAGCGCTGGCCCCTCTGGGTGTCCTCTCTGGGTGCTGGTTTATTTTCTGTTCTGCAGCCCTTCCTTGCAGGGAGGTGCTTGGCCCGGTTTCCCAGGAGCCAGGACCCAGACAGCAGCCGCGAAAGCCTGGGCTGGGGCTTGTCATAAATCCAAGGGCAATAACGGAGACTTCGAAGCCCGTAATCACTGCCGATATTCATGTTTCTAACTCTGATATTTGATATTGAAGGCAATGTCTTTCTGCAGGACCATTGCCCAGGCTCTTTCCCTCTCCTGACCTCCTTCCTGCTGCTGTGGTGGCTTTGGCACCTTCTTGGCCTTTAGAGGTGGGACACAGAGGCAACCAGCTAGGTGACCCTAAATCCTGGTTCCACTTGTTTGAAGCCTGTAAAATGAGTCGGTGGGTCTGAGCCCAGCTCCTGGTGGGGATGTGCCTGTTTGGTGAGGGCCAGGGTCCATCCGGAGAGTTCTTTGTGGGACGGCGTGGGCTGCCGGGCCCTTCAGCACAGGGCTGAATTGCTGCCTGCAGATTAACGAGAGCTCTTGCCTCCTGATGGCTGTGACTCAGGCTTTTACTGCGATTGCTTTTGTGAGGTTGCTGGATGGAGCTCAGCACCTGGGGCTCCTGGGGACATCTTCAGAGCGGTGACCCAGGCGCAGGGTCCATCCCAGCTGGCTCTTGGCTGGTTTGCATGCCAAACGGTGGGACGTCATGGGTGTCAGGGTGATCTGTCCACCTGCATCCATCCTCAGGTGGAGACGTCCCCATGTGGTGCTGCTGTTCCTCAGACAGTTCTGGGGCCATACGCTGGCCATGGGTACCACCAACACCAGGCGTGCCTGCAGCGCAGGGGACACTGTGACCACGTTAGTCTGTGCTGCCGTCCTCCTGGCGGCAGAGGTGGCAGTTTGAATAAGCATCGCAAAATTGTATGGCCCCTTGCTTCTGGTGAGTTCGGTCCTCTCCAGTTTGTCCCAGTGCCGGGAGTCTCGGCAGGGTTAGCGGTGAGGGCATCGGCACACAGCATTGTGCTGGCACTGGCCACCTGGACTGGTTTGGGAGAGGAGAAGCATGGTGAGGACTGCGGCTGGGACTTGAGCCTTTCTTCGGGCTGGTCATTGGGGGTACAAATATGGGGAAATGTGAAAAGGATGGGGTTTTGTCTTTGGTTGGTTGGTTGGTTGTTTTTTGTTTTTTTTTTTTTTGTTAAAGCATGCTTAGTTTAACAGGGAGGAGGAAGGAGGAGGGTTCTGCTCTCTGCCAGCCGTCAGGACGTTGGGGCAACTGCTGACATTGCGGTGCTGGGGGTCCCCTCCAGGAGAGAGACCAGCAGTCTGTGGGCAGCACCTGAGTGGCTCCGGGGTCCCTCCTGTAGCCACTTTTACTAATTTACCAGGTTTTGTAGCTTTTTAACCAACGTGTTGCAACACCGCCCGTCTGAGCGAGTCTTCTCCAGCGGAGACGTAATCACTTTGTGATTCAATCACAGAGTCCCCAGTCGCCCAGGCTGGTTGCCCACCTGAGTCACGTTGGAGGTGCCCCGCGCGGGCGTCGGGAGCCCTGACTCACGGGGACGGCGTCTGGCGGCGCACAGCTTCCCGCACCCGCTTTGGGGGGCTGCAGCTCCGGCGCCTGCCAAGCCAGCGCCAAAGTGGGCGGTACAGCCTGGTCCAGGGTCTGCAAGACCGTCTGCGTCGTCCTTTTGCCTTCTGGGTAATAATTTTGAGGCATTTTAGAAATATTAGTGAGCCAAACCAAATCTGCAGTCCCCCGGGAGGTGCAGAGGATTTATTTCTGCCCTTCCTCCTCCCCGTATGACAGGAAACTGGAGCGCAGACCGAAGGCGAAAGCTGCGGAGAGCCTGTGGCAGAGCAGTAATGCAATCTGCTGGGCTGCGAACCCTGTACTGTGTGATTTTCTGTGCGAGTATGAAATGAGTAGAAGGGATGTAAAGTAGACTGGTCTGATCTGGAAGCGTTTTGCTGAGGGTTAATGGTTATATAAACCCGAGAGTAATGGAGAATCAAAGCTAAAACCTTTCTAGAAGTGCATTATAGGGACTGGAAAGCTGGGATTTTGGATTAATCTGAACGTGGATTTTATTTTTTTCTATTCTTGGTCCTGACTTTGCTTTTGCCTGTTCATTTCTGGTCAGTGAGGGGTTTGCTGCATTGGTCTCAGGCTGTCTGTGTGACTTGTGCGTGAGTGAAAAGCTTTGGCTAGTGTCCGAGCTCTGGACTTGCATTCATCCCCAGATTTCTTCCGTAACGCAGCTCTTGGTGCTGTTTGGTCCGGGAAGGCACCACACGCTGCCAGTGTCATCTTCTACGTGTGATTCGTGTGTCAGACCACACAGTCTATCGCAACTCCTTTTGCATGCTGCTTGTAACGTCAGAGAAAAGGATTTCTGTGTGCATGAACCGTTCATAGCCTGATCCGGGCTGGCGAGAGTCATCCTACAAGAGCAGATCAGCATCACGTGTATCTGTATGTGTGTGTGTTTAGTGCAGTGAGATTGGTTTATTGGCTCCACGTGCGAGCACAGGGCTGGGATTGGCAATCCTGAGTCCTCTTCTCTCTTACATTGGATGATCCACAGCTTTGGGAAAGATGCTTTTAGAGTTCCCTGCCTTCATTTCCCGAGATGTAAGAGAGGATCTGAATTTCCCAGGCTGTTTTGGAGCTGTCAGCGTACTCGCAAAGCCCTGCCAGTGTGTGTGGCATCGCTTGCTGCCCGCACTGCCAGTGAATTTCCCGTCTCAGCCCCTCCGGAGGGGCTTGCTGCAGTCGGGAGCACCTTGCTGCTGAGGAGGGGAGGGAGATTTCCTGCTTTGGCCCTGTAGCAGGGATGTAACTCCCTTCTCTTTCTGCTGCGGGACCTTTAGATTTCGTGTACAGTGTGTATACACCCTATAGATACATGAAGAGCATCCTGCTTGTCCCTGAAACTGAGCTTTTGGGGCACTAAAATGCATCCCCCTCTCACAGATGGTGGGTTCGGGTAAGCCAAGCCCAGGTGGCCCCGCGGTACCGTGGGCTAATGCACTCTTTGCACTTGAGTTGGACCGGAAAATTGCTGTGAGCATCCTGCTGCCTGGTGACAGGGGTCTGGGAAGCTTTAGGGGCCGTGAGTGGTTAATGCTGTGTTGGGTTTCCAAGGGCTCCTTGAAAGATGAGACTTACAGCCTCCCCCTCTTTCCTCCCCGGGAACAGGAGGTGACCATCTGGTAGCAGTTTAGGGAAAGTCAGCGTTCTCAAACGGTGCCATTGTATGGTGTGGATAACGGGGCGCCTGCCTGCCCTGCTCCCACACGGCTCTTACGTGTCCAAAAGCCCAAGAAAAGCTTTCCCTGCTTAAGCAAGCAAGCAAATGTAACCCCCGGGTTACCGACACCGCGTGAGAGGCAGGGGGTGTTTAATGGGAAGCAGTTGGGCTCTGCGGCCGCGGCAGAGCCCAAGGCTCTGGTTGTGAAGCGGGTCCTGGAAGAGCCAGTGTCCCTCACTGTTTATTTTGGGCTCCTGAGCTCTGTGCATAGAGGTTTCCTTGTCTAAAGCATCCCCTCGACTCTTACTTGGGGTGTTCTGTTCAAAAAGGGAAGAAGGAAGGAGCAGATGTTCCCTTGTTGACCCCCCCGGGTCCCACAGGGTGCCCAGAGCTGGACTGCGGAGCGGGATGAGCGACGGCGGACGGCATGCCATGTAACCCCGGTGCTTCCCGCTGGGAGATGTGGAGCCACTGGGCAGGAGCCAGTGCCCTCCTGGGCGCCCTCGGCGTGGCTGGGACCCCCGGGGAGGGACTTGCCGTCTGGGATAGGAGCGTGGAGATATGAGGCCATGGCCGTGCCGCTTGCTTGCAACTTCTCTGGAAAAAATTTTGGCTGTCGTATGAGCTGCTGGGATTCGATGCAGACCTCTGCCCCCTCTTCCCAATTTGCGAGATCCCTAAAGAGCAGCTTGAACTGGTGGCGTGTGACCTGCTGGTGCCTGGCCGGGGAGTGACCGGGAGGACGAAGCGGCCGTGCTGAGCAGGCATCCTCAGCGCCGCAGCACGAAAGAGGAAGGCACGTAAATATCTTGCTGCTTCTCAGGCCCTGTGCTTGCTTGGGCGCTGTTCGAGCCGGGGATGGAGGCGTGCGTTCCCTGCCCCGGAGCAGGGACCACGCTCGGGTCAAGACTGCAGGTTTGCAGGAGCTGCCGCCGCGGCGCGCAGCCGGCAGAGCTGCCTGCGTTGGGCTGTCTCGGAAAGCCCGTGCCTCCTTCCTCTGCCGGGATCAGCGTTGGTGTTTTTTCAAGCTGGTCCTGCCTGGCTGGCCCCGGGGAGCGAGGCCGCAGCGTGGTGATGCTGAACAGAACGCCGCTGCCTTGAGAGCTTTGCAGGGGTCTGGTCCCCAAAGGGGCACCCTCGGGAGTGGTCCCCAGCCCCTGCGCGAGGGTCGTGGGCAGCGGCTGGCAGGGTGGAGGTCGCATCTGGAAGGAAGTGCTTGGAAATCACATTTTAGGGAATTTTGGGCTTTCCCTGCTGTGGGCTTTCCCTGCTGCCCTCAGCGGTGGTGGATTGACCCAGAGCTGCCCAATTTGGTCGGGAATCGGTTAAAAGGAAGCGTTTGTGGATGGTGACACCGGTTTGTGCTCACACCCCACGGGCTCAGCCACCTCCAGAGGAGGAAGAGGAAGGGCGATGCTCCGCACCTCCGCCTCTCCCTGCCAGCTGCCTCCGACGTCGGCCAGCAGACTGGGTGCTGCTGGTGGGGCTGGGGAAGCCCTGCTAGCGCTGAAAATCCCCTGGAAAACATCTTGTCGGGGATAACCCTGCAGCACAGCGGTCCCGGGTGCTGCTCGGGACAGGGATGCCTCGGCTCAGGGTGCTGGGGACACGGGGACCTGGAGCAGTGCGGGGACCCGGAGCGTTAGCCACGGCCGCTGGTGTGGGACCCCCACACTGTGGGTGGGAGCGGGTGCGGGGCCCTGCGGCGCTGCCCTGCCTTCGGCTTCCGTCACCGTAAGGAATACGGCAGCTTCCCCACGGGAAGCCGGGAGGAGTGTCATCTGGAGCAGAGGCTGTTTACTTTCCTTTCTTGGCTCTGGGCAGAACAGGCTATTTTTAAGCTTTTTCTTTCCTTTTTTTTTTTTTTTATTTTTTGAGTTGTTTTGCTTCCTGAGGTCCTTTTCTCTGTGCAGGGAGCAGGAGAGGTGATGCTGGGCAGGGGAGCTGCAGCCGTGCTCTGTCCCACGCGGAGCCACCGTCGCTGAAGGTGGCATCCCTGCGGATCATGCTGCAGGTCCCTGTCTTGGGAGTGGACACACAGACGTGTGGGGCACTGTCCCTCTCCTTTCTCGGGCGTGGGTTGTTTGGCTGTCTCCAGGCCACGGTGGACTCAGGGCAGTGGCCAAATGTGCCGGCAGGAGGGGTGTTACTGGATGGCTTGAGGCTCCTGCAGCTGTAGCCGTGGTTTTGCAGCTCTGCTGTAGGCTTTATGAAGCCCTTTGTGTCTGGGCTTTGACCTTTTTCTCCTTTCTGCAGCGAGGCCCAGAAGGACCTGGAGAAAAGCCGTTTTTGGGTGTTGTATGCAGTCCAGCCCTTCGATAAGGGCAGGGGATGGCTGCGCTCCAGAAAGACCATGCTGGTGGTGTTGGGCAGATTTACCCTGGGCTTGGGGCACTTCGAGGGGTTTGAGGTGACAAGAACGGGCCACGTGCGGCAGCTCCAGCATTGCCGTCGAGTGACCCGCCGCCTGGTCACCAGCGCCACCATTTCTTTGGCAGCGGCAGGTGGCGGGGGACTCAGCTGGGATGATGGAGGTGGTTCACGCAATGAACCCCGGAGGTCAGTGGGGCTGGTTGTACCCAAAGCTCGTTGTCGGGCCAACAAGAAATCCCCAAACCACCTGGCACTGAGAAATTTCCAGAGTGCTGTTCCTTATGGAAGGATGCTCACCAGTGTTTCCTGCTGCCGGGTTCCTTGAGAGCGTTTGCTTTCGGACTGCTCCTCCAGACACTCCTGTCACGAGGTTGTTAGGCTGCTTTGCTGAAGGGAATAAAGTGAGGCTGGGCTGGCTGGCTGGAGGAGCAACGAGCGGGTTTTACAAGCCTGACGTGGACAAAACGGAGATCCTGTTCTTCAGGGAGCTGGCAATGTCTGGCCCGGCCGTGTCCTCCCGTATCTCTCCTGGCTTTGCTCGGGGCTGGGGAACGGCTCCCTGTCCGGTTGTCCCTTCTGCTGCCTTTGTTTTTCTGCAAAATGCAAACTGGGCTTGACTGGTGCCTTGTTTTAAACTTGGAAATTTGGGGAAAAAAGAACTAAAATGTTATTTTTTGTTGTTGTTTTTTGGATTAAGGGTGTGATGGAGAAGGAAAAGGATAGAAATTCTGTGCTGGAGAGTTTGAGCTCCAGCTCTGTTTTGGAGAGCTGAGAGTTACGGACACGTTGGAACAGCTCTCAAGTTTGGCACTTTTTAAAAAAACTTGTTGTTCTGGGGGTGCTGATGTTTGAGACGTAGTCGTAGACACGCAGTGCGTGAGATGTGGAAGCGCAGCCGTGGGGCAGAGGTTGCCGCAGAGAGCATCTCACCTCTGCAAGCCAGTGGTGACCCGGCTGGGAGGGCAGATGAAGCAGATAACGTGAAGGAAAATAATCTTTGCTTCTCTTTGCTGCCTTCCTCCCTCCTTCCCTCAGCATCTGGTTATTTCGAGGTGCAGAATGGACCATTTTGTCACTGCTAAGTGGCCTTGCAGAGCCCTTGCTGCGTTTTACGTGGTGCATGTTTCACTTCACGCTTTGGTGCTTTCCTCTTTTCGAAGCCGCGGTGCCGTTTCCATCCGGTTCATGCCGAGAGTGAATCACCTCGTGTGTCCCCCCGCCCACGCCAGCCGGGACACCCTCGCTGCGAGCCTGTTGCTTCCAGGCAGTTCCCGTGCCGGGGTCTGCACCGGAGCTGGGGGACGAGGGTGCGTGTCTGTCTCCAAGCATCGAGGGGCTTTTGCTGGGTCACTGCTCCAGAGCATCCAGGGGAGGGTACCAGTGCCAGCCTCTGTGGCGCCGGTTCTGCCGGCTTTTGCCGCCTGGCATTCGTATTTAGCAGTTTTTGGTGTTTCCCCCAAAAAGGAAAGCAGCCCAAAGCCTGAATCCTAATGCTTTGGCCCCTGCGTGCCTCCCCGTTGCGTGGCTTGTCCCCAGCCCCGAAGGTCTCGCTGTCCTCACCGTCCCCTCTGGGAGCCCTCGGAGCTGCCGAGGCCACCGCTGGCCCCAGCCCCTGCTGCCTGCCCTGCCTGGAGCCGGGGGTGGTGGGGGTCAGCGGCCGCCTTTGCGCTCTGCCGGCAGAGCGGAGCTGGGACGCCTGCCACGCGGACAACCCCCCGACCGCGTCCCGCCGGCTGCGCCAGATGGCTGCTCTCCGAACGGATGCGTCTGAGGGATGGAGGGTCCCCAGCCCCCTGGTCCTGCCCTGGGGTTGGAGCAGCCCTGAGGAGCGGGGGAGATGCTTCCCACGTGGTGGCTCTTCTCCAGCTCCACGCTGGGGTGGGCAGACGTCCGGAGACGAGGGAAGGCTGTGGTCTCTCCCCGGCTCCTGGTATCGTGTGTGATCTCAAGCCCGGGCTTTAAAGGATAGATCCCGCCGATACTGTCCTGCTGATGTAAAGGATGAGCGGACTCGTTACTGAGGCTTGTGCTGGTTGTTAGCAGCGTGGCTGTCACTGCACTGGGGCTGTCACCATGCTGGGTCAGCCTCACCTCCTGGGGGCTCCTTTGGGACCCCAGCGCTGTGCTGACCGACACCCCTGGGTGCAGGGGGACACGGGGCGTGTGGGCAGGATGTGATCCAGCAGCAGTTCTCCGGGTTTCCCTCCCTTCACGTGAAGTTCAGCCTTTATTTCCACCTGGCTGGCTCCTGTGCGGAGCAGGGGATCTGCTGGGCTTCGGGCTGCATGGGGGACATGTGGCCGGCCGGGCGTGAGCCAGGACATTGTCAGGGAGCTGGCACGGGAGCATCGCTGCGCAGATGGAGGCTTCTTTTGGCGATGCTTTGTGCTCCCAGGCTGAGGGGTCTGACACCAGCGTCCCTCAGTGTCGTAGTTCAGCCCCGATCAGGACCAGACTACGCAGTCTCTCTCTCACTCCTTCTTCACTGACCTCGACGTCTGCAGCCGTTTCTCTCACAAGAAAAGTTCTTCACAACAGGCTGGCAGACACCTCTCAGAATCTCTTCACATCATCCAGCTCATCTCCTCTCCACTTCTCTCAGCCGGGCCGGGCCGAGTCGGGCCCGGTCGGCCCCTGGCGAGAGGCCAGAGGGTGAGGGGTGCAAGGCCCACAAGGCTCGCGCTTCCCCCTCTCTGCCCCCGCTCAGTGTCTTCACATCTTCTCTTCTCTTCTCTTTTTTTTTTTTTTTTTTTTTCTCCTTCTGTTTTCCCCTTCTTAAATACGTTACAGGAGAGGCGTTATCAGGGAACGTTCTGCTACCAATCGGCTCGGCCTTGGCCAGCAGCGGGTCCGCCCCAGGCCCGGCCGAGTCCACTGAACAAAGGGGAAACTTCCAGCAGTTTCCTACAGAAGCTGCCACCTTAGGCCCCTCTTCACCAAACAAAACCACAAGTCTCAGGTTTCCTTAGACACGCTCCGGGGATTTGGGGGTTTCGTTCCTCTGTGGCCTGCCTGGCCAGGGAGCTCTGTGTGCGGAGGGGGACGGGCAGAGCTGAATGACGGGCACGTGTTGGAGTTGTGCAGGGGTGACCCGTGCCTCTGCTCTCCGGCAGCTGGGGGCGCGGGGGCAGGTCCTGCGCGGTGCCGGGGCTCAGTGAAGGTGGGACCCTGCCTAAATCGGAGCGTCCAGTCCTGTGTTGCATCTGTCTCTCTTTGCCTCCTGACTTCCCTCTCGGCAAAACGGGAATGCTGATGTTTAGATTTTAGGACGTCCCTCAGGCCTCGCGTTGGCCCCGTCCTTGCCTCGGGGACCCGTGTCAGTGTTTCCAAGACACTCCAGGCTTTGGCTCAGGTGATCCCTAGGATTGTTTTCAAGGATATGAGCTTCTGTGGCTGCCACCTTGGTTTCTGTTCCTGTATGTGTATGGATTTGGTGCTCTCCTGGGATTGTTTGCACGTTCCTGACTCGAATTTTGCTGGCAGCAGGTGCCGGGAAGCCTGTGTTTATCTGCACATCCTTCGGATGCAGGAGGGAAAGGGAGGCGTTGGGAGTCGGGCTGCTGCCGGGTCCTGTGTCGTGCTCCACGGATTAGTGGGTTTGTAACGTGTCTGAAGAGGCAGAGCCTGGCCCTTGGTCCCCACCAGCATGAAACAGGGTTGTGAAGCCCCAGGCGGAGGAGCAGGGGTGGGGTTACGAGCCTCAGGCGGTGTCTGGAAGCCTCTGTTGAGAAGTTGAGGTGGATGGTAACTAAATTCTGGACTCCTTTTCTTGTTTTTCAGCTCTGAAAAGATCTTTTGAGGTTGAGGAGGTAGATCAGTCTTCAAATTCCTCCACCCCACAAAGACGGACCCCAAACCCTCTCCTTAGGTCCACCGTGTCCAGCTCCACGCAGAAGTTTCAGGAACTCGGCGCCAGAAATTTGGAGCCACCCGCCCGACATGCGGACCCCACGGGGCAAAGATCACCCAAGCCCTCTCTGAGGAGAGTGGAGCTCTCTGGACCCAAACTGCCTGAGCCAGTGTCCAGAAGAACAGAAATCTCCATTGACATCTCGTCCAAGCAGGTGGAGAACTCCACCTCAGGGTTGTCGAGGTTTGGCCTCAAAAGAGCAGATGTGCTGGGCCACAAACCCCCCGAGCCCACCCCAAGGAGGACTGAGATCACCCTCGGCAAGCCCCAGGAGCCGGCTCTCCGGAGGGTGGAGGCGCCGGCATCAAAGATCCCCGAGATGCCCCAGCGAAGAGCCGAGACGGCCAACGCTCCCGTGCCCGACGTGGCCACCAAGCGCGTGGAAATTCAGGTAGCCAAGGCTGCCGAGGTCCCAGTCCCACCAGCACGGCCGGTGGAGAGTTTGGAGCCTCCCCTGGCCCCTCAGCCTCCCCAGGCAGAGCCAAAACCGCAGCCGACGCTGATGGAGAGCCCACCAAAGAGAGAAGAAGGTGAGTACAGCTGTGGGCTGCCTGGGTGAGGTGCTGGCCGGTGCCTGGTGTCCCTCGCTGCAGGCTCGGAGCCTGTGCGGGGACGCTGCTCTTTCGGCTCCGGGGGTGATGCCTTTTGAGGCCGGTGTGGGACCCGTGCTCAGGCGTGTCTGCATACTCGGCCGTTACCCTCAGGTTTATCCTGGCTGGAGGAGCTGTCGGCTTGGATAAAAACAGCCATCCAGCCTGTAAGGGAATAAAAAGAAACTGCCAAAAGCCTGAGCGCTTGCAGAAAACAACACTTCTGACAGCTCGGGCCTCGTGCGCGGGCCCACCCACCCATGTGGCATCTAGAAAAGCCCCCAAGGCGCTGGAGAGGCTGTGGCGTGGCGGGCTGTTGTTCAGTGGCGGTGTGTATGGCTGTGGGGCAGAAACCGCCTCTTCGTTAGCAGGAGTCAGGGTTTTTTGGCCTTGGAGCCAAAGTCTAATAACATCATGGACCAGCGCCACTATTAAACTGGAGCCCTGGCTTATATTAGCTCTATCTCGTTTTCCATTAATCCCGTATTAAAGCCAGCCTCCCTCCCCCGCCAGCCATCATTTATTCTCCCTAATGTTTTGGAGGTTTGTTTTTTTTTTTTTTTCCCCTCTTCTGGCCTGTAGCTGTTTTTCCATTCCCCATCACCCACATCTCTCTGGCCAGGGATGCAGTGCTTGGTCAGAGGCCGCCACCTCCCCGCCCCACCCTGTTTCTCTCCCCGGGTGTTGTGGGCTGGCATGCGGTGGCCAACGCAGGACCTGGGAGGTGCGCGCGTCCCGACGCTGGACCACGCGCCCCCGTCTCTCCCCACCGCGCGACGGTCCTCTGCTCCATCTCCTCTCCCCACGCGCAGTGACGGGGTCTGCGCAGAGGCTGGGTTTTGGCGTGTGCATCCCCTAAAATCAAGTCAGGAGCTGGTGGTGGAGCTGATATTGGACCCGTAAGATCTGAGTGGTGCTTGGCTTAGGCGTGGCGTTTCTGAGCTGGGTTTTAAGAGCAGACCAGTGTTTCTGGCAGGGAGCAGTCCCTCCCCAGCTGGGCATGGCTGAGCTCTAAGGCCCAGCCCAGTGACGGGTACAGCCTGGGTCTGTCCCCAGCTGCCTGGTGCACAGGAGCCCCATCTTCTCCCGTGGGTGGGTGCTCAGCTTCACCCGGCTGGGTTTGGGCTGCTCTGGGCTTCTTCCCGAGCTCTGCGCCGTGGGTGATGGGGCACATGAGGAGCAGAAGGTGGTCTGAGCTGCTGAATCCCCCAGCTGCCGGCAGAGAGAGGGAGGGCTCTGCGTCGCGAAGGACTCCAGGAGCCCGGGACAGCTGCTGGAGTGGGTTTTACCCGAGAGCCCAGCTGTCTGGGGTCTGCCCTGGGACAAAAGGGGCTTTCAGTCTGAACGAGAGCTGGGAGACAGCGCAGAAGGGACAGGGAGGGCTCTGGCTCCTTCCCCCTCAGTGTCAGCATGAGGGGACGTCCGGGAGCCGCTGCCGGAGCCCGTGTCCCCTTCCTGGCTGCCTCCAGCCTCCTCCATCTCCGTGACGCGGGGTGGCCCGGGGCCGCTCTCACGCAGGACCCCGTTTCAGGGCACTGCTCCCTTTGGTCCGTGACACCCGCCCGGGGTGATGCTGGGCGGGCGGATAGTATCTCTGCTTGTCTGTGGTGTAAGCCCGTGGAGGAGTTTTGGGGAGGCTCCGGGAGCCCTGCGGGTGGGCGCAGGCGTGCTGCCGACCTCGCCAGCTCTGCTGCGGCTCTGGCCCCACCACAGCCCCCCAAGTGAAAACATCGGCTCCCTGATGTCTGCAGCAGAGACAACGCGCGGGGCGAAGTCCCGCTCCCTCCCGCTGTTCCTGGGGCGTGGGGCACCCGAGAGATGCTCCCGTGGGACGGGACGCCCCTCCATCCCGTTGTGCGGTGGCTCTCTGGCGCAAACAGCTGAGCCGGGACGCAGGCAGCTGCCTCCAGCTGCCCTCAGCCCGGTGCTGGGACGTGCAGTCCCCGCCTGCCCGAGCTCAGCTGCCGTGCCCTTAACCCCCGTCCCGCTGCCAAAGGCACGCGGGAGAACGTGCTGGGCGGGAAGGGACCGGTGGGAGGAGAAGGGCGATCGCCGAGAGCTCGGCAGTTGGGAGCAAATCGCAAAGGAAAGGAGTGGTTACAGCGCTGAGCTTCGCGAGGGCGGCAGGGCTGGCGGCGTGGGCCGAGCCTGCTCCGGAGCCGCAGCTCTCAAGGTGGGAGGAGGGCGGGAGGTGCCTTTGTGGGGCAGAAAAGCCAGAAATGTTCCTCCCCATCCCTGTTCTCCCTCTGCGAGTCCTTCTCCCGCCCTCCCCCGTGCCCTGGGGAGTGTTGGCTGCATACCCGCAGGGTTTAACGCTGTCGGGCGCTTGGTGATGGGACGGGGGTGCGCGTCACGGGTGCGATGTGCCACCGCACCAGCAGCCTGGGCAGGGCTGGACGTCGTGTCCCCGGGGTGGCCTGTGCTGCCCGGCTAGGACAAGGAGGTGCAGTGGGGTGACCGGGTGGTGTGGATTGCTGTGGTTGGAGTGTCCGGAGAAACGCGAGCAGGGCTGTGCCATGGGCGTCAGCAAGGGGAGAATGTGCAACGGGCAGAAAGAGGCCCAGCAGTTAAAAATAAACGTTAAAAAAAGGTAAGGGGAAGTGCTGTTTGTGAACCTGCAGCCTTGGAGACCACATAGGACCTACCAAACCTTCACATCCAGACATGACCACCTGTGGGCGGGGGTACCCTCTCCCCAGGTCCCGCCGTGGGCAGCGGTTCTCTCCGGCCGTGGGGCGCGGGCCCGGGTTGGAGCTGGCAGCCAGGGCCGCTCCTCCCCCGCGCTGGTGGGGCAGGCGTGAGCAGGGTGCGTGGTGCCCAGGCCAGCCCGGCCGGCGCTGGTTCCTCCCCGTAGCGCCGCGCTGGAGGGGGCTGGGACGGGTGGCTGTGCCCCGGCTGCCGTCCCACTGCCTCTACCTGGTGCCGGGGTCCTGCCCCCAGGACCCTCGTTGGTGCTGCAGCCGGCGGGGTGCTGGCTCACCTGGCTGCTTGACATCTTCTGCTTCAGGCCCTCCTCTTCCTCGTTCGGGAGCAGCAGCTTTGCCTGGGATATTCCCCACAGCCGTGGGCATGGGATCAGCCCCACCGGTCTCCTTTCCACCATGGCTGAGCCAGGCTGTCCAGGAGAGGCAAGGGGAATCGCTGTGGGAGGATGAACCATCTGGAGGCATCTACCGGCCCTTTGCACAGGAGGGATCCCAGGCTGGCCGTGGGACAGGCAGATCCTCGGATAGAGCCACGTTGTCCATCGTGGCTGATTCTGCTGCGACCTCCTGCCTGAGCATCCCCTTCCTCTGGTGCCTCCTGTTGCCAGCACTGGCATTGTGCATGTGTGGTTGAACGTCTTGTTCTTGTTCCTTCCAACCCGGTGGTGGTCGGGGTGAGGGAGGAAGGCATCCTTGGTCCCAGAACAGTTTACATTCTCCACGTGGATGTAATTCCTGTCTCTGCTCCCCTCAAATCTGAACCTGTGTGTGTTTGGGTGGAGGCTCAGTTCTGGGATCTCAGGCGATGGATTAGAAGTGATCCGGGATGAGAAGTGAAAGCCGGTTTGATCTGATGATTGTTTTTTGTCTCTGGCACAAGCTGCTGTGATCACATTGCCCGGGGCCTCGGGGACGGCGTGCTGCCATCAGGCCACATTCTTCACCGTGGCTCTGCTGCCTGCTCCAGCCTTCATCTCCTTTTCCTGCTCTTGGCAACTGGTAAGGCCATGGTTCTCCTTGCCCATGGCCCTTTCTTGTGGGGATGCTGTGGAGCTTGGTTAGATAAATCAAAGCAGATACAATGGATAATGGGAGCCTTCAGCTAAAACTGGACCTCCCCTTCAACAGCCGTGTCCCACCATGGTGCTGTGCAAAGTCGTCTGAACCATCCATGAGCTTTCAGCATCTGTGGAGCCTTTGTCCCGTTGCGGCCTGGTGCCCGTCTTTGGGCTGGCCACGCAGGGTGCCCCGAGCCCTGGGAAAAGCAGCAGGGTCCTCCCTCCTGTTTTGCTGCAGAACAAGCAGGATGACATCAGCAGAGTGAAGCAATTCAGCTTTTTGACTCGTTTTTTTCCAGCCTTGGAGCTCTACGGAAAGCCTTTTCTTTAGAACTTGCTGTTTTAGAGGCTCCCTTAGAGTTGAGCTAAAATTAAAAAAAAAAAAAAGACTTTCAGATCCACCGAGCTCTTTGCAAAGGCCGTATCCGGAAACCAGGGCCCCGGTGCTGTGCGCTGGGGAAGCTGCGGTGGGGGCTGCAGCCCAGTGCCCCCCCCACAGCCACCTTCAGGCCTACGTCCTGCCACGGACACCCAGGGATGGAGAACCAAAGCCACCCAAGCCTTGGGGAGACTTTTCTTCTGTGCTGTCCTGCCAGGGTAACGGCGAGGGTGGGGCTGGGGGTTTGGAGGGATTTGGATGACCGTTAGCGCAGCGCCGCTCCCCGCGATGAGGAGGCCAGGGCTGAGAGGAGACGCGGTGAGTAATGGTTTCCAGCTCTCCGAGCCGCGCTGCGGTGTAACTGTACAGCGACCGGAGCTGGAGGGAAACAGGTCCTCACAACCAGCTGGCATGTTTGGGCTGGCTTACGGGTCATCGTCGTCGTTATGATTTTTAACGGGAAAGTCCCTACAGCCCGAGAACCCGAATGGAGGGGCTGAGTGGGAAACGCGGAGTCCCAGCTTGTGAGCTCGGGTGCCAAAAATGAGATAATCTGGAAAAACGGAGAGCTGCAGCGCCAGCCCCTTGGAACGAAGGAGCGAGAGCGTGCGCGGGGGAGGCAATCGCATCGCCTGGTCCGCAACGCTGCGTGCGTGGCCCTCTGCCCGCGTAAGGAGGGCAGCGGGGGGGCCGGGCGCTCTCTGCTGCCTCCTCCCACCGTGTGCTCTGTCCCTGGCTGTGCAGGGAGCTGCCAGGCCCCCCAGTTCGTTTTGGGGTGTATTTTGGGCACTGAGGGTGTTGGGACGGAGGCCAGGTGGTGCAAACGTGATGCACATCTTTGCTGCACATCTTTACCCCACAGGAATGCTGTTCCCAAGCTCATTCCATCGCGTTCAGCTCCAGTCACCGTGCCATCCACCTGTCCCCCTCTCTGCGGCTGCGCGGGCACGGTTTGTACGGATACCATCACACTTCCGCGTGGGTCCCCAGCGCGGGCAGCCAGACCCGGGTGCGGTCACATGGAGAATTCGTGTGCCCCGTCGGAAGTCCCCAAGGGCGCGTAGGAAAACAGCGATCTCCCCAGTGGAGCCTCGTGATGTGAAGGAACAGTTTCCCATAGGAAACGTTACGATTCCCGCTTCCCTCCCCACGTCATCTGAGACCAGGAGAGGGCAAACCCGTGGATGCTGAGCTTGCGGAGTCCTCCTGGCGCTGGGCTGAGCGGCCTGGCAGGTCCCTTCTGGCACTGGCTGGGTCTGTGGGCTGGGCTGTGCGTGGTGTCACTGCTTCCTGAGCCTCGAAGGAGACATCTGAGGCTGGACCTGTCTTTGTCGAGGTCAAAGCCTCCTCTTCCAGACAGAAGGTGACCAAGCATGCGGCGCCGGGAGCGTTGGGGCTCTGCAGGCTCGTGGGGTCTGTGCTGGTCGTGGTAGGCGCAAGCTCTGTGCAGCTGTGGGACCCTCCTGGCTCTGCATCTCCGTGCCTGTGAACCTGGGCAGCCACCGCCTTCCAGGCCTTCACCGCGCTGAGAGACATGGGTGAGCACTCCCGCTGCCGCTGGGTTTGCATCCGTGTGAGTGACACTGGAAGGCGGTGGGAGATGCGGCCCTGGCTAAAGGTGACGTCTACAAACCTGACCCAAGAGTTTCTCCGTTTCCCTTGTGGTATCTGCGCGTCTGGAGCCCGTGGCGGTCGTGCTGCGGAACACGCTCCCAGCTCCTATCAGCTCCTTTGGCATCTTCAGACTTTCTTACATTTGGGTTAATCTTCCTCCAGGCTGATAAGGCAAATAAAACTCATTATCTTGACCAAGATAAAACAGAGCTTTTGCTTTGATCTCCCGCCATAAGGCCTGGCCGCTCGTTTTGTGACTTCTCTGCTGTCTGCCGGGGGAGGGAAGCGATGGCAGTGGTGATGAACCTTCTGGAGTTAAGAAATCATTTTCTTCTAAACTATTTCTAGACCTCTGTCCCTGCCTGAGATGTTTCTGTTGGCCAGCGGCTGAAGGGCCACCACAGGCTGGGTGCGGTGCCAGCTCTGTAAACTGTGCGAGGACTTGAGGAGCTGAATTGAGATTCTGGAGAGATAACTTTGTTTTGAGGAGATCAAACGTTGTTGTGAGCAAAAAAGATAACTTGACAGCAAGCCAGTTGTGTTCTTTACTCCTCCGGCAAACAAACAGGCGCACAGGCACTCTTGTATTGTCCAGGACGCTGCGACGGAGCTGGAGTCAGTGTGGCTATAAATGGAAGAAGCAGCTGGTCTTGGACCGCAGCCTGTGCTCGGGCTGCTTTGGGCCTGGTTTTCCTTCCATCTGTTGGAGGTTTTGAAGGACAGGCTCAGGGAGAGAGCAGCTTTCCTCCAGGTTGGTTGAATTTGGGCAATTCATTTTGTTGGTCCTCTGAACGGGTCGCTGCGTATAGAAGTTCCCTGGATTTCTGTGTGGTCACACGCAGAAGTATTTCACTCTCTGGAGTTGTTCTGTTTTATCTTGGCATGACGATAGTACCGGACACACTGAGAGACCAAGCTGGACTGAAGGGTTGGTCCAAAACATTTTGCACACCACAAATCTTTGCAGATGTCTCTGCGTTTATGAAAAGCAAATGATTTTAACAAGCCATCCAAGGTTGCTGTGCCAGCTTAGGAGTGACAGCATGGGAATTCTCTGTTTCTTGGCTCCTCCTTGACTTGTGTTCTCTGCAGTTTCTTCTGTGTGGAGGCAGTGGGTTGGTTTTTGCACAGCAGAGGCAATTTGTATGACAGGGATGAAGAATAACTGAAACGAAGCATCTTTCAACACCTTGGAGTTTAAAGAGTATTGATGCTCTACCAAATGTGAGCGTGACCTTGGATTTACGTTTAGCTTTTCAACCCAAGAGGTGGTGTCCAGGTTACATCTGAATTGGGTGGCCTTACCAGCCCGTGGGTCTGCAGAGGCTTTCCGTGGTGCAGCTCTAGCGTGATCCCTGGCTGGTGTTTCCCAGAGTACAAAAGTATTCAGTGGGAGCTGCACACCTCCTTTTGTCTCTTTGTGAGGGCAACCTTTGTCCATCTGTGAGAACGACCTTTCCAGGGAGTGCCCCCGGTGAATCCCTTGCACGTGGCTTAGTGGGCACGGTGGTGTTAGGTGGATGGTTGGACTCGATGGTTGGCCTTTTCCAACCTTCAGGACTTTTTCTATGACTCATCCATGGGTCCTGCATGGTGTTCACCCTGTTCGCTTGAGCTGTCTGCACCTGAGCTGATCATCTGGACGTCTCCCTTAGGCTGGCGTGAGCTGTGTCCTCAAAGGGTTTGTTTTTCTCTGCTGGATGTAAGGAGAGCCTGTGCAATCAGTTCAGCTGAGGTGTCTCCATTTGTGCGAGACAGATTTTCCCCTCTCGTGCTATTTCAGAGGCAGAGGTGGAGATGAAAAGGGCCGGTGCAGCAGGACAGAGCCGTGCAAGCCGCTAACCCCTGGTTGTCAGGAGTGCCTGGCAGCCCCCAGCAGACCTGCTCCCCGTGTGTCGGGCTGTTCTGCAAAGTGCTCACGGTGGACGATGGTCTGCTGAAGCACGTGGGTCAGACTGTCTTTGATGATTGTCGATGGCACTTTAACTTTTTATGGTGGCTCTGTTCCTCCCCTCTCCTCTCTTGCTGCGCGTGGAATGGGACAGATGTTCCTCCCCTCTCTGAAAGACAAGCTCAGTTTGGGGACATCTCGGGGAAGGACAATTAGTTGGGAATCCAAAAGGGCCTGGTGCCCAGGAGGAGGGGCGGTGGTGAAAGCTAACGGTATGTGAGCTCTTGAGAGGCGCTTTCACGGCTACAGCTTTGCAGTAGCTCACGAGCCTTAAATTGCAGGGCATTGCTTTCACCTCCAGCATGAGCGCACCTGGGGCGTTTCGTGTGTGACAAGCAGATCTGAAGGGGACACCACAGGAACGGCCCTGCCCAGCTCGGCCTGGAGCCCCTGCCGGTGTTTGCTTCCTGGGTGGGGATTTTTGTTTACTCTGCATGTTGTTTGCTCTGATCTGGGAGCCTGTGCTGGTTTCTGCTGGGGCACCAAAGTGGTGGTGTCCTCTGAGCCCTTCTCTGCAGCTCTGGTACGCGGAAACACAGGCTCCGGCTGTTACGGCATAGGGGTTGCTGTCCTCCATTGCCTGCGTGACCTTCTTGGGGCATTCACTGGCAACTCAGTCCCACCTGTAGTGGAAGTAAGTTCAGGGACCAAGAGCCAGAAGAACACTGAGAAGATGACAAGAAGTTGGATGGCAGGAGAGCCTGGTCAGGATCCTGCCTTCGCTCTTCACTTGCTTGTCATCCTGGGTGAATCCCTCTACACTCTCCAGTTTCTTCTTCTGTTACAAGGAGCTGGTCAACTTGGCAAGATGCCTCAGGATCTGTCCTTGCATCAAGTCCTTTCTTCTTCCAGGTTCAGCTGGTGGTCAGGAAATTGCTGGTCAGCGGGGTTGTGCAGGATGGGAGAAGCTGCTCTGCCCAGCCTACGGGAGTGGCTCTGCTAAGAGAGAGGTCCTCAGGTGTCCGGGAGGAGAGGGGGGTACCAAATGGTTTCTGCATCAAAACCTTCTCCGGTCTACTCTGCTCTTCAGTCTGTGTCTTCCTAAATTTGAAAAATCTGTGGTTTGGAGGGGAAGGATTTGGAAGACAAACTTTGGATGTGTGGGGAGCAGATGTGGGGATGGACGCTGCCTCCTGATTTATGAGTGGTGGAGACCGCTGACACTGAGGGAGGTGGAGCAGGCACTGGTGGGGTAGAGCAGGCACTGGTGGGGTGTTTGGATGCTCTTCGCCTCGTGTTCTTCTCCCCGCCTTCTGTCTTGTGCAGATAGAAGGAGAGTGGAGATTACCTTGGGGTTCTCCAGATTTGTCCTGGGAAAAAGGAGTAGATCTGAGCAGCTTTTCTGCTGAAACATAATTGTTTAGACAAACTCTGGCTGAACTCGCTTCCTCCTGCAGCCCAATGAGCAGATAAAGGGGGTGGGAGTGGGAGGCCGAGTTCACAGGCTGCTCAGGCCCTCCCTGGGGTCGTGCTGCCCCTGAGGTCCCCTGCCCACCCATTTTGGTGACCTTGGAGAAGACAAGAGGACGCAGTTGAGTGCTGGGGACGCTGCCCAGGCTTTAGGTAGTTCAGCGCTCTGAAATGTGGAGGAGACTTTGGTAACGCATCGCATCAGTGCGGGGAGCAGGGAGACGCGGGTGGTCCTGGAGGGCAGCGTTAGGTCCATGATGGTTTATCTGCAGAGGGTGGACCTCGGTTGTGTGTTGCTCTGTGGGATGTGGGATGTGAATTTGCTGTGGCTGTGCTCTTTCCAAACCTTGTGGTCCCTGGTGCAGGGTGGCTGGGCAGAGCTGTGCCCTGGAGAGATTCCTGTTGGGACTGGAAGCAACGAGATGAGCAGGACTTGGGTGGGATGTGGCCGGAGGAGAGGTGCTGTCATGCCCTGTGTGGCTCCTACTGAGGTCTCCAGGAGTCACGTTGTGGAGTCAGATGAAATCTGAGATCCTGCCGTAAGGCTGATGTTCCTCCCACCATCCCTCGGGGAAACGGTCCTCCTTGCCCTACTTTGTGTAGCAAATAGAAGTTTATTTACAGCCCAGGAACGCGCACCCCGAGGGTGGGAGGTGAAGGGTTCCTGCATGGCCCCGAAGGAGCTCTGGGGTTTCCTCTCTGCTTCGTGGCTTTGGTTCCCGGGCAGAAGAGTCTTGCAAAGGAGCAGCTCCGTGGGTGGGAGCTCGGTGAAGCAGAAGCCTTTGCGTGGGCCCTGGAGCTTGGCTTTGTTGCCCTGTAGCAAGGCCGCGTGTCCGAGTGTGTCACCTGGAGAAGACGAGCTGGGAGTAGGTAACCACGTGTGACACGTGGGCTGGAGCAGCCAGGGACAGCAGCAGGGGATGGGCCACCATGTGTCTGCTCCCCCCTTGGCCACCATCATCCAGCATCTTCCCCAGGCCCTGGGAGACTGGTTTTCTTGTGGTGAAGCCTGTCCTGGTGTCACCAGCAGCGGTGTACCCTGCTCCTCCTGCCCCAAGGCTCCATTCCCACGTGGCACCTCCCTGCCGTCCCCTCCCGGCGACGCCTGGGCGCCTCCCTGGAGCTCAGACGGTGCAGCGGAACCAGCTCCTTGTTCAAATTCCCGCTTGGCTGGAGAGGAAAGCGGTAAGGAGCGTGGGTTGTGAGGGAGAGGAGCAGAGGAGGAAGAAGCGAGAGCTTCTGGCTCTGCTGCCCTCCTGGCCCCATCCCCGGCTGCGTCTGCCCGTACCTGCAGAGCCAGTGCAACGGAGAGCGCTGCCACCCTCCTCGTCCTGGCTGCTCCTTGCTCAGCACCAGCTCCATCCAAAGTCTTCAGCCTTGGTCCTGCTCTGTCCAAACACCCCTGGGCAGCGTGGCCGGGTTCGTCCTCTCTGGAAAAGGGGCTCCCTGGGATGGGGTGCGGGGCTGGACCCTTCCTCCCGCAGACCTCGGGCGGGGGGAGAAGGGATGGGGCTGAGCGGTGGCTGCTCCGTGCTGGGCGGGTGACGTGGGGCTGGGCCGAGCTCCGCTCACCGGGGTCTGCGGGGTTCCCAGCTCGGCCCTGGCACGGCCCGGAGTCGTTCTGCGGAGCTTCAGGGAATGAGCGTCTGGCTTCCCTCCGCTTGGAAGGGCGGGAAGGGTCTCGTGGGGGTTATTTCAGCCTGTTTGTGGGGCAGGCGGTCTATGGGACGGCCGGTTGAGGAGCGAGCAAACGCAAGCCGTGGTTTGGGCTCCGCTGGAAGCGCGGAGCAGGGACAGCTTGCCGAAGCCTTCGGATCACAGGCTGCAGGGACAAAGGGGACGTGGCTGTGGCGTCTGCTGGGGAGCAGGCCTGCGTCCCTGGGGAGGGACACGGGGAACGTTGTCTTGAGTCTTTTTCTGCTCCATTTCAGACGTGCAAAATGAATTTGTATCTCTACTGCCTGCGGCAGCGGGGCTGGGTAGGTTTCACAACTCGAATTTTCCTGTGACAAGCTCCTCCTCTGATTTCGCATGTCCAGCTGCCGGGCTTGCTTTTGGAAGGGCTTGCGCTGAGGCTGGAAACGTTTGACGGGCAGAGCGGTGCCTCGCAGGAAATGGCTTCAGCTTCCTGCTCCCGCGACGGTGTGAGCATTAAAACAGAACCAGAGCAATGCCAGACATCCTCCATCCGGCACGCGGAGGAGAGCGACCCGGGGCGAGGCGGTGGGCAGCCCGTGCCCCTCCAGGCTCCCCCAAGCTTTGTAGGGGAAAAAAAATGGGTGAATTGTTTCCTGCTCCACTGGGCTCTGCTGTGTTTTGGTTTTGTGGGAAACGTGTCGGGGGCAAAGTGTCAGAGGAGTGGATTTCCAGGAGAAAACGAGAGCTGGGAAAGCATTGGCCTGGGTGAAATGTTTGCTCCCAGTTTATCCACCACCTGCCAGCCCGAAGAGAAAGGTGAAAGGCTAAAGTGGACGATCAGGATCCGAGTCGCTCCCGCTTGTTTGGGGCTGGAGCGGGACCTCCGGCATCTGTCGGTGGAAACCACGTTGAGTTATTGCCGTTGTCAGAGGCAACTGCATTCCTCCAGCGCGGATGATTTCCCGCTTTGTGCCGGCTGAGCACCATCTACCTGGCCAGGCAGGGAACAGCAGCTGGTGCTCTGCCCGGGACAGATGCACAGGGGTGGGAGGAAAATGCAAGTGTTTGTGTGCAGGGGGTACGGGGAAGGGAGGGGGAAGGGAGGGCAGCGGTTCTGCGGAGCGGGGTGCTCCTCGCCGGAGCTCACTGTTGGATGTAGCATCTCCAGATGTAGTTCGGCTCGCTGTGGGTTGCTGCTCCGTTATGGAAAGCTTCTCCAAACCCCAGTTTCTTGGCTGGAGCATGGAGATTTTAGGTAATTGTATTCAAAATGTTATCAATTGCCTAAAAAGTACTTGTGCCATGTGGCTGGAGCCCACGGTGGCAGTGGGGGGACGAGGCCGGAGCTGCAGGCAGGGCTGGTCTGAGCTCACTCACACCGACTTCCCCCTAACAGCCACTGAGGATCCTAAAATTCCTCGTAACGGAAGAAAAATCAGACCCCTCACACCTGCGCCGGGACCTGGGTCTCTGTGGGAGGCGTTGTTCCGGCTCCAGGAGCAGGAGCAGAGCGTGTGGGTGCCCTCTCGGGTGGGTTTACCGCGAAGGGAGCACGAAGCTGCGCTCCAAACGTCTCCTCCCTGCACGGCTTCGCGTGGGGCGGCGGGAGCGGGGATGTGCCGTCCTCAGCGAGGGGCTCCGTGCCCGGGGAGGTCGGTAACGCCGATCGCTGGTGTTCGCCTTTCACCGTGGCACGTAACCCCCTCTAAAGCCCCAGCAGCTCAGCCTGTGGGGCCTGGAGTTTGGCTGGGCACACCCAGGATTTTCCATGGGGTGCTTTTCCCTGGGAAGGCCTTGGCCAGCAAACTTGGAGAAGGGGCAGGTGGTGCTGGTGTAAACCCCCAGCGCGGTTCCAGCCGGCTGAAAGCTGCGTGTGCAGCCCTGCGCTGTGTCGGCGGTGCCCGCTGCTCCTGTGCAACGTTCTGGGGCTGGGCAGAGCTCGGGGCACGCGAGTCGGCCCCGGCCCTGGCCTTGCTGCGCTGGTCGGGCTGCGCCGAGGCTGCAGGACCGGAGGGGCGGATGCTGGGACTGTTTTGGGGCAGAAATACGGTTTTTTGCCTCCGAGCCATCCCCGTTTGCCTGCGTGGCTTCAGCACCGTGCAGGGCCCAGGAGGGGGGTGGCACAGGGCAGGGAGGGGAGGAGAAGGCTTTGCTGGCCCAGGTGGTGCTGGGTGGGAGCCCCTGTCCTGCTCGCCCCGTCCTGGAGCAGAACTTCGCGACAGAGCCGGGGAAGCTGATACCCACACAACGTCCTCGGGTCCGTGGCGCTCCCAGTGCCCTTGGGGAGCGCAGGTGATGGGGAGTTCATCGGAAGAGGAAGCATCCTTCTACAGAAGTGTCCTGGAGCCCTTCAGGCGATTCAGCGTCCCCAGCCTCTGCCGAGCAGCTGTGGTGAAAACGTGGCTGTGCAGGAAGGAGGGAGTGCCGCTGTGTAAATTGCTGCGCAGTTGATTTATTTTTCTTCTTCTTGTTGGCTGACCCCCAGGGTCCCCCTCCCAGCCCTTCCCTCCGTGCGACCGCGGGCCAGCGTGTCCCCGCGCGGGACGTGTCCTTCCCACGGCTCCCACAGAGGGACGTGGAGCCTCAGGGCCACAGCGGTGGGAGAGGTTTGGGAAGAGGTTTGGACACGGCTCATTGAACGGCTCCGTGCGGGGCAGAGGGCAGCGCTCGTCTCGCCTGACCACGGCTCCGTAGGGAGGCCAGAGCTGATCGCTCAGCTTGTCTTAAATCTGACATGAATGGGCAATCTGGGGCCCGAGGAGCGGATTTTAGGAAGTCTCTGTGGGACCCTGGGATCCTGCCTTGCCCAGACGTTGTGTGCGCTGCCCCGCAGGGAGGACAGGATGGGATGGAGAGGGCAGGGACACTTGTCCCGTGTGAGGTAGAGTACGGCTGCGCTGGACCTGCCCCTGGCCCTCGAGGGCTAAACCCAGCACCCAGCCTTTGCCCTCAAAAGGGCAAAGACCAAGAGAGGTTGGCCTGGCCAAGCTGTCAGAAGTTGGTACTCGGTCCTCAAACACCAAACCTGTGAGACGAAGAGAAGAAACGGGTATTTTCATGGCTTGACTTTGCGTTCTTGTTTTTTGTGCCTTAAGCTTCACCTGTTTGCTGGTCCTGGCAGCCTGCAGCGCTGTTAGAGGGGTTATTTTAAGGATGCTTTCCAGAAGCTTCGGGTCTGTGTGCTGGGGCTCCAGGAGGAGTCTGGTGGGACATGGCTGCAGGTCCCTGTTCACTAGCACACAGGGCAAAGACGGGGTGCTGAACTGTGGGGGTTCTGACTTTTCTGGTAGACACAGCAACATCTAGTGCATAACCGCTCTCCTACTCCTGCCCACAGGGAGCCCTCGCTGGAGCCAGGGTCCTTCATGCATCGTTTGGGTGGAGGTCGTGCTGGCAAATGAGTCACTAGGGCCACAAAGGACCACAGGAGCGTTTTGGTGGCTTCTTCTCTCAGCCCTTCTCTCCAGCAGGGTTGTTTCCTAAAATTCCCTCCCCTTAGATGATGGAGCTGATTTATAGTGGGGGTTGGAGGAGCTTGAGTTGCCCAGTGTCCTGGCAGGACGTGGCTTTTCTTCGGTGGAAGGCTTTCCCCTGGTGAGGCTGGAGGCACAGCTGGTTTCCCCGTTGGTCTTTGCCCAACAAATAAGTTTGCACCCCAGGCCTTGCTTGAGTGATCGCAAGTTCTGAATCTGGGATCTGTTCTTGGAGCCCTCAGTGATGCTTTTCCTTCAGGACCAAAAACGTGGCTGGTGGTTAGTGCCCCAGGAGCGCTCCCAGTGCTGCGGGGACGTGGGGGGACAGTGGGGGCCTGGGCCCCTCGGGACGTGTTGTGATCAGCAGCGCTCTCCGCTCTTGGCTGCGAGAGGATGTCAGAAACCAGAGCTGTATCCTGCGGAACCGACACCCTCAAACCCAACGGGGCCCGTGACCTTTAAGAGGCCGCAAGCGTCTCAGAGCGAAGCCGCTGCCCTTATCTGCAGATCGCACCTGGGGAGGAGGGCGGCTCTGCGCGGTGCCTGGCTCACGGCGGGGCCGTTCTGCTTCCGCGGGGCGATGGGGCTCAGCTGGGCGCCCGCTTTGTGCCGGCCGTGTAGAGACGAGGGTTTGGGAAGCTGGTGGAGAGCGGGGCAGCCGGTGCATGGGGGCCAGGGACACGTGTTGCTGTGGGTCAGCGGGGGCTGCCACCTCTCCTGGGGTGCTCGTGGGGGACCCGGTGGGACTTGCGGTCTGGAGCATCTGCTGGCCACCTTCTCCAGTTCCTGTAGGAAATGGGGACAAGGCTGGGGGGACACTGTCCTGCAGGTTTGTGTCCAGGGGAGTTGCTCTGAATACGTCCTGTGAGGGGATCTCCTTCCACTGGACCAAAAACTATGACCTGCTCTGACAATGTCGGGTCTGTGGCCATTAGGTATAACAAGCCAGACAGGTACAAATGGACCCCAAAAACAAACCCCGTGCCAAGCGTGCACGGCAGATCTGAATAAATGTTTCTCCTGTTCCCACCTAAAGCCAAGCTGTGCTTTCTTAGAGATAACGGTCTCCCCGCCAGTTCCTGTGATGGTTCCTGATGATCCACTGAGAGCTTACTCGGTACCAGCATCTCCACTTCCCCAAAACATGCAACCATCTCCTTCCTGGCCTCTGTCACGCGTATGTGGACACCCCCACTTGGTACGCTGGTCATGCAGGTCTGCCCCTAAACATCTCTCACAGGTTGGTGCTTCGATACGTGTGCTGCAGTCTCTTGGAGAGCATTGCAGCCTGATTGGAATTAGGTGCCTAAATACCTTTGAGGATGTATGTCCTGGGTCATCTGTGCCTCTGAACACAACACTGCCCCATCACCCTGCTGCTGGCAGAGCGCCAGAACCCAAGGTGTGCCCTGCCACGGGGAGTGGGATAATGGGAGAACTGGGGCAGGGGAGGAAGGGGCTGGATGCCGTGTTGGGGGCCTGGCAGCTCCGGTGGAGTTGAGTGGCATTACTGGTCTTCAGAGAGCCTCAGGCCCTGTCTTGGTGCTGGGGTGGTGCTGGCTGAAGGTGCCCAGTGTGATCGTTTTGGACCTGGGGCAGAAGCTGGCACTGCACGTCCAACACCGTCAGTGGCTGCACCCAAAACCCCGCTGTCCTTCCGCAGAGCTTGGCTTGCCGCAGCTTGCCCGAGTCCTGCCGCTCCCGGGAGCACGCGGGGGCGAGGCCGGGCACGTCCCCTTGCCGCGTACACGTGGGCAGGGGCAGAAACACGCGCTGAGGAGAGCCTCTGCCTGGAGAGGACCACGCACAGGCTGTGGGCCGTCACGCACTCGTTCCCTCGTTTAACGCCTCCAGGTACGAAAGGAGGGACTTGGGAACGTCACCTCTTCTGTCACCTCACGACGGAGCCCGTCACAGGCAGATGTTGTGTTACAGCTTAGCACGGCCAACTTGGTAGCTGGTTTGCTGTGGACACCCTCTGTGTTTGGTAGGAAGAGAGATGTTTCTCCAGGCAGCGGGTTAGGATGTCTCCCCTCCAGGTCTGCCGCCCCACCTCCCCTGGTTCTCTCTCCAGCACTGAGGCAGCTTGAATCCATCCAGCCCCTCATCCAAACTCCTCCTCGAGCTCCAGGATGTCCTGTGAGGTTACCGAGCGCTTGAATGAGGGGCTTTCTTAGCTTGGCGGAGGCGAGCAGACCCCGGAGGGCTGCCGTGCCGGGGAGGAGCCCGTTGCCAAGTCGTGGGAGGAATTCCCACGTTCCCGTTCCTTCCTGCTGGCTGCCAAACGCTTGTCCTGTCCACCAAAGCTGATGTATTTGGCTGGATTTAACCTTTGCTCAAAGAAGTGAATAACAGATCTTTTACTTTTGGTTTCTGAGTGGAAACTCACGATTCAGCGATGGTTTTGTATGCACACCATGATTCTGCGGTGGGAAAGGCCTCGCTGAGACAGAGAGAGGCTTCACTTGGGTGGAATCCTTTCTAGCGGGGTCTGGGAGCCGGCAGGGCGATGACCCTTCCTTCCTGCCCTACCGAACCCCCCAGGCCGGCGCTAGGTGTCAGCCAGGCCTTACCGTTCCAGCGGAAACAGCAAGGCAGCCCCGCAGGACGCGGGATTTCTCACGCTTGTGGCCGCTGCGGGTCCTGCCCGGACGCAGGGACATGCACGCGCTCCCACGCTTTCCCTGCCGGCAGCGGAGAATGACGGAGCTTCAGGGAGGGGAAGTGCTCTTTGTCGTTGCTTCTTCTCATGCCTAGGGCAGAAGGCAGGGCTAGCGTTGGTTTTTTCTGCCTTGGACCCTCTGTTTATCCTCTGGTTTGTCTCCTGTGGTACCAGCCCTGGTGGCACTGGTGCTGGTGACTGGCACCAGTCACATAATCGGCAGCCAGCGCTGTCGAACTGGTGTGTGACCCACAGCCCAGCCACCTCTGTGTGGTTAGGTGTGGGGGTGGCCTGGTCTGGGGAACCTGAGCACGACCCAAACCTCCCCTCCAAGCTCTCAAACCTGGGCGAAGGAGGAAAGAAGAAACCAGCAGGTCCTGGGCCTGAACTGGTTTTCCGAGGACGTCAGCCGTGGCCCACGTGTGGGATCAGCGGGAAGGGCGCAGAGCAGGAAGAAGCCATGCAGAGAGGTCTCTGAAATCCCGTGGTGAGGTTTTTGGGCGTCACATAGCTGTGCCGTGCTGAAGATGCTCCAGCACGTTCCCTCCTGACTTGGACCTCGGTATTTGGCGGTGGAGCCCCGCCGTGCTCGCAGCCACGGTGAGCTGCAGAGAGGCTTCCCCGCGGCCGCCCGGCATGGTGAGGCGCTCCCCTTCTGAGAGCACTGAATGGTGTCGCGCTGGAGATGGACAGGCCGCCGCGCTCGGCTCTGCTCGCAGATGCTCCCCGTCCCAGGAGAAGTCACCTTGATCAAGATCAGCTCTACGGCAGGGCACTGCGTGGCTTCCAAAATGCTGGAATGGCCCCGTCTCCAGCGCAGTGGGATTTGGTTGGAATTAAATGGATGTCCCGGGGCGCTCCTCCCGGTAGGGTGGGGAGAAGCTGCCGATGGAGCGAGGCGCGTGGCTGGGGGGCTTTGCTCTGCGGCGGGCTCGCGGCGGGACCCTGGGGAAGCAGCACGGCGAGGTCCAGCCTTACCGGTGTTCGCTGTTGCGGTGCCAGCTCCGGGGGAGCAGCAGAGGCAGGGGCAAAACTGAAGTGTTTTTTGCCGTGAACACGTGGAAATCAGAGGCTGGTGACCCAGTGAGGAACAGGAATTGGAGTAGTTGCCCCCACAATGACAGACGAGCTGTTGACCACAAGTGCAGCGCCTGGCACTGCAGCCAGCCCAGGGGTTGTGACCGGCACCGTAACCCCACTGCTTTTTTCTTGGGTTGGTTTTTTTTTGCATATCTGTTTAAATCTCTGCTCTCCCATTAGTGCCTGTGCTCAGCACTCCCTGAAAATTGCCCCAAAATTCCATCTTGGTGCAATTTAGGATATGCTCCAGCCTGCCCCGCGAACATCTGCTATCTGTGCGTCGGGTGATATTAATCACAGCGTGAGGGCGGCCAAGTGTAAACCGGCAGAGCCCTCCCGCCCCCCCCACAAACGAAGCTTATTTCAGTCTTCCAGCAATAAAATTCACCCGGCGGCCCGGGCAGGCGGTGATCTGGCAGGAACAACCGCTGTGTGGGATGCAGGGATGAGGAACGCTCTTAAATGGGCCAAGAAACCATGTGGTCCTCTGCCTTTCTGAAATCCCTGCGGCGTTTGAAGTTGTTTTCTGGTCCCTCCTCATCGTCTGACTCCACGGCCGTTCCCGCTGCGTCTGCAACTGCTCCCTCTCCCCTTCGCGCCGCGGTGCTGTTCTTTTGGGTGTAAATGCTGCTCCCTGTTCCCGGGAAGGTAAACACCCCTCCCTCGCCCTGCTTTGCTGCGGGGATCTCAAAGAGCTTCGCCAAGGGGGGAGGTGGTGTTTCTGTTTCGCAGCCGGAGGAACGGAGCTGCGGAGAAACGCCTGTGAATCTGGGAGGGCGCTTGTGTCTGTGCTCCGGGATGCTGAGCGGCTTCCTTTAGTGCTGGGCGAGGAGCAGACGGGATTGACACAAGGAATATTTTTATCCCCCTTTTCCGCGGGTGACCGCGCGCGAGCCCCCGTCGGCACCACGCTATTCGCGTTGCCCCCAGCGCAAAGCCTGGCTCAGGTTTGCCCCACGACCCCCAGTTTGTGGCAGAGTTTAAAAAAAAGAAAAAAAAAAGAATTAAAAAAAGACCAAAAACAGTCCAAACTGTGCCTTGAGTGCAGTTGGCTCCTTAAGCCACGCTTCCGCGGGAGCTGCTGCACGGGAGGGACGGGGGGGGGTAACTCGTGTGGTGCCTTTGATGTCGGAGGCTTTTCCCCGCGTTACCCGGGGAGAAACTCCACTGCTTTTCATCTCCGGTGGCGAGGGAGGCAGAAAGCCAGGAGGGGTTCGCTCTGCGAGACCTTTACAAAGAGAACTGAGCAAAACTTTTCAGAAGCTGGTGGAGAGACGTGCTGGGGCGGCAGCCGAAGTAGGCGCTGAAGCATCCTTGGCTCTTGCAGACGCGGGGCGACGTGCGTTGTCCTCCTCCCGTCCTTGGCTGGGTGAGTCTCCCCCTGAGCTCTGCCCGGCTCTGGGCAGTAAAAAGCCGCGGCAGGGGCTGTGCTGGGGTCTCCACGGCCCTGCCAGGGGGGAGTTGCGGAGCCCGTGAGCTGGGAGCCGTGTTGTGTGATGGGTGCGAGGGAGCTTGGAGGGTGAGGAGGGGAAAAAATAGAGCGGTGGCTTAGCAGGGGGAGGAAGCGAGGGAGAAATACCAGGGGCGTGATGCAGGCATCGGTGCGGGGAAACGCTTTGTCGGGGCCTGCGCTAAGGGAGGAGGCCGAGCTGGCTGTGCCGCCCGCTCCGGTTTGCTGTGGGATGGGAATGCACTGGGCTGTGTGTCGGTGCCAGGGCCTGAGCAGGCCGGGAGCTGGAGAGGGTGTCACGGCGGCCGGCGCTGGGTCCCGGGAGCGAAACGGGGCAGCAGCAGCCCCGGGGTGCTCCGGACAATGGGGGTCGGCAGGCTGCCCTGGCCCAGCTCCCGCAGCCCGGCATTGGAAAGGGATCCTGGGTGCTGGCCGCGCCAGGCAAGGGTGAGAGTGCTACCGCAGAGAGCGTCCGTACTGCATTTGGGAGCCCTGGCCCAGCCGGAGGGGTGCAGGCAGTGGGAAGGGGCTGCTGCGGCCCGGCACACGCGGGGCTGAGGGGGCTTTGCTGGAGATGCCCTTGCATCGCTTCCCCTGGGACACGCGTTTCTGTGACGTAAGGGAGGGCTGACGGCGCGCATCGGCCCTCTCCCCCCTTCCTGCTCTGGACCTGGGTTGTGAAGTGCCGGGGAAGGAACCTCCTGGTTTTGATGGCCCCTTGTCCTGCTGAGCACTGAGGAGGGCCGGCGGGTGATGGGGGGCACGGGGGGACCCTCCTCTCCCTTCACCCGTTCCTGAGCTCTCGGTGCCCACTTTTGCTCTCCCCAAAAGTGGCCTCCTGCTCTCCCCTCCTGCCCCAGCGTGTCCCCGCCTGGGCAGGGGGTGCGCTGGAGACACCCCCACCCAAAAAAAAAACCAAACCAAGCAGGGGCTGAGGATGCCCAGGGGCCTGCCAGGGGAGGGCCGATCCCTTCCAGGGGGGAGATGTCCGGGCTCTTGCCCCCGGGACCCCCACGCACCGGGGTGGGATTGGAGGGGGGGTCGGCAGCTCGGTGTACCCAGCAGCGCCGCGAGTGCTCACGCGTGGGACAGCCCACGAGGAGCGGGACTCGCCTCTCCCCCGGCTTTTCTCTTTAATTGGCTCTTTTGAACCAGCCCGGTCCAACCCCCTCCCTCCCTCTCCCACCGCCCCCCGCCTCCGGCCCCGGCCCGGCCCCGCGCGGAGCTGCGGCCGCTCCGGGTGAGTGCGTGGGGACGGGGCTGGGGGGTCCCGGGGTGGGGGGTCCCGGGTGCGCGCAGGGGCCGGCCCCGCGGCGGGAGGAGGGGAAGCGGGGCTCGGCGGGGGCTCGGCGGGGCCGGGGCGGGGCCGGGGGCGGCCGGGTGACGCCGCGCTCCGGTCTCGCGTGGGTGCCGTGGGCAGTTTTGCCCCGTGCTGTGTGGCCGTGCCGGAGCCATGTAGCCATGCAAACCGTTGCGCCCGGGCAGTGGGAAGCCTGCTTCCCCCCTACCCTTTTTAAAATTATTATTATTTTCCCCTTCTCTCGCCACCCGTGACGGCAGTTTGCACGGTGGTGGTGAACACTGGGAACACGCGTGTTTCAGTCACAGGCTGAGGATCCTCAGGAGCTGCCGGGTGCGGGGTTTTCCTCGCGTGCCGCCGTGGGGCGTGGGCCGTGTGCGGGGTGGGCCCGCGGGACTCGCCCCCTTCCCCTCGTGCCACCCGCAGCTTCGCACCCCACGGAGCCAACCCGGGGGGGTTCCGCTCCTCCTGCGCCGCGACCCGCTGGGCCCTGTGCGAGGGGAGAGGCTCCGTGCCGGCGGGTTTGGGAGCGGGCTTTTCATATCCATCCCTGGCGCGGCCACGCTTCGTTCGGGAAAGGAGCATCCGGCTGGAGCTGCGCTGGAGCTGCGCTGGAGCTGCGCTGGCGCCTTCGGGACTGAGACCTAGCTCCGGCTGGGGGAGCAGCTGGGGCTGCAGCGGGGCCGGTACTCAGCATACACCCAGAGGTTTCTCGGAGATTTCGTTGTTTAGGGCCGCAGGGCACTGACGGAGTGTTGCGTCTGCCCTTCCGTAAATCCCAGGTCTCTCCGTCTCGCTCCCAAACCTCTCTGTGGAGCCACGGACGTCCAGCCCTCTGTGAGCTGAGAAGCCGCGTGCCCTGCGCGACGCGCTGGGCTGACTCCCACTGCTTTCAAGGGTGGGCTTGCACGGAGCAGAGGAGCGCGAGAACGTCCTGTTACAGCGGCAGGCAAGCTTGGGCTGTCTGTATCCCTCGTGTTAAGCAAGTTGCTGGATTTTATTGAATTCTGGCTGCCGCGGATGGTGAGTGCGGCAGATGGCGCAGACCGGTGGTGCGGCTCTGGGGTGGGAGATTTTGCGCCGCTGGTTGAGGGTCCCTGGTGTGAACGACCGTTGGTTGGCTTGACCGAGTTCCCGTGTGAGGTGGGTGGGCCTGTGCTGGGTGAGGGGGGATTTGCATGGGCCGGCACCACTCAGCTGAGCTTTGGTTTCGAGATGGATGGCAGCTCACGCACTGCTCTTTAAAAAAAAAAAAACAAAAAAAAAAAACCCCAAGAACTGCAATTACATGTGAACCCCTAAGCGCCATCCAGGTGTGACTCCAGATTGTGGGATACAGGATCCAGGAGGAGCCCTGCCGTAAGGGCATCCCAAGTGCGGATAAGGCCATGTCAGGATAGAAAGAACATGTTTGGAGTGCGTGGAGGACTGCGATGGCCCTGGGAGCCCTGACCCTTCCGTGCTTTTGTAGTTGTGGTCCGCGATTTTCCATGTTGAGAGCGAAACACCAGTCTGGCTGTGGGCCTGGTGGGTACTTGGTGATGGTGGGCTGGGTCTGTTTGCCCTCGCAGCCGTTAGCACGTATATTCTCGCTTGTATGCGCTAGCCGTAACTGGAGGTGTGCAGATGCGGCGGGGTAATGGCGTGGCGGCTAATAACCCGGCAGCGGCAGTTCCTGGATGCCGCTCCGTGGGGAATCCAGACTTCCCCTCTCTGAGCGCAGTGGAATTTTTATAGCCTGTGGTTTAAACACTGCCATTTCCGTGTGGCCCTAACGCCGCATCCAGCCCTGCCGAAGCTGCGCTGGGGCCGGGCGAGACCTGGGCTGGAGATGCTGGTCCTTGGGTAACGTGTGGGAGCTTCGCTCCGGAACGCGGAAGGGCAAGGACAGCTCTCCTGGGGCTACGCCTGCTGCGTGCTGTGACTTTATGTCTGAGTACAACTGTATTTCATTTATCTCGAGAATTTGGTAGGCGCTTTGTGGAGAAGTACAGGGTGAAGCTAGACCGTTTGTTAAAAAATAATAACAAAAACTGGACTGAAAGAGTTAATGTGGCAAGTACAGCTCAGTGGCATCCTAGGAGTGCCTGTCCAAAAACCCCATGGGGCCTGGGCGCGTGGCGTTTCAAGGTGACAGGATGGCGTGGGGCTGGGGAGGTGGACGAGCCGTGCCAGGGGGGCCAGGCTGGCAAACCCCGTTTGCTGCGGGGGCGTAGCTGGTGGGGCTGTACCGTGGGAGGGACAAAGCGCCGTGGGACGTGTGCCCGGGTGTCAGCTGGGAGATGAAGGCGAAGATGGTTCCTCCGCATCCGTAGTGGGTGTGAGCACCCTCTGCTTCCCAGCAGCACCCCTGGCTTTGTCCCTGGGGTCCTCGTCCTTGCGGGGAAGAGGCAGAGCTCTGCCGTTAACGCCCTGAAGCTCTCCGGCTTGTGCTGGCTCACCCTCGTCATCCTGAGACGTGGTCCCCAAACTGCCGGGCAGCGTCGGGATGCTCACGGGTGGCTCCCCTGAGCCCTCGTTGCCATCAGTGGTCACAGGGTGCAGCCGGGCATCACCTGACGGGAATTTGGCAGCGGGGCGCCTTGGGGCCGTGGGACCTTGCCAGGCTGAGACATCCGCATCCCCCGTGTCCTGCTGCAGGGACACTGCCTGGGTCCTGCCGCCTCCACCCGGCTCTCCCTTCTCACAAGCTTTGGGAAAAGTGATTTCTCTTCCCATTTCCTGGCCTCCTCCCAAACTGGGTTAACGCTTGCTGCGGATGCGAAACTCGCTGGAGGGGCCTGCTCGAGTGGGGCTGTAAAAGCCACATTTGCTTTGTGAATCGGATTAAGGCCCCTTCTTCTGCGCTGGGTGACATGAAGTCTCTCTTTGTCCCAGAGGATATTTCTGGCCCAGCTGCAGCGGGTTAACCCTTTCCTGTCCCACACAACCCTGGTCATGAATGGCCCTTTGCTAAGCAACCGGGACCTTTTCTCCGGGCGGCTGTGGGTGGAAGCGGCGTCACTCCCGGCTAAAATGGCAAAGCCTTGGTTCTTGGGTGGGGGACTGTGTTGGCACGCACGTGGGACAGGTCCTGCCTTAACGCTGCTTTCTGCTCTTCGTTGGTATTTTTTGTCTATTCCCCCAGACAAACTGGTGGAAGGGGAGATGTGCCTCAGTTCTGCCCTGGGACCAGAGCCCTCTCCATGCCGGACCAGCCCCAGGCTGCCTGGCTGGCACGGAGGAACGCGGAGACGTGGGTAGGACAGGGAGGGGACAAAAATCACAGCCAGTGCAGAGGCCGGGCCAGCTGGCGAGAGCTGCGAGCTGCCTGTGCGCTCCCCGGAGAGCAGTGACCGCGCCGGTGATGTTCCTGGGCTGGGGGTGCCACGCTGGGGGCTGGTGCCCAGCCAGGCGCTGGCACTGGGCTGGGGGCAGGAGCATCCTTTTGTCAGGGGAGCTGGAGGACTCAGCCACCGGCCTGCGGCGGGGTGATTGCAGGCTGAAGGCACCGGTGTGGCTCCAGGGAAGCTGCTGGTCCCTTTGCCTGGGGTGTGAGGAGGCAGACTGGTGTGGTACTGGTGCTTGGCTCCAATCTGCCAGGGCCCAGCAGAAGTGAAGGTGACCTCACTGCCGTGCCCTAGGCACTGGTGGCCGCTGGCATCTCATGCCGCACACCCAGGGCTTGGGTCCCTTTCACTTTTTTTCTCCGCTGTGCTGTGTTGCTGCATCACCTTGGATTCATCCCCGTGGCTCTCGGCCTCGGGGAGGCTTATTCACTTACGCAAAAGCCAAATTGCAGCAGGGACCATCCCTTCCTGGTGATCTGGCTGACCTGAGGCTGGCTCCCTGCGGCGTGGGTGCTGTGCTGTTATCGGGGCGGCTCCTGATAAGAGCGGAGCAGGGATTTTCCTGCGGGGGTCCTGGATCACATCAAACCGGCCCCAGGAGGTCGCCGGGCCTCTGGCAGCTGTGGGCTCGCAGAACGCAGGTCCGAATTCTCCCCTCGCTGCCCAGCTCCACTGAGGGCTGGGATGTGATCCCCCCAAGGCTGATGGCCGGGTGCCACCGTCTCCCAGATCTGACCCCAGGAACAGATGGGGACCGAGGGGGACTCGCTCATGGAGCTGCTGGGAAGCAACGCGTTTCCCTCCCTCTCGTCCTACTCCTCCCCCTCATCCTCCTGACCTTTTCCCATCAAAACACAAAGCACCATTATTCCTGGAGAAGCACCTCCATCAGAGGAGACAGCTGGCACTGCAAGCAGCGCGCTGGGGATGGGTTGCTATTAATTAAGCTGCGGGAGACAGCCCAGCAGCTTGGCCGCTTGAATGGAGTTTTCCTTCTTTTCAAGGGTAGGGTGCCCTAAATTCTTTCTTCTCTACCTCCAAAGGGAATTTGTGGGTTTAAAAGGGGAAGCACACAAAGGACGGAGAAGGGCCCTTTATGCGCGGCGTGCACGGACGCCTGTCCATCGCCCGGCTGGCGATGAGCCTGTGTGCGGCAGCTCTGCTGGGACCCTGGGGACACCCCAGCAGATGCTGTGACCCCCAGGGATGTCACTGCCTGGGCAGCGCTGGAGCATCCCCTTCCCATTGCCAGGGCATCTCCTCATCTGGAGGGGAGGTGCCACTTTGGGGCAAAATAGCGTTTAAACTACGCGAGCACCTTTGCTGGAGCTGTGGGGTGACCCAGGCAGCCGAATTTTTCGCTCCGTGCCATTCCCCATTACCAAACTCATCCTCTGCCACTGCTGCTGAGCCCGCTTTGCCTATGCTGTGGGTTGGGAGAAGCAGAGGCAGCGCTGGAGGAGCGCTGGATGCCTGCGACGTGCCCCTTGGTGTGCAAGACCCCACGGAAGGCCTGTCTGTCCCCTGCCCTCGTAGGGCGGGATACGGGGGTTGGGTGGAGTGGGGCTCTGGGATGCTGGCAGCACGGTGCCGTACAGGGATTTTGCTTTGCCCTTTTGAAGGCAATTTGTGCTTTGCGATGGTCTGGGTGCTGGGGGAGCGGATCCTGCCCTTGAGGAGGAGGGATGAGGATCGCTCCGAAGGAAAAGGCAGCAGCCGCAGCGCCGAAGTGCGTTTCCTCCGGCAGGGCCGAGCTGGGCCATCTGCCGAGCTGCCCCGGTGACGCTGGAGCCGCAGCGTTTCGGTGCCAAGGCAGAACGGTCCCTGCTGAGCAAAACCTGCGCTCGGAGCTGCGGCGTGGGGGAGCTGCCTAGAAGGTGCTGAGCGTGCTTTGCGTCTGTCCCAGCCAAACCCCTGCAAGGTGGGGGGCGTGTTGGGAGGAGTGGGGTTTTTTCTTGCTTTTTGCAAATATTCCTGACCCCGGAGTGGCTTCCTAGGTAAGCTCGTTCCCTTCTGGAAAATGATGGATTGCTCAAGCACAGCGAGGAGCCTCCTGCCTTCCCTGCGCAAGTGAGCAGACGCTGAAGATCCGAGCTTGCTGGTGGTTTGCCGAGCTCTCTGGATGTGCTTTTCCTTCTATTGATCTGTGATTATAAATGTAGCTGGCAGGATTGCCAGCTGTCCGTCACAGGCACTGGGGACTTGCAGGTGGTCAGCACTGCTGCACTATTAAAACAATAAAAATTATTTACCAAGCCCTAACGGTGCACTTTGAGCCGGGGATTGATGTGGTGCAGTACAGGCTGGAAGTGTCCCTCCAGCATTCCTGCGAGAGAAGACGTCCTGCTCACACTCCCTGTGCTCCAGGTATTTGAATTTTTCGTAGAGTTGGGCAGCTTAGGGTGAAACACGTTTGGTGGCAGCCCTGCAGTCTCCTCCCAGGCTGGCTAGTCGTGGTGGAGCTCTTTGTCTGCAGATCTCAGTTGTTCCTCAAAGCCGGGGGTCCGTGGTTGGAGTTGGAGCACGTGCTGGCCAGGGGCCGAGCGTAGCCCGGCGTGGGGAGAGCTGCGGGGCTGGCGTGGCCGGAGAGCAGCCCCGCTGTCTGGCAGTTTTCTGGTGCAAGGTAGAGGACAGAGGCAGGGATTTTCCCCAAAACTCCGGTACCATGGAACCCATCACTGGTGATCTGCGCCTTCCGCTGCCTCCCAGCCCTTCCTGAGCACTGGTGCTGGACCTCCCCTTGTAAAACTCCGAGCAGCGGATTGGATCCAGTTTGTGGCTCGGTTGTAAGTTTTCTGCGTGACCCTGGGCGAGTCGCTTAATCCTTCCCCTGCTGAGCTGCCCCGTAGGGGTACGCTGCTTTCCCCTCCGCCGGCCGGTCCTGCCCGTGTGCCGGCGAGCTCCTGCCGCCAGGAACCAGCAGTGGGGGAAGAAGCGCAGCAGGGCCCTGCTCTCCTGGCAGGAATGGAGAGATGCTCCTGTAGTAACAGATCCCAGTTTGTCACGCCGTGAGTGCCTGCTCTGCGCAAAGAGCCCCAAAGCCACCGAGAGCCTTCACAGGGACGAGCATGGTTAGCAAAGTCATTTGCTTTGCGGGCAGGGATGTCACTTTATCGTCCTTCGGAGCTGCTGGCTCCCCCACCTCGGGTTGTTTCTGGGAAGGATGAGATATGAGTTGAAAACAAAATATTTTCTATGAATTAATCAGAAAAACAACTTGCACACAGTGTGAGCTCCCATCCTGCTACAACTGTCTTTCTAGAGCTTCAGTGACCAAGGGGGGAACTTTCCTACAGGGTTGTTTTGGGTTTTTTTTAATCCTGTTCGCAGGCAGGACTGAAATACATCCATGATTCAATGTGAAAAAATAACACCGAGGAGCGAGGCGTTGGTTCACGTGGCTGAGCGCCCCGTGTTCACCCCTTGATTTGGGTGAAGTGAACCCTGTCCTGGATGCTCAGCACCTGCGCCACGTTGCAGATGTGGTTAATTTAACCACGGGGACAGGAGAGTGGGTTGCATCTGCAAAGCCCACATGCATGAGATCTCCCTCTCACTCACAGCACCTGAGCGAGCAGGACGGAGGTTTGCAGAGCTGCTTTCCGGCTCTGCCCCTGCCTTTTTCCAGCTAATGCGAGCGACTTGCAAACAGACCCAGCTGCTACTCAGGCAAGCCCAGTTTGGCATCCAGAGTTGGATTTTCCTGGAGATTAGGGAGATTAAAACACTAATGCCCAGTGATAGGGGTTAAAGCTTTATTAAGTCATAAAAAGCGGTGTAATCCAGCAGAAAGCTACGCACAGCTGCAGCGGGAGCAGATCGAGGCTGGGTTTCCTGCCTGGGTGCTGGGGTGGGGGTTTCTCAGAAATCGGTGTTTGTGGCACTTGCCAAAGTGGGGGGGCGCGAGTCTCACCCCCCTGAGCACCCGTCGTTCCCAGAGCAGCCCGTGCCAGCCTTGCTGGGCGTCGCAGGGACAGGATGCTGCCAGCCCCGCGTGTGGCGGCTGCGCTGGGTGGACCAGAGCTGCCGCTGCCGGTGGTGGTCCGGAGGGGGAGAAGGACGGTGACAGCCATGTGAGAGCCATGGGCGGTGGGATGGGCGGCTGTGGTGCCAGTGGCGGGGTTTGCCTCTGGAGCAGGAGTCTGACAGTGGCCGGTGACGCTGATAACAGGTCAAAAAGGATGGGCCAGTAGTAGCCCCTGGCTTGTGGGCTGTGCATGGGAAACTGAGTCCTCGGGGTACTGAGAGCTGCAAATGTGCAAATCCATCTTAACCCTGCAGGCGTTTCTCTGGGAATGCAGATCTGATTGCTGCAGGGAGCTGGGGAAAAAATATCCTGGATCCCAGGATGGGACAGCGACATCTCAGAGCCAGGGGTCCCAGAGAGGCAGGCTGGCTCCACATCGGGGCTGCGAAGTGGGGGGAGAGCCCCGATGCGCTTGGCCCTGCAGCCTGGGCCGTGCAGGCGTTGCTGGGCTCTCGCCATCACCACCGAACATCACCGAGGGGGCTTGGCCCGCACCAGGACCGGCCGGGGCCTGGGCCCCCACGCGTCCCCGCTGCGGCCGGGCCCTTCTTCCCGCTGGTGGGAGAGGGGTGGCGGGGGAGCCCTGGTGTCAGGACAGAAGGCGGGAGGGGCTGGTGGAGGCGGATAATAGCTTTATTCGGCTTAATTGATGTGATTTTAAAAAGCAGCCAGGCTGGGGCGCGTAGGCGGCCATCTCGTCGCTGGCAGATGCGAGGTGCGGCCCGGGGGTCGTCAAACGGCTGCAGAGCGGCGTGAATGCCCACGGGAGACGGGCTTCCATCCCCACCGCGGGATTTCGGGATGCTGGAAAGCAAAAGGCCGGTGCCAAGAGGGGCCGTGGCCCTGTGACCCCGGAGCCCTGGCATGGCGGGGGGCTGCAGGGCCGGGCCCAGCCTCGCTCACTCCCCGCGGAACTCCCCGGCACCGACCCCCCCCGCACCTCCTGCGTGGGCCCGGGAATGACCGCGAGTGGGGTCCCCCCGGCTGGGGGATGGAGACCGCCCCGGGGCGAAACAAACTTCCCGGGAAGAGGCGGCATCCCCCCGGGGCGGGGCCGAGAGGAGGAGGAGGAGGAGGAGGAAGGGCGATGGGGGAGGAGGCGCAGGGCAGCGCGGGAGGAGGCGGGGAGCTACCGGCTGCCGGAGCCGCCGCCGCGGGTGAGTTGCTGGGGGGGGCGGGCGGGGCGGGGGCTGCGCGGAGGGAAAGAGGGGGCAGCAGCGTTTTGGGGGGTGAGTTATTGCGGGGGGGGGGGGGGGGGCTGAGAGCGCGGGAGGGTCCCGCTGCTTCCCACGGAGGGCCCCAGGCGCCGGGGGGTGGGGGGCTCGTCCCGCAGCCCCCGCCCGGCCCCGCACCCCACGAGAGGGGCCGTTGTTGGGCGGGCGCCTGGCCGCGCTGCCGGCATTGTGCGGGGATGAACGCGGGCTGCGGCCGGGGGGCAGCCCCCGCCCCCCGGAAACGGGGGCTGGGGGCGGCTGGGACGCGGGTGCCCTTCGTAAAAAAAACCAAACAAACAACCAGAAACCAACCAACAAAAAAAACCCCCACCCCTCTTTACCCCTCCAAAAACAAAACAAAAGAAAAAAGAGGAAAAAAAAACCAAAGAAGTGAAGAAAAGAAAACACCAATAAAGAAAAAGCTAACCTAAAATCCCCGGGATGTAAGTCCCCCCTGAGCACTGGTTACCCCCGTACCTCGGGGTGCTGGCAGCCCTGGTGCCACTGGGTGCTTTTTATTTTTTGCTTTTTTCCCCGTAGCTGCAGAAGCCGGTACCCGGTCAGGCGTGGGCTTGGGGCACGGCGTGGGCCCGCGCAGCCGTGCCGGGTGCCCTGCCGAAGGACGCCGTCCTCCTGCAGCGCTTTCTGGGCGAGCGGAGTTTGCGGGGCGCTGCCTGCCCCTTTGTTTTCAAAGCTCACAGGCCTGCAGAGAAGCAGTGACGGGGCGAGCCGTGCTTTCTCTCACGCAGGGGCTGGGAAGGGTCTCCACATCCCTCCTGTGCTGAACACCCTCGCCCAGGGTGGACAGGGTGTTGGGAGGGGGTCCCCCCCCCAAGACCCGCCGGGGAATCAGCTTTGGGTGGGCTCTGGGACCCCCCTGGGCGTGGGCACCCCAAGTCAGGGTTTTGCTGCGCAGGGCTGGTTGATGGAGCAGCTTTTGCTGGTGTTGGTGTGCAGGAGAGATCCCCTGTGACAGGGCTGTCCCCGGCGAGGCAGGGCTGGTCGTGGGGTCAGCTCTCGCTCTGTCTCCCAGGGACGCCGCTTACAGAGGGGAGACCGTTGCGGCTGCGTGGCCAGAGACCTCCGCGTGGCCAGAGACCTCCGCGTGCCCGAGGCTCGGCTTGCAAGACCAGAGCAGGCAAAACTCGGGGTTGTTTATGACCATCTCCTCCTTTTTAAACTTTTTTGAGCAGACGGGGAGAACAGCGTAACAACTCCCCGCAGGTCTCTGTAAGCGGTTTAGAGCCGCTGCCTCACGTGGCTGCAGAAATGAGGATGTACGGCTGCCGGCTGCGCTGCAAGGGCTGGCACGTGGCTGAGCGGGGAAGGGCGGTGGTCGGCCTCACGCCGTACCTGGGGCACAGCACAGGGACTCGCACCTCAGCTCGCAGGCAGCAGCTTGCGAGCGCTCGAGGTTGTGTCCCGGCGGAGCTGGCACCTCGCTTTGGCGTCTGGGACGAGCTCGCTGCATCCCAGCCCAGAAACGCCCACGGCCGGAGCCTGCAGCAGCTGAAGGGTTAAGCCGGGAAGGGAAACAGCAATGGTGAGCCTTGGAGCATCCATCTCTTGTAAATGAAAGAGCGAGTGAGGGGTGAGCTGTGAGCTGCAGACCGTTTCCGGAGCGGGGAGGGGGAAGCGTGCAGTGGGTGAGGACGGAAGCGCACGCGACAAGCGGGGACGGCTGCGTGTGGTGCGTGCCCGTGGCTCGTGCCCCTGGCTCTGCGCTGTGCCTTGTTTGATCTCTGACAATGGATTTATCCCCCCGCGTGAATAAAGCCTGGAGCATCTTGCATGTCAGGAGGCACCTGGCCGCCCCTCTGACAGCTCCTGGGTGGATTTGGTCTAACAAAGTGCAGTTAAGCATCCTTGGCTGTTTCGGCGCTCGGGTAGAAACGCGAGCTGAGGAGGAAATGTAACCAGCTGGTAGGTGGGCCTGGGCTGGCAGCCCGCCTGAAACCGTAGCCTGGTGCCCAGGGATGCGAGGGACCGGCTCCAGCTTGGGCCTGCCGGGCGCAGGTGGTTGCAGCTGGGTAACAGAAACATCCCCTGGGTACGGTTTGGCGCTGCGGGGTCTGCAGCGGTGGCTCTGCGTGCCAGGCTGAGCCCTCTGGGGCGCTGGCTGCCTCCCCAGTTCAGACTGAGCTGTGCCTCATGGCACCCGCGCATCCCTGCGAGACCAGCCTGGACCCGCTGCTTGCAGCGCCGGGCGACCCCTCGGTGGCTCTGACTGGCCACCCGAGGAAAGCAGCGGTGCCTGGGCCACCATGGCTTTGCGTCCAGCCTGGCTTTGCTGCCTCGCTCCCTCCCGGCTCCTCCTGTCCCCTCGGAAGGGAAAGCTGTGGCTTTTGTTGGATCTGTTTCCGCAGCTGTGGTCACCGGCTTGGTGTGCAAAGGGGAGAGGCCCGCAGGCTGCGCGCGCTGGCTGTAGTTACCCAGGAACTATAAACTTGCTCTTCGGTTCTAAAAACGTCTCTGTTACGCCCTACAGGCACGGGTTTGTAAGTCTGCTGTTCACAAAAGTTGAAAGGTTAGCTGGGCCGCACTGCTCCCTCGGAGACATCTGTGGATGCTCAGCTGCCTTGGACGCAGTTGTGTTTTCACACCTGACACGCCGCTGTTTGCTGCTGCGAGTCTTCTCTCCGTGTTCGCGTGAACCTGTCCAACAGATCTGGAAGCCCGCGGTGTTTCCAGCCTCTGCTGCGTGGAGGGAAGGGGAGTTATTCCCACCCGTCCTGGTCTTCTGCAGGGACCCCACCAGGGTTCAGGGTTTCGGGCGAGCCCGCGGCCTGCGTTTGCATCCCCAGCCTGCAGCCGAGCCGGGTTGTTGCAGCTGCGTGGCATCGCAGCATTTCGAAGCCACTGGCAGCTCCTCGCCAGCAGCGTTTGGCCAAGTGCAGCCCTCGGCCCCCGCGCAGGGCGTCCAGCTGGCTGGAGGAGCAGGGGGCTCCCGGGGGGCTCCCCGGGGCTCCCCTCCCCGCGGGGTGCCTTTCGTCTGCTGTTTCGCAGATGTTGGATTTGGCTCTCGTCTGACGCGCATCAATTAACAGCGCAACAGCCCGGAGTTTTTGGCAAAATCAACTTTGGAGCAGCTGTCGTGAGTCAGCCTGGCAGCCAGGCTGGAGCCGTGGGGCTGTTCCCGCTCGGCACAGTGCTGCCCTGATGGTCTCAACACCTCCCGTGCCCGCGTGGAGAGGGTTTCCCTGGCAGAGGGGGTGTAAATATGGCACAAGCACGTGTTTCCGCGTGCTTCGTGTTTATCCAGGAACACGCGAGCCGGAGGGAGCTGCAGGTGCCGGGCTCTCCGCCCCTGTCAGCAGCCCGCGCGTTCCCCAGCCGTGCTCCCCGGAGGAGGGACCAGCAGCCGCGTTACGGTGGCACTGGGGAAGCAATGGTGTGTGAGGTCTGATCCTGCTCTTGCCAGGGCCTCGGTGGCAGTCGGGAATTTCTGACAGTATTGGGTGTTTATTAATCCATCTCTCCCCTGGAAGGGTCGGCTCGGCGATGCCGGCACTGGGAGCGCCGCAGGTTTGGTGCCGTTCCCACACGGGGACGATGGGTCAAACAAGTCCAGGATCCGCCCGTGGCGCGTCCCAGGCAGCTACCGCTTCTGCTCCAGGTTTTTTCTAGGATCTTTCTATTTTAGACAAGCGAGTGCTGGGAGTGCTCCCTGCCACCTGGCCCAGCATCCCCGTGTGCCTGTGCTCCTGCGGCTCGGCTGCATCCTGCCTCTGCTGGCACAAACCCCCTGGAGCCAAGCGGGGTGCTGGAGTCCTTGCTAGGAAAAGACCAGTTCAGTGCTGGGATGCTAGAAAGAAAAGTGAAGGTCTGGGTTGCAGCATTTCTCTTGGGAGTCTGCTGGTGCCACTGGGACAGTTGTGTCTCTGCGTCCCTGCTGTCCTGCAGACGCTCCTAGGTGTAATCTATTCATTTTTATTTTATTTTTCCCCAAACAGGAGCCAGGTGCTAGAAGAAAATGTCCTTTGAATCACTTTTTCCCTGCGGGTGAACCGAAGCGGCTGTGCTGCCAGGTGGCACCCTGGGTGGCAGCGTGTCTGCGTGCTCCGGTGACAAACCGCTGCCTGCCGTGGCTCCGTGCTTCCTGTGGCTTTTGTCGTGCTGGGGGCTGGGGAGCCCGAGCCCTCCTCCTCGCGCTGAAGGCAACGTGGTGAGGCAGCACGTAGCATCTGCTCCCTGTGCTGGGGACAGGTTTGCCTGCACGTCCCCCTGCCCGTGCCTGCACGTGCTGCTGGCCGCTCGAGATGCTCCTGGCCTTTATCACAAGGGGAAGGTGGCTTTCTGCTCCATTTCCCCGGACACATCCAAGGCCAGGTTGGCCGGGGCTCTGAGCAACCTGATCTGGTTGGAGATGTCCCTGCTCCTGGCAGGGGGGTTGGACTGGGTGGGCTTTAACGGTCCCTTCCCACCCAAACCCTTCCGTGACTCTATAATTTGTTTAATTTCTTAACAAAGAAATTAACTTTGGGTTCTCTCCCGCACGTGCAAGCGGTGCCTGCAGGAGTCAAACCCATTGCATAACCCAGCGCTGCTGCCAGTGGCAGCACATTTTCCGTGTCATTTAGTATTATTATTTTTTTTTTTTTCTAGTGGTATGTAGAGATTTTTTTTTCCACTTTTGGCCCTGCCGTTTTGGAACGGGGCTAGTTTGGGATCTGCGGCGAGGCCTTGGGCACGCCGGGCCGGTCGGCGTTGCGAGGCCAGCGTGGCAGCGCGGTGCCGGCTGTGCAGCAGCCTGGATCCCTGCGTGTCCCGGGAGCAGCGTGTGTGCCGGCGACGACGCGTTTGCTCTCTGTGAGTAATGCTGGTCCGCACAGCCCGGGATTGAGGGCTGGAAAAAAGTGCTCAAAGTGACCCAACAGTCTTTGGGATCAGTTCTGAGTTTGCTTTTTATATTTTTATAAGTTTTTTCTGCTCGGCCTGTATTTGAGCATGTGGAAGCGCACTGCTCTCGCAGGAAGTGAGCGCTTCCGCCTTGCAGACCGCGGCAGGCTCCGGTCTGACGCTGCTGCTGCCGCTGCTGCAGGATGATGGGCTGGTGTTTGGAGGAGCCCCTTTGGACCAGCCATGTTCCTGCAGCCAAAACCTGCCGCTCCGTGCCTGTGCCAGAGGAGCTGATACCTCCGGGAGCTCGCCAGGACCAGGCTGCCCTTGTGGATATTTGCCGCATCTGCTGCGGACAATGTGGAGCAGCTGGGGCGGGGTGGGAGCAGACTGCGTCGCCTGGTAGCGTGTCGGGGGCAGTTTGTCCTTCCTGGCAGCCGATGCTCCTGCCTGGCATCTGGAGGAGTGGATGGTTCCCCAATTTTTGTGACGAAGGTGTTAAACAGGGCAGTAGGGGTACGTTTGCTTCTCCTGAAGGGCTTTGCTGACCTGGAGCCGTCTTGCAGGAGAGAGGAGCGTGCTGTCTCTGGGAAGTCAGAGGGTTTGGGTTCGTGGGGCGGATGTCGGCAGAATCGGAGCAGCACCATGAGAGCTCTGTGGGCGCGTGGGTGTTGTCTGGCGCGACCCGTTTTGATGCAGACGTGTTGGTTTTGGTTTTTCGGTGAGAAGCGAGCTGGGGCCAGCAGCCTCTGCGCCGCGTCAGCTGGAGCTCAAGGAGGGCACGTGTCAGCAGACACTGAGGACTTTTCTGTGTCTGCGGAGCCATCCAGTTCCCCGAAACGTGGCCGCGAGGCGTTCCCACCAGCAATCTGCATAGCGCTGTAATTACAGCGGTACGGAGCGGGCAGGCTGCGTGGGTCTGTGAGCCTTTAACGGCAGCGCCTGGGCGCAGGGCCGTGTTGCTAAAAGCCTTCGTCACTCGCTAAATAAACTCCTGGACTTGTGCCGAGGACTTTCTCAGCGCTGGGTCCCGCTCCGCGGTGGCAGATGGGCTGCTCCTGGGACCTGGCGTGCCTGCTTCCCCCATAGCAGCATCCCTGTGCTGTGGCAGGCTTGGTGATGTGGGCAGGGATCAGGGTGAATCCAGTAAGTCAAAAAGGGGATTCTCAAATTTAAAGTAATTACAAGTGAAGGAAGATCCTGCGTGCTTCCTTCCTCTTAGCCTCCCGGTGCCCTGAGTGCCCACGTGTGCTTTATGCCAGCTTGGGTGCGACGGGCAGCTCCTTTCATTCTGTGCCCGGATCGGCATCCCGGCGTGCTCGGCACTGCCTGCCACCCGTGACCGCCCTCTCCTTGCCTCTGCAGGTCCAGAAGCAGTTCCCAGCCACGCACCCGGCATGACGGACGCTCCGCGGGATGCTGCCTCCAAGCAGGCCATGCCAACGCGGCCGGAGAAACCGGCTGCAGACTTCGGCTACGTGGGGATAGACGCCATCCTGGAACAGATGAGACGGAAAGCCATGAAGCAGGGGTTCGAGTTCAACATCATGGTTGTGGGTGAGTTCTCCTGCCGCGCCAGCTGCCCGCAGCGTGTTCGGCGAGTTGGTTTCCTTCTTCTGGGGATGCTGCTTGTCCTCTCAGGAGTCTCCTCAGGGGCAGCAGCTCGGACTCAGCACTGGGGCGCTTGCCTCAGGCATCAGCAAACCCCTCTTCCAGGGAGCTGGCTTGCCCTCAGCTGTGGTTAAAGCTGGCGGTGCGACGTGGCCCGTGGTTCCACGCACCTCCCTGCGCCTCGGGGCGCGTTGCCATAGGCATGTCCTGGAGGGGAACGTCCTGAGGGGTGTCGGGACTCCCCGAAGCCTTGCAGAGAGCTCCCTTACCCCCTCTCCTGAGAGCCCTGTGCTGTCTGAGCAGGGCTCAGGGGTTTGCACCGCTGCTGGTATAGCAGAGCCCCGGTCTCTGCTAGCATTTCCAGCAATTGGGGTAAAATTCCTGCCTGTGAGTTTTCTTCTGTTGAAGAGATTGTGCTGAGCAGCTCAGACAGCAGACGCCACCCAGTACCAGGGAAGAAACGCCGTGTGTGATTTACTGGTGGGAATAAAGACCAGCAAGAGGGGTTTGCGTAGCTGGGTCATTGGGCTTGAGTGGCTTCTGCTACTGGTGGCTTCTTTGGGGACGTGCAGTGTGGCACAGGGGGAATGAGAGCATCCCAGAGCGTGTCTGCCTGCAGGGAGGAAAGGCTGGAAGGCTGTGCGTCTACATCCCGCTGCCTGCAAGCTTCTGCTTGTTATCTTTCCGAGGCTGCAGGGTGGATGGGATGAAGGAGCTCTATTTCAGCTCGAGGCCACTGGCTGCATCGCCACTGCTCCGGCTGCAGCCTCTGCCGTGGGGGTCCGCGCGCCCAGTGCGAGGGATGGCACCAGCTGCTCGCCAGCAAGATGTTGCGTATACTGGAAAGCTGGGCGAGCACCGTGGGAGGCCATGAGAGTGGGGAAAAGGGAAAATAAATTAGCCTTTTCTGCATTTTTCTAGCTATCAGTGTCTGGCCTGGCCCTGTGGAGCCCCTTGCATGAACTGGGCTGTGCTGCCTGGGGCTGGGCTGTGCAGGCAGCAGCTCTCCCTGCCCAGATCTCCCAGGGGAGGTGCAGGGGGGTGAGCAGAGTAAAGGCCAGGCCACCGCTGTGGTGTGTGGTGGGGGGTCTTGCCATCCTGCTCCCTCCTGCGAGGAGCTGTGGAGGGCTGCAGGTTTGTGCGGGGATGCCCATGGGGCAGGAGCCCCCACAGCCCTGGGGGGCTTCCTGGGGCTATGGGGGGGCCTGATCCTGAGTTTGCTAATTCTGTAAAAGAGCTTAATGTGCTGTAACTTCCCAGTGAGATCTGCTGATGCTCTGCCTTGCCCATTTTCATACACACACTGATCTCCGCAGCAGCACCTCGGCTCTCTGCTCTGCAGATGTGGAGGGATGTGCAGGAGAGGGCCCAGCTCTGCCTTGGCACGCTGTGTGTGGTATGAAAGCCTGCGCTGCAGCGCGGCTGGAAAACATTGTTTTTCCCTTGGCAGGCTCTGGGCTGACTGTTTACAGGCTGGGGAATTCGTGGCAGCATAAACAAGTCGGGCTCTGGCCCTCCCAGCAGATGCAGGGAGGGATGCGGGAGGGTGCCCGCAGGGAGGGGATGCTCCGCCGAGGCTGGAAGGTGGCAGCCAGCCCTCGTCCTGCTGCCTTTCTCCAGGGAATGGGCAGGCTTCTGGGGAGTAATTTGGCTCCTTTATTCCCATCCAGTCTAAGCCACACGTCCTTGCATTGGAATTGTTGCAATCCGTGTTTTACCGGTGGGGAATGCAGGGAGGGAGGTGGCTTCTGCACGGGAGCTGGGAACTGGCACCACTGCCGGTGTGTGCCCGCGCCGTGTCCTTGCCGTGGGGCTTTTTGAAAATCCTCTGCGCTGGGGATCAGGGTCCCCAGTTCAGAAGGGTTATGCCAGCCTAACCGGAGCTCTGAGACGAGGCTGCAGGCTGAGCTCAGCTTAGCCCCATGCTGTCTAAGGCTGTGGAGATGGGAAAGCACATCTGTGTTCGGTGTTTGGTGCAGAACAGAAGGAGAGCAGAGCTGGCTGGGCACGGCAGGGCTCAGCTGCTCTTTCCCTGCCTGATTTCAGCCCAGGGAAACGTGCTGGGCTGCAAACCAGGGCGGGTGGGAGCGGGTCTGCCCTGCGTTTGGCCGTCGGGTCGCATCCGTCGCTGGGCAAGGTGAGCCTGCGGCCGCGGTTCAGAGCCACGCTGCATCCCTGGCTGCCAGCGGCTCTCACCTCTGCTCCCTTTCCAGACAGCCCAACTCCAGCGGCCTGGCCAGGCACGGGCGCAGAGACCGGCTGCCAGGATCTCTAGCAGCGTGTCGCCTCGCTTTCCCCCTCTCCCCGCATGCTGCATTTCACGATGAGCGGTGCAACGAGAGCTTCGCTTCGGCTCCCTGCGCTTGCAGCTCCAGACCCGTTTGTGCTTGGCCCCATGTGTTTTCAGGCAGCAGAGGACCGGGAGCGCCAGACCCCACCCTAATCCATGTGTTTCTTCTGCAGCCCAGCCGTGACAGTGGCTGGTGAACGGGGTTTTCCTTTCCTGGACTGCAGCGTGCTGTCAGTGGTGTTGCAAGCTCAGCTCCAAAATGCTGTTTGAGCGGGGAGCGGGCTGGCCGGGAGGTGATGCGCAGGTGCCTTTGGCAGCCTGGACGGGTCAGGGCCCTGGACAACGTAGGTGAAATCCTTGCTGACTTCATGTTTCAAGATGCTCCCTGTTGCCAGGGGTGTGCTGGCGGCAGCGCCGCGATAGCTGGCTGCCACGTGACTCTGCAGAGCGGAGCCAAAGAGGCCCCCGCGGTGCGTGCAGGAGCTCCGCAGGGATTGCGGGAGGCGTGAGCCATCTGCTCTGCAAGTGTCTGCTCCCTGGGTTTTGAGGACTTTCTCTGTTTTCTTTGCTCTGGAAAAATGATTCTTCAAGCTTGTGGGACACCTGCTCTGGAGCGTCAAGAGATGCTGGTGTCCTGTCTGCGTGGATTAACCTTGGATCTGGGATATAAAGCACAAAAACGCTTCTCTGTAAAAGCTTTTTTTTTCCTGAAGTTATGGAATCTGATGTGCTTCCTGGGATGTTTGTGGGACTCGGATGAGCTCCTGGCCTGAACCTGCCTAAAAGGGTCCTTGCAGCCAACTGCTCCGATTGCAAAAGCCGGTCCGGCCGGGAAGCGGCAGAGGATGCTCCAGGGCTGAGGTCTGGGAGGCAGGGCTGCTGTTCATCCTGTCTGGCTCGGGGCTTGCCAAGACTCCTAAGTCTTCCCTGTGGAGCTGGAGAGGGGAGGCTGCAGGAGGGCAAAGGCACAGATGTGTCAGGATGCTCCTTCCTGGGGTTCCCTGGTCCCCGCGCCCTTCTTCAGGGCTGCTGAGCGTCACTGCAGCCCTTAAAACGTCTCCGACAGTGTCTGCCTGGCTGTGGGGGTGCTGGGATTTCGGCTGGATCCCGCTCCCAGCTGCCCACAGCATCCTCCTGCCTGGGATGGACCCGAGCTCCTTGAGCTGGGGAGGCTGCAGGGGAGCAGCTGCATCTCCTCCCTCCCTCCCTCCCTCCCACAGATCCGGTGCCGGCCGAGTCCGCCAGCATCCCCATCCTCTGGCCCCTGAAAAAACAGCCCGGAAAGGAGGGAGTGCTGACTGGTTTATCCTGCTCTTTTCCAGGTCAGAGTGGCTTGGGGAAATCCACGTTAATCAACACCCTCTTCAAATCCAAAATCAGCCGGAAATCTGTACAGCCGACTTCTGAAGAGCGGATCCCCAAGACCATTGAAATCAAATCCATCACTCACGGTGAGGCTCTGCAGATCCCACCTGGTGCTTTGGCTTTTGGTCCTGCTCTGCTGTTTGTCTCCAGGGGCTCGCAGGGGTTATGGACCTCCACTAAATCTCCACTCTCGTCTCTCTGAAGGGGCTTTTACCATCCAGAGATGCTTGCAGGGCTGAGAAAACAGCTATTTTTTCTTTATTCACCAGCACTGACTTAATTATGAGGGAAGGGGACAAGTGGGGTGGCATTTCGGGGCAGATGTGGTGCTGCATCTCTTCGGAGGGCCCACGTGTGCCTGTTAGATGCTGTGAAGGTGCATTTCTTTTCTGGGAGCAAGCTCCAGTCCTCCAGCAGATTTTGGGAGGGTGGGCTTGGCCAGAGTGCCCATCAACGCTTGCCTTATGCACGGGCTTTCCTCTTTGTTTCAGAGATTGAAGAGAAGGGGGTTCGCATGAAGCTGACGGTCATCGACACCCCGGGCTTTGGAGACCACATCAACAACGAGAACTGGTGAGCGGGACGCGCTGCCGCAGGGACCGGTGCAGACGGAAGGCGGCCAAGCCCTGGGGCACCGTGACCCAGAGCTGGTGCCAAGGGCCGTAGCCTGGTCCTGTGCCACCCATGCTCCGTGGGGAGCAGGGGACAGGGTTGTTGTGGGTGACAGCGCGGTGCCATCCTCCCCGGGGCTGCTCCTGGACCTTGTGAGAGCCCACAAACATCCTGCTGTTCCGGTCATGAGACAACCTTTGTTTGCGGCCGGGAGCAGCTGTGTGCCGGCGTGGCCGGTCCCTGGGCCTCGCTCATGCGGCTCTGGAGGCTGAGCTCTGCCAGGCGTCCCGGGACGGTGGCTGGCGGTGTGGGATGGTCCCTGGGCCGGGGCAGGGCTGGCTTATGGCAGGAGCCTTCTCATCACGAGCTGGGCTGGGCTCGCGGGGTTTGGTGCCGCTCGTTCCTGTGCCGTGACATCGTGCGAGGAGCCAGGGGATGCTCCCGGCCCTGCCCTACTCAGCAGCCAGGTCCAGGAGGAGAGAGGAGAGGATTTTCAGGCACTTGCTTGTCTAAACCGGCCAGTAAATCCCTCCTGCTGCGGTGCGTGCAGTTCCCAAGCGGTGAGCATGTGAGGCTTGTGATTTCCCTGCTGCCTGCAGGTGCTGTCTGAATGGGAGCTGACAGGAACTAAAACGTTCCCCGTGTGAGTGTGTTTTGGTTGGTTTGTTTGTTTTATGGGATTCTGTAAGATGCTGAGCATCCCTGGCTCAGCCAGCTCTGCTTCACAGAGTCAGGCCAGGTGGGAGGTTCAGGGTGGCCCAGATCCCTCATACAAACGCACTGTCCTGTGTTCCTCTCTCTATAGCTGGCAGCCCATCATGAAGTTCATCAACGACCAGTACGAGAAGTACCTGCAGGAGGAAATCAACATTAACCGGAAGAAGCGGATCCCTGACACGCGGGTGCACTGCTGTATATACTTCATCCCAGCCACGGGCCACTCGTACGTACCTTGCCGTCCTCACGCAGACCCTCGAGGCCTCTCTCTCCTGCCTTCGGTGGTGGGCAGCTCTGCCATCAGGGTTCTCCTTGGGATCCCTGTGTGTTTCCCGGGGACCTGAGGAGCCCGAGGAGAGCATGAAGCTGTCCTCCTAGGGCTGTAGCGCCTGGAGCCCTCACGGTAACGCAGCAGAGGTGCTGTGCCCCAGAGAAACGTGACGTTTCCTCTTCTGCGGGGCCGTCACAGCCCGCCTGGCTCTGGTTAGCTGCCTGCTTTGCTTTGGTCACCTTGGGTGCTCAACCCAGGATGGATGCTAGTTGCTGAGCTCTCAAATTGCACAGAAAGGCTGCCTTTGCAAACAGAATATGAATTTTTTTTTACTGTGCCTCTGCCGTTGTTAGGGGAGAAGCTGGTTTTCCTCATGCTACCAAGGGAGCAAGCGCCCTCGCCCTTTCAGGGTATTTTGCAGGTTGTTTGACTGGTCTGCAAGTGGGATTCAGTTTATTCAGCGCAGAGCACTTCTGGCTCTGGCACTTCTCAAGTGTCAGCATCAAAGGCCCAGATCTTGCTCTATTTTTTTCCCTTTTTTTTTTTTTCCCCCTAGTCCTGTAGCCCGCAGTGAATATCTGGGGCGCTTAAAGTGTCTGAAAAATGTGACTTAAAGTATCACAGCATAAAATGAGACCTCAGTTTCCTTTTTACTCGTGTCAGTTCCTTCTCCTTCTGGCTGTCTGCAGAGGGATTTTTTTGGGTCAGTTTTCAAAAGTAAACCTAAGCCGCCAGCACTGTATTAATGTCAGCCTTTTCCTCTTCCCCATGTGGAGATTCATTCCAATAGAAAAGACTTTGTTTTGCTTCTGTCAGTGGGTAGACCAAAAATGCATCCTTCACTGGAATAAAATGACTGCATGGGCCAGTTATGCTTTTCTTGTGTAACCGGCTGTCAGCTGGGAGCAGAGGGGCCGACGAAACGTTTGTGGTTTAATGTGATAAAGCAGAGAACATTTTGAAGGGAGATGACATTTTTGGGTGAGTCTAGCGTGTTGGTCCCGCTTATCTCAGCCGTGATCTGCCTCACAGTTCCCAGTGTTGCAGCATTAGCTACTCTCCAGCTTTTTCTCATTGCTTTCGCTGTTTAACTCTCAAAAGCACCTCTGATGCTTAAACCCTGACCTGCACAGAGGGTGTAGGTTTTGGGTGGCAGCAGCCGCCCTTCCTGGGTGGCGGTGGTGCGGAGCCCCATCCCCGTGTCCCCCTCCGGAGCCTCTCCTGCCGCGCGCTCTGGTTTCTCTCACCCGCTGGCTAACAGCAATTCTGTGGAAGTTCAGCTGCTTTTTTTCTTTCTCTCCAACCAACATGTGTTTCCAATATCCAGGCGAGGCCATTGTTGCTGAGCCCCGTGCTGATCCTTCCCCGTAGCCTGATAGCCCGGCTGGGGCCGGCGCTCGCTCCTCGGCTGTGGCTCGGGGGGCTGCGCTTTCCTGCCCCGGTGTCAGAGTCGGCCTCTGGCTCGCACATCCCCTCCCGCCGCGGGATGGAGATAAGCCGAGGAGTGAGTGAGAGGGGACAAACCCCACTGGGGAGAGAGAAGTTGGTGGGAAGTTTTGCTTCTCCAAGAGCTCGAGCAGGCTTTGGGTTTCCTTTCTGCTCCCTCGTGAAGCCCAAGTTATGTTTCTCATCGTCGTGGCTGGGCTTTCCCCAGTGCTGCCCGTGGTTGTGAAGACGAATGGATGGCGCGGCCACCTCTCCTGCGGGGTGGAGCTGCTGTGGCGGCACTGGTAGCAGGGGTTTGTGCTCATTTTGGAGGACAAGGGTTTGGGAGGCCATGCCATGGGGCTGTCACACAGTGCTGGTGGCAGGTTTGTGCCTCCAGCGAGGCAGGTGGTCCGTGGTCCCACCAGGTCCCTTCCCTGGTGCGTGGCCGCTGCAGGCAGCCGTGGCGCAGCCGCACAGGTCACTGGGTGAGAGCTTGCTTTTTCTTCAGCAAAAAAGGGAAGGAGAGGAGATAAAAAGCAAAGTTAACCAAGTGCAGTGGGAGTGGAGCTTTGCATAGCTCTGTTTTAGTCTGGCCCTCCCGGCCAGGCAGCTCAAGGGTTAATAAGCGAAGTTTCTGCTGCGGCCTCCCTTTGTGGGGAGCTGGGGCAGGCTTTGCAGGCATCTCCTTCGCACACACCCTGTCCTTCTTGTAACACTCCTGTAAAACCCTGTTTGCGTAGGCTAAGTAACGTGCTGGCCCGGGCTCCTGGCTGCAGCTGTGCAGGCCCGGCTCTTTGCCACCCAATAAATATCTCAGCTCTGAGCCCTGTGAAGCACCGCTCGCCTCTGAAAGGGGACCCTCAAACGCCGCCCTGGCCTCCGCAGCCCCTTTTCGGCCGGTACCAGAGCTGCTGGCTGAGGGACTGCGCCCAGCGCCGCCGTCTCCGCGAGCCGTCCCTCGCGCAGGCCGGCGGGTCCTGGTGATGGGGTTGGGTTGCTGCTGGGCACTCGCTGCCCTTTGCTTAACGCACTGCTCAAGTTCTCGCTGCTGGTTTGATCTGGGACACGACCAAAAGGAAATAACCACAGCTCGCCGTGCATTTTGATTCCTGTAACAGCATTTCCAGGGAACCTGCAGGAATAATCCTCTGTTTAGATCCTGTCCGTGCGTGGGGGCTGCAGGCGATGCAGAGGTAACACGTGCCCAGCCGTGATAACCTGTGCCCCGCCACTCTGCTCTTGGTTGAACACCCAAACTGGTCCCCGCAGGTACGAGCAGCAATCCCTGCTGTCCTGGGCTGTGCATCGCAGCTGGAGTTTAAGAGGAGTTAGGTCTGGGCCTGCCCTGTGGTGACCTTGGCCGTGTCTGGCTGGGCCTGCGCAGGGCCGTTATGACGCCCTTTGCGCTCGTGAGTGCCTTAAGCCGTTTATTCTCCTTTGATGTCTTCTCATGAACGTGACGTCTAGCGACAGGTCTTGTTATTAGTGAGAAGAATCACTTTCTTTTAACTACTTCAGGTTTTTGGGGGACTAACCAGCAGGAATTGGTAGAATATCTAGAAACTTGCACAATGCCCTACAAACATACAGTTTGCTCTTCTGGGCAGTCCCTTGGTTCGCTTCCTTTCTTCAGGATGGTGCTGAGAAGTGCCCAGGGGAGGTGACCACCATAGAGGAGGTGATTGCAAAGCTCACGGGGGCAGAAAGTTGTGTGGAAGGTGCCTTGGGCTCTCCTGGCCCATCTACGCCTGCGTGGGTGCTGGTGGACGCGGGCAGGCGTGCGGGCTGGCTCTGGTGCTGCCTCCTGCTCCCAGGTACCCTCCCAGTATCGGTGAGGGCTCGGGGACGGGGCTCCTGCGGGTCAGTCGAGCTGGAACTCAAACGTCTGGCTGAGTGGGAATTCATCTGCGTTAGCTGCATCTGCGTCCTGGTCTTCGCTCTGAAGGAAAAGCTGATGAGAGAGGCAGGAACACGGTCTCAGTAGGGAAGAGGCTTTTAAAGGGGAAAAATTGTTTGAAAAATAGCAAAGAGAGAGGAGGGGGAAGAAGTCTGCTGGGAAAGGAGCATAGCTGCATGACTTCCTTGGAGGTCTGGGAAATACATTATGCAGAGCTCCAAACAATGTTTGCCAGCAGCGAGTCTGCTTAGATGTGTCCATGGGGGTTTCCTGGTGGTTTTTTTTTTTTTCTTTTCTTTTCTGGTGTTTTTTTTTCTTAATAGCCAAACTTTTTTTTTTTCCTGCAGCCCATGGTGATCTGTGAGTCCTGAGTTTCTGTTAGGAACTCATTTGTCTGCGTGCTAATGATGTGCTCTGAGCTGTGTGTGCCGTTAGCGTGTGAGGAGAAGGTCCATCTGGCATGCTCCAGCCCGATCTCTGGGAGAGCAGTGGGTTTGACCAGGGAAGGGCTCAGCTGGGCCACTACCGCTGGCTGCGCCGGAGCAACCTCGGGCTGCCGATGTCGGATCAGCCAGAGCTGAGTGGGGGTCTCAAGGCTGGACTTCCCTCCCTTGGCGCTGGGGCTGGGCGGAGGTGGCCTCGTGGGATGGCGACGCTGCCTGGTGACTGCCGAGGAGCAGGGTCAGCCCCTTCCCCGTGGCACTCGTGTCACTCTTGCTGGGTTGGCAGGAGCCATGCTGGCTCTGCGCTGTTCTCTGGGCCCTTCGTAGTGCTGGAGAAGACCATGGTGGTGTTCGGCTTGAGTGTGTTGGCAGTAGGTGCTCTCTTGGCCATGTTCTCCCCAAGCGCTCTGCTCCGAGTTCTCCCACGCAGGGCTGCTGCTGGGTGCCTACTTGCCCCTGGGCATTTTAAGTCACCATCCCGTTTAGTTTGGTTTCTTCCCTGTTGCCATGGGCCTCTGGTTTGTGGCGCAGGGCTGGTCTGCCCTTGGGGAAGTCTTGTTCTTGGCCCCAGCTCTGCTGCTGAAGCCTACAGCTTCTCCAAAAGGTGACGTCACCTCTCTCTGCCCCCGTTTCACCAAAGGTGAGTTGGGTTGTGTTCTGCTGGCACGTGCCACCACTGGTCGTGAGGATGTATGAACGCCAGACGTGTCCCTTTGCTTCTGAGGCTCTGCTGTTGACCTTCCTGCCCCATCCCTGTGTCTTCACGGAGGGAAGGGCTCCTTACTGCATGAGCGCCCTGAAGCCATTCCTGTACCCAGGCCTCCCCTGGGACCCCCAGCGTTCCCTTTTCAGGGCAACATTTGCTCGCTGTCCTGCACGGGTGCGTGTCCCCGTCGCCTCCAGAGCCACCGAGGGGGCCCTGCAGCAAGCGGAGGTGTCCCCAGGAGGGTTTTCTCCAGCTGGCTTTGGACCCCCCAGCGGTACAAACACCTTTGGAGAGGACAGAGGAGCGAGGGGGGGTCACGGCTGGGCGCCCTCATCGCTGTCTGCCGCTGGACCGCAGCCCTCGGACGCACAGCAGCGTGGCACCGGAGGTCACAGCCGTGCTGTCAGCGGGAGCGTTTGGCAGGGAGGGATTTCCCAGAGGGCTGATCATTGGGGTTATGCAATCTCGGCGGCTTTCCTCTGCCAAGACTTTTGTCGTAGAGATTTTCTGACATTTTTGCCCTCTGGAACCAGCAGCATCTCCTCTGTGCTGTGCGAGCCCCTGCAGAATTAGCAGACCCTTGTTTAACCCCAACCGGTGGATGCAAGCTGCAGTGCTGCCTTGCGCTGGGGCTCCGCACGGGAGGGTCGTGCTGTCCCGGGACAACGGGTGACAGCTGGGGTGGGGCTGGAGGAGATTGCACACCCTGGCCTCTCCCCGGCTGGATTTGTACATCGCGGGCAGGCTGGCCCCGCAGCCGGCATCGTCCCTGCTCTCATCCCGGCTTCGCCAAGGACGCGTGTAGCTTCGGGCGGGTTCCCACAGTCCTCTGTGGCCCAGCATCCCTGCAGAGCTAAAAGCCTTCTCCCGCTTCACGGGCGTTGCGAGGGTTCGCATGTGACAGCGGGGTGCTCTGAAAGGGGAATGTTTAAGAGTTTGTCTGCAAACTGCCTCCGAGACGGCGCGTGCTGTTGTGCTTTTGAGAAAATGTCTTTAATTGTAGTATCTGAAAGGAGGCGATTTCCCCTCGGTGTCTGGTCCCCGAATGCCCCCTCTCTGCCGGGAATGCAGCAGCCCCCACCTCGCCAGCGGTGCACGAGTCCCCTTTTTTCTGCTGTATTTTTCAGGCTCCGACCGCTGGACATCGAGTTCATGAAACGCCTGAGCAAAGTGGTCAACATCGTCCCCGTGATCGCAAAAGCTGACACGTTAACGCTGGAGGAGAGGGACTACTTCAAGCAAAGGGTAAGGGGCCGGCGGCTCTTCTCCGGGCTCCCGTCTCTCGTCCCCGCTCCCCTCCTGCCCCGTTCCCCCTCCCCAGCTCCCCTGCCTTCCCCTGGCAGGGCCGGGACGGCGAGCGCCTGGCCGGGAGCCCAGCACATTCCTCCGGCTGCAGCTCGGAGCGATCCCACGTGGCCGGAGGAAAGGCCTGCGCTCCAAGCAGTTCCTTCTGTTTCTCTTGGATCTTTGTCAGTGCAGGATAAGTTTCGAGTTCTGAGTCTTGGGGCCTGTTTCTCCTGCCTCCTTTGTTGTTGTTGTTGTTGTTGTTGTTATTTTCAGGCTGTTATTTTGGGAGGTGGATGGTGCTGGGACACCCATCCTGTGCAGCATCATGCGCTGATGCAGGCAGCAGGGAGAAAAATGTGTGGGCAAGATTTATGGGGGAAGCAAGGCACGAAATTCCCGTGGTGGGGAGCAGAGGAGGGGCTGTCTGGATCCACAGCGAGCCGTGGGCTTTCCTCCGCGCGCGTATGGCTGGTGCTGCTGAGAGGTGGAGATGCCCTGCTTGGGGGGTCGGTGAGGGGCTATAAATCTGTGAGGAGGATCTGACACTGAAATACCAGTCGGGTTTGGGGGGCTGAATCTGAAGTCTGCAAGCAATTCCCTTTGCAGCGAGTGAGAGGATGGCTGGAAATGGAGCCGAGAGGTCACCCAGCCTGGGCTGATCCTTGCGTCGGCCTGCTTGCACGGAGATCTGTGAGGAGCCGGTGCGGGAGGCTGGGGGTGTGAGTCCGTGGTACCGCATCTGCGCTCTGCAGTGGCTTTTGCAGGCTGCTGGCTCCGTTCAGAGGTTACAGGTGCATGTGTCCAGGTGGCTGCGGGGGGCTGGCTGGCTCTGTGACTGCCACGTCAGTCTGGGACCTAAAATGTCACCTGGGCACTCAGCCGCTGATCCCATCCTTGCGTGATGAAAGACCACAGGGAGACAGCCTGGCTCGCCGGCTCTGCACCGGCTCGGCGCGGGACGAGCTCGCCCCAGCTCTGATTACGTTCCTGATTGTAACCAGAGCCCCAGATCCTTCCGGACGGAGGGAGAACGCGTAGCCACGTGGCGTTTGCTGTGCCCCTTCTGCAGGAGGCTCACCCTCCTTACGCTCACGGCTCCGGATCCGCTGGTGCAAATGGGAAACCTGCCTGCGTGCTGCCAAAAAGCAGAGCCCTGTCTGCGTCGGCGGGTGTAGCTGGTTCAGAGAGGGGATAGGTTTTGGGGTTTGGATCGGGGTGGGCAGGTGATGGTGAAGCACCAGGCCGGCTGCAGGCTGCCGAGGTCGACACCAGCACTGTGCTGTTGGTGGAACGGGCTCCGGTGCCCTGCGGAGGTCGGCTGTGGTGGGTTGTTCCCCTAAAAACGGTGTGCAAGTTTGGCTGGGGGAGCGGGAGGCTGGCTGGGGGGTTCTCTGGGCTGGATCCGCTTCCTTGGCCAGCCTGCAACGTAGGGCTGACGTGGGGGAGTTTATGGCCGTGGGAAGCGATGGGAGCGGGCGCGCAGGCTGGGTTTGGGTCTGCAGCTTTCTTGGAGGAGGCTGACCCTCCCCATGAGCTGAGCCTCCACCCAGCAATCAGATTTCAGCATCTCTTCCCCTTGCACAGAGGCAACATCCTTAGAGGCCGCTCTTCCGAGCTGTCTGTGTCCCTGTCTCCTCGGACCAGGGACTCCTTTTCCAAGGAGCTTAAGCAGACACCAGAAAGCAGCTTCTTAACTTTGGGTTACGTGCCTGGCAGCTGCTTGGTGCAGCTTCTGTTTCTTAGTGTCTTTTTCAATCCCAAAGCAACGCCCAGCTCAGGTAACTCCATCTCACCCTCAGCCTGAGCCGTGTCTTGGCACCAGGTTCTTGCAGAGACTCCAGAGCAAGCGCTCGGTAGTGTGCAGCAGGTAAAGATGGATCTCTCCCCAGGATGGGCAGTGTTCAGGATGGAGAGGGAAGATGTTGCTGCTGGGCATTGCTCACAAGAGCCTCTTGGGTTCTCTGGGAGCTGCTGCCATGGTGGGAGTGCAGCTCCTCTGCCCGTGTCTCCTTGACGTGTTCCTGTGCTCTTCTCTCCTAGATAATGGCCGATCTTCTTGCCAATGGGATCGACGTGTATCCTCAGAAGGAGTTTGATGAAGACTCTGAAGATCGGCTAGTGAATGAGAAATTCAGGGTTAGTGCACGGGCTTGCGGGTCGGGTGGGCTTGGGTGGGTGCTGCAGCTCTGGGTGCTGGTGGTGTCCTGGAGGGGATCTCTTGCACAATGCCTCCATTTTTGGAGCTCGGAACAGGGACAGGAGGGTGAGGAAAGTACCTGGGGAAGGTGTTCTCTCCCATCCATGTCGCTGCTCCTTCCCCCAGCTCCGTTCCTCAAAGGTGCCCTCAGCAACCAGCAGACAGGGAGCTCCTGTGCTCCCCTGCCCTTCCCCAGGGCAGGGAGTGCCGGTGCCTGCCCATCCCTGGCTGGGGCAGCCCCCCTCCCGGCACTGGAGGGAACTTGCCTGTAGGCTGCTCTGCTTTCCTGGCTGTCAATTCCTTGCTAACAGTTTTTTGGCTCAGAAGAGTGGATTGGACAAATTCAAGGAAGAAAAATGTCTTTTAGGGACTCCTAAGTACAGGACACCACCTTGGGTCAGGACATGACTGAGCCACAGGTTGCTAGGTGCTGGGGGTGATTCCCAGAGAAGCACCATGATAGCTGTGCCCTGGCTGCGTGCTGGTGCCTGCCAACAAGGTGCTGGGCCAGACTGGTTTTGGGCTGGTTTTAGAGTGGTTTTGAACTGGGCACGTGTGTGAGAGATGCTGCTGCCCCGGTCCTGGGTAGCCTGCAGTCCTTGGCAGGCAGTGGTGCTCAGGAACATCAGGGACACACCAGCTCATCCCATGAAACTCTCCTGAAAACAGCTTGACGGGGGACTTTGCTGGCCAGCTTGCTTTCCTGACTGGTTTTTAGGAGGAAAACGTAATCATTTTTTTCCCTCTTTCCTCAGGAAATGATCCCGTTTGCAGTGGTGGGCAGTGACCAGGAGTACCAGGTTAATGGGAGAAGAATCCTTGGAAGGAAGACCAAGTGGGGCACCATTGAAGGTACCTTGTCCCTGTTTCCCTGCCTCTTGAGCCCGTTTCCCTGCCCTGGCAGAAGGTGGTGGGGTCCAAAACCAGCAGCAGATGTTGAGGTGGATGTAGTGCTTCCCTGCCCCTCCAAAGAAAATCCCTTCCCTGGTGTCTGGGGACTGGAAACACCTTGACTGATGCTCCTGCGCTGAGTTCCTGGGCCTCTGTGCACCTTGGGGGGGGCTGCTGAGTGCCAGTGGGGACACCTTGGGGTCTCTTGTGGCCTGGCTTCTGCTGTTGCACAGTTCAGTGCCTGATGGCTGGGTCTGAGGGCACACGAGTGTGGTGCTGACACCTCTGTGTCTCGAGCCCAGATTAGAGCCTTTCCCCTGGCATCTGTAGGTCTCTGCACCCTGCCCCATGCGTTTGGCTGGTGCCCTTGTGGGACCTCTTCCTTCTTCCATCTTCAGCCCATCGGCATCTTCCTTTTTTATCCCCCATTTTAACTCCTGGTTTAAAGGTTAGATGAAGGCTCCAGGCTCCAGTGCATGTACACATTTCCCTGGCCCTGACAGCCAGGTCTCCAGTGCCACCCCTCTTGTCTTCTTCCCCTTCATTTCATAGGTTTCTCTTGTTTACAAATCTTTTTAATAAGAAAACAGTGTTGAGGGATGGCCTAACGAAGATGCCAGGAACATGGTTGCATTTTAAAGCTCTGCTGCCCTCTTGTGCTCTCTCCTTGGGAACACTGCGTTCAATGGGCTTCATTAAACCGCGCACCTTCTGGTGTGCCATCTGCTGTCAGCTTGGGGGCCCGGGACCCAGATACGGCCTGGCTGGGTGGGGAAAACAACCACAAAGTGAGTTGGTCCTCTAAAGACAAACGCCTGGTAAACTGCGAGCTGTCAGACTAATTGTGGTGGAGCAGCACCCCTTGGTGTTTCCCTCCTGCCTGCTCCAAGCCCTGCTAAGCCACAGTAGCCGTTGTCAGCAAGAGCTCGTGGCGTTCGGCGGCACCGGCAGCCCGGGCAGCAGTCACCGACGTGCCTGGGGTGTCGCAGGATGCTTGCGGCGAAGCTACAGTTGAAATACTTCTGTGGAGCCATGCCCGGCGCTCGCTGCAGAGCTCACCCCGTCCCTTTCCCTGCACCGTCTGGGGCCCCCTTAAGTCTGCGTTGGTCCAAAGAGGGGGTCACGGTGGGAGATGCTGCTGGGAGCTCCCTTGTTCGGTTGGAGATGGTGGGAAGCGACTGGGAATGCTGAGCTGGGGCAGGTACCTGGGGGAATCACCAGCCTCACAGCAGCAAAGAGGACTCTTGCGTCCTGCACGCTGTAGCCCCAGGGAGTGGGTCCCCCTCTCAGCCCTCAGTGGGCCAGCGAAGCCCCCAGGTCCCTCCGTACCCTGCGCGGTCGCCATGCCCACACCGTGGGTGCACGCTGATGGTTTCTCTCTCTTCCTGCCAGTGGAGAACACGACACACTGTGAGTTTGCCTACCTGCGGGACCTCCTCATCAGGTGGGTGGGGCTGTGCCATCGCCCTCTTGGCTTTGGGCACCAGGTGGCACCCAGAGAACCGGCAGAGCCCTGCCTTCTTGAAGCCACTTCGCTCTGCTCCTCCGTCCCTCCCTCCATCCCCTCCTTCAGCACTGCAGCCCCGCTGCGAGGAGCGGCCCCACTCAGGACGTGGCTTCAGGGGGCTTTTATGAGCTGCGGTGCTGGGTGAAGAGAGGAGAGGAGCTGCGGACGGGTCAGGATTGCTGGCAGCTTGCAATGTGGCACCCGCTCGCCTGCGAGTCGCTGGGAGGCCTCCTGGCATCAGTGATCCCTCCGCAGCCCCGGGTCCTACCCCCAGTCTGACGACATCGCCCTCCTGCATCCCAGGATCGTGCTGTGGGGGGTCTGAGTGGTCACCGTCCCTCTTCAAAGAGGTGTCCCTGCCACAGGGGGACGGGGGGCTGAGCCCCCTTGGCTTGCTGGGGGGGGGGGGACGTTGGGCTCTTCCTAAATTTGGCTGTAAGATAAACTGCACATGCGAGCTGCTCCGGGCAGAGCTGTGTGGGGCTGCAAAACCTGCTCCCAGGGGTTTGCGGGACGAGTGGGTGTTACGAGACTCCCGCGTACCCAGGCAGAGGCTGTTGGTACCAGCGAAGGCTTCTGCTCCTGGCTGCCCGTAACTGCCTTTGCTTCCCTCCCGTCCCCCAAAGATCTCGTTAACCAGTTAAAGCAGGAGGCGGAATGTGGGCTGGGGGGGTGTTTGAAGGCAGAGGTTGGGGGGTGCAAGGGTTGGAGTGGCGGAGGCTGGGCTGGCTGATGCGCGGCGAGGTGCGATCGCCCCCTCTCCCTTTCCCACAGGACGCACATGCAGAACATAAAGGATATTACCAGCAACATCCACTTCGAGGCCTACAGGGTCAAGAGGCTGAACGAGGGCCAGAGCTCGCTCTCCAATGGCGTGGCCGACAAAGAGCTGGTGGCTAACGAAATGTAACCGTCTCGCTCCGTAGCCAGGACCTTGCTCGCTCACGCTCGCTCTTTCTCCCCTCTCCCCCCTCTATTTTTATATAAATCCCCTGCCACTGTCCCTCTTCCCACCCCCAGCCCCCTGCCAATGTTAACTGACCAAATAACCAGACGCCGTCTCTGTCGTGCGCAGCGGGGCGACCGCTCATCCTCTCCGCTCTGTGGCACGGGTTTTCTCCTCAGCCCCCGCTCCAGCCTCCCCGGGCTGGGGTCCATCCCCACGCAGAGCTCGGGGGAGCTGATCCGCGGGCTGGCGGGGTCGGGGTGCCCTCGGGAGCCCCACCTGCCCCGCTGTGCAGGGGCTCTTCTCCGTCCGTTGAAGGCAAGGGTTCCTCGGGTGAACGTAGCCTTTGGAAGCGAGGTACGGGTGGTGTGAAGAGAGCAAGACGGCGCCATCCTTGTCTCCTGCTGCCTCCTCCGAGCCCGCTGCAGCCCTCCGGGGCCCGCCAGCCCCCAACCCAACCCCTCTACCCTGCCTGTGTGCAAGAAACTGGGAGTGTTTAGGTGTCACCTCTCCTGTCACCGAGCCCCAGCCAGGCAGAGCCGCCTGCTTTGGGAGAAGTGCCTTTTCAGACTGACCCTGCCATGGGCGGGGGCTGGCCTTGGTTGTCTTTGCAGCCCGCAAAAGGTCTGCAGTGCTTTGTGGAGACTCCTTTTCCCTCTCACTTGCACCGCAGATGTGGCGGCTGTCCTGGGAACGCGTGTGTATTTATTTCTCACTCAGTGCGGTGGGGTTTTTCTGCTGGAGGCTCAGAGTGGGTTTGTCTGGAGGGGGCTGAGAGCGGAACCTCTGCAGAGCGGTGGCGGGAGGCGGCAGGTTGTCCCGTCTGACCCTTGTGAAGATCAGGCTGTTCCCTCCGTCAGAGGAGGCTGTTGGGTATTTTTATTTTATTTTTTTTTTAAATTTTATTTTTGGATCCCCTGTGACACGTGTGTACGTAGCACACTCCTGTTCTGCTGTCCCTGCGCGGCCCGAGCCCTGCCGCCGTGGGGAGGCTGGGGCGGCGCTGGCAGGTGCTGCGCCCACGGTCCCCCCGCTCCGCCCCTGCTCCTTCGGCTCTGCCGCGATCCATCTCCCGTTTCCGTGAGTCTCCAGTAAAAAAAAAAAAGATCCTGCAAGGGTGTCGGTGGTTAAATAACACCTGGGTGGTCCTGGAGCAGATCTCTGCAGTCCGGCCGCCCACCCCGGCCCCGCTTGCCTTTCCCTGCCCGCTCCGTCAGTCTCCGTATCCTCTCCAAGGGATAAAACTTTCTGCAAATCGCCCTTTTTTGGAGGGGGACGTGCTCAGATGGCGGCGTGTCCCATCCCCGGGCGCTGGAAGGCCTCAGCAGAGCCCACCCCATGGGGTCCACAGGCCAGAGCCGCCTTCAGCACGGGGAAGGCGGAGGTTGGGATCATGGTGAGGATGCCCGGATGGCGTTGCTCAGCAGAGGCTTTGCGGGGGCTCCCCACTTGGGTCCCCCCCGCCCCAGCAGCCGTGGGGGTGCATCGCCGGGAGACTGCTCTGCCCCCACACTCGTGTTCCCCCCTGCAGCAGCACGCCGGAGCTGCTGGGGAAGAACAGCTATTTACTTGCCGACTTGCTATATTTTAGCAAAAACAAAGCCCAAAAAAGTGTATTCACTGAAAAAAATATATATTGCAAGTGTTCAAAAAGAGACTAGGAAAGGGAGGAAAATCTCCTGTGCGAGGCACTTCTGCAAATGTCATCTTAAACTTTTTTTTTTTTCCTCTAGTCGGTATCTCGAGCTGGGCCAAGCAAGACACACCGCTTTCTCCTTTGTAACCTGAGTATTTTTTTTGAAGAAAAAAAAATAATACAATAAAAAAACCTTCATCCAGATCTATTAAAACGGCCTTTGGGGGGTTATAAGCATTACGGCAAATTTAGTCCATTTTTGTATAAATAATAGTGTTTAATATGTATTTCCCAAAATAAATGTTTCGAATGCAAATCGAAGGAGACTGCTTTGGAAATGTCTGTTCCCTGCCGCGGCACGGCCGCTGCTGCACGGATCTCGTCGGGATGAGGGGAGCGTCCAGCTCCAGAGCTGCTCTGCGCTGCCGCTTTGGGGCGGAGGTTTGGTTTACTCCCGTCTCCCTCAACTCCTCCTGCCTCGGGTGTCTGCCCCAGGCACTGCGGTGCTGGAGCTGCTGGTGCTGAGCGCCTGGGGCCGGGCCAGCACGGCCCCTGTCCTTGCGAATCCCCCGGGAATCAGGCGGGTCCCCTCCCTCTGCTTTCATGGTGAAGCCGTTTCCCCTGCAGTTGCTGGTGGTTTTGGTTGCGCCCAGTTTGAGGTGGGTTGCGCCCAGTTCGAGGACAGGCACCAGTTTGCCTTTCACATGAGTGTGGCTTTGGCTTCGCAGGCCGATGGTCATCAAAACCCTTCGTGCCCGCGCCCTGGGGATGCCCTGGGGATGCCCTGGGGATGCCCTGGGGAACTGGCTTCACTCTGAGGACTCACCTTCTTGAGAACAACGTTTCTCCATGGTGTTGCAGACAAGACGCCATCCAGTCTGGTGTTCTGCCCTGTGTCTTACAACGTGTCTCTTACCTTTCCCCTGCCCCGTGTCAGTTGAACTCAGAAGCCTCCTGGACGTGGTCCCGGGCTGTTGGTGACCCTGCCTGAGCAGAGGCTTGGACCAGGTGACCTCCAGAGAGGCCCCTCAACCTCAGCCCCTCTGGGATTCTGGGATTGTGGAACTGAAAACAAAACCAACAGGACAGGAGTCGGGTTGGGTTGGGTTCCTACGGGCGTGTAGAGTACGAGACAGGCCTAGGTACATTTTTCTTCTATTTTTCTGCCACGTTTCTGCTGGCACCTGGTTTCAGAGCAGTGAAAGCTCATCCAGTGATGTGTGCAGTCAAGTCTGTTGTTGGACCACCACTGGTCAAACGCTGAACCCATCCCTAGCAATACTCTTTTTGTTGGGTTTTTTTTTTGGTTTTGTTTTTCTGTTGGGTTTGTTGTTTTTTTTTTTGTTCTACGCTGCAGTTTCATGGTTTCTTTAGCTCAGACACTCCTCACCCCCACGGCTGTTCTCTACCAGATGAGTCTCTGGGGAGAAGCAGCGCTGAGCGGGATTGAGGTGTTCTCGCTGTTGTAACCAGAGCAAGACCCAGAGCAAAAGCTCTTACGGAGGGAAAAAAGTCAACATGTAATTGCAAATATGAAACCTGGGCTTTGCTTCTGGACAAGTCTGCAGCAGCTTCTCCCCGTATGATTTTTTTTCTGGTGCTGCTGTCTGGTTTTTGCAGCTTTCCACAGTGCCAGCATCTGATCATGCCCATGGAGGGAGATGGCGCAGAGGCTGCTCCGGGGCTCTCGGGGTGGATGCTCTCCTGGTGACAGACTGAGAAACGGTTTGTGGCTGGGGCGAGGGGAACGCAGGCAAAATTCCCAGGCTCAGCAATGAGGGCGGCTTTTGTTTAGCCCGGAGGAGGAGCTCGGCGGGTCGGAGGTCCGTTCATGGGAATGGCGCGGGGAATGGCTTCCAGATGTTGCGGAGCTCTGCAGAGGTGGGGTTGGTGAAGGGAGAGCGGCAGCGCTGGATGCTCTGATGGAGCGAGGGCTTTGTGGGGTGCCGGGGAAAAGCCCAGCTGCGGGGAGGCTTTGCCAGTGCAAAATCTCCCCTCTCCCCCCAGAGCCCTGGCCGAAGGGCAGGGGCACCCCGAGCGGGGCTGGGTGGGGAGAGTTTGGGCAGAGGAGGAGGCAGGCGAGGGGCTGCTTCCCCTGCCCGCAGCCTCCGGGGGAAATCTGCTGAACACTGCTGTGGCTGAGAGACGGCCTTGCACTGACGGCTTCTTGAGTGGCTTCACTTTAACAAATGAGGGAAATGAAGATGAGTGAGAGTTTAATTACCGACCCGAGCAGGGCTCTCGCTGCCCTTCGCCGGGCTGCGGGAGGGAGAGGAGGAGCTGCAGGGCCGGGCTCTGGGGTGCCTGGTGGCACCGGTGGCACTGGAGGAGGCGGCTGCTTGGCCAGGCTGGGCTGGAGCGGGGGTGCCACTTCCCCATCCAGAGGGCGACTATAAGTAATAAGAATAAAAGGGAGTATAAATAATTAAAGCAGCTCGTAGCGAGTAGTTCCTGAAACGTCTGTCTGATTTAAAAACTAATTACGTGGAGGGTAATCACCACCAGAAGTGCATACGTTTACCCACAATGCTGCTCTTCCCTCCGCTTCCCTTCGCTCGCCCTCTCTGATTGCCATCGCAGGCATCGGCACCCAGACTTATCACTCATCCGCAGCGCACGATGAACTGCGTCGTGCTCGTCCGTCTCCCTGATTAATAACGTCATCGGAGACCGGTTCAGAGGGGAATAAATCCTCCCTGGCTAGGAAGGCAGGTGGTGGCAGGAGAGGAGGCTGGGGCTGCGTGGCAGCAGCAGAGCCCGAGCCCTCGGAGCTGGGAGCCCACTCTGCCCAACAGGGCCGCCCCCCTGCACCCTTGGGATGGGCCTGTGCTACCCAAAAAGCAGGGCACCACAGAGTCACAGCCAACCCGGGATACTCAAGGAGGGTGCCTCCTCGCCTGCCCAGTACGAGCTGCTCTTGAGACTTCTCAAGATGTTTGCTCTTGGAGGCTGGCCCGTAGTGCTTATCAAAACCCAAATTTGGTGACGTGGGACCTGTCCTCACTGGAAACATCTGCTTTTGATGTGCAAGCCAGGCCGTGGCAGGCGTGGGCCGAGCTGGCCATCTCAAGCATTAATTACTGTGAAGCTGCTGCGCCGCCGTTGAACGCCTGGGGATTTTTATTTGATCATCTTCACCACGGCCCCAGCAGAAAGGAGGGTTTGTCCCTCTCTCCCCGCCCCTGTGCCACCTCCTTGCGCCACCTCCCTCACCCTGCCTGCCTCTTTTCAACACCACAGCAGAAACTTCTGCCAATGCCCACAGCAAGCTGACATTTGTGATTCTTTGCTGCAGTTTGGTTTGCATTTACTGAGCTGAGCTTGGGTCTGGTCCGGTACAAATTAATACACAATTCTCACCATTGGCCTGATGTAGGAACAGGAGTGCACTGCGTTGCTTCATTTGGGAAAGCAGAATAATTTATTTCTAACTGATGGGAGACTTCCACTCGCAGCCCACGACATTTTCTCGTTAACGTTGCTCAGCTAAGCTCAAACCTACATTTTCGTAAGTCGTGCTTCCTTCAAAGGTGCTTCCCAGGGACTCCAAACTTTTATTGACACTTAAAGACGTACCTCACGGCATGCAGGGATCTACCAGAGTTCCTCTCCTTGATGCTACTGAAACCGTCTTCTCTGCAGGTTTCCCCTCCCCTGACCTGTTCCCATCATGACCAACAGCCCCGCGTGCCCGGCCCGGCCCGGGGGCTGGCAGTGGTGGGCCCAGGCACCCCAACCAAGCCCTTACAAATAGCCGCGTGATAAATGCCTCGGTCGTTACGATCAGCCCTGCGCTAATGAACTGCTACCCCAGCCCAGAGCCTCTCAGTCAGTGGGGTTCCCAGCAGCAAAGCTTGTGGTGCGTGCAACTCAACTGGGGTTTAAGCGAGTGACGCTGTGGAAAAGAAGGATTGCATTAAGTCATTCTTTATCAAGAAGGTAAATAGAAGAAAACATTCATTTGGAAAACCGAAGAGAGGGCAATTGCCGTGTAACGGAGTCTGCAGCTTTGCCCTGGGTGCCCCTTGGGGCTCAGCCTGGGCTGCTGCGTGCCCGTCTCTCGGTGAGCCTGGCACATCGTGCTGGGGCTCCTGCGCAGCCGTGGCTGGTCCTGTGCGGGCCCCTGTGTGAGCTGTGCCTCCTGCGAGGAGGAGAGGAGGCTCTCAAAGCTGGAGGGGGGCTGTACCCAGGGTGAGAGGCCCCAGCACGCTGTCTCCGGCAGCCCGCGGTAAGAAGCCGGAGCTTGGTGCCCACCTCAGGCAGCTCCAGGAGAGCAGACAGGGTTTTTGGCAGGCTGCCCTGCGGGAACCCACCCGCTCCTGCGCGTCCTTCGTCACCGGGATCCTGCGGGCCCCGCTGGGCTGGGGGATGGCAGGCCCATCTTCTGGGGGGCTTTCCCAGCGCCGACAGCAGGCAGGAGTCACTGATCCACCGCAGCTCTGAGTGGCAGCAGGAGCACCTGATTTCAGGAGGAGTCAGGCCACGGGAAGAGCGATACCTTTCGTCCTTTATTCTCCCCTCTGGGGCTTTCTGAACACCACATACGCCAGAATTTTTCTTTTTTGTAGTTTTTCTGCGCTGGAGACCACCCGCAGTGACAGTGTGGGATGGAGGGGCTGGGAGATGGGGAGATGGATGACTGTGTGAGCTCCTTGTCACGAAGAATCATCAAGACCCAGGGCTTAGCAACAAACAACCATTTTTAAAGGTTGTTTGTTGATTGGGGTTGTTTTGTTTTGATTTGTTTTTTTCTTAAGTCGCAGGTGAGAGTTCTTGCTGGCAAAATTTACATATCCTCTCCCCTTTTTTTTTTTTGTTAGTAAAAATCATAGCCTTTTAAGAACCACATCCTGAAATAGCTCTGCAGAGGGTAATGACAGGGAGGCAGAAAGAGCCTCAGTCCCCTCGCGTGTGTCCTCGCCATCTCGTGCTGCTTTCTCCCTGGGCTCAGACCGCAGGGCAGCAGAGGAGTGCCTGGTGATGCCCCTTCCCTGCCCTTCTCCTCCTCTGCCACCAGCCTCAGGGGAAAGTCAAGATTAAAATCATATTCCTAAAGCAAAATTACACAGTGGAGACTCCCCGGCCCTCCCGGGAGGATCAGGGCACTCCTCTGTAAATATCTGTCTCTATATGTTTAATTTGCAGATGAAATTAAGCCCAGGAAGAAAGGGAAGGCTGTCTTTTCATGTATGGGCTGTCCAGCTTTGCCTTGAATATCAAAGTGAGACAAGTTACAAAGCAGCGACTCTCTGGGATTATCTAAGAAACCTTGTAGGTCCCCAGTGACAGCGGTTACGGGATCAAAAGGTGTGGTACTTAAGCAGAAAGCAAGAAAAAGCCAGCGTGGTTCTTAGATCAGCCCCAAGGAGCCAAATCTCAGGTCAGTTTGCAGAGTTCAGAGATTTCCAAGGAAACAAGGAGGTAGGTGAAGAATCAGGAGAGGGTGAGCTTTCACGTGGACTTTGGATTAAATATTAACTTGCTGCAGTGGGTTATGAGGACAAATATTTTCATTAATCATGTATGTGCTCATTATTATGGTGAGAATAGGCCGTTCAAGCTTCATCTGCATGAGCATTTCGACTCCCACCTCCCATTTTCTGCTCATAGCTTTCTGTAAACCATTATCTTCTATGCTTTGGCTCTTTGGAAAACTTTTCCCCACAAACAGTTTTCATTGGTTTCAACATTTTATTGGTTAGGCTTGAAAAGCATCAGCTGAAAAGGTTTGGCGTGAGGATGAGCGGGCAGGAGAAAATGCTCCTCTAGATGGTTAAAATGAGGGAAGTGGAGTGGGGTGATGCTTCTGGGATGGCCTGTGGAGATGGGAGCCTGTGCTGGGCTGGGAAAAGAGCTTTTGCCAGAGGCATCTGCTGCTGTGGAGCAGTGACAGCTCGTGCAGACGTTCAACGTGGTGCGATAGCACAGCACTGGGGGAACTTGGAACAGGATTTTCCTTGTGAAGGGACTCAGCGAGGCAGAACTGTGGGTCCCATTTATCTGCACAGATGAGGAACCGTGAAGGACAGCGCAGTAGGCCTGCGTCGTAATTACAGCCTGTTGACATTTTTCATATTAAAAATACTTAGCTGAAAAGGGCTTTTTTTCATAATCCATTTGATTAAAAATGGCAATTTTTCCTTCTTTCCTCCAATTTTATTGAACTTTTCAATTACCATAACTTTCTTCAGCTTTCCTTCCCTTCTGTTTTTAGCTGCTCCTTTCAATTATTTGGTGCTTTCCTTTTTATTCCAGTAATTTTTTTTTTTAAGACTTGAACAGAAGGAAGATAGATTAAAATTTATACTAGAACAGAGAGTGGATGTATAGCTGAGAGTCTAAAACCCTATTGTTAGCAATATTTAATAAGGACAAAATTATTGAGGAAGCTGAAATGTCTGCAAACGACTTCCGAAACTCCCCCAAATGGACGGGAGCTTATCTAACGGAGGAGAAAGCTGACTGATGGATGGAGATACAGAGCATTTGGAAGGAGGCTGAAGAAGCATTTCTAATGACCAGCCATCCCGCTATAGGGATTTATGGATGCTGAGCACGGCTGGCTCCGCGGGACCCGTCCAAGGGTGAAGGTAAGACCGGGGTGGCACCTTGGGGGTACCTTTGACTCCCTAACAGAAGCCCCTGTCCCGCTGGCACCTGCCATGCTCCTTCCCCATGGGCCAGCTGCAGTGGGTTGTCTCCACCAGCGCGTGCAGACGGAGGCACCGACCATGTGTTTTCCTCCCCGTGGAGGAGAAGAAATGGAGCACCTTCTTGGTGTTTCCTTCTCCGGGGTTGTGCTGGCAGCCGTAGCTGGAAGACTTCCCCTTGTCTGGGGGCTCTGGTCTCGCCACCTAACCCTGACATCTGACATCTTTGTCATTTTTAGCAGAGCACACCACACTCCTAGTGCTCCTTGCTACAGGAGAAAGCTGATTTAAACGGCTTTTTTTTTTTTTTGCTGTGGCCAGCCAGGACGGTGTGCTGGATCATAAATGCCGGCTTTGGAGTACGTGATGTGGGCCTCTGTATGACAGCAAAAGCGAGCACTGCCGCGTTGCCACAAAGTGCGCCGGGCCGCGCGAGGTTTGCTGGAGACGGAGCACGGAGATGGGAGCCATGCTGCGGCCAGGGGCCGGGGACCCCTCCTGCCAGCCCCTCGTGCCCAGGGCTGCCACGACGCTTCCCTGCTCCTGCCAGCACAGGAGCTGATCTGAGGAGCGCTTGCAGGGCTGTGCCCCCTCCTGGTGCAAAATCAGCTTAATTGCCGAGCAGTAAGTGCTGTCAGCTGCTGGAGCAGGTGCTGCACCAGAACCCTCCCGAGAGATTAAAAAGCAGCAGCAGCCGCCTGCTCTCAGGGATGGTGGGGTTTGGTGTGAAGTGTGGACCTGTCCTTTGAGATTATCCTGTCCTCCTGGCAGCTCCCGTGAGTGCTGGACCTGCCGTGCCTGGAAAAGGGGGCTTGGTGAGTTTTTCTTCCACTTTAAGCATAATTTTAACTTTTTGCACTATAGGCCTGCTTTCTCCAAAAGCCCAGGGCTGTGCAGGTACCTTGCTTGTGTGTGCTTTGCCTCCAGTAGGAATGAAGTGGTTTTTGAGTGTTTGGTTTTGATTATGTTAAATGGGATATTAGGAAGGAAGGAGAAATAGGTGGGTTTTTTTAAATCTAGTGGAATATTTCTTACCTGCAGCCTGGGCTCAGACTGGGGGTTGGCTCCCGAGCAGGGAATGGGAGGTGCGGAGGGAGGAAGGCTTTGAGTGCTGGTGAGGGGCTGGGCGTAGGCCTCTGCAGCTTTCCAGGGGCCATCATGTGCTGGAGCCAAGCGCTCCGGGGTTGGTACCAGCCTGGCACCGCAGGCTGTGTGCGGGTTCTCGCTGTGCTGGTTACAGTTTGGCAGAGACTGGGTTAACTGGTGGCTTCCATTCCTACTAAACCAGGGTGTGTGTATGTGGTAAGCAGGCTCTTTGAGCAGCCAGGGCCTGCCTGCTACACTTTTATTTAAGCACACCTTGTATGTACATATTTCACACTGATTTATTTTTATATTTTTTTAATTAAAACTTCTGTGTAACCCTGGTGCCGTGGGTGAGAGGATGCCTAGGCCCCTGTGAGCTGCAATCCTGTAATGCTGGAGCGTAACGTGCTCTCTCGGGCACGTTGGTGCTACCAGAAGCTGATCCTGAGTCAGGTCTGTGCATGCCCTGAGCCAACATGGCGTGAGCCTCTCCCCTTCTCTTCAGGGTTGTGGTCCCCCATTTCTGCATCCTGTGCAGTGTTGTTCAAAACCCCACGGTGGCCAGACCTTTTCTTGCTGAGCAGAGGGAAGATGGCAGCTGAAGTTGCGCCATTGTTGTGGTCTGCAAACCTGCAGAGATGACTGATTGTATCAGAGGACTGGGCTGTAAAATGCCATTATAGCTAAAGGCATCGTATCGAAAAAAATGTGCTTGGTTGTACCTCTGCTGCCCCTGCTCTTACCTGCGATGTGTGTGATCGCTGCTTGGGAACAAAATGGGCAGTTGCTTAATGCAGTGTCAGCAGGGCAGGGCAGTCAGCCTTCCTGCTTCAGGGTTACTGCATTTCCCGTTGGTCACTGGAGCTGGAACTGTAACAGCCCATCATAGTCACGGGTATGTATGTCTAGGTCCAACTGCCTGCAACGTGGATGGCTGCCTTTAAAATCAGGCTGTTAAGCAGAGCCAAGCCAGGATCGGGGAGCACTAGAGCTGATGGGCTGGAGCTGTGCCTGGGCACTGTGCAGCTCAGCACCCACCACAGCTCCTCATCCTCTTAAAATAACAACGTGGTTGAGTTTAAAACACAAGTGCTACACTGGTGGGGCTAAACTCCCTCACCAACCTCCTCAGAGGCTGACCATGAGCATGGTGGAGCGGCATCCCCAGTGCAGCTTGGGGAGGTGTTCTCTTCCTGCAGGGGCGGTTGGGCCCAAGCCATAGTTTGGGAGGACGAGCACACACCCATCCCTTCTGGTCACCTGCTTGTGCGGAGTGATCAAAGCACAACCATTCAATTCCATAACCTGAGTAAACGCTCAAAAAAAGAATGGCTCTCTAAATATCACGGGGAAGGTATTTTGAGCCTTGGCCACTTCACTTGGGAAACGGTCTCTTCTGATTCAGCGTGTTCAAATCATCTTAACAGTTCTTAGTGAGCAAAAACCTCCTCTATCCTCAAGGCAAGCATATTTGGGCAAAGCAGTAAGAGAGACTTTAAGAGGTTTGGAGGTTACAGTGGGAAATAGCAGTTATTCCCAATAAGCAGTGTTAAATGAAGTGCTGCTGACAGTAGCCTGAGGCAGGTTCAAGAGTTTCAAGATTTGCAACTAAGAGATTAACCAAAATAGATGTCTTATTACAGGCAAGTTTGTATCTAAATCATTTAAAGTGCCTTTAGATGCTGTAATGTTTTTCCTCCTAAGTGCTCATAGTATATCTGCAGCTTCCTCCTGGTTTTCGGGAATGAGCAATGAAAGGGCCCTTGATCTCGGTGAATTTAAGACCCCCTGATGAGGGAACGAGGACCCAGCGGGTTGGCAGGTTCTCATTTGATGGCAGGCTGCTTTACCAGTGCTCCTGTGTTAAATGGAGGAGAGATCCTGGCCCAAGTCCTCCCTCCTGTTCCTGGTGGGATGCTCTGCTGCATGGCTGGATAACGGGTACAGTCCCACCCAGCAGTGGGTTTTGCCAAAGCTCTGGGTGTAAAATGCCTCTGAAAGAACAGAACTGCTGGAACAACCCAGTCCTGAATTTGTAAAGGCCATAGGATGCTCAGGAGAGTAAGTGCCGTGTTTAGAGACACAAGAATGGCCATCTCTAGGTGAACACAAAACATCTTTGTCTCCTGGGCGGTGCCATCTATGCCAAGCTCACAGTCTAGCTGTCGTCCTGCAGGACTTCTCCTATGCACCCATCACCCAGTGAACTGTGTTTTGAATGTGGGACGTCGAGTTCTTTCTGTGCTGAACTGATGCTGGAAGGAAATTCAGCATAGGGCCGGCAGCGTGGGGTTACTGAAACAGAAATGATCCGCTGTCAGCGTGTCAGTGGCATGAGGCCTTGGCTGCAACCTGGGTAAGGTAAATGTAGGTTTGATGGCTGAGGGACAAGTCCAAGGGAAATTATCTGCACAAGAGGGGTGAGCTCCATCTTCTCAAAGAGAAAGGACGAGAGAAGGGCAGAGATGTGTAGAGGGAGGTTCTAAACCTGGGGAGCAGTGTGGAGCACTGACACTGAGCCGGGAAAATGGGCATTTATGGTCTGGGTGAGACTTCTGTCCTCCTTGTGTTTGCTCAAGTCAGGAGCAGCTGATTTCTGGAAACTCTCCAAAGTTGAGATGTCGGTTTGCTTTGGCAATTGCACTTTCCTGTGGAGATGAGCTGGACATCCAGGGTGCTTGCAGGACGAGAGCCCTGGAGAGGGATGGGCTTTTCCCAATGTGGTACTTGGAGCATCAGCAGTTGTGGCTGGGGTGTTGTGCAGGTGGGTCAAAAGGTCTGTGAGAGGAAGATGTGGATCTCCACCGAAGGAATACACCAGTAGAGCTGAAGCCAGCGAAATGACTGGAGATCCAAAGATGTTTCTGACTGTGAGGGTTCAACATGCTGAAACCATCCTGCAGCAAGCTGGTGAGGGCCTGGCAGGGGCTGGGTGACACCATCCTGTGGGGAGTCACTAAGGCTTGGGTTTACTGGTGGGAGATGGTGTGAAACACCTGAAACGTCCCAGGGCCTGGGAAACGAGTTCTTCTGTATAAGGCCAGCTTGAGCCACGCCAGAAATGTGAAATACTACTTTCTCATTTTCCTTGTTTGTTTCCAAGTTCTAAATGTGAATGACACTTCTGTGTCATGCCTTAAACCTGAGATTGCAAGTTTTTCTCCATGTGAACAAGGAAAAGTGTCTCCAAGCATCTTTGCAATGTTACTTTTTAAAAAAAAAATATATAAGAAATTTCCTTCTAGGGAATCAGATCTTCATTAGGGGTTGGACTAGATGACCTTTGAAGGTCCCTTCCAACCCAAACTATTCTATGGTGAATTGGTGATGGTGTAGCCTCCCCTGCCCAGCAAGCATGTAAGATGTCATTTCAAAAGCAACACAAAGCAAACAAATTAAATTTAATCTTCTGTCTTGCATGTTGAGTGATCTGGTGGCAGCAACTTGCTGCGTATGGACAGAGTGAGGTGGCAGAGTGCAGCCTCGCATCCCCTCCAGTGCTAATGGTTTCACCAGGGGTTGCGAAGGAACGTTGTAAATGTCAAGTTTGAGTTAAAGCAGCTCTGAGCTGAGGAAGGGTTGTTTTCTCTTGTTATTTGATAGGTGAGGGTACTGCACCTCAGAGGCTCTGGGCTGCCATGAGCAGTTCATTTTCCCTTTCAATAAAATGGAGAGACATCAGATGTTGTGCTTGTCAGGGCTCTTCCACAGGACTGGTGATAGATATTTGGATCATAGCTGTCCCACAAACCCTCTTTAAGTGTATTGGGAGGCGCCACCTAAGAAAGGATAGAGGAAACCATGCTGAGATGCATGACAAGTGCTCTGCTTTTGCAGAACTCTGCACGCTTACCAGTTGAAGGACCAGGTTGCTCCAGGCTCTCCTTTCATTTCCTGCCCTGAAAGTGTAGACTCAACTGTTAATGGCAACACATAGAAACCTAACTTTCCTGAGGTGACTACAAGAAGCCCAAGCTTATTCTATCAAAATATTAGGAAATTAGCTGTAAAATTAATTATTTGGTAATCCCATTTTATTGTTTTGGATTGTTTGGAACAGGGCCAGGTTGGCCGGGGCTCTGAGCAACTTGATCTGGTTGGAGATGTCCCTGCTCCTGGCAGGGGGGTTGGACTAGACGACCTCTGAAGGTCCCTTCCCACCCAAACCATTCCGTGATTCTATGATTTCTGTAGGGAGACAGAGCCTGGCGCTGCCCCGCAGAGACCCTCCGGTGCTGCTGGCATTGCCCGTAGTCTGTGTGTGCTGGAAACACTGAAGCTGTTGCCTGAGGGCAGGCAAGGATGCAGAGGTTGCTTGGGTGAGTCCATTGCAGCAAATCACCCTGGGTGCCATAGTGATCCCAGGCGGGTGCTGTGCACGTGGGACATTGGGTGCAATGAGAGCAAAACTGGATGTACAGAGCCACGCTTGGCTGGCTGGACGTATCCTGCCCATACCATCGTTGGCCTTCTCCAAAGGGAGCCTGAAAGAGGGGCAGCCTGGGGAAAGCCAGCTCTTGTTCTCTCTGAAATGTTTCATGAAGTCTGTGTCTTGCTGGATTTTGGCAAGAGAGACTTAAATTTAACATGAGGTTTTTAAAAGTGGGAAATGTGAAACAGCTGCTACAGTTGTAAGCAAGCCAGAAACAGAGGAGGGCAAGGCCTGTGGGTGTTTTGCTTACAGACCTTGGCAAATGGAGACTTTTTTTAAATTTTTTTGTTTTGTTTTAATTGGCATCAGGAAGATCTTTGAGACCTTGGAATCCCAAACACAAGTCAGGAGAGCTGGGTGGGTCTGAAAGGTGCCTCTGTGCTGTGAAACCTGGACAGCAGTGTTAAGTCAGGGAAGGGGCAAAGGAAACTGCAGGGCTTTGAGAGGGATGTGGGAGGACCCGGTAAAAAAGGAGACGGGGAGGCTTCTACACATCCTTGCCCAGACTTATGAAGGCTTAAAAAATCCCCAAAGCCCTACAGCCTGTTGATTTCGGGGAGGGATGTCGGAAGCACAGCTTGGTGTGGTCCCCAGGCTGGAGTGCCCCGATCTCCCACCTGCATCTGCTGCCCAGGGCAGCTCGTGGTGCTGGATCACACTGGGACTGGCGCCGCAGGAGGGCCAGTCACCCGACTGTGCTTGGGGTGACATTAACCACTCCTGCAAGGGCTGCTTTTCTCCACTAAGCGCAAAGACAGCCGAGGGTAGCTCATGCAGGCCTCAGCGTCCCACTCGCGTGCCCACAGCAGAGCAGGGACATCCCTCCTGTAATATCTGCCACAGACCTGACCTGGACAGCCAGCCCGAGAGCGGCCCAGGCTCTCCTTTCTGGCCATCGGCATCAAACGCTTTGGGGGAAGATGTAAGAAACCTCCTATCATCTGCCTGGAGGGGAGACTTGTCCTGGTTAGAATGCAGCAGGTTTTATCCTTTGCATCGGAGGAGTATTCACATAATTTAGCAGCAGATGTTCTCATCCTCCGCACACCGATGGAGCTGCTTTTGTGGCTGTAATGCTCTCATGACCTCAATGATGTCTTCTGCAAGCGTGTTTCTCAGGTTAATTATGCATTAAGTTTACATAAGGCTTTTCTTTTTTTAATCAGTTCTAAAGCTACTGCTCTCAGACGTGCTGGGTGCGCTGGCACTCGGGTGCCTTCGGGGGGTTACAGGAGCACCATACCCACTTTTCCACCCTGCCAGCTCTCCTGCGCCTTGGTGTGCCTCCTTTCCTGTACAGCCTTCTCTGATGTGCACTCGGGTGACACAACGCCATAAAGGAAGGTGTTGAGATTGAGATGTTGTAGTCAGCTTACTTTCCTTCTCTTTGGACTGGAGAAAAGCTTGCTTTCCTTCTCTCTCCTGGAGAAGAGCCTGCTGGGAGCTGCTGGGAGGTTTTTTCTTAAACAGACTCAATCTTTCCCATGTGGCCTTCGTGAGTGTAAGAAAGCGGGTAGAAAGCATGCCTTGCTCTGGATGGTGTTTCTCTTTTGGAGAGCTCTCTTCTCTTTCTCTTTGCTTTCCTCTGGGTTTCCTTTTTGATTTCTCAGTAATCTCTTTTGAGCTGGATGAGCTTTCCTTCTCTGGTGTCTAAGACCCTGAAAGGAAGGGCTATGGTAAGATTGCATAGAAGCAAGTTGGATACCGTGGTTCTCTGTTCGAGGCAAGCGCTTCTGTTTGAAAAGTTACTTGGCAGTCTTGTGTATTTTGGGTTTAGGCGTCCTGGGGTATCAGCCAAAGCAAACAGATATCAATTAGTTGGAGGACTGGAACTGTAATGAGGACAATCACTCACGCAGGTTGGCATTTTTATTTTAAATGCAAGTAATTAAAGAAAAAAGTGTGGTGAAAAAGTCAATGTTAAAAGATGTTAAATAAATAGCACGCCCTGCGTGAGGGTTAGAGGAAGCCGAGAGAAGGAATAACAGCCAGGCTGTGGGTGCAGTGGCTGCTGTGGTGCCTGGCTGTGGGGGGGTTATCCCCATGGCGGGGAAGAAGGAGTAAAGAAGTGTGGTTTTAAAATCAGGGCAGAGGAGGACAGTGAGTTGGAAGAGCTTTGCCAACATATTAAGAAATGCACAGGGGAGTCATGTCTTTGGAGGATCCCAAAACGCTGGTTCAAGAGGCGGTGATTAGGACTTGGGTCTGCAGCTTAGCCGCTGGGTTGGAGAAAGAGTGCGAGGTCCCAAGCGTGCAGCTGCTGTTTGAAGGGGGTCCTGTAAAACTTCCCACACCACGACCCTGCAGAGCTGCTTCAGGAGGAGATTTGTGTTGGGGAGAAGCTCTGAACAAGGCCTGTGTGGTGAGGTTAAATGCCAGCATGGCGTACCCTGGGAGGCAGGGATGCTTGGAGACCAAGGGACAAAACCAGGGATGAATCTACGGAGTGGCCTGAAGCAGAGCCCTACCTTTGGGTTGTGGGCCCAGGAGTGTGTGCATGATATGGGAGGAGGAAGAAAACAGCCAGCTCCTGGATCTGAGATATCAGGCAAGGGTAGGGCAGAGATGCCCAGAATGTCTCTGGAGCAGGGAGTGATGTCACCTGTCCTGTTAGCCCAGGGAAGTCCCAATGGGGTCTGTAGTTGAATTTCTCTGACGCTGCTGGTGGTGAAGCAAAGCCATGGTTGTCTCAGGAGTGGCTGTCTCCAGCCTCAAGAAAGAAAACCGACACTGGAGATCGCAGCCTGCCCACAGGAGAGGGGGGTCAGGAAAAGCTGCAACGCTGAGCTCTTCCCATTGCAGGTGGGCTCCACAGCTCACCCGCTCCTGGCACCTCTGCTGTGGCTGGCCAAGCTGGGCTTGGCAAAACGGGTGGGGTGGTCAGGGTCTGGCCAACCCAGGCTGCTCCGTACCCACCCAAAATTCATCTTGGAGCAGGCTGACCTACCCCAGGGGTCTGCATGCTGGGGACTGCAGCTTTTGTCTGCTGTGCCAGCCCCGTGGGGAGGCGGGATGTGCCAGACAGTGCTGGGTACCGCAGTCATTTATGGGCTTTTAACCATTTGTTCCCCTTCTTCAAGACCCAGCTGTCTGTAACGATGGCCAAGTCCTTCCTCTTCTCTGGGCGGAGTGTGGTGAAGGAGGCTGTGGGTGGGGAATGCAAATCAAAGCTTAACAATGTGCTCTGCCATTTTTTTTTTTGTTTAAGAAGCTTAATATCTTAGCTAATCATGTGTGTAAACAATCTCGATATGCAAACTGAAAAGTAGCATCCCACTGGTGCCAGCTGCTTTGAGCTTCCCCGTTAACCTCTCCAGAGCAAGAAACCTTCCCGAACAGCCATTTCGGAGTGTGCAGAATCAATTTCATGTTCAGCCTCTGCAGTGAGGAAGATGGCGGCACGGAGCAGCTGCGGGCGCCTCTTCTGCTCCTTCGTCCTTTTTTTTTTTTTTTTTTTTTTCTTTTGGAGATCCTCTTCCCTCATGTGTCTCGGTGATGGAGGACGGGTGCCACCAGCACCGGGGCTGCCACCACACCAGGTGCCGGCAGGTTGGTCTCACCGCCCGGGCACATGGGTACCTTACGGTGCCTTCTGGTGAGCAAAACCAACAAGAAACAAATTTACAGCAGCCCCTTCTCGGGTAATTTCCACAGCGCAAAGACCCCCCCTCTTCCCACCCCCTTCGCATGTGTCTTCTCTTAATTAATTAATACTGCATTCATCACCGCTTAATTCCTGTTTCCGTAGCACCCGAGGAGGGGGGCTACTGGCAAAGGCGGGTGCTGAGGCAGTCTAGAGCTGCTGTCTTAGTGGAGGAGCTTAATCAGCCCCCGTGACGATGCGGGATCGCTTCCTGCAGCCCTGTAATGGGTGGTTCCAAACCGACTTCTCGTGCCTGGCAAAAGCAGCCCTGCGCCCCTGTGCTTCTGGGGAAAGGTGATCTGCTGCAACAGCTGCCGGAATTAAAAAAAATAAATAAAATCACAAATTGGTGGGTTTTTTTGAGGTCGGTGAGGGATAGGAGGCAGTAGCTGGGTTCAGTCTCTCCTGGGGTCTTGGTGCTGGGGATGGGCAGGCTGGACAGTGGGGCTAATCGGTGTTGGGCTGTGAAGGGTCTAGCACACCCTTCTCAGCTCCTAGCTGTCCTTATCAGCGTTTCGGTGCTCCTGGTCCCCTCTTTCCTTTTTTTTTTTTCTTTTTTTTGCCTTAAACGCAACCTGTTGGCACTTGTGGTGAGTTCCCTGCTGAAATCCTCTGTGCTGCCCCGCACTGCGGCCCTAACAGGGACCATGGCAGGAGAGCCCGCTGTGCAGCGATGCTGGGGTGAAACAGCAAATGCTCCAACAAACGTTAACTACCTGCCGTGGTGCTTTTAGGAGGAGAATACGACTTCTTGAGGACTGTCTGGAAAGAAAGCCAATGTGCTTGTCAGCTTCGTTTTTGTGGCACGCATTGGAGTTTACATGGGTGCTTTGATTTTTTTTTTTAAGGTTTTTATCTCCCCATCTGCAAACTCTTTCCCACTCTACAAAAATTCCAAGGAGAAGGAAACTCCATGTGCCCCCACAGCTCGTTTCTTGGTGGGGTGGTGAGGACAGGTATGCGTGCTGGCGCTCATGTCGATCCCACCTGCCCTGGCACAGTGTTTAAGATGGAGACACCCGGAGTGTTTGTGTGAGGAGGGAAGGGGAGACGGGGAAGATAGAGGGGGAACAAAAGCAGCAGATCCACCGCGGCGCCAGGCCGGGCTCCTTGCCAAGAGCGGCTGCGGCACGCAGCCCCGGTTGGGGCGGTGGTGGTTCCCCCCGGCCGATGTGGCTGGCGATGCTCCCTCCTGCCCTCTCCTCCCCAACGCGGGCTGCCAGCAGGCTGGGGCGTGAAGGTGGCTCTTGGCTGGGATGCGGGATGCCAGCTCATCCGCGCCCTTCCCACCGCTAGACAAGACCGCGGCATCGGTGCTCCGGCAGCCCGACGCGCGCCTGTCCCGCGTGACTCACATACGCAATGCAGCCATGCTTAACGAGCGTGAGTAATTATGCCAGGCGGAGGGTTGGGGTGTGGGGGGAGGTCGGGGTTGGATGTATGGAGTTTTTTTGCTTGTGTTTTTTCTTTTTTTTTTTTTTTTTTTTTTTTAATTTCCATTTCTCTTCTTTCCCCCCACCCCTTCCCCCCCCGCCCCGCCATGCCCAGCCTGCGGCATTGAAGCTCGGCCACCTCCTTGGCGGTGGCTTTGGAAGGGCCGGGGATGTGGGGGTCAGTTGGCACAGCGACTGCTGTTCGGGGACAAAAGGAGGCTCTTTGCAGTGACAGTAGCAGCTGCCAGCCAGAATAGCAAATCCACACGGCTTGGCACCACTCCAGCTTCCTTGAGGGTTGCAGAGGGATGGTATGTTGGAGGGTAAGACTAGCTAATTAATCTTCCGGCAGGGAACAATGTAATATCAGACAATTACAAAGACAGGATGAAATTACTATAGTGGGAAGGCTGGCATACGGATTTCTCAGAGGGTCCATCCCTCAGCCCACTGCCGTGTTACTTTATATGTGGGAAAAGCGCCGACTGTACATGCGCCTTTCTGTTGTGTGGGGATTTTTTTGTACGAATTGAATGATGTGTTTGGAGGAGGGGTGGGGGGATGCGGGCTCCGTTGCAGGATAAGCTTTTTGAGGAGCAAAAGGGAGAAAGAAGAGTTGTTCCAAGCAGGGATGTTCCCCATCAACCAGTCGTGCCAAGAGGGCAGACCTAGCATGTCACTGATGCTACAGGCTCAGGTGGTTGCGGATCCTTCTTCGTGGTGTTTTTTTGTTTGGTTTTTTTTGTTTGTTTGTTGTTTTGTTTTGTTTGTTTGGTTTTTTACTAATTGTACTGTAATGCCTGATGGCTATGGCTTTTGGGAGGAGGGTCTGACTGCTGGGGAGAGGAGGAGTGATGTCCTTCAGCCTTTCTACATGGAGAAGCCCTCAAAGGGCTTTGGCACTGCTGAAAGTTATTGGGGAAACACACCTACCAGCTCAGTGGTGGTAATTGCCAATAATTAGCTGTAATCACTGCTACCTACAGTTGGGACGCTGTGATGAATAGGGCAATGCAAGCTGCATGATGCAGGCTCCCTGTCTGTTTATTTGTAGTGGGGAAAGAATTGGGAAAGCCTCATTTATCCTAGAGCACAGGGAAGCATTGGTGGGAGATCAGCCTGTGCGGAATTAGCATAGGAAACCCCTCCTCCTCCTCCTCCTCGCCAGGCACTAGGGATAAGCTAATGACTCTCCTCCCTCTGCATCTCCCTCCCAGGATGAAACTTAATGCGGTGGGATCTCTAAGTGTCATTGAAAAACGACGGGGAAAACAGAATCTGTCCAATTCTCTTTGCAGTGTTGCGTCTGCGTGTAAGGCCCATGGAGACGTGGCTGGGAGCTGCTTTGAGCCAGGAGGGAATCTGGAGCAAGGCCAGCTCAGTTGCTCATTCTCCTAAGGAATCTGCGTAGGGTTTTGTTTGGTGCCCACGTAGATCAGATGGTGCAGAGATGATGTTTAAAAACCGCTGCAAGCCCTTCCTGGCATTCTCGGCTGCTGTGCTGGACTGCCAGTTGTCCCTGAAGCTATTGCAAGGCTCAGGCTGAAAAAGTGGGTTTGGATTTTTTTTTTTTTGAGCAGCTAGCAATGTCAAGTGTTGGATGTCCTGCACACTGAAAGGCGTTCTAGTGGGTGCTGGTCCGTGGGCATTTGTCTGAATGTTTCTCAGGGCTGGCTAGATATTGGAAAGGTTTCCCATTGGGTTTCAATAGGGATGGAGGTCCCATCACAGGATCCCATCAGAAATCTCTTGGTTTGGTGCATATAGATGTGCGTAGCTCCTTATCTGGCCACGTGTGCTTGCTCTGCCCCAGCCTGGGCTCCGTGTGCTAGCTTCAAAGCTAGCTGCTGAAACCTGAGAAACCAAAAAATTCCCTGTGCAGCTGAAAGATGGATCCCAAAAGCCAGATTTCTGTTCCCACCATCTGCCACACCCACTCTGTGTTTGCTCTGAGAGTCCCCAGGCCCTCAGGTATGCAATGGCTGTTCCTTCCCTGGATGTGGAAAAGAATGTGTCCTCTCCCTCTGGATGCAGAACCCTTTGGTTCCTGTCCTGATCTGCTTGCTTGCAGCCAAGCAGATCTCCAGGGGCTGAGGTTCTAGGGGAAACTCTTTCAAGATCAGCCCAGCTTACGCACCTGTGGGAAAAGGTCTCAGATTTCCCAGGCAGAGATGGCTCCAGTTACGGGTGCTGATGAGCAAGAGAGGGAAGAAACTGAAATGACCCCAATCATTTCATAAACAGCAGTTCATTGGGACTCAAGCTTGAATTGGTCCTAATTAGAAATGAAGTTCAGCCCCTGTTCTGGATGGCATCCGAGGTCCTGCGAAGGACGGACTCTCCCTGTTCAGGCCCAGCCTTGCTCTTGGCTCTGTGTGTGTCAGTCCCAGCCCGGCAGCGCTGCTCCTGCCTGGAAGTGGAAGAGACAATCTGAAGCACTTCACGTTCAATGATTGACACCAGAGAGATCTCTGAAAATTAATGAGTGCATCTTCTTGACTATACTTCAAAGTTTTCACTTTATGAATCTTTTATGGAATTCTCTTTACACTGGAAAAGACTGTAGTGCTGGAACTTTACCTTTTAAAACCATACAACAAAAACAAAAACCTCAACCGTTCACAATTGGTTGATTTGATGAAAGTCACCCACTGGGTGCTGCTCATGTGGAGCTGAACTTGCCCATGAAGGTGGGTGTATCCAAACATGTGGGTGCTGACGGGCTGATGGAGGTCTGGGCACCCCTTGACCTGAAGATGTGAGCCCTCATCCTACTGAAATTCCCTCTGTGCAACAGGATGTGTTCCTCTGAGTCCTGCTGAGCCTCTCCAAGTCAACCTCTGGAGTTAGGAAATTTAATTTGTAATAAATCTGCATTACAGTACAAGTAAATCTGCTTCAGTGGCAGATTAATTCCTTATCCTAAACATTATTATATAGCTTTCAAAAGGAATTGACTGTGGTTGGTAGCCTAGTATGTGCCATTATTGGTAATTAGTGTAACAAAATAACACTGCTGTAATATTTCCTGTCTACCCCTCCCCCAGCTGGGAGCCATTTCCTATTAGAGAATCAGAATTGCAAATGTGTGCAATTGCTTGTGTGCAAACTGCTCGCTTTGGTTTTTTAATTTTTTTTTGTGTGTGTGTATGTCGGAAGTTGATCTGCTCCTTTCTGTGTCTTGAGCTCTGGGTGTTTTTTGGGAGCTTTTGCTCCTGAAGAAGCTTTGGTATAGCACAGGGCACCAGTGGAGCTGGGTGCTGGACATTGCTGGTGGCAACCTGGAGGTGCCCAGTGCTCTTGGGTCTTCTTCGAGCTTTAGCTTGCGTGCAGTTGCTGCTGAGGTCACTTACTGTCTCCTAGGATCCAAGCTTTTTGCCATGCGTTGCAGACAATGTCCATCTCGATAGGTTTTTATAGTGATCCACTGAACCCCTGTCGTCTTCATCCAGAAACTTGACTTGTGCTAGCAGGCGCGACACGTCTGTCCGTGGAGGTGCTTGGGCAGCTCCGAGTCTGCCGAGAGGTGGAGGGAAGCAGAGGCTCCCTTTCCTGAAGTGGAAAGTAAAGGGCTGGGCTGGGGCAGCGGTTTCTGGGCAGCTGAAGGTGGATGTAGCAGAAAGATGCACGTGTAAGGCTGGAAGGACCTGAAAAACTCTTCTACGCTTTTGCAACCAGACAAAGCAAGCTTCTGCACCTTACTGTGTTGGCTTGGCTAAGAAACCTGAATGGGATTAAAAGGGGGATGGAAACGCAGGAGCAGCAAGTCAGAGTTTACTTTACACACTTCCACCGCTGCATGTAAGACAGAAGGACATCATCGAGCAGCTTTGCTCCACAGCCCAGTTCTCAGCTTATGCAGTACCATCCTGCGTGGGGCTGCCCTGCCTGCTCCTTCCCGCTGCATGGCCAAGTTATCGAACACCGGTGCTCATCCCAAGTGTCCTGCTGTAGTCTCAGGAACAACCATACTGAACACTTCAACGATGCTGACCAAAACAGCTACTGGCATATTATTTGTGGAGGTTCCCACTGGGCTATTTTTTTCTCACCATTATAAGTCTTTTTTTAAGTCTTTTTTTTTTTTTTTTTTCTCCTGAATTTGCAGCCTTCAGTGGTGCCTTTTGAAATACTCTTCTGTAGCCATGAAGGTCAGAAATTTGATTCTTAGGGAATGAAAGTTCAGATTATCCTATAATTTTCTGACTCTGGGGTCTGAGACTTCTATACAAAATACCAAGTTTAAAACTTAGCTCTGTAATAGGAACGCAGGACCAGAGAAATGGTAAGCCAGGGAGAGGCCTGAATTTTTTTTTATGCTCTCCCCAGCATGGAGTTACTTCTTGAGTTTTGATGACACGACAGCTTCAGAAGTCTGGATCTATGCCCTGGACTCAGTCACTCCATATATCACAGAGCTGAAAAATGCCAAAACTAAGCAGTAAAACTGAGTGGGAGATATCTTTGCCACCCTGGAAAGCATTCAAGATTTAGATACAGTAATAATAATATCAGTACTGTTCTTGGCCTGGATGAGGATGGTAAATCACAATTCCCAATTCCAGCGAGTTACGACGTGAGCAGGCTGTGCCAACTGAAACCTTTGATTTGGTCCAAGCCGGTTTTGGTAGCTGAGCCTGTGGTTTTGTGTTTCAGTTGGAGTTGTATAAATGCAATTAGCTAAAGCTTAGGGATACAAATTCACTCCAAGCTGGGGGAGGAACATAAATTCTATGTTGGGAAGTGATATAATCATAACTTTAGGACTTTCTCCTACTTTTTTTTTTTTTCCTTTGGTAAAAGGATATTGAAGTGATTCGAAAGAGGGTTTTGCTAGGAATGAACAGGTGTATTTTTTCCTATGGAAAACCTCACACAGATATCGGCAGGGCCTCCGCCGTACTCTGAAGCCTCTGTCCCCATTGCTCCTCTGGGATGAGAGCAGTGCGTTGGGCACTGTCAGTACCGGCCAGGAAAACCAGGGTATTTCCTTCTTTTTGGTTTCCTTATTGAAAGGGCCGTATCTCAGGAGTTTGTCTGAATGAAAAGTTTTTAAGCCCTTTGCCCAATTCCTCCTGTCCTCTGGCTTTTGGAAAAAAGTGCTTTTTCTGTGATGCCAAATGTATCCTTCTGACGGGAAGTTTATTTTTTTTTATTTGCTGTTCTTCTCATGTCACTGGCAGACAAGTTTGCAGTCTTTGTGCATAGACTTCAGAATGCTCAGATTTTTCATCAAAGTGTCTGTTTTTCTTCATATGCATATTTCTGCACTTCTGCTCAGTTCTCTTCCTCCCAGCCCCAAACCTCTCCCTTCCCACTGCTCTGCTGATCGCTCTGCTCTTTCAAAGGAGCCCATCAAAGTTATTTCAGCTTCATTCTTGGTGTAAGCCCGGTATTTTTGAGGAGAAAAAATAAGAAAACAAAACCTATAGCAAGTCAGTATGGTGAATTAATCCTTACTGAAGCTAGGCAGAAACCAGATCTCCTGTTTGCATGAAAAACTCTGCAGTTCTTGATTTCTCAAATGAAACTAGACTCAAAGATTTAAAAAAAAAAAAAATTCTGAAAAAGTCTTTTGCGTCAAATTAAATATTTAATTTCAATAAAATCAAAGTATTTCAAACATATTTCTTTGTTCATTTAATATTTTATGAGATAAGCCTAAAATTACACATAAAGTTGTTTCTCAGTGGGGAGAAAACAGAGGTTGTCTGTATTTTTTAAAGAAAAAAGAAATCCATCTGATAAAAGTGTTTATCTTTTTTTTTTCTTTTTTTCTCCCCCAGGATAAACTTTTCCACACACTGAAAATTTCTGTGTAACATTGTGTTGCAGCAGCCTTTTTGGAAAGCTGGTGCCTCTCTGGGTACTGGATCTCCCGATGCTCCAGGGACAAAGACAAGCTCTTGCTGCTGCAGTGCCATTTGGAGAAGCAGATATTTTTATTTTTTTTTTCCTTGTATGGTCTTGCTGTGATAGATCTGGGTAGAGGGGTAAAACCGAGGTGTGATACTCACGGTGGCCTCTCCTAGCATCTGTGTGAAGAGCTGTGGTCGTATGTGGCTCTGAGTTTTTCACATCCTGCCTGGGAATTTGACCTCAACTTGCCTAGGGAGCCAGTGGGACCTGTGGCAAGAAACCTCCCAGTTGATCCAGTCTTCAGCCGTGCAAGCATTTTTCTTCACTTTCATTGTGCATACAGAGAAAGAGAGGCTTCTCACGAATTCTGAAACACAGCAAGGGAACGCTGGGGCATAGCGTCAGGGTTTGTGTATGCTTCCAGGGGAGAGCGTGACTGCCTAGCTGGGGTTTATATGTGCGTAGATTTGTTTGCTTGAATATTTAAAATGAGGAGGTTGTGCTTTATTATCATTATTATATAGACCGTTTCCTAAAATCACGTTCATTTGTGGCACGGTTCCTGATCTCTTGTCTAGACTTCCACTGTAGCAATAAAAGGCTTGGCTTTTTGGAGTGATGATACCAGGGCGATGCAATGAAAGGCAGGACAAGCACAGCGCAGATCAATTCTTTAATGTGGGACTGGTGGTATTTCTCCTCTGATTTTTGGCATATGCATTATTTTTTTCTGTTTCCTTTGACCCTGAATCACTATGTCTGCAGTTAGCTTCCCCCTCTGCTAGATTTGTGGAGGGAAAGCAGCTGCATGTAACCTTTTTCAGCTGCAGGTTTCTGACAATACAAATAGTTTCCTAGTTACTGGTAAAATTGTTACGCTGGCAAAAATAATCCTGTTTCTATCAGCTCTGCATCCTCTAGGTTTTCTTGCTGCTTTCCCCTGGGAGTTACTGAAATGGGTACAATCTCCCAAAGGGTCAGCGAGCACGGGAGGCCGCGTGACCGCTCCCATTGCGAAGCTGAGCCTGATGTGATCCAGGATGAAAAAATGAGGTTACTGCAGACCTGTGGTTCATGAGCGCTCCAGCTGCACTGGAGCCAGCAGTGCTGGCAGTTTGAGGGGGGAAAAAAAGGCAGGTTTAATTTCTGCACGCATTTAAGCTACCTAGCAACTTTGGACAGGACACTTCCCACGATGCTGCCTTTGCTTGCCCAGGTGCAAGAGACGTGGGTGTGCTGCCCTCGGCTCAACAGCAAGGCCTGAGCCTCCAAAGGCAAGCCATTTCCCAGCGGGTTTTGCCGATGCAGAGCAATCAGCCGTTACCGCGGAGCAGAGAGCAGCACCCGTGGGACGGGACCAGAGCGATACCAACAATTTACCGTCCTGCCGCAAGGATGCCGCACCAAGGGCCATAAACGGCCACATAAAGGGAATCTGGGGGGGAGCTGGGAATACACTGACAGACACAATTCTTCCTTAATTTAATAGACCGGCCCATTCAGCAGAGAATATATTGTAAAGCGCTCTCAGGTTGGATGGCCTCCCATTGTGTCTGGCCTTTGAAGTGCTGATTAGCTGGGCTGGGAACACGCTGATAAAAAGTTAATTTCTATTTGCTGTTGCTTTGTAATTGGATGAACACGAAAGCAATTAAATATTAAAACATACAAACAAATAACGAAGTCACTGTAATTAGCCAAAGTTTGATCACTGTCATATTTATTTAGGGGGAGATGATATGTCTCAGCAGGTGACATTTTAAATACCCTTGGCTGCTTTGGTGTTGTCTTCAGAGAATGCTGAATAATGTACAGAGGATTTAATTAAACCCCATTGTAAATCAGCTGTGATGACAGGGAAGTGACAGCCACATGTTGAAAAGAGAATTAGGCTGCGGCAAGAGAGATTAATTAACTACTTTCTGCAGAGTTCAACCTTGGTGTTGTGCAGGAGTTTGTCCGAGGAGAACTTGATTTTTAAGTTGTTTCCAAGTGAGGTTGGAGCCTGGTGTGGAGAATGATGCTCTGCAGCTGGAGACATGGCAGTGCCTTGAAGGGTGGAGCCACAATCATTCGTACATCTTGGAGAGAGGGAAACTGAGGCATGAGCTGCTGCCGGGTGGCTCCTGCCTCGCAGCCCCTGGGCAGGACGGTGCCAGCTGCTCCCTTGCTGTGGAAAAGATCCTCTGCGGTGAATCACAGGGATCCTGAAAAAATCCTGAAAAGCTGCTTCGAGCCTTGAAGCAGGAGCGGAAGGGAAGCTCCGGGGTATTTGCTCAGCTTTGGCTGCATCAGAAAACCTCAAAGTTTATCAGCCAGAGTTATCGGAGCTCCATGGTCAATGCTTTTGCAGAACGTGCTTTCTTGAGGGGTGAGAGGGATGGTAGAGAGCACAGGGACGAGGGAGGGAGAGGAACTGCAATGGCAAGGGGAGAAGAGAAAAGGGGACAGCATGGGTGGTTAGCCAGCTGCACTCACATGTGAAGATTATCAAGCCTGTTGTGTAATACTCAACTAATTTGGCCTTTTCTAAAGGCACTGCTGCCTTCCACGCGCACGGGCTGCAGGGAGAGAAGGTGGCTCAGTGCTCATGTGAGGTGAGACCTGACTGCTGGCCAGGCCTGGAAAAGTATTTTATCCAAAGCACCTACAAAGAGCTTGTCAGGGTAGATCCAGCACTGGCTGCTATCTAGAAGAAGGTACCAGACCACACCTTGCTTTTTCTTCCTCTCCTCTCCTCTCCTGCTGAGAGACAATATTTCCAGTGGTCTGTGAGAAAGAAGTGGCTTTCTCAGCTGCCAGCGAGGGCCAGGTTCTGTCCATGCTTAAGCACTCAAGAAAAAAAGAAAACAAGTCTAAATATGATGATACAGGGGGAAGTTGGGCTGAAGAACCTCAAATCAGCAAATTAGACTGCAAACCCGCAGTCTAAACCCGTGCTAGGTTTTACTGCTGTGCTTTGTGCTGGGGATGTGGTTAAGAGCCTTGCAGGATGAATGACTGGCTTTGCAAAGCACTGGACTGACATGATGTGTCAGTCCCAGAGGTGAGGAACTGGAGCCCTACCTCTACCTGGCTGGGGTGATGTGAAGCAGCTCCATGCTCACAGACAGTTGCTGACTCAGAGCTCCTCCTTTCCTAGGTGGCTGTGGGGTCTGCAGCCTGGTGTCAGGACTGCATGGGGAGTAGCAGGCATCATGGAGGGTTTTATTCTTTCCCCGTCCTCATCCGTGACTCGCTGATGGTGTTCCGGGTCTCTTTCCCTTCTTCCGAAGCTGTAAAGAGCTGCTGTGACAGAGCACACTGGTGCGTGCCCTGGCATGGTTCTCTTGGGCTGGGGTAGGTGTAACTGCTCATGTGGACTAGGTTGTCCTGCCCACTGGATTTGGAGGTGGGGGCGGGTTTCCCCCTGTACCAAACGGGCAGGGAGTATGGGCGGAGGTTTTGCTCTCTTCCATGATGCTGTAGTTACGGGCTCCTCTGAATCAGCAGGGACTACTGCTCATTGGCGGCAGGACCCCCGTCTGTCTGTGGTGCTGTTGCTCTCTTCTCCTGTGGTGTTTTTGCCATGGCTTCTGGTCTTTTACGACAAGTCTTCAGCTTGCCAGCGTCGTGTGAGGAAGTGTTTTGTGGTGGGTTGTGCTATGAGCAAGAGACGCTCTTTGGGATGACCTGTGGTAAGTGTGTGATTTCAGCTGCCCCAAGCTGACGCAGTAGGTAGGCTGTCTCCACAGCCCGTGGTGAGAGGTGACCACCTCGGAGGGAAGCGTTGCTGGGAGGCTGTGTCTCTAGCTGGTAAGGCAGCCTGGATGAGTGCAGCAGACTCACTAGATAAGAGGTGGAGAAACTTCATCTCAAATGCACCCCAGTGCTGCTGGGTTCCCAGCACCGGGAACTGGGCACAACTGGGAAAACTGTGGGCTCGTAGCTTCACGAGGAGCAGTGCTCTAAACGCTGAAAGCTTTGACTTGCAAAGCTCTGAGGAACAAGTCCTTTTTGCATCTCAAATTGAGCACCCAACCACAGGGAACCCTTCTGATTTTCATTCGGCCCTGCCTCAGTTCCCTATCTGTACAGGAATAATTCCACCCTTCCTTGTGAGGCTGCTGTAAGGCAAATTAATGCTTGCAAACCACTCGGATACTATGATAATAAATGCTGCGAAAGCCCAGGAGAAAATTAATAGCTCATTATTTAGACCAGGACTTCAATAGCATGCCATACGCAGGACACGGGGCTACATATTGAATGATGAGGATAAAGAAAAATATTGAATAGCTGCTCATTAAGAGAGCACTATCCATCTGGTGTACGAAAGGGGGCTTTTTTTTCCTGCAGAAAACGTGGTCCATGATCAAATTATTACAAATGTGTTGTGATGCATCTATGCAAGGGAACAGCACTCAGGTTATCTGTGCGGTCTGGATTCAGGCACTTTTCAAGTACTTAATTGCTCTTTTAACTCTGGGGTTGGCTTTCATACACAGCAAAGAGATAAAAATGCCAGCAGATGGCACTCAAGAATATGGAGCATCGTTCCCGGGTGCGTGAGACCAATAAAACGTGTGTGGTGTACCACAAATGGCTTCCTCTGCACAGCTCTTTATAGCGGCCCTTTTTTCCCTACCTTTTTCTGGCCTGGCAGTTTGGTGCTCAGAGCAAAGGCAAAACAAGCGTGTGAGGCAGCAGACGCTGTTAGGTGGTTTGCGCACTCTCCTCTGATGTCAATTTTGTTTCTACCCTTTGGGTCTAAATTACTTAACAGTCTAGAAATCCTGTGCTGTGCTCTCCTCAGCTGACCCTCTTTTTTTATGCCTTGCTTACAGCTTGTCTGTAAAATGAGATGAGAAGTTAATTTGAAAGCCAAAGTTAATTGACCTAAATAAACTAACTGCCTTCCGTTGGTTAAAAAAAAAACAAAACAAAACAAAAACAAAAACCCCTGCATAAGCCTAGCTCTCCTGCTCCAGTGTATGGCAGAGCAGAATGGTTTTCCTGGTGCATTTTCAAGCTGCTGCTGCTTACTATCAGTTACTCGTGGCGTACAATTGTCTGGAGAGCCCCGTGATGAGCAAGCTGTTGTGCTCAGCGCTGATGGGCAGGGATGGGGAGGCACCGCCAACCTGGAGCAGCTTGTTTGACTAGGAAAGTGAATCAAAACTGGGAAGGGGTCTGGCTGCAGCCCCAGCACTACAGGAAGGTTCTTCATGGCTGCTTTGATGCTTGGGTTGGCTGCAGAGCAGAGCCCTCTGCAGCCAGGTTTCCTCCCCCGAGGAGCGGTGTTGTGGGACTGACAAAGGCAGATTCCAGCCGGGCTGTTGCAGAAGCGAGGGACACCTGTCTGGAGAAGACCCTTTGCTGGCTGGGGCAGGTGTTGGCAAAGCATCTGGTTTTGCAAATGCAGCCTATGCCTGGTTTTTGAGATCTGTGACAACCTTTCAGATCTGTGATACCATCTCCCTGCTGGGAGTGCAACCTCAGAGTGCCAGCTCCTCTTTTCTCCCCAGACACAGCTACCCCGCTACATCTCATGGGCGTACTACCTGAGCTCTGCTTTGAGAAAAACAGTTCTGGTATGACTACACAACTCTAACTGCTGTGGGCAAGCAGATGCTTTTGTGCCAGTTGAGCTTGATTCAGTACTAGCAGAAATAGCTGAGACCAGAATAAGGAGGCTAGTGTCCACACCTGTACCAGTGCAGTGATTTAAAATGCTTTTTGGCTGCATTCATGCTATTGTTCTAAGCCAGACAAGGTGCTGGGCTAGGCTGAAAGATGCTTTTCTGGGAACTGCGGAGAGGAGAATGCAAGGCACAGTGTTAGCCTCCAGCTTGGCTCCTTGGGAAGCATCGGCTGTGGAGCTGGGCTCTGGGCACCAGGCAGGGGTGGGAGACCTTGGTTTCACCTCTGGATCTGCTGGAAACCCGTCATAGGAGCTTGGTCAGACAGGGGTTAGCCACTTCCCTTCTCTCTGCTGCAGTTTTCCTCTTGTGAAATAGTTTTGGTGCAGCTGGTTTCCTTTGTGAAAGCCATTGCAGCTCTGTGAATGAAATTTCCCTATTTTACACATTTTTCAGGTGATATATTCTGGGGTAGGGAGGGCTCTCAGAATGAGACAGTAAAATGAGATCACGGATTTAGATCCAAGCCATGGTCATGTTTGGGCTCCAGAAACATGTTTGTTTTCAGGAAAACCTCTATCTTCTGCTGATTTCAGAGGAGAGGGGCTGGGAGGGGGCAGCTGCCTGCGGCCGTGGCCGTGGGAGCCCTCTCGTGGCAAAAGCTGAGTGTGCTTGGGATCTTGGTAGCGCGTTGGCTTGGGTGTAGGGGCAGGACGGACAGATGCGTGTCCAGGAATAACCCGTCCAGCGGTGATTTGCTGTTCCAGAAGCCCTCCTGTAGTGCAATGCAATAACAGCAAATGGCATTTCTTCATCAGGGGAAGTCACGTACTGTCGAGGAATGGCCAGCATACTTCTCAGCTGGGTGGGAGAAGGAAATTGTGGAGTGTCCGGAGTTGAAAGGAACGCATGAGGATCATTGTGTCTAACTCCCAGCTCCACACAGGGCAACCTAAAGGTTAAACTGTGCATCTAGGAGCACTGTACAAGTTCTGCTTCCACACTGACAGGCTTGGGGCCATGACATCTTCCCTGGGGAGCTTGTTACAGTGCTTGACCACCCTCTCAGTGAAGAGCTTTTTCATCACAGCCAATATGAACTTCCCCTGATGCAGCTGGAAGCTGTTCCCTTGTGTCTTATCACTGAACACCAGAGATTAAGATCAGCATCTTCCTCTCCACTCTCCCCCATGGAGAGGCTGTTGACAGCAGTGAGGTCACCCCTCAGCCTGCTCTTCGCTAAGCTGAACAAAGCAAGTCCCCTTGGCTGCCTCTTGTAAATCATGCCCTCTAGTCCTTTCACCATCTTTGTTGCCCTGCTTTGGACACATGCTGATATTTCTATATCCTTCTTATATTGCGGAACCCAAAACCACCCACAGTACTTCAGGGGAGGCTGCACCACTGCTGAGTATAGTGGGACAATACCTTCTTCCCACCAGTTAGCTATATTGTGCTTAATGCATCCCAGGATACCATTGGCCCTTTTGGCTGCTGGGGCACATTGTTGACTCATATTGAGCTTCTCATCAACCAAAACCCCCAGGTCCCTTTCTGCAGGGCTGCACTCCAGCCTCTTCTCCCTCAATCTATCCACACATCCAGGATTACACAGTCCCAGGTGCAGGATCTGGCACTCGTTCTTGTTAAATTTCATTGCTAGTGGTTGCCCAGAGCTCTAATCTATAAAGATCTCTCTGTAAGGCCTCTCTACCCCTGAGGGAATCAACTAATTTGATTTAGTATCCTTAGCAAGCTTACTTAGTGTGCGTTCAACTCCTGTGTCCAGGTCGTTGATAAAAACACTGAAAAGAATGGGCTCTGAAACAGAGCTTTGGAGAACACCACTGTTGACTGGCTAGCAGCCACATTACCCACTTTGCTGTAACTCTTTGAGCCCGGCCCATCAGCTCGTCGTATTGTGTACGTGTCTAGCTGTATGCCAGACACTGTGTCCAGAGGGATACTGACAGAGACAGTATGAAAAACTTTGCTAAAATCCAAGAAACCCACAGCCGCGGCCTTCCCTTTGTTCACTGAGTATCTGTGAGGACATTAAGGTAGTAAGGCATGCCTGTCCCTTCATGAATGCATGTTGGCTTTGACCAATGATTGCATTGTCTTTCAAGTGTTTTTCAATACCTCCCAGGATAATCTTCTCCATAATTTCACCAGGCACTGAAGTGAGACTGACAGGCATATAATTACCAAGGTGGTCTGTCTTGCCCTTCTTGAAAACTTGAAAAACATTTGCTAGCTTCCAGTTGACTGAGACCTCTCCAGATTTCCAGAACTGTTGATAAATGAGAGGTCTCACAATAACATTGTCCAATTCTCTCACTACGCGGGATGAATCTCATCAGGCCCATTGTCTTACATGGGTTCAGTTGCAGCAGTAAATCCTATACAAGTTCAAAGTCAGCTGGCACCTTATCACCCCCCAGTCATGGTCATCCAACCTAGGGCTCCAGGCATCCCAAGGCCCATCCCTGGTGTTAAAGGTAGCAGTGAAGAAGGAATTAAATGTCTTTGCTTTATCTTCATCCCTATTTGTGAGATTATCAACCTCATGAAGTAACAGACCAACGGCTGGGGTTTGGAGAGAAAGCAAGCGCAGAGCCCCCGTGTGAGAGGGACTGCAGAGGGTGCATTAAGCCAACCTGGCAGTGAGGTCACCTCAAACCTCCGGCCTGCGCAAAAAGCCGGGCTATGACTGGTACTTGTTGCTGCAGGGAGATGACCCTGCAACAGTAATTGAAATAATTACAGCCCGCTGGTAACAGAGGGGAAATCACTGGCCAGGGAATGCCACATGAGCTAGCAGTGGAAAACAGATGTTCTCCACTACATTTGCTCTCTAAGTGAAAGCACAACAGATGCAAAACAGCATTAAAATGGCAGCAAGGCTGTAAATACAGCTTCTAATTACGGCACCAGGTAATGTCAATTGCAACAACCCAGATTTCTCCCATGGATGCTCTGTGAGCAGGTGGGATGTATAAAGTCTCTTAAAAGATAGATTTGTTGATTTTCTTCCTCCTTTAACACAGCATATATAAGCTTGCTCACTTAGAGCAGCAGAGACGCGTGTCCCAGCCTTTCTGCCTGGTGTACCTTCAGTATGTGGTGCTGAGAATAACCAAGGAGATGGGAACAGAGCCTTAAATGCTGAGATTTGGGGATGTGGAATGGTGGGTGGAGGAAGCTGTCTGGTATGGGAGTAGTGTGAGCAGGAAGAGAAAGGAAGGAACAGAAATGAAGAGCTACAAAAGATGGTGTGAGCAATGGAGAGAGAAAATAGCACTGAGCAGGGTGGCCCGAGCTGACTTCTAAGAAGTTACAGCATTTGCTATGGAGAGGAGGAATTCGGGATCCTCTGTGGTGGTCAAAGGGGAATAGATGGAAATATTCCCCCCAGTTCTCTGCTAAGCACTCTGTTTATCCATCTGATTTGGGGTTTTATAACCCTGCCAACCACAGCAGCAGCACAGGATCCCGCACATGTTTATAGCACCAGAATTTTCCCCTGGATGTTTTGAGGTCCCCCCTCTCCCATTTGGGGCATGCAAGTCTGAAGGAGGCTGGTTTGCCCTTCGTTTCCTTCTTCTAAAAGAAGAGACAATCTGTTTTGGAGGAGATGGGAAAGATGTCTTTCAGCATGGTGTCATTTTTAAGGAGGACAGACCTTTTCAGAGAGGCTATTGCAGCTCTTCCTGAAGCTGGGAGGATTGTGACTGCCCAGGTCCTTGTAAGCCATAGCTCTTCCAAATTTCCTCTCAGCTCTGGGATCTGCCTTCTCTCGGGGAGTCACAGGTATCAGGTCCTTTGCAGCTCCAGGTTTGACCTTTCCTGAGACTGGGTGCTGGCTGTCAGATATTCAGCATTAGCATCATCCTGCTGGGACTTGGGGCATGTGGAGGGGCCTGAGCCATGGAGCTGATCTAAGGCACAATTCCATGTGGAATATCAGCAAGGCTGTGGATTATCCTGGAAAGGAGATGTACGCTAGCGCAGGCACATCAGTATCTGCATGAACAGCCTTCCTGGGCTGAGTGATCCTGCTTCTAACAGAGCTGGTCCGTGACTCCTGCATCACTCTAGCAGGCTGGACATGTTTCATGGGGAAAAAAATGGATTATGAAGAGATATTTGGAACCTGAATGCATGAGGAAAGAGAGAGAGAAAAGCGTGTTTCCTTCTTTTCCTTCCTGTTAGTGCTCTTCCAGCTTTGTTGCTCTATCTGCTGTTGGTGGCTGCTGGGAATAATGTGTAGGCACTAAAGTGAGAATCTTCAGGACAGTCATGCATTGCATGGAAATGTGATGATCGGTGCCAGCGTTTGTTTTGGATATTTTTGTGTATTACAGCTACAAAGCTGATGCTCTGCTTTTCTTCATCCTCCAGAGCCCACTTGACCACTCACCTGCCCCCAGCCCTGCGTGCACAGGGCTTTGCTGACCCCTCGGGGTGTGCAGGGAAGGGTGGCTGCCTTTCTGGGGACACCCAGCCCGTGGCTGGCCGGGACGCACTGCAGGGCATGCGGTGCCGCTGCAGCCTGGCACAGCCCCATGGTGGGGAGCAGGGATGTGTTTGCTGCGTGCGCGCACTGCGAGAGCTGTCGTACAGTCAGAAAACAGAAAATCCTCCTCTCTCCCAATCAAATTAGGAGGAGAGAGCAGCAGAAAGTGCATTAACTAATCAAACTGTGATTTCAAATTGATTATTGCAAATTGCCAACCATAACAATTCTCCTAATGGCAGTGATTTAAAAATAAAAAATAACAGAAATGGAGCCTCCGCTAGGCACTGTGCGAACCTGTCCTTGCTGGCGGGTGAAGGCTGACCCTACATTGTGGCCCTGGCGCGGGGCTCTTGCTGTGGCTCGGGAGCCTTGGATTAGCCCCTAATCCGGGCGGTGTGGGAGCAGACACTTGGCTTGCCGCTGGTCCTGCCCCAGTCCATGACGGCCTGGCACAGTGCCAGTGCAGACCCGGCGAGGCTGGTGGCAGTGGGTGGCCCTGCCTCGCCGATGGCGGGTGTTTCTAGTGCCTGGGTGCGGGCAGCAGCCCTGTGCACCTTCCCAGCAGTTTCCCTGGCAACCAAATCATCCTGCCAGCAGCCTGCAATGGCAGAAAATAAAACAAGATGACACCACAGCTTCTCAAAAAAAAAAAAAAAAAATCCCCCCGACAATGTGCCTCCTCCTTTCCATCACCCCAAACTGTTGGCTTCATCTTCCCGGCTCCCCCGCCGTGTTTTTGCGGGCTGTCTGGACGTGCCCTTGTACAGAAAGCACTGTGCTTTGCCTGCTGACAGTCAGTTCAGGCAGATGCTGGAGGGCTGGGAAGCTGGAAAATGTCTCCTGTGTGAGCTGGGAGCATGGCCCTGGCTGGAGGTTGGGCAGGTTCCTCCATGTTTCCTCCGTGGTCACCAGGCAGTTTGGCTGTGGGTCTTGGAAGCACCATGGGGCAGGGATTTTGATGGGACCTGAACTGCCTCAGGTCCTTATTTCTGCAAAGATGAGAACAGCAGCAATATTTCCCTGCTGTGCCCTGCCCTGCCACAGATATGGCATGTGTCCATCACCTTGTAGAAGTTTAGATTGGATATTATGAAAATTTCTTCACCAAAAGAGTTGTCAATCATTGGAACGTGCTGCCCAGGGAAGTGATTTGAGTCACCATCCCTGGAGGTATTTAAAAGAAGTGTAGATGTTTGCACTTAAGGACAAAGTTTAATGGTGTTCTTGGCAGTGTTAGGTTAACGGTTGGACTCAATGAGCTTAAGGATATTTTCCAAACTAAATGATTCTATGATTCTATTCTATGATGATTCTTTTCGGGCTTCCCACTCTTCAGTTGTCATGGCCATCCTCATTGGGCCTTTGTGCTGCCTTCAATGTACCCAAGACATTCTTATCAAAGGGCTTCAGCTGAATGCTGGTCCAATGACGGAGAGCGTACTGTGTGCTTTGTGGAGTTATGTGGTCTTGTTCTGTGGCAGCATTATTAGGAGCACCTCTCTATAAGGTGTACAACATGGGTACATGAATTAGTGGTCCACTTGTGGTTTTTGTGAAGTTAACCCTGCTGGCTGTCCATAACAATAGGTCCCAACTCTTTCTTTTGGAGGCAATAAGTTGATCTTGTTGGACAAATTACTAGATCATATTCCTGCTTTGTCTCTCTACTTCTTTCCAGCTCTTGCCTGGGTGAAGTATTTTGTTTCAAGAGTGCTGGTAGAAAATCCAGAGCAGGCATTTCCTACTCTGTGTTTCTCTTCAGCTTGTGATAGCTCTTCCAAGCACGTGACCTCCTACACGTTGTGGAAAAGTAGCTCTGTAGACTAGACATGGCTGATAACAAAAAATTAAATCAGTCATTTACTTCTTTTGAACAGTATACAGCTATTGTCTTTGAGTGATGCTTGTGTCCTTTCTACTTTGAGCAATGGAAAGACAAGGCAGGAGCATTTTTTGGATCCATGTAATGAGTTACCAGGAGGACTTCTCACTGATGCAACTGAACATATAGGGACTAAACGTCTTAGAAAGTGGGACAGAGATTTCTATAGTGGAATCTGTTGCTCCTAATAGCACCTTCAAGGCTGGGCACGTGTGTGTGGACACTTGCAGGGATGCTTTTTACAGGTTAAACTAAATAGTCTTGGGGAGTCTTTTGTTTCTCAGGTCATAGCATCCTTTTAATTTTTTTTTTTTGTCTATTAATACAAAACATCTGTCTGCAGACCTGTTAGCCTGATGACTTTGACCAGCCCTAAGTTCTTTTTCTGAACTGTTTGGACAATTCCTGCAGATTTGACAAGGTATCTTACTTGTGTACTTACTTCCCTAGTGAAGCAAGAGAAGGCTTTCCTTATGTCATAAACACTGCTACTTCATGTCGTACACAACCTAACTTCTCATTGCTGTAAGGGTTTCCTCTGAGGCAGTTTGCCTCCCAAATTTAGTGCTACACTTGTAAGAGTAAAAACATCATTGCTTCTCCTTTACACGGGAGACATGGGGTGAAACTAGAGATCTATTCAGTTGCACGTGTTGAGTAAACCATGTGTTTGTCAGATGTGTTTGTCAAATTTGTTTCTCTGTCTAAAGCAGTTTTGCTACGCTTTGATACCTGCTTCTTCCAGTGTTTAGATCTAATTCGCTCAACTGGCAGAGCTGTGTTTGGGAACAAAGGTCCTAGTTTTATCTGCTACTGATGCCTCTGTTTATATCTAATCGGCTTTATTAATCCAAGGGCTCATAATCATGAGTACTTGTGCCCATGTTGCCTGATATTCATGCTAACCCATTGGGGTTGAATATAATCACCTTGTCTTTTGATTACCATAAACATTTGATAATGTTTCTAGCTGTTCCTGGCAGTTGGAGAGGTCTTATCACTGTTCTTGAGGGAGTTTATTCCTCTGGCTCAGAACACCTGTCTAGTGTCAAGAAAATAATTTCTATGGAGAGGCTTATCCTGTTTGTACAGGACAAGTCTTGGGACTATAGAGTTACCAGGTAGGTACTGTTGTTTGTGCACGCAAAATATTTCTGAGGTGACTAAACCGTTGCTGCTGTCCTCATCTGCTTACGCCGAGGGGCACTTGGAGGACCTCATCCTCTCCTTTCCTTTCGTCCTTTAGTGTTCATAGAGGCCTGGAGATCCCCCTGTCTTGTCACCCTCCTCAACCAGAAAGGGAGAATGGCATCTCTCAGAGGAAAGCAAACGAACTGGTTTGTTGACCCGCGTCTAGTAATACATGTCCAGCTTCTACTTCTTGCTTTGGAAAGACCAGACGATTCTTCCAATTGTGTCCCATCAAATGCCGTCACTTACTTGTCACATGGCTCGTGAACTATGTCGTGCTCTCTGCCTAAGGCTTGCGTGTGCTGCCTCCTCAAGCTCTTTGCCCTTGAAAATGAAAGAGCAAGAGGGCAGACTCGTGGGGAGCAGCTGCTCCTGGGAGAATGGCTAACGGGGTCATCACTACTTGTTTTTCCTTTTTTTTTTTTTTTTTCCTATGGCTACAGAAAGAGGGGGAAAATGAAGGAAAAGAGAAAAGGTGTGACAGAAAATCTGAAATAATAAATGTAAACTTGTCCAAGTGGGGAAGTATAGAAAAAATTAGGAAAAAATCAAAATAGTAGTTTATTCTGAATACAGAAAACAAAACCCAGATTCTTCATATCTGTCTGTTACTTTTTTCTGTTTTTCTACTAGCTCCATTAAAACCTCAATAATATACAGGAGTCTATTAAAGGTTTTCAGGATGAAACCACGTTTGGTCATTATCACTAAATGGCTCTTTGGTGGGCTGTATAAAAGGAGTGAATGGCCTCACTGCGATTCTTAGTGGAAACACACTCAAATTGCAAACCCAAGGTTTCTGCTGGCCTTACATCAGGACTAACAGACGCTGCAGAGCACGAAGGTGAGTGTCTGACCCTTCTCCTGGCCCATGCTAGCGCCCCGTTTTCAGGACTAGTTCTGCACCGGGCGCCAAGGAGACAGCAGCTCTGCACTCCTTACCTGGGGCAATTCAACTTTTCCAGTATTTGTTCTGGAGATCTGCAGGGGCAGCTGTGCCATGGCTGCGCTTGCTGCTCTGCAGAGCCAGAGCCCAGCAGCTTTTGTCTGCACTTAGGTCAGACTATTACTGTACATTTTCTTAAACCTGCTCCTCTCTTCCGTGAATACAGAAAGGCCGATAGATACAGCATTTCTGGCCATCTTTGTCTCTTGTGCCTCTGTCAGGACTCTCTCATCTGTGAAGTCCTCCAAGTACTAAACCTCCCCTTTGAGAGGGTATAGCCATGTGGTGGGGAGGGGGCCCTGTGTCAAAATCTCAGCAATCCTCAACTGCGCTTCCCCAGCAGCACGACACAGAGCCCGTTTGTCGTTGTACTGACCGAGGAGACCCCAAACAGGTGTAGAGGGTTGACCGACTCTTGGAGAGCGTTTTTATGCTATTGTACAGGACCAATTCCTCGGTCACTTTACCTATTAAGAAGATGAGGGAGCCAAATTTAGATTGCGAATGAGGCATGCTTCATGGGGTAGCAACAAAGCCAACTCTGCCTCTAGGGAACTAACAACAGAGGTAGCAAAAGAAGAGATTTGCTGGGATCTGGCGGTTTATGCTGTCATTTTCCTTGGTCTATTGCCAAACAGATACAGTCTGTGCTTGGGGAAAGCAAGGGGATGAGTCAGTCTTCTCCGCACAGGTTGTTATAGGCACCTCTTGCAGGCTCTAATTTAGAATCGGCTTGGTGGAGTTGAGCTCTCAGTTCCACAGTATCGTACTTTTCATGGTAGGAAAGGTCTTTGGCCATAGGGTCTGGCCATCTTCACACAGCCAAAGAAAGTCCAGTCCCTTAGAAGATTAGTGGAGATGAGAAATTGAAATTTCCCTCAGCCAGCCTCTGGGAGAACTGCTCATCTTTGAGTCAAAGGCAGCCAAATTCCCTGTGTTCAAGGCCTTTGCTGTCAAAAGGGATTTGGCGTTGGGTCAGTAACTGAGGAACGCCACGCGCATGCTTCTCGTGCCACGCTTGGCTTCTTGTGCAGGGAGCATGATGGGATGAGCTTGCAGGAGGGTCGTTTCTGTTTCGCTATGGTTCATGGTACCGTGGCTCAGCCATCCAGCACGACAGGCGGGTGATCCAAAAGCAGTCTAATGGGGTAGCAGGGCCTGCCAGGGCCACTCTGCAACATCGCTGCATGTTGCTCTCCCTCTTAAGAAAAATGTCAAGAGGGGCAAAATCCAGGAGGAATTTCTTTGGGATTTTTGTGCAAGCCAATACGCCAGCAAAGCTGCCTGAGAAATGCAACCTCACAGCCGAGGCACGCTGCTGTATTCGGGTCATGTTGGACAGAGCCATCACTCTTCTGAAATGTCACCCCGACGGGCTCCAGAGGGGCCAGTGCCCGCGTTTTTGTGGAGGGGGATGCTGCCCAGGCCTTGTATGAACAGCTATCACGGTGTCCTTGGTGGTGTAGCTGTTTTTTTTCTTGTTGTCTAAAAATGAAGAGCAATTCTTTTTAATACCGCCCCTGTTCCATTTGGATGGTACCCGGCTAGGTACAACATGGACCTGGTAGGGTGGCAGTTGCCTGCACAACCGGAGTCTGGCAATCCTTATGAAAAGCTCACTGAATAAATATCCCTGTGAATTTGAGGAGCACGAGTGGGTCCATGTGCTCACTGCTGCCGAGGGCGATAGCGGTGAGCGTGCGCAGACTGCACGGCTTTACGTGCCTGCAGAAATACTGGTCTGTCATAAACAAGGGAGTCAAATCTCCACTTGGTCTGTGTGGAAATTTTCCAGACTTTTTCATCTATTGCTCATAAAGTTTTGATGGATACTCTGATCCAGAGAGTGGCTCTTCTCCGGACCGTGCAGTAAGCCAATGTAACGAGAACAAAGTTCCTGACTGGAAAACCTGCTTGGCAAATGTACCCCCTTCTTTTGAGATTAGTGTGCTTTCTCTGAGCTTTTCTTTTTCATATATACAATTGTAGTTGCTTGTGGTTCCTGGAAATAGGAAATTATGTGAGGCGGTGTACGATTTTTTTTTTTTTTCTAAAAAAAAAGGAAGGGAAAAAAGTAGCATTTCCCTCTTCCCAGCAGAGAAGTTTATCTTGCATATTGAATTTCAAATAGCAGTTCCAATGGAATTAGAAAAAAAATAATTCTCTGAGCTTAGTTTCTGCTGAAAAGCAGGTCTGAATTCAAGGTGTTTTTTTAATTAACTAGGTGGCTTGTGATCAGTTCTACCCTGGCAGGGATGAAAGTGGCTAGTTCAGTGCCATAATTGTGAAAATACTGTCAGGAAAATGTCTCCATACCCAGATGAAAGCATTCTCCTCAAACAAACACTGATGTCCAAAGTTAACTTGACTGCTAAACCCAAAAGTTATGAAGAGATTTTTAGATGTTTTACTGTTGTTTGGGCGCTTGTGCTGTTTAACTCTGTAAGTTCCTGTGTGTTATTGGGCTGAATTAAGCACGACTGCGGTCGTTAGCGTACAAAAGAGCTCGGTAACACAATCGGGCACTAATGCCTTCATTTTCTGCTTGGCTGCTCATTCATTGAGGTGTTGGTACATAGGAAGAATATGATCAGGGTGACTGTGGGATGAACTAATCAATTCATAATGAATCATCTGCAGATACAGATGTCTGAGGGAGATGTCCTCAGCGCAGACTGCGTTCAGCAGAGCTGGAAGAGACACTAGCAAGGCGGGGGTGGTCCTCAGCTGAGGTGCCACCACCTCATTTCCCAAAAAAAAAGCCTTGGGTAGAGCTCACTGGGAGCCAGTCCAAAAGCTGAGTTTATCTGGGGCAGCCTTCCTCCGCACACAAACCCCCATGACCTCCGTTGGAGCCGCGGAGATCTTTATTTGCACGGGCTGAGCACTGGCAGGGAAGAGCGGCCAGGGTTTCTGCAGTGACACTGCTCCTTTCTCTTTGCCTTTCCTCATCCCAGCACCTGCCAGGAATTTGTCATCTGGGTTTTTTTTTCTGGTTCGGAGCAGCTTCCTTTAACTGGTTTTGTTTTAACTTCCCTCCTGGGAGTTAATCATTACAGATGGTTCTGCATAATCCTTCTGACTGCAAACAAGAGAGCTGAGCCGAGGTGTGGACCCGTGGCTGGGGTCCATTTTAAGCCAGGGTAAAAACATTTCAGCAGTAAAACCACTTGTTTGGCGCTCTGAGCAGGCGCAGGTGTGCGTACATCTGGCTGTCTCGCGCGAGAGCAGCGCTTTTTTACTGCATTAGCAACTCGCGCCCAGCTATCTGAAAACGCTCTCGCCATAGGAACTGAGCATTGCCCCATTATTGCCGCTTTTCAGTAGAAGATGTGGCGGCCTGAAAGGGCTAGGGGGTTTCCTGAGGGCCGCTTGCATGTGTGCTACCTCTGATTGAGGAGCTCCTGCTTCTGTCCCTTGCCGTGCTCCTGAATCCCGGCTGCTGCTTGTAGAAGCCTCTTGCTTTTGCAGAAGGTTGAAAGGAATCTTTACCATCAGGCTGGACAATCTGTTTGCATGTAGATTTTCACCCGTCTGCTTTGCGAGCCTTAGACATCCCCTCCACGCTCAGCCTTATTAGTACCGCTGGTGTGTGTTCTTACCTTTGGACCAGGAAAGGCTCCTTTTCCTTTCAGCACCTCCTTGGCTCCTACAGACAAAATGTCCTCTGGGTTACTCTGACTTAAAAGTAGATGTGACCTGAACCATTTCCCTTCCTGAGTCTTGGCATGTCCTGAATTTCTTGCATACCACCCAAGACTGCTGCCTTGCAGATGAATCCCATTTCTGACAAATTGGAGTGCTGCATCCCAGTCTGCTGGTTCAGTCCTGGAGAAGGGATGTGGCGGAAAACGACCTTCTGCCATTGTTTCAAAATAAAATAAGATTCAGTCTGGGAATGGGTCTTCTGATATCCGGGAGCAATTCAGTGGTCCTGTTGTGTGGAATGATTCCCACTGGCAGAGATCACTGTGCGTGATGGTGAAGTGATTAATGTGTCTTTGTGATTAACCCCAAAGAGATGCGCGTGTGGGTTGTGTGACGAGCCCTGAGGTCCAACTCTGTGTCACGCCTAAGCTGGTTTGCTTTCCTAGAGACCTGTGTTGTCTGATGGGATTATGCACTTTGGGAGTGAAGGTGGATTCCTATATGATGCTTCATTCACATTCAACTGAAAGATTTGCAAGTAAATTCCAAGAAGACTGGAATGGGAGCAGATGCTTGACAGGGGTGCATCTGTCCTGAGGAGTGGAGGCTGCATGGTCAGGGGAGTCAAGGGAGGTGAGAGCTGAGAAGGATTTAGGAAAGACTGGGAAAGTTCCGCTTGAGCTGTGTGTGTGTGCATGTGCCCATGCGCCTGCGCATCTCTGTGTGTGGGATTTTTCTTCCCCCTTTTTTTTCACCGCTCAGCATTCTTTATTGTCTTTCACAGGTAGATCACTCATTGCTATAAATTTTCTTATCTCCAGTGCTTTTCCAATTATGGATAACAACAGGAAAGCAGTCATTGGTTTCTAAAAGGTCATCAAGATATAGGGCCCGATTGGGAAGGGGATGACTTATGGAGTTAGCTTGTGTAAATCTGGGGAAGTTTTATGCACAAGTCAGGCACGAAATGTAAGTGAGTTTCATAAAAAATAGAGATTTACACTGGCTTCAGTTAGTGGAAATCAAAATGGTTATGAAAATTTCCCCGTGCCTGTATATGCAGAGAATAAGCTTTAAGTGGGCTTTTCGAGTGCCCATGGTGCTGGGGAAGGGCTGTCCTACCAGCCCTGGTGATGGACCGCTGGCTGTCCAGGGGATGTTCAGGGTGCAAAGTGGTGGTAAACACAAGCTTCCCCCACACCTTGCCTTGCTGGTCATCTAGAGGTGACCCCCTCCATGCATGAGAGGGCAATTCGGTCTTGTCTGAATGCAGGCAGCATCCAGTGAAGGTGATGGCTGGGACATAGCCACTTCTCAAGCGACATCAGGATTAATGCCCCTCTCTCTCTTTGCACCTACAAAGTCACTGCAGATCTGAGGGGCTTCAGTCATTGAATTTGTCAGGTTTGCATGGGGACGTGAGCCTGCCCAGGTCACAGCTGGAGACACCTGGTTTTACATTACCTGCTGTTGGCCCTGTCTGCTGCCAGCGACTGGAGGGCGTGTGGGAGAACAGCAAAGGCTGTTCTCTCCCATTTTATGTCCTGGCCTGTCCCACAGCATCCTCAGCCACCAGGTTTCCCTTCTGTTTCCCTGTACTGCTGACATACCTCTTCTGGGCTTTTCTTCTAGTTGCAGGAATCCGAAGGAGGCCAAAGTATTGACACTGTCATGGAAGATCAGATGTGTATAATGGGTTTCCAAGCTGTATAATTATGTGGTTTGTGTGAAATGCAGTGAGTAACAGGCAGCAGCTCAAGGGCGAAGGGGAAGGACTGCTGACAACCAGTCCATTTCAGGCACTTAGCTGGGGCATTGAAGTTAGGAGGATCATCATCTCAGCTACTGGAGAGTCAGAGGGAAGAGAGGAAGGTCTGCCCAAGGTCAAGTGATCCTATCTGGAGACCTGAATGTCCATCTGGAATGCTTCTTTCTCTGTTTTTAATGGAGGGATCCCTGGGCAACTGTGGTCCCACTAATACTACCATACATGGGAGGAACTCGGGCTGCAAGGGTGAGGTGGTGGGGTGAGAGTATCAGCACTGCAGAGCATCACCAGAGCAAGGCATGGGCACATACAGCCTTCTGCAAGGCTTTGGGGTCTGCAAGAGAGGCCAACTTCAACTGTAGCATGTGGGAGAAAGACAAGGCAGAAACATTGGCTTGCATGGCAGGGGTATTTTCCAGGCACACAATTGTCCTCTTTTCAAGAAAAGTGCCATGTAGATAGAATTTCCAATGCACCTGACACGGCAAATGGCTGGAAGCATGGAAAGCAGCCAGAGACGTCAGTGTTTCTGACCATGCTGCCTCTCCGCACCCCAACGTGATGTACCCTCTAAACCTGCTTCAAAACACAACGATTCGGGGGTGGTACAGAAGAGTCTGGCAGCAAAAAAAGGTGTTGGGAGCTGCCATGAGCTACTTAACCTTCTGCCTAATGCATGAAGTCGTTTGTCACAGCTGTCTGAACAATACATTTGCCAATTAAGTTAATTCAATCAAATCCCTTGTATCCAGCAGAAAGGGCAGAGCAAATCCAGGTGAGGGAGAGAGAACAGAGCCAAAATTCCCCTCTATGTCACACAAAAGCAGAACAAAGGCGGGGTGTGTGTGTGGGCAAGCGTGTGTATAAATATTTATGAATAATTGCACTGCAGACCCACAGCGTAATTGATGACTCGGAGGCCAGTTCCTGGAATGTGTCGTCCCTGCCCGTGAAGTGACGGAGTGACCTGGGGAACCGGCAGATGCTGTGTTAAGGGCTTGGCTCCCACCGCACTGGTTCACATGTAAAAAGGATGTCAAAGGTGTGTTAGCCCAGCGGAGGCTCTGCTCACCTGGCGCTCAGAGATGCCACACTGCTCCCTATTTGCCTACTTTCCAAAGCAAAGCCACATGGACATGCTAGTGCTCACCTCCAGCTTGGAGGGCAGAGGGGTGGTCGTGAGCGGGGTTGGCCATCGGCGCTCGTGGGTTCCTGTAGCTTGCAGTGTTGAAGCCTCATCTCCATAGTGGATTTCTACCCTTCCTCATACCTCCCATCTGAGCATGGCTTTTGTCTCCAGCTATTTCCATTGAGAATTAATTAAAACACTTAATTTGTAATGTGGTAAACTGCTTTTACTTCTCTGTCCCACTGTGCTTGGTATCATTAACCCAACGCTTGATCAAGCTCTCCAGAAAGCGTGCCTCAGAAGAAAGGTGCATTTCTTCATGCCGGTGCCAGTCTGTAAGTTTTTCCCACCTACCTAAAACTGCTGTGTGAGCAGGCTGTTGGAGCAGAAGTGCTTGCTGTAGCCAGATAACATATATTACTTGCCCAATGAATGACAATATCTCCTTCAACCCGACGGCAAAGTCTAGGAAACCACATCCTTTGGACAAGGTCTGTGGTGCACGCTTGTGTTATCGTCCATCCAATTGCTGTACAACCAAACTCTCAGAAAATGGGCAGGTTTAGCCACTCATCATGTGAAATGCGGAATATTTTGGGCCATTGTTGTGTTACAGAAGTGTGAGCGTTACCTCTGAGAGTCCAAACGGTTTTACCTGCACCTTATGTGCACTTTCTTTCCTCTGAGTTGTTTTTTGTATTTGCATTACCTTAAACAAGTTTGAACTAAGTGTGCATGTTGCTTCTCTTCAGAGAGTAATTTCTGGTTGCAGAGTGGCACACTGTGGCCTTTTCATGATAAATGGTGGTCATTTTACGTAATGCCTACATTCCATGTGTACTGGGGACCCATCCCACGGAAAGGGGTTCCTGTCCCAGCTCTGAGCCTTTCTGTGGCCCTACCACCATCCTGAGGTAATTTAATGAGAAGGTGTGGATGCTTTAATATTTGCTTGAGAGCAGTACATGGGGTGTAGGGGAAGATGTTGGAGAGCAGTAAAAAAGCAGTATCTGCTTTATGGACAGTGACTGCAGGGCTCCCCTGCCTGGGGAGAGGCTCACCAGGTACCTCCAGGTATGCCTGTAAAATAGCTTGGGTTTTAGGGCTGGACATAAGCACCACAGGGGACGTGCAGGGTAGAGCCCCTGTGGTGTGGAACAGGTTTAAATGGCCACTGACAGATTCAGTCACTAAAAGGAGTAAGGATGAAGGTCTATAGCATGACCAAAAAGTGCGGAACATCAGAGCAGTGCCTCTTCCAGAGGGAACTTTCAACGCATTCGCTGCAGCCACTCCTTTGGAAGCGGGATACAGCCATAGGCTGCTGTGACAGGGCAGGGAAAAGCCAAACAAGACTTCTTCCTTAACCTGCTCAACCCCGCCGGGGTGGCCCACGGTCTGCCTAAATGAGGACACGATACAGCCTGGCAGCAGGAGAGGTCAATCAGTCAGGGGGCTGCCCCTTGCTGGTGTGATGATGATTAAATTGGGCTTTGCCAGGTTGGGTTACAATTGGGCTGGCTGCCCATCTGTCTTGCCGTGTTAAATACATCCATAGCCACATGGAGGTCATGGTCAAATCCAGGAGATCCTAGCTCATGTAAATTATCCTCCCTATCCTCCAGTCTCATAAGAGCACTCATAGTTGCAGCATCCCCTCTCCGACACGGGCATTTATATAGTGTCTGGGCCTGGCAGCAGCTCTCACCTCCAGGGTCAAGGAGGAGGGAGAGAAAAACTGTCGGTTCTTTTTTCTGTGCCTTTTTCCTCCCCTTTTTGGCCTTGTTGGCAGGACAAAGAATGGCAACTGAGCGAATGCACTGGTTTCTAGATTGACACCGAGTGAATACGGCCACTCGTAATCACTGTCTACGAGCATTTATCACTTCTACGCATTATAGCGTGGGGAGCAGGTGTCTGACCTGCAATGACAAAAACATGGAGTGGTGGAAGGAAGGAAGGAAATAGATAAGATGTCATTTTTCAGCACAATTTTTCTCTCTTTAATGTTCTCCTAGATTATGGGAAACAATCATGGGATGGGGAATGCCGATGTTTTATGGTGTCAGTAGGGTTTAAGGTTTTAGGTGCAAAAAAAAGTGATGTTGGATCCTGTATATTATGGGATATTTATAGGACACGCTAAGTTGTTTTTTTTTTTTTAATTTACTTACTTGAGTCAAGAAAGATAAATGGAATTCTGTATCCAAGTACTTGTATCCAAAGGAAATTAAAAGAAACACAGTCCTCTTGAACTTGGCCTCCACTTAGGGCAGAAAATTGACACAGAAATGACCTTCCTTAGATTAAAGAACTGCTCATGCCTCAGAGGAGATGGTAGAAATTACTTTGTAAAAATCTTTCCTTCTCATGTTACACATTTTCGACTTCTCGTCTCTACTTTTTTTCCTGCTAGAAGTGCCACAAAAAAAAAAAAAAAGAAATAAATCCACAAACTTTGCTGTGGTATCTACTGCTACTTCTAAAACCACTCTTCTGTGCAACCCATGAATGCTGCTTAAAGCTGACTTCAATTTTCCATAATTGAACATATTTCAAGTTGGAAAATGGTTTTAACTTTCCTAATCTGCAGTTTTGGGTTTAAAAACTCATCTCTCATTTTAATAATAGTAATAATCCTGTTCTGAACTGCTTTCATGGTTTCTGTCTGAAGAGCTGGCAAATGTCCTACACATTTAAGCGTCACAACATCCTAGGACCCATGAGTGCAAGCTGCCAGAATTCAGATCCAGTTCATTGCACTGATCAGAGCTGTTTGTGTTTGAAACCTTGCTTTAGGTTCGTTATTGCCATGTACAGGCGGGAAAGGGGAACTGAGAGGCAACGGAATGTTGCAGGTCACACACTGAATATAATCAGATCAAGGAGCAACCCATCCCCACATCTTCAAGCTCTTGGGCAGAAAGAACTGGTTGCAGGTCAGCCTGGCAGTTGCAATCTCCAGCGATGAGAAACTGTCGCTGGAGATGCTGAGGAGATGACAATGTCTGTGTTGTCTCCAGGTGCATTTCAGTTAGTTCAGGACTCTCCAGGAGAATGTTGGGGTTGTTGCTGCTCTGCAAGGCATGGTTTCCTCCCTCTGTGGTTGATTTGGTTGATTGTGATTGATTAGTGTTAACTAATCTTAGAGACAATTTGGAGCCAGAGGCTGCGCAACACGTATGATGGGTGTTGTTGCTCTTTAAGTGGCAATAAACCAGATTTTCCTTTGCTGCGCATTTCCAAGCAATGAGGTTTCTGTGCACCCGTTACGCACCCTGTGTCTTGCTCTTCCCCTGACAGTTGCAGTGCCTGAGGTCAGTGCCAATGGACCCCATCCTTGCCAGCACCGCTCCGTGCATCCTTCCCACGCAAAGGCACAGCCCACGGGGAATGCCAAGGGGAAGGCAGTTCGCACCAGGAGGGAGGGAGGAAGGAAGGAACAGTGCCGTAAGGAGACAGGCACCGCAAGCTTGCCCTGGGCAACACGCAAGGGCGTAGAATTCGGTAAAACACTGTTAGCGCTGGAGGAGGGGATAAGGGGAGAGCAGGGAGAGGTGAACGTGGGCGAGGATCCCTGGGCTGCAGCGGTGTGCAGGGGTTGTCTCTGCCTGCGCCCAGCGACGTTCCCTCTCTGGGCTCAGGAGTGCCCTGTGTGCGGCGGCACAGCCCGGCTGTGGCAGCACGCATGCCGCGTCGCACCTCGGTACCACGATGTCACCAGGTGATCTCTGCGTGTGCGGGTCAGCCTCCAACGCACATCTCCGTATCCTTCAAAGTCAACCCATCCAAAATGACAAGGCAGGGGGAAGAATTTAAAAGCACATCTCTTTCTGTCCTTGCTGAGGTGTTTTTTGATATAAATGCCGGGGGAGGGAGGTTTTTCTTATTGTTCTACCAAATCTAAATAAAAATAAGGACAATATTTTGGAGATGGTGGTAACGAAATTAAGAGGTTTGCTTGTTTCTATCTATAACAACCTTCTGGCTAGTAATCTGAACAGAAATAAGAATTTAAAAGGGAAGATAATTAAATTAACAGGCAACCAAACTGGAGGAATGAGACTTCTGATGAAGAAGGGCGGCTGGGGAAAAAGTAGAGGAGGTGGCAGGGAAAAGCAGCGCATCTCTTTACATTGTCAATCTCTCAGGGCAAGGTTGCTGCAGACATAATGAGTGTCCTAGTGAATTATCTCCCACTTTTATTGTCTGTTGCTACCATGGAAAGATGGGGAGGTGGGGAAACTAACTTTTTTTTTTTTTTTTTTTTTTGAATTTGGACAGACTTAAAGAAGTGGCATCAAATTTGAAGGGCACCCAATCAATCTGTTGTCCTAGCTGCATGAAATTGTATTTCCCTGCCACTTCATATCTTATTTGCAGCAGCTGGGCTGTAAGTCATTGGTGATAACATTCTTTATTATGCAGCCGTGTTTATGAACTGTGCCTGGAAAGAGATGATAGAAATATGCAGCAATATGCAAAGGGGGGGACGCTGGGGGGAGGGGGAATAAATGCTAGTTGCTAGGGCAACCGTGGGGCTATTTTGGGCATCAAATTTTGCAGATGATGAAAAGCATTTTCATGTGATGGTTGGTCTCTCCGGGAAGAGAAGGGGAGAGAGGGCACACAATAAACCGGGAAGATAGTATTCAAGAAGGCAGTCATTTAATTTTTTCATAGATAAATACGTATATAGTTTCAGCCGTATTGAAAATGTATTAAAACCAAAAGAGCCAGAGATGTTTCAAACAGCTAAATAGGAAATGGCGTGCTAGTAATGTGGAAGGCTTTCCTATATCACTTGGCACAGCCTAAACCAAGCCGGTGCTCTCTGAAAGCGCTGCGGGAATCCCGCTGGCGTTACCCCCGCTTGCCCCCGGTCCCGCTCACCACGGTCAGCTGGCAGCTCTTTCCCCCAAAGGCTGTCTCCATCTCTGTCACAGCAGCAACTGAGCCAATTAATTCACAGGCTAAAAACCCCCAAGTTATCAAAGACTGCTCTTGACTCTTGCAAGGATCAAATGATGCCTGTACTTTGATAGCCATTAAAATGCTAAGATTCATAAAAAATGGGAGTTGCTTCCAGGCAGTTACCCTCAGCCTGAGACCTCTAGCCTGGAGGGTCCGAGCTGCTCCCACTGTGCCAACATGGGGTGGGTGTGGAGAAAGGGCCGGATATCCTGGCTGAGGTGGCAGATCCTGGTGGGAGAGATCCTGAGGGCTCTCAGAACTGAGGTTCAGGCGCGGGAACTGGACAGTCCGAACACTTGGCGTTCGTGCCTCTGCAACACCTCGAGCTGGAGGTGGCACTGAAGGGTTGTCCGGGCCAAGGGGGCTTTTACAGAATGAGCAGAAGTTTCCCATTTTTGGCAACACCAGAGAGAAGAGGCAGGTGGTGAGAGGGCTGAAATCACCTGCATTTGCCCCAGCTGGGGCCAGGGAGGGCCCTCCTGTGCTGATGGGTGGGAAGGCAAAGGGCAGCCCCAGGGAGGGTTTGCACCATCGGCTGTGGGGCTGTGGCAGGCAAGGAGGCAGCAACGATTGGAGAAGTGGTGTGGGACTGTGAGCAGGGTAAGAGCTCATCCTCATCTCTCTGCTTCTGCCTTTCCTGACTGGAAGGTTTACATATACTCTAGATCAGTTCTGTGGTGGTGCTTCTAATTTGATTTTACTGGAGCTGCTCTGAATGAGGATGAGCGTGCGAGAGTTGTTTGCAGCCCTGGGTGATCACACTGTTGCTCGAGCCGTTCTTAAAATCCTTGGGACTCTGAATATATTGGCACATTAAGCTGGTTAAAATGAACTGTGCATGTTTTTCAGCAAGAAATCTATTTCAAATGCAATATAATGTGACTCTCTTATTGCTCTAAAGTTGTGTTCTTAATTAAGTAGTTATCAGTGGCAGTGAGATTCTCCTTGAATAATTAAATCAAGGTAGTTTAGTGAGTAATTGCAGAGCGAATTGCTGGGACCATCAGGCTGCTGTGGAGACAGTCTGTTCTCTTTCAGAGAATTAATCCAAGTGAGCTAAGAAAGCAGTAGGACATTGTGTTGTGTGATGGGCATTTCTCTTAGTAGGCTTTGTGCCTCAGAGCTGCATCTTTCTAATCCTGCCTTCCCATCTGATGACTTTCCACTTTGCCTGTTCCCTTTCCTGTAATCTGCTGCCCTGGGTGGTTCAGCACAGAAGGCTGAGAAGGGAGTGGGGGATAAGTTAGTTGTTAAACCATGTAGGCACAGATCTGATTTCACCAGTTCTGGTGTGCACGAAACAGGACTTCCTGGTCCGGATTTCCAGCTTTTGGCCAAGGCAGAGCTGAGCCAGCCCTGTCTTTTAGACCCTGGCATCTACTTTGGAGTTTTTGGTGTGTGTTAATCTGGTGTTTAAGATGCCTCACTTAAATGTAGTAATGCCCTCGTTGTTAGATATTCCAAATATAAACAGCCAATGGGTACCTTCCATCGTGTTAAATTTGATTTTCCAGGAGATCAAGGGGAAATCCTCTGCACAAACCCTGAATGTGGGTGGGTGACTCCTGCCATAGCGAAAGAAAATGGGCACGCACTGTAGAAACAGTATTTTTGGCAGATTTGTTCCTTTTGAAAGCCTGCCTCATGTTCTCTCAGTAGCTTTCCTTGCACTGCCCCAGGAGTATGTCAAACAAATATGAGCATTACACAAATTTTGAGAGAGTTAATATGACTCCAGAGCAGCTTCTTGGTATTTTCAAAGGCAAAATGAAGAATTAAGTGAGGAGAGCATGGCCGCCTGTCTGACATTGTCCTCAGGCATCAGCAATCACACAACAATTTCCCAGCTGATGTCTGATTGGGGTGTTTATTCTGTGACCACCAAGTCCACGGGGACCGATGGGGATACTGATATCTTTACTTTTATGAAGTGGGATTTTTCCAAAGTGCCTCAGTAATTTAGGAGCTCAGCCTTGCTGGAAAGCATTCACGTGCCTTTGGAAATCCCATTCCTGACTCTCTGTTATGCTTTACGAGCCTATGGCCCTCAATGGGGATGTTATTTCATGCTCTAGGTAACAACGTGCAACTCTGTGGTTTTTAGCACCATCCTGGCTTTTCACCAGGAGAGATGATGTTGCTATAGCGGGCTCAATTCCCCATGCCTTTTTCTGGAGCCTTCCTGCTCTCACCTTTGGTTTCTCCCCAAAGCTTCAGGGATTTTCAAGCAGAGATGGGGCGGCTTTTCTGCAGCGCCAGGCTCTGCTCTGCGTTACATGTGAGGGGTCTTTGGACAAACCAGCTCTTTCCATCTGTGTTTGCATCTCTAAAATAGAGAGATTGGCACCAACAGGGTGTCCTGGTTCTGGCTAGGACAGAGTTAATATTCACCTGAGCTGGGAGGAGAACTGGAGCTGGTGGCCCCCGTGGCTGGGGCACCCAGCTGGGATAGTTAACTGATTAGCCAACAGCTGGGGTAAGTTTACCCAAATTAGCCGAAGGGCCATTCCATCCCATGGGACACCATGCTCAGTGTGTCGGTGAGGACGGTGCTGGGGGGAGCCTCCTGCTACTTGGAAGAAGCTGGGTGTGGAGATTTGTTGTATTGCACTGTATTTGTATTCTATCTCTGTTTTGTTTTCTTCTGTTATCACTCTTAAATTTATTTTTTGTTTCATTTCAACCCGGACGTTTTTGCTGCCTTTTGTTTACAGTTCTCCCTTCTGTCCCGCTGGAGGGTGGGGGGAGTGAGAGAGAGACTGTGTAGTCTGGTCCTGCCCAGGGCTAAACTACGACACAGGGGCAATGGACAGGGCGAGGGGGAAGCTTTGGGGGAACAGAGACTGCAGAGCATCTGTAGCTGTTATTGGCTGCTCAAATGTTGATGAGTTTTAAAAGATTTTAGAAAAATTATCCCATTTCTTGCTACAGAAGGTGATAGCTCAAATTTTTCAGTTGTGTTTTTTTTTTTTTTTTAAAGATACATTTTAAACAGAAAAAGAGTTGTTTGGGGGTTTTTTTGTGTGTGTGTTTGGTTGGTTTTTTTAAAGCTTTTTCTGTGTATTTCCAGTCAGTTTGTCCCCCAAGAATGGGTTGCCTGTCTTTTGCTGTATATCCACATCAGTGCTGAGAAACTGGAAACTTATATTTCTTCATTTCTGGTCCCTCTTGCACTTGAGCTACCAGAAAATGCCAAGCATAAAGTTGAAGCTGTCTTTGTGTGCTATGTAGTGTAAATACTGTTGGAACAAACAGGGATATAAAATTTGGGAATAACACTTTTTTATGTACTTTTTTTTTTTTTTTTTTTTTAGGACATGGAAGCTTCTGCCTGTGAATTTAATATTGAAGATGTAGATGAGAGACAGAAGGTCAGTCTTTTAGCTTTGTTTAATCCAAACCTAAATCATGCTGCTTAGCACTGGTTGTGTTATGTGTTCGGCTCTACAAAAGAAAGATGTGCACCCTGGTTGGCAAAAATTTGTCTGTGTCACTGCTGAGATGAACCATGACAGAGGGAGCCAGACTGGGTTGATGTTTTTGATGCTGGTCCCAGATGTGAAACCCAGGCTCAGCTTTACTTGAAACTTGGGCTCGGGGTCATGTTCTGCTACAGGGTCTTTGCGTTTGGTGCAAGACACAAAAATGGCTATAAACGTCTTGGATGTATAGGCATCGTGGTTGGATGTTTGCATCTGAGAGCGTAAACCTGGCCTGTACGCCTGAAGTTCTTCTGCACTTACCCAGATCTCCTTTGGCGATATACGTGTTCCTGCTCCCTTTTGGTAAGGGAGCAAAGAAATTGTGTTCTGCGGGTTCAGGAGTAGGACAAGTATTTAAAAGAAACAACACCCCCTTACAATGCTCTGGTTTTATTGTTAATATTCCGTTGGCACGTGGGATGGGGAAAGATGCGTTTTAATCCAAACGGTGACAAAGGTGATGGCTTTGCCATCCAACATTTCAACGTCACAACTTTAATTTATTTTTTTCTCACGGCAGCCTTATTTATAACAGAGAGGTGTAAATGAGAATGAGAAAGAAAATGCATCTTCATGTGCCAGTTCCTGTCACCTCGCTTCCAAATTTTGTTTGCTGGTTTTAATCAGCTCTGTTTCCCTCGAAGGCCCTTTAGCTGCTCTGTCAAAGTTTGTTTCTGCGCATGCATTTGCGTCTGACCAGCCTTCAAATAAAACGGGCTGCGTGGTAGGGTTTTCATAGCATCACTGGGGGAGATTTAGGTTTTTAAAGAAATTTGTGTGTGTTTACATTCTTGATACATTTATACATATAAAAATGAAATAGATACGTATATTTTTTTAGACATGTATTTTGCAGTAACCTAACTGGCAGTCCCATATCTATCAGCTCTCCATCCTGGCCATTTGGTGTGATTGCAGTGTGACTGCCCAAGCTTTGAATGGCTGGTACCAAAGCCCACAGGAGTCGGTGGAAGTTTGGATAAGATATTTTGATTTGATGGTAGATGAAGTAGAAAAATCAAACAAAATATCTGAAGGCTCTCCCTAGGCAACAACAGCATAGCCAGAGCGTCTGGTATTCCCTACAGCAACGAGGTGTTTCAAAAGAAAATGCAGTGAATATCAGAAATCATTACTGAAGTAAGGACTGCACCAGGAGCTCCAGGATCTCAGTTTAAAAAAAACCCACTCTGTTGCGTCTGTTCCATGCATGTGAAATTTAACATCTTTTATTGTAATAGGATGAGGGGTCATGGTTTTAAAATAGAGGGAGGCAGATTCAGACTGGACATAAGGAAGAAATTTTTTTACTCTGAGGGTGGTGAAACACTGGCCCAGGTTGCCCAGAGAGGCGGTGGATGCCCCATCCCTGGAAATGTTCCAGGCCAGGTTGGCCGGGGCTCTGAGCAACCTGATCCGGTTGGAGATGTCCCTGCTCCTGGCAGGGGGTAGGACTGGGAGGGCTTTAATGGTCCCTTCCAACCCAAACCCTCCTGTGATTCTATTGACAGAGTTATCTGTGCTCCATCCATTTTCACAGGCAGGGGCAGCCTGAGTTGCTCCAAGTTTTAATAGCGTTACTTCTGAGAGAAGCTTTAGAAGACAAGAATCGCTGTAAGCCATGCTTCCCCATCTCATCAGCACAAGGGAAACCTCAGTTCCCATGGGTGAAATCGGAGGGTGCCTGCTTTGGGAGGGGTGGGCAGGTGTTTAGAGCAAGACACAGCCCTGCAGACTAAACAAGTACTGGCTTTATGCCCTTATGGATGCTCAGACCTAATGGATATTACAATGTGTGCTTGATTTTTTTTTTTTTTTTTTACTAAAATTGAGATGCACAGGGCTGGAAGGAGCCTTAAGTGTTGCTGCGCTCCCTTCACTGCTCCAGTGATGGCCCAGCTGGGACTTTCCCTATAATTTCAGCTCCTGATGCCTCATCCAGGTTCAAGGGGCAGAAACTTTGGCCACTTTGTTTTGAGCGTGAAACAATGGCTGAGCGACGGGCCTCCCATCAGGGTGCAGAAGGTAACCTTCCTCCTGACGGTGTCCTCATTAATAATTCCTTCACTCGCCCACTTGATTTCAGGTTTCCCAAAATAACTGAGGCTTTTTCACACTGAGAGCGAGCAATGCTGGGGAAAACAAAATACATTAAACAGCTACACCACCTTGAGAGAGCCCTGAGTGAGCTGGTGATTTAAAAAAAAAAAAAAAAAACAAAACAAAAAAAAAACCAGAAGAGGTTCTGTAGGAAATTTTGAGAGTTGATGGAGAAAACACCAGAATCCCTCTGTCCTCCCATTTGCAGTATTTGCCTCAGTGGCTTCTTTTGGGATGTGACTGTCTTCTGTCTGTGAATCTGCACAGATGGGAGCTGGGATCCCTGGGAGGATGGGGAGGGACAACATGGGTGACGCTCGTAGCGCAGCTTGATCTGCTGCCGGGATCCGTCCCGCCCGCCCGAGCAGCCTTTCCCCTTCAGACGACTCAGAATTTCCTCTCTGAGTGCGCTCCCTTCTTCAGAAGTGCTATACAATGTCTCTCCACTGGATACCCACTGAAAGCCTAATTTTTCACCACTCTGCCTGTCATATCCACAAAAGCTGTTACTGGAGGTGTTTGCATAAAAGAGCTCTACTGTAGGTATCTGAGAGCAGCTGGCGATGCTTTAGACAGTATCCAGCAGAGCTGATCCAGGCGGGATGCTTTAGTCTCCCTGGCTTAATGGCTATGTGCATTTTCCTAATGCACCCTCCCCCTCGATTGCCTCCTAAATTAGCATGCAGTATGCTTCCAGCCTTGGGAAGAAAGGAAGTTTGGAACCTCTTCCATCCAGACAAGACAGGTTGTGATATTACGGAATAGAAAATGCAAATCTGACAGAGGGACATCAGAGGGGAGGCTGGGCTCAGCCCTGGGCTCTGGCCAGGCTCGTGCAATGCACACTGGGGCATGTGGAGAAGAGGATGGCTTTGCGTTTACAACCCTACTCGGCGCCATGGGCCTGGCCTCTGCTCAGCCTTGCCTTTGGTGGGAGGGGAAGTGTGTTCACAGAGGTTTTTGTCGTGTTTGCACCTCCCTGTAACAGTCCTCAGAGGCCATTTAACCGGACGGGCAATGCTGGCGTGGAGCAGGGCTCCTGTCATACCCCAACAGTGGAGAAAGGGAGAACGCTTACTAGTCTGCAGTTGGTTTTTAGACCTGGGCACAGCACGGTGCAGTTCAAAACATTGAACGTTTGGATTGACTTGTGTGGGCGGTAAAAGCAGGAGCGTTCAATGCCCGCTGCCTGCTAAAGGCTTTTAGGCACCCGCTGTGAGATGTGGCCTGTTCTGCGTGAGCGAGGCTCCCTGAGAGAGCTCCCCGTGGCTGAGGTCCATCACATCGGGTTAAAGCAGACCAAGAGCTGGGAGTCTCCCAAGTATCTCATATTGCTTTGAAGGAGAGGCAGTCACGCTGCTGAGGAGAGTTGGTGTGTGCTGTTCCAGTCTCTGCTGGGCATCTTCGGTAGGTGATGTGTTTCCCAGCCATGTGAGTGTTTGAGATGCTGGATGATTTCTCTGCATGGTTAATGCCCGCAATATAGAAGTGTAGTGCTTGTGGCATTTGGTGTTTGGTTTTTTTCTTCTCAACATCCTCCTTTTTGCTTCTGCCCTTCAGTGCTGTGCTTGTAAATCTAAATCACTTTGGCTTTAGGTTAAGGACAATTCATAACAAGCAGGACTGGAAATCACGTAGGAGGGGGTGGATCAGGCAAGGAGCCCCAAGCTGCTCCTGACATCACTACCCCGTGGTCTACCTCTCCGTCTTGCTCCTTGGGCTGCTACACTTTCTCGGGATGCTCGCCAGGAACACGCGTGCTTTCTGTTAAGCACACAGCTGCTCTTCCAGAATTCATGCATTCAGAGGCCCGCAGGAGCTGGGGCTGCAGGGCAGGAGCTGTGTTTCCCTGGGAATGCAAGTGTGCGCGGCATTCAGTATGCCATGTTTTCTTGCTTTGGTGGCAACCTCTGGTCTTGCTGGAAACTTCACGACGAGATGGGATAACGATAATAGCAGCGGAAAGCTGCTAAGGGATGATTGGCTTTAATGAGTGCAGGTGCGCGGGGAAGCAGGTCCTGTTCGGCTGCTGTGGCTCACCGCAAACAAACCGCAGATCTGGGTGCTGGTGTTTGCAGGGCTCGAGGTGCAAATAACCAATTCCAGAGTTGATATTATCAAAGAATAAAAGAAGATTGGGTGTTATAGGTTAAGTTGTTGTAACTTAAAGCAGCTCTGCCGAGCTCTTTGTGGTTGCTCAGGGTTTTTGCAAATGTGAGAGGAGTTGGCTCTGTTTTTCCAGCCAATGATTGGTTGGAAAATGCCGTTTTCTGGTATGTGAGCAGAAGTGAGTGGGGCAACCTGGTCTTAATAACACAGAACGTTTCCTGTTGGGGTCTCTCTATGTGTTCTGTGAGCCAGACAGACCTGTTGTCCTCTTACAAGCTGCAAATTACACAGGCAAATGTAATTACCCATTCTCTTTGTTATGAGTGTGCAGCGAGGAAGCTTCAAGCAATCGTCCTTTTCTTGGTATTTCAAAGCTGACTTGCAAGATGCATCCTTGATATTGAACACAATGAGATGTCCTTTTTTTTTTTTTTTAAATTCAATTAAACATTTGCCTACTGTGACTCTTTATTCACTGCAAATTGTCTCTGTAAATAATCTTCATCAAAAGTCAGAACCAATCCCCATTAGTTGTTTAGATTAATTAATGAGTCCCCCTGGAGCCACCCAAATGAATTCAATTTAAACGTCAACAACTTGGCTATGGAGTTTCCCAGGTTGGCATTAAGACAATATTAAACCTGCAATAAGTCACATTTAAAATGTTAATTCAAAGAAGCTCTCCATTTAGAGCATTTAATTAAATCCTTAAATAAACTGCATGGGCTCAATACCAGATGGTTCTGCATTTTCATTGCAGCAGAGAGCCTTGAAGTCATTGAGGGAAGTAATATTGGAGGCATGGTGAAGATAACCAGGATATATAGTGTAATAAAATCTAATCTTGTTTCCAGCAGGGAGATTCAGTGTATGTACACAACCTAGGCTAAAATTGTAAGTTAATTACATTAACCCCAGTGTACTCTGGTATCTGAGCAGCCAGAGATGAAATTAGTCTTTTTCCTATCATAAGGTTCTTTTCAACTTCACTATATTAATTTTTAGCCAAATACTTACTCATAAGGAAAATTGAAGTTAATGTAACCAAAGACAAAGTAATGCAGTCTTAATATTCTGAAGGGATTACGGAAGGCCATGAAAATACACTTTGCAAATGTCACTCACTTTGAATGGATTTGTGGTGGGAAGGTGGGGGAAAAAGAATTATGGCTGTGATCCGCACCATGCTAGGGTTTAATAAAAGTCGTGATTTAAGAAATTTGGGCCTTAGGAAAAAAAGGAAAAAAAAGAAAAGAAAAAAAAAAGATAAAGACCTCTCTCTGAAGGCCCAATTTCCTTGATAAGATGTGGTGAGTCACCTCTTCTGCCAGACAGCAGAGGTATGAGATCTTTGAAATCAAGCTGAAATTCTGGAAGATTATTTGGGTTAGGATACTTGATTCAAATATGTATGTATGGTTGTGGTTTTTTTGATCCTTGTTGTAAGAAACATCCTTTTTACTCTACCCATTTGCCAGGTAAAAGTTCTTGCAATGAGTAAAGATAAAGACACTCTTCCCTTGGTAAAAACTCAAAATCATGTTGGGAAGATGAGGTGGTGTTTTTTTTTTTCTCTGTTTACTTTTTTCTTTAAAAGTTTAATCTTAGTCCTTGGGTACAAGTGTCCTGACGCCACTGGTTCAAGAAATGTTCTCCCGTTTCTGTCTTGCCTCTGCCAATCTGACATTTTCCAGACGCTGTGGGTGTCTGATGTAGCCTCCTCAAGCAGCTTGCTGTCGCTTGCGAGAAGCAGATCAAAGCTCTGGGTCTCAACTCGAGAACTGAAAGTCGCCAGAAGAAAATTTAGTTTGTTCCCTCCCTGCGAGCTGTAAAACAGGGACGTTATTAATGCGGCTCAGTGAAGGGAATAACTTTTTCTCTTAATATTCAAGAAAGTGTAATTCAATTTCCAAAAATAAGGGTCTCCTTCTGTTGGGTAATAAAATATGTCATGGAGGAGAAATTACTTTTCTGTCATGGCCGGGCAGATTTGCACTGTTTGGGCTTTGCCGGGATGCCTGCAGGAGCTGGGGTAGAGGACTTGAGCCATGTCAACTGTGCAAATTCTGCATGCTTGGTTGCATGAAGGAACGGAGTTGGCGAGGAGTGGTCTGAGCCTGTTCGTGCTACCTGCCCCGTGCTGGAGTTGAAAGGAGCCGGGAGAGAGCGTTATGCCTCTTGCTCTCCGTCCTCTCCTTGCCCCGTCGCACGGTGCTGGGGATGACTTGGTCGTGAGCCCCAAACGTGTTGTCACAGCTCTGAGTGATGCTGCTGGCACCCGGGCTCTGCACTGCCAGGATGTGGTCATGGCTGCAGAGCGGCTCCTTCCCGGGGGGCCTCACGCGAGCTCTTTGCAGTGCGCGCTGGGTGACGGAAACACCGCCGCCTTGTTACTTTGGTAATTGCGTTCTCCTGAGCTGCCCCAAAATTGGAGGCACCACTGTAACAACCCCTCTGGGGTGGCTCCTCGTGGTTTGAGCCACTTCATTGGAGGAGCTGACTGCAGTGAAATTAGCTATGAGAAATTATTTTACTTAACTTAAAGGTAGGAGGAAAGCTCACAATGTTCTGCTGCATTGGGTCGCATCTGGCTCCCTGCTTGCAGGGTGCAGACGCTCAGACGGGGAGAGAGGGGCTGGCTGGGGCGGCTTGGGACTGAACTGGGCTCAGTGTGGCTGTGGCCACGGCTCGCTCACCTACGTGCGTAGAAGAGATGAGATGAGCTGGTAAAACTTCCTGTCTCTTGTTTGCTTAGAGAAGCCTCAACTGACATGCTCTGGAAATCCCCCAAACCTTAACCCACATGCAGAATAACTCCAGTTTAAGCAAGCCCCGGACTGACAATTTCAGAATCATTAAAATGGAAGGTTTCTGATTGAGCAGTGTCCCCAGTGGGTCCTTGTTCTGGGGATGGGGGACAGCAGCACGTTGTGTCTGCAATGGGCTTTTGAAGGGATCCCCTGTGGGGTTAGCTTTCCTCTTGGAGTCCATCATGTTTAATTAGGAGATGTTATCCACCAAGGAAGATGTTAGAAGGCATTGATGAATTTTACCTGTTCTATTGTCTTCTCAAATTTTTTTTTTTTTTTTTAATCTGTGGGTCACTGCTTGATGATATGTACGTCCAAGAAGGTTTGAAGCACTCAGATCACCAAGGGACTCCAGGGGCTGGCTGGTTTCTGCCCTGTGGGATATCATCCCAGTGAGGAGCTCCTTGCAACCAAGGATGGGAAACTTTGCAGGGGTCAAATTGGGAGCAGGGAGAAATGCAGTTAAGCAAGCCCTGCCCACTACGATGAAGATGCTGCTTGTCTTCCCATTCTCATGCAGCACTGTGCAGCTCCCAGCCCAAGTAACTCCCAGCAGAGGACTTCTTGCTGGACTGTCTTTTATCAAAGCTTAGTGCCGAGTTCCTTAGAGTTTTGTGATTTGCTGAGTTTTGTGTTCTCTTCGATGAACTGAAAATAAATGCCATCTATCTCTCCTGGATGTTGCCCCAGGTCGCCACTGCGGGAGCTGAGATGTGTACAGGTTCCTCTGCGCTGCACAGCACCCTGGGCATCCCATCCGACCAAACCCTGCCCAGGGCTGCAGGTGCCGTTTGCTCCCCTACTTGAGTGCTGCAAGACTCGCTCTCTGCTTTTGATGTGGTCTTTGCAACTGTACCAGTTGATAGCATCAGGATTAAAGATGAGAAGGGCATTTGAAGCAGTGTGAACGCATCTGTGTCTTTATTAGCGTGGGGCAGCAGAAACGGGGAGCTGTGGGGAAGGGTGCTGCTGAAGGGCCTCTTCCCTTCCTTCAGGGATGACGGATTGGTGAGAGAAGAGGGCACAGGATTTACTTGGTTGTGGGGAGCTGGATTTAGAAGCTGGTGTGCTGGTCATTGGAGACACAATCTGGCTTTATTTACTGCTTGATGAGGATTCATTTGATGGCAGTGTTAGGCAGTTCTCTGTGTGTTAAAGACAAAACCTTGCTCGTCTCCTCCTGCTGCCTCTGGCACTGGGGTGCATGCTCACCTCGCTGCTCTCTCTGTGCGGGGCTCCGCTGGGCTGCTGTGTGTTGCTTTGTGTCCTCTGGCTGGGGCTCGATTAAGTTAGCTGGTGCTACGGGATGTCAAACCACTGAGGAGAAAAAAAAAATAACTCCAGAATGATGCTTCCATTACCAAGTACACTGTTTCCCTGGCAACACGAAGTTCTTGGCAATGCAACTGCTCTTGGATTGCCCTTCCCTGCCCTGGAATACCCTTCCTGAGCTGCCGAGACGGCAAACGCTGCCCAGCGGCAACGGGAACGACCACTATTGATACAGACCTGGACTGGGAAGCAAAAGGACGAGTTACACTGGTGCAGCTGTAGGTGGCTTTTTTTTTTTATTTTTACTATTTTTCTTTTTAGGAGTTCAGCTCTGCCCAATTTCCTCCCTGCCAGATCTGTCATTTTAAGCCTCCTCTCCTCCAGGTCTCTGCCACGGGATGTACGTGTGAATGTGTGGCAAAATGTTGTGCCAGCAAGTGGGGAGAGGTACTACAAATGCTGCTCATCGTGCTGGCTGAAGTCCGAAAGAGCTGGCAAGCTCTGCATTTCCTAACACCATTTTTAAGTGTCAAAGCTGTAGGAAAGCTTACCCAGCAATGGACTCCCGATGGCACGTCTCTGGTTAACGAGCTATCATGCGTTTAGCAATGCCTTTTGCAGCTCCGCTTGACCTACGTGTCGGCAATCCCCTTCCCTTGCCGCGCGTGGCTGCGGCCATAGCGCTGAGTGTTAACCACCAAGCCACCTTGGGCTTCGCAGACATTTTTGGAGTCACATCTAGCTGGTGTTTACCTGCAATTTTCTCTGCTTGACTCCAGCAATTATGTTTGTCCTTTCCTCTGCTGATCTCCGCTCGCCGTCCGTTCTGCTGCTCCCCTGGCTAGATGAAGCGGTAGGCTAGATTATATTTAAAGCCTCTTTTATTTCTCCTGGGCTTGCTGGGCAAGAATTTATGAGCGTCTTAGTTCCGCAGCACTTGGAGGAGGGGAGCGCTTGCTCGCTTCTTGGTGGCCAAAATAACTCCCATTATTTGGATGTGTTCTTAATCTTCCCAGTTACTGCTATTTAGGATATTATATTTGTATTAAAAAAAAAATTAATCATGCAACAGGAGCAACGATGCACACACAACACAGTACCCAAATTACCCAATACAGATGTCCCAGCTGAATGAATACCTAAAGCCACAGATTCACTCTGCCCCTCGCCTCCAAACTGCGTGTAGGAGGAGAACATGCTTTTAAACACGGCCGTGGCTCTGTCATCGGGACTGCGCTGGACAAGGGGCAGGGACACACCGGCACAGTACATTCAGTCTCCAAGCTTCTGCTGGCCACCCAGCTCACCGGCCTCTGTGTTTCAGGTGGAGTCCCCAGGGTTTGCTCCTGGTTTTCCTTAATTCTTCAAGCTCCCCAACATCGATGGTTAAGGATGCCCATGGGTCTGTAATAGCCACACACAAATTATTTTTCCTGCAAGTGAGCTTCCGAGTCGTTTCAAATGAGATAAAAGATCTAGCAAATCTTGCCTGTTAACTATGCCGCCGCCTGTGGTGTCTGTGCCATTATTAGGAGGGAGAATGTTTGAAAGCACTTTGCTGGCTCGGTTCTTTTCTTGGTGAAGTCAATGGCGAACCTCTGCTTGCCTTCAAGGGGAACAACAAGCCACTATTGTGTCTCGCTGGGAATCCCACCCGTTGTGGGTACAGTCAGGATGTCTTGCTGATGCATTGTGGCTGTTGCCTGAATAAAACATGTCCTGAAGTGTTGACAGTAAGTAAATATTTTAGCAAAGATATTTTTGTTGCTTTGACATTTTTTTTCCCCCAATCCCAGCTGCAATTTTCTAAAAGGAAGTAGCAGTGAAATGGTATGGAGAGTCATATTCAGCTAATTTTTCCCCTGTGTAGTTACTGGAGTGGTCACAAATGGGGTTTGGCTCATCCTGTTCAAAAAGAGGTCCCACCGCTCACGGAGGGGTTTTCCAAAGGCAAAGAGAAAAGTGGAAAGAATAATTTGTGTGTGGTTTGGGGGTGGAATTGGATCACTTTATATTCCACATGCTCCATTTCAAATGAGATGTAAACCCCAGATTCTCCTCACCTGTGGTCATTAAAAGTCTTATGGCATTTTTCATAAGACCAGGGGATCTTGGTGAAATCCCAACTCTATTAATTATGTACTGCTTCCCTAAAGTTCCTCCTGCGGTTGCAAGTAGATGCAGCATCTTTTCCTCCTTTCTGCGTTGTCAATTAGAGCGCAGGCTTGTTAGCTGGTTTATTATCTGTTTCCTTTTTAAAGAGGCTCAGAGGTGGTTTTGTCAGTGCTGAATGAAGTACACAGTAAATAGTTTGCATACTGGAATACTGTGTTTAGGAAAGACATCGGGAGATCTGTGGACAAAAATTTCTGTTTGTGTGCTTTTTTTTTTTTCCCCTTAATGAGGGCAAGCATAGCAAATACATCAAAAGTATCAGCCACCAAGCACCTGAGTCCACCTGTGGCTGGAAAAGCAGCCTAGGAGCTCATCTGTAAGACATGGCTGACTTCTCAGCTTTCTCTGTGTCCTCCTGTGCTTGCAACTTCCCTTATCTGTGCACGGCGGCAGGCAACGCCTGGTTCCCAGCAACAACAAATCTCAAAGAGGTTTTGCTCAGCTGGATGGAAATGGTGAACGATGACAAAGACCTCCTCCTGTTGTAGTCTAAAGGTTCCCGCACAGCATGCCAGGGGCTCTCCAAAAAGTGTAGCCAACACTTCCATTTAAAAAATCATTACTTTTTTGGTTCTTGAATTTGAAGGTAAAGTTTGCAATTATTGCTGTTGCAGTGCTGCGGTAGATGTGCACTGTCCTGCCCTAGGCACTGAGCAAGCGCGGCTCTCTGTTCTTTGAATGGGGAACTGGAACCACTGGAGACCTTCACCTTGGGGCAGTGCCAACTGCCCGCGTGGGATCTTGCTCGCGTAATGCTCCTGACTTGCCCGTGTAATGACTTGCCCATGTAATGCTCCCAGCTCAGCAACAACGACGGGCAGAAGGTGAACACAATGCAGTGAACACTAACTCTGCAGTGGCCTTCCCTCCAAACCACTCTTTCCCTACAAGTCCATGAAGCACATGGGTCTGTAGCCATCTTCTCTTGTTGCCATCAAATGCCCCTGTGCTTGCATACGTTCCCCCAGAGGAAATAATTTTTTCTGGGTCTTTCTGTTCTGTCTGTCACCATCTCTCTCATGCCATGCTTGCTGTTTTTGCTTCGTGAGCCAATACAGAAGTGAGGTTATTAGCTTCTTGAAAGGGAGAAAACATCTCGGAGTGCTTTGTTATGTGAACAATAACTGCTCCTGCCCAGAGGCATTAGTGCAAGTGGTGAACAAGCTCGTTAATTATATTGAAATCAATGCTATTGGCTTAGATTTAAAGCTTCCCTCTCCTTGCACTGCCTGTCCTTCCCATTGCGCCTTGTGCAGAAGGCAGCTGCTGCAGAGCTGCCCTGCGAGCCACTGCCGCCGTGGGGTGTCTGCCCGCTTTGAGCCCTGGCTGGTCCAGGGGAGATGCACAGCTCCACATGTGGGCTTCACATCGTATTCTTTGTCCCAACCTTTCTCCCAAAGGCTGGAGCGCAGGGATTTGAGGCAACCTTAGGAGTTAAGGTGTTGGATGGAGGATTGGGCGGCTGTGGTACGAGCAGGGCTGATCTGCACCTGTGTGCTGTTGGGGTCCCGGCGCTGAGCTTTGCATCCAGGTGACACTGGGAAGGGAAGACTTCGTGGCACGTTTGTGGCATGTCAAGCACAGCTCAGTTCTGGTAGCTTCTCCCACCTTTGACTAATTGCTGACCTGACATCTTTCTGGTGGTGACCTTGTTTCAGCTAGTAATTCAAATATCTTTCAGTGTCAGAAATAATAAGTGCCACAGTGAGATGAACAAGCAGAGCTTAAGTTGAGCACAGATTAATGGGGTTTTAATATTCCTAATTTAATCACTCCTTTCTGTCTGAATGTGTGCAACATGATGTAGCAGCTAATTATTTTTTTTTAACCATGATGAGGATCTTTCCTAATCATTTTTATATTTAACATGAATGAAGGGAGGGCAGTGATTAATGAGGGAATAAATCTTATGAAGCAGAAGCAAGCACATGATCAGTTAAAAATACAGCTGTCTGATTATTTCCTCCCTCCCCTCTCCCTGTATCGCAAATACTGAACCAGCTGCACCTTCTCACTCGATAGCAAGCTGTCTGCAGCCCTAAAGAAAGGCCTACAACTTTGCTTATCCCTCTGGTGATTCTGTCGGCATCTCTCTGCGTGATCATCTTTATGATGAATGAGGAATTATTTTTCTTTAAAAAAAAAAAAAAATTGTCCCACTAGATCCGTTAATGGTTGGATAGATGTCTCTTCAAATATTTGTTCCTGACAGGGTGTTTGGAATTGCAGATGAGAACCAGCTCTCAGCATCTGTCTATTGCTACTGTACGTTTCCATTGTGCGAAGCAGAGACAAAGCCCAGCAATTCAAAGCTTAAGTGGATACTCTTGAGATCTTTTTTTCTTCCCTCCTTTTCCCCACATTTGGCTGCTTCTCTTCTCTCTAAACTCTATTTTTTCCTTCCATCCCTCAACCCCTCTGTTGGTTTTGGGACCCTGTCGTCTCCCTGTGATTCCTCCCCCTCCAGTCCCTTCGTGCATCCCTGCTCATTGGTAGTTTGAGGGCTTTTGCTGAGCTCTCAGGCTGTAGGATGGCTGAGAGTTGAAGGTCAGAGGTGTGGTACTGGGCTTTTCCTCTTCGTTCAAGTGCGGCTCAATGGTTTTTGTCATTAGCATTGGTAGGTTGCGTGAGTCCAATGCGCACAGTCCGCACACGTGGTTTTGTTGCTACTGGGTTGTTGCGTGCGCTGGCTGGTTTGGGGAGGCTTCTTTCTGAGCCGGGTACTGCACATGCAGCAGTGAAGCCCCCGCTCAGCCCGGGTCGCTGCAAACTGAGCCTCCAGTGAGGATCTGGGGTGTGCTGATCAGGCTTGATCCATGTTTGATCGTGGAAAGCTGTAGCTGTGAATCCAGCAGTGCCCTGCCATTAACTATGGCCATGGATAATCTGTAGCACAATCCAGAAAAGATTTAGAGGTTTTTGTTAGGCTGGTTTGATTTTTTGTGATTTTTTTTTTTTTTTTTTTTTTTTTTTTTTTTTTTTTTTTTTTTTTTTTTTTTTTTTGGATGAGGAAACTGTGCAAATGCTCCATTCAGCTGTGGAGATGATTCGATGCGTTTCTTGGCAGCACGAGGTCATTTTGGATGCGTCTCTTCTCACCGACTAACAAGCAGAATTTTAATAACTGATCAAGATGAGCTGTGCCCGACCAGCGCTGGCAGCTACCCTCTAACCTCGGTGTCTTCTGCAGATTGGAAAACTGATCTAATTGGCTAAAAAAAGAAAGACAGGCTTAAATATGACTTCTGTTGCTTAACACCTTGTCATTCCTTGCTTGCTGAGTAAAGAGCACCAAGCTCAGGGCATCAGCACTTCGGGCACCGGTGATGCGTACTGATGGCTTGACGGATGCTTGGGAAGTTCGGGATGCAGTCGCGTGGTGCTGCACAGAAGCAGAGTCCTGCAGAGCTGGGGCTAAGGCAGCGCAGATACACAGGCAGAGGGACAGGAGAACACAAGGAAATAAGAGAGTGTGGTGGACCAGTTCCTAAAATTAGGATTTTTTTTTTTCTTTTTTTCTTCTGGTGAGGCACTTAATTAAAATTTTGCCCTTGCCAATCAGATCTAGTTCTTGCAGCATACACATTACTCAGTCAAAACAAACGTGGGGGGAAGATGGTTGTTTGCTCATCTAAGATAAGTAATGCGTGTCAGGAGCAGGTGATGGCTGGTGAGGTCCTGTTCACGTGAGCCCGTAGCTAGCAGCAAAGATCTTAACAAGGGAAGGGAGAGCCTCAAACTGGGAGCAAAGTTGTCTCCAAGTACTTTTTTCTCTAAGACTTTTTTCCCTGAGGTTTCCTTGGCCACTTTCTGTAGCATTGCACCTGGCAGTGGCATAATTGCGTTTGTTTTCCAAACTGTCTTTCCTTGAGGGCAAGCTCCACTTTGGCCTTGATTTGGTTGCGGACGTTTAATCTCGAAGAAAAGCTCATGCGTAAGTATTCATTACAAAATTGCATTTTAGATGGTCAATGTCCCCTCTTATAATTACAGATACCAGCTGAACGTTGTTTCTTTTTTTTTTTTTCTGTACTTCCACCTCTCTTACAGCATAGGCACCTTGTTCTCACGAAGCTTCTCCGCATTCGTGTAATAAATAAATAATCATACCTTTTCTGCTATCAGAGCTGAGAGCCTGCTCAGCTGCCTGCCACAAGATACACTGAGTCTGGAAGGTACAACATGTTGTAATTGGACTGACCTGAGGTTGTTGGGTTTTTCCCTTTTTTCCTTTTTTTTTTTTTTTTTTTAAGCATCTTGATTAGTTCAGGAACTTAATTGCAAATGACTAGACAAGCTCTGCTCTTGGGAACTGGGAAAGGTTGGAGTGTTTCTCACTGGGGATTTGATCCTGGGAGATATTTTGTGGCTCAGTTTTTGCGGGGAAGGTTTTAGGTGTGCTCAGAGCATCTTAGCGCGAGGCTCAGAATTAGCAAAGTAACTAGAAGTTCAAAGCAGAGAGGGGGGCTGGGTCAAAGCCCAGCCAACTTTTTTGATCTTACAAGCCATGTTGCACAATCTGCACGGAGCTGGGAGAAAGGGAGCTTTGGAAGCAGAATCGGGAGGATGCCTCCATGCTTTTGGGGGTTGTCTCTCTTGCCCTCCTGAAGAAGTCATCTGGAAAGAGGAGTCTGCAGGGAAAAGGGAGGACGTGGGGAATCGCGGGGAAAGGTTTGCGTGTTCCTATGTGGTGTAAGCAGGTGAGACTGTTACCTGCTGTTGAGGGCTCCTGAGGGTCTGAAAATTCTGAAGGAGGGTTACTTTGTGTTGACCAACATATCCCGTCTTTTTGTGCTCTGTACCTGGTAGTGACACAGAAGTTGTTCAAAGATCTGTACACAAGTGGATATTTTGGGTGATGACTTCTCCTACGATACTTTACCTGCACAAAGCAAGGTTTGGATGGATGTCTGACCTTCGGTGCCTCTTCCTATCTGTGTGCTGCGCTCAGTATTTGTATGTGAAAGCAGGGATGGTGTCTGGTGGAGCTTTGTGCTGGCAATCTGCGCTCAGTACAACAAGACAGCAGTTGTGCTGGGAGACTTCAGGTCTCACCACTTGTAAAAGTGTGCTGAGAATGATGAGGCTAAAGCTTTGTCATCCCTTGCGCAGCTGATCCCCACCTCGGCTGGGAGCAGAAGCCAGCCTCTCCTAGGGGTCACCCTGTGGGACAGGTGGTGCCGGGGCCGTTCCCACCGCTCCCTGCCCTTTGCAGAAGCTGCCGACACGGTGCTGGCTGAGGTGAAGGATAGTATGGTTATGATAAGGGCAGTTGCGATGCAACCAAGCTCTTCATCTCCCTCTGCAAAGCTGAGCACAAAACTGAAGGCAAGTTTTAATCTCTCTCAACCAGAGAGGCATCTGTGCTGTTTGTCTGAAGGCAGGAGAATCTGTGACCCTATTTCTTAGTCTTTCGGCCCTCCGGACTGTACAGAGTCCGAGTAATTCGTGTCCCTCATTAGTCTGTGCCGGGGAAAAGAAGGGTTTGAGACGCTTGTGTGACACCTGCGTTGTGCCACACAACAAATGCGCTGGAAAGGCTTTGTTGTCTATAACCCACTTGAAGCGAGAGCATTCAGGTAAGGAAATGAAGGGCTGCAGGGCTCAGCTGCGCGAGAGGAAAATAATTAGGGCATGTTTATCTCCTGCTCAGACCTACAGAGGTGAAAAGCGAGGGACGGGAAGACTGGTTCAGAGGGAGCTGGGGGCGGGGAGGGCAGGATGTGAGGACACAGGAGTGAATTAAACCTCTCCAAAAGACTGGTGACACTGGGATAAATCCCCCTCCCTCCTTGCTCCTGCTCTGATGGAGAATGATCTCTACCTTGCTGGTTTTTCCTTTCAAGGTCTCCGGACCTGTTGTTTTCAAATGATTAAAGCCCTGGAGCTATTGCGGGGTGCCAGGTGAAGAACATCTAGATTTCTAGGGGGTTCCAGTTTGCTAGCATAAAAGGGAGAAAAATATCTTCAAAATGTGAAATAAGCCTTTGGTTCTTTTTTTTTTCTTTCCGACCCCAACTGAATTCTGACTCAGACGCAACTCCCTTTTCCACCCAAGTTTGATTTTTTTTTTTTTTTTTCTGTGGACCCTCCCTCCCCACTCCGAAGGGCTGACTGCGCACGGTCACAGCCAGCGTAAAGCCTCTCTGGGAAGCTGTGGCTGCTCCTGCTGTCCTGGCCCAGGATCAGGCAGTGGAGCCCTCGTCGGAGCCAAGCAGGCTGAGCGATGCTGTGTGGAGCTCTGGCTCTTCCTTCCCTTTCCTCGCCCTCCACATGGAGTTTGCGGCAGTTCTTGCAGGTTTTCTCGAATCAAAGCGCTTGGCATATCCCTCGCTTGCTCTGTGCTGTTTGCTCTCAAGCTGCCTGTTCTTCCGGGGCTTCAGAGCTGGCTTGCGTGATTTGCACAGGCACACACCAGAGCAAACACAGCCCTTGCCAGCCTGCAGGTCCGCTTCAGTGGTGGAACCCAAGAGAGAATATTTTCATCCCAGGCTTTGCCACAAATCTCCTGAAGCCCTGAAGAGTCTGTGGTTTCTCTCTTTCTTTTCCCTTGCCTTGGCCTTTTAGGGCTTCATGTTCACCTTGCCATCCCTACGCATGCTGGCGTGGGCTGCTCCCCTGGCCCCTTGTAGCTCCGCTCTTGCATTGGTCCCTGGTTTTGCAGGGGGATGCAGGAGAGACCCTGTGCCGGTCGTGGGTGCTGGCTCCCCAGAGCGGAGGGATCGCTGCCGGGTGGGTGCTTGGCTGCAGGGCTGTCGTCATCACTGGGGCCGGGGGAAGGTCTGACATGAGCCTGCCCAGCCCTGGGCGAAAAGCTAGAAACTGATGCTGTGACCATTGTGTGTTTGGACATGTGGTTACTCCTACCTTTGGATAATAGTGACAAGATGAAGAGGAAGATGGGAGGATGGGATTTTTAGTTGGAAGGATCTTCCCTGGCTGTAGAGCCTTTTGCTTTATCTCCTCCCCAGGAAACGCAGATTTTCACGCACAGCTCTGTGGTTCTGTCGCTTCCTGGATGCCTCCCGTGCACTAAAAGCAGCACTGGGTGTCTCCTCATTTGCACAGCTCACCTTTATTTTTGCCCAAAAGATAATCTGTTTAATCCTACCACATCCTCCACGAGACGCTGCTTCCTACATCAGTTCTGTGCCCCTGAGGGTAAAGAATTATTCAAGACATCAAGCCTGACCTGGATTTTGTGTGATGTGATCGCATCCAGCGCATGGAAATCCATGTGATCAAATGGCAAATCTCTGAGCCTTGGCAGATATGCCTCCTGCTCTGCAGAAGCATGTTGCCATGGCTACCTCTCAGCGCAAGCATCTCTCTCCTTATCCCGACGTCGTTTCTTCTGCCAGGGTCGCTGCCCGCGCTCGGAGCCCACCCTGTGGCAGCCAGTGCTGGGCTGGGGTCCCTCATGGGCACAGAGGTGGTGGGTTGCAGGTAGCAAACGAGCTCCTCGTTGGAGTTGGCGGTGGGTGAGTTGTTGCCAATTACTCTGTAAATGGAAAAAGCAAACCCAGGAAGAGCCTGAAATGCCTGTCAAAAATACCATCTCTGTTTATGAGTTGGGAATGGAGAAAGTGAATGGCAAAGGGGAGCTGGTTGCGCTGAGAGCTGGGAAACCTGAGCTCCAGCTCTGCCCTTCCTGCCAGGCGGCGGGTTGAGCGTCTCCGCGTGCCGCAGTGCCCTGCGTCGAAGGGGTGATGTTACCTGCCACCAAAAGGTGGCTCGTGATTTATACACGAAAGTCGCTGAAACTACATTTTGGGCTGAGTTACAGCAGCTGTTCTGAGAGCAGCTCCTCCATCATGCAACAACAGTTGTGGTTTTGTGTCACCAAAAAAAAAAAAAAAAAAAGCCAGATCTGTTTACAGGCTACAAAGCAGAAAGAGAGGAGAGCTGCCAAAGCAGTGGTGTGTGTTTGGGGAATGTTGTTACTGGGGTGCCTAAATTCCCTGGTTGAGCATGAAAATCCTGCACAAGGCCATGGCCCCACACCACTTGCCTTGGGGCTGAAAAGCCCAGGGTGGCTCTTGCCTGGGAATAACGAGAGCCCCCAGTGCCAGGCTGGGAGGAGGTGTGGGGCTCCCACTGTGCAAGGCAACAGGAACCAAAACTCTGCATCCTTGCGCGATGTTTTTAGTGCCAGGTTGGTCCCTACTTTCCAGAGCTCATGTTTTTCCCAGCCATCCCCACTGAATGTGTTATCTTGCTTGGGAATGAGACAAGCAGGTTTGCTGGCCAAAGGAGTGGTGCACAGAGGAAAAATCAGATTGTCCCATGCCAAACCCTACTAGCTGTGTTTTGAACCATGTCTCGTGTAATTAGGGCGTGTGCGATCACTCGTGCGTATCCAGCTGAACAACACCTGGATCCTCCTGGCATATCTTCAGTGCCATGAGCCCAGAGCTCGTTGTCCCCGGTCAGTGCGGAAGGGGATGCGCTGCCAGAAGGTGACACTTGTTAAATGGGCTTGGTTACCCGGTCCTGTGCTTCATTCTCTATCTGAGCGGTCATGGATACTGCAGTGAAAGTGCAAAGCTCCCATCTCTGCCCGTCTCTCTTACCTTGGGGTGTGGAACCAGAGAGATCTTGCAGGGCTGGGGATGGAAGTTCCTCAGCATCAAGGGTGCAGGAGAGAACTTCAGGTGGTTGGGAGGAAGCTGTTTTCCCCTGCTCCCCAGATTTCTGGAGTTTCTCCTGAAGGGAGATTGAATGCATGTGTATTTCTTTCCTCTTCTGGTTTTAATTGTTTATTCTAATGTGAAACTGCAATATAGGCACTTATTAAAGCAGCCTTCTACTGCTAGGGTTGCTGTGTTTGATAGAAACCCCAGAAAATCCCCTGAGCCGCAACGTGGGAATCCAATTCTTTTCAGTTGATGAGACTGTAAACACATTTCCTTGGATTTGCAAGAACCATAGCAAGAGTTTCAATCATATGAATAAAGCAAAAGAATATCTGATGGGGAATATTCCTGCTTTGCATATTCAAAACTTACAGACAGATTCTTAGGCAGCATCTTTTCAAAGGAATGGACCACAAAGAGGCAAAGCAGCATTGCCCAGGGGATTTAGGCAAAGATTCTCCAAAATTGGCACGGGGGCGGGGGGGTATTCTCTCTGTCACATTTAAATCATCCACGTTAGGTACCTGAATTTGGAGCATTGGGTCAGTAGTGTCTGTACGAACAGCTCTGGCTCCCAGTTCAGTGCCCAGTGACCCTGGGGAATTTAAAGCTCCTTCAGGCTAGGGGTTTGTTTTTTTTTTTGAGTGGGGGTGAATATCCTGACACATCAGTGTCTGCGTGATGCTGGGCTGTTGTGGGTGACCTTAACGATAACCAGACCATACTTTCTAGTACTTCCCATGCACTGAAACTGGGTGCGTTTCCTTCCCATGTAAATTTGGCCTGGTGGCTACAGCAGGAAAAGCGAGCTGTAAATATAGAGACGGTCTGACCCACAGTATTTCCTATATTCAATGAGAAATCCCATAATGCCAGATACCTGATGTATTTTTTTTCCTTTATACCTTAAAAACAATTGGCAGCAGCTGATTCTAAATATGAATCCTGTTTTGGTGTGAAGGTTCTTACATTTCCAAGCTAGCCTTCCAGTTTCTTGCATTTAAGTTTCTTTACCAGTTGGCCTACGGAGTCCCTGTGTGGCTGGCTGAAAAATGTGGCTTGTTGTAATTCCCTTCTCCGTGCCCTTTGGGAATGCAACAAACAAATGGTTTCCATATTTTTAACAATTTTGTTGGTCCAAAAGTGAATCTCTTGTCTCAATTTTTAGAACTTTATGAAAACAAATACTAATTCAGCATTTAATTTATCTGCATATTGAAATCTGTATGCCATTTGCCGAAAAGACAACATATTTCCCTTTTCAGTACTGTTGGTAAGTTTTGATAAGAGTTATATTTGTTTCATGAAGACAATGAGATTGAGGAGCAGAGAACAGCACGAGGACGTCTTGCTGCTTGTGTGATAACTCCTTTCCAGACGAAGCTGGTCTTGTATCTCGGTTTGACACTAAAATGATGACTTCAAGGACTGTTGGTATCTCTTCTCCAGCCCTTTGGTGTACAAACTCGTTAATGTGCAAGCAATTGTACGTATGCAAATAGGGGGATGATAAGCAGCCGGCTGGCCCTGCATTGATCCCCTGGCATTTTGGCTTCTTCCCACTTCCACCAACTCTACTCGTGCCACTTTTCTGGAATCCGCTTGATCTGAGCATCTCACAAAGCCTTAAACGGAAGATAGTAGCATTTCTGATCTCATTTTCCAGTATTTCAGCTGTGCCATAATCTATTTACCACACAATTTGTGTCACTTTGATAAGCGGCTGCTTCAAGACTGCATTTATTAAAATCAAGAGCAGGGAGAGCTTTCAAGTCTCTCAAGTGTTGTAATAAATGTTTGAAATTAGTCATTACAGTGTTTGCCATGGTTCATATCATAGACTCTATCTAAATGACAGATGATCATAGCCTGGACATGCACTTTTTTTTTTTTGGTAGTGCGTTTGCAGCGGGATGGAGATGATGTTGGGCTAGCCCAAGCCCAAACAGCAGAAGTCAGAGCAGGGATGGGAAGGGAGGAGCAGAGAAGAGGAAAGGTTTCAGTGGAAAACCTTATCATAGTCTCAGGGCAATGGCTTTGAGCAGAGAAGTGCTGGCTCAGCTCTTACATTCCTGCCTAAAAATGAAATAAATCTGAAAAACAGCTAAAAGCCCGAGGAAGAAGCTGTGTACTTTTTGCAACGTGGAGCAATTGGTTGTTACCGTGTCTGGATTATGCAAAGTTTGGCTCTTCCCCCATCAAACAGCTCCAGTAGGATAAATTTACCTTGTTGCTCTGTGACAGATGGCTTCTTAATGTGTGCTTGCCTGGCCATGGGTTTGTGCTGATGTGGTCATTTAAGAATAAGCAGGAAAAAAACCAAACAAAAAACCCCTTTGCTAAATATAGTTTTATGTACATGTACATATATATTCACACATATATACACAGAGACATATTAAACACATACAGCATAGAAAAAAGACAATTATTAAGACAAATATTCTGTCTCAATTCATTTTGTTCTTCATTTTCCCATCAGGAACGTAATAGCTAAATTTATAGTGTTGAGCCTGGGCTATAAATTCCATTATTTTCAGTGACTATATCAATTACGTCCCTTGAAAGGGACCCCAAGGCAAGGGGAGAAAATTGGAGACAAAATCTTCAGCAGGGAGGATGCAGGAGGTGGAGGGGAGAAGCATCCCCTCCCCTTTTCTCTTCTCACGCCTTACCAGTAACCAGAGCCTTATCCCCACATAAAAACCTGCCTCGTTCCTCGGTAATCCAGCTGGCATCCACCCCAGCGCACAGTGCACCCGAGATTACACGTGTGTCACTGCGGAAATAACTGCGGTGCTATGCACACAGGTGTTGCCTCGAAAGGGGAGCAGGAAATGGTTTTGTCTGAATAGAAATAGTATTTATTTTGAAAAAAAAAATCAGTTATTGGAAAAGAAAACAATGCTTTTTTTTTTTTTTTTTAAGAAAAGACACTGAAATGAGTAGGTTACTCATTCTGTCCTTAAGCTGAAAATGACTTTTTTTTTTTTTTTTAAAGGCTTTTTGAACCTTGAAAAAGGGAGAGCACAGTATCAATGAACAATGTGCTGACAGGAGTTGTTTCTCTGGCAAGTCCTACAGCTTTTTAAAGGGTTTTAGTATTTCTCCTTCTCTCTTAGCGCAGATGATTGAATAACGTTGGCTGCAGGAGGCCAAATGCTCTTGGTTTGCATGGACATGGCTGCTAAGAACACGTTGCATACAGTGGGATTGTTTTTTTTTGGTGCCCCTCACCACGTCACAGAGCTGGTCCGTGGAAGGCAGGTCAGGTATTGCGCAAACGCTACAGCAGGAGCCTGTCTTTGTTCATACGAAGGAAAAGGAGCCCACGCCAGGTGTTGAAGAGTTGGATGGTGCTGCACATCCAAAATGGTTTAAAACTTTGTCCAAGATGCCTGGCAAACTCTGACTTCTTAATGTTTCAGAAAAGAAATCTCGTTAATATTTCCAAACGGCACAGGCTGCTGGGCTTCCCTGTAACCGCACGGGAGAGCTGCGCAGAGTCCATCTGCGTCATTATTTCAAGTCCCTTCTGCACTGGAGCTGTATTCATCTTCATGCCCAACTCATGGTATGCAGCATTGTACCCTAGCTTGAACAGCTCTTCTTCCTCACCCAAAGCTTTACACTCTCAGTATGTTTATTAGCAGTTTCTTCTGCCCTCAGCCTTTGCTTTAATTGGCTGCATAACTTTAAGCTGTTTTAATCTCCTGCCTTGGTTTCAGCTGGGATGAAGATAATTTCCTTCCCAGTAGCTGCTGTATTTGGGATTTAGTATGGAATGTTGATAATGCACTGATGTTGTTAGTTGTTGCTAAGCGATCAAGGACTTTTCCAGCTTCCCAGGTTTTGCTAACGTTCAGGTGCAAGAAGCTGGGAGGGGTACAGCCAGTACAGTTGGCCCAAACTGGCCAGAGGAAGTATTCCATACCATGGACATCATGCTCAGTCGATAAAGGGGGTTGGCTGGTGGGCAGTGCTCTCACTGCTCGGGATCATTCAGATATCGCTCTTGTTCCGTTCTGTGAAAACTGCTCAGGACAGGCTGTATCAGTCATTGAGTCGTCAGGTGGTGAGAAATTGTGCATCATTCACTTTGTGTATTTTATTATCCATATTTTTTTATTATCATTATTAACCTATGTTTTATTATCTTTTCCTTTGCTGTACTAGTAAACTGTCTTTATCTCAACTCAAGAGTTTTCCTTTTCTTTCTGATTCTCTTCTCCATCCCCTGGGGAGGGTGAGTGAGCGCCTGTGTGGTATTTAATTGCCAACTAGGTTTAAAACATGACATTTCCCCTTGTAGGATGGTACTTCTGCTCCCTGCAGGCACCTTCGTAGCCCATGCCTCTTCCAGTTAAGGTTGATGTGACTTTCTTGGACACAAGTGATGATGCCTGCCAGACATCCTTGTCTCTACTGGAAACACCATGCCTGATGCCTCCAGGCATCATATTCATCTTCCAAGTGCTGAAATTCCCAGTTATCAGTAGAAATTCTGGTTTATCCCCGTGCATCATCTCCATGTCTGGTCTTGACCCTGGGAGAGGAGAGGACAAGTGGCAGGAGGAGAGGGAGATTGTGTCCCTTGGAGACAGGAGGTTCAGGAAAGGGTAGTGCAGCCTTGAGCTGGGAAGGGTGCAGGGGGTCAGGGGAAGGGACCTTCACCGGGGTTTGAGATGAGATCAAGGAAAGCACTGCTCACAACCACAGCCCATCAAATCCTGTCCAGTATATTCTGGGCAACAAGGCTGGAACTCATCTCTTCTGCTGAGAAGCCTTAGAATTATAGAATGCTTTAGGGTGGAAAAGACCTTTAAGATCATTAAGTTGAACTGTTAGCCTAGCACTGTCAAGTCCACCACTAAACCATGTCCCTAATTGCCATATCTACACGGCTTTTAAATACCTTCAGGGATGGTGACCCCACCCTCCTGGGCAGCCTGTTCCAATGCTTGACAACCCTTTTGGTGAAGAAATTTTTCCTAATATCCAATCTAAGCCTCCCCTGGTGCAAGTTGAGGCCGTTTCCTCTTGTCCACTTGTTACTTGGGAGACCAAGTTACCAACACTCGCCTCCTTTTGAGTAGTTGTAGAGAGCTGCAAGGTCTCCCCTTGGCCTCCTTTTCTCCAGACTAAACAACCCCAGTTCCCTCAGCCGATTCACATAGGACTTGTTCTTCAGACCCTTCACTAGCTTCGTTGTTCTTCTTTGGATGTGCTCCAGTACCTCAATGTCTTTTTGTAGTGAGGGGCCCAAAACTGAAGACAGTATTCAAGGTGTCACCAGTGCAGCCTCACCAGTGCCGAGCACAGGGGCACGATCACTGCCCTGCTCTTGCTGGCTGTGGTATTTCTGATACAAGCCAGGATGCTGTTGGCCCTCTTGGCCACCTAGGCACAGAGTCAGCTCTCACCCTGGTCCTGAGCTCTCCTTGTTGGCCTGTGCCCCTTTCAGCTCTCTGCTGCCCCATCACCTGCCCTGAATGCCCCTCTGCACCCTTCCTTGTTGTGTGTTTATTTTTCCTACGCTGTGACCAACACCCCCAAAAACATTGAATAAGATGAGTTATTGGTATCTCCATCAAGAATTTCCTTCCTCCCAGTGCTGTGCCCATCAGCCTCTGTTGAGACTTTCACCTATCTCACAGCTTCTGCTCAATCCTGTCTTCTCAAGCTTGGCGAATGACAAATGCTCTGTGGAAATCTGGATGAAACCTGCTGCATCTCATTTGCCTAGAAAATCTTTCAAGGAACGACAGCAGGTTGCGTTTCTTAAAAAGAGATGCGGGGGAGAGGAAGGGGTGCAGTGTGTTGTCCTTGTGATAAATATTGAACTTAATGAAGATTGCTGATGGACAGCATTGTGTACCGGAGGCCTTTGTTCCCCCCGTGTAAGACGGATGGTGGTATCCAGGATTTCTTCCATGTTTCTGTCTTGCAGAACTGCCCACCCTGTCGTTCAGCCCTCTGCTCCTGAGCAGAAGCTGCCAATTTGTGCCAATTGCAATTTCACACCTCCCCCATTCCTACTTTGAGAGAGTTGGTCTTGTGATTTTTTTTTTTTAATCTATTAGTTTATAATTAAAGGATATTGTGTTGAAAGCATTCAGATATGACCTGCCCTACCTCCATAAATACATTTTTTTCTTCCTACTTGCTGGGAAGGCTTTAAAAACATCCTCTTGGAAATTCATGCAGATGATATTTAGACATGCAGATATGCACTCCTGTTTTGCATGAATGTTTGACCTTGGGCAGAGCTGTTCAATGCAGGATGGATGTGTTGTGGCTGCATTTAATCATCTGAAGCAGAGACGAAGCCTTGAAAAACCACATAGACCCAATTCCCAATTCCCAGCCTCTGGATGGTAATGAACTTCTGAGAAATAGCTAATCAATAAATTGAACAAAAGACTCAGGCAGCTAAACCACTTTGTCAGGGCCTTAATTACAATTGCAGAAATAAATCGGGAGGGGGGTGGCAGTTGGGAGCCTTTGCCAGACAAAACGAACCCTTTGCTCCTGTGAGCTAACCCTTTACAAACTGAGCAGCCCGTGTTTGGTGAGTGCCGTGACTTCGTGCACCTGTTCATGGGGGTCTCCAGGTAGGCAAATGACCCGAAACGGGCCCCTGCCTCATGCCGTGGCATGGCAGTTCAGGCTGTCCCTGTCCTCTGGAGCTGCTGGAGGAGCTGGAGTGAGACTGTACTTAGTGGGAGGGTGGTTTGGGATCTTTTCACAGGGAAGGTATGAGGATGATCCAAAGCAGCAAGCCATGCTAGGGCAAGCTGGGCTATCTCACTTGGGGAGAAAGCTGAAGATTTAGGACCAGATGCAACCAGCAGGATAAGGGAGGACATCTGAGGACAGATATGAGAGAGGGGAGGCAGGCCAGTAGCCCGTCTTACCCTCATATCCCTCAGGCAGGTTTCCCAGTAGTCCCAGCTCTTGCCAGCAGCAGGAGTGATAGAGCCGGGGAAGCCGTCGTGGAGGCTGTCGATGAAACCCTCGGAGGCTTGCTTGTTCTTGGTGCAATTATAGCAGCAGGCATTTCACGTGCACATCTCCTGGCAGCGTGTGCTGGAAAACAAAGGGATATATCCTTGGGGATTGTCTTGTAGACGTGGTTTTGCCTTAAGTAATATCGCAGAATAACAACACGTCCAGGTTGATGCAGGCGTGCTGGGTCTGGATTGCATCCGAGAGGGTGGACGTGTGTGGCAGAGGCTGGAAGGACACGTGGTGATGAGGAAAAACAAAGATACCGAGAGACTTTGAGCTTTTTTAGGGGAAACCTTGTCGTCCAGACACCATGCTGCCGAATCACTTGCCCTTTGGGGATCCAGGGAAGTGGTAATGCCTGAAAGGAATGTGTTCTTGTGTGCTTGAAGTATTTAAAATTGGCTAGAATGGACCATTTCATGGGACAGATTCAAGGGACATGGCACCTGAGTAAGGTGCAAGAGCAGGGCTGTGTCCTGTGTGAACCACTCCTAAAGCGGAAGTCAGTTGGTTAAAGGCTCACTGCCCTCCTCCTCCTCACTCCCCATGGCCCCTGGGCTCAGCAGATAAGAGGTTTCTTTGTTTCCTTCATGGAAATTGCTCGTAAGACAACATGGTCTCTCTTGAATGGCCATTCATTGCAGGTGTGTGGCTGTAGCTGCTGTGGTCCTCAGGGCTAAATGAAACTTGGCCACCTTCTCCTGGAGGGCAACCACCAGCAGCAAGAGCCCAGAGAGCGCATGGGGACCGCGGGGCAGGCCCTGAAGAAGGGATCTACATCAAACAGCATCCCCAGAAACCCAGAGCCCGGGTGCAGCGGCTGGTGGGGTATCTCAGGGGACGCTGTGCTCAGACAGTGCCTGTGACGTGCAACAGCACCGTGACCCGTGCCCGTACCAGCCTGGAAGCAGCCAGTCTGGGTGGTTGACGGCAGCAGCGTAGGCTGCAGGTATTGCACATCCAGGATGCGGTTGCTCTCCAAAGCACGGTAAGGACAGCCTGTTTTCTTGTTGGCAACGGGTCAGCTTGTGCTCACCTGCCACAGTGAGAAACCCGGTTGAGTTACTCTTGAGCGTGCAAGAGATCTGTATGGCTGGGGGAACATGAATTAATGACTGTGTTGGAACCCTCCCTGCAAACCTGAACCCTGGAGTCTGCAAAAGAACAAACCCCAAGCGCCGTAAACGCTGTAGCAGCCAGAGCACATCTCCTGTTGTCCAACCCCAATGCGCTGTAGAGCTGTGCTGGCTCAGGGCCTTGCTGAGGGAACCGTTAGCACCTCCGCTTTTCTGCCAGCCTGGCTCCTCTTCCCTGCATTTCTCACGGAACCGGGGAATTGCCCTGTAACAAGGCAGCCGCTGCTGGTGATATGAAACTTCCAGGAATGATCTCACAGCTTTCTGGGAGCTGCTCTGCCTTTGTGCCCAGGTTCCTCCTGAAGCAGCAGATAAATCTCAGCACGGCGGCGGCACTCGCAGAGCAGGCCCCAGGACGTGAGTGAGGTGCTGCTGTCGGCACTGTGTTTACTGCACAGATAAAATATTTACAGCTCCATCTTTGGCATGAGATGTGACTCTTCCAGTCCTCATGAAGGTCACCGGAAAGTCAGTAAAATTTATTGATGGTTTACAGCACTTTTGTGCCGGAAAGCAAGGTTACGGTGTTACGTGCCTACCTGTGGCAGGCAGGGAGGGCGAGAGAGAGGAGAGGGACAGCAGGGCAGCTCACTGTACCTCGTTGACCTGGGGCCCCAAACCTGCCTGCTATTTTTCATTAAATGATAAACTCCAAATAGCAGAGCCTGTGCAGGGCTCTTACAGGCTGCAGCCCCGCGTCTCAGTAGCTGAGCAAAGGAAACGTTTGCTGTGCTAGCGCTTCTTCCTTCGGAGGGAGCTGGGGCTTTGGTTTGTGTTTATGACTGCGTGCGCGCCGGCGTTTGTGTAGGGAAGTCGTATTCTGCCGTGGAGAGAGTGGCCGCATCACGCGTGCCTCTCGCTTCTCATTAACTGTGACTCCTGTCCCTAGCCTGGAGTCAAGATTGCATTGTTCCAGGCGTGGAACATGAGCATGAAGGTGGCTTCTGCCTTGGAGAACTGGGAGCCCTCTGGACCCATAGGGACCTTTCCCAGCAGAGCTTGGGAGCGACTGGGAGAGTCCTGAGGTTTCTGGTGTCCCTGCAGCCAGCCCCCTCTGAAACACCCTCTCTCCAGGCATCTTCCCTCTGGGCTGGTCCTGCACACCAGGAACTCTCTGCTGCTTTATTCTTCTCTTGCTCCGGAGAGACAGGAGCAGATGGATGGATGTTTGTGAGTCCCTCTGTACGGACCTGCACGTGTAAAGGGCAATGAGATACCAAGCTGACTCTTGGAAACCTCCTATCTGGCGTGTTTTCCAGGAGCCCGTGAAAACGACTTGGCAGCACATGCAAGATCTAACACTCATTTCAGATGTCGCATGTCAGCTCACAGAAAATGCGTCTGTCTGCAGCAACGGAGAGGTTGGATTAGCTTTGCGCTCACTGCGTTTCTGTTCAGCGTCTCCTGTCTGCCCGCAGATGGGCACGCTCAGATGCTCTGTACTTTCCCGTTCAAATAAACCTATTCCCGTTCACATAAACTTAGAAGGATCAGCGACGCTTGTCCTTGTCAAGGGCTACGTGTGGGAGAAGGCACACTGTACCAAAACTCTCCTGAAACAGAGCAGGTCCCTGCTTTGTTTTTTTGCAAAAATGCAAAATGATTTGCATTTCAATGAGCCACGATAAAAACACAGTATTTGGGGCTCTTGCTACCTCTTCTCATCATGTTGAATTCCTTGAATCACAGGAGCAAACTCCGAGGTAGCTCAAGCAGAGCGTATGTTGGCCAGGCGAGTTTGTGGGTCAGGGCAGAGCAGCTAACGAGAGCAACAGACACAGAAACTTGCCTTTTTCTAAGCAAAACACGCTGTATTGTAAAGCAAAGCCCCCAAATATTCCAGTAATTCGGTTGCATGGTGGCTGCTCCGGGTTGTGCCGCAGTGTTTCCCCTTTGAGGACCATGAAGAGTTTAGTTTTGAACCATGGCTTCTTGTTTAACAAGGAAGGCTGGGAGTCAGATAAATGAGAAACGCAGGCAGAAGCTGGGAATTACGTGCCTGCTGCCTGTTTCCATCAGCTCCTGCTCCTGTTTAATGCCTGATAATAGAAAGGCTTCTTTGTGATCTTATTACTAAGAATGTTTGAGTCAGAGCGTGTCATAAAACCCAACCAGCCTGCCGGTTAATAACACCCATATGTACAGCAACGCACTGTAGGAAAGTTAAGACTGTCCATGAGTTCCCACTGGGACATGAGCATCTCACTGCAAATTCCCTCTGTCTTTTTTTTTTTTTTTTTTCCTGGCCTTACCCTAAAGAACGATCTGTTTGAAACCAAAGGCATCTGTCTGATCTGCTACCAGGGAAAGGAAATCTTGAGAACATTTGACAAAGAACGCAGAGTTGAAATTAAATATCATAATGATATAAAACAGTAAGCAGATCTGCTTGACAGCCTTGACAGCTATTTGTTATAGAAAACAGCGTTTATGATGTCAGTCCTATAAGGGAATGTGTTTGAATTAAAATAATTACAGCAGGTAGTACAACAAAGACTCCCTGTAGTCAATCATCCTTCACAAATACACTGTAAAAAATCTTCCCAAGGAGTGACGGAAGCGTGGGGACTGGAGCCTGGCAAATAAACACCAATGGGAAGCTGGACCGCAAAATGGAGTGGCGGCTTTTGGTCGTGAAATTTCCTTCTCTTTTCAACCCTACGTGAGACAAATTAGGATTTAAAAAGAACTTTTAATATATTAAAAATATATTTCCCCTTTCAGCTTTCACCTGCTTCCAGATAAAGAATTGAAAACCTTTCTGGAAAGGATGCCGAGATTCTTTCAGATTTTGAGTAATTTCTTGTGTTGCACCTCTCCGCGTGTCTACTGCCATTGCCCAGGTCCATATTTTCAAGCAGACCGCGTTGGTGAGCTTTTTTTTTTTTTTTTTCAAAATATCTTGTCCTTAGTAACTGCACTCTGCACGCACCAGTGTGTTGCGGGGAGGTCTGGCAAGAACAAGGTATCAAAAATCTTTGTCCGACAGCTCCGTGTTTTGAGGACAAAGTCTTGGGCTGCAGTCATTACAGGCTGTACTTCAGCTCTTATCAGATGCATGAATTTGGTTTCGTCTTGGGCAAAATGGTTCAACTACCTCTCAGGAGACTTGGGAGGAAAAAAGTCTTTGTTCCATAAAAAAACAGGCAGAATGCTGTCGTGTCCAATGTCTCTGAAAACCTCCTGTCTGTTCACATCATAAAGAAAAGTCCTGAGCCTTGCCGAGGGAGAGGTGACCCTTCTGCTAGGGACGCGCCTCTTAGTCTCCCTTAAGAAAGTCCCTTGTAATTGCAGCTTTTTATGGCTTAAAAGTAATGTATTTTGCAAACTTAGAGGAATTTTAGCACTGAACAGCTGAAATCAGCTGAGATTTTGTCCTTGCCAAGCATGCTTGAACTTTGTGTCGTATTTTAACAGAGTTTTGGGGTGCTCTGAGTGTTCATGAGTGTGTACGTGCTCCTGGAAGGGTTGTGTCAGTGGATAAGTTGAGTTTGGTTTTATTTGAAACCCTATAATTTTACCCTTCTAACTTTCAGTTTGTGTTGCACATCAATTGCTTGGCAAGTCGTATAAAGTGAGGCAAGAGAGAAACTTTTTTTCCTGGGAATTTCAAGAGTTTTGCAGGTTTGCGACACCGGCACCTTTGTCAGCACTTTGGAGCTTTTGTATAAAAGCAATTACTAGCATTTCTTCCCTTCTTCCATTGTTCGCTCTCGGTCAGCCCTTCCCACCAGCGTATTTGTTGCAGATACGTGCCCTTGGCTGCCCAGCTGGTGTTTTCACAGGTGCCTTACGCGTGAGTGCGGAATTGCAGAGGAAAAACCAGCAGAGTGCCAGTGAAAGGAGCAGAGATAACATTGCATTCTTTTCCTTCTGCATTCCACGCCGTTCCCATTCTTCCCATGACTCGCTGTGCCTGCCTCTCTTGCCTCTGCCTGCCTTGTGCCACACATTCTCTTTATACCTTAATCCTGCTATGCGCGTTTGACAAAAGAGACCTCCCCCCAAAAAAAGAGGAATTGAGAAATGTTTTCTCAGACTACTTTGAAGTAAAGTGAGAGCACTTCAAATAGTGGCCTGGTGATCTTCAGTGGCTTCTGAATGCCATCACAGTCCCAGTGAAAATGTGTCGTGTCCTGCCTTTTTCATCCCAGCAGCAGCTAATGCATCAAGAGCAAAAGTGGACCTGTGATTCATGACCTGGTGCTGCGTGCCCGACAGTGAACCTGCCGTCACGCAGATTAGCCCTCTCCTTGTGTTACAACCCCGAGGCACCGGAGCAGCCGGCCAGCGAACTTTATTGCAATTCTTTAATTTGCTGAGATCTAAACGAGCTTAGACGAGCTACTTTCAGGTTGCCTGGTCTTGTGCAGTTTAACATCGGTTTATCTCCATGTCGCCCTGTGCCGCACAGGAGCCTGAGGTACCGGTGAAGCCCTTCCGTGTGCCAGGTTGGAGCTGAAGAGGCAGTCGGTCTTTGCCTGCTGAAGGGCTGTCTTGTGCCTGGGTGTTATGGTGGGTTGGACTCTTGAGCCCCTTTGGACAGAGGCAAAGACTCAGCAACTTTGGACAGAGGCAATGAGTTAGCAGGCATGGTGGTGTTGGGTTGACAGCTGGACTTGATGAGCTTGGAGGTCTTTTCCAACCTTAAAAATTCTATGATTCTATGATTCCTAGCCTCAGGCTAAAAGCAAGCCTGGAAAAGTGATTCTGGCGGTGCCTGCAGCCAGCGGTACGTGCCCAGTGCCTGGAGGTGCTGGTCCCAGCAAAGTGGAGTGCTCCTCTCCTTGTCTGCTCTGCCAGCAGCCTAAGAGATTCCCACAGCAGGGATTGCATCAGGATCATCCAAGCCACCCCAGTGCTTTCCTGCAGCATGAATATTATATTATTCTGCTGGCCTCCACAGCTGCCTGTGGCAGCGTTTTCCAAAACTACTTACATGCCCAGGGCTGAGGGGTTTTGTTAATCAAAAGGAGGGGGCCTGTCCCTCTTTCAGCCCAGAGTTTGCGTGTGTGACACCTGCAACGAGGGAGTTTTATTGAATCCCCTGGAAGCTGTGGAGGTTGGAGATCCGCACGCCGTCCTGGCTGTGCAACACGCAGCTCAGTAACCAAGAAAGCCGTTCAGCCTGGCTTTACGTTTCTTGGCTCCAGATAGTTTCAGTGAAACCCAGGATGGTCTTTGGGCACTGGATGGAGTGGGATTTTTTTTTTCTTAGTGCATAGTTTAATTACAGGGAGGCAGTGCACTGACTCTCCATTAATAATACAGTGAATTTCAGCAGCAGATTAAATTTCTCTAAAGTAGTAAATTGCAGGGGAAAGTGGAGGAAAGTCATGGTCGAGGAAAATAAGTACATTATGAGTCCTTTATTAGATAGAAGCCCATGGCATCAGGCAGACGGGTTCTTACAAACACACACATATGAGAAAAACAGGGACTGCATCAATCAGCTTATCAAAATCACTTAAAAGAAATGGGCTTCTGCTGGGTGTGTGGCATGCAATAAAACAGCCGTGCAACACCGGGCGTGTATTAACGGGCACAGAAAGATTATGGCATGTCCATTACTGAGCTTCCTCTTCCTGCTGGCTGCAGAGAGGTCCAGATCCTGCATAATGTGTTCCTCAAACCTCCCCCCCCCCGCCAATTTATTTTATTACCCTTGTTATAGGCAGACACACTATAAAATGACATTAGAGGCAGAACAGCCACATGAGAGATGCTGAGTCTGCCCCAAACATCCAATGTACTTCGTAAGGGCTATGTAAATAGTCTGCTAATCGAGCGCAATCTGAGAACACAGCCGAAATAAGAAGTGGGTGAAAGCCCTGTGCAAGCACTTCTCTTCACTGGTCCCCTTCCCGCAGCACCTTCCCACCCCAGCATCGCTCTGCCTGCTGGGGGCCAGTCCTGCCGTGCCGCCGATGCTGGCTGTTGGGTTTGCCTTGGGTCAGCCAAGGGTTGGTACCTGAGCAAGCACTGATGGGCACGATGGCAACCTCTAGCAGGGGCAGGTGAAGGTTTTCCTCACCAGCCATGGGGTCTCAATGCGTTAAAGCTTAGGCCAATGTTCAAACAGCGCGGTGCGGCGCCTACGCACACAGAGTTGGGAGGTGACAGTGGAGCTGAAACGCCCAGGGATGGAAGAGCAGCTCAGGCTCTTGGCTCTGTCCCACCACCCTGATTCTACCCAGAGGTCCCAGTGCTCCATGCGTGAATAACACAGACCTCAGAGTGCCCCTTAGCAGCATTAGCCGTTTACGCAGATATTGAAATGGAGAATCGCTGGGGATGTGGGGATGTGGGGACACAGCTCCAGAGGGCTTTGGACAGGCAGGTATGCGCTTGCTGGAGAGATGAGGTGCTGGGGGGGGAGTGGTGTGTGTATGTGTGTGTCTATACAGATATGTATATATATGTGGCACCAAAAGACCATTTTTAAAGCCAATTTTGGCCCCAGCAACTGCGCTTAAAAACAAATGAGAGATGACAGAATTTTTCAACCCAAACCGTAAGAGACCCTGGGGGGGGACACACACAGGATTATGGACACTTATAACTAATGCAAAATAAACAAGGCAAAATTATATGTAATTACTCCTAAAGTCATTTGCTTGTTTCAGTAATTGACCTGTGCATTCTTTAATCTTTAATGCTCCTTTAAAATTCAGCCTCAGGGACTCATAACGTTTATTGACGTTTGTCATGGTTAAGGCTCTGGAGGAACTGGGCTTTATTAGAAGTCTTCAAAGAAATATCAATTTAGGGATAAGTAGCATTAATATTTTGTATACAACATCATCTGCTTAGAAAGCTTTACTGGATTTCTTTACATCTCATAAAAAGCAAGTGACAGCAAAAAAGAGTAATGCTGGGAGTGGCTCAGTAAAGAACCCGCTGCTGCTACTTTAGTGAATTTTATTAATAAAAATATGTGGTTATGTTTTTTTTAAAAAAAAAAAGGTTGATGCAGGAGACACTGATATGTCTGTTTATGATGGCAAGAGAGCTTTGTCCACGGCTGGGTGCAGAGAGCATCAGTGGTGCCACAGCCTCGCTGTGTGACCTTGTCACGCGTCCCAGCCCCTGCTCGCGTTTTCCTTCTGCAGAAGTGCTGTTCTCTTTTCCCTGACAGCGGGGCTGAAGCTCGTAAACCAGCGGCAAGTGTGGACCCCCCAGGCCAGAGGCACTGCACATCCCACCACCAACCAAAGTTGGGGAATGTTGTTGCTGTTTCCCACTCATGTTTTGCCATTGGAGAACTTGGGGAGCGAGAAGGGACACCCAGGGCACATCCAACCAACCAGGGAGCAGAAGGGACGTCCGGTCTGAGTGCTCATATGACTGTTACCCTTTCAAAAACCTGTTTGCTTGGCATTCACAACCTGGCAGGGTACAGATGTCCAGAGAGTGAAGTTCCTCAGATATGAAAAGCTGGGAGGGCATTGCAAATAGCTCTGTGACTTGGCCCACTGCTCGTTACTCAGGTGCCTGGCTTTGTCAGCAACGGCCTAGCCCTGCTGCAGCTGTGGGACGAGGCGCCGCTGCAGTGCTGGGCTGGCCGAGGGGACACCGAGGGGACGGAGGAGACAGCGGGCGTGCACCGTAGGAGATGCGTAGTGCTGGGGCTTTATTAGCAAATAGTGCTTGCTGGAGGGTCTGTGTCCTGAAGGAGAGCCATCTCCACCTGTCCTTTTGCTCCCTTCATCCTCTGCTAGAGAGCGAGTTGCACTGCTTGGCTTCTTGCAGCCTTTACTTCCTCCTCTTTTTCCTGCAGTGGGAGGGATCTGATTTGGAGATGAAGGCACTTTTAGCAGTTTGCTAGGTTCTTAGCAGCAGCTGACGTTGGCACTTCCCTGTCTGGACAAGGGCAGCACGGGATCCTTTCCAAGCAGCCACTTGGGCTGTTTCCCCGGAGAACACACCGCCTTCCGCCCGGGGTTCCCCTGGATGCTCTTGTGGAGCTCGGTATTCAGATATCAGCTGTGGGGGCAGCGCTGCCCACCTTCCTAAGGCTTCCTCGTTAGGCAAATGCTCTTATTAAAAGGTTGTTTTGTTGTACAGCATTGGGTTGAACTTTCCTCCAGCTTCTGCACAAAGGACGGTTCTTCCCTTTCCTTCCTCGGCTGAGTCAGGCTGCTCTCAGCGTTCTGAGCTTGTTGTTGATTTGCCTTTTCCTCTTCCTTGGTCCCTGGGTTCGTTCCGTGTTGAACCAGTGAAATCGCCATGGGGCCAATTGGAAACCCCTCTAACACTGGAAACAGGGCTCAGCCAAGGGCATTTCTGAGGAATTTGTCCTGCTTTTCTTTCAAGGTAAAAGAAATGAAGTATTTTTGTTAAATGGATGCTTTAGGGACTGGTGTAGCTGCGGAGCTGTCTGAGTAATGGACTTGTGTTTAAATACTGGGGCCAGACTGGAAACCCCTGTGACTGAGTGCTCATTTTCAGAAACATTCGGGTTGCTGCCAGCAAGCCTCCTCGTGGGTGTCAGGCTTGGGGACACTGGCAGCATTCTTAGAGAGCTTAAACGTGGCCTTTCTATAACTCTCCACACCTCTCCACCTGACAGGACCGCAGACAGGCTGCTGTCACTGATGTCTGTGAAGCAAGGTACACTCTTTGTCTTTGGTGGAGATGGCTTTCCCCTGCCTGCGTCTCAGCGATGCCACCGCCATGCCAGAACACGGCTCCTAGCAGAGTGGTGGCGTCGAGCTGCCTCTCCTGCGAAGCACCAGGAGATTTCATTAAATGGCAGAGGAGGGAGCCGGCGTAGAGGGGAGGTTCATCCCGGAGATATTACAGATTGTCTCATGCTATTTAAGTGGGCTAAAATTAGAGGGAAAGAATCTGCAGCTAATTGGACTTGGTGCATTAATCATAGTCTGCTGCTGGAGTACTTCACCCATTAGAATGTGTTAATTTGGTAATTACAAGGTGGGGGGGAGGTCTCTCTTTGTCATCCGAAGCCCTTCTCCATGCTCATTGCACATCTCAGGAACAGGTACAGTGCGGCTGGATTGCAGCAGGGGGAGGGAGCTGCCTATTGCCCCCGCCACCACACACGGGCTCCCCCCTCCAGACACCTATAATTAAACTGGGCTCGATACTGGGAGCAGAAGATCTTTCATTTTCAGTTAACAGGTAATTAATTGTATCTCAGTTTCCATTGTAACTTCCCCGCCCCCCCCCCCCCCCCCCGCAACCTTGTTATGAGAAATAATGCAAATATTCCATGGTCTCCAGTGTCTGGGAAAGGAGGAGTTTCTCCTTGCTCCTCTTCTCTAGGGGCCCTCTGAAGCCCGTGTTGGGGAGCTGATGGAGAACTGCTCCCCTGCCCATTGCAGAAGGTGTCCATCTGCAGGCATTGATCCTGCAGCTGAGACAAAATAAATTATTTCTTTCCTGATGCCATAGGTTGGGTTGTCTTGCTTCTGCCAGCCCCCTCCTGGCAAGCTGTGCTGGATGCAGGGGTGCTTCATAAACCAGGGCGGGTGGGAAACTAGAGAAGAGAATTAACCAGATGGGAAATAGGCAGAAAACGTGGGCTCAAAGATGTAAGAGATAAAATACTGAGACAGCCAGCGCAAGGTATGGATTTTCAGAGGGGTGTAAAACACTAATGAGTAAAAACACCGAGACATATGTGCTCTAATGAGGAGCAAATCAGGCTGGAGCTTGCAGAGCAGCGCTGCCGGCAGGGTCGTTATTGGAGCAGGAGGCTCTGGTCCCAGCTCTGCCCTTGGAGATGCCCATTGGGAAAAAGCCCCTTCACGCCAGATCTCGTTTGTCCCCTCTCCCCGTTTATTTGCTGGTTTACCTGTGGGGGTGACAGCCTTTCGGGGCAGACGATGTCCACTCCACTGCGAAGGCGGGCAGGTTAATGTTTGCTGGAAGGACCCTGCTGTGCCAACAGAGCCCAGTCCAGACCTCACTACTGGCCCCAGTCTCTTTCCTCACGCTTGTGGCCGCTCCATAGTCTCTGCAAAGGTCGCAGCCGCTTGCTGCGGTGACTTCAGCCATGATATATTTGTAGGCAGCCCTCACAAACACTGACCTGAGGTACTGACCCCCACCAACCACATCATTTTCCACTTGGGCACCTCCAGATTGGTTCTCCGCGTCTGCAGAACCAGAAGGCCGGTTGCGACTCCATCGCAATAATTTGTTGGCTCATTAGCACTAACTCCTTAAAGGGGCACCTTTAATGGTAGCAAGCCTAAAAATGTGACCTGTGTCCCCTTGCTCTGTTGTATCTCCTTGCAAATTCCACATCGTTAGTCTGTGTGCACTCTCATCCCTACATACCCCCCGAAAGATCAATTGTCTTGTGAGCAAAATAAAAAAACCCGCCCTAAAACGGGTCCAAATGCTGCCAGAGCCAAACAAAAAAAACTTTCAGAATTGATTTACATTTGATTTACTAAGGAAGAAATTGGTGACAGAGAAACATTGAGGTGAGCTCAGCTGCCCTCTGAGCTCTTTGGTGTCACAAAGAAATTGAAGAGCATCTCCAGTCGTGTGAAATACTTAACAGCAAACCACAGCAGGTACCAAGGATGGGAACTGTGTTTGTACAATAGATTTTTCATTTTGAACTTGTAGGGAGTTGTAATAAACAATAAGAGAAGCAAAGATGGTTAAAACAGCCCAGTCTTTCCAAGAAGTGATTCTCCTTTTCCATTAACTGGGAGTTGGGACTGTGAAGAGGATCCTGTTGGTACTCTGAAGTGTGCGCGAGGGCTGTGGATGGTACCTGTTGGAATAACGTCATTACCAGCCTCGTTAAGTGGATAAAGACCAGTCACCGACTTCTGATTTGAGGATGACTAATGTGAAACCTTGTTCAACAAAACGAGTGATTACAGGATAATTTTGTCGGAAGAAATTTATAGTGCGGTGACTAGGTGTGAAAGGCACTTCCTCCGCACAAGGCACTTTGCACGTCCAGGCTCTGCTGCTGGACTTAATTAGCAGCACGGCATCCACCCCGCAGCAGTCCATCCTGGCCAGGCTTTGACTCGCTTGCAGGCAGGTGATAATCAAGTACTCCTAACCACATGGTGCTGGCCTTGATCTTTGCCAGAAGTGACAGTCGGCTACTTCGAAACCACGTTTCATGGTGACAAAGTAAAACTCGGCTAACTTCCAAAATTTCACTTCACTCCTGCTGCAGCTGTGACTTTCCGTGTCACTAGAGACAGAGCTGTTTCCAAATGTAGCTCCATTTATTTATTTATTCATTTATTTTTATTTTTCGTCAAAATTCCTCAGAAATCTTCAATTCTGAGAAATTGCAAATAAAATTTTGGAGTTCTGAGTATTCATTCTGATTGCCTTACGCTTTTATTATATAGCTCCCCCGTTTCTCTCTTTTATTTCATGACACGTCAAGCTGGCAGATGTCTGTTACAGAAGGCGTTATTCTTTGCAGAAGACAATAAGATGTTTTGATCAGTATTTAGTAGGTACCATTACCTAAAAAAAATAGTAAATAGAAATTAGCATTTCAGCTGCGATTTGGGTAGGTTAATCCTAGTCACAATAGACAAACTAATGAACAATTATAAAAAATAGGAGAATGAAATACACGTTGCATTGACATTTTGGTCTGTGCTTGAACAGAAGGCTTTACAAAATGGCATCTTCCTATGGGAAATTTCTCAGTAATATTTTTCAGTGATTGTTTTCCTGATTTTTGCTTCTCCTGTAATCCTGTAAGCAGTCTGCAACACAAACGAGCTCGTGGGGTCCAGCAGAGCTGATCTCCCCTGCCTGGCTCTTGGAGGCTGGTGACCGCAGAGTTGTTTGTTGGTGTTGGGTTAGGGGGTTTTGTTGACATACCAGAACGGTTTATTTTTAGCAAAAAGGACACTGCAGTCCCACAGATGAGGTTACGCTGTGGGTCGCACACTGAACCCAAGGCTGCTACAAAGCCAGCTGTGTGGGTTTAGCTTTGGCATCTCCCCAGGTCAGTTCCTGGCCTCAGCTCACCGGTCAGCCACACTCGCTGCCTGTGCCTTGAGCAAACAAATCCATAACACACCACGGCCTGGGGGCTCTGCGTTTCCCACAACGCTCTGTCTAGCCACCTTCTCAAATGGAGATGATGTGGTTGTATGGGTTTGCCATGATTTTATGGACAACCAGTGGTCCATGAACCATGCGCTGGGAAGACCTTCTGTAACATCTCGGACTTGGTCATATTGTACTAGCTCTGTCTGAAAGTGGTTGGTTTGCCCTTGGCAACAAGTGGACATTGCCACTGGGCAGGTGTTAGAGAAGCTGCATCCTTGTATGAGCTCTGTTGGCACCTTCACCCTCATCAGCATTTGCTCTTGCAGTTTTCTTTGTGGCCTGGTCCTTGCCCCAGTAGCCCAAGCCCTACCACGCCGGGACAGGAATGGTCCACACAGATGAGATGGGATGGCAGTGCCAGGGCTGAGGGAATCGCCGGGCAGCTCTCATTGCATGGACATCCACCAGCTTGGCTGCTTCCTCCCACACAGTAGAGACATGGAATGACTCCAGCTCCTTCTGTGTTCCCCTTATTGCCAGACATCAGGGCTGGTTTTGGGACTCATTTCCTTCCCAAATGTGCCCTGGCATGGGCAAGGGGAAGGCAGTGCTGTAGCCAAGGCTGCCATGCAGGGCTCTACCTTCCACTGCAGAGCAGCTCTAGGATTCAACCAGCCCTGCTATGGTGATTTATCCCTGGTCACCATGCAGTTGCTCCGTCACCCTCCCCCTCCCTAATGGGATAAGGGAGAGAATTGGGAAGAAAGGAAAACTTGTGGGCTGAGATGAAGACAGTTTACTAGAATAAGAAGTGTGTTCAAGAAACGTTTGGATGTTGTGTTGAGGGATATGATTTAGCTGAGAAGTATTGGTGATGGTTGGACTGGATGATCTTTTAGGTCTTTTCCAATCTTGATAATAGCAAAGGAAAATGACAATAATAACAGAATATAAAGATATTAAAATATACAAGATGAACAATGCGCACTTTCTCACCACCCGATGTCCCAATGACCGACACAGCCCGTCCTGAGCAGCGATCACGGAAATGAAACCCAGAAGCCAGCAAAGGAGCAAGAGAGAGCCAGCAAGGCAGAGAGAGTGATGCCCCCCGCCCCCACCCATGGCCAACCTTCACACATACTGAGCATGACATTCATGGCATGGAACACTCTCTTTGGCCAGTTTGGGTCAATTATTCTGTCTGTGTTTCTCCCAGCTTCCTGCACCTGCACATCAGTGAGACATGGAAAGCCAGACAGGGGCCTTGGTCTCATTAACAACTCATAACATCAGGGTGTTTATCAACATTCTTCACAATGGAAATCCAAAACACACTGAGAGGAAAATAAACTCTATCCCAGCCAAAACCAGGAAACCTGCCTATGGAGAAGCCTCCTGGCTGTACTGGGGGAGGAAACAATGCCCTTACAAAGCCACGTAGTATATTCCTGAAAAATATTTGATATTTTAACTTACTGGGTGGTTAAAGATTTCAACAAATGCAAACAAAGTGGGTTTTTTTTTTTTTTCGCATTGGTATCAACAAGTTCTCAGCACAGAGGCTTAACACAAGTGTCTTGGGTTGAGCCTATGGCAATACCAGGATTTTGGTTCCATTAAAAAAAAACCCACTGTGACATTAGGAAGTAGTAATAACTGCTCAAGAAGTGTTTTGTGCATTTGGCGTTATTTTTTGCCACCTAAGTGTTGTTTAAATTCCATGTTAAAAATTGCATTTCAGGCTCTTTTTAGTACAGACACACAGCTGAGCTGACACGCGTACGCATGTGTGTTGAGGTTTGTGTGTGTGTGCTTTGCAGTGAGCTACCGCTGGCTGCAGAGAAACGGCACTGCAAACCTGTTGTGTTTTCAGGCTTTTATGCAAACGCGTTGTCTGGTGCGGAACAGCGTGTCATAGAGCATCAGTCTTCAGGAAGCCAGCGCGATTGTATCTTCTTATTTCTAACACATCCCGATGCCAGGCAGTTGGTCTGGGCCATTTGCATCTCTGGAAGCTTTCTCTGTGAGGACACTGGTGGTTAGCTGGTGATGCTGGTTTTTCAGCTGCTCCGTGCTGGTGAATATACTTGGAGGGAACAGAGGAATGTGAAATTGGGCTGAGTTTGAAGGCTGTGGTCTGTATTTGCATGGCAGATTTCTGGAAGGGGATCAAGTGGTTCCCACACAAGCGGTCTTAGCTATTTCGGAGGCCAGTAGATATTGGACCAGATCTTCAGTAAGCGTGGAGCACGAATCTGTGCTCATTTGCCCCACCTGGTCCGTTATCGCCATTTTTTCAATAGCTGAAACGAAACAGAAAGCCGTTATTTCCTCCAAGCACGGTGGAAGGGAGTGCTGGCGCTGGAAATGCGCTGCCGAGCCCTGATTCTTCCTCCTTTCCTCTAATTGCGTCCTTCGAAAGCAGAGTCCTCCAGCACTGAAAGAAGATGATGGCAAACTGCCTTGTTAACCTATTTTAAGTAAATCTGTATTGAGTTTCCTGCTGTGCCTAAGAGCTGGAAGTCCCAGTAGAGTTTTACATTTTATCCCTGCGCTAGCTTTCTCTGGACTTTAATTCCCCACTTCCTTTCTCTCCTACCCCAAAAGAAATGCAAATTTAATTTCACAGGAAATAAGGATATACTTGAATAAGACAGATTTTTTTTTCCAATATCTCAGTGTCTCCCACCGTTAGTAACTAATTTTGAGGGATCTAACATTTTGCCTTTCTTAAAACAAATTTTTCACATACAGCAGACTCCCACAGGCTCCTTCAGCACAGAAAGGCACAGCATTTTAGCAGGGAAGAGTTTTCTGTGGAAGAAAAGTGCAGCGCAGGCCACCTGTAAGGTATTAGTAGGAGATGAGGGAAAAATATTGCTGATTTTTATTAATAATTAGTTTAATTTTCTATAGCCCCCTCATAAAAATTCCTCAGCAAATCTGCAGAGTATATGATTTGGAGCTATTTCTGGAGTACTTCATCTGTTCCGCTGTAGACACAAGGACGGTTTTCAATAGGTTAGTTCAGTAAGTCGTTATGAAAGCCTCCACTGAAATAATACTCTCGAAATAATAATATTGGCTATGGAGTATATTGTTAAAGGATTTCTTGCTTTTCTTCATCATTACGATGTCCTACTTTCTTTCTGTTGTGATGTGACATATGGTTGTAGGAACAGCCGTTGGACCTTCAGGGAAAATTGAGTGCGTACCTAGCTTTCTCTAGAAGGGATTTAGCATGAGAAAATAATGAATGAAATATAGCCATGGCCTGCTAAGAAGTGCTTCAGTCTCTGTGTCCTTACCAAATAAAAATATCCAGATAGAGAATTGTGGGGGATTATTATTACTCATCACAGAATTTGGCCTAGACACACGAGCAGTGGAGAGGTTCTTTAAATAAATGTTGGAAAAACTGTAGTTATTTATACACTGTCGTTGACTTCAGTGGTATGTTTTATCTGAAATACTGATGTGGAGGAGCACAAGCCTCCTTATCGCCACCCCAGCTCATGTTCCAGCTTGCCAGTGCCCAGCTTGGACAGCCGGTGTCAGAGCTCGGCCACGGAGCATGGCTCGGTCTGGCCCTGCCCAGCCAAGGCCCAGGCCCGTCCTTGCCCTTAAGCCTGTGTTTAACTGCCTTGCAAATGCAGGACTGGAGTTATCGCCGTGTCCTCTAGCAATGCTCGTTTATTTTTTTAGCTTTTGCTCAATAAACCTCCAACCTGACTCATCCAAGGCGATCGGGAAAAACTCCCCACCGGCGGTGTGGCTGGCAGAAAGGTCCGGGAGCGGGGCAGGGCTGGGAAATAAAGTCTAATCTGCGAGAGCGGCAGCCCAGGGTGACGGGAGCGTGGCTAGGCAACAGCATGGGGAGCGCAGGAATGATCTCTCTTTGTCAGACAGCCGAGCCGTTAGAGGTTATGAGATTCTTTTATTGCACTAATTTGCAGTGCGATGTGCTGACATTCTCTCCCTGTTGCACAGAGAATATATAAATTATGCCTGCAGGACGATTAACTGTTTGTCCAGGCTAATTGTCAGTATTAAATCTTGCTCAGTCACAGTTTTAAAGCTTAATTTAAACTCTCTATCTTTAAGGAATCTGCACTCCCACACCCCCTCCCACCACGGGGGAAAAAAATAATAAAGATTTAATGGTTTAAGTCAGTTCCCTTTGTAAGAGCTAAAGTTATAATTGGGTGTGTGGATAGTGGAAGCATCTGCACATGATGAGCCTGTGGAGTTTTCCTTTTGCTTTGGCCAATAATGTTCATCTCAAATCCCATTGTCTTTGCTACCCTGTATTAATTTCTGAATTATGTATTATTGTTCTGAGACCCCAGAGCCACAGCTATTCCCCACATCTATTACTGCATAAATCTTTGCTGTGTGCTTAAAACAGCAATGATTCATCCTGAAAGATGGAGAGGAACACAAGCTCTAATGAAAAACCTCCCTCCCCATGAAACGGGCAACAATCGGATGTGCGGACCTAGCAGGGCGGCTGGGGCAGGCGGATCTGGATGCTACAGCAACAGGCGGGAGAGGGATGGAGCCCACCACACCGCCTCTTTGCACGTCACGGGTCACAGGATGCTGCTGCAGCGGAGGCGATCCCGGCCGTGCGGATGATGCTCCGGGCAGGTGAAACCGGCAGGCTCGTGGCCGGGTCCGTGCCGAGGGCCAGCCCTCTGTGTGGAGATCATCCTGGTGGTACCACAGGAGAGGGAGATTGCTGGTTGCGCTGGCACAGATTTTTCAATTTTCAATTGCTTGTGCATTCTTTTATAGTTGTTATTAATTTATTCCTCCGTAAATAGAGACAGATGTATGGACTTGGCCCATCTCCTCCTAAAATCTGAAAGGGCAATGCTGTGCAGTCTCTGTTTCTCGTCTCAGCTTGTCCCTAGGCTTGGTTTTCTGAAGCTCTTTGCCAGCAGTGTGGGTTTGGCTGATGGTTGCCCTGTCCTTGTCGGGGCCGGGAGTCAGCTCTGGGTATGCTGTTGCCCTACTCCAGCTCACCTCGGTACCCTCATTAGCAGCTTGTGTGAGGTTCCAGCAAACGGAAGGGTGGCATCGCACCTTGGCTATAAAATGTACCTAACTGTGGTTTTCCTTGCTTTGGCTCGACTTGCTGTCACCATCACTGCCAAGAGCGTGTTCTTGCGGGGTGAAAGCGGTCAAGCTTTTTTGACCTGGGGCAGGTGGTAAACGAAAAGAAGGTGGCTGAGGGTGGAAATGAGCCCAGTGATGTACCCAGCCTGGTCCCTCTGTTCCTGGAATATGACAGCAGTGACAGCCAGGAGGGACAGGCTCTCACGCTGAACAGCCTCTATATCACAGCCTGCTTTTTATTTAGAGAGAACATCCGTAGTGGAGGATGAGGGCTGACCCAGCAGCTGGTTTGGAGGCTGAGGCCTTGCACAGCTCATCACCCCAATGTTGCGCTGCATGTTGGGGATGAGAGGTGGAAGGACTGAGCGTGACACCTGCACCCCTCTCCTCTCCTCCTGGTGATGGAGCAGGTTTGGGGCATCCCCACAGGCGTCCTCGGGGGCTATCGCTGGAGAGTGGGGAAAGGTGAGCGGGTCGATACCTGTGGGAGAAAGCAGCCACCTGGGAGCCGAGGAGAAAATGCTTCTCGCTAATCCTGCCGCTTTTGACATCTCGCGGAGAAACAAAAGGGCTCGTGCTGTTCTCTGGCTCTATTAGAGCTCCCTTTAACAGTGGCAGCTTTTCTCACTTCTTTTCTGAAATCTGCAAAATTTGGGTGAGAGGAAGGTGGGGGGAGGAGGGGAGAGCAAGTTAGTCTGGAAGAGAACTGCCTGAGAAACACAGGAGCCTACAGGTAGGAGAGGAGAAATAGCAGATGAGAAGGCACAAGGGATGGTAATTAGCCGGCTCAGCTGTGTGATGGCAAAGTATCGCTGGTGTGACAAGAGAACGCAAAACCTTGGTCTAGTTTTGGGTTTTGTTTTGTTTTTTTTTTTAATTATCATTAATTTTCTTTACGCCATCTAACACTAGAGCAGCCATCTCAGGCCCCATTGGCTTCCATGGTGCGTGCATATTCCCTGCTTCCAGGTCCGACACTCCCATACATGAGTGTTTATGTGCCCAGGGGATTATTTTGGGCAAACCACCCCTGTTACCCCAAACGGGAGGTGGGCACGTTTTTGCATGGGGATTTGAGCCCCCTGTGGTAAATTTTAGCCTTTCTCTTAAACCAGCAAAACGGGAAGCCCCACACTGGGAGAGGCTCTAGGTCTCTACGCAGCATGAATCCGCGGCTGCCCGGAGCAGGACCCAGGCTCCTCCTAAGGAGCAGATCTTGACAGGAAGAGGTTTCTGCCTAACCCCAGTGCCTAGTAGCTGCCTTCTGCCCCCAAACAGATTATTCTTATTTCTGGCTTTTATCCCAGTGTGAATATTCCCACTCTCCGTCAGAAAGATCTCATTCCCTTTTTTGTGACTCCGGTCTCACGCCAGCTGGGTTTGACTGTTGGGGTGTGAAGGTGGGGCAGCAGTGGCGGCAGGGCTCTAGGTTCATCCGAAATCCCCCGTTGCCTCCACAGGTTTGCATCAGGAGAGATCGTAAATACGCGGGAGGTGATCCGGTCCTCCCGCTGCCTCCCTGTTGCAGGTACCATTCCCATAGCCCCTCCCAGTATGAGGGAGAGGAGCTGGGGTGCAGCTCCAGCTGTAATAGATTTGTAAGCAGGCAGTGACATGAAGTCCTTAAAAGCGTGAAAGCAATATGGGGGGAGAGAAAAAAAAAAACAACCAACCAAGCTCTCCTAAGACGAACAAAGGACGGGGGCTGAGATACCTGGGATCAGCAGCCCATGGCGGGGGCGGGGGGCTGCTCTGGTTCGGCAGGGGAGATGCTGCCGTTAGCATATGCTCTGCATATTTTACTGCCGGAGAAGATGCGGCGATGATTTAATATGCAAAGGTGGATGTGGCGTTGATATGCATCCAGGCTGCATAACATGCGCACACACATTTCAAAGGTGGTACAAGAAAGAGCATTGCTGAAGGCAAGCATTTATCAGGCTTGCGGCCGGGCGTTTGAGACCTTCGCAGCCTTAGGAGATCCCGCAGGAGGAGAAACAATAACACATCTTTATTAGCGGTAGTGTTTTAAATACAAAACTGCCGAAATGCTGGAGAGCAGGGAGAACAAGAGGCGCAGAGCGATGGGATGGGGGAGCGGCTGGGCGGGTAAACAAAGGTTGCAGGAGGCGACAGGGCGATGGAGCCCGGAACCCGAAAGAGGAAACTGCTCACCTGCGGGCCAGGCCTCCTCCTCAGCAAATTTGTGCTCAGGCCGCAGTAAATGAGACGAGCCTGTCTGAGAGATCTGCAGTTGGGGTGTGGGGTTTTGGTTTTTTTTTTCCCCCCTCGTCATTTTTGTTTTGTTTTATTCTGGGAACAGAGCGCAGCTGCACAGGAAGAGGGAGGGCTGACACACGCAGAGGCGACAAGTGAGGGGGACGCTGCCCTGCAACCCACACCGCTCACCTGGGGCTGCCAGCCTCCATTAGTCGCTTTTATTTCTTCACTTTTTGGGGAAAAAAAGCAGGCCATGGGGACTGCACTTCCCAGGGCAGAGACCCATAAAAGGCTGCTCCAAACCAAAACCGGGCCTGGGAGCGCGTCGCATGTGCGCTGCGCCCTGGGTGCTGCTGGCCCCCCCGGCCTGGTGCAGGTCCCGGGGCAGGGTGCACGGTGGTGCGGCACGTTGCAGGGTGCTGCGCGGATGAGAGCGCAGGCAGTTTTGTGTTTGTTTTGCGTACTGACAGCTCTGGATTTTAATGTTTGATCACAGCAGGTAGGGAGGCCTTGCGGGGATTTCAGAAGAAATCTGTGCCCGTGCGCCGGCGTGCGTGTTCTTTACATTAAAGGAGCACATCTCACCTACCTCACTGGAAAAAACTCATTTGGGCTCGATGCAAATTTGGTTCTGTGCAATCATGAGACACAAGCTGCTGACAGGAATCTGTCTCGTTCTGCTGCATCTGTAGTGCCTGGGTGCACCCCTTGCTGCAGACACTCCTACGCCAGCGTGGACGTGCCTGGTCCCCACCGCAGGATGCGGGTGACACCAGTCCTCTGCCAGACCAGGGCCTCTGCCAGCGCCCTGTGGCCCAGCCCTGCCCGCTTGTCCCTTTTTGGGTGCTCTCACATCACTGTAGCACGACATTGATCCTTCCTGCCCTTGTTCCCAATACCTGTAGATCCTTCTGGAGTAGAAGCAGTACGAGCTGGAGTCGTTGAGCTGTTTGCTGGGCACACCTGAGGTCAGGCAGCAGTGACCTGGCCATGCCTGGCTGCCCTCAGTCTGAGCCCCGCATGCCTGGCCGTGCGGAGCAGCCCAGATGCCACGGGGATGGTCTCCTTTGCTGGAGCAACACCAGCCCAGTGGTTTCTTGGAGCGTGTTTTCTGCTTTGGCTTTGGCAATTTCGAGGTCCTGCCTCCTCTCAGCGTCTTCAGACAGCAGGAAGGGAACGGGGCAGGACTTGGTGTCAGTGGCCAGGGACAGTGGGCAGATGGCCCCTTGGGGAGGAGAGCGTGGCCAGCAGCGAGGTTTGAAGAATAGCGAGGGCTTCTCCAGAGCTAATGACAGCGGGCAGCACTCCCAGCACCACGGAGGCTACTGTAACTCCATCGCTCTTTAATTATCTGGAATTATAGCGCTGCTCTCACCCTTTTTATGTTACGGTGGAAGAAATCAGGACATACATTAATTATCTAATCCGTATGTAAAGTGTCGCATATAATTTTCCCAGAGCAAAAGGTTCTAGCTTTAAGACCTGCATCGTCTCTTAATAACCGTGCACGAGGGAAGCAAATAATATCCAGATATATGATTATTACAGTGGTGGCTGGCCACTGCTGCTCCTTTCCCCGCTTTTGGGGCAGCGTGGCTGGTAGTGAGCCTTAGGCGGGGACACTCGCGGGGTGACCTTTACAAACCCCAGACCACAGCCTGCGACCTGGCCGGGCTGCAGGGAGTTCAGAGTGCAAAGCTGATGCCTGTCGTTGTTGTTGCCAGAGCACAACCTGAATCAGAAACGTCTTTGGGCCTCCTAGGTGGTTTGTGGGTTGGGTTTTTTTTTGTTTTGTTTTGTTTTTGTTCTTAGCTGCATTTGCAAGAGGGGAAGACCCCACAGTTTCCCTTTGACTAAGACACATGGCGGCTGCAGAAGCTGATTAAGAAAATCAGTATTGCATTTATTAGCCTCCATCTATGATGCATGGTGTTATGCTAATATGCATGAATTAATTACTGTTATTAATCCAATTGAATTAATTTGATACCGCTGATGTGTACAGGGAAGGTTTGTTGGGGGTGAGCGAGAGCGGGTGGCGCAGACGCGGGCTGGGGGTATGCGAGCGGGAAGGGGCGGCTGGACTCTGCGGCAGCCCCGGCGCGTCCGTCAGCACCACCTGACGCAGCGCCAGTGCAGGGACCTGTTTATCTCCGTCTCCTTCCCTGCCCTCCGTGGTCTGATAGTGACTTCATCCCGGCCCGCAATTAGCGGTTCAAAACAGGAAGCAATTCCCTTTGCCCGTCTTTGGGCCCCTCTGGGGTTTTTCTTACAATTCTCCCCACCAGCCTTGCAGGGAGGCAGCAAACACCCTCGGCTCCTCCAGGTCTACGGGGAGCGAGGGACGAAGCCCGAGTGCAAATATCGGCACGAGAAACCAGTTCCCAAGCGTCCTGCGGAGAAACATGGCAGGGCCCCTGCATGCCCTCGGACGGCGAGCCCCGTCGTTTGTGAACCGGTGCTGGGCTGTGCAGTATTTGCATAAATTATTAGGGGAAAAATTTAGCTCAGCTTGAGAAAGCTGCAGCTCGTGGGCTGCTCATGAGCAGAAGTGAAACTGGCCGGGAGAATCACTTGTTGGAGATTTGCTCCCGGATTGTGGCGCCGAACAAATGATCAGAAAATAAAGCCCCAGGCGCTGTTTGGGTTGTAAAGCCCGGATGGTGCGATGGGACCTGGGGTGACAGGGATGCCCCTGGTGCGATGGGACCTGGGCTGACAGGGATGCACCCGGAGGCCAGGGACATGCTGGGGCAGGAGGACCTGTGGCCAGCACAGGTGATGGGCACAACACCTCCCACAACACCTGCTCTCTCAAGTGGTGCTATAAGCCATAAACTAATTAAAGAAAGGTAATTAAAAAAAAAAATCTATCGCTGGTCCTGCAAACAGCACAGATCCCGCAGAGAGAGGTGAGTGGGCAGAGCCTGTGCATCCTTGAGGTGACGGGGCTGCATCCTCTTTCTAAAATTTCTGTAACTGGCATTCCACAAGACAAACTCCAGCAGCCACAAAGGGCGTCGCTCCACCAGATTGCTCAACCACGTTGAAGACCCAACTTGCAATTGCTGCTAATGGAAATGCAGAGCCTGGGAGTTTTTCCCTCAGCAAGGGAGAAGCTGTAGTTTCCCGTGACCTCTTTTGGGTAGCGAAGCAGCAGCTAATTGCGCTTGTAGAGCTGACAGATGTCCCTGCTTCACGCAGCAAATCGGTCACATCTCTTGATAAATACGAGACCTTCTGCTGTTATGTATGAGTCCCATGCTTTAGCTGTCCTCCTAATTCATTTTGTTTCAGTTTTCCAATAGGCTGGCGATATTTTACTGAAATGTTACCCCCTCCCCGCCGTACAAGTGTTTTGCGACCATTATTTACTGTACCTTGTTCCCTATTTCAGTTGCCCATCAGGCACTGACAGTCTTTATCGGGTTCTCTGCCCGCGGCTCGGGACAGAGAGCAGACTGATCTCCCCCCGAGGATGACTCCCTGAAGCGGAGCGCTGCTGCTCCTACTTCTCTCCACCCTTCCTTGGGCCAAGGCAGCCTTCTCCACTCCCAGGCCGTGCCTGGCCCAGCTCCTCTCTGTGAAGCGTCCTCGACTCGCAGTTCAGCGGCTGCTGACGACCCCTTCCCCGTTCCTGCCCCCATCACCGGGCCCCTTCCCCTGCCCCATGGCTGGGCTGGGTCCAGCTGTGAAGGGCTGTGGCGTTGCATCTCTCTGGTGTGGCTCGTTTTCCTCCTTCTCATCCTGCAGCTGGTACTTGGCCCTTGCCACTCTTTGCTGAGGACTTCTTTTCCCCCTCATCCTCCAGAGTTGCTCCTCAGCCCTCAGGAGGGGCACGGCTGAGGTGCCCTTGTCCAACCTGCTCTTAAAAACCTGCCAAGCAGAGGGTCCCACACAGCCGGTGCCGGGATGTGACCAGAGCCACCAGACAGAAAGGGATTTCCTTTATATGGACGTGTGTGCGCACGTGAGGGTGTGTTAATTATAAATTTATTAAATGTATTTATTATTCATACAGAGATATTAAAGTAATTTATGTTTATTAATTATAGCGTTAATATAAACAGGTGAAATGACGCGCAGTGTATATATATTTAATATATAGGTGAAAATCTGTACTGTGGATATATTCTTATTCCTTTACTTCATTCCTGCAAATTAAGCTGATGGCTTTGCGATGCCCCTAAGGACGCGAGAAACAATTGCTGGCTAGCTTCATTAAAGCAGCCTGGATTATCCCAGCCCTCTCAGCCTTTTGCAGACCAAAACCCGGCTCGGTCAGGTGGGTCGTGTTTGCTGCAGTGCTTGCTTGTCCACCCTCCGGAGGTCCCTGTCCCTGTGGCGCACTGGTGGCACCAGCTGTCGGCAGACAACCGCTCTCCGTCGGTGGCTTCTCACCCGGCGGCTCTGGCAGGATGCTCTCTCCTTCGCTGGGGGACAGTGGGGACGCTACAGCCCTATGCCAAAACTAGCTGTGATGAGGACCCAGGCCAGCCCCCGCACAGCCCTAGGCAGAGAGGATGCTCATGAGCAGCAAGTGGCTCTTGGATCTGGCCTTTGTGGTTACCGCGTGGGTCGGGAGCTCTGACCTAAACCCAACACAGCCTGCAACAGAGACAGGGTGCAGAGAACAACAAACACTTTTTTTTTTTTCCTTTTTGGTTGTTTTTTGTTTCGTTTTGTTGGGTTTGGGTATTTTTTTAGACTAACAGATGTAGCTAGAAAAAGCTGAGGCACATACACTGCTCCTCCAACTTGAACTATTTTACTCTAGGGGACATTTTTTCTGGGGGCTTCAGGAACAGTTCTTACCCCTAAAGCCTGGCTTCATATCCACAGTTCTCCACAGCTCCCACAGCACCTGAGCCGGGGAGCTCAGCCCCGCATATGCCTGGCCCCTCGGAAGGCCTGAGTGGGTCCATAGGGGAATTTTAGCTGTGTCTTGTCCGAAATAACCGCAGAGCAGCTCAGCTCCCCAGAGCACGTTGGAGGGAGCCCAGTCTTGCACCTGTTCCTGGGCACGTTCCTGCCCCTGCCCTCCTCGCAGAGCTGCAGGCCGAGGTATAAACCAGGCCCCTGATACCTCATGGTAATTCATAGTGCATTTCACTGTTTTTTCTCTCTCTTTTTCTTCTTTTCCTTTGTTTTTCTGTCGTGTGACACATAGGAGACTTGCAGCCTCTCTTTCACCTGGATTTGCTCTTCCCTTTCTGCTGGAAGGGAGGGATTTGAGGGTATTAACTTAATTGGCGAACGTGTTGTTCAGACAGCTGTGACGGGGATGGCCGCCTGCGGCAGCCGTTGCATTAAAGCAGCTCCCAGAAGCTTTTTGGCACCTCTCGTGATGGCTGGGTGCCTCCCCACCAGTTCAGGAGCACCCAGCTTTGGAGAGGTCTTGAGGGGTACTGGATGGTGGGCTTGAAGAAAAGCTGCTTTGGGAAAAATGGGAAAAAATGGGAAAAACAAGGAGCTGCATGTTTGAGATACATGGGAAAAGGATGCGTAGCACAGGGGACTTGAGGTGTTGCAGAGCTGACTGCTGCGTTCTTGTTGATGTTACCAGCCAGTCAAATCCAATCAATAGGTTCTTAAATCTCAGCTTATTGCCACTTGGTGCTAGAAAACTTGAGCTGCAACAACCTTTTGTAGCCCAGGTCCCTTCAGTTCACCTGATGCTGTGTGTAGGAGAGGTCTGACTATGGGGCTGGCTGGTCCCAAAGATAACCACAAAGACGAAGGACCTGGTGTCTGGGCATGGACCGGGTGACTTGAGACATTATCTCCGGGTGATTATTTTGATGGAAAGTGACCCGGCCATGTGGCAGTTTTATCCGCCAAAGGCTCTTGCTGGAGCTACAGCAGCCTTGGGGTTGCTGGAGCATGGGGAATGGGTCGTTGCAGGAGCCCCCACTGGATGTAGAAGTAGAGGCTGGTGTGAATTTTACAGCTGTGATGGAGGCAGAAATGCCTCTTCTCTCATACCTTGGCCATGTAAGAGGCTTGAGTGCGTGGGGTGGTATTGGTATTTCTCGGTAGGGAAGCAGATTTCCAGCAGACAGGGAGCTATGACAAGAAAAATAGCTGAATCCCTCCAACTGTACGGATGGCCTCCCAGAGAAACACTGTCAATCCAAAAACGAACCATCCCCTTCAGTCAAATGTGTCCTTAATGAAAAATATATACCCACAGACTTTCTTTCAGCCTGTATTATTAATGTAACCTTTACTCAACTGCTTCCCTGTCCTTTTGATTTCTGTGAATAAATGTAATTAGGAAGGTATGCCGTGTTGGGATGCTGGGGAGGCGGAGGAGACGGTTCCCAATTAACTCCTTCAGCAGTGCAAAAGCAGTGGCAAGAGGAGACTTGGCCTGGGTTTAAAAATGCCCTTGAGGAGGTAGGAAGGGTCTGGCGATGGGAGGTTCAAGGCGGCTTTTGCTGCCGTACACGAACCATGCGGCAGAGCTCCGTGGCACCAGGATGCTTCGAAGTAGGGGAAAGCATGACGAAGGTTAAAAGTTTTTGCCCAGAAATAGTTTGTTTTCAGCACTGCCAAGAGAAGTCAGCTGGCTCATGGAAGGAGGAGGAATGCGATTTTTGCATTAGAAATGTGCAGTCCTAAATTGCTCAGTTCAAGTGCTCTCAGCCAAATGTGCTGCTTGAAACAAAACCGGGCCTTGTCTTAAAAGCTTTAGCAGCCCGAAAATAAATGTCCCAAAAATCAGGATGAAGGGAGAGTTTGAAACAGCCTGGGTCTGAATCTTGCTAGTGGGGAGTCTGGCTTTAAATGAAAACAGTATTTAAAAAATTTTTTTAAAACAGCCTTCAAGACAGCACCTTTTCCATGTTTGACTCATCCCAGGACAGTTTCCACAGCTCAGATGAGCTGGGCTAAAGCAGCCCGGCGTTGCAAGCCCAGGGCAGCCAGGGCACAGCTCTCACCAGCCCGCATTCAAACTGCCAGGCCCAGCCCGCCTCTTCCCTCTGCTTGTACTGTGCCCTGGACGCTCTTTTTTCCTACTGCTGTGCCAAAAATACAAGTTCCCTCAACATGCAGGGGAATACTCACTTGCCCTTTCTAGCTCTGCCAAAGCCACTTAAAATCTGTTTTCAGAGCCCGTCATTTTATTCCTTGCTGCACAGTGCTCGGCCGTTGGGCATCTTTGGTGGCAAGAATTTCATATTTCTTCACTGCTTTCCATCTGAGGGCATGGAAATATGTTCAAAATAGGGATTTGGTGAAGATCCCACCACAGTGCAGCTTCAGCACGGCAGGCTGGGAGTGCTGGGTGTGCCTATGAGGGAGAGAGAAGTGGTGTGTCATGGCGGATGGGTTTCATAAAGAGCTTGCTAAAAACAACGCAGGAATTTCTGGTACTTTGGAAAGTCTGGACAACTCGCAAAAAAATGAAAGTTTGCGTGCCCTTTGGACAAGGAGCATCCATGGCCATTTGTAGGTGGGAATTCTCACCTAGATGCGAGTAAATCACCGGGAAGGTTACTCTGAGCTCCCAACACCTCTCCTTGTCTTATTTTGGTTTCAGCCTCAGTTCCAGGGATAATTTGTCCCTAATCGTTCCCTCTCCTTTGCAACATTTTCTTCCAGAAGGCAAATCTTGTGGCTGAGCAGGAGGAATCCGGCGTGCCCTTTGCAAGCCGCTTCGCTGGAGCTGGGTCACATCCAGCAGCCTCTGAGGTCCCTGTGCAGAAACGTACCCAAAACATTTTGGAAAAGCTTCCTTGGATTAGGCAGGAGCTGGCTTTTGAGGGAGAGCATTAGCTTCTGCTAGGCTAAGTTTGAAGCCTTTGGAAAATCACAATTCACATGACTCGCTAGAAGTCACTCAGACAAACTTTTCACTGGTGGGGACTCATTATGTGTTGTCCTTTCTTTTTGACTCGTGTTGCTGGGCTCCCCTTTGGTGATGAAGCTGGCAGGACATGTCCCTTGAGCACGTGCACTGTTGTCTAATGCTCCTACATACCCGGGGGAAAAAAAAAAATAAAATCCTCATCCCAAATCCCTGACGGTTTTCTCCCCGAAGCCTTTGTTCCCTTTCTGCAGAAAGAAGGGCTGCAGTATCGATAGTGCCTGTTGTGGCGTGCAGTAAATTCATTCATATTTCTGAGGCACTGAGTGGTGTAGTTGTAATGCCGTGGGCAGGCCTGTGAAAAATGAGTAATTCTGTCTTCAAAGCAGGGTTGATTGGTGTAAAGGCCCGAGTTTGCCCGTTAACAATGAGGGGAAAACAAAATGCTGAGGAGCTGCTCGGTAAGCGAGCATCCTCCCTCTGCTCAGGGGTGAGGCCGGGGTCCTGTGTGCTCCCGCGGTAAAACACAACCCGTATTGCAAGGCAGCCAGCCCAGAGCACCCAAAAATCTCATTTCTGAACGCTTGCACTCACACTTCTATGTTTATCTTACTGCTTGCAATACTTAAGGGTAGAAGTTGTGAATAAACGAGGCAGTTGGTGCTGGTTTTTAACATTTGGGTGTGTTTGCTTGGCGGCATGGAGCTGGTTTTCCGCAGGCTCCCGAGTGCAGGGAAATGCCTGGCAGAAGTGGGATTTTCAGCTCGAGTGAGCTGAAAGAAGTCAACTGGCACAGGCAGCTCCTCGGAGCAGTGGTGCTGCCCGCGCTCCTGCCGGAGCCGCTGGCCACGCGGCTTGAAACCGCGTCGCTCACCCCCGGAGAGGAGAAGGGGGACAGGAGAGTTGGGAAAAGATTTGGTCACAAGCCGGCGCTGCTGTGGATTGGCGATGAACACCGGGAACCTGGCAGCTGCGTACGGATGCCCTGCGAACAGGACAAAAAGGGGCTTTGTAGGGGGGAAATCACTGCATAAATTTATCACTATGAAGTATTTGCTCCGCTTTAACATGTGTACGTACGTGGGCTTGTGTGGGGGGTTTGTAATGAAACCATCGCACAGGCCACAACTGAGTTGTGTTTTCGAGCCCTTTGGTGTAAACCCATTAGGTTATTTTTTTTCTGCCTTCTAGATCTAATCACAGCCAACAACGAAGGTTGAAGCATTTCAAGTGGGTTTTGTTCTTTTTGTTGGGTTTTTTTTTCACCATCTTATTCAGCTGCCCTTTTACCGTTGTTATCGAATGCTGGGGCTCATGTTGATTTGCATGCCATTTTGCTTTTGATCTCCATGGCAACCGCTACCAAATGGCCTGAGAATAATAGAGGTGCTTTTTGGAGCTGTAAAGCAGGCTCTGTGTGGAGCGCTGATGCTGGAGGTTTGCACCCAACTAAATAAATAAATAAAAGCAAGATGAAGGCGGCTATTGTGGCAAGGAATCTCACGAGCAGGGCAGCTTCATCCCATGTCCCCGTCCCTCTCTAGTCATTGCGAATGACAGACCCTGTACCATGTCTGCAATAATACACCAAAACTCATCTCTAGGCCTGACCTAGCGCTCGGCAGCAGGCACAACTGCTGGGCCTTGGTGCGTGAGGCCCCGTCTGGGTTTCACCCGCGTTTTAAGGACGCTCATCAGAGCGCTCTCCCCCGTCACACCGCCTCTCTAGCCCTGTCAGCCTTCGGAGGTTGTGTTGCGCCATGGCAAATGGGGATTTGCACCAATTTCTTCAGGTTCTTGGGCGCAAGCCAGCATCAACAAACCTCAGGGCAGAGCCTTGAGCGAGGAGCAGGAAATGAGGGAGCTGTGGGGCTTAGCGGCTGCGCTAGGTCGCTCCAAAGCGTGGCTTAAAGTCAGGTTTGCAATTTCCTCCCTCCCGCCTCCTCCACCATAAGCCCTGTTGCTGCCTCTTCCTCCAAACCAGAGCTGGGCTGGCCGCAGGGCATCCGAGGGGAGAGCTGATGGGCACAGGGAGCGGGAAGCACGGCTGCAAGGATCACCGTGACAAAAGTTGGAGACTTCTGCTCAAAACCGGCCCCAGCCTCCTTCTCTGGCTGCTCTCCAACAGCAGAGCGCCGGTTGCCGCTGATGGAGGAGCTGCTGTGAGCATGGCCGTGGGAAGCGGTGGGGGATGCTGGAGGAGAAGCGGTCTCTGGAGCAGCTTCCAGCTCCTGCCTGCTGACTCCAGCTTCTCCGGCGCGCTGCTCAGGTTTGGCACGGCAGAAGATGGCAGAGGCCCCTCTCCTCCAAAGGCCGAGAACCCCGCAGGCAGGCGGCAGCCAAGCGTCCCCATGGCGGGGGCCTGGGTGCTGCGGGGTGGCCCTCAGCTGCTGTGCCAGCACGGTCCTCCCTGCTCCTCCCTCCTCAATTAGCACGGCTGCCACAACTTCGTTATCCCAAGCATGAAGTAAGGCTAATGAATCATGTTGTACTTTGAAGCCATGTTAGATCTGGAGTTGACACGAGCTTTTACATCTGTGTCACTCCGCCCCCACCGCTCCCCCCAAACCCAGGCAGGCCATCTCTCTGTTTACCTGTCAGTCAGCGGAGGAATTTGCATGTTAGTTAAGCTGTTAGCATGAGTAATTACAGAGTGGGTCAGCGACTCCTCCCAGCGAGCCGCTCCGAAACGCTTTGCCTTGCACACGACGTCTCTATCGCTGGGGGACTGGCAGCCTGCAGTTGGGGGAAATGAATGCAAACAATGACTCAGGGCTAATTGCACACTTTGCTATCGCTCCGGTGTATGCTGCGGGTTTAATTAGGAAACACATTGGTCCCTCAAAGCATGAATGAAAATCTGCGAGATCGGTGTGTTTGGGACGGGGTGGAGGGAGAGGGCGCAGTGGAGCTGGGTGGGTGACCAGCAGCAGCGAGTCGGGGCATCCGCAGAGATCGAGGGGGTGGATCTGGAAAGAGAGGCAACGGTCTGCCTCCGAGATCGTGTTTTCCACCAGCAGCGAACAGGAGAAACGAAGCGGCTCTTGGCCACCTTCTCCAGCAGGAAGGGCCATCCCTGCCTGACCAGGTGTCTGTAGAGCTTTGGTTCTGCCTGCACTGGCTTATTTCCTCAGTCTTTCCTAGGATTTACCCTTCCCCACACTGTCTTGCCACCTCTAGGGTATTCCTCTCTGCCATATCTCTGTAAGAAAGGGGGATGCCATTCACAGAGAGCAGGTGACTCGCAGCATCGCAGGAGAGGAGTGCGTGGTGACCCTGTCTCAGCCATGGTGTTTCTATTGGAACGTTTTCTTTCCAAACACCCACGTGTCTTTGCGCTGGTGAAACCCCGAGTTTTGTGATCTGTTCTTGAGCATCGTGGTCCATGTCGAGGCACATCTGGCTGCCAACTGATTGAAATTGCAGATTTGCCAGGACCACTCCTGGAGAGCATCAACCCTCGTCTCCCCAGAGCTCATATTAGCAGAGCAGGCAGGGAGACTTAGGTTCCCAAATTCTCAGGTCATCCCAGGCTGAAAAGGAATGATAAAAACTAATTGGGGAGAAAGCTGCCCCAGGGACTGCCAGAGGGAGGACAGCAGGCGGAACTCCAGAAGTGGTAATCTTGCGTGGAAGCTTCCCATCACGGGAGGTTTTCTGCTGGGCTGGAGCAGGACCGCAGGTAACACAGTGGTGAGCGCCGTGTCCCTCAGCCACGTGCAGAGCTTGGTATGGGCTGCAGGAGCTTTGCACAAACACCAGCGATAAGTCACAGGGACTTTTTTTCCTCTCTGTTTTCACATTTACATTGGTCTGGCATAGTCAAAAATTAGAGTTAAAACATAGATTGTATTCAGAAATTTTTCAGAATTTTATTCAGAAATTTGTCAGAAAAAAAGAAAACTTTCAGTTTTCAGTGAAAATAGTGTGCAGTGAAAATAGTGCAAAACATTATTTTAGAAAATTGCGACATTTTGTGTTTGTTAATTTTGCACAGAGCCGCTGAATATTTTTTTGTATATTTTGATATATATTTGTATCAGGACAGTGCACTGAACAACCTCCGAGTTATCGCAGTATGGCCCAAACCTAGGTATCTTATTAATGTTATTGTTTAGTCATTTGTGAGGTACTGATATTTAGTACTGCCTGAAATATCTGTGTCCCTAGATCAGATTTTCTCAGCTGTACTACGGTGAGTTTGGTGCGTGCCTTCATTCTCCTGACTTTTCATTGTTTTTTTCTTTCACTTACAAGTTTTCATTACATCACAAATGGCAATCGCTATGAATGAGATAATGTTTCCGTCAGGGCTGGGCAACAGATGATCTGACCAATTTCAAAATAAAAAACTACAGGGTTTCAAGCCTTATGTTGTAATATGTCATTAAAGCGTACCGCTTGCTGACACTACTTACATGCTAAGCGATAATGTAGAGTTACAATAGAAGGATGCTAAAATATATTTTAAAAAATCTCACCTCAACATTTGAACATTTTGAATTTTTTGTTAAACTAAGGGTTTTTCAGAGGGAATGTTTTGTAGGATTTTTTCAAAGATTGAGTGGGTTCAGATCCCAATTTTTTTCCCAAACATCAGCACTCCATGTAAAACACGAATCCTGTGTTTTTAACTGGCTTTGCTGGTGCCTGTACCTACCAGAAACCCCTGCAGCAAGTCCATTCCTTTCTCAATTCACAAAGGCTACAGAATAAATCTTTTTTAAGGTAATGTTTGTTCTGAGAATAAATGGTGCTTGTTTGGAATGCTTAAACTTTCCAAAGGACCTGCTCTAAAAGCCCAATTTTTAAACAATTGGATCGTGAGTGTAATATGAATGTAGTTAAGATGATAAATGCAGCTAATTTTCTCCCTCTATTAGCCCCTTTCACATGCTACTTACAAACGCCAGTCAAATTTGGCAATCCTTTCATTTCACTGTGCAGTGACGAGGCAGGTGGATTAAAAATACATGATGGCATTTTCTCACTTGGATTTCTAAGTACCGCTACCATATCTAATTTGGGGCTGACATTTGCCAGGCACAGGGGAAGCGTGGTTTGTTGGTGCACGCCGGGGAGAGCTGCCTGCTCCTCCTGGGGCCACCGCACCGCCTCCCTGTGGGACCCTGACCAAGCCACTTAATCTCCCCGGTCCCTGGTGCGCCGGTGGGGATGGGACGAGGCCTCTCTGATCGCTGCCCACCGAGTGATTAAAGCCGCTTCTGCAGGAGGTGTGGCACGTCGTTGCTGTGGGGCTTGTGCCGCTGTTGCTTGGCGGGATGCTTGCAGTGAATCCTGCTCAGCCTCTTCACTCCAAGGACATCTCTCTTGGACAATCTATCCAGCTAAAGATGTTTTCCTCAAACTGGGTATAAGAAAGAGATTTTTTACCCTGAGGGTGATGGAACACTGGCCCAGGTTGCCCAGAGAGGTGGCGGATGCTCCATCTCTGGATGCATTCAAGGCCAGGTTGGCCGGGGCTCTGAGCAACCTGATCTGGTTGGAGATGTCCCTGCTCCTGGCAGGGGGGTTGGACTGGGTGGGCTTTAACGGTCCCTTTCTATGCAAACCCTTCTGTGATTTTTGTTCTGGAGCGGTACAGAGGTGTTGTATGGGTATACGTATCCAGTCTCACCGGTGGTCGTGGCAGCTCTTGCCCTACCCAAAAGCTCCAACCTTCACCCATTTCTTCTTCATCAACCTGACACTGTATTTCTCCAAGGTCTGTCGTGGTGTAGCATCATCCAGATTCCAAATGCTAACAAAGCCTCAACTGTGGGGGGATCTCTGTTGTGTTGATCTGCTATTATTATTATTATTATTATCGTCATTGTTGTTGTGATGATGATGATGATGATTACCATGCAAGTGAGGCACTTGCCCTTCTGGGTTCATCCAATTATGGTAAGGTCTGTGACTCGGGTCCCAGAGGTGAAACGCCCTGTGTCCAAGCCATCAGCTCTCCAGATCAGCTATTGTTTCGTTAAACGAAAGGGACACTAAAGTCCAATTATTGCAATAGAATGGGCTGCTTCTTTAAACTGAAGAATTTGACTCAGCTCAAGGGATATTTGTGATTGCCTCTGGCTTCCCTGGAGCTAAAAAATTATATGCTTTCCCTCTTCACTAAATTAAAACATACTTGGATTGGTAGTGGGACTGAAGGAAGTCCCTGCCTGAAACCCCAAGTGTCAGCCTGCTTTGCAAACTGTAAGCTAGTAATTGGTTTGGAAATACTGAGTGAATAGGTAAAAAGGGTTCGGAGAGATTTGTGCTGGATAACACAGACTGCCTGGAACAGCGGGGCTTGGCTTTCTTGCAAGATTTTGCAGCATTGAGCTGTTAATTTCAGGTTTTGATACGTAAACACAATTAACATTTGTACTCTATAAACCCTGGATATAATTCTGTTTCAGTTGCACCTTATCCTCATTGAAGTTCTCATTAAGCAATTCCTTTGTTTCCCAAATGTCAAACTCGAGGTTGACCCATGGCTGCCGTTCTCTCCACTCACAACCTCCAAAGTGCTTCTTTCTGGCATCTGGGCTGGGACGGGGCAGTGTCCATAGGTGAGAGGAGCCAAGGCACAAGGCGATCGCGCAGTGGCCCAGTAAGCCCATTCTGGGTCTGCAGGGAGCTGGTGGCGGTGGGATCCCAGTTGGCCTCTATCAGCAGCTGACGGTGAGCATCTGTGGTCCTAACAAACCTACTGCACCATTTCCACGTGCAGGGTGATGAGGATATGGTTCTTTCAGCAACATTTATTATTTGAAACAAACTAAAAAAACTACCTTTATAAAAATGTTTGATTCCTGGTTGACTGGTTGGACTGAAATGATGGTAAGCAATGCTTTTGGAGTCACCTTTGAGAAAGGTGCAACTGAGCTGTTGCAGTTGACCTGAACAAAAACCTGCCCATCGTCTGGAAAGCACCAGGGCACCTTTCCATCAGTTCGGGGCTGTTGCCTTGCTTAAGACACAGGCACATTTAATTCATGTCAGAATGTGAACTAAATCCCAGCCAAGGGATGTGGGTTGGCTCCCAGAGCCGTATGGTGAAATCAGAGTCTCGGAAGCTGTTTTAGATACCTTCAGAAACATGAAGGAAAGCTCTAAATCCTTGCACAGGAATGTTTCTACGTGGAGTCTGAAACTTTGCTCGGTGCATTGAATGGCACCATCCATATTAGCTGCAAAACTTGCTTCTCTGGAGAGGTCCTTTCCTACTCCATCCCAGCTTTCCACCCTGTCCCACCGTGGTCTAGCTCAGGGGGGTATCATCAGACAATTTGGGGAATAGAGGAGCCGGATTGACTCCCGCCCAGTGCTGATGGTTTCTGCCTCATCCCCCAGCTGGGACAGAGGAAGATGCTCCAGCAGGGCCAATGGACAATGAGCTGCTTTGCAAACCTGCTGGAGAGCAGGCGTGGAGAGCTGCACTGGCCACGGTGCCGTGTCCTGCGAGCGCGTCTGCTGGAGCGCGCCCAGTTCTGCGCTGAGCCCCCAGCTCATCGTACCATTTACGGAGGTTATAACATAATAGCTATGCAAAATAGTGTCTCCTTTTTTTTTTTCCCTTTAGTAAGTGAAAGTAAGTCTTCTAAGCCAAGGTTAACAATATATATTTATGAGTTGTAGCCAGCTGCTTCTATGTTTGCACATGTGTTTGTTAATGAAGAGTAACCTAAGGGTCAGGTTATTATGTAAATAACCATTGTCAAGGGTAAAGGTGAAGAACCCAGTAATGAGTTGTGTGTCTCTGTCTCTCTCACAAGCCACTAATGAATATTGGATATTGCCATTTGCAGGGCTTTTTACCCTCATTTTATCTGGGGGTGAGGGGCAAGGGTGGCAAGAGAGGAAAGAAAAAGAAGTAAATTTGTAATTAAGCTGAGACAAGTTCTTTTTTCCCCTCTCCCCAAACCAGCTAAAGCGAGTTATTTCTTCTGTAGGAATTATATATAACTGCGTTTGGGCAAAAATCACCTTCCTTTGCTGGCTCCGGGCTGCAGCATCTCTTCTGAGCCTCTGCAGCTCTCACTTTAGAGGGTGCCCACAAATCAACAGTCTGCATCTTTGCAGATAATGCTCAACTGAGGCAAAGCCGGCGAGCCGTTGAGGAGCCTTCCCATTAGGAAGGTTAACGGCAAACCTGCCTGTGCGGGATTACTGGCGGCGTGTGAACAGAAGGTGCGGTCTCGTTGCATATGCTTTTAATGTCATGCCGCAGACGGGGAAGTCTTCAGCTCGCAGACACCTGACACCCCGCGCTGCTGGGGTGCACACAGGAGCAGGGAGTCTTTCTCGCTTCCCTGTGAAAGCGCAGACGCCAAGGTAGCGTAACGCTGATTTTATTATGCGCCATGGCCAAATGGACTCGGCCCAGGTAGATATTAAGAGCCTTGCCCAAAAGCAATGTATCCCTGCAAGCCTCCATGTCCCAATTTTTAAATTATAGATGGTAACTGGCCACCTCCAACACACTGAGCCAGAGGATTTGACCCGCGTGGTCCGGGACAGGTCTTTGTGCAGAGCCTGAGATGGGACCCTCATGGCCACGACCACACGCAGTGCGGTCACTGCTGTGCCCTGAGCATGTCGCTGGCCTCGCGGAGGGACCAGGGTGCACGGGTTTGCACATTAGGCGCCCAGTTCCCACCAGCTCCACTGGGATCAGGAGCCAGACTGCTCAGCTGGCAAATCCCAGTGGGTTTCTCTCTTTCCTCCATGCATCCTTTGACTCCCAACTCCTTGAGTAAACCTGACACTTAGAAACCCCTGGGCCAGGGAGGGATGAGTAACTCAGGGTACATCCCACGGTGCCTTACAGTGACGTTTGTGATGAGTGTCAGCGAGGCAGAACCCCAGGGGACATCTGTCAAAAAATAAATAGCAAAAATAATAATAACAAGATGCAATGGTCAGTAATTACCCACGCGACAATGACAGCATTTGTTTTTAAATGAAGCTTTGCTCGTCCTCCCTAAATGTCAAAGCCAGGAGTCGGCAGTGACGGGGGAGGCAGGGGTGAGCAGGGTGGGATCCCAGAGGTGCCGGAGGTGCCAGAGGAGAAGGCTGCGCTGCCTGCTCGAGCCTGGTTTGGCGGTTTGAGCAGTCGCGTTGCCACTAGGGTGTCCCTGCCAACAAGACATTGCGTCTCCGCAGAGCTCCGCGCGCAAACAAACGGCTAAATAGAAATGATGGGCTGACTAGCTGAGCCTGTGCTTTTTACTTTTATGATTGAGAAATAGTTGTTGAAATTGTCAATAAAAATAAATAAAATTAAGTTTCCCTAGTTAGGTGAGGAAAGGCGAGCCTACCTTTCTTTGCTGACGGGCCTTTTTGTTCTGTGTTGGCTTTTATATATGTGAAAAAAACACCATTGAGAGCTTCCAGGGAGCTGCACCGGGGCAGTTATAGCCATTTTTACATCCTTTATGTGGGCTTAAATCCATTTACAGATGTGCTGTAGACAGAGAGACATTTTTTACAAGTAATTGTCATGTATACAAGGGTCCTTATGTGTCACAAAAAGATCTCACTTAAGAGAAATAAATGTGCTTTTCATCTTTTGTTGGCAGGAGCAGTGGTGGTTGGGAAGAGGGTAATTGGTGATCTTTTCCAGTCTGATAACCAGGACAAATAGGGAGGAGCGGAGAGTGGCTGCGGCAGTGCTCTCCTCCCCGCTTCCTTCCTGGAGGAGCGCGGTTCGGAGGCACATTTCTGGCTTTGCCATCTGTTATCAGAACAGATACGATCAATACCATCAGCCGAACCCCGGGTGGGTTAGAGGGGAGCCACGCTGCCCCGGGGTGACCTCGGCGATGCTCAACAGCAGTTCTCGTGCTGGGGATCGCTGACACCGCCTCTCCCCCTTCGGCAGCTAATCAGAGCATCTCCGCTTGTTCCCGGGCCACGTTAGACGCGAGCGGGATGCAGAGGTCTGCCTCTTTATTACCTTTATTTGTAGGTTAGAGTTTCCCTTTTGTAACAAGTCCCATGTGGTTGGTTTTGAAGGTTATTGCTCTTCTCAGGGGCTGGGATTTAAAAGACTCCCCGGAGGCAGATGGAGCTTTGATAACCTTGTGCATCACCTGTACCCCAGCGTCTCGGAGGGGCTGCGAGGCCGCGGGTACCTCCCGCGGGGGCAGGACCGACGCGGCGGGCACTGGTGTTGGGAAGGTGAGATGAGCATCCCTGATTTTTGCACAGGGCATTTCTTCACAATATCTGTGTGTTTCCCCTGGGAAGGTTCCGTGATATTGCTCCAGAGGAAGATGTCGATAACACGGTCAGACTGTACGCAGGAAGCCTTGGTGAACGCTCAGTAACTGGTTAGGCTAAGGAAAGAACAGACACAGGCAGCCTGTGCTGATGGAGGGTTAAAGCAGGCCACAACCAGGCCAAACAGTGAACAGCAGATCTTTCATCGCATGGGTTTACTTACAAATAGTTTTTTAGTCAATAGAAGGCAAAGCAGGTGTGGGACCCCGGGGCCTGAGGTTGAGAAATGCAGGGTGTTCAAAATGATACCAAATCCCTGTCTGCAACACAACAAGCGTCATTTTTGCAATTTGTTATTTCTGTTTAATGAATACTTTATGCCAGGACGTGCTTCGTGCCCCAAGCGTGGGCTTGAAGGTAGGTTTGAGATGCAGGATGGAGCCTGGCCTTGAAATCAGGGACAGGTGAGCGGTGAACCCGGATTAATAAATAATGGATGACTTGCGCGTGGTTTTGCTGATGATGTGGTGACCTTTTGGGAGGCAAAAAACAAAGCAACAGTAAATGACCAGCAATACTGATGAACAGGCTAAGTGAACTGCACACGTTATTAACACCAGCATACCAAAATAATTACATGCAACTGGGAGTCACGTGGTCAGCAAAAACAGAAAGAAGGAAACGGTTCTGTGTAAATTCGAGCTTTCAGGCTTTCAGCAGGGAGGACGGCTTCAGGGGGGATATGGTTTTGGGGTGGTTGGTGCAATCAGACTTTGGCGTGACTCATTGCTGGGCGTCCGATATTTGCACTAGAGCATAGATGTGGCACGCGGGCTTGCAGAAGTCCTGCAGACCAAACTGATTTGATGAGATTAGGTGTCACAGAGAAGTCCCCATAGAGCAGGAGTTATTCCATACAGTAGGGAGAAATTGTCGATACCCAGGAGAGAGTGAAAAATCCGAAGTACTATGTGGCTGGATAACACACATTGTGAAAACAAGGGTGTTCCTTTTTTTTATTGTCTCGTCTTCGTAGAGTCCACAGGTCAACCCCAGAGTAGCCACCTCGGTACTTCAGGCAGGCCTGCAGGCAGTTCTGGTCAGACAGCAGAACTGGAGTCTGTGAATGGCCAAGCGTTCGGCTGAATCCGGAGTCTGCTCGCCCTTCTCTATTGGAGAACGTTATTGTGAATGGGGATCTGTTGGCAGGAGAGTGGGGAGAGATGCTGCTTTTCATATGCTCATCTGTTTTTGCATGAAAACAAGAGTATTCATTATTGGTTATTCATTATTCCCCCCTCTAATAAACTTTCTGCCATTCAGGCAGCGAGCGGAAGCAGCAGCATGCTGCCTTGTGTAGCCCATCGCACATCCGCAGTAACGGATCGTGAATAGGTGCATCAAACATGTTTCCCAAAGATTCCGTCTGAAAATTATTCAAACCAGCAAATGCTCCTGAATAGCAAATCCGTCTGCAGAAATTCAGCTTGGTTACAGTGGACTTAGAAGCCAGACCAGAATTTGCAATGAATGATTGAAACAGCGTTGCCTGGCAGGTTCCCTTAAGCAGAAATAATGATGATTTCCACTTTATTTAGCACCTTCCATCTGAAGGTCTTCAAGCACTTTACAAACTCAATTAATTAGTTGTGGTAGGAACCCTCCCCTGTTAATTTTGGCAGTGCATGCACCCATTTAATGCTGGAGCTTAGAGTGAATTTCATACATTTGCGCACAGCAAAGGAGCTCTCCCTCCTCCCCACCCTCCTAGACATTATTTCTTCTACCTAAAACTTCCTGGTAATGTTAAAATGATATCCAACATGCATCTGCTAGCACCACATCAAGCCTACTGAAAAAGAATGCAAAATAATCTTTATTATTTGTTCTAAAAAGTGATCTCTTTTGCACAAAAAGCACAAAGCAGCAATAATTTCCTTGGGTTTTTTTCTTTTTGAGGCTTCCAAATTAAAAAGAAGTCAAGCAATTAATACTATTGGTTGAAAAAAAGAGCAGAAATATTCTGTGGAAATCCACTTAGATTTCTTCTGAGCTTTCTGTGCATTTAACAGCTGCGCTTAAAAGCAAAACACAACATGAGAATTAGCATATCTCACTCAGCTCCGCTCTCAGATCTGAGCAAAACCTCTGGCTTGCGTTACGCCGGGTCCCCGTCACACCTCGCACCGCTCCCGTGCAGCAGCAAAGAGTGTTTGCCTGCCGGGGACGGGGCTGCCTACGTTTGAGTGGGGATGAGCGCGGCTGAACCACCAGCACCGGCCGGGTTGCGAGAAGAGTTAATCCACTGCCATCTGTCTTTATTACGCTTCTATTGTTGGACACCCCAGCCTGGAAATCCAGCAATGAAGCCCAGTTGTTGGTCGCCATTCATCATAGTTATTGCTGGAGTTGTGTAATGAAGAGGGGAAGTGCTGTTTATTGCTCTCTTCGCTTTAGAAACTATCCTTGGGGGTAGTTATGGATGGTTATTGGATTCAGGAGCAGGACTCTGGGAGGTCCTCCCTGTGCCCGGTTTATGTGTTGAACCATGAGCTTTAATGGGGTTTTACGTTGACTTTTGCTTTGAGGCTGATCTGCTGCATGCTTCTGTTCTCGGTGGCGTGAAGTTTGGCTGGTCCATTTCTGGCATGAAGGGGAACCGAAGCAGGCCAGGACTGTTCATACGGCAAAAAGGCAGGAGGTGTGCGCCCTCCGGGGCAGGCCCGGCTCTACCACGTGCAAGAGCAGCGAGTGTGGACTGCAGTCAGAGTTCACGCATCGGCGTGGTCAGAAACGGAGCTCTCTGAGCCTTGGAAAATGGCTCATCAGAACTGCAGGTTACACCAGAAATTTAGGTTACAGCTCTTGTCTCCAGTGGTTTCTGGAGGCTGAAAAGTCAGCACGGACACCAACTGTGTGGGTGAGGGATAGAGGGGTGAGGGACCGGTGCGGGAAGTGGAAGATCCAAGCCTGGTTCTTACTGGGCAGTGCAATGTGACTCTCTGGGGGTTACAAGGATAAATATTTGGAGGCATTCAAGTAAATCTGTAATGAGGTGCTTCAATAAGTTGGATAGTCAGCATGCTTGCGACGTAGCAGACAGATTTCAGAGGACTGGGGGTGAAATATGCTCCCTCTGGGTTTTACAAGGCAGTTCCTAGAGTGGTGGATGGTTGGTCCAGTTGAGATAATGTATTAAAGGATCTGAATTTCCATCCACAACTCAAAATTACCTTTATGTAAAGTTTAAACAATGACTAGCTCTTTTTTTTTATTATTGTTATTTAAAGCAGTTCTTGCAATTATTCTTAAAAACACAGAAGAGGTGTGCACTGAACCTCAGAAAGGCACCGCTTTCCCCAGCTCTACATTTATGCACCTGAGCGGTGTCATGGGATGCCTGCAGCGGACCTTTGATGGTACCAGGGAAAGGTACCCCCTGCACAAGTCACTGCTTGCTCTAGCTAGCAAAGGCAGCGGCCTTCGGGGAGGTCTGCAGAGCCCCAGAGCTGCTGGACGAAAACTGAATGGAAACAGGGTTCTGTGCAAGAAGTAACACAGTTGGGAGGTGCCTGGTATGCAGATAGGTAGCCAGCATGGCTGAATCATCAGCGATTTATTTGTGCCAGCAGAAGGGAATGGTGTACGGGTGCTCTGGGACAATCAGCCATGGAGGAAACGAGCTGCCTCTCCAGGTGTCAGCGCCCGTACTCTGTCAGCGCTTCCCAACGTGATGTGTGATAGGTATGAGACGAGCTTCAAGGGCTAAAGACATGGGAGGAGTTAGAGATCTCAGTTGTGTTCCCAGATAACGTCTAGCCCGTGCCTGTCAAAGCTACTGCTGATAAGGGGATTCTGCAGAAAGTAATTAAAACTCGAGCCCTTGGTATTTATTTAAAGGAGAAACTCTTGGGACTTGATGGGATTTTGTTGAAATGGACCAGAAAGCTGATTCTTAACGCACTATGGAAAAGCTCAGAGGATTAAATTTAAAAAGAAAGGCCAGGCAAGTCTCACACTGCCCTCACACAATCAGTAACGCTGCAGAAGCTGCTAAGGTCTCTGTTACATGCTGAAAATGCAGGATAAACCAAGAGAAAAAACCATCTTGGTGGCACAGGAAAGATTTGTTTCTGGAGAAAAGTGTAGATCTGTGTATGTTGACTGGGAAAGAAACCTGTGCCGTTCCTTTGGACTACAATTCTCTGTTCCCTGAGGTGGATTTACTGGGAGACAGATCGATCCAAACAGACAGCTTTGCATATCAAGTACATTTTTGCTAGACGCTGGTTGTCTGAGAAACTAATTTGTGACAATAGGCTATAGTTTAGTAGACATTATCTTAAACAGGTTGCAGCAAAGTGTGGGTTCAGCAATATAACCCGACTGCCTGCGAAGCCTCATCCGGGGGGCGGTGGGAAATGATGCCCCAGTAACAGAGCACTCATCGCTGGGGTGTGCAGACTCCAGCCTGATGCACTGCTGGCTCTTTCAACTACGGAACGGCGCCAGCGAAGCATGGACTGTTATCTGCTGACATCTCGTACAGCAGAAAAATGAAAAGCGGGAATTCCGATGTCAGAGTCACTCGGGACACAGAGAAGTATAAACAAACAGATGAGGCAAAACAACAACAAAAAAAAATGGACATGGCTTACGTCCCAAGAGCTGCCATCACTTTATAGTTTTCCACAGAGTCCCAGCACCGGGAAACAACAGTTTTAAAGAGAAGTGGTGTCACATGCAGTGTCCCACCATCATGGGGTTTTGTCCCCTCTGTCAGACTTAGGAAGACTGTCAGGTGATGCCATCGCCAGATCCCAGGTGGGAGGAGAAGGCAGTGGAGCAAGCAGCCAGAACAAGCAGCCTCTCGGCTGCTCTCTGACGGTCGGAACGCTTGTGTAAGGCGGGCGAGCACAAAGCCAAGCAACAGCCCTGCAGACCACGAAAGCTAACCGACAAGTGGGACACCAGGGATTTCTTCTCATGCGCTTCTGCCGTTGAATTTTGGAACAGAAGTGGTGTTGGAACTTGTGCCTCTAAGGGCTGAGCTTCCTCACCAGTGGGTGGCCATGACGCTTAGGATACAGTGGCACAATCTCATTGGGATGCAGACACAGAAGAAAAAAGCCCTTTGCAAGGGCATACTTCAGGTCAAAGCAAGACTCTGGCCTGGGCTGCTTTTCTTTTGAGTCATTCTTCCAGTGTACTATGAAATTAAAGAAACCTCATGGGAGATTGGTTTTAGGAGATACCCAGACAATCTGAGAATTATTTGAATATAAGCTATATAATTACTGTAATGTCCAAGTTTCTTTGAAAGAAGCTACTGCTGCTTCCCCTCACCTTAATTAATAGCAAAACATATCATTGCACGTACATGCGCAACTATTCTTGATACTTGCAAGAAACTTCCCTGTGAGGCAGTGCTAGAGATGGCAGCTCTACCTTGATGCCTTCTTGACAAAAGAAGCGGCTAAGACTTCCAAAGCTGCTAAGATAGTCCAAACTACTCTTTCCCAGAGAAAATGGTGTAATCAACTATCATGGCATAATCAACTGCAGATATGGGAAGGGAAAGGCAGTGTTTTTTGTAAGACATCAGGGATGGGGTCTCGGGGCCCCATGACCTACTTTGCCACCGGGTAACACTTCCTCCATCATTCTACTGTTTGATGCCGTCTCTCCTCAGCTTACTCATCTGGAAGATTCACTTAATTCTATTAGTCAACTTCACAGAGGTGTCTCAAAACTTAGTTAAGATCTGGAAAGCCCATCAAGATCCACTGGCAGGATCCTCTGAAGAAGTGGTTGATTTCAGACATAGACGTGGGGAGGGAAAATGTATCGTGATGGATCTGGGCAAACAGACTGTAAGAGAATAGAGCTATCGATTCACTGGGACTGTCACGGACTGTGATTTCAGGGTACTGCCATGGATTCTTGGGAAATCCCAGGCGTGCTGGTGAGTTACTGTTGTGGTTTAGCCCTGGTCACCACACAGTTGCTTGCGCTCCCTCTGCCTCCCCAGTGGGAAGGGGAAGAGAACTGGGAAGAAAGGAAAACTCATGGGTTGAGAAGACAACAGTTTACTAAAATAGCAAAGGAAAATTATAATTAAAAAAATACAGAAATACTAAAATATACAAGATGAACAATGCACAATTTCTCACCACCCGACATCCCAATGACCCATACAGCCCGTCCTAAGCAGCAATCACGGAAACGAAACCGAACAGCAAGCAAAGAGAGAGAGCTACCCGCTGGCCAACCCCCACTTAAATAATGAGTGTGACGTTCATGGCGTGGAACACTCTCTTTGGCCAGTTTGGGTCAATTACTCTGTCTGTATCCCTCCCAGCTTCCTGCACCTGCATGTCAGCAAGACCTGGAAAGCAGGACAGTGTCCTTGGGCTCATTAACAACTCATAACATCAGGGTGTTTATCAACATTCTTCACACAGGAAATCCAAAACACACGGGCTACTGAGAGGAAAATTAACTCCATCCCTGCTGAAACCAGGACAGTTACCAGCATAAACATTCATTTTCCTCTTTTGCAGTATGTAAGCATGGGTTACCCTTATTTATGTTTCCATAGAGCTGATTTTGAGAGGGGAACGTATATATAAGCACTGTGCGTGCAAATGCAACAAACATGGCTTCTTTTTCTCCTGACTCTCAGCAAAATCAGCCAACGCGTGAAAGTTGGTTGGGGCACCTGTGGCCGGTTGCTGTCAGCTCTCGTTTCGCCCTTGGGAGGATTTTCGCCTGACGCACCCCAAGGGGTGAATTGACATTCATCGCTCCTCCAGGGGAAGAAACATATGGAGGCTCCACCGGGACAAATGCCGCGATCTGCATTGCCAATCAGCGCATGTCTGAGCCTCAGCTGGGAAAGCCTTGCTGCTAACAAGCCTTCATGCTCCCCCGGTTCTCGTTGCAATCTGTCAGCTGCTAAGCACAGTTTCAGCAGCGCTCGAGCCGATGAGCAACCTACGGCACCAGCTTATTACGGAGAGGTGGTAGCCTCTGCATATTTTAGTGTGGGCAGTTCCGATTATGAAGACCTACTGAGTCTTCCCGATGACTTGGTAAAACTGGATGGCCTTAAAAATAAAATGTTTAGCTGGAAAGTAAAAGAGAATGCTTTCTGCTTAGATTGAGGAAGATTTCTCAGATGGTTGCATTTGGGGTATTTAAATATAGCACTCTCCTCTGAAGTTCTGAATTTTATCTGTTTGTTTACACCCCTTTTGCTGGGAAATGGCATGCCATTGCTTCCTTACAGTTTCCACAGAGCTTGAAATTGCTGGCTGTGCAGGAGGAAATTAGTTTGTAATTAAAGCCAAGTTAATAACGATTCCCATGGAGTCTGCTTGGTCCTATTGCATGGAGCGTGGCGCTTTGCCTTTGTGGTTGCTGTGAGCGTGGTCCAGTGCCGCGACCCAACCGGCGGGTGTGCGGGCAGGGGGATGTCGGATGGTTGTTGCGCTGCGGTAACAGCTCGGCACACGTGCAGGCAGGACTTAATGCCTTTCAAGCCCTTGCGCCACACCAATTAGAGATGATGGCATTATATCGAAACAAGATGATGAGTAATGGAGCGGTTTTCATCCTGCAGCCAGCAGATTATTTTTGAGAGGTTCAGAAAAGGTAACTGGGGATGTTGCCATGTGTGAGTCTATGCCTTTACCAGAGAGTCTTTAGGCCTTTTATTAGGGGAAGTTAAAATTGGAAAACGCTTAGAAAATTCATCCATCGCAATGTGTTGCCTTGTTGGTGTGGGCAGAGGTTGTGTGCCACTGATGTCTGCCACTGTGGTGAGGACCCGAGGGGCTGGAGTCCTCGTGGTGCAGGTGTTGCACGAGCTGATCGGTGTGCGGCGTGTTGGCCCTTGCGTTGCTCTGTCTCTGAGAGCCTGTACAGCCCTACACACGATACATCCGTGTGCACCGTGATACCTGGAGGAGCCCATACGTGGAGTGCGTGCACCCTGCATCCCTACAGCAGTTCTGTCGTGTGTCCCACCAGATCACAAAGAGCTGAGCTGCCTCAGCTGCAGCTGCAGCGAGTTAGCCAGCTCCTGCCTCTGATATTTTGGGGTCTGTAGTCTGAAATGGAAGATGGTGGGAAGATGATGCAAGAAGATAATTGCCTCAGATCATACACCATCATTGCCTGTGTTAGAAATTAAATTCAAGACTCTCGGCTCCTCCCAGAGTGTCCAAGGCACAGGGCTGTCCGTGTGCAATCAAACTCCTTGGCTCGTTAACTGCTGTTTGAAGGAACACGAGTGGGATGGGGTTTGGTTTTGTAGAGTTGGAGACACTCTGAGCACTTGCTAAAGGGAGTTCTTTGAATTTCTGCTGTGACTTGATGACACAGCATTTTGAAGCCAATTTTAATTCCCCTTTTACACATTATAATTTTTGTGCTTTCAGACGTTGAGGATGAAGTCATGAGGGCAGCTGCAAGGTTTTCTGAATTCTTTGACTGAGCACCTTGTTTCTCAAGGAAACAAGCTTTACACAGGCATGTTTCTCATGTGTGCCTGCCTGTTTCTCTCATGAACTTCAAAATCTGTTGGTCATTTTCTAGGCAACTTGGCACTGAGGTGGTGGCCATCAAATAGATGAATTCCCTATGTAGAGACAACCAGTAAACTGCCTTCACAGTGTGCAGATACCATGGGCACCGTTTAAGTACCTGTATTTAATGAGGAGGAGGAAAGGGTCCGTATGTCTGGTCTGAGCTCTGAACTACAATTTAAAAAAAAGTTTAAAATTTCAACAGAAATCCCACTTTCACAAGTGATCTCAGTACTTGGATGGAATCTGATGGGGCTTGGTTCCAGCTCTGATGTAAGCGTTTAATCTCATCTCAGAATTGGTGTCTATTAGGCACGTGAAGTAGCATTGCACATTGCTTGCTTTTGCGTATCAGGGCCTGAAAGCCTGGGTCTAAGTGGTGTTCAGATTCCCGAGTGTCTAAGTCACTCTTTGAGAACGGGATGTGAGCTTGATTCAAGTGGGCTTAGAAGTCTGAATATAAATTATGATACTGAAGGCTTTTGCATGACTCCTGCCATACCCTAAAGGCACCCAGCTCCATAGGTGTCTTTTTCTTTGTCTTAAAGCTTCCCAGAGCTGCCTGCCCAGCTGTGCTGAAGGGCTGGGTGTTACCAGGAGCTAAGCATGCCCCTGCTAGCACCCTGAGCATGGGGATCTCCATACCAGGTATTAAGATATTGCCCTGGGGAGCTTTTCTTTTTTTCACACAATCACGAAACAGCTGAGGTTGGAAGAGACCTCTGGAGGTCATCTTGCTGTGTCTGGAGGTCATTTGTCTTGTCCTTCTGACCTGGCATAGCTTTGTTCTTCATTTGGAGGAAGGCAGTGTTTGCCCACCTCAGAGGAGCTTGAGCCTATGGAGACAGGTTTGACCCACCCTTGAGTTGGATCTCTGGCTGGAGGAGCCCTCAGAGCATCGAAAGAGGCACTGGGCTGGATTGCAAAACAAAACCAGATTGCTCTGGTTGCTCTGTTCTGTGGAAGGAAAGGCACAGGGCTTTCACCATCATTTATTCCCTTTAACAGCCTCGTTGCCGTACCTGGAGGACTGTCTGCCAAAATGAGGAGAAAGATTAAAAGACATTTGGCAGAAATGAAAACTTGGGAAATTCCTCAAGTTGTTAAAATAAACTCCCTGGGGGAAAAAAAAAAAAAAAGTGAATCTCCTTTTGAAAGGTTGCAATTATGCTGGATAGGATCCATCTCACCTGACTTGGAAGATGGTGCCTGGGTCTCGGCATCCACACTGAGCACTCAGACCTCATTTACCATCAATGGAGAGAAATGGGCACCTCCAGCAGGCAATTGCTCTCATCTTGAGGTGGTTTCCTAAAATAGGTCAGACAAATCACTCCAATTTCTCTCCACTTATGCACTTAAGAAACTAACTCAAGTATAGACACTTGCCTTGTGGACCTCTGACACCAGGTGAGATGAATCCCTCCTGAAGGTGCAACAAATCCAGTCCTCTCAAAGCAAGGAAGGGAATGACTGGGGACGTCCCAAACCCTACGCTGATGGTATAATGAGTCAACACGTATGAAAAAGGGAACATTTCACTAGAACACGTCAGCCTTAGCTCTAACTACTTGGAGGATTTGGGAACATTTGAAAGGGTGATTAGGATTAATCCATTTACCTGAGTAAGTCACTTTGAGAGCCTTAGCTGTAAAACAATATTAGTTATCAGCATCCTCCTGTGATGATGTGGTGTTCTGTGAGTTCTGAAAAAGCAGATTTTTCCTCTGAAACAGCCTCTTCACACTTTCCCTGAGTGAAGTATTTTGCTCCTCAGATTTGTGATTTAATAATCATAAATAATAGAGCCCTTAGTGCTATATTTTTAAATGACTGAATGGTGAGAGTCTACTTTAAGAAATTGTATGAATGCCTATCACTTGTGTGCATATAAATGTATTCAATTAGCACTCAAATCTTGAGTTATCTCCTGATGGAAGGCAAAACCTTTTGAATTCAGTCCCATGCAAGAAATACTGTGTCATTTAACTCACAAAAGGATGCCATGCACTTAACAGATAATGACTGAAGAGGATTTTGCTGTATTGCCTGTTCAGCTGCTTGTGAGGACAAAGAAAATAATTCCCCTTTCAGGATCCTGTGGGGGTAATGAGGAAGCCCTCTCTGCACTGATCTCAAATAACACCGAGCAGGGGAAAGGAAACGGCCCAATAGGCTAAACTGGCCACGATTTCATTGTCCTGTCTTCCATGTACTTTCCATGTTTTGTCTGTGATGCTAAGCCCGTGGCTAACCTGTCTCTGAACCTGCCACCAGCACACGGAGATTACTCACCCTGGATACTGCACTTCAGCAAACGCAGAATTAGCCCTGGCTAAGTAATCTTGTTAGCGTGATTCAGTGTTAAATGGATCTCGATTAAATGGGCCTTTATATTGTCCCAGCTGGAGATGATAAGCCTCCACATGGAAATGGCAGGAGACTGAAGGAAATTGCTTTACTTCAGCCTGGGACATTTAACCCCATAAAACACCTTCTGCTCCCCCTCCACCTTTACTTCTTTCCCTGACGTGGCACCTTTACTTTTGCCCTTGGTGGCCAAGGGGGACAGGACGGACATAGTGCTGGAGCACCTCTGCGTGCCACCCATTTGCCAAGAGGAGAGTTGGGTGATGGAGATGCATGTGAAAGAGCAGGATGGCTCTGATGGGTGAGGTGGTGATGGTCATCTTCTCTGGGGTTCTTTTATGAGCCTAACAACTCCTTTGTTAGCACAATGAGGTTTTTCCAAACTCTCAACCCAGATGGTGGTGCTGGGGTGCCCGAGCATCCAAGGGCCGGTGCAGCTAGTGCCACCAATAGTTTATTGAGCACCAAACACCACCAGGGGAGAATCTTGGGTCTCATCTAAGAAATAGATTGCTTAAATGTGCCACTGAGACTTCTTGGAAATGGCTTGGGGTTTGTCTGTGTGAGATAGAAATCAGCACGATGCGCTGGTGTATCGGACCCTGACACTTCATTTCTCCTCGCTATTAGATTTGGCAGCTTGTGCACGGTCCGGGTAAGAAGGAAATGGCATTAAAATCCCCAAGGGCTTTCACATGCAGAGGCAAACCACGGGGCACTGGTGTGACAGGGACGCAGAGCTGGGACTCTGCAGTACCACAGCTTCCTCCCCTGCAGTGGGAACAGACTTTGCCCTCCAAGGGCTCGTGTTGGTCTGTAGCAAGGACCGGGTGAGATGCTGGGTTGCAGGTGAAAGCAGGCAAGATTAGAGAGAGAAAAAAAAAAAAAACAAAACCGAAAAAAAGCCAACAGACAGAGCACCTCATCAGTGGTCCCTGCTAATGGTCATTGTTAGTAAAAGGCTTCCGAGGACAGCTAACAGGGCAGACACCAGACTGCCCATCTCACCCCCACATCAGCACAGGCTCTCCTCCTCCTGCCGCCTCTGCTCTCATCCTGCTCTCCATTATCTAATAAATTTTCTCTATCCTTCTCTGATGTCACTTCAAAATATGGATTATCTCCACGGAGTCTGAGACCCTAACAGGACACATGGAAAATCTCTGCTTTATAGCAAGTCATGTGATCTGATATCTTTTTTCCAGACCTTTGACAGAAATATGGTAAACATGCAATTACTTGAATTTTTCCATAAATTTTGCATTTGAGGTGGATTTACATGCTTGTGATATTTTCCAGACGTGAATCCCAGCCCTGTGAAAGCAGCCAGTTTGAGAATGGCTGCAGACCGGCAAGAAATGATCTAATCTATTAGAGATTTCCTTCATTATCCCTCTAATCAAGGCTTCTATCAGTCTCCTTTGATGCACTGCTGGAAAAAAAAAAATCTTCAAGTAAACTGATGCTGGAGATAATTAATTAACTTGCCGTCCTCCTGCCTTACAGACGGAGTCAGTGTAAGAAAGAAGAAGTGTCCTTTGCAATTACCGATCTGCGATTTTCCATTCTAGTGCTGACAGCTTGTAGGACATGAAGTGGAAAAGCATTTTACCAAACTTTCAGGCTTTGACCATCAGTTCCTTCACTTGAGAATATTTTCTCCTGCTTGTATTTCTCATGCTGTTGGATAACACTCTTGATGGTGAAAAATGGATTTAATACTTGAACAGTTCGAGTTGTGTGTAGTCTAGCCTGGTAATATTATCTTCCTTGTGCTTTCCTTACAGCGAATACCCTCACCTCTGCCATCCTCAGATTATTGTACATGAAATCCACCTTTATTAGGATAGAATAGAAAATTGAGAGTAAGAACTGGGTCAGTGGAGCAATATTGACGATGCAGGTTGCTACAGACATTCACCAAAATTTTTTCCTAGGGCTTGGCAGCAGATGAGGGTAACGATTTGTGTCCTGGGAACTCAGCTTTTTCATAGGAATTCTCTATCTAAATATCTGTGCCATCTCAGGTCCTGTAAAGACATGGTTTCCCCTTCTAATGACTTAACAGGATAAGATTTAAATTTCTCTGTCATCTCAGACCAAACCTGGGAGAGCAGGAGGAGGTTTGCAGTCCAGTTTACCAACCTCAGATGAATTCTGCTCTTTAAAAATGTGTCATTTTGGCTTAGGATTTCCTGTGTTTCTGGCTTTTTGGGTCCTTGAAATAACATTTCTAATTCTAAACTAGTCTGTCTCTCCTTGCGTTTCCCATTTTTGGTGCTGCTTGAGCAGCTAGATGGGAGAGAGTGCGGCTGAGCGGGCAGAGCGACAGAGCTTTAAACTCCCTGAGCTCGACACTGCTCAGAGCTGAACCAAAACACTGCCAACAGCCCCTTTTGCAAAGGAAATGTCACTAGAAATCTCAAGAATGGGAAAACTGAAAGGAAAAGCACATAATATAGGCAAGACTGAGTTTAGAAGGTTTTCTAGCAAAATCAGAGATTTAGCTTGTTGTTGGTGGCCAGCAGTGTGTATGTGCAGGCTGGATTATGATAAGGCAAAACTTCTGTGGTTTGGTTCAGGTTTGGTCACCAGAAGCTTGTATGTAAATCAATTCATACTTGTAGGAGTTACTAAAGACCAAAGCAGCCAGGGATAGTATTGCTAAAGCAGCAGAAACTTGTACTTTTCTTTCTGGAAAAACATTGTTATTGTTGAGACAAAGAAGCCCGGTGGCACTCGCCTTCCCGTGTAAGCCCCTACAAAAAAGGAAGACCAAGAAGTGCCAAGGTGCACCACAGTGTAGTGCTTATTCCTGTTTTTTTAACACAACTGCTTTCCCATGGGCACTGCAGGCTCCTAGGGAGGTAGCCCAGGGCTGCAGAGGGTCAGTCATGTTGAGTGGTATCATAGTGCTTCACTTCCAACCCTGAGGGATCTTCTCCTGTCCTCCAGAGTGCACGAAAAACTTTGACTTATGGATGTGTCCTCCCAGTGCTTCCTCTGCATTTTTCAAATTAATTTATTACTAAATTAATGCTTCCGTGAATTGTTTGTGGCTCTAGTGGGCTCCTGGTGAGGTTAGGGCGAGGGTGAACGCCCCAGAAGGTGAGCTGTGCTGGTGGGCTTTCAAGGACCTGAAGACACCTCACATGGGGTTATTTCTGGGTGGGAAAAGTGCGGTTCCTGGGAACCACACTGCCAAGGGAGGCAACTGCGTGTCCCTCTTAAAAACCTCACTCTCACCAAAGCCTTACCAACATTTACTCTTTTTGTAAACAGCTCTGCCAGGGTCAAGGGATGAATTAATACAGGAATAAATGTTTGAAGAATATTTTCTAGTTATTTGCTGAACTAGACAGTTTTCTTACCATCTACCCGTGTTTTCAGAGCAGTTACGGTGGGTGCCATTGCAGGACACACCCAGCAGTTGTCTGTGGTCAGCAGCGGATGAGTCAGCTCTCGGAGGCTGAGGATTGTGGTGATTTGCTCGTTGGAAGACCCTCTTCCATGGCACACGGTGTATCAGCTCAGGTCACCTGTCCACCTCCCCGGTGCTGCTGGGTGGCACTCCCTGTAATCAGGGACCAAAGGGGACAGATTGTTTTGGTAAAGGTGGTCACCTTCAGAAAAATCATATAAAGCTCCCCCTCCTTGACTGTCTGGGAAAACAGGGAATGTTGTAATCTTCAAGGTGTCTGCTTGCAACCTTTAGCAGCTTGAAATTGCCGGTTATAAAAGGAACTCTCTTGCAAACTATAAATCCTCGTCTTGGCCAATAAGTACTGAAAAGCTCCTCATGAATGTCCTTTCTCACACACTCCTTGTACACAGAACTCTAAAAAAAAAAAAAGAAAAATCTGCTAATTAATTTTAAGCCTCTTTGTGGCAAAGCCTAAGAACTGGATTTACCAAGAGACCAGGGGGTCCATCTGGTGCAAAAAGCTCCCTCCCATGCCAAGGTATTTGTTTTGGGGAGGGCTTTAGGCCTAGAAATTTCCAATTGGCCGCAATATCAGTTGTACTACCCACGGGTGTATTTCTCAACGTGTTGAGGGAATGGTGAAAAGAGCCCAAAGCCAGAGTGCCTTTTCCTGGATTCCTCCCATGCGTAGAACACATACGCAATGGCTTCTTCCCACAGGATTGCTCCCAAATAATGGGATCAAATCTGAGGGTAGTGCTAGATTTTAGAAGTGGGACAAATTAAGCATAGTGGGAGCCCAATGAAGCTTTTGCAAGTTTTATTCTCCAGGTTCCCCAGAGACTCCTTTATATAAAGACAATTAGATGCAGCATCATTTTATATCATCATAAACTCTACTAAGCATGTCTGCATGGCACAGACCTTCACCAGAAGTCTCTGTAGCCAGGGGGACGTACATCCAGGCTCCCACCATCGCTGCCTGTCCCCAGCCAGACCAGGTTTGGCCAGGAAATGCAGAAGCTTGGTAACAAAATTCAAGAGTTTTAGCACTGCAACAAATTCAGACATCGGAACTTTGTGGCGACAGAGGACATGGATGCAGGTCACTCTGCTCCTGAAGCAACAGGGAAATGCAGCCGAGTGAAACAGCACCTACAGCGCACAACGGCCAGGCGTGTCCGTGGCAGAGGGCAGCGGCACACATGCATGCTTTTTCATCTACCTGTTTGCAAAAGCTGTTCTGTGTCTTTAGTCATCTCGATCATCCCACCTCACCCAGCTTCTAATTCTAATCTATCTTTTTCAAGGAGCACGTTACATCCATGTTAATGCAAATTTGCTTGAATTCCCCAAAAGATTTGGATTGACTTTCGGTTGGAGAGAGGCAGGGAAAGCAGCAGCACCATCAAGGAGACCTACTCATTTTAACTTAGTCTGTCCTCTGTCCTAATTAGCAATACATTTGCTCATGGAGAGGGAAAAGTTTGATGAAAAATGCACTGAGTGGGGAGAATTATGCAAATTTTTAAGTGTGTATCGCATGCATTGGGGAGTAATGAAAGTAAACGCGAAATGCATCTTTTCTTCCCATGTAGGAGCATCTCATCCTTTCTAACCAAACTACTGTTTGACAATCATTTGTTCTTTGTTTTTTTTCTGTCTTTCAGCAAAAGATAAACCAGCAGATAAGCCTTTACCAGAAAACAGCCTTTGAAGGAGTCAAGAGCAGGTAGGGATTTGGCTTCGGACAATACCCATGAAAAATGTTTGCTTATATGTTTGATGACAAGCTGTGCAACCATGCAGGACCCGAACAGGAGGAGTCGGGCTGGCCTAGCATAGTCGTTCCTGGCATGAGGGCTCATGCACAGGGCTGGCTGAGGGCTGGCAGAGCAACGTGCGTGCATGTGCGTGTAGGTCGTATCTGTGGAGCCAGCTCAGCACCATGCTGCCCACCGGGCATACATGGTGATGGTGGGACCGGGGCGGTGTGTGATGTCCAGAGCTGGTCATGAGACTGATGGGAGAACTGGAGACATGAATAGAGCCAAAGTAAACTACTGAGTTTTTATTTTCTTTCCCTTTTTGCATCCTTTTAATGAAAATACCAGACAGGGAAATATGCCTCACCCCACATTTGTGTGCATAAAAAAAATAATGCAGCTGTGAACAATATAGAATTATCTGATTCCATGTGGCCACCTTGAAGGGTTAAGCTTGAACACCTGGATCAGGAGAAATTGGATGTTGTGCCATGTGTCCTTCGAATGGTTATTTCAACTGTTTGCAATCTTGACAAGGCTTTCTTGCAAAGATGATGTGAAATAATTTTCATTACATGCTCACAACAGTCCGTAGAAGCACTGAAATTGTTAAAAATCCGAACATACTGCTGAAATTCAACTGATTATGCTGTATTTTATTTTAATTTTTAATTCCTCTCCTGCTATCTTTCCTCGGTTAGTGGTCAAGTCTGACTTTACCTGGAAGCTTAGCCCTGTGAGACACAGCTTGTGGCTGATTGCATCTGATGGGGGAGAAAGGGGCTTTTACTGGAATCTTGCTTTTAATCTTTGTGGATGAATTAGGACAAATTAGGGCTGTGTGGGCCGTGCAGCTGGTCATGGCGTGACCACAACGGGATGATGAGTGAGCCCCACACCAAATAGTGCCAGGTGGGGAGAGAGGGCCCGATAGCTCTGCTTGCAAAACCTGTCCATGTGAACTGAGGACAACTCATGGGAGAGGCTGTGTCAGTTCACAGTGGACAGGAAAAGGGGCTAAAAAGACCAGAGTAATTGGCTGCCTGGATTTCAGAGCTGGTTAAAACTTCACGGCCTGAACTTTTCTTTCTGAAACAAAGTTATGAGGGCAAAAATCACTGAGCTTGCTTACTGCAGACACTGACTGGCTCTACCCATACTTCAAATCATCCAGAAATGATGCCAACGTGCTTTGGGCGATGCTAAACTCACCAGCTGGTTGAAAGACAGGGTATTTTGTTTTCTGTTAGGTGCCAGGTTATCATACCCTCATTTATTTGGGATGTGGGGAAAGCAAGCAGGCATCCTCCTGCAGAGTGCTGTGCTGTCCCAGGGCAATGGGTGAGGGATCATCAGCTCTGCAGAGCAAAGGAGGCTGCAGATCCATCTTGGGGAACACAGCTGGAGAGCAACCACTGGCCCCTGTTCCTCGGCATCAGTATTCGTCTGGGTTTCAAGTCGGAAACCTGGCTGTGGATTGGATTGCTGTGTTGGATTTTCATGCCCGTGCGTTACTGAAGACAATCCTGTGCTTCGTTAGCAGGAGGCTTGTTCAGTAACGTGCCGTCAGCACAGGCTGAAGTTGTGCTCTTGTCAGCAAGACGCTCGTACGGATGCCAGCTGAAGAGCAGACTGGCTGCTGCTGTGTTTGCATTTACACGTGTGCGCCGTGGCTTGGCAGATTGCGTGATATAACAGAAAGGAAATGCAGGTTCCTGTTTCTTAATACATCTCCAGGGGCTTTGGGCTCCTCTTGGTTACAGGAGCCAATGCTGGGGCTGCCAGAGCTGAGGCCTGGGGGAGCAGTGCAGACCTTTCTGAAGGGCTGGGTGGCACAAGGGCCCTTGTGTCACTCTGGGGCACGTTTTACAGCGTGCATTTATGTATCGTTATCGGGGCAGGCTTGGCAACAGGTCATCTGAGGGCAGCCAACCGTGGGGCCAGCCAGATTGCCCGGGCAGTCTTTAAAGGGTTTATCCTGAGAGGCAGCTGTCCCATTTGAAATCCAGCCAACAGCCAGGTAGGATCCCATATTCCCCTGCCGCACCCGCGCACTTGCTGGCCCCGGCCCACAGCCTGCTGAGATGTTTGCGTTGGCTATCGGGGATGTTGCTGGGTTTGGAGGGGCTGGTGCTCGGCTCTGCTCCGTGTCCCCCCCCCGGCCGGGCAGGAGCCAGGAGCAGGGTGTGGATCTCCAGGTTTCCTTCCAGGAAGGCAGCACTGAGCTCTTGAGAGCCCTTCCTCCTGTAACCCATTAGAATATGCTGAACTATGAAGACTTGTCTTAATTAATGCTTTAAATAAGGTTACAGCTAGAGCTGGGGAAATAATCAATAGTGAATCATCTACTCGGCAAATTCAGCTCTTTCTTGCAGGTGAATTATCTGTAAACAGCTTGCAGTTTTCTCTGGTCATTCATTATTTAGAATTATTTCCCAAATAATTCCTTCAAATTGCTTTTGGTCTGCAGCTTGTTTGCAAGCGATGTGTTGAGAGCGGCTGATACTCGCTAGTCAAGCTGTGATCATCTGTTTTCGGTGGGACAGGCAGGTTACATGGCCTCATGCTGGGTCCCCGAGTGGAGCAGCCCAGCTCTTGCCATGCTCTTTAATGAATTCAGAGCAGCTTTGGGTGGATGTTCCCCGCTCCTCGTGCAGCATCCCCGCTCACCGCCAACAACCTCATTAGTTAAGTCCTTCCCTAGGAGACTCATCAGGGTGTAAGGGCTGTAGCATGGATTTGGACTCTATATCTTCTGGGTTTTTCCTGAACAAGTCCCCATTTCCTCTATTGGCTTTATCAGTAGCAAGAACTTCAAAATAAGAAACCCTTGGTGTTTGCACTGTAATGAGTCTGCTTGGGCCACCAGTGAAAATGGTGAAAATGCCAGAGGCCATCTGGCACCCTGTTCAGCCCAGCGTCGCCCTTACAGCCCCGGTTAAAGTAGGTTCAGACTGGACATAAGGAAAAAATTTGTTACACTGAGGGTGGTGGAGCACTGGCCCAGGGTGCCCAGAGAGGTGGTGGATGCCCCATCCCTGGAAACATTCCAGGCCAGGTTGGCCGGGGCTCTGAGCAACCTGATCTGGTTGGAGATGTCCCTGTTTCTTGCAGGGGGGTTGGACTGGGTGGGTTTTAATGGTCCCTTCTCACCCAAATCCTTCTATGATTCTGTGAAACCTTGCTGGTGTCCAGGTCCACCGTGGACTGGTCCCCACAGCCAAAGCCCAGCCCTCATTTACGCATGTCACTGTGTCCAGAGCTGCGACCCTGGACGAACATCACCAGCAATTCCAGGGCTCTTGCCGTGTCCCTGGCTTGCCTCGTGCCTGCCCCTGTTACAATCACCACGCCATCGCAGCTCCAGCAAGGCTGTGGCAGTTTCAATGATTAAAAGGATTTCTCCTTGATAAGAACTGGAGTGAAACTCATTTCAGGTAGCAGGCAAACAGCTGCTGGATGGTACACAGTTTCATTTACTGCTGACACGAACTGGATTGTTTTAAGCAGAGGACATAAATAGGCTCTGACATCAATCAAAGAAAACACCAGCTGCGGGTCAGCCGCGCTCTGGGGATTCGCTTCTGGGTATCTGCTGAGAAACCAGGCAGGATGAGCCTGCTGCTCTCCCAGATCGCTCGGGCAGGGTTTCTCTAGGCTGTAGTAGGTAGAGTTGTCCCATGCTGGGGAATTTTGACAGATCCCTTCCCCTTCCGGCGCTGCTGTGCCCCCATAATTGAGATCTTGGGATACGGCTGCAGAAGAGGAGCACCGGCGATGGGACCGAGGTGTCTCCTGGCAGCGTCATGCCGGGAAGCAGCTGGTGCTGGCATGGGAGCCCAGCCCTCTTCTCTGGGAGGGAACCGGAGCCTCAGTCATCTGATAACTGAATCAAGGGGAAATTGTCATCTATTGCCCCATGGGAGGTACTTGTCACTGTTCCCAGGGTTTCTGGTAGGAAGGGCCCTTAACCCCTCTGTGGTGAAGCCACCCGAGGCCCTTCACATCGCCAGGACCAGCAGCGTGCAGGGGCTGGGCATCCCCGCTGCTGCAGATGGCCATGTGGAGAATTTGGGGAGATAACAGGGGTTTTCACTGAGTGAGCGACAGAGACCAGAGGTAGATAGACGTCACTCCAGCTATCTTTTATCTGAAAGGAAGACAGAAGAAGGAGAAAGGAGTGCTGCCTAAAAATTAACAAATCCTGACATCAGTGGAAAGATTATTCCAGTGCAAAAAGTCACCAAGCATGCAGATAGTGCCGCCTGCGATCCTGGAAGCGTCCCCAGAGCCAGTGGCGGTGTCCCGGGGCTGCAAACCCGGTCTGCTGTGTGCAGCGCACGCTCCCAGCCTGCTGCCTCGGTCCCTTCACAACTGAGATGCAGGCGAAATAGAAGCAACCCCCTTGGCCTGCCGAGTCCCTGCTCCAAGTCCCCGCAGCAGCTCCGCATCCCCACCCCGGTGCTGTACGAGCAGGGGGAGAGGGTTGGGGTGCTGCGTTGGTTTGGTTTGTTGTTTTTTTTTTTCCTTAAGTCAAAATCAATGATGATGACAGAGTTATAAGGTGAGAAATGGGAAAGGAGAAGAAAGCACCCGGTGTCAAATTTGATGCAGGAGGCAGTTAGAGGAACCTATTACGAGTTCTGTTGCCTTAGGGTATGTTGGTGGGTACATAGGAGAGTGTAATGTCAGCGAAACGGGAGAGCAGCCTCTTTCCCCTTGAACCCTTGTCATTAATGTGGAAGGCATACATTGTCAGCTATTAGTCTGGAGGGGAGGGAGAATAGCACGGGAGATGTCTTAGTTTGGAAATGGAGTCTGACTCATCATCATCTGGTGCGAGAAGGATGGAGGGTTATTGTAACTTGTTGTTGCTGTGATTATTATGAGTATTATAGCATTTGGGAGACGATGGGGTTCTGAGGGCTCTGCTGCCTGTCACTGCAGCTTTTGATGAGTAAAGAATGAAAAGCACGGCATGGTGAATGCTCCGAGTGACTTGAGCCTGATTTCTAAGCGTGATGGTGGAGTCAGTGACAGGGATGCCCTGGGTGGCCAGGGAGGGAGCAGGTCCACATCCCCACCCAGCAGTCGCACTGGGCGCTGCCAAGGGGACGTGGGTGGTTGTGGTAGAGAACTTTGCAAGAGAAATTAAATAAAAATGTAAGAAATTGGTCCTAATTATTCCTACTGCTGCTGTGATCATTGGTGGAGAATGAGGAGTTGCACCCTGTGAGGCAGGGAAGATCTGCAGGCACAGGTTTGGGGTCTGAAGTTTGCATTACCCCCTTGCTGGAAATGAGCCTGAGGACGGCATCAGTCCGTCTGCTTCGCCCCTCAGCAGCAGCTGTTGTCCAAAGATGTGGAATATTTTGTGCAGCCTCAGATGAAGCCCTTTTCAAGGCCAATGAGAGTGGTTCCTGTGGACACACATAGCGAGTCGCCCTCCTGCACCTCAGCTCTCCAGCTCTGGCTTACCCGCTTGATACATTTTCCCCCATTTAGGAAATGTAAATGATTCCTTGGGCTCCGTTAATCCCAAGATTACATGGCTAATTCCCGTTTGCATTAATGGGAGGATCTCTCTCAAATTCTCTGCATGTGAATGAGCATCACAGGGGCTCACATACGGAGCCCGAGCGAGTCGCGGGCGCAGACACCTCCCCTCCTCCCACGCCGGCTGCGTTCAGCGGAGGATCTGAAAGGAAACACAAAATTAGATCTTTTGCCCCGGGACGTTCATTTTTTTTGGAGGCACATTGCAATTATGCCTATTATTAACTTTGGCCGTTAGTCCCTTCCTTCTCTCTCTGGCTTTGCCTTTGTGGCTTTCAGAGTCATCTCACAGGTGCTGCTGCAGCAGCGCGGGGAGGTGGAGAGCCTGGTCCTGCTCCATGAGGTTTGAGAAAAATGGGTTACGAGCAAGTAAGGCAACCCCATCCCCTCTGTGCTTTCACATGCTGAAGTGGCACATAGAAACTCCCCAAAAATCCCAGATTTTGGGTTCCTGGGATGCCCATCCACGGATGCTGCATTACCCCAAGTCTTCTGTTGCCACACTCTGCCTGGATGGGAGAAGACAAGGGCGGCTGTGGCTCCGCTGATGCCGTGTGCAGCTGCCCTCGGGCCCAGAGCCGAGAAGCCGGGGAAATGCCGAAAGCTGCCCGCAATGCCAGGGTCGCCCGGCAGATCGGCAGACTCAGCCGGCTGCATCGCGACTCCTTGCTGTTGCTCATGACCAAATCTCCCACTGCTGCTCACAGGGGAAAAGAATTAATTAAGCCAATTAATGAAGATAAATTGAAGCAGCAGCTTTGGAAAAATACCATCGGTCAATAGCAAGCCGTTCCCCGGGGTGGGCTGTGGAGGCAGCCGTCTCCTGGCTGTGCCGTGGCAGGACTGGGCGTTCTCCTCCCGCCAGCGCTGGCTGCCTGGCACCGCTCGCCTTCCCTCGCCGCGACCTCGCTGAGGTGCCCCAGGCTGGCAGAGTCATCCCGGCCACCGGCTTTCGCCTTTGGTTGTGGCCAGGAGCCCTGGATAGGGATGCTGTTGTGTTAGGAGCCGGGGGTGTTTAAAGTAACAAAATAAAAGGGAAAAAAAAAAATTAAAATTATAAAAAATTTAAAAATCCCTGAAGTATCCCAAAAATCTGTCACACGTCAGTCGGCGCCCCCGGTACAGTCCCTTCAGCTCAGCACTGAGTCGGGCCAGGGGATGCTGCCAAGGCAGCGTCAGCCCTCCAGCCTCGGGGGCTGTCACTCAGCTCCTTCATTAGAAGGGAAGAAAGGGCTGGGAGCCTCCGCCTCCCACAGTGGTTTTATTTCAAAGCTCTCACAAATCAGGGTGAAGAGGGTCTGAGGTTCACCTCTGGATGTGGGTTGCTGACTGAAAACAAAAAAAAAAATTCTTAATTTTGTTAATGTTGGGAATGATATGGCAGTCGTAAAGACTGGGAATCCAGCTGGGCGTGAGGGGATTTGGGGATGTTCTTGGAGCTGGGGTGAGAGGAAGGTGGAAAAGCCAGAACACGAACACCCTTTATGCTGCTGTGGAATCTGTGCACCATCAGTATCCACTGAAAAAAAAAAAAAAAAAAAAAGCTGTTAGCTGAGCAGTGAGATTGGTTTTCTTGTATTATTCTAAAAACATAGGGCTGATATTTATTTCATTAGAGTAAACCTTTCTGTAGCTGGTAAATGAATTCCAAGAAGTGAGAGGAACCCCAGGATCAGGGGCTTTACTTCATTTGAGATTGTGTGCAGCTAATATTCTGGTTAAATAAATACATTTTACTAATTGGATTACTCAGGCAGTGTAATATACTGCTGGATTTCCAAAAAGATGCTAATAAATTGTGTGAAGAACTTAATCATGTTAGCTTCCAAAAAGCTTGTAAGAGATGAAATTAAAAAATAAGTAGAAGTTGACATCTATTGCATTTCACAGTGTCTTCATTTTCCTCATCCTTCTTAGAGTTCTTCTTACCGTAGTGTGGCTGCTGTGGATTTTTTTTTGTAATCTGCCTGTGATTAGGGAGTACACCGCGTTAGAATAGGTCCTGAGGGATGGTGGCACCCAGCTTGTGTTTGTTGCTTCTTCTCACGCCTATTTGTATCGAGGTAGAGAGAGTGAGACCTTGACATTGGCTTTGGGAGGCAAAGGTGCTGTGGTTTCCTCTCTTGGATGGATGCAGAGGGAAATGAGGCACCTGGTGCTCCCGAAAATCGGAAAGGGTGGTGCTGAAGATGCACAGCGAGCCCGCGATGGGCTCTGGCACTGGGGGAGAGGGACGTAGCCGCGGGCTGGGTACCTCACCCAGCACATCCCGCAGATCGATGCGGAGGGTACCAGCACCCGCTCAGCACAGGGAAGGTGTTTCATGGCAGCGCGAAGTGGGGCATGCGGTACATCTGAGTTCCTCCACATTGGCAAAATGATGGAGCATGCAGCGCTGCCACCGTAATTCATCATTACCAAAACACCGCTTCCTTCACACAGCCACTCAATTCACCTGCATGTTTCCACCAGAGAGAGAAAATGGAAGAAATCCTTTTCTTTTTTTTTTTTTTTTTTTCCTCTTCTTTGATAGAAATATACTGTGAGAGAGCGAACGGCTCTCCCTCTCCAGGAATCGGTGACAAATGGTCTGTTAAAACCAGATAACTTGTAGCCCCATCAAGAGAATAACACCATGGGTTACACAGAGAGCTCGCGCTGTATTATTTAAGGCGCAGCCAGCTGTCAATAGGGTCTGCTCTTTACAGAGAAATAAATGCCAGGCAAAGGCAGTTTTGTGGGTAGAGCCAAGGGGCCGATGAGCCTGCTAATTGATGGAGTCTGCGGCAAGTACCTGGCAAGAGGGACAGCCCGCTTGCCTGTAACCCGGGGCAAATGCAGAGCTTTAGCACCCGCAGTGTTGTCTTGGGGTAAGGCTGCTTGCTCCTAACTGGAATTGTACCCCAGCTCCTTCCCCGATGGGTTCCCTCTGCTGCGTACAGACCGACCACAGCCTCTCCATGTGGTACAAGGTTTGCTGTGATACCAGTTCACATGGATGTGATGCCAGCACCTCCACATAATGGAAATAATAATGTGAGTGTGCAAATAACTTTGCAGATAGCTCCCTGAAAGGATACTCCAGCACTGGGAGCTAAGGGGTTAAAGTACCCCTTCCTTCGCTCACAAGCCACCTCTCTGGACTCCTCTAAATTTTTTGGATGTATTTGATGCATCAAACGGTGATAATTGTTGTATCAAAGGGGCACGTGGGGGAATAATTTGCCTTTCTGAAGTGCTGTGAGATCTCCAGATGAAACACTCAGCTGCCGTGATTGGCACTAAAAAGACAGCGTTGCCAATTCTTGTTACGGAGTTGGTTCCCCACCAAGGCTGAGACGCGTGAGTCAGTGTGTGTGTTTTGGTAACCAGAAATCCTGCCCCCATCCCTCCAGGGAGGCCTCCTGGTTTTAGGACGATGCACACAATGCCAGTGACGGCAGACCCTGAGCAGGTGATTTCCACAGGGATGAAAATTCTGCTGTGAAGGCAGCAGCCAGTGTACGTGCCAGCTCCTGTTCCCGGCTGCATTCGGGAGAGTCAAACCCAGAACTCCCTGATCAAGCAAAGAACCTGGGAGCAGTAGGGACTCTGAAATCCAAAAAAAAAAGCAAAGTCCAGCGTGGCATCCGCAGCCGACGCTTAGAGACTGAGCCCTTGGCTGAGCAGCACCGTGTACGGGGCAACAACCCTCTGCATTGCTGTGCCCCCCTTCTCCCCCTCCATTTGTAACTCCTCCTGATCAAAGTTTCCTTATTTTTTTTAATTCACCATTTAAAAGAAGTATTGTCTGCATGAGGCCTCACCCTGCATTTATTTATATTTTTTCTCGCAGCAGGATTTAAAAACAACAAACCAGCCCCTGAAATGGCAGCAGCTTCCCCAGAACCTGAACCTTATTGAAATACTAATAACTAGGTTTTGATGCAGCTTTGTGGGTATTAATGCAAATGTTTTTCTGACTCTCCAGGTTTAATAGCAACAGCTTATACAACTCTAATTAGCATAACAAAATTCAGTGATGAGGAGTAAAATGCTTGTCTTGTTTGATGTTTCCTGGTAATTAGCAAGAATAATGATTTATGCAGCATTCTTGGTTCTTGAATCACAAAAGATGGCAGAGAGCACTCTCAGCAGTAAACTCCGGTCTTGCAGGGAGGCCATGGCTGACGAAAAATACATGTGCCTCCGTGTGCCGTGAGAGCCAGACATGTTTGTGCGGTGCATGCGTTACCATGCACCCAAGTGCAAACGTGGTCTGAGGGCTCGGGGAGGTTTCCCTGCACACGTTGCGTGTGTTGGTCCACGCAGAGCTGCGCGATGAGGTGTTGTGTGGGCACGCGGGCTCTTGGCACGTCCTCCACGGCTGCCCTGCAATTGTGAAGAGCCCAGGGCACGGCTTTTGGCTTTGAGATTGGATCTGTGTATTTTCGAGTGGCTAATTTGCCCCTTGTGCGTGCAGCTGGGACGGTTTCCTTCTCTTATTGCAAATACTGGAGCCCAGGGCCCCCTGAAGCAGGTCTGCTGCGCAGGGAGGATGATGTCCACGTGGCAAGAAGGCAAAGCAGCTGCTGCACGGCCCGTGTTTGCTCACCCTGGCAGCAGCGCGTGGCATTCACCCCAAAATGAACCTTTTCTCCATGCCTTTGGCTAGATGGTTGGTTGGCCTGAGGCTTTGTAAAACATAGCGACATGACTTGTGCACTCTGTTTTGGGCCAGAAGGAGTTAAAGGTCAACAGAAAAGAGGCGTTTGCTGGCATGGCAGACCCTGGCATTTCCCGGGATGCAGCCCTCTCTGCTTAGCCTGTGTTTGCAGAGCCAGGGCTCCGTATCGCCTTTGATATTCCTCCTCAGATAACAACCCTTTTCCTTCGGTCCACGGGGAACGGCAGGCTCTGCCCGGCCAAGAAGCATCCTTGACTTGCACAGGCGGAGCAGGAACGCTCTCTGCTTTGCCTCTGTGTCCTGGTTTTATTTAGTGAGGGGGAGCTACAGTGGGGGCTTCTGTAAGAAGCTTCTAGAAGTTGTTTCCCCTTTGTCCATGGCACTCAGCCGGGCCTAGGGCAGACCCGCTGCTGGCCAGGGCTGAACCAATTGGTGACAGAATGTTCCCTGATAACACCTCTGCAATAACATATTTAAGAAGGGGAGAAACAGGAAAAAAAAAGTAGAGAAGATATGAAGCAGCTGCGCGGGGCCAGAGAGGGGGAGGCACAAACCTTGTGGGCCTTGCAGGCCTCACCCTCTGGCCTCCCCCCGGGGGCCAACTGGGCCAACTCAGCCCGGCCTGGCTAAGAGAAGTGGAGAGGAGATGAGATGTGAAGAGACCCTGAGAGGCGTCTGCCAGCCTGTTGTGAAGGATTTCTGTGAGAGGAACGGCTGCAGACCCCAGGGTCAGTGCAGAAGGAGGGGGAGCAGTAATGCTGCTCCCGGCCAGAATTCCCCTGCAGCCCGTGGTGCAGCCCATGGTGGGGCCGGCTGTGCCCCTGCAGCCCGGGGAGCCCACGGAGGAGCAGAGATCCCCCTGCAGCCTGGGGACGGACCCCACGCTGGAGCAGGGGAGGAATGTGAGGAGAAAAAGCGGAATAAAGCAATGAACTGACCGTAACCCCCATTCCCTCTTCCCGTTGAGTCTGTTTTGCCTGTAACGGTAACTTTAAGGATTTCTCCCCATCTCAAACCTCAAGCCTTTTTCTTACGTTATCTCTCCCTGTTCCCTCGGAGGGTGAGGGGAGTGAAAGACAGAATGCATGGTCTGGTCCCAAGCGGGGCTACACTACGACACTCTGCCATTACATGTGTTATGAGTTATGTTCTTCCCGTCGGGCTGGGCACATGAAGCCCTTGCATTAGCCACAGACCGTTATCTTTGTCTCTTGCTAGCCTCTGCCCGATCCCCGAGCACCATCCTCTCTGTACAAAAGCTTTTATTGTATTAACAGCCGTAAAGCGAGCCATCCGGGGCAGTAAATTTTGAACTAGTGAAAAGAAATCCTCCTTTTATGTGGTACATAGTTGGCTTTATGGAGGGCAGTGCTGAAGGCAGTTATTGAGATAAATGTTCTGGCTGAGTTTTTAAAAGGACTAAATAGTGTTGGCCATTTGTGGGTATCTAAGATGACAAAATTAGGAGAGAAGTTAAACTACCTGCTTCTGAGCATCAGATGAATTTCTGTGGCAATCTGGAAGCAGCTGTGCACACAGCTCCCCGGGCAGGGACTTGGCCAGCACAGCCTCCGTCTTCCTTACGTACGCGAGTGTGAGCGCAGCAGCGATGTCGGCAGCCTGATCCAACACAGCAAATCCTTTGTTTCCTTGCTAAGAAAGCTAATTTTGCAAAGCAAAAGACTGAATGATGTGTAACCTGTGAGTGCCTCTAGTCTGAGGCACTCTTGGGAGCAAGGAATTGCCATCTGAGGAACAGGACGCATGCAACCAGGGCTGCTCAATTGTGTTTCCTCCTTCCCTCCACCCTCCCAGTGTTTCTGAAATGGCTCCTGCCATGAGACGCCCTGAGACAAGATGCCTTCATTCATATTAATAACATTTGAGTATTTGCATGGGTAAGGTGGCTCAGAGAGAGGCATGCATGATGAGAAGAATAATTTGGTCCAGCCAGTCTTTGCAGACCACTCTGGGGAAAAGCTTTCCCGCCCTGAGTGCAGCAGGAAGCTTTCATCGTGCCGTTCACACAAGAAAGCACAAGTCGATCTGATATGCTGTGAATGCCGGCGTGGAGATGTCCCCTCTGTCCCCTGCGTGCAGGCAGCTCCTCCCTGCCCAGCGCCGCCTCACCCCTTCCCCGGGCTGCTCGCACTGGAGACAGCGTGGGGGGCTGACCCCTTGCCGGCTGCTGGGGATGCACGGGACTCTCGGGGAGATCTGGGATCACGCTTTCCCAAGGGATGCAAAAATCACGGGGTGGCAATTGTTCCCCCCCGAGGCAGTTACCCCTTGAACCCAGGGCCGGGGTGCTCTCAGGCGACATGGGGCAAGGCTCCCTGCTCCAGGAGACAGTCACAAGGGACAGAGCTCCCATCTTCTCCCATAGCATTTTCCAGTGTCTCCCACAGAGGAAATTCCTGTGGAGTGAAATCATGCCCTCCTCTCCAACAGAGGTCAGACGGGGGAGAGATCCTGCCTGCAGCCTCCGAGCTCCCCCTCACCCAGCTCCTGCGAGGTGCCGTGGCGTACTTGCACATTTTATAGTGGTTAGTGGTACTCCTTTCTTAGCAAAGACTCAACAGGCAGAGGTGGCGAACTGCGTTGCGGTCTTAGTGGTTGCTTTGGCGGTTTTTTTTTGTGTTTGTGCCCTGCTAAAGGATAACAGCACCCCTCGGCGAGCACAGCCCCTGTCCTTGTCCCCAACCCTGCTCAAGGCGAGGCGTTGCGGAGATGCTTAAAGTAGAGTTCTAACGCATGAGCCTCGCATGGGATCCCACTACACAAAGATTTGTTTCATGCAGCAGTTTTATTTGCTGTAGAAGAAGTTACATTTTCTTGCAATGCCTTTAAGATCTTGTGCTTGGCTTGTTGGCACAGAGCGTACCCGAATTGCAGCTAGACCCGAGGTTAGTCAGGCGAGCTCGGTACTGGCAGGAAAAGAACCCGGGATGGACAGAGCATGGTGTGGCCAAACAGCGAAACTTGTGCAAACATGGGTAGATATGTGACTGCAGAGTGAAAAAAAATCTCCCTTGCCACTGTGCGTCAGCCCACAGCCAATGGGACATATACAGTTTAATGCCACTTTCTGTGGGGTTTCCAGAGGGTCACACAATCTGCTGCAAAACACATTATGGATATTGTTGCTCCTCCAAATTTCAGCCAAGGCGCCCAAGCTTCCAGCAGCTGCAAGGCAGGTTGCAGTCTGGCTTGTAGCGTTGGTGTTCATGGATTTTGGCAAGGCTGGAGGACTACGCAATCATGGATGCAACTATAAGAGGTTTTGGAAGCCATGTGGGCTTCAGAAGGGGTGTAGGGTCTGAGCTGGTGGCACAGGTCGGACTGGGTTTTGATCTGAAATTACTGACCCGGTGCCCAGAGCTGTTTCTTTCATTGTCTTTAGAAAGGATTTTTGTGCTTTGAATAAGGCTTTCAAACCAGTAAATGCCTAGTCTGTGCACTCACCTGAGGTTTTCTGCAGGCCATCTCCAAGGTGGTCATCCTTGAATTGGGATGGTTTCTCTGCAGATGGCAGCTGGTCAACCAGTGATCGACATCCTACTGCTGAACACTGCCGAGTGGCAGAGACAAGCCCACTGGTGTGTAGGGACCCACTGGTGGGACCTTCCTGTGGTCAGGGGAGGCCAGAGGGGCTCCTCAAGGAGACTTCAGAGAGGGGGTTGCAGGTACCTGGGTTTCCAGCATGACTGCAGCAAGGAGCTTGGCATCAGCTCCAGCATGAGGGAGGAGAGCCCAGAGCGGGCACTGCTGTAAAATATTTCCATCCCTCTCTGCTCCGAAAGTCGTGCGGGCTTCCCAGAGCCCACGTGCGCGTGGATGTGAATGATATCAATGTAAAATTGGCCCTCTCGGGTTCTGAAGAGCGCCGTTTGCAGCTGGAGATGGATCACCAATCTTCCAGGGAATTGTGCTCTACAAGGTTAAGCATGTTTGCAGAAGAAATATGGATAATGCTCTTATCATGTATGACCTTTACTATATGTGTAACGTTGTCAGTGACAAAAATGCCATTTTTTAAATGGTTTTCACACCATGGTATCCAGCCATTAATCATGATGTATGTGAGTGACTCTATATTGTTTCTCTGAAATTGCGGCATTAGATTACTTTCCATCCCGGCTGCTCGCATGAATTGTACCCCCTGTTACCATGAGCAAGGTTCCTATTTTCCATGCCAAATGTCATTCTGGCCCTACGTTTACCCAGAGGACTGGAGAGGAGCTTGCGAGGCACAAAGACCGCGGCTCTCCTCTCCTTCCTCAGCAGACAATTTGTGCATATGTGCGTATAAATGGGGCACTTACTTTAAGATGTCTCTCTAATCCGGAGGTTGATAAATGACTCTCGCAGACACCTCTGCTGATGTTGCATTTTTAATGTAGACAAACTGCGGCTTTGCCTCTGGTCTGCGTATCCCTGCTCCTGCAGTCTGCACTCCTCGTGGGTTAATGTTTCTTGTTGCCTGGTATAATTTGGGAGTTTTTATTTCCAACGTGTATTTTGATTTACAGAAAGTAAAAAGCAGTTGGCAGTTTGGTGTTTACTCTTTCGTGGGCTTTTTTTTTTCCTTTCTTCACGCAGTGAGCTTTCAGGTGTGAGTGCTGTTTCCCACACTAGATAACTAATTTTTCTCTTCCCTGCCTGAAGAAAGACGCCACCCAAAAGGGATGCCCAACAACCCCGCTACGTCCTGTGTGAGCTATGGTTTTGGGGTCACCGTGTGAGCTGAGGTCTAACTGCTCGCTACGGCGCACAGTGGCACATATCACCTGCCAGTACAGGATGTGTGCAGAGATCAGAGGGAAAATAGAGCTGAGAGGTAGCAACTAAATACGTAGTCGTTATTTGTAGCCCTAGCGAATAAGCCCTGACTATTTCTGCCTTTTCCCCCTTTATTAAAGCACCTGCTTAAGAGGTGGGCTGGTTTTAGCAAAGTCATGGCTGTGGGCATCCCCTTCCCAGCCCTGTGCCCAGCCTCAGCGTGCGTGTGTGCAAGGGAATTGGTGTGCACGCTTGGTGCACAGGCATGCAACGGAATCAGTGTGCATGCCCAGAGCTGCTGCACCAGGCCGGTGGTTCTGCTGGCAGCTGGAACACGGCAACACAGGCTGCATAAATGTGGCTCTGGAGGTGTTCTTTGTCTCCCAGTTGGAGTTAGCATGATCCGCGGTGTCACCGTGGGCTCTGTGGGAGCTGCTCTCCCCTTGCTGCTGGAGCAGGAGTGAATTAAATGAGCTGAAGACAAGCGGAGACTTTCTGATGGAAATAGTATGGACGTGCTCCATCCATGCAGAGCGGTGTGTATCCAGGGGGAAGAGGGCTTCATGTCTCCAAATGTAACTCATTAAGGTCTAATCTTGCTCATTTTCATCAGCATCAAAGGGGAGTGAGGCCACAGAGATCACTGAGCTCTGCAGCTGGAGTGGGGGAGCGGAGAATGAATATTATTTTAGGGTAACAAAAAAGGTCTGTGTTCTTTCTAGCCCATTGCTGATTTTAAGGAAGACCTCACTAGGCCTTTGACATCCTGAGTGACCTTGGGTGAACTGCAGGTACCTTTGTTTGTGGGGTGGAGTCTTTCTTCCCCTTCCTCCTACTTTTTTCAGAGCTCTTTCCTTCAGAAACTTTCCATCTCTCACTACACGACGTCCATAGGGCTCCCTGATCTCTTTATTCTGCTTTCTGACACGGCTCCTCAGCATTGCAGAGGCAGCAGTTCCCCAGGCGCAGGGTGCTGGACATTCCCCAGTGACTAGTCTGTCCCCACCAGTTTGATCCCTCCTTCTGTCCCTTCACAGGCATCGCTGCTGTCCCCAGAAATCCCTATTGATTATTGATCACCTTCTGGTACTCAACTGAGTGCTTGTGGCCGTAGTAGCCCTTGCTCAACTGGATTTATGGGCTGCAAGCTCTTGCCCTTGTCTCGGGACATGCATGGCACAATTTTGGGCACGGCTGAGTGAAATTGGGAAAGGTGACAGCCAGACTCAGTCTGCAATGCCCAGAGACAGCCCCGGCCTCTGGAACCCCGCCGCCTTGCCCTTCCTGTGCCCGAGCCCTTCTCGCCAGCCTCCCTCTGCGGCTGTGCGGGAGCATCCCGAGATGAATAAATTATGTGTGTGGGGGAGAAAATGCAAAACAAATTGCACGTGCACAGGAGATCAGCCATGTCTCTTGTCTCTTTGTCTCTATTTCACCGTATGCTTTTGTTTCAAACTCTTGCTGTTCTAATGAGTTTCTCTGTGCCACGTGCACTGAACTTTGAGACCGATAATGCTGCAAGAGCTTCCCATTTGTCGGTGCCATCTAACAACGTGATGTGCCTTTCTGTCTGCCTGTCTCAAACACCTCTTAGACTAATCCCAGACCTCATTTCCTCAATTTACTCTGACTTGCTGTTTCTCTTCCCTCATTGTTTTACCTTAGTATTAATCCCTGGAGAACGGTTTGGGATCTTCACACACATATCCGGTCTGGCTGCATAGGGGTGCAAAGGGCATTTTGGGGGAATGGACCTCCTCCCTGCCTCCCCTCTGTGGAAGGGCTGATGTTGGAGGCATTGCTCCATGTTCCATGCCACGCAGTGAGTCAAACTCTGCTAAGTAACTAAATAAAGATGTAATTTTAATGATGATTAAATTGAAGCACCTCATTAATTTCATGTGAGAGGTGGGGAAGTACACGGCAGCTCTTTCCCTAAATTCATTGTTTGTCTGGCCGCGAGACGTCCCCTCTCAACGTCTGGTTGAGTCTAATTTAAGTATGTAAATTTAATGGTTCAGTAAGTAAAATTGCCTTTATTGTTTGGAATGGTTTGCACAGTAATTTACGAGCTAGCAAGGCTCATTTGATAGGAGTGTATGATGGAGTAGGTGACTACAGTGAAGGACATGTTTATCTTAAGGATACAGGGGAAGAACACAGATACGTAGCATCCGTAATCAGGGACCTTGGGATAACAGCACTGCTGGGAGACTCGAGCGTGAGCCAGGTCCTCAGGACAAAGGAGCTCTGGAAGCTCGGTCATCATACACACTGAGACATGGCATGGGACGGCTGTTGCTGGAGGTCACACCAGAAGTGAGAGGTGGCAGCGCACCAGCTCGGCTGGGGCAGCCACGCTGTGCCGGAGCGATGTCACCCCGATGCTCCAGAGTTTTGTCATTGAAACAAAGGACAAGAGACCTCTGAGACCGCAGGAGGTGTGAGGAAATGTGTTCAGCTGCATTCAAGTCTTTTTTTCCCCCATGGGAAGCCTTTTGCTGGGATGTGTGGTGGGCTCAGGCAGTCCCTGTTTGGAAAGGAGAGGGTCGCTCTGTGTTTGGGGATGGTTTCCCCAGCAGCCCAAGGAGCTCGGATCTCACCATCCATGGTGAAGCCAGGCGGAAATGTGGGTGGTCCCAGCGACCTCTCTTAGCCATCCTGCCACTGCTGTGCATCACTGTCCCTCTTCAGGGCTCCTTCATGCTGTAACCAGCTTGTTATTATAGTGTTTCTTATTTAAAACGGCTTGTGCTGAGGAGCTTGAAGTGCTTTTCAACTTTAATTAAGCCTCACTACACACTTGCGTTCTGGGAAGTGATTATCACTCTTACAGCATTGGCCGATACGGCCGGGTGCAGGGCTCTGCCAGGGTCACCCAGCTGGGCAGTGACGGTGTTGGGACGAGGTCCAGGACACCCACCGCCCAAGCCCTCCCGACAGCATCCTTGTCATCAAACACCGCTTCCCAAAGTTGTCATTCAAATAGACAGATTAAGGTAGCAAACTCTAGTTTGCTTGACTAGTCTGGCTTCCAGGAAATCTATGTAAGGCATGTTGCAGTCATGGAAAAATAAAAAAAAAAATGTGGAAGTGTTAAAATGAGCAACTGCTCTTTATAAGGAGATGTGGTGATGCAGGGATAGGTAGGAAAGCTTGATCCTTAGAAAGAAGGAAGACTTAGTGTTTAATTGAGGAGGGCCTCTTGTCATCATTACAGACATAACCCAGGAAAACTGGCCACAAATGTTTTTTTTTAATTTTGCCCATCTTCCCAGCTTCCACAGCCTCCCTGGGTCAGGCTGGATGGATGTGTGTACACCAAACACTGCTGAGAGCTTCCTCCTCTGGTGACCCGGGCGCAGAGCGGGAGCGGGCACTGGGAGCAGAGCCTGCCTGGCACCAAAGGCCCAGGGCAGACATGGGGGTTTGAATTTAAAATTGAAATTTAAGATATGGAAGGAGTATTTATGGTCCTTTTATTCTAAGGGTGAGAAGCAAGAGGGCAGGCACCAGCTTGACGTGCTTTGGCCCTTCAAGTACTTTGTGGGTGGCCCAGGCTACTGAAGGATGGCTACCAGGAAAGCTTTCCAGGTTGGAGACATTCTCTCTGCTCCACTGGTACCCTATTCTATCCATGCTTGGGAACAGCTTCTGGGGCTGCCGAGATGTCCTTAACCCTGCGGCTGCTGCACCGCAACGAGAGAGCATTAGCAAGCCAAGCCGCCCCTCTGTGCTGAGAGCGCAGCCATTTATTTTGCTAAGTAGACAGTGGGTAGTGAAGAGTGTGATGAGAAAGGAGGGAGGGCCGGCTGATGTGGAAAAAGGGATAATTAAAAAAATGAAAGGAAATCCACCCAGTTGCACAGACTGTTTTCAGGGGCTGTATTCTTCAGGCGATGCTTGAGATCTCAAGGTCTTCTCTGCAGTGTGTCCTGCTGCTGGGTTGGGCAAGGGAAGGATGGGGCAGCTTCAGCCAAAGAGATGGGAAATTCCTGTTCTCCTACTCTCCCTTCCCGTGTTTGGTTGGTGAGCAGGACCCACTGAAAGGTGGTGATCTGAAAGGAAACAACGACCTTTTTTTCGTGGTGGCCTTCCATTGAAGTCAGCTGGTGCTTTGCTCCCAGAGACTTAAAAAACTGCGTTTTGGGCGTTGGTGCTTCCCATCCTCCTTTACATAATGACCATCCATCAAAACCCCAGAGCCAGCCAGTTCAAGCTGTGCTGCTGCGAGGATTTTCCTCTGCTGAAATGAGTATGAGGCTAAACCACAGTACTTCTTTACTGTTGTGGTTTCCCCTCATTTTATTTGCTTCCTAGCCTCAAGTATGAGAAAGTACACACCTGGGTTTTAAATGGCTGTTTGTTCTTTGCAGTTATTTCTTGGGTTGCCTATTTCTGAGTTATTTCTGAGGTCTTGCAGGAACGTCCCGAGGGTGGTGGAGGGATGCTCCTGCTCAGATTGAGCCTTTCTGCATCGGCGTTGCGTTTCTGCTTACAGCGGGGCTCCCCGCCAGGCAGTCACGTGGATTTGCAGCCTTTTGTCTCTGGCACTGGAGCTGCCTGCTCCTCTGCTTCCATCCAGCCCAAGCGCCGGCAACACGGGGCAGCTGCTGCCTGAGTGGGATCCTCAGAAGGACGAAGGAAAAGTGCAGGCACCGAGGACTGCACACAGGGCCGCTATTGAGGGCCTTGAGACCAATTAGGCTACATTAATTACCTCTTGAGCTAGCCTGCAGCTTTTTGAAATTCCAGCATCCCCACCACGAACACCTTTTAGATCCTTCAAAGGGCCAGCACTGCCGAGAACCTTGGGCAGCTGAAATCTCTCGAGTTGCCCAGGCTCAATTATGTCTTTCAACACAGCTCGTCACCTCCAATCTGAAGGCCCAAATGTGAGGGCACTGACCTTTTCAAGCCGTGGAAGGGCTGCTCAGATGGGGATGACAACCCAAAAGGGAAAAGAAAAAAAAAAGGAAAAGAAAAAATGGGAACGGGAAACTCCATGTGACACGGAAATAATTTCTCGTGTCTGTGTGAAGGGTTTTACTCTGCCTTCACTTACATAATTTATCAATTTAGAGATTAGTAAAATCGTACAGTCTGCAAGGAGAGGCAAATTGGTACATTACAAAGCTTTACAAAAGATCTGTCCTCGCCGTGATAGGAAAGAGAATGAACTGCCACCCCTGGACAAAGCTTTTTAATGCTAAAACATGATAATGTCAGTTTTTGCTTTGCCTAAAGTTTGTATTTTACACAAAGGAATAAAGGAGATTTCTGCCAAAGTCCTGAGATGGTGGTAAATATTTTCAGGTTCTTTGTTTTAAATTTGTGGATAGGGCAGGTTATGGACCCAGTGGGGGTTAAGCTTTTGTGGAGGAGGTTGTTGTTATTCAGATTGCGGTGTTAGGGTGCTGAGAGCGCTGGTAGTTTGGCTGGGTTTGATGGAGAAGATATAAAAATTTAATGATGGAAAACAGATATGCAAAGCAACAACAAATTATCTGCCTGATTTGCACTGCTTTTTCTGGGCAAAACACAAATAAAGGAAATGCATAAAAGATGGTAAACTAAAATGTCAATAATTGAAGATCTGAGTCACATGGGTAGGGGAACTTTTGTACTAATTACCCAAGTTTCGATCCTGCAGTGTCTCTTTCAGGAACACAGCAGCTTTAGCTATTTGAATCGTTTCTTGATCATGCAAACATCCACTGGAATACATTCATTTTTCTTCTGTGCTTTTCAGCTCTTTTCCATAGCCCTGGGATGTGGCTGTCTTTACATTAATAGGAACTGCTGCCTGACAACCATTAAATGTGCGTTTAAGCCTTTTGCATACCCCAAACATGCTATAGCTGTTCCATGTCATGACTGCTGACGAGCGGGGTCAGGCCCTTTCCTCAGTAGATATCCCTGAGCCTATTAGGCTCTAACGGGGTTGGAACAATTGATATTTACAGCTCTGATGTGGCCAGACAGATTTTTGCAGCCAGCACGAGGGCTGGCAGTGCAAGGGGTCCGATATTGGACTGAGGAGCGTGTTCATCTCAATTCCTGCAGAGGGGTGACCTCAGGGGGAGAAGGTTGCTGGCTGGATGGGATGAGTGTTGCTGCTTTAAGATTTATTGACAGCACCAACATTTTAGACAAAGTCTTTTAGAAATGCTGTTGTGGGTAACTGAGTGCGTGGGCTCTGCTCGCTGTTTCTCCCCGGGATAGAAAATCGCCCTTTGCCTAATCCCTGGGCTCTGCTCTGGTCCCATCGGAAACGCGCAGCGGTGGCACCTGCTTGTATGCCGAGCAGTGGGATCCACGGGCAACACGTGCTGGGAAAATGCACAGCAGGGATCCCCACTTGCTGAGTACACCCTTTGCTTTGTCTAACCGAGGGTTTTGATGGCGCTGTGATTGTAACCAGTGAGTTTTCATTGATGGATGCTTTTGGGTAAGGTACAGAAAAAGGGCAGAAGCTTGGCATACAAAGAGATGGTGCAGTTAGAGACTGGCTAAAGCCAGTGGTTTGGAGATGCCATGCTGTGCTGCTCATGCCGCGCAGATGGTTCCCCAGCGGTGGAATCCCCAGGGCTCCCCAGAAACTGGAGCGTTGCATGTCGAGGTGCCATGGCAAAGACCTGGGGTGACACTTGGGAAAGGAGATTAGTGGGAAGTTTGTTACTTGAATTCATGGGTTTGTTTTTTTTTCCCTTTGGCTTCCAACAGAAGTGGAAACCAGAGCCTGACCTGGTTATATAAGAGAAAATGCAAAAATAAACCGCAAGCGTGAGAAGGGAAAGCGCAGGAGAAGTGGACCCGACCCATGTGACAGTTCCCGGAGCTGTCTCAGCTCCAGCAGAGATGCTCTCGCTCCTCAGTTGGACCACTCTTGTGGGGTGATTATTTCAGCATACAGAAGCCTGTTGTTGCAATTAAACACTCAGGAAGAGTGAAAGACAGGAGGGAACAGAGTGAACAGAGAGGTGAAAGAGCCTTGCCATGGAGAATATTAAGAACTTGTCTGCTCTGGAATGGTTTTGGGCCCAGGAGACAAGACGGAGAAGGGAGATGGTGGACTTTGCTTGGAGCTGGGATTTTGGAGGACAGGAGGGACAGCCCTGCCAAACAGGGTCCAGCCAGGTTTTTGGGTTTTGGCTTTGGGATGAGACTTGCTGGAGCGCCGGCATCTGTGCCTCACATCTGCTTGTCTCTCCATGTAGAGATGACTTAGGGGAAAGGATAAAGAAAATGGAGGAAGGCCTGCTATTTCCTTTCACCTGGGGATGTCACGGGCCTTTGCAGAAATGGGCAAGTACTGCCTGATAAAGGGAGAGCTTGTGAACGGCGTGGGTTCAGTGACCAGCGAGGTGAGGCGTTTGTGCACTTAGGAAAGAGAGAGCAGAGCTCCTGAGCCCCAGGCTCCCTGATCCATGCAACTGAACAACAAAAAAACATAGAAGAAAACTGAATAAAACTCATTCTTTCAGCTACCTGCAGGTGACCACTTTCCCAAGGTAGTTGTTCTCCTCTTTATTCCACTCGCTTTAGCATTCACGCTGCACAGGCAGCCGGCTTGCTCCCTCCCGGCAGGATAGAAATGTCAGTCAAGACAAGGAAAGTCCGAATCCCCCGAGTCACAGCGTGACAGGGAGGCCTGGCTGGTGGTTAAGTGAAGAGAGCAAAGGCTGATTTAGCACTCTCCATGTTAAAAAGACTTTGAACGGGCAAGTAGGTGTCAGCGCAAGGTGACTGAACAACAACCCCGGGCGTCCTTAGAGTGCACTTGCTGCGACGGCAAGAGCTGTTTGTGTGCCTGCTGTAAGCGCCAGCATCCGCCCAAGCAGCTGCTGCTGCTTTTTTTTTTTTGTTTTCCCTTTTATTTTTAAAAATGGATGTGTTTTGGAATTGGGGGCAAGGTGGAGATGGGAAGTTGCATTACGAAAAAGCACCCAAACCGTGCAAGGCAGATGGACATACTGTGGCTCGTGGCCCAAATGCCGCTGGCGATGCCGGAGGAATGGGACTTCAGTGGGTTTGTGCCACCTTGGGGTTCCCTGCAGAGGGGAACCCCAATTTCAGCTTCACCCCCCTGTTTCGGTTGGTGGTGCAGGACCGTGCCACATCCCCACGCCCGGTGCCAACTGGGATGACGGCTCTGGCTGAGGCAAACCCTCGGCGGCAGGGTTGGACGTACGGCCCTGGGCACCCGAAACCCTCTTGCAGCTCTTTTCCCACCCAGGACACTCACTGCCGGGCAGCGCTGCCTGCCCCGAGCTGCCAGCGCCGCCTGCTTTTGTCTCGCTGGCAGCGCGCGGGGACGACTCACTTTGATTAATATTAACACCAAGTCAGCGGCTCCTTCCCCACCGGTTCAGCAGAGGATTTCTCCTTCAGCGTCAATCCGCCCTGCATCCACCAAGGGGGTGAGGATCAATAGGCAAAACACGGGCACAGCTCGCCTGCCGCCTTTTATTTATTCCTCCCCCTTATTTATTTATTATTTAATCTGATTTATATTTTTCCAGCTGCTTTCATCCACCGCAAGGCACTCTGGTCTATCTGAGTCGGGGGGGTCAGTCAACCGGTTGGCCATGAGGATGGGGCTCTGTTTGGCAAAATTGCCCATGAAACAGTGCAATCCTCCACCCAGCCCACGTCTGCTGCTGAATATTGTCATCCCGATGCTTTTTGCCAGGACGGTGCTGCCGGGCACCCCTCCCACCCTGTCCGCCATTGCGCAGCCCTCCGCCACCGCGCTCCCCCCTCGCCGCATGCCTCCTCTGCTCGCAGCATCTCTCCCCTCCGCATCCGCTATAATTGACATTTTCCATCTGACAGGTTCTGTTTTCCCTTCTCGCAGTTGCTAAGGAAACCGGAGAGAGGGCCCGGGAGCCATTAGCTGCCGTCATCGCCTGCCTGTCCGCAGAAATGTCACTTCTGCTAACGAACACTGGAGGGGAAAAAAAACCCAAAAACTTAAAACCTGAACAAAATGCAATGCCAAGATGTGGTTGTGTTAAAGAAAGGGGGCCAGCGTAATGGCCTGTGCGAAGATGGTGCATCCCCACCCCGATGCAGTGGCAGGGCTCAGGTCCATTTTTGCCTGGTTGGACTCTGCAAAATGTAGGGGCAAAGGGTTGTCCTGGCCAGGCACCAGTGCCCACGGGCTGTCCCCAGCCCTGGGGACAGACAGAGAGCGGCTCGTGGGGGTTTCTGGACGCCCAAACGGAGGTGTCAAAGTCCCAGCTGCCCTCCTGCAGCATGCATACCCACCCCACTTGCGCTGCCCTGCTGGGTTTTTAAATTCCCTTGAAGCGCTTTGTTATTAAAAAGCATACAGTCGCCCTCCGCTGCTGCTCCACGCGATGGTGTGGGGAGGTGGGCTGTGGCGGCCCTTGGAGTACCCTGCCGAATTCAGGTTACAAAAGCAAACTTCCGTTGACCAAACCGCTGTGGTTCTGCATCGTGCCATGCACGGGCTGCTGTGGTGTGGAAGTTAAGACTTTGCTGTTGTCTTTGTAAATTCCTACGGTGTTCCTTCCACTTCTGTTCAAACATTTTTCTTCCCCATCGTGGTTTCTTCATTCTCATCCCCTCATATTCAGAGAAATGCCAATATTCTACTAATTGGAAAATCAGGCACAATGCGATCCCGCGGCTCATTGGAAATCCCACGTGCAGTCTGCAGTGGAGTTGGGGAGAAACCTACCATTTCCTGCATCCCATTTTCGAACATCTTCCATGCTGCTGTAATTCTTTATTCCTTCATCCAGCTATCAAACCAAAGGAGCCCTCCTCGGAGACGCTACCAGCTCCACACACCCCCCAGGTTGTCCTCTACAACCCGCCCCAAATGAAGACAGAGATCCTTCTCTGTTCTATCAAGTCTGTGTGACCAATGTGATTACTGTAGATTCAGTGAAAATTTATTTCTTCTGCTCGTGGAGGTGCTCACACGCAGTAAAACCTTCAGGGACTTCTGCTTTATTATTTGACGTAACGCAGTGCACACTCACAAAATAAAGTTCTCAAGTATTTGTCACAACCACATCTGGGTTTGGTGAGACTGTGCTGTGCGATATCTGGGACCCAGAGCCCTATCTTTGCCAAATCTTAAGGTTTAAGAAAAACTTGAACTACTTGGAGGTTCAGATGACCTCTGAGAAATTTGAATTTCTGGTCTCTGCTGAGTGACTTTTACTTTTGTGCTGGGTTTTGTCCTTCCCTGCTCATGGTCTTTTGTCAGTGGTGGGCAGAGAAATGTCACCTCAGAGAGAGGAAGGCACCAGACCCGTCCCTCTTTGCTTCTGAAGCCCTGTCAGCAATGTCAAGTGAAGGGTTTTAGCCCTGCATTTCCCTTCACAAAGGCACGGCAATACAAAACCAGAAGCCAGAGCTTCCCATAGCGTTCCTCGTGCCATGGCTTTGCCCGTTTCCAGCAGCCAGCTGAGGGTCTGCTGGGCAGGCTGCTGGCTGAGGGCAGTGGGTGATTCCACACTAACAGTGGCGGTGAGAGCCGTGAGCATCTCAGCATCGTGCAATTTCTTGTCTCCCTTACCCAGACCAGGTTTACAGCTTCTCCCGCGCGTTTGGATGCTACCTGTCACAGGTGCATGAGAAACAAAAGACTCGCTCAGCTTCTTTGGTACAGGCGCAGGAGGCCAGCAAAGCGATGTGGCGTTGGAGGGGGTGGGGAGGTGCGTCGCAGGCGTTTCTCCATGTTTTGCCACCGTGAGACACCCCCATCCCCCAAAACACAACCATTTTAGCAGGGGTGATGCCGCATCCCATCCAGCCCCGTGCTGGCGTGGGGACCGTGGAGCCCCCATCGCTACTGGTATGCTCTCACGGCCGTGCCCGCGGTTACCTCTGGGGAGCGTTTCGCTGACTTTAGAGCAAGAAATGGCCCTGTAAAACAAAATAAAACACTTCCCCGAGGAAGTGAGACCGGTCCTGGGTAGCTGCGGGGCAATGTGCAGGAGGAAGAGAAGGGACCGAGCGTGCCTAGCTCGGACTGCCTGGCTGGTGAAAGGGGAGCAGGACCCTGGAGACTCATTGACTGGTGTCGGCTGTTTGATCTTCTGATTTCATTTATTTTTTTCTTTGTGGAGAGACCTGACATACAGAGCTTTATTTCCGTCTCCTGCCTGCTTTATGGGACTCTTCCTCACCTCTGCGGGTATGCGCTAGCTCTTTAGTGGCAATGACTGCATCCATTATGCAAGGCTGAGGAAGTGGGGAAATAACAGCATGAGAAACGCGCTGGAGCGAGTATTCAAATGTGAACATAACGAGTGCAGGCAGTGGAGCACCGAGTCCTGAGGGACCTAGGAGCTTTGGTTCAACTTTTATTTCTTTAAAAAGAAAGCCTTAACCCTCCCACCCCCTGGGTATTATTTTCAAATTAATTACTCTCATTACATTAATTGTGTGAGTGCCTGTTCCATTTTTCCCCCCTTTCAGCGGGTTAGGCTAGAACAGGGCTGCTAAAAATACAAAACCTAGGAATCGCACAGCAACAATTAATCCGGAAAAAGGAACGCTGCTGCTGCACACGCTGTCCTTGTTTAACAAATAATAAATAACAATTAATAAATGATCTGGTGTCGGAGCACTCCCTCCCCCCAGATGTAATGCTGATAGATTTCTCCCTCGCTTGGGGGTTAGGGAACGCCGGCTGTTTAAAGGCAAACTACAAATCTCAAATGAAAATTGAGTTCTGCCTTGTCATACGGCTCAGATGCCCTCCCGTCTAGGCTGGGGTGGGCATTCATCGCAGCCGTGATGTATGTTTTAATTTACCTAGTATATGTTATTAGATTATAAGCCCCTGAGGGCAGGGATCTCATGTTTTATACCTCTAAAGCGCTGCGCACACCTATTGAACTATATAAATACCTTTTACAAAATGAATTTGTCCTCCTGCTGTGAAATCCTGCCATGCCTCCTGGTTTGCATAAATATCCAAGGACATACCCGTCTGCGGCGATTTTGACACGGGGGGATGCTGTGGAAATTCTGATGGTGCCGATGTCCCACACGCCGTGACAAATCTGACTGTGTGTCGTAGTTTAGCCGGAACCAGGACACTGTACCAGTGCGAGGAGAAAGGTCCAACGGATTTTTAATTGTTTGGGTTTTGTTTTGTTGTTTTTCCAGAAGCTGTAGTCTTTTCAAGTAGGTTTTACGGGGGAGACGCTGGAAGCCTGGGACATGCAGTGAACATTTAACGTCTTGGCTCCATTTCGTGACAGCGCTGTGTTTCGCAGGGCTGCCCAGGGGCAGGCTGGCTTCCCCTCCCACCGGTGTTTTCCCCCAGTTTTACCCTCAATCTGCAATGTCACCAGCAATGGGTGACACCTAACCCACTGGATTTTCACTTCTCCTGTGTTTTCCTTTTTTTTTTTCAATCTTATCCTGCTGCTTAAATTTCTGGTTCAGTACTAAGGATCCCTCTCACTCCACTGTGCTGTAGTGCAGGGTGTTTTCTCCAAGGTTCTCCAAAGCACAGAAGGCAGCGACGTGCCGGGCTTGGTGAAATGCGGTGGGAGATGAGCTTGCCTTGAGTTGTTTCTGCCTAAAATTTGGGAGCCGTAAGGGAGTGTGCAGGCTGCTGCCCAGCTGTACTGGTTGTTGTGTGGATCCATACAGGTAGTTGTCTGGTCTGGACTCACCTGCCCGACTCAAGCCTCAGCCCCAAGTATGCTATCGATAAACTCCTCTGCCACACTCGCAGCTTCTGCTGAAGTCACAAAATATCTTCATGAAAAATGTCCAGGCCGCAAAGACTTGAGAATCTACTGTATCTCATAAGTTGACGTTAATTTTTTTACGCTGAGGGTGGTGGAACCCTGGCCCAGGTTGCCCAGAGAGGTGGTGGATGCCCCATCCCTGGAAACATTCCAGGTCAGGTTGGCCGGGGCTCTGAGCAACCTGATCCGGTTGGAGATGTCCCTGCTCCTGGCAGGGGGTTGGACTGGGTGGGCTTTGAAGGTCCCTTCCCACCCAAACCATTCTATGACTCTATGATTCTAATTCAGTTTTTGGGTCTTTACATTAATATGCATCTCTGTTCTGGTCTAAGCTATTGGAGTTTCTTTTTTTCAAAATCCGTTTGTACTGAATTATTAACAGGAAGAGGCAGAGCGATTCATGTCTCTAAACTTTCTCCTCTGGTCACCACCAAATGCAGACTTTGTGTCCCTAGTGCAGAGGTGCTAACTCAAAAAAGCTCATTGGTTTGTTCTCATTAAGTCAAAATATTTATTAGGAAAGGAGAGACCTCTGGAGTTAATCCCTGACTTGAGGAGAGGTGCTTGCTGTTTACACTCTTTTAAATGTCATAAAGCTTACCAAGTGCTCCTATCTCCATGCTCCCAGCCAAACAGCATCACCAGAAATGACTGATTGCCCAAACTATTGAAAGAATATGTAGAGCTTCCTACTGTGTGAGAAAGGCAGAACAAAAGGTGAGCCAAGAGCTAAATGGGATTAGGTGGTAAAGCATTTTTCTAGCCCTGTTTCTGCAAATATGGCTCCTGTGGGTAGGATATTCTGGCAGGGCTGACCCTCCCAGGGCAAAATCCCAGCCTGCTTGCCATGGGTGGATCTCGGAGGAAGGCAGCTTCAGGGTTCCTGGTGGCATGGTGGTTGAGCACAACCCAGCTCCTCTCCAGGCCTCCACAGAACGCTTCTCCGCTGTCTCAGAAATGCTTCTCCAGGCGCGTCTGCAAATCGTGGGGAGCCTCTCTGTTCGAGGGGAGACCTCCGGTCAGGAAGCTCCTGCAGTGCAATTGCAGAATTAAACAATGCTGGGGATATTTTGAGAGGATTTTCACAGCAGTGTTTATTATCTAAACTTTAGGCTGCTCTTAATGTCCCAGCTGCTGTCTGAAAGGGAGCAAGGGGGGAAGCAGCACTGTGCTCTTTGCGTCAGCCCAGACTTTAATGAGCAGTTGAGTTGTTTGGAGCTCACAGCAGAGCGAGTGAGATGAAAATCTGGCAGGAGACACCACCATCCTGTAGGACATCTGTCACAGGGCCCGTTCTCCACTTTCCTACCACTTCTGCACTGGGAGGACACAGACCAGGGTGTATGCTAGGCCAGCGTACGATGGTGTGGTGTCCTGCTCCCCCCCAGGGCTTGGTGTGGGTTTATATGGCCAACCCATGATGTCAGTGCACTTGCTGATCGGCTGGTGTGAGATCAGCATCCCTGTTGTTAATATTGAAGAAGTGTTTCCTTTGAAGGACGCAGCTGAGCAGAGCTCTGCATGGTGTCCCACAGCCACTTCTTTCAGCTCAGTCCCGTGTGAATTGCCCTGCTCCAGCTGGCCATGGTGCCTCTGGACAACGCAACGTGTGTGCCATGGGATGTCACCGGAGCTGCTCCTGGTGGGGATGCTGGGTGGGTGACAGCAGGCTGGACCAGCTCCATGTGGTGGCCGCAGCCACATCATGGCTTGGTCCTTCATGTTGCATGAACTAGTAGGCATGGTGGTATTAGGTTGACGGTTGGACTTGATGATCTTGGAGGTCTTTTCCAACCTTAAAGGTTCTATGATTCTATGAACTGGGCAGAAAATTATTAATTAGTCTTCCCTTGTCTCAAGCTCACCACTTAATCTGTGTGTGCTCTGGGAAACTGTGGAGAGACCTGGCCTGAAACCAGGGAGCCTAGAGACAAGTTGGGAAGATGGAGAGACACAAAACAAAACATCATCCAGTAAAACAAAAGAACAACATTTCCGAAATTCAGATTGTTAGAAAGATGCATTTGGGGTTTGGTTTGGCTGGGAGCGATGGTGACCCAGCTCCTCTCAGCTTCAGGCCATGGGCAGATGTCCTCTCTCTGTCCCCGGTGGGGCTGTAGCACTGCAGCTGTTGGGGGTTTCCATGCATGTGGCTCTGATGGTGGGAAAGGTCTGGAGGGTGCATTTCTGGCCTGATGACTCCCCGAAAGCCACCCATAGGGATGTCACCCTCGTCGGCTTGCTGCCGTCTCAGGCGCGTTGTGGCAGGGCTGTGTGTGTGACCATTTCCAAATGATTTGCACGTGTTGGCAGTTGCCTGGAGGACAGCTCTTTCTCCTGTTTTCTGTGCTCGTGTTTTGCTCTGTTCACGTGCATCTTGGCTGCTTCCCCCAGGAAGGAAACATCAGGTGGTGTTTATACCTCAAACAAGTTGGGGCATGAGGTGGGGCTGGGGCAGAGACCCCTTTGGCAGTGGGGTGGTCCCCCAAGTCATCGGCCACTGCTTTGCACAGCACCAGTGTCTGGGCTTTGCCAAGGGTCTGCTGAGACCTCCAGGGTGTCCAAGGTGAGGAAGGTGTGGGTCCCTTCGTCACTGAGCTGAGGCCAGACGTAGCTGTGGTTGCTGACCACCCCTGGTCCTTGTGCAGCTCCTGGCTGCCTCCAGGCCTGTCCCCACTCACTGTCCAGGTCCCTGGGACCCTCCCTGGTCCTCTGCAATGCCACACCATCTCCTGGGTCTTTCAGGGGTTTGCCCTGGGAGAAGGGGAGATGTCCACCTCCCTCAAGAGAGCAGTTCCCCCTTAGCTGGTTGACCCTCTGCTATCCAAAGTCTTTTTGGGGCAGCATTTGGAGCCAGTAGCATCAGCGCAGGGAGGTGGCACTGAGAAAGCTCTCTCTCCCAGTATGCACACATGCTGACTGGCCATTTACCTGGAGCATCCCTGGCCACCAACTTGGGCTCCAGGTGTCTCACAAACCTGATCTCATGTGAGCTCTCTTCTGTAAGCAGCATGTACATGGCAGCCGTCAGCTTCATCTAGGCTCGGTCTGAGGTTCTTCCTGCCTGCAAAGCAGGGTCTGGCGCTGAAGGGGTGGGCGACATGATCCCTAGTACCCAGAGCTACCTCCATTCTCCAAGACTGGACATGACACTGCATGTTTGCTCTGTCCCCTTGAAGGGCTCCTCTGGGTGCCTCCCACCTCCTCTGCAGGTCTGTTGGAGGCCAGACCTTCACTTTAAGGAGTGGGAAAGCACTGAAATTCAGCTATTTCACGCAGAGAGAGGAAGTCATGGAAAGGGGAGGTCGTGTCCCTGTCCTCCACGCACCGTCCAGTCCCTCCAGGTCTGGAGAGCAAAGGTTCCTGCTGCCCGTGGGGCTGGCACGCGGGGGGCCAGAGCCACCTCGGTCCCTACACAGCACAGATTTGGGGTCAAGCTGGCAGCCGGGGTCTGCAGGGGCAGAGCGTTGGTATAACTGCACCCACACGGCCATTGCAGACCAGGGTGCTGGTTTTCCACCTGCACAGCTGCTGCAGCGGGCGCTGCTCCTGGGGATGCCCACGCTGGCTGCGGTGCCTTGGGGCACGCCACTGCACCGCGACTCCGTGTCCCGGGGAGGGACGCAGTCCGGCTGGTTTGACGTCCGGCCATCGACAGGCCCCGGCGGTGTCGCTGCGACTTGCCCTCTGCTCTTCGCGCCGCTTTGACGCCACGCTGAGGCCGGTGCAAAGGGAGACGTCTGTCTGCTCGCGGGGCGAGCCGGGACGGAGGCTGCGGGGTTTGAGCGCTGCTTCCTTGCCTGGCGAGAGGCACGGCTGGGGAAGGGCAAGCACCTCTAGGAAGCTCTCACACCCTTTGCGCTCGCCTGCAGAGCTTTGGGGAGGATCCCCGAAGGCAGGAAGGTCTTTTTTTTTCTGGGGAATTGCTGTTTGCTTCAGTGGCGTGAGTGTTGAGCGTGGGATTTTAACGTCTCTGAGCGTGAGCGTCCGCCGCCGCATTGCTCCCGCGGCCCTGGCTGTGCGCTCACAAGCCTGCTGCGGGCTGTACTAAAAATAGGATGCAAACATCATCCCTCCGCCACCATCCAATCAGCAGCGCGGCGCAACACGGGGACGCGCACCCCGCTCCCTGTCAGCTGCCTCTTCCCTCCAGCTCCCCGGCTGTTGACAGCTCCGGACAGACTGGAGAGAGGGGGATGGTTTTTCTTCCAGGAGAAAACGAGCTGCGCGTTAGGAGGCGGAGGAGCGCGGGGCACTCGAGCGTACAGGGCCATGCAGCAGAGTGACTCACGCTGAGCCTCCTGCCCTTTGCTGCCCCAAATCTCTGCCCTGGCTGCTTACGTTGGAAAAGCAAGAGGGAAAGGCTGGAAGCGAAGGTGAAGAGTGAGCTCATTTCCAGCAGTGCAGCCAGAGGCCTTATCCGTAGTGTCAGCGTGTGGATTTGGTTACGAACGAGTAGGGTGAGGCTTGCTGCTCTCATCTGCAGGACAGACAATTGTCTGCCGTGACCTGAGGTCCCCGAGACCCTGTCCCCTTTCCCATAACTGGGAGGCAAGGCTTTGGAAAAACGAGCAGGGGGGCTAATTTGACAGTATTCTCCTAACATCTGCTGTCAAGTATCACCGAGTTGCAGATCATTCACAGTTGCAAAGGGCAAAATCCATTTCTTCTTCCAACAGAAGTTGACTCAAAACTGTTATTCCTTTTCCTCTGCCATAATTGTTCTGTCGATAGCGCTTTACAGAATATTTACAGGATATAGTAAGTGCCATAAAGTGCCTGTATTCTTAGACAAATACAATATACAAGGCATTCCTTCAGATGCAAGAACCTTTGCTAAAAATGTAAATCAAACCTTTGCTGAGCCTCAGAACACAGAAGGTAATATTTAGGTTGTATTATGTTTCATTTCTATACCTTCTGTACTTTACAAGGTTGAGTTAGGAGTAGACATGCCAAAATCCTAAGGAGGAACCTGTAATTAGGAGATTCACAGCCAGTTTGTACAAGCTGACGAAACCTGAAGAGGTCTGGAAGCTCCTGCCTTCATTCCAAGCTTACCCACTGCATCTCCCATCCTTGGGGCACCGGAGCTTTACCTGTTGCTCACAGCAGGGCGATGCTGTAGTGGTTTACTTTGCAAGACAGACCCTGTAGGCTCTTTCTGCTGTTGGTGAAGTTGGGAAAGGGCCACCTGCCTTTGCTTCTCCAGCAGCTGGGGTGGTCCTGGTCTGTAAGCGTCGGCTGGAAAGCTGTGCAGGACGGGGAGGATGTTCTGGCAGACTCTGTGGATGCACGGCTCTGGTCTGTGCCTGATCGTGTGTGTCACTTCCGTAACAATCTGGGAATCGGTACACCAGAAACATGCATCAAAACCAGCCGAAGCCAAGAGAGGTCAAAGGACCCCAGAAATTTTGATGGAGGTACCCAGGAAAGTGTCTTTCCATGGGCCTCTTGATTTTCTAAGCCTTAAATCCACACTAAGATTTCTCAGGAAACAAAGTGCTAAGGACAAACCCATGAGAGCTCTCCCTGGCCCCCTTTCAGGCAGGAATGACAGTGCACTGTAAAAGCAACTAAAAGCAGAGCTGCTCATTTCTGCTAACCCCGTCCTCCACGTCCCGCATCATGCTGCAGCTGCAAGGGCTCCCTGCCTAGATTCTGACTAGATTTCATGTTTGAAGTCTTCCAGATGTCAAGACGCAGCTGAGAGCAGGCACCCTGTCCCTGCAGCCCCCGTGTTCCCGGCCCAGCCGCGAAACAGCCACAGTGTCCCATCCTGGACTGGGTCTATTGGGGGATGAAGGGACAGAATACCTCGGGAAAAGCTCCTGGGCTGACACTGCCAAGTTTGGATGTTTTGCAGCTCCCACGAGGGGCAGAGCAGGATATTTAGGTTCCTTGAGCAGCAGTGCAGCTCCTCCACCCTTCTTACCAAGAAATCGGTTCCTGCAAACCTACATCCACATCCAGCTGGGCTCTGACCCATCCAGATGCCTCCTGACTCCCTTGCTGGCTTTCCCAGCAGTTTTTTCCTGGAGCAAGGAGGATCCTGTCCCACTCCATATTAGATGCTTTTGAAAAATCAGTGCAGGAAACCCAGTCTCACCCCGGCCCCTACTATTCACCAACAAATCCCTTTTACTAAACCTCATCCGCCATGAGCCTCTCCTCTTTCAAGTAGAGGAAAAGGATTTTTTTTCCCATTCCCAGGACTTTTTCCATGCTCCAGCCTTGCCCTGGGGCCCTCATTGCCATCAGTGCCATCCCATGCACAGCCGGCAAACCCGGCTCCGTCTCCTCTCCTCCTCGCCCTGCTGCTGTAGCGGTGTCCTGGGATGGCTCCCTGTGAGCAGCAGGACCCGCCGAGCCCCAGCCACATGGTTTATTTCCCTCCAAGTTGTGAGAAAACACCATTATCTCATTGCATTGCAGCTCCCCGTGCCAGCGGCTCTGCGGGTTTTTGTAACGGCAGGGCAAGAGCCAAGGAAGGGCTCCGTGCTGAGAGGGGAACAATAGGCCTTTAAAAAAAAAAAAAAATCACCATTTCTTTTGTATGAGGTGCATACTTTAAAAGAAACATTCTTACCCTTTTAAAACGTAAGTTTCTTGCTGGGCAATTAACATTCCCCAAATGACAGTAGCTGGGAGCTGTGTCTGCGGCGATGGGTGCCGGTACAGAGACATGTTGTACTAACGGGGTGGTTTGGTGGCTGTTCTTTAAAGGGAGGATGTTTTCTATTAATTATGTTTTATATACTCCAACACTGTCGCCCATTACTCTTCCCAGTCAGGGACAGTGAGGGATGTGTCAGGGCTGGGGAACAGCATGCGAGCTGTAAGATTAATTGACACTTAGAGATCAGATTGTGATGAATAGATCGGGGGCTCCCGAGGAGATCCATCTTCCTCAGGGCACGTTGAGGGTGCGGGCTGCCTTAACATATGCAATGAAGCATCTTTACCTTGCATATGATATGCAGCTAACCCCGTGGCACGACACCCTCGCTGCGTACGGCTGGCTGGTGGTAGGATATTTTACAGTTCGCGGTTTCTTGCTTTTTTAGGCGCTTTTTAAAGTGCTAAAGCTCTGCATACACGAATCCAGTGGCCAGCAGCCTAAGGGCTTCTGAACCTCTGGAGAGGCCAGAGTTTTTTTCTTTCCTACTCTCCACTGCAAACACTTTTCATTTTGAGTGTGAGAGACGTTGTCACCCTCAGGCAAACTGCCCCCTCCCCAAATTTAATCAGGTTGTTTTCTGACACTCTCCATTCGGCGCTCAAAGCACCGCAGATGCTGCCGCCGAAGCGATTATGGTTTCATCAGCTGTACGAGCCAGGCAGGAGGAACGGTGATACGGGGGAGTTTGATTCAGCATCCAGGGGAAGGACGCAGGTATCAAGGAGAAGACAGAAGAATAGTTGTGCATTTAAAAGAGCAATGCAACCCGGCGAGCCTGCGGGGATAAAACCGCAGTGGGAAATGGCGTGGTGCGCACCTGCGTGACCTGCCCTGGCATCGGCACCACGTTGGGGTTGTCTTCAGCCCTTCCCACCAGGAAGCTGGGAAGAAATCATAGAATCATAGAATCATTAGGGTGGGAAGGGACCGTTAAAGCCCACCCAGTCCTACCCCCCTGCCAGGAGCAGGGACATCTCCAACCAAATCAGGTTGCTCAGAGCCCCGGCCAACCTGGCCTGGAATGTTTCCAGGGATGGGGCATCCACCACCTCTCTGGGCACCCTGGGACAGTGCTCCACCACCCTCAGTGTATAAAATTTCTTCCTTAAAACCATTACCCCTCATCCTATGACAACAGGCCCTGCTAAAGGGCCCTCGACCTGCTGGCCACGCTGCTCTTGATGCAGCCCAGCATGCCATTGGCTTTCTGGCCTGCACGGGCGCATTGCCGGCTCACGTTGAGCTTCTCGTCCAGCGTCACTCCCAAGTCCTTCACCTCAGGGCTGCTCTCAATCCATTTCCACTCAGCCCTGGTTTGTGCTTGGGATTGCCCCGACCCGCGTAGGGCAATCCCAAATGGGAAGACAAATCTTAATGGGGACATCAGCCTTTCTCCATAGGGTCACTGCTTCTCCCACCCTCTCCCCGCCTGGCGTCAGCTCCCTCCACATACCAATTCCTTATTCCGCTGTGTACTTTCCTGTATCCGCCCCTTTGAAAAACAAACGAGCGGTTGGAAACAAACACGTTCAGCCAGCCGTTTGCATGGCGCTCAGCAAACACAGATCACAGCGCGTTCCTGCCCCTGAAGACTTCACAGTCTGGGGAAGGCAACACCAACGTGAACCAAGGGATCCTGGGAGGAGGAGCTGAGGCAGTGCCTGAAGGAGGGAGGACGGGAAGGGAGAGAGAGGTTCCTCCTGGCATTTGGGAAACGACCATGGAGCTGTACCAGCCCAGTCTTTGCAGGGTGAACCATCCCGGCTCCCTCAGCACCATCAGCTTACCCCGGCTGCGGGGAGGCAGCGCGTGCCGCTGTGCCTTTGAAGCACTTTGGTTTTGAGGCATTTTCATTGTTTTGTCAATATATTTTTTTCAAGTGCATTAAGATGACTTGATTTTCCTTGGCATCGTCCCTGCCCTCCTAGGGCCACACTCCCACCCCTTCCTGCCACGTGGAGGTTGTCCCCTCTGTGAGGGGGACGGGGACAGCAGAAACCTTATGGCTTTGAGGAGCAGAGGGCAAGGAGTAAGGACAGGCAGAGGAGGCTGGAAACTGCAACTCCCTCGGCCCTTGCTGTGCAAACCCAGGAGGGGTCTCCTCTGCGCACAGGACTTGCTGCTGAAAGGGGATGCTGCATTCCCAGCATATATTTTCTTTTTTAATAATGTGTGCGGTGACAAGGAGGGAGGAGAAGGGGATAGAGCATTTCAGCATTAACACTGCTCTTCTGTTCGTAATAATGTGCTGGCACTTTTAGGAGTGTCTGGGAGCTTACGGGGTGAGAGGTGGAGTTATCTTTCCCGAACAGTGCTAACACTGCAGAGCTACTTAATGCGAGCGGGGAATAATACAGGGCCGCCAGTTTAACCGGACCATGTTGTACTGGGTTGGTTTCATCCCGCCTGCATACGATTGCAGTGTTTTCCCACTGAGTCAGGGGTTTTGTCTTTTCTTCCTCTCCCTTCCCCCTCCATCGCTTAGACCCAATTAGCAGATCTGCTGCTTTGCTGGTGCAGCGATGGTTCCTTCTGCTGCCAGGACAAGTGCCGGGCCTCTCCTGCCGCGGTGAGCAGCGTTGCAGGGCCCTTCTCTCGCTCCCTGGAGCGCCAGCCTGAATGGTGAATGCACAGGGCATAGTGCTCGCCCTCCGCGTTCCTGTGCACCCACGCACATGCCCGTGTGCCAAACCTCCCCTCTCCACAAGCCGTGCTGGGCACGGGAGAGCAGCGGCGATTGCTTCTGCAAGGGTCTTTGTACAAGCGGACACTCTGCAAATCCTTCTACAGATCCCTTTTTCCCTTCTTTAGTACAGCGCTATGCATGGAATGCCTTTAGCCCTGTGCTGCCTGGGTCTCCTCCCCTCACCCGCAAGCAGGCTTCTCCCTGGGAGCAGCCTGGGAGTGCTGCTCTGGGCAGGCTGCTGGGATTCTTCTCTTCTCCCTGAATCTGGAGGATTCCTCTGCATCATCCGTTGCTGCCTTGGCAGACTGAGAAGATGCTTTTGGAACCAACCTCACACTTCTCAGGGCTGGGGCGAGTCAAAATCTTGAGAATGCTTCCGTCTCCCTGCCTAGGACGTGGGAACAAGCAACGAGAAGCCCAGCAATGCTGCCTTTCCCTTGCAATGCTGCTTTTCTCATTTTGTTTTGGACTTGGGGAGCGCAGGGCCGGTGGTAGGAAGCACCCCACTGTGATGCAGCCAGGACGGAGTGGGTGTTTGTTAAGACGGATGGGACTTTCCATGAAAAACAAGGGCCCTGTTTTCAAATTCAGGGCCATATTCAAATCTGCAGGCTCTGGGCAGTGGAGAACAAGCTGCTCCTTGAGCTGCAGCATGCCACAGGCGCTGGAATTTCCTTGGATGGTGCCAGAGCCTGGCGAAGCAGACTGGTCACAGCCCCCACCGTGGGACAGGCGAGAGCTCTCAGCATGTCCTGAGAGCACGAGCAAGGATTCACGTCACACCTTTATGCTTGTTTTATCTGAGAAAATACTAGAGATGCTATTTACATAGCCTGCTCTGCGTTAGTTTTAGATCGGTTCCTACAGAAGTGCGGCTGAGGCGACTGCACTCCTTGTACTCGGCGGAGACTGGATGTCAAGCCCAACCTGCTACCTTCTCAGCTCAGGGCTCCGCTTCGGTGGGGTGTGATTGAAGGAGTAAAATTATAACTATGCATTTCATAACAGTTGGTGGGCAGGTGAAGGCAAGAGACTTTAACAGCAAAAGACCCCACTGGGAAGGGCTGCAGCATGGGTTCTGGGGGTGTGAAACATCAGAGGACCCGCCTGGGAGAAGAGATATTAAACGCAGGCAGAAATAGTCACATCATGAAATATTAGGTAGCAGAGAATCTGTTCCTACTAAGGTTTCTCTAAGTGCAGTGTCTGAGGTCTGCGATGGGATGCTCTCAGAAGCTTTTCCCGTGGCCAGGACGTTCACTTCTGTCTCCCTTCTGGATTCTTTAGTGTCTGCTTTAGGGGCTGGACTCACGATCTGCCTTGGATAAAATGTCAGGTAATCAGACATGATGCATATCAAATCAGGCTTTGTTAGCCCTCCTGTTGGCAGAGTTGCTTTCTGTGATAAAATATTATAATATATCATTTAATATGTTATTATATTACAAAATATATCTCACATCAGTGTTCAGCAAGTGACACCACCTTGGTGCCCACCTTGACCAGTCTTCCTCGAGCCTGGCCCTCTGCCCTGCAATCCAGACATGTCCTGACACACGGGGTGAGGCAGTCCTGGGACTTCTGGAGGGGCTGCAAAGCCAGCAGTGCTGAGAGCAAAAGGAGTTGGCACGACTTTTGGTGTCCTGGAGAGCAAGGAAGGTGTCGGCTGATTTACTGCTCCGCAATTTGGCTTTGTACACTTAGAAACCACCTCTTTCCCCCTTGTTCTTTTGGTTTCTTCAAAAGAAAACTAGACCAAACACTGGCAAGGGACCAAGCCGCCACAATCCCAGAGTGTCGGCAGCATCAGTGAGCTGAGTTTTACTGGAAAGCTGGATTTTTTTTCTTCTTCAGACTTTCTGTGTTAGAAAGCAGGGTAGACAGACAAATATTTGTTCACTGACTCCCTTCCTCCTCTTCGCCGTGCAGCAGGGATTGTGCGGTTTCGATTTCAGTGTATTTTGGGAACGTGCCTTTCCCGTTGGCAGCCTGCAGCAGCATCCCGAAGCCGAGAGGTTGTGAACAGTCGAGCTGCTCTCTTGCATGGAGCTGAATGCGAAGTGCCAGTGGGGGAACCGCCACAGTTGGCCGGAAGGGCCCCCTGGAGCAGCCAGGCTGCAGCGGCAGGATATTGTTCCCAGGTGCGGAAAAGTAATGAAAGAAAATACCATGGAGTTTTAAGGATTTGAGCCTCCAAATTGCCCACTTGCTGCAAGAGGAGCGTTCCTTTTGCTCACAGTCTGGGTCTGGTCCCGGGGCACGGGGTAAGTTACAGCATTGCTGATCTATCCTGGCCTTTCCACCTGTGTGACTGGCAGGCGTGCAGCAAAAGTGCCCATCATCATCATCATCATCATTATCATCACCTTCTTCTCTTGCCCAGGTTATATCTGTTCCCTTCCTGCCCAATGCCACGAGCATGGTTTTGCAGTGACAGCTCAGGGATTTGGTATGTGACCTTCGCTGGAATCTGTTTGGGATGAAGGTGCCCTGAAGGAAGCACAAAGCCCACACGGCATCACTGTCCGTCAGGAAAGGATGTTCAGCGTGGCCTTGCAGCACGCTTCCCGGCAAGGCTTCCGTGTCCCCTGGGGTCAGCATGGCAATATCATCCCCATTCCTCACCAGAATGTCTTTGCCAGCATCAGAGTGATCAGCCAAAGGCCAGAATTATATTCTCCTTCTCTGCCTGTGCCTTGGGATTTTCAAAAGCACCAGGGCTAAACCTTCCTTTGGCCTGTGGTGTCCTCTAGGTGCAATAAATACTATGGAAAGAGAAGATAAGCTTGTCTGGGAAAAGGCTCCGACTGCTCCTGGGCGATGCTGCAAACGCAGCCGGCTGCGTTGCGTCCTCCTGGTGCTCCACGGGATGGGCGGATTTTGCAAGGAGGAGGAAGAGGCTCTGGCTCTTGTGCCTGATGATGCTGAGAGATCTCAGATCTCCTCGCACAGCCACGGTTTGTATAATCCCTCTGATGCTTCCTCCTACCTGCAGCTTCTTCCCACTGGTTTTTAATGAGCGAAGGCAACAGTAAACTTAGATAATGAAGGGCAAAGTCTAATTGAAGCTTGATCTTTACTTTTCAAGGCTCTCTTTTGTGGCGGTGAACCCCTTGCCAGTCTATGCCTTGCTCTGTCTCATCCCCTTGTCCTTGCCGATGAGATGCTGCCTCAGGAGGGCTCATTGGAGTGCTGAGCAGCTTAAGGCAGATTAGGATCTTAATTCTTCAGAGAATGATCTTCTGATCTCCTTCCCTCCCTGCCAGTCAGCAGCGGCTCCGCAGCCCCGCATCTCAGCTTTCCGCCCCTGAGTGGAGATGACAGCTGGGATGTGCTGGCAGGGGAGCCCAGAAATCCCCGGATTTAGATGCATGTCAGGGACAAGGAGAAGTCGTCCCAAAACCCGAAGTTCCTCGGGCACCATGTGGTGTTGCTGACCCCAAGCCATGGGTTGGAGGTGGAGGCCGGTGCGACTTTGCCATCCCAGCAGGACAGCAGCCTGGCTGAGTTACGTCCTCCACCAGCCTGGGGACTGACCCACCCTGCTCCTCCTTTTTTTTGGAGGTGCCTTACCTGCTAAGGACAAAGAGAAAGACCAGGCCTTCAGCCTAGGAATGAGTGGGTGAGACTGCAGGTGTGGGCCGGGAGTTCCCCCTGTGCGCCCCGGCTCTGTCCGGTGGCATCGGAGCTGTGCAGAACCCAAAGGAGGGAAATTCTTGCCTATGGAGCAGGAAAATGGCAGATGTTGTGGAGACAAGGAAGTGCAAATCAATGAAAAGGGGGTTGATGGGAAAAGGTATCTATAAGGTGTCGCAGTGAGTAAACACAGTGCGAAGGGCTCTGTAGGAAGACCGTGGGGCACGGCTGGCCCACCGCCATTCCTCTCCCTGGCCGTGGGCTGGCTTTGGGCGGTGGGTCTCCCCGCGCCTTCTGTGTCCTTTCATCTCCTGTCTCACAGATGCCAAGCCCTGACCGCAAAGGGCCTTATTTTACCGTCTGGTACCTGTGCAGCAGTGAGGGGAAATGGCACGGGCAGTCACTCTGAACAGCTCACAGATTTTAAATGATGTTTTCACGCTGAGCTCATCGCAAATGGGGACGAACCACGGGCAGCAGGAGCCCATCTCCAGGAGATTTCTCCCTTTTGTTTCTGAGCCGCAGGCCGGCACGCTGGTGTCTACGTAACCCCGTTGCAGACCCGGAGAGGGCCGGGGCTGAGAGGGCAGAGGGCTGTGATGATATTTAAAGCTGCCCCCAGTCTCTCAGAGGACGTGGCCATCATTCTTGTGTCCTGGCAGCTTGCTGGGTCCTCGCCGTGAACCCAAAGTGAAATAAATGGGCTGCTTACCCCATCCTTCTGCTGCCCGGATCACAACTTTTGATTTTGTCATAAAGCTGCTTGACTTGATTGAGAGCGCCGTAATAATGATACTTACCGCGGCAGTTTCATCCAGCAATCTGAGGGCCAATGGTCCCCATGAACAAGCCTTTTATTGCGCCCATCTGGCGAGCAGGGCGGGAGCGCGTTCCCGCTGCCGCCGGTGGGGGCTCGTCCATGGCCTCGGCGGCACGTCGCTGCACCTCATTTCCCCCAGTACGGCCCTGCGGGGCCCTCGGACACCAAAAACCTCTGAAGCCTGAGGTCTGCGTGCCCTGGGCACGTGTCTGCCTCCCTTTGCAGAGCTCCTTGCAGGAGGCAGGGTTACGAGGTGGAAATTCCTCCCAGCACTAACCCAGGGAAGGACACTGGGTGTTACTAGCCTTTGCACTAGCTGGATTAATAACTGCCTTTAAAAAAGAAAAGAAAAGAAAAAAAAAGGTCTTGTGGCTCCGGATAACTTGCAGACATCCTCGCTCTCCTTCCCAGCTGGCCAGAGCCTTCTGCAGCAGCAAGGCTGAGGTTAATTTGGAGGCTGCTTTGCTGGATTTTTGGGACCCTGACGGCTCTCTCCTGTTCTGTAAAGCTTACAGGGCTTTAATGTGTTGCTGCTGCCAGTCCTCCTCTCAACTCCCCGGGGCCTGCGTGCAAGGAAAGGCTGTCCTGTTCAACACGTTATTCCTTTAATCCTCCTTTGCCACGGTGGGGTGGCATCTCAGCGGGTGTCACCTTCCCGGGGACATGGGTGCCACCATGCACAGTCCCGTGCACCCTGAGGGACCCAGTACCCAAAACAGGAGCGCGAGGCGGGTGGTGAGCGGGGCTGGGTGCTGCTGCGGGCTGGCGGCAGGGGAGCGAGCTGACAGACTTGCGAGGGCTGCTGAGATGAAAGAGCAAAGACAGGCAGAGAAAAAAGCAGAGGCAGGCAGGAATGGCTTTTCTTAGCTGCACGTGGTGTGTGACTGGAGGCTGAGGGAGGCGGTGGAGAGGGTTTGTGCTCTCCTGCAGCACCTCAGGTGCGGTGGGATGGGGGCTGCCAGGCCCCTGGGCAGCCATGGCAGCTCTGGACTGAATTTGGCATTTCCCGCTGCGGCTCCTGGCCAGGGCTGATGCAGCGTCGTGGTGCGTCCGACCATCTGGGATATTTTCTGAGCTCGTCCCTGTGGCACTGGAGAGTTCCCATGGTGTCTGGGCGAGGGAACAGCTTTTACACTTTCACTGTCCTTGGAATTTTGTTGATTAAGAGACATTTGCGAAAGAGTCCAAAACATGCTGGTGCTGTGAGCGGTTTTCTGAGAGCAGCCAGCTCCCCGGGTCTGCCGCCCGCTGCCCTCCCAGCTCTCTGCTCTGTTTATGGCTCCTGAGCCTAAACCACAGTGGGGTGAAGTTCGTGGAGCGGCTCTTCGTCCTCAGGGTGTGAATCAGCCCCTTTGCAGAGAAAGCTCTGGGCCGCACCGAGGCATTACAGTTGCCTGACTTGTGCCGGGATCCAGAGCAAACGCATTGGTAAATGCTCTTTTCCACTCCTCTGGTTGCATTCCTGATTTTTCCTCGCCCGTCCGTGGGGATTGCAGGGTAAACCCAAACTCGCACCCTTTAGGATCAGGGCTCTCCCGTAGCCCAGGATGCAGCCGGCAGGGAGGACACCGCAGAGCAGAGCATAACGCAGAGGCTGTCTAGATATTCAGCTGCTGATACACACGGAAGCCTCCCAGTTCCCCTCGAACACAGGACACACCGGCTGTGACGTGCAACATCTTTCAGGTGACCGCGCTCCTGGCTGGCATCTTTGCTCAGACGTGCAACGTACCTGCCGCCGTGACAGCCTGACGGCCATGTGGCGTTATAATAGGATTTGCTCCATGTCTATAAACTGTTATCCTAAATATCAGCCCAAATCCTTTGATGCCCAGTGACAACCTGTCTCTTTAAATCTTCCCCCCCCCCCCCATAAAGCTGCATGCTCTCAAATCATTGGGAATTCCACGTATCCACCATATAATTGGATTATATTTTATATGTCTCCTAAAATAATGATATATAGTTACATCTTTTTCTAACAATGAAGCGACTCAGCACAGTGCAGAGACCCACCGTGCCCGTATTATAAATAATGCTGCCAAGCTGCTCGGGATTATCAGCAAAAGAACTTGTTAGCCTCTTGGAGAACAGATGCTTAATTAGGGCTGGGCGACACAGATGGGTGCCTAATCAGGGGAAAACACCCATTTTGGTCTTCAAAAAGAGCTGGGGCCAGTTGGTATGGGATTTACCACCTTCTACTTCACTATTTGCCCAACTATGCCGGCTCGTCCCTCCAGTTAGGAGCCCCAGGTCCAATTCCGTTGTCATCTTTGATGATGCAGGTTAGTTAGGTATTAGTTAAGATGAATCTCAAGGTCAGGTTCAGATGCTGCATTTTGTGTTGCCAGAGGCCTGCTAATGTTTTGGGAATCCCTTTCCCAAATGCCTGGTGCAAGGGGTTACGGCTGGGGCATGGCAGAGTTGAAGGAGAGGGATCCCTGTGGGAATGGGAAGTGAACACATTTTGCAGCCTCGATGAGAAGGGCACTGCCTCTGCTCTGGTTTGGCATTTGCTACGGACAATAGCTACAGGAAGTAAAACTATAATCTTGCCAAAATTTGAGGTGCTTAGTGACAGAAGTGGAGTGTTTACATGATGGTAGGAGACAGGATTTGTGACATTTTGGATACATAACCCATATTTCTGCCTCTTCATATTCGGTTTGGATCTCTAGTCCCAGGTTACCTGCAGAGGGTGGAAGAAGATTCTGGTGTTCAGTCATGGGGCCATTGATAGTTGTGTGTCCCTTGGCGAGGCATCCTCACTTCGTTGTGCCCGCTGTGAGAGTGAGACCGCTCTCCACTTCTGCATGTTGGGCAGGATCAGCACCCAGCACGGGGGTCCTCCAGCTGGGACAGCCATAGCCTGGTCTGCAGAAGCCCATGATGCGTCTGTGGGGTGGTGGCTGCTCTGCACCTCCAAAAACCAAGCTCCTTTTCTTCTGGGATGACTCCAAATGGAGGTAGCCAAAATTCAGAGTTTAGCTATGGAAACGGCGGTCCAATAGCACCTTCCTGGCACGTGCTTGGGGTCCTGATGGTTCAGCCATCCAGCACACCAAATGCCTTCCCCTGTCCCTGCTTGAGCAGAAGCTCACGGTGGCTTTGTGTGACTGCACTGGGCAAGAGGGAGACTGGGGCACCACTGAAGGATCCTTGCCCTTGTACTTCCAGTATCAAATTTGGATTCAGAGGACCCATGCAGGGACCCTAAGATCTACCGATATTCCTCAGTGAAAGGTGCACGTCCCTGGGGGAACATGTGCCTCCTAAATTAGATGTCTTAAACAAATGGCATGAACAAATAATTGCAGGGAGAGCCCCGCTTCCTGGCGTCTGTCCTGGTTTACGTCGGGATGCAGGAGATGGGGGAAGCAGACAAATGAAGACTGGCAGGATGAGAGGTGTGGAGTGACAACAGAATGACAGTGTTTTGCAGGAGCACCCGGGCACTGGCCCAGCTGTGCTGGGGGAGAGCAGAGGCAGCTCTGTCCCAGCCCAAATAGCTCCGGTTTACCCCATTTTGGTTAAGACCTTCATAGACCAAGAAACTGCTCCTTTATTCCACTCTGCTTCCCTTAGAAATAGAGCAAACCGTTCTCTTGTCTTCTGTAGATGCACATTGTACTAAAATAAATGCTACCTGCAGTGGATGGGGGTAAATTTATGGTTAAATTCTTCCAAAAGTTCTGCGTAATCTAGAAAATATAATGTCAGCATTTTGGAAAATTTTAGCCTAGGTCTTTCTGCCTTTTACGGAATAACCTGACAAGCCCGATTATCTATGCAGGTGTCTAAATTTTACTCAGACCTTGATGGAGAGGCAAGGAGTGACTTTTGGCTCTCTGGTGAGCAGTCAGGAGATAAAGAAATAAAAATGTCAAAGCACTTTTATCTGCTTTTCAAAACTGGGGTTTTAGGAATTGGACAAAAAAAAATCAAAACATGTTTTCAGGAGTTTGTAGTACAAATTACCCTATTACAAAGTACCCTGCTTATAAAAATAAAAAACATTACTGGTTTTCTGAGGGAAGAAGTGAGAAAAATATGCAGCAGTGAGTGATCTTCAGTGAATACATTTTCTCTGGGCCATTGGAACTGCTGGAACTTATGAAAAGAAATGGTTATTTTGATCATAAATGTAGTGGGTGGCGTGATTTTCTTGGCATTCATTTGGCTTTAAGATGAACAGATTTTTCCCATGGAAAAAAAATTTCAAAAACAACAAATCAGAAAGGTAGATAATTAGTGTGCAGTGGTTAATGGGTAATTTCAAAGTAAGCCAGCAGAGCTCATACCATCATTCTCTGTGGTATTTGTATTCGTTGAATATATTTTCCCTTTTTGAAAATGAATTTTCCTGATTCTCACTTCAGTGACACATTCTTCAGTGAGTCCCGCAGATGACACCTGACTGGTCGCTTGGTGTTTCTGGGTGCTCCTGTGTAGGGTTATTTTGCAGAGCAAAGCACTCGTGGACTGCTAACTGAGTAAGAGGGGATGCTCATTTTGCTCAGGATGCTTTACCACTTCATCTCCCTTTTGCTGCTGTAATCCACTGGGGAAGGGGGCTTTCCCTACCCAGATGTCAATATAAATTGTTGTCTGGTAAGCCAGGGGCATTTTGCAAAGCTAGATCGGGCAGATGAGTTTTGTTTCCTGTGGCTGATGCATGCCATGGAGGAAATTCCGGTTTTATCTCCCTGCCAAGCCCCATTATCTTACAGGCTTCAGGGCTGGAAAGAGTGGTTTCTTTGATGGCCTTCGGATGAGGGTTGCTTTGCATCTCTATTCAGACCCATCTGGTTCTTTGGCAAGCGCCAGAAGATGGGGATTTTACGTTCATTGTCCGGCTGAAGACTTGTGCTCTGGAGCCATAGCTTGGGTCCTCCTCAATCTCAACCCCCAACCGGGGACTGGCTGGCGCATTGTTATGGACTCACACAATGGGTCCGTTGGGCCTTTTTACCCTCCAAGCTACATGCTGACCTGCCCTTTGGGCTTTTGAAAAGCCTCTTTATCTTCAAACAGCCTGATTTCCTCTGCCCCACCGTGCTCCCCCCATGGCACCTACAAGGACAAGCAGGCGGAAAATGGGTCAGCAACTCCTGCGCAACCCAAGGGCTGGTGGCCTTTCTGCTGTTGACTTTCAGTGTATAAATAGCAGAACAATTCAGTTGGAGTTATTTTTATCTATCGCCCTTGACATCAGAAGAGAGGCTGGGAGAACAATAGGGTCTGGTCTCGTTGGAGAAGTGGAAATTTCAGTCACTCTCCCCGGGCTGACCCAGCTCAGATGGACTCCTTCGTTCTTTGGGTTGGGGTTGTGGTGGGAAAAGGGGGATTTTGGGGCATCTGTACCAGGCAGTGCTGCGTAATAAAAGCTGTAATTGTTATCAAAAGGCCTCTCAAGGTGGTACTGCTGGGCGTTAAAAAAAATATTGTCTTTTGCATGGGAATGGTGAAATCTTTGCTGTTTATGTTTTTGTCCCTGGGTATCTTGGGTGGAGAAAGAGTGAAACCTCTGTAGTGAATGCTGAATGCTCCGGCAAATCAGCCCTACCTCTTTCCTGTATTTGCTGGCAGGCATGAGTGCTTAAAAATCAAAATTTTCTTATCAGTCAGAACCCAAATAATGCAAATATTATCACTGAGACAGAGGAGGACTGCCTGAGCTGCGTGCACCAGAAATGAATCTGGGCCTCCCGGTTCAGAGATTCGTCCACGTAGCAGGACGCCCCGGCACTCTGCTGGAATCTGGTTTCTCTGAGTCGCAACTCCACTGGAGGACAACGCCTGCAGACCCTCCAGCCAGAAGCCTCTGGACTGCCTTTGGAATGACACAGCCAGGACCGTCCACCCTCTCTATAATCGTTTTGTGAGGAGCTTTCTTGCTTGGGATGAGACAGCCTGAGGTTTGGTCTCCAGCTTGCTTGAGGCTGACACCCACTCATGGAAACGCCCTGTGTTTTGCTGAGTGGCCGTATCAATGGAAAACACACAGGTAACCCTGACAGCAGAGACCAGCCACCCAGGGTTACCACGTGCGCCAGGTCCCCTCCTGCTCCATCCATCCGGGTGGTGAACCTGGTTGCAGCGGTCAGACTGGTGGACAGAACCACACTGGTTGCAGTGAGGCTTTGTATCTCACTCGCCAGGTAGAGATGGAATTGAACCGAGTCTCCACTTTGGGGTCGAAGGCTTGGTGTTAGACACATCCTTACTCCTCCTCCTCCTCACTGAGGGGCTCTCGCTTTTTGAGATGCTCCTTGCTGGCACTGGGTACAACCCCAGACCAGGCTGTCTCCTGGCCTCGCTCCCCAGGCATGGGCTGAGCTCCTCTGACTGCAGTGCAACCAGAAGATGGATCTGCCCCTTTGGCTGGAGGCATAGAGGGACTGTGATTTTGATCACAAAAATTATGTTTGGGGGCAAGAAGCCAGGAAAAGAAATTTTTAAATAAAATTCAAAAACCAAGGTTGTCAAGGTGGGTCTGGGCAAATATTTCTGCAGCATGGCCCTGGCGACAAGGCCAACCGTGAGCAGAGCACGGTGGCTTTGGGTGGAGAAGCTCTGTGGGAACAGCTTCCAGGGAAAAGGCTGTGTCAATTCACCTGAAGTTTTCTGTGGAATTGCACTGAGCTCAGCGAAATCTTGTTTCTAAACGGTTGGCAGAACTTTTTTCTGAAAGGAGGAGGAACAACATCTGTTCTGACATTCATAGCCCACGCCACACTTTTTTCTTTATAGTAAAATTTGAAATATATGATAGTCATGTTTAAAAAGCTTACCAGTGAAAAGGCTTTCATTGGGAATACTTATTGCTCTTTGCTCTCCCCTCCAGTTTCGTATTTTGGTTTACACACAAAATTGTAACTTTGGCTTTTCTCTCAATTTGAGCATTTTTAGTGGCACAGAAGAACACGCTCCTGACCAGCTCCGCGGCTGGTTTGGGCTGGGTCTCCTCCTCTTTATGCTGAGGCACAGCTGGGAGCTCCGCTGGCACCGCTGGGTTGCTCCTGCTTTATTTGGAATAAATAAGAGAAAAATCAGGCCTTTGGTATCCAAAACAAATGGAAAACCACAGAACCTTCCTGGGCTGTTAAAAATGTCAAGTATCTGGTGACTCCTAGAGCATTTCCTCACTGTCAGAGAATACTGGGGCTCCTGAAATGGGATCCTTGAAGCTGTTGAACCCCGTGGGCAGGAATCCCGCAGCTGGGGATGGCATCACATCTGCACTGTGCAGTGGGTGGCCTGCCGGCGTCTCGCCCTGCTCCACCTTGTGCCTACAAGCCCGGAGATGAGCCCCACTGCTTTCACAGCTGGGAGGGAGCTGCAGAGCCAGCACAAGTGGAAAGGCAGGTGCTTTGGCCCTGTCTCCATCTCCTGCAGCCCATGAGCAGCCATCCAAGAGTAACAGCATGATTTTGTATCAGGATGCTATAAAACATGAGCTGGGCTTTCTCATGCTGTGGAACTGCACTTTCCTGGAAGATTCTTCGCTCTTATTTCAGTGTTGCAATAGCATCTGTGCCAACCAGATTTCTGCTTATGCTTTCAAGGACATTTTAATTTTTTTCATATCTGGGATCCACAGCCAGAACTTCTGCTCATGTTTTTGATTGCCAGATGAGCATCACCCTGTGCTTTCACTGCTCTCTGAAAAGAACATCTTAAACCACATTACGCTGAAGCTGCTCTTCAACGGCTTCTCAGATGCCACCAAGCCAGTCTTCTCTGAAGCAATTTGGTGATGACGTACAGCCTGGACGCCTCTGGTGTGCATGCTGTCGTGCCCGAAGGGCTGTCCTGGCAGGGTAGATCCCAGCTCCTGGGCTGCTGACAGGGGCAGGATCCGCCTCGATAGAGGAATCTTCCCCAGCAAAGCATTTGGCCCTGTGAAGTGCTCAGGGTGAGAAGCTCAGGCGTAAGCATCTGTGGGCTTCTGCGCTGGGACGGGGGTGTTACCCAGTCCTGTATCTGCGTGATCATCGGGATTTCTAAGTATCGTCCTACATGGGTTTCTTCGGTAGGGGATGAACGTGGCTCTTGGCAGTGCCCACGCTGGCACCCTTATCTAGCTGCTGGTTTCCAAAATCCCAAATGGAGTAAGGGAGGTGATATGGCTTTCCATCCTGACATTATCATGTCAGGTTCTGCAACCACAATGGCTGGGTCCCCATGGATCAGAGGAAATGCTGGGGGAGCAGCACTTTTCTGATGGTGCAGGTGGGATGCCCAGAGCAGGGGGCCCAGGACACCTTCCCCACGGGGCTGGATGCCCAGAGGGACCATCCATACACCCCTTCTCCCTCCTGATCCAGTCTGCGACTTCTCTTTTAATAGACTCCCTCATTTGGAGACATTATTACCCGCATTTGCACAGACCTTAGGTTAACTTGCAAGGAGTGTCCTGGCAGAGCAGAGGTCTGGCGAGATGCAACGTTAACATGCAATCAAGCCGACAAGATCAAGTGAACTGCAGAGGCTTTCCCTGGCATCCTCCTCCGCAGTCGTTCTGAGATTTAATTACCGGCTCTAAAGCACTTCAACATTTTCAGGTGGAAACTACAACGTAGAGGAAGGGGAGAGGACAAAAGCAGCCTACATAATTAAGTGCTGCTTGTTTAATTTAATTTTCTCCTTCATTTGATCTTCTCCTAGAATCTTGAAAGAAACAGTCTCCAATACCAGCTGGGTCCTTTTACACCCGTGTTACATTCGCGTGATGATCGTAACAACTGCAGAAAACAATTGTTTAGGGGGATCTGCCTGACACTGCCTGTGAGACGGGGTCTGCACAAGGATGCTGGTGGCCGCATGGTGTGACAGTGTGATGGTGAAGATGCCCACGCTCATTTCAAAGGGGCAGTCACCTTTTGAAGGAAGACTCATGAAGGATGCAGCCCCTTAGCTGCAAAACCGAGCTTTTGGAAGGTATCGGGAATTTCACATACCAGCGCACTAAAAGGGTTTGCCAATAAAACATGATAAATAATTTGCATTTGGTAATCCAGATGAGAGCTGTAAAGAGAAAATAAAATGGGTTAAGCTGTAAATTACCGCTGTTTCTCACTTCCCCCTCTCCCTGTTCCCTTGGAAATTAGCCAGTTGGTCTCTGGAATCACTAATTCCTACAAGCTGCCTGTGCCAGTCTAGCATCAGAACACCAGGGAGGGTTATTTGGTATTTGTTTCTCTGTTTATCTGTCCTTTCTTTCCAAATATTTTTAAATGAGGATTTTTTATCAACATTTCAAGAGACAGCAGGATGCCTTGCGTGGCACCTCTTTTACAGCCCCAAAGCCACCTGCATAGAAAAATAAGCGTGTTACAGATTGGGCTATCGTGATTATTTCTCAGCAATTGTCACGGTATAAGACAAGGGAGCTGGGGTGATGCTCGGGTTCATGCAGACCTGCTCTTGACGGTGTTTCTGAGACCACGCGTTAGGACACCAGATAATCTGCCCGGTAGCTGGGCTCTGGTCCTCTCCAGAGAGGCACCGCAGACCCTGGCAGTGGTGGGGAGTTTCATTTTGGTTCGGAGGAGATTTCTATGACTGCAGTTTGGTGGTTTTAATTGTATATCCTGAAGAAGAGGTGTGATTCTGAAATAAATGTGTGTGCTGCTGCATTGAGACACACCTGCAAGCTGGGTTTCACAATACTGGTCTAGAGTCAGCAAGATGGCCAGGAACAGGACAGACAGCAGAAGGCTGGAAATGTTCCGAGTGTTTGTCAGTCCCATTTCTGCACCTTTCTGGGTCTGGTGATTTTTGATGGGAGGGAAACTGGAAGTAACCAAGTACCAGGAAAGCATCTCTTGCCATTTCCCACTGGAATTAAAAATACCAGATCTCAGACGAAAAAAGCAGTTCTGGTGGGATGTCCCTGGGTGTGAATCCTTCGAGGCTTCCTGTCTCGTCCCTCTTAGGGGTAGAGAGATTTGAATACATGAAATTTATCATATATCGGTTCCTCAGGGGTATGAGACCATTAGAGTTGAATGCAGAGAACCAGTATTAATTAAGAGTAATACAAGAGAAGAATGAGCTGGAGAGAGTCAGGGAGAAGGTTGGATTTTCTGCTAACTCTATATGTATCAACACAATTTCTGCAGCTCCAATGTAGGTCTTGGGCCTAAACTGCATCTCCAGCTCATCTGGCAAATGTAAGGGTGATCAAACCTGCCCTGGGTTGGACCTGTGGGAGGTGAGGCCAACCAAGTCCCCTCCATCCACTTTGCGCATCCCAGTCAAATATTGCTTCCTAGCTGTGCTAAATAAACTGTTAAATAAGATTAATCAACACTTTCTTTCATACAGCATGTTTACTGGTTCAGGTTCAAGGATACTGGAAGTCACTGGGATGCTTTGGCTTCAGATTTTGGGTTGCTTAAGAGGGGGCCACGCACATGGGGATGGGCTTCAAAACGCCCTTCATCTTCACCCATCTCATCGTCTTTGAGGCCAGGCTCTGAACACCGCGGGGCTGGGGAGACACGGGCTGAGGGCTTGCCCGAAACTGCTCTGGGGGCTGGAGCAACGCTGCCTGGCAGAGGTGGGACAGCTTGTTCTTCGGGCTGTACCCCCTGAAGCTCCGTGTCACATTTTGCCGGTCACAAAGAGCCTCAGAGGAGAGGTGTGCGCGGCTGCAAACATTCCCCGTAGGGTGGCTTGGCACTGCATGAGGCCAAACCGAGCGCAGCTGCAGAGGTGCACCATGTCCCCGCGATCCTTTCTGAGGGATGTAAAGTGATTCTGACAGTGGGATTTTCCTCCTTTTCTCTTCTATATCCTTTTTTTTTTTTTTCCCTTTTGCTGTGAAATGCAGTGATCTGGGAATGTGTCCATTCGGAGCTGAAACGTGCTGGGGGTCGGAGGGGTGGGCAGCGTGTCCTGCTCGAAGCCCAAACTCGCGCTGGCAGCTCCAGGCTGTCAGAGCCCATGCCCATCCTCCGGGCACCTCAGGAGGAGCACGCTGCTTTCCCCCTTCCTCCCGTTCCCCCGTATTTATTTGTGCATTTTTCCAAAGCACGCGCCGGGTGAGAAAATGGCTCTCCTCTCCTTTTTCGCTGCGTCTCCTCCCCGCGACGCGCTGCGCCAGCTGGGGCAGTGCCACAATTCAGGGCATCGGGAGACGGAATCCAGCTCGCTGCCTTGTGATCTGCATGTCAAGGTGAAGCTGCAGTAAGATAATCATGTCAGTATCCCCAGAAGGCAGGCGGTAAAAGATACTAATTGCATTTCACTGAAGGTTTCAGAAACACTCAGCAGCTGGGAAGCTGAGGAGAATTTTGATGCTATTCTTATAAGGGGAGATTTTTTTTTTCCCCTTACTCTGTTTGTAAATCTATTACAGAACATGGGGAGTGGAAGCGGGGGAAGGGAATGTATAAAACCAGTTAAAGGCTTAATGTTTCCCATTATGTTTTGCGAGCTGTAGGTGGTCCAGAGCTTATAAAAATGTAGCACATTCCCTTGTAATCAACCATAATAATTTATTATTATTATTTATTATGATTTGCTGTTATTTTGCGCATATAAAGGCCCCTGCCAAGGCACTGAGAGCTCCACACAAATAGTTAACATTTATTATAGCAGTAGTAATGTTTAAAAATATTAACCGAATAAAATAAAAATACCAGTTCTAAAGAGTGGAGGACAGCTTTGTTATTGGAAAATAGACACAGAAAGGCAAATATTTTGCAGAATGGCTGGCACTGATTTGAGTAGAAACATGCCTGGTGAGGGGGGAAGCGCGTTCTCAGCTCTTGGAGAAACGCAGAGGGTTTGGCTGGGAGACGTGTCTCCAGCGGCCGGTTCCGCGCCCAGCGCTTCGCCCGGCAGAAGCAGGGACCCCCTTCCCACCAGGGTGAGGCCCAGCAGCGTGGGCTCTTTCTCATCCCTTGCCTTTGTTCCTTCTCAAATCTTTTATCCCAAGGAGGAAGGAAAAGCCTTTGTGGACTGTAAGATGGGTGCTCCCTCACCAGTGGGGAAATTTTGCTGCCCACCCTGGGCTGGGGGGGGTTAGAGGAACGCTGGGTGAAGGGCAGGATGCCGCTCTGCGTGAGGAACTGTCCCAGAGCCAACGGGAAAAAAAAAATCTGCTGAAGTTTTAACAGCAGGATGCACAAAGATTGCGTACAGGAGTGGTACTACATAGTACATTTGGTCATGAGCTGGGAAAAAAAATGTGAGCAGATGAATAGCAAAATTTGGAAGTGCCTGAGATACCTTTGGGTTAGTCAATAAAGAGATGGAAGACCTTGCAAGGGTTTTCCCCTGATAAAGCTGGAGGGCTGGGCAGTGTGCTGGTGGGCAGAGAGGCTGGAGCGCAGAGGAGGAGCGCAGGGAGCGTGGGGAGGTCTAAATGAGCTGTAACTGGTTGGGAAGGGGAGGGCAGCATCTACAGAGACATCTGTGTGCAAATCTCCGCTCTTTGTGCACAGCTGCCGCCAGATAAGCAAAGAAAATTTGAGAAAGAATGGGATTAAAAATGTTGCTGAGTGTTATAATGCCAGCAGATAAATCAGTGCTGAGGTCTTGCCTGGAACACCGTGTTCGTTTCTAGTCATCGTCTCAAACGGTGCAGCAGGAATAGAAGGGGTCGAGAGACCGGCCACAGAAATTATGGGAGACGCTGAAAGGCTTCCATATGAGGAGGGACTGAAGGATGAGGGGGGACATTTATTTGGAAGGTGAGATAAATATGAGGGGATGTGACCCATGCAGATAAAACAGGAGGCAGTAAATGGCGGAGAGGAGGTACGTCAGGCGCTGGCAGTCACCCTCTTGTAAGACAGAAACCAGGGAGCATCCGGTGGGACCGAACGGCAGCCAGTTGCACGTTGTCCACAGGACGCATGTTTTCCATGCTATTGACTGCCAGAACGGGCCTGCAGCACTGGGGTGAGCAGGGGTTAATGGGACTCAGGGAGGCCTGAAAGGGGACCTGGATACCCAGAGCATCGCTGCTCCAGGAGAGGAGACAAACCCTGGGGGATACAAACAACGCGGCCCATCTCCCTGCGGGATTTGCAGCATTTCCCTTGTCATTCTCGCACCCTGGAGCTGTAGCTACATCAAGGTGGCACCCCCTCCCCAGGGCACCTCTGCCCCGCTGGGGCAAGAGGCACCTGTCTAGCGATGCTGGTGTTATTTTGGGTGCAGAGGGAGTTATTTTGGGTGCAGGTGTTATTTTGGGTCCAGGTGGGGCGGAGGAGGTGTGCCCTGCGGCACCGCATCTCTGACAGATGTGAAGCTGCTCGGCCCTGGGGTCCCTGCCACGCCGGCTGGGAAGTGATGTGGCTGTGAAACCCACTGGCCAGTCTCTGCGTGAGGATGAGGAGGGCTGGAGGCTCCGTGCTGGTGGCTGCCCGCTCGCAGCGACAGACGAAAAGCAGGAGGGTCAGTGGGGCTGGTGGAGCACCTCGCTGTGCTTATCTCATCTCCTCTTTGTTGACGCCACGCTCTCCCCAGGTCGCTTTCGGGGCTGCCCCGGGGATGCGCTGGGGTGACTCAGCCCCACACCCACGCTCCCACCCCACCCTGCTGCTGCGGGAGCTTCAAAGGCCAGGCGTAAACTGGTCTGAATCCAAACGCTTGGCTGTGACCTTCTTTTCTGCACTGGGGATGATGACATTGGGGTTCAGTCTAATTCTGCACCATCAGGTAAGGGCCAGCCCCGCCCAGGCGTGCAGGCGGGGCCCAAAGCGACCCGCAGGACGCTGGGCAAGCGAGATGCTCCCCAGGTACCCAGTCCCTCTGTGGGGTCAGCTCCAGCTCGTGGAACTGGAGTGGCTGAACCAGGGCCCAGCGATGGGCTACAAACATGCTGTGCTATGGATGTACCTGTATGCATGTGCATCTGCACGCGTGTACATGCGTGGTACAAAATCCCGATGTGTTGGCTCCGTGCGGGAGCTGCAGGATCGTCCATCGCAGGGCATCAGCATCCCGTCCTGCAGCACCCTGAGCGACGTGGCTAACGGCTCTCACACAGGGATTTTTTGTGCTTTCATCTTCCCCCCAGGGGCAGAAGGGTGTGCAGTGGAGCGTCTTATTTTTTTAAAACACCAACGTGTGTCAAATATGCTGGTTGCTATGTGTTTCTGCCGGAGAAAGCCAGGTCAGGGATGCGCGCCGAGCAGCTGAAGCAGAAGTCGTGGGTTTTGCAGTGAGTCTCAGTTTCTGATTTGGCCTCCCCCAAGTTGTTTCCCACGCAGAGAAGCTCTGTTTTCAGTGAGGATTTCTGTTCCAGAGGAAAAAAAAATTTGTCAAAGGCAGTGCCCTGGGTAGTCTTTGAGTTTTCTTCCTAGGGACCTCTGTCATTAAGGGCCACAACCAGGGCGACCTCATAGCTGCACGCGATGGCAGTGCGGGAAAGTGTGGGAAGCAGAGATGTGGAGAGGGCAGGACTGATGGAGGCACGTGGAGATGCAGGACCATGCTGTCCAAAGCTCCAGAGCGTCTTTGCACACCTATGTAGTGTTGTACAGCAAAGTAGAGGCGGCAAAGTCTTGGTAACTGCAACGATGTCAGGGTCTGAACGGAGGGGGAGAACACCCAGACCTGGGGCCAACAGAAGAAGCTGCCAAAGGGTGATGCTCCTTCAAAACAAGTTTTAGCAAAAGACCCCAGAGCAGTCCAGTGCCCCGAACTGGGTGGGACCTCCAGTCCTTGGGAATGCCCTGATGCTCAGAGCTGAAAATACTGTCCTCTCTCTTGCTGGAGGTCAGCTCACCTGTTCTTCATCCCCAGCTCATGCAAACACAGAGCGTTTAGGCGGCACAGTGTGATCCCGTGGGAAGGCTGCCTGTCTCTGCATTTTGTGCATGACCTGACACCCTCCGATTGCCCTGACTTAGCAACTTGGCCATTACGGGTGAGCTAATTATTGTAGGCTGCCTTTTAGTCAAGGGGAGGAACAGGGCAGTTCATCCCAATCTGAGATAAAGCACAGTGATTACTCTGGAGGGATACTTATTTCTCTTGACTTTAAAGGCACCTTTCAAGTCTGGGTGGAAATTAAGCATCTAACTTTTAAAGTTCATGACATGAGTCTCACCCTGAAGGTAAACTCCACTCAGGTGCTTATCCAGCGTGCAGTTCATGGTAAAATCCCTGCGGGAAAATGGCCATTAGAGAATCAGGCATTGCTTTCATTTCAGTAGGGGAAATTGGGGAGGTCACAAGCTGCTAGCAAGGCTACAAAGGATGTTTCTCGTTTAAGAGTTCAGGGTCTCATTGTTTCATGAGACATGATCAGGGCGTGCTTGGTGCCCGTGCCGTCCTTGACGGAGGAGCAGCCTCAGGCCAGGCTGTCCATGTATCCCACCTGCATCTGAGAGTCAGCCCTGGAGAAGTGTCCAGGAAAACCCCACACCTTGGACGCCAGTTACAGCTGATGACATGCATGGGCAGATTGTCAAAGGTATTTATTTGCCTAAAGTTGCAAGAGGCCATTGATGGAGTAAGCTTTGGAGGAGTTTGCAGAAGTGCCTCAGCTGTCTGATTTTGGAGCCTAACTTACGTAGGAGTGTTGTGGTCCTGTGTAGGAACAGCTCGAGCTCTGCTGAGCATCAAGTCATTGTCCTAGTGAAAACGTTAGGGTTTGGTTTAACACTAGAGGGTCTTCTGTGGTCTGAATTACAGCAAATTCACGTACAGTTTTCATTACTGGGAAGTTCAGGAGAAGGAATTATCCCACCAGGGAGTGCTGTTTAATTTCTAAGGAACTGTTTTCTTGTCCTGATATAAATCTGATTGTAATGACAGGTGATTGTGGCAATAGTATAACAGTGATAAACCTTGTGGAAATAGTCGTATTTTCAGTGCAACTTTGTGAAAATCCTTCAGGATGTAAACTGAATTAAACCAGGAAACCAGCCAGTATGAGCTTAGGTTTTTCATGACATGTTTGGTTCACTTTTTAATCAATAAAGAGTAAGATAAAAGAGGAGAGGTGCTGATTCTGGATTGGGGTAGATCTTGGTATTTGGCCTCATCCTTCTTTTTCTTTAAGGTCATTATAATCCACTTTGAGGTTGTATGGAGATCTTAAAATGTCAGAAATGGCCTCTTTCTTTGTGCAGGAGATACAGAACTGGGCACGAAAGGGTTGATGAAGTTGGGTGCATTGAGACTTCACAAATGTGAGCCTTGCCTGCTGCCTGTTCTCTACAGAAGTGGTAGTGTCATGTTAGACCCCCAAAACCTGAGATCTTGTTAATCTAGAGCCCTTGGAGCTTTGAATCCCTGGTTTTTATCCCCATTTTCCTCTAGAAGGGTCCAGGTTCTTTCTGTCTGATTTGGATCTCATGCATCCCCAGACCTGGGCCACAGATATCAGCACGTTTTATTTCGACCGAGTGAATACTTTGCCTGTCCCCTTCTTTTACCTTGGGCTTTGCGACATCGTTTCCACGAGCTGATCCCCTTGCTGTGCTCTGAGAACATTACTATCGTCTTTATTTAAATTTCACACCAGTCTAAATGTCGAAGGCTAAGTTCTGGCATGCAGAATCGAAGGGATATTCACATTTTTAAATTAGCAGACAGTGGAAACGAATGAATAGCTCTTCCCTAGGGAAATATTCTGGATCTGCTCAGTACAGCAGCCCTGAAAACTAGGCTGCTGCTGGTAAAAAAGGCGTCCTTAGCCAGGGCTTCTGCGGCACAGGAAGGCTGGCGGTTGCATCAGCAGCTCGGTGGTGTTTACCAGGGCAGGAGGAATAAGCTCGGCGTCCAATTCCCCCAGGAGAGTGGCACGCTGATGCTTGCAGTCAGAGCAAATCTCGTCTCCGAAGGAAACAAGCAAAAAGCCAAACCACTCTCCAACTCGTGCTCCGTGATTTCTCTTTTGCAGCAGGCTGTTCCCGTTTTCTAGGTCGGGAAATAGAGCATTTGAAGTGTGCATTGAGCAGCGTGGCCCCAGCTCCCCTCCTCAAACCTGCTCCCGTGCTGGTGCGGGCACGGGCACACACGCACAAAACACAGCACCTGCATGACTCTGTCAGTAGGGATTTTTTTTTTTTCCCCTGCTCTGCTTAACATGGCTGTTCTGGTGGCAGCTGGCCAAGCTGGAAAAGCAGATCGGCAAAAGGAGGCACATAAATGCACGTATGGGCTTTGTCAGCCTGTGCAGGTGGTCGGCCAGGTCCCTTCTGTGAACGTTGCACTCCGCTGTGTGAACGTCATTGTCCTCGTGTGACGGCTCTTGGTAGGATGCTGTGCCTTAGGGACGCGGCCCCGTCACCTCTCAAGTGTGCGTTGTCCTCCACCGTGCATCCTCCAGGACAGGCCAGAAACATGAGAAGGTGAAGGACGGACAGTGCGGATCACGCAAGCGGGAAATCTCTTTTGGAGATTTTTTGGGGCTCTGGCTCAGAAAGGAAAACAGGGGAAACATTAATTTTTGGTGAGGGGATGGGATATCCAAGGCATGAGAAATTGTCAGGGAATTATCTGATGAACCCGTTTGGTGGTATTAAATAAAAAGTGAAAAATAAATGCTTTTCTCTATGTTTCTTTGTCACTGTTGCTAAAATATTGAAGTTTAAACAAGAAGGCTTTTAATGGAGGGTTGTCTCACAGGGTGTATTGTATTCACTGGAGTTTGCTCTCTCCTTGGCTAATTATATATATTTATCCATCTTATTGAAAGCTTCTCCAGGGCAAAGAGATGCTGGTTTATTTCCTTATTTAAAACAGGAAGCACATAGCGGAGAGAGATCTGTTAAATCGCAAGGCAGTCCGGTCTCTGGCACGCCGGCTCCTGGCAGCGGGCTGGAAGGGGGCATTGCAGAGGCGTCGAGGTGCTCCCACCTCCACGCGGTGCGGCTGCGGCTGCGGGCAGGAGGTGGGGAAAGCTGGGGCTGGAGGTCCTGGGCTGAGACTGTTCTGAAGATCTGGTGGGGATGCTCTGTTTCCTTAGGATCCATCGAGGAGTCAGGTCCAGCCCCATTCCCACTCTGTGCCAGGTGATCGCTCTGTTACGTCCCCTCTCCTTGGTCCCCCCAGCTCCTCTTGGCGTGTTCAGTTTTGGTTAAATATCCCATCTCCCCCTAAAATTGTGTGAGGTCTCAGCATCTGCAGCGTTTTCAGCTGAGGAGATCCACAGTGGCTACCTGGTGCACCCAGAGCCAGCTCCTTCTGCTGCTCCTGCACACGCCGTCTGCAAGCATCATCTGAAATCCTGCGGTGAAGAAAGAGGCCGTGAAGAGCACCTCTCCAGGCAAAGCCTCTCCGTTCTTGCAGGCTCTCTGCCTTCCCCCAGCCTGTCCAGGCTTGCAGGGGTGACCCCTGTCCTTGAGCGACACGGCTGTCCCCGCCCCACCAGGGACAGAAAGCTGGACCCACGTCTTGGTGAGCAGATCCCATCATCCAGCAAACACCGGTGGGGAGAGCGTGCGGCTGCCTCGGGTGCCGGGCTGTGCTCGCTCAGAGGTGCCGAGGCACGGGACCTTCTGCAGGCGAGCAGACGCGCCTCGGCGGTGCTGGAGGAGACGCGGCGGGGCAGCGGGATGCTGCGCTCCCAGCCCTGCCCAGGCGATCTCGGGGCCCTCAGGGTGCCCGGAGCACCCACAGATCTCACCCAGCCACCACCTCAGCTCCTCTCTGTTCCATGAAGGCATTTCAGACAGTGACCTGCTGTGCTAAATGGGCAGTCTTCTAATTAGTGCTTGTTCTAATCACGGAAGAGTTTTAACAGTGGGAGAAAAATCCCGCCCCTGCATGGCCAGGGACTGGCGTGGGCAGGAGAGCCGCCGTGGGACATGGTCGCAGCGACGGTGTGGTGATGGCCTGCCAGGGAGCAGCGCTCCTTTTCCTGCCAGCAAGGGTTGCTCCTCCGCTTGCGTCTGTCAGACTACTGAATCCCTGGGAACGGCACAAATACGGGGAGTGGGTTACTTCTCATCAATTTTGTTTTGGAGCTTGGTGAAAAATGTGAGCTCTTCATCTGAAGCTGCTGCTAGACAGCTATGTGCTGGCTCCTTTGACTTATTTATATCCTAATGATACTGCTTTATTTATTTCTTTTTTTGCTTAGCTACCCAGGCAAGCGCTGTATGTTTTCCACCGCAGGAAAACGAGCTCTCAGGAGCATCGGCTGCGTTACGGCTTTGTGCAGGTTCTGTAGCCTTGGCTTGTCACTTACTGTCACTTATGCATTTACTTTATGAATCAGAGGGGATGCGGTCTGCATACCTGGAGCATTTATTTGGGAATAACTGCCTTAGACCAGCTAAAGGTTGCATTGCTCTTTGGATTTACATTCTGCATTTGCAACACCCACCTATGACGTCACGGCTGATGTTATGAGCACAGAGGGATGACATCATACGGGCTGATTACCGCTGCAGCTCCGTTCTTGCACACCGTCATCTGTTTCCCCTCCCAGCTCTCTCTCATCGCAGCCACCCTGAAGGGGTGCTTTGTCTTTAAGCATCACCTTCACCTTACGCCGGAAGCAGGTGAGTGAGGTGTCGCAAGGTGAGAAAGATGGATTTAGCGGCAGTGCATAAATAAAGTAAATAAAACTTTGGCAGTTGCTTCTGTGTGGAAGCTGACAGACTCCTGGGCTACAGCGCCCGGAGCTGGGCTCCTCTCTCCAAATTCAGACAGCTTCAGCCGTGCTATCCCTCCAGATTCCCCGTGTAGCGGACAGGCAGTGCTGGTGCACAATTCGTCTCGTCCTAAGGTGCGTGTCAGAAAATAGGTCAGGTGGCTTGTGCGTTAAAAGCACTCGTTTTCCTAAAGGCGGCTGCGCTGAGGAGCACAGACGTAGATTCTTCTGTGTGTCTGGAGTAGGGGAGGCAGAATCTGCCCATGGAAACCAGCGGCGTTGTCACCTGGAAAAGGATGCTGCTATAATTCCTGCTGATTCCCCAAGGCAGCAGCACTCTCCCGCACCCACACCCTCGCTCCTTTGGGGCTGGGTGCCAGTAACAAGCCCCGTCCAGGGACCAGTTGTCTCTGCATGCCGGGTAAAGAAAATCAGCGACAGAGCGTCGCCAGCACACCGAGCTGACGGGGAGCAGTACCTGCCATGCTGACCTGTGTCCCCGGCACTCCCCAAGTTTGTGGCCCAATGGCAAATTGTAGAGAAAATCGTTAAGAGCAAAGTCCTGCAAAGGCGAGTGGTGGGAGCAGCCCGGTCCCGCTGCCCGCGCATCGAGCCTGAGTGCGGGTTACAGATCCTGCGGCTCCTCTTGCCTCCTGGATGAGCAGATTGTTTTTTTTCACGGTCGTTCAGAGGAATGTGACTGGGAGCTGAAAGCATCACCTTGCTCCCTGCTCTCTCGAGTGGGCTCCTTGCAAGAGCGGTGCTGGGGGCTCAGGGCCATGCCTGCTGCATGGGAGCTCCCTGGAGAGGGAAGGGGTGGGGAAATCTCTCCTGGGGCAGATTTCAGCATTAAAACACGGCCCTGCCTGCTCCCTGCCCAGCAGCTGGAGATGTGGGGTGAAAGGGCAGTGCGTGCCGTGCATGCTGCTTAGGGGATTTTCTCATTTTTAATGACAGTGTTTAGAAATTAGATTGCCAGATGATTAGGGCAGGACCCAGCCCTTTCTGTGCAAAAGTTGTCGTATCGTTGGCTGTAAGGGGAATTAACAACCCTGAGAGACGGCAATAGTGCCGGAGATTGGGTTAGGGTGTAAGGGATGCGTTTTCAACAGGAGCCCTTCCTGCAGTGACCGTGCTGAGGTGGGGTTTGCATGCACGGAGCAGATGTCCAGAAGCTGCCACATGATGTGCTGGAGTCATCGGTGGTCATTGGTGGGTCCAGTGAGACATGATGGCAGCCACCGTGTCCCTGAGCTGCCAGTGCTCGCAGGGGGGAAGTTCACACACGGGAAACACAATAAAAGGTACAAAAAAATAATTCTCCACTCTGCTGTCCGAGAAGCTGGTGTCACGCCATCCATGGCTCGTAGCTGCGGGAGTAAAGGAGGCGGCGGCACTGGGTCAGGAGCAGAAGCCCTCGTGGTTGGGTGCAGGAGAAGCACTAACCCGCCACTGAGCAGAGCCCGCGCACCGTCCGTGGCTGTTTGGAAACCTGCAGCCAGAGCGTGGAGGGGCTCCCTTCCTTCTGCCGGGCACAAATAACCTTAAAATAAATACACACAGCCCGACTGGTGTGCGCACGGGGCCACGCCTCGCTGCCCGCGTGCTGCAGCCAGTGCACGCACCTGTGGCACGCGACGGTCTTTGGCTGCTGGAGATTTTTCCAGCCAAGCTGGAGAGAGCTAGAAAGACAAGAATTTGGGGAGACAGGGAAAAGAGGGAGGGCACTGCAGCCTGATGGAAACCCCACCAGCACCTTAACCCTGTCAGCGCGGTGGCATCGCCCGGACGATGCGCTGCGCTGATGGGAAGCGGAAAGCAGAGGCGACGCTTTTAACAGCACTGGGTTACGGACGGGGCAGGCAGCTGAAGGCAACAGGCTATTGTCTGAAAGATGAAATTTATTACAGGGCACCATACAAAGCCTAAATTAGGCTACCCAGGAAAAGGGAAAAAAAAACCCAACCCTTGGTGTGTGTTATATGCATGCAGAGCTTGTCATAGCGAGCAATGCAGTGCAATAAGGCTGAACCCGGCAGTCACGGGCTGCGTGGCGCGGTCCTGCTTCTTTCTGTGGTGGTGGTGGTGGTTGTTGTTGTTGTTGTTGTTGTTGTTGTTGTTGTTGTTGTTGCAGTGGGACCTTAACAGATTCTTGAGGAGTCACACTCCAGCGACCAGCGATTAAAAAAAAGAAAGAGAAAGGAGGAGGAGGAAAAAAAAAAAAAACCAGAGAAAAAAAATGTTAAAAGCACAAGACTGGCAGAAATCATTTTTCAAAAGAAAAGAGCTTGGGGGTGGGGATGAGCTGGGAGAAGACTGTCAGGCTGTGGAAAAGTTTAATAAATTCCATGTCACTCTAAAGACCGTTGTGCGCAGAGTTGCCCAAGGCCAATAAAACCCGATAAACCTCTGATAGGCTGGCTGTGTCGCGCGGGCACGCGTTATTGCTTTGATACCTTACACAAAAATAGGGTGGGTTTTTGTTGTTTTTGATGTGGTAAGAGGCCTTGCAGTGTGCTGTTCTTTATCAGAGATATATATAAAATCCATGATAAAAACACCAAAGGATTTAAGTGTGTAGCTGTCATCAGTTACTATTTAACTGAGCGAAACACGTTAAAAGCAGCAACAATACAATATCGCAGTGCACGCATGAAAGCGCAGGCAATCTTCCTCCCACATTTAAGAGAAAGTGCTTTTTAAAACTGTAATCTTGGTAGGGTTTGTGGGGAGGGGGAGAGGGGAAGATGCAGAACGCAGGGAGAAATGTCTTTTATTTTTGTTTAACTTCAGTGAGTCACTTGCCTGATGTGGCACGCCTTGGAGTATTTGCTGGACTTTTCTCCTGGGAGCGGCTCGGCTGACCTTGCACGGGATGGGGGCTCGCGTGCCAACGGAGGGAGCTGCATGTACTGGCTTGGGGAGCATCTCCTACCCTTGGGCAGCTCAGCTGAGCTCCCCGAGCCTTTATTTCCCTCTGCGGTCCCTGCCCTGGGAGCACGGGTACAATTTTGAGGGCACATGGCAGAGCTCATCCTTCCCCAGCGCAAGCGTGCGGTTAACGGATTTAAAAGGCCCTTGGCTGTTGGAGCAATGAGAAATCTGGTGGTTCCTCCTTGTCAGGAATCATGTCAGTGCTTTCACTGGCTGCGGCGTGGTTTTAGGTCCCTGCCTTTGATGCCTGAGCACCACCTTTGAAATGATCCAGGAATTGCCGCTAAAAACGGGCCGGCAGCGCAGACCCCCAGCTCCTGCTGAAAGCTGGTGGTTGGTCCGAGGCTGGCCGGGAGCTGGGCTCTTGGCCTGGCTCTGAACCCAGGCAGAACTCTGGGGTACGGCATGGGCAGGAAAAATAACCCAGACAGGCAGCCTGGGGAAGAGCTGGAGGGGTCTCTGTGCCACTTTTCCAAGACCTTTTCCTTGTCGCAGGAAGAGGCAGGCCTCAGCTCTGCCGGGACTCCATTTCTCTATTGCCCAGTTTCTCCATTTGTTAGTGTTCGTTGCACTGGTAAGTAGAACGCAAACATGTCGCGATTCAAGTGTGCTCGGTGCTGGCCAGATTTACAGTGTGTTTTTAGAGTTGTCTCTCTAAAGAGCCGAAAGCCGAAATCATCAGCCGGAAAAAGTGCCCGAGGTTGCAGAGAGGTGGGGCTGGCCGCGCAGGGGCCGGGGCTCCCCGCTAGCCCCCTGTTTGAATTTCCACCTAACTTTTCCACACATTCCTCTCTTGGGCAAGCTGACGTTTTCCAGGTTTGGGTGTCCGTACAAAGCTGAATAGTTGGAATATTCGGGCAAGATCAGTTTGGCTGGCTGCAACAGCCCGGCTTGACTGCAGGCAGTATCAGAAACACTTTTATTTTATGGTTATGTGAGAAGTACTCGCAGCGTGTTATTTCCAAAGGATGAGATCTGGCCTGGGAAGAGCCGTTGTTGAGGAGCACTCCTCGTTGTTCTGACAGAAACTGTGTGTGATTCAGCCGAGTTCTGAACCTTCGATAATCAAATGCTTAGCGCAGTCAATGCACTGTTGTTCTAAACTGACGGCTGTTTTCTATACTTTTCTCCCTTGTCCAGACACACATTTCATAGGGAAAAACACAGCTCCAGAAAAACCTTCTTTTTTCCCGCAGTGCCGTAGTTGGCAGGAAGATGCTTACTTCCAGGGTTTGCAAAGCACACAAGAATACAAGCTCACTAAATGAGGGGGGGGGGTTGCCTGTTTTTCCCCGCTGAAAAATATTGATTTTCCTTCTAAAGTGTCTTTGGAGCACAAGTCGCACTGTTTGAAATTTAATTCCAACAACTTGGAAGATTCCGGTTGAATCTCCCTTTCTGCGGGGTAGCCGTGGTTGTGTTGCCCAACCTCGTGGTTTCCCCTGGCCAAACACAGCCAGGATTTTTCCTTTTCTTCCACCACTTCGTGATTTTGCCTATTAAAATACAAAATCCTGTGGGTCTGGAACACGCGGTTCCTCTCTCTTATGTGCATTTGCAGCATCTCTGGAAGGACAAACCATGAGCATCCTGGCAGCATTTTGCAGAGAGGAGAAAAAAAAATGTGGCTGTGTTGTGGTTTTGTTTAGTGAGGGGGGCCTAAGGTGGCAGCTTCTGTAGGAAACTGCTGGAAGTTTCCCCTTTGTTCAGTGGACTCGGCCGGGCCTAGGGCGGACCCGCTGCTGGCCAAGGCCGAGCCGATTGGTAGCAGAACGTTCCCTGATAACGCCTCTGCGGTAACGTATTTAAGAAGAGGAAAACAGAAAAAAAAAAGAGAAGAGAAGATGTGAAGGAGCTGAGCGGGGGCAGAGGCCCAGAGGGGGAAGCGCAGGAGAGAGAGACTGCGTAGTCTGGTCCCGATTGGGGCTGAACTACGACAGGCTTTATCCAATATGTTGCTTCTGGTCAGATAAATAGCGATTTCCTGGCAAAACTCCTGCTTGCATAGCGCTTTGCCTCATCTCTTCTCTGGCTTCCTTCAGGAGGCCACAGCCCAGCCCGGTGCAAGCAGGATGCACTTATGCAGATACCTGCAGGAGGGAAAGGTAAAGAAAAGAGGCTGCCAACGTTTAATGTTGTCCACACATCAGCAGTGTTCACTCTGTTCATCATAATCCCATTTTCTGCCTCAGACGTGTCATTACTGCCCACTGGATTTGGGGAGATAGCAGCAGGAAATGAGCTGGAAAAACATCAGACAGTTTGAGTCTTATTTTAAAAGTCATTAACACCTTTAAGATATTTGATGAACTGCAGGCAGGTCTCAGAGTGGAGAAGGGTAAATTCGCCGTAGGGATGACAGTGAAGTGAGGCTCTGCAGAGAGGCAAGAGGGAGGAGTTGGGTTTCACTTGGAGGGTAAGGAGAAACAAGGGTGAATCCTCTCCAGACGACAAAGAGGAGAAGGGAAATAAAACAGGCAGGTCCAAGAAGGACCTTGACAAGCTGGAGAGGTGGACCCATGCAAACCTCATGAAGTTCAACAAAGGCCAAGTGCAAGGTCCTGCACGTGATTCCGGGCAATCCCAGGCACAAATCCAGGCTGGGTGGAGAATGGATTGACAGCAGCCCTGCGGAGAGGGACTTGGGAGTGATGGTGGACAAGAAGCTCAACATGAGCTGGCAATGTGCACTCACAGCCCAGAAACCAACTGCATCCTGGGCTGCATCACCAGCAGCGTGGCCAGCAGGTCGAGGGACCTTTAGCAGAGCCTGTTTTGATAGGATGAGGGGTAATGGTTTTAAGGAAGAAATTTTTTACACTGAGGGTGGTGGAGCACTGGCCCAGGTTGCCCAGAGAGGTGGTGGATGCCCCATCCCTGGAAACATTCCAGGCCAGGTTGGCCGGGGCTGTGAGCAACCTGATCTGGTTGGAGATGTCCCTGCTCCTTGCAGGGGGGTTGGACTGGATGGGCTTTAACGCTCCCTTCCCACCCAAACCATTCTGTGATTCTGTGATTCTAATATGGGGTTCCCTCTCCCCAGGGCCTTCCACAGGCGGAGATGTGCAGGGAGGGTCCCACATGCGTTCCCCTCTCCAGTAACATTACAGCTCTTGCAGAGGTGATGTCTTGATGGAGGTACAGCATCACCTGCCCGTCGTGCAGGCTTAGCTGAGCCCATCGTGCTTGCTATTTGCAGTCTTCTGAAGCAGACTACAACAGGGAGGTGAAGCCAAGGTGTTGTCCCAGGTTGAGCCAAATTCCTAACTGCCCAAAGTGGCAACTGTAAAACTCAAGACATCTTAGCCATCGTTGGGTTGGGGCAGCACATCCCAGAACGGCACCCACTGTGGGTTCACGCCATCCAGAGCTCAGGCACTTCGGTTCTCACATGCACAGCAGCTGCCAGCAACGACCTGCGCACCAGCCCGTGCCCCTGGGAGCTGCACACAGGCTTCTGCCATCGCCCCCTCCTGTGCTGGCCACAGCCCCATCTGGTTTTGGTAAAGCTTTTGGGGTATTGCTCTTTTTACGTACTTGCTGTAGTGTCTGTACCTACGAGCGTATCCAATTTGCAGCACGTCTCCCAGGTGGGAAGAGGTATTTATCCTTCTGACAGGCAGAGTGGGGCCAAGCAGCTTGTCCCAAACGTGGGGCGAGTCTGGAAGTCAACAGGGACTCAACCCAGAGCTGAACTGGTGTCCCAACTCCTGGCGCACGCATCCTGCCCGCTGGCAGCTCCTGGAAACAGGAGGTGGAGAGGAGGGCAATTTCTTTTGCAGGTTGCTGATTTGTAAGGACAAGATATTTTTTTGTGTGCTTTGTAATTGAGAATTGTTGGGGCTATCATGTCTCACACGCCCAGGGCTCCCCTGGGTGGCAGAGGTGAGAAGCTGGGACGAAGAGGCGGAGCTGGGGGCCTGCCCGGGGGTTTTGCTGGCAGCTGAGCACCAGCTCTCATTGGAAGCCCTGGGCTCCCTTCCAGGCCGAGGAGGGCTTATAGGATTTAGTCAGCATAAGCTACGGTGCCACTTCACTGCTCTCTTGACCCTTTCCGTCTCAGACCCACCAGCCCAGTATGAACTTGTCATCTCCCCAACTTGTCCCATTCGCTGCATCTCCTGTCCCATCCCCGTCACTGCTGCTGCAGCATCCCAGCCCGGTTTCTCCCTTCCCTGACCTGCCTCCCTTTCCCTCTCCACCCTGCCAGTCTCAGCCCTCCCCTCCCTGGCCCTTTCCCCTCGCAGCCGCGAGAGCCCAGGGGTGGCAGCCCTGCCTCCTGCCCTGGCTTTGTGCAGCCTCTCATCTGGTCGGTGACAAGCACGTGTCTAATGTAAGGCCATGGCCACTGCTGTCTGAATTTCAAGGTCTTCCTTCAAAGCATGAAAAATTGTCCAAAAATTGCCAACCAACATGTTTCTCCCAACTCTTCCCCCAAAAAAACAGCTGGACTGCAGAGGCTGAAGATGGTGGTGGGACAGTAGGAGAGGCACACGCTTGCTGCAGAAAGTTTCAACCCAAACAATTAAATCCCTGAAGGAATTTCCGAAAGCGCCTAAGCAGGTTACATGCCTAATTCTCAGAGCCCAATGGGACTTGGACATCTAATCTTCTTAGCTGCTTTTGAAAATCTTTGCCAGGTGCCTGTTGCATGTTTTGGTGCTCTAAAAAGCCTTGCAAGGCTGAGCTGTGGAGTGTGGTCAGTTTGGGTCAGGGCAGAATCGCAGCAAATCCCATCTGGAGACAGTTATTTGGGCTTAAATCTGAGCCGGGCACCCCGTGTGGTCCCCATCCCTGCTAAGGTACACCATATGTCCTCCATCATTAGGCCATTTCGCTTTGTTCGACTCTTTGAAGACTTATTATGGGGGAGGCAGAAAGGCCGGGCATTCCCGTATCTCGCCCTGCCCAGAAGAGCATCAGCTCTGTCAGATACCAAAAGAAGTGACCCGACTGTCACAAGCATTCACCGTGCTGTACTTTTTTCAGCAAATCCGGCCCATAACGACCATTGCTTTATGGCCCCAGAGCTCCAAGTCAAGAAGAGCACAGGCAAAGCCCCCAGCTCTGGGAACAGCAACACTTCTGTCCTGGCAGTGCTGTTCAAAACCAGAAACAGAGGGCGTGAAGAGCCAGCACGCTCTGCTGTGCCGTGTCCCCGCTCCTAAGTCACTTGGGAACAGTCTGTGTTCAGGAGAGCGGTGGCAGCGCACTGCAGACCCAGGGATGCCCACGCAGCTGCATCTACCACCCCCTGAACCCCGAGGACCTCCCCCAGCTGGGACTCTGACCCCCCCCCCTTATCTAACCCTACCCCACCCCCAGAAAGTGACCCCATTTCCTGAGAAATTATTTCCAGCGCAGTAATTGCAGGCTGGAAATTAGACCCCCAGTCTTCAAAGAGCGGGCTCTGAAGTGCACATTAGCTGTCTGCCGGGATGAGCCATCTCACCGTCCCTGCTCGTCTCCCGCCTGAAATTATGTTTGACTACAGGGCATGAAATGTTATTCATCCTTCCCCAGCTCCCTCCCATCCATTTCCATTCAGATTCGGCACCAAGCAGTAGCAGCAGCAGGTACATGAAAAAGATTTTCAGGTGTTCATGTGTCTTTTCTTTCTTTTTTTTCCCCCCGGTTCCCCTTTTATACATGAGAAAGCAGCATGAAAGGCAAAGCAAATGAGAATGGGAAGGGAAGTGTTGGATTTGAAGCAATCCCTTAACGTGGGGGAGTTTATTATCTGCTAACACGGGGCTGCGGTGCGTCAGACGGCGCGGGGCGAATGGCGGCGCGGCCCCGACAGCCGCCTCTCCTGATGGCCATGGTCAAGGCTGGCGTGGAAAGGGTGGTGCCGAGGCGGCCGATGGCACCAGGTTCATTCTCATTTCGCTCCCTGGCAGCAGCAATTTCACAGATCTCATCATCTGTGGACAGTTGCAGAAAGGGGAGAGCAGAAATGACAAATATCTACATTACCTTCAGAGATTAAAATGCCACCAAATGTTCTTTTAATATGAAACCGCTGGTGGTTCTGGGATTTGCTTTGTATAAGAGACGGTTTCTTTTTTTTTTACCAAAAGAACAAAACACACTGAGAAAAACAGACAAGAATGCAGAGGTAGCTGGAATTTGGAGGCTGCTGTGAAAAGCAGACCAGATATCTAGGCTGGGCATCTCCTGTTTGCATGGGTGATTGATAATCATCTGCTTTTCCCACCAGTCAAAAATAGAGGAAGTTTTAAATAGACAGGACTGGCTCTTGTCATTTTCCTGTCAGTGTTATCTCATTAGGATCAATACTTTGCTTTTCTGTAAGCCTGGGAAAATCAGGGGGATGGATTTCCTTTAACAGGATAAAACCCTCGCAGAGGACTTGGGGAGGTGAGATAAGAAATTAACATTAAGAAATGCGATTGCTATCGTATGCAGAGGTTTTGCTGCTGAAACTCATCTGAAACTTGTTTTCGAGCACATTTACATCATGAACAAGCTACAGCTCTTGTTGATTTGAAGCCGCAGGGTGTGAGAACATCCCAGGGTTTTGCCTCGCTGAGAATTGCCCGTCCCCACACGCGGGACGGTCGCGACACCGACCTCGCAGCTCCAACCAGCTGGAACCGTGGAGGATGTGCAGATGTTGTGTGCCCGGGCTCCTGCTCAGGCCAAATTAAAGCTGAGTTGTATGAGGCTTTTATTTAATCTTCCCTGCTAGCAAGCACAGCAGCGTCCGTGCACGTTGGCGGAGTTGCACCGGTGGAAGAGCCGTCCCCTCTTGGTTTGCGTTATTTTTGCTGCCGTCACTTCTCTGCTCCCCGCACCCTTTCTCATCACCCTTGCCACCCAGCTCTGCTCTTGTGCTGTGGGAGGAGAGGAGAGGGGAGCGAGGGAACCGGTGCAGGGTCCAGACTGGGCCCTGGGGTGCAGAGCATTGGCAGAGGAGGAAGGTGAGGAAGAGGAAGAGCTGTCTGGTGTGGCGAGCATCCCCTCGCTGCCCTCCGCGGGCTGTCTGGGCTCCCTCGCAGCTCCCCGGCGTGCGCAGGTGTTGGCTGCCAGAGACTGGTGCACACCATAAATCAAAGCTTCGTGTGCCCTTTGATTAATGCCCGGGGAGGCACAAAGCCGCAGCGCCGGTGTAGAGGGTGGCAGAGATGAACTCGGAGCAGCCGGTGCAATTAGTGTTTGTGGAGCAACGCGGGTACGGAGCAGGGTGGCATTTAGCTGGATGCAGGAGAAACAAGGAGGCACAGGGAGTGACCAGGACCACAGCGGCACATCTCTGGACGTGTCCTGACCAAGGAGAATTTCAGGCATTTAAGGAGGAGAGATGGGGTGACTCTCCGGGAGTTCAAGGGGAATCCTTCTGGTTTGGCTGGAGGGAAACCAGGGGACAGGAAATTTAACAGGAGGCTGATGGAAGCCGGCTGATGAGGGGTGGGAGCTGACAGCTCAGTAGCAAATGAGACATGACAGAAAGGGGGGAGATAATTTAACAGGCTTGGCCTGATATTGTCCTTCATAGTCATGTCTTGATTTTCTCTTGCTTCAGATTTGTCAGATCTGATTTTACACAGAAGATGAGGGTGGGGGGGGAACTGTCCGTAGCGTAGGCGCTGCGCGGAGGGGCCGTGCAGCCTCCTGTTGCTCTTCCAAGCCACAAGCATGCGAGAAGTATTTAGTTTTATATGGCTGGAAGTACTTCAGTGTCGCTAAAGTGACCTCTGCTTCATCAGTTGCCTTCTTGGGAGCTGCTGCGCTACTTTTGCTCCAAATTTCAAAACGGTTCCCCCCGCCAAGGCAGAAACCAAGAGCGCAAGCTGTCAGGAACTGTCTGCCTCACTGGAGTAACCAAAAACTGAGATTTAGAAATAAACCTTTGGCTTTTGGTGTTCACCTCTAAGCAACAGGGCACAACCCCCCTCCCCGAGGCTGGGCAGCTCCCTGGCTGCAGGAGATGTTTATGGTGGAGCAAGGGGCAGGTTTGGGGAATTTTATGTCCCACTCGGGTCCCACGCAGGTTCGGGAGCAGCTGCGGCTCATGGCCTGGTCCCGCACCCCAGCCCAGCCGGGCTCGTGCATCGGCTGGCGGGGGGATCGTGAGGCAAATCCCTGCCCTGAAAGCTGCTGAGTGCCAGCTTTCGCTGCGGGAGGGGACATCAGCACTCCCCTCCATTTCAGCCATACTCCCCCCCGTGACAGCCACACTCCCCTCCGTGACAGCCATGCTCCCGCTGTTCCTCGTGGGCTCCCCTCGCTGCGTTTTCCCTGCTGGGTGAGGGATGGTCCCTACGGCAGGTACGGCCCCGTAACCCCCAGGGTCACCACAGGCTGGGCGCCTCTTTTCCAGCTCCACAAAAAAATAATAATAATTAAAGGAAAAAAAAAAAAGCTGAGCTGCTTTTATATTTTAACCGAAGTGGCTCCATAAAATAATTTCTTAAGCCCTTTGCCTGTGGCAAATGGCTCAGAAGGACAGAAAAGACGTAATTTTTTGTCTCAACTACCCTGGCCTTTTTTATGGCTGTTGCCTGGCACAGCTCCTCAGCCACAGGTTCCTGCAGCTTTTGGGGCTGAAGTTTCCCCAGAGAGCGGGCAGAGGATACCTGCAGCCTCCCCAAAGCCAGAGTCCCTCGGGAAGGGCTGCTGCTGGAGAGGCTGTAACAGCGGTTTCCCTGCAGGTATCTGCGTTGGCCTCTTTAGGCCGGGCTGTCCCGAGCCCCAGCTGAGAGATGAAGCTGCTGCCCAGGGCACGCGCTGAGCTCTGAGGTGGCACAGGCAGCTGCGCAGCTATTTAAAAACCGCTCCTCAAGCCCCAGCCTCCTGGAGCGAGCCGGGCAGGGGTTAGCAGGGGTTTGCCACAAAAGAAAACAAACCCAAAGCGTGTTCTGGTGGTGAGTTTAGCGGTGGCAGAAGCTGGTAATTACAGGGAGGTGGTGAAGCCGGTGCCCGCGGGCAGGAGGGCCCTGTTTGCAGTGGGATGCTTCCCGGGCGCGCTGGGAAACGCCGCTGGTTTGCTCAGCAGTGAGCGACCACGGTGGCAAACCCTCTGCACCAGGCGGCACGCTGCTGGGAAAGCCCCAGCCTTTCTTCCTCACTCCTCTTCGCCTATTTTCGCAACGTTCCTGAATTGCCCTCGAGCTGTCTCCTCTGCCCCTGTTTCCCAGTGGTTCCAAAGCCGGTGGGAGCAGGCAGGCAGGCTGGCGGGCAGTGCTGGTTGGCCCCTGGTCCAAAAGACACCAGAGCCGCAGTCAAAGCATCAGCCGGTAAAAGTAGAAGTTGGGTGAAATGTGAATGGATGGGTGCCAGCGCTGAGCTGCATCCTTGGCTGAAGCCTTGTGATGAGGTTCTTCAGGTAAAGGTTCAGGCAAACACAGTGCTCGGACACGTGGGGCAGAGTTAACTACACCCAGGGCACTGAAGGCATTACCCACAAATTTTTAACCCAGGGGAGTGATGAACAAACTTTCCAGAGAAAGGAGGAGCAGTGCTAGGGTCGCTGTGGATGGAGGCTGATTTGGTGGAGGTTTAGCGGAACGTCACAATCATAGAATCACGGAATCTTTAAGGCTGGAAAAGACCTCCAAGATCATCAAGTCCAACCGTCAACCTAAAACCACCATGTCCACTAAACCATGTCCTGAAGAGCCACGTCTGCACGTTCTTTGAACACTTGGAGGATAGGATGGGCGCCAGCTCCTCCTTACCCTGAAACCTCTGGGGTCTGGTGCTGGGTCCCTGGTGTGCAATTTCCCCCCCACCCTCCCCTGCTGTGGGTGGCATCCCACTCTTCAAATGCGGGGGGGTACTGGGTATGAGATCGATGAGCCCTCCTGGGAGCTGGCACTGGGGGTCCAGCTCGGTGCCTGTGTCTATGCATCTGATCGGCATTTCCGCCCCCGTAGAGCAAGCAGGGCTGGAGGGAGGGCAGCCAGGACAGCCGAGGCCATACCCAGCCAGAGACAAAGCCCATAATGGAAAAAAATCCCATTTGCTGGCCCTGGATTTGCATTAAGCCTCGCTCACCTAACGCAGGGAGGAGATGCGGAGCTCAGACATTTTTCCCCGGGCGCTGCTTGCTAGGCAATCCCTCAGGAGACGGGAGCTCCACGGGAGCAGCGCAGAAGGGGTGGACATCAGCCGCCAGCCCTGGCCACGCTGCCTCCCCGCTGTGGCGGCCCTGCTGCCGCTCATTTTATTAACAGCCTGGCCCAAGTGAAATTTTAATGGTGCGTTTCTTTCTGATGTGCACTTAAATAGGCTGGGTCTGCCACCCAAGGATCTGGCGCATGAGAAAGGTGAGATCTTTGCTTGAAAGGACACTGCCCAGTGATTTTTCACAACCCTTTGAACAATTTTGCTGATTCTTTTATTTTTAATTGGTTCCCCTCGGAAAACTCGTGCTGAAATCCGTGTCCTTTCATCATTTTGTGCCGTCATTGATGCCGGCAGTGTGCTCAGAACTGTATGGGGCATGCGAGGAGCTGGGGTCGCCTCAAATATCCTGCCCACAAACTAGGTCAGCATTTGACAAAGACATTTTATCCGGTGGTGAGGCTGGTGCTGCCATCCCATTGCGATGCCAGTAGGGGTGGCTATGGGGAGGTTTGATTTGTCCCCTTGAAGAGCACCACAGAAAGGTTTTCCTTAGTCTGACCATCCTTCGCCTCCGACGAGGTGGTTGTGGGGTCACAGGGAGTCTGCAGCTGCTACCCTGGACCAAAGCCTGGCTTAAAATGGTCGTGCAGGTCTGCTGTGTGGTGGGGAGGAATGAAGCAAAAAGTGTGCCAGCCTTTGGGTGCTGGGTTCGATGAGGACGGAGCTGCCCTGCTGTGGGCGCTGGGCTGGGTCAGCAGCATCGGGTGTGGGACCTGCAGCACCTTCCACCCACCAGCCCCAGGCAGGGACTCTCCAGCCCAGGGAAAGCCCGAGAGCAGCGGTCAGGGAGGCTGCATCTTTGGGTCTCTTGATACACAACTAAATCTCAGGGAGGGGAGAGTCTGGGGTCCATGCTGGATCCAGGCCTTGTTCCAGCAGGGCAGGAAAGTCCCCAGCACACACCACCCTCGCAGAGATGGGGCGAGACCTGATCACTGCCATCCTGCCTCTGGCTGCCACCGCGATGTCCCCGGCCTGGGAGCCGCCGCCACCCCCACCAACCTTATTTGGGGCTGCATGGCCACAGTTTACAGACAGAGAAGGACTTATTTTGGCAGTAACCCTTTCAAAGGCAAATGACTGCCATCTCTGTGCTTCTCTGCCATGCTCTGCACCTCACAGCCCGTACATCGTGCTGCGTTTGACTACTTTTCAAGCCATAGGCTCTTGGCAAGGAAAAACATTCTCCTAAAAGACTAAATCATGCCTTCCTTCCCACCGGGGCCACAGCAAGCGAAGCAGCTCCTTTCTAGGATTTGCATGACCCCAGGAACTGGTCAGAGAAAAGCAACACTAATTGCAGCGACACCTCCAAAGGGAACCTCCAGCGGGCTCAGCAGAACAGCTCACCTTTGGCTTCTCACCGCCGTGATCCCCACCATGTGATTTCTGGGCAAAGGGCTCAGACGTTGTGTTTAACCTCCAGCCCTTTGCGCTTCCAGCCCTTCCTGCTTCTTGGGTTCCCTGGGTTTGCCGGAGTGTTGTCTTGGGCAGCAGAGCTGTGAGGGCTTGGAAGTGAAGAGTGGTGTCAGGGTTTTGAACGAAACTTAAAAAAACCACGTTGAGGGTCAGCCCAGCAAAAGGTAACCGGCAGCCCTGCCTGGGCACGGTGTAAGCAGAGCACGGCAAAGCTGCCGTCCTGCATCCTGCTCACTTTGGGAGCAAGCTGCTGATGCACGCGGAGCGAGCGCGAGGGCCGGCGCGAGGCTGTGCAAAGGCAGCGGCGGTTTGTTTGTCTCCTTCCGGCACCATGAGCCACACAGCAGCTGCCTGCGACGGCGGCAAGGCTGGGGGAGACACGGACCTTCACGCCCTGAGCCCACCCTGACCTGGGCTTGGGCACCAGTGTTGTCGCTGCCTTGGGAAACTGTTTTATCCTCCTCAAAATAATTTATTTTGTGGCTTTTTGGCATCGACTCAGGGCACAGGGAAGTCACAAATGTTTTTCATCACAGGACACGTTTTGATGGGTTGCGGCGGTGCCGGCTCCGTGCGTTCAGATTGAACCATGCAGCTCAGGAATTACATTGGGACCAAGCCCAGGGGCTGGGTGAAACCATGGCTGGTTCTGGAGAGGCGGCAGTGGGGGCAGAGCCCCTCCAGCATCGCCCTCCTCTGAGCTGGGGGGGAAGAGCATAGAATCACGGACTGGTTTGGGTGGGAAGGGACCATTAAAGCCCACCCAGTCCAACCCCCCTGCCAGGAGCAGGGACATCTCCAACCAGATCAGGTTGCTCACAGCCCCGTCCAACCTAATCAGTGGAAGAAAGGCAGCAAAAACCAGAAATCCTTTGCATGCTCAGCTGCCTGCGCTCCCTCGCTCCGCGGGTCCTGCTGCTCTGTTCTCCCCAGCCCCTTTTTCGTCAAACTCAAAGGGGACGATGAGACCTGTTGCTTTTTCAGCTGCGGTGCCTACAAACCCTCGTGTTGCTGGGGCAGGAGGAGGTGATGGGTGTCCCAGCTTCTGGGGATGGGGCCTGGAGCCAGAAAAATCTCCGTCCCCTCCACCAGCGCCCGGGAGGCTGCCTGCCTGCTCCGTTCTGCCTGCCGTCGCAGGCGTGCTTTTAACCAGTCTTTAAAGATAATAAAAGGACTTACAAAGCTTAATATGAGTCAAAGTGTTTTCAAGAAATGTCAGCTGCCACAGGTCTCTATTTAAATAGGAAAAGGGTTTTTTGTTGGTTTTTTTTCCATCTGTAAGGCACAAAACCGCACCGCTGTGTTAATTCATGAAAATGCCACGGAAAGTGGCAGCGAGAAGTAAAAAGGGAAAAATGGCCAGGTCAGCTCCACTGCCAAGGACTGAGTGCAGCGCTGAAAGGCTGAACAGAAAACATGGTATTTGAGGAGATTCGGTGCCTGATTTAATGCTCTCCTCCGCTCTGGTTCCTGTGCTATCGTGTTGCGCGGGATGCACATTTGAACGGAGCCACGGCCTCTGCCTCTGGTTCCAGCCGTGCAGTTTTGGGAAAAGAAATATGCAAAAAGTGTTGGTTTTTTAATTCAGTGGGTGTCATTTTGCTTTAACAGCCTTTACCTCCTATCCCTGCGCAACAAATCTCCTTGTGTCCGGTTCTCACCTGCCCTCGGGACTCAACAGCCTAGAGAGCCCGGACCCGCAGAGCTCCTGCCAGCATGAGCCATGGGTTTTTCTCTGTGTGTCAAAAAGGGCCTCGCATCTCCAACCAGGGAGACTGGGTGTTCCTCCGAGCCAGAAAACCCCTCTCTGCGGCAGGAGGGGACCCCCGGGTCCCCACCAGCTGAGCGCTCCTGCACGGATGCCGCACCGGCAGCCCGCAGCCCCGGCGGCTGTTTGCGCAGCGCCAATCTATTAGCTGAGTGAGTGCCGTAATTTCCTAATGGGACGGGGAACGCTCAGGAAATGATAGAACTGTATAATTAAACCAAGTCTATCTGAGGATCTTCCATTACGACATGGTAATTTCTGGATCTCCACGTCCTTCTTTCCCTTTTTTAGAAGCTGGAGAGAAGGGAGGTGTGAGCGTGGTGCTTTTCCCTTGAAGCCTGAAGTGCCGCACCTTCATGGTCATAAATCCCTGCATATTTATGATCCAGGGCAGTTAGCCTTGCAAATCAGATTACACAGCTGATTACATGCCTTGCCTTTACCTGGCTGGCAGGAAGGAGGGCTGCTGGGGAAGAGGCGCGTATTCCAGCAGCAGAATACATTGTGTATGGGAATTCAGCAACATCTTGCTGAGTAAATGGAGAGCTCTCCTTTGGGACTCACTGGTTTTTATTGGAAAAGCTATTAAAACTCCATGAGAGCAGCGGGGTTCAGGGCAGCAGGCTTTGTCTCTGCAGAGGGTAGTTAACCCGGTTATTTAGAGTCCAGCTGTAACATGCTCCTCCATATTCTTGAACTGCAAAGAGTCAAAGCCACAGCAGTTTGCAAATTCTCCTTCCACGCTCCGCTTCCAGGATTTGCTGTTCTCTGGCCATCACTCAGGGACCGGGTCATGAAACCTGCTGTAGGTGTGCGATACCCACGGTGATCAAATGCTGCCAGACCCAGCCAAACCTAGAAGCAGGCATCTGCTTAAGCAGGCAGGAGCCAGGATTTTTAAGACAAAGCCAGGCAGCCCAGGTTTTTCCTCAAGAAGATGCCAGGAGGCTGACAATACCTGATGTGCGCAAAACGGCGCTGGCTCCGTGAGCGTTGTTCACCCTTTGGTGATTGATGCCTGACACCTTCAGTGCAAAGTTCCTCTTCACTGGGTCTTTTCTACAAGGCAGCCTTTTACTCCCAGCACGGCACGCTGGGCGTGTGTGCTGGCTTTGCCCATCCAGGAAGCTTGGAATAAAGCAGTGGTCACAGAAAATGCATCTGCATTGAAAATAAAACCCCAAAACCCTGCGCCTGGTCTTTAGCGTTAGCCTGATCTCCAGACTCCCACAGTCAAACAGTCTCATCCTCGCTGGGAATATTTTCTTAGATCCTTTTCTGACTTAGTGTTACTGTTGGGACAAGGTAAAGAGTTACTTAATCCAAACAGGTATTTATGACAAGTGAGGATCTGAGCTGCAAAACTTGGACTCATATGAAAGCAAAACATCCCCAAAGTTGTACTGAATTTGGTTCAAGGCTCCCCGGGCTATAAAGGGAGAAGAAGAATGGTAGATTTGCATGTTCCTTCTTTTCTTTCAATCAAGTCTTTCGGCATTTTGATGCAAATAAGTGACCCATGCCAGCGGGGCTGCTGGGGTATGGCTCGCTGAGATCCATGCAAGCACTCGGCGCATCTCGCTGTCAGCTGGCAGAGTCTTTTATCATCCCATAACTCTTCCACCAACAGCCCAGATCCTTTCCTTCTGTTTCTTTGAAAACTTTGGCCCTCCTTACGAATTAAATGGCACTGCTCTAGCATCAGCATCCCTTGGTGGTACCAGACTCACAGCACTCGCGTGAAAGGTGAAAGCTGCAGTGTCCTTCTGAGGAGATATTGGGCACATTGGTAATTCGGGGGAACCTCCCCCTTGTGTTAAGAAACGGTTTCAGAGAGGTTGAAATGCAGTCCCTGGTCTGTACCTTAAGAGAGAGGTTTACAGAGCAACTACGCAGTGGTTAAGACAGGCAAAACTGAATTTGTGGTCTTCACTACAGCCTAACAGCATCGGTTAAGGAGGGCAGACAGGAGATTTCCTCATACAGCCTTTACTAGTCAGTTCTGGAAAGGAACAGATATCAACGTCTGGGATTTCCTGGGCAGAGGCTGCAACGTGCCGGATTTTACAATGGAGACAATCCAACCCCAAAAATTGGTTTAAATCCAACAAACGAGTTCCTCAGTGACTTAAGAGCCATGGGGACCTGGATCTCCAGAGACAGTGTAGGGAGAGATCCTGAAACGAAGACTGCTGGTGTCCAGCCAGGTCAGGGCTTCCCTGCAGCTTACGCAAAGGGCCTGAGCCGGAGGTTTGGTGGTGGCAGGACGCTCGTCAAAGGGCACGTTCGCCACAGGTCCCTGCGGTCCGGGCTGCGCTGATTCATCTGCTGCTGGTTTCTTAGAGAGGTGCTGTGGACTCTGTAAGAAAAGTATGCGGATGTCTATGCCTGTCCATGGGTCCTACGAGAAGATACTGCAAGTGCTTACAATCTTGGAGAAAAATCTTCACTCTCTCTCTCTCTATATATATCTCAAAATTTTGCTTGTGCTAGGGACATAATGGGTGAAATCAGGGCTGCAGCCTGTCCCCTCCGTCAGGAGGATTCATTGCGTGGGCTTTATTAAACTGCCCGGCAGAAACGAGGTTAGGGAGAGTGGTCAAGAGGTGATGCGCCAGTTTATTTATAAATGCCCATAGAAGGGTGTCCTGGGAAGCGTAGATCTCATCTGCAATTGCTCAAAGAAGGACATAAGAGAGGTAGAAAGGAACAAATCAGCTATGAAAATCATACTCTTACCTTTCCACTTAGGAAAACATTGTCTGTTCACGCCGGTAGAGGTGCGGATAATGATAGATGGGTACTAATAGAGAAGAGTACATAGATTTGCCAGTCATCGTGATGTACTGCCCATTCCTTACCCAGCCTGCCTCACAAGCCTTGGGTTGGGTGTTGAATCTTCACGCTCTTCATCACTTGTAGGAAAACAATGAGCGGGGCATCTCTGGGCACACGCGAGGCTCCCTGAGGAGCCGTTCCAGCAAAGGCCACCTCTCCTCCCCAGGGAGCCCCTGGCACTGTGGTGTGGGGCTGTGCTGCGGGTACAGCTCAACCAACTACAAATAAACTTTTTCAGAAGTAAAAGCTTAAAATCAGCAGCACAGAACCAGCGTCCTTGGCATTTGCTCTCACTGCGGGGTGTGTGTGTCCGCTTTGCAGCACAACCTCGTTTGAGTTTTGCTTCCCTTTCTTAGTGTGATTAGTTTTAACCCAGTATGGCGGCGTACAAGGCTTGTTTTTCCTTTTTGCAAATTATTCTATTTTAATGCTTTATTTTTTCCTGAAGAAGTTCTCAACATCAAAACAAACCTAGTGCGTGGGTAAGGGAGCAGTGAAGAGCGAGCTCCCTCAGCTGATCCTCACCGCGAGCAGACGTAGGGCTGGAGCGGAAAATGCCTCAGCTGCGGTACGGCTTTGATCCAAACCACATCTCACTCTGGATGGGATTAACCAAACCAGTCCCTCCGATCTTCAGGGTGGGTTTAACTCATTGAAAAAAACAGAGCAGGTTTGTTTTTTTTTTCCTTTCTCCTTCACTAAACATGCAAAACTCATTCTTTTAACAATTAGTCTTGAACATATTCACCCTCTTCCTATCTATTATTGCTGACCTGAGTAATCTCATTCTATTGTACGGCGCTGCTTAGATCAGGCATTAATATATTTCTCAAAGGTAATCTTTAAATACCCAGGCTGGTTTTGGAAAGGGGAAGATATTGTTGGTCTTTTCTGGATCATTTGTTTTGAGGGAGTCTTGGAGGAAGGGTTATATGTATTTATTATGAAAACACAATAGCATTTTAATGAGAAAATACCGCATGAAATATATATCTCATGTATTTGTTTCTGAGAAAATTCATATTGTTCAGTCTTTGGGTGAAAGCCAAGCACTCGTAATAGTTACCTGACGTGATGTGGCCCCGTGACAGAAGGTCTAATGACGACTTTCTTGATAGGAATATAATTGTAAAGAAAAAAAATGATTAAAAAATTGGTTCCAGTGCTCTGCGATCCAAGAGTTCATTTGTTTCCTCATTCATGCACTAAACAAGTCCCTAATTAATCTTGAACCTTGGAGAAAGGAGACTAGATTGGCATCTTCTCAATGCGAACGTACTTCTCATTTTGGAAAGTTTGAAGAGGCTCTTAAGCATTCTCTTTTAATGGCATTTTTGCTAGGGCTTAAAGTGGCTTCATTAGCCTGCCAAAGCTGCTAATTGCATTACCATATTTTTAAACTTCGGAGGTTCAGTTTTTTCCAAAAAAAAAAAAAAAAAAAAAAAAAAAATTAGATTAATTTGCTGGTTGAAGCCGACTGCAGTGTTCAGCGCCCGTCGCAGTGACTGGAGCCAGCACGGCCCCGCGCAGCGCGGGGCCTCCCGGGGCTGCACCCAGCGGTGCCGCCGCTGCCGTGCGCCCCATGAATCCTGCTCCCCCTCTGCCCTGGCCACAGCTCTGCTGATTTAAACCCCGCAGAGCTCATCCCTGCCAACCTCCGCACCTGGGCCAGCCAGCAGGCTGTACCTGCCCCGTGCTAGATCGGCTGCCTCGCCGGTTTGGGTCAGAAAAGCAGGACCCACAGAGCTCTCCCCACAGCAGCTTTAGCGATGAAACGCAGAGCTGATTGCATTTTGAGCAGCTCTTCTCCGTCAGCAGGGCACCTTTAGCAAAAGCATCCCAGGCTCTGGGAGGGCGTGGACCGGGGTGCTCACCCCACGGCTGCTCGTGCGAAAACGCTGGATGTCCAGTGGGCAAACCCCCTTTTGTAATCCCAGGCCTTCTGGAGGAAAAGTCGCGGTGCTGATTAACGCTGGTCCCTCCGTGCCTCTGCTCTGTGAAGTGTGAAAGGGATGAAGCCAAAGCCCGGGATGGAAGGTGCCAGCCAGGTTCAAAGCGCGGCTGTGTGAGTCCGGCTGATCTTAGTACAGTAAATGGGCGTCTGAACTTTAATGAGGTCACTGCTGAGAATCCTGCGTGTGTGCGGCTCCAGGTGGCTTATCGCAGGGAATACGGATAATGCGCACACGATAAGATAATGCTGTTAGCCCCAAACAATATTATCAGCTGGTGATTTTCGCTGCCTACCTAGGCCATCCTGACAGCGAGGGATGAAAGAAAACCTAAAGCTCCAACCTTGGAGACTTATAAAAGCCACGTTAAAACCCGTACGAGAGCTCCGAGAAGAAATATTATCCTGACTGGGGGAAGGGGGTGGAGGAGAATCAAGGGCACCAAGAAGAAAATACAGCTCACGGTTGAGGGAGTTGGGTTTTTTTTCCTTCCTTTGCAAATGTGTTCTTGCTCATTTCATTGTGAGCACCGCGATATATTATCAGCTTTCACGGAAGTGAAGAGTCGTCAGGGTTTCATTAGTTATGTTTATGCCAATAGAAATAAATCTTCACAGTCATCAGAACAGGTTTGTTCGTACTCCCGGCCCTGTCTAGGGAATTTTGCCGGCCGCATCCCTGTTGTGCCGGTGGTGCAGATACAGTTTGAGATATACTTTGGCCTTATTGATTTGAAGGCTTCTTCATTACTTCTGCAGCACTGCAGATCAATAGCCATGCCTAGAGCTGCATAATAGATTTAAAAAAAAAAAAATCAATTAAACAGAATATTTTTAACAGAGCCTGGTGCGAAATTCTGTTGCATTTTGATATGCGTGGTTTAAGCTTTGCTGCATCTACCTGCCGGCCCGTGCGCTGTAGGAAGCGACGGGAGTCTTTGTGTTGGCATCCGAGCAGTGTGACATTCATGCTTAACCTCCAAAGGAGGGTGAGCAGCTCAGGACTGAAACAAGAACCACCCAGCTTTTCTCCTTCAAAACCGATATTCATCACTGCAGCCTCGCTAGAAAGTGAAATAATGTTTGTGGTTTAGCTCAATCCCCAGTGGACAATAATTCAGTTAAAATATACCAAAATCTGTCATGCTTTTTCCTGGCTCCGTGTCTCTGAACACAAGGAGATGAGCTCCTGTTAAATGAGCTTTCATGCTCGAAGGGTTTCCTTGTGCACACAGAGCCTGAGCCCGTCCCCACCGAGGCCGGTGACAAATCCCCCCTTGATTTTGGATTTCAGGACTGGGGTCAGGCAGGAGGGCAGCCCCGGGGCTCGCGGCCATGCTCCTGTCCCGAGCTCCTGTAGGGCACGGTGGCAGTGTCCCTATCCTGGCGCTGGCAGTGCAGCTTTGGCAGCTGTGAAGCTTCTCTGTCAGATCTTTGCAGCAGTGCAAGTGGTTAATGTGGCATAACAGAGGTAGGTAAATCCCTACGGCAAGGAAAATTTATTTTTCCAAAAGCTTTTCCCCGGTGGAAGGACATAATGAAGGACCCAGGTGATGCTCTGCACGGTGATGCTCAGTGAGACCCTCCTTCAGTCACCAGGTCCCGCAGATGGGGCCGCTTCACATCATCTTACAGGACACTAAAACCAATTTTTTTCCCAGCTTCATTCTTCCTTCTCCCTCCTTCCCACCTTCTCCGGCTCAAGGCCAGCTGCTCTGGGCTGCCTCTCAGTCACAGCCACTCTCACACCATCTCTTCGTAAGCCATGGGTTGAGTTATTTCTCTGAAATACTTGCATGTCGAATGACACAGGTGGGTATTTTCAGATCCTGCGTTTTCAGCTCCCGGCAGAGCAGCTGCAGCCACCTTGGGTTTGTTGTGTCAGGGCCTTTTTGCTTTGCAAAGTACAAATCTTTGTGGACATGATTCCTGCTGACATGCTGTGAGGGTTTCTCATCGATCCGAACCAGGTCTGCGCGTCGTGGGGTCCACACACCCAAGCCTCGCGGCAGAGGTGCAGACCCACCTCCCAATGTCGCGGCGGCCTCAGCGCATCAAAGCCAGGCTGCTTCTCGTTCCCAGAGAGATGCTGTCCCAGAGGATGACTTCGAGGAGCTAGACGTCTCTGCATCGCCGTTGCAGGAGCAGCTGGTTGGCCAGAAAGGAAGCTGAGAGAGGCTGGTCTGACCCAGCCAGTTCCCGAGATGTCTGCAGCTGGGAGGTCTGGAAACCTCCGGAATTTCTTCTTTCTCTCATCTGTAAGTGCTGGGGATGTCAGAACCACTTCCAGAAAGCCATTACTTCACTCTGCTCCCCTGTTTTTATGCTTTAACATGTCATGCAATCCAAAGAGTGGCCTTCTATTAAAAAAAAATATTTAATCCTGGAATGGGAAAAGGAGGGAGGCAGAGCCCGGCGTTCCCGAGGACGTGGGTTGGCGCCCACCCAGCCTCACACCCCGGCAGCTCAAGCGCAAAGCCAAGTGGGGTGTTCTCTGTGTGGATGCAGAATGAGTAAGAGAAAAATGATCAGAGAGCTGACGGGTCTGTCCCCAGCGGCGGAGGTGAGCTCAGTGCCACGGGAGGGCCTGGCTTTGGGCGCCAGCCGCGGGTGGGCTCTGCCAGCGGCACAGGTCGGGGTGGCGGCGCTCTGCCCGCGCTCCTTCCATTCATTTTCCATGCCTCGTTTTCAGGCCTGCCTGATTTATGATCCTCGTTCTTCCTTCCCCTTGGTTTAAATTTATCTTCTGAAAACAAAGCTGGGGTTTAGTGTAGACTCTCCCTTCCCTTCAGACAGAGGAGCCCGGGTTGGTTTAAGGCCACCGGCTTTAGCAAGGGCACAAGCGGTGTCCTGGGGACCCGGGAGCCTCTCGGGTGAGCAGCTCCTCACTGACATCCTCACCGCCCCGGCGCCCATGTGTGCCCACCCTGGCAGGAGCGACGCCACCTGAAAGCTGCCCCGTTTGCCAGCAGCCAGGTTTCCCTGGGAACCCTGGAGATGAGTGAAGGCTGAAATCTGGAGCAGGCTTGGAAACCAGAGGAGGAAAGGCAGTGGGATGGGGGAACATGGAGACAAGGTGGGCAGCTGGACGCTGTAGGGATGGGAGGTCTCCTGCCCCAGCTCTGACACTGGTCCCGGTCTTCCACAAGTGACAGCCCCAGCGATCCCAGCCGACCCCACCGCGCTCACCATCCCAGCGGGGCCCATCACAAGGACTGCGCCAGCTCTCCCCTCCCGCACCCATCAGGGCAGCTGCGACTCCTCGTTGATGACAGCAGCACGCCTTGACGTCCTGCACCCACGCAGTTCCTCCGGAATCACCCCTTCTCCCTGCGGATCGGGAAAAGGCACGGATTATCCACCTTCAGCTCTTTGTGTTCCTCCTGGACAGCAGAAGAGCAGAGTCACGGGCTGAAGTCCTCTGGTTTAGAGAGAAAAAACAGCCCATGGACCTGGGACGGGGCTTGCAGTTGGCTGCAGTGGCACCATGGAGCTGGTGGGTCACGCTGAGCCGTCCCCTAGCAGCCAGGCACGGGCCCTCTGCCCCGGGCCGTTTGGATGGCTCCGGGATAGCTGGGGTTTGCCTTTTTCGTGCTGCAGGACTGGGGCAAGTCTCTTTCAAGGTCATGCTCCTGCAGCAACCTTCACCACCGCGAGCTGACCAGAAGGTCCCATCCCGAGCACCCCATATCACCTGCAAACACGGAGCCAGGGAGGGGTCTTCTTCCCATTCCAAACCTGTGAGGGAGCGGGGCTGGCCCCGTTCCCACGGGTGGCTCTGTCCTGGCACGGGTCCCAGCGTGCCCATGCATCTTCTGTCGGCAGCGCTGACCTGATGGTGTCGGCAGTGCCAGCACTGTGAATAATTACTCAGAGTGCTAAGAAGAGACTTCGTTATTAGGAAGCTTTTTTCCCAGTTATTTTTCAGCTAATTTTTCCCCCATTCTTAATTTGCACCTCGCTCCTCGGAGCCGTTTCAGATCTGTCAGGCGCTCTCGGTGAAATGCTTGTTTTTGTTTGACTAACACGTTCTGGGGGAGGGGGCCGCGCGGCGCGTTGGAAGAGCGGGTCTGTTTGCTTTGGTGATAGCAGTGATATTTGGGAGAGACAGATGGAAGGCACTTTTTATTTTCTGCAGACACTTCATGATCCAAGCTGCTCATATTGTATAAGAGAGGCCAGATGCCTTGTTAATTCATAGACATGTTTACAGCACGGAGCTTCTAATAGGTGAATATGAATACTAAACAGTGATTAGTGCGTGTCTGACAGACGTCTCCCTTCTGACTGAAATTGGATCCAAGTTTGACCTTTGAGGAGGGAGGAAGGTATTCTGGTGTATAATAAGATTTTACATATATATCTCTCTCTTCTCTGTGTAAAGAAGACAAATCCTTTTCCTTCCCGTGGGTGGGTGTATTTGCCCGAAGGACACACCAGCCTGCCCAGCTGGGCTGCGCCTGCCTGTCCCAGTGCTGCTGCGGGGCCGGAGCAGGGAACACCGGCCGAGCACTGGGAACCCACATGTTAAGCACCGAGCTTAAGACTGATGGTGATTTGAAGCCCATGGGAAGGGTGGCATTTGGGCTTTCTGGAGAGGCAGCGGGAAGCGCTGCGGCTTTCCCCCGGCACCAACGGGCTTTTCAGGGATGCTCCTGATTGGAGAAGAGCCGGTGCGACCCACGGGTGTCTGTGCATCACGGGCAGGGGGCGAGGACCGGTGCCTCGGGGTCCTGACACCAAACCAAACACACAGGATGGAAGGATTATAGACAGGAGAAGGGAAGGGCAATAGGGAGAGACAAAAAATAGCCAAGAGACTTACTTTCAGAATAATCCGCAGCACTGCTGGTGAAAGGGGCCAGCAGCTCTTTAAGAGGATGGACCACAGTGCCAGGACCCCTTCGTCCCATCCGTGGGGCTTTGCGTCACCTCCCTGCGGGACCCAGAGCTATTGCGTACACAAAAAATCCATCTAGGAGCAGCATCCAGGGTTCGTTTAATTGTCCTTGATGTGATATAACACCCGAAAACAGGAGGGCAGCCAGCACCCCGGGAGGGGAGCACTGCTCCGGCGCGGCCGGGCTGCTCCGGAGGCGGCAGAGGTGGGAGGGTGGTTTGTGGAAGTGGAGGCGAGGGAAGCAGAAGAAGCAGGTGTCAAAAGTAGATTATTTTGGTAAAGTGCTCTTTAAAGATAAGAAAGCACAGGCTTCTCATCTTCTCTTAAGGAATCGTTCCCATTCTGGGAATGGCGGACTGCCTTTGGGAGGTCTGCAAAGCTGGGGGAGAGTTGCAAGGGACGGCTGGCTGTGGGCAAGGTCCCCGCGCGCGGGGGCTGTGCCGCTTCTCCCTGGGGACCGTCTCAGCGGCACTGCACCTGCGGGAGCTGGGAAACAGAGCCGGGCACCCGCGCAGCCCTGGGAACACCCCGGGTGACCCACCCAGCCGCAGCGAGGCCGAGGCACCCCGGGAGCATCGCCTGGATCCCACCGTCTCTCTTGCGGGCGCCAGGCGTTTCCCTGCCTGCTTTGGTTGGGAGAGCTTTGTGATGCTCAGAGACCCAGCGGGGCTTCGGGAAGAAGTCAGGATGCCAAGGGAAAGCCAGGCAGGCAAGAGTCCCGCTTCCAGCCTTTTTGGCCGCGCTAAGCAGCCACGGCGAGGGGCAGTCCTGCGTCACGGGCTGGGCATGGCCCTAAGCCAGCAGCTGAGCAGGCAGCCAAAGCGTGGAGAGAGGGATGGGGAGGGGGTCAGGCCCTACGTCCCCAGCCAGGCTCCCCAGCTCCAGCCTGGCTCCCCACGGGTGCAAGGCAGTGGCACCTACAACGTCTCCGCGCTACCAGAGCATCCTTTCATACGTGCAAAATCATCCCATGCTGGTCCAAGGCACTCTTAAGGCTGCTGCAGCCTATGCTGCATCATCCAGGAATCGTCCCGTTAAGCTGAGTGGAGCCGCACCCAAGATAAGGGAGATGGAGCTCAGCCCCGCACCCAGCACCCACCGTCCTCTGACCCTTCACAGCACACGGCAGGTCCCAGTCGTGGCTGCTCGTGGTTTTCCAAGCGCCTGGCTTTGGAGGTTTCTCATGGTGGCAGGCACCCAGTTCCCACCCGCTGTGTAGGAGGGCGAAGGTCCTGGCTCCTGCCGCAGGCGCGCCGACTTGGAGCCCGACAAACGGAGCTACCGGTTCCTCCAGAGCTGCAAACCCAGCCTGCTGCTTCTGATCCCGGCGGGGTGCAGCGCTTGGCCTGACTCGGGTTTATCCCTTTCCTTTTCACTTCAGCCTTAAAACCAGTTGTTAAGTTTATTCCCCAATTAGACCGAGATAGGATAAAATGTTTGGCTTGGGGGATTTTTTTTCTTTTAAAGGCTTGCACTTGCTGTGAATATATTGGGTATTGCTGACTGCAGAGGAAATCTTGCGGTTTTTTCTTTCCCTGCCTGTTGTTCAGACGTGAAGGTGCAGAGCACGGCTCAACCCTTGAGCGAGCTCTGCTCTCACACAAGGCGAAGAGAGCTCAACTGGCTGAGCAAAACCAGCCCACGACTCGTGTTTCTGATCTCATCTCCCCTCTGCTTGGGCTGGAAGCTGAAGCAGGAATGTTGTTTTGGCAAACAACCTCAAAAAGTAAATTACTTGCTCTGTGGACCGAAAAGCACACTCTTTCTCCTCTAACCGTTGCCTCTCTGCAGGGAAACAAGCTGAAAAACGAATAAGAACAGAACCTGGCCTGGAGAGCATAGCAAAGCCCAACGGCAACCTGGGGGGTGTCCTGCAGGTGAGGAGGGCTGGGGGTGCAGCCGCGCTCTCGCCCAGGGACCAGCCTCTGCCGAGGAGGAGGAGGCAGCGGATTTGCTGCGTAAAAAGCCATTAAGGACTCGGCTTTAGTGCTGAGTGCACCTTGGTGCCGTAACGACGTGTATCTATGATGTATGTTTGTATGCATATGTGTCACACACACAGGCCCGTTGCGGGTTCTCTAGGGGAAAACTCTGCCTCCTTCCCACCGGAAGGGCACGAGCCCGCAGCGTTTGCCTGCGCTGGTGCTGGGCTGGTGCAGGAAGCGCAGGCGGATGCTGGGGGTAACGCCTGCCTGCTCCCGCTGCCGGCGGCTGCTTTTGGTCCAGCCCGTGCCCCTTTCCCAAATGACGGTCTGACAAATCCTGGCAGCAGGTCCCTGGCGTGCACTGGGCTGGACGGGACGAGGGGGCTGTGGCTCCTGGGGCAGGGCTGGCAGAGGGGGCTGCACGTCTGCCAGTGATGCCCTGGGAGAGCAGGAGGGCAGAGCTGGTGTCGGGGGAGAGGCTGGCTCTCGCTAAGGCTGTTTCTGACCTCCAGTGCTGTTTTTGTGCAGGTTTTTTGCTGATCACGTGGCGATGCTCCTGTGACTTGCAGACGTGCCCTGCTCTCTGCTTGCACGTATTTAAAACCCTCTGGGCCAGCAGCAGGGGAAATGTCCTCTTTTCTACCAAAGCACAAAATGACTCCTCCGCTCTGCATCCCTAACATTTACACAGGGGCCCCAGCTCCCGCGCTGGGCTCTGGCTCTGAACTCTGCCAAAAAAATGCTGGTGTTTGAGGCTGGGATTTTGGCTCGGACCCATCTTAAGTAATATTGTTTCCCTTGCTTTTGAAACCATAATGCAGCGGTGATGTCAGGTACACGGGGATTGTAATCGCTGTGTAACCCAGCAGCCTGGAGAGAGATGTCTCAGGAGGGCCAGCCTGAGGGGAGGGAAAGTTAGTTCTTTATGAAAGGCAGATGTTTTTAAATAGCTGTAATTAACTGGACTGGATGCAGAGCATTGCAGATATAAAAGCTAAACAGGCTTTTGTTTTTAAATGTTTGCTGTGTACTTCAAGGGGCCGCTCAATTCTGCAGCACGATTTCAGCCCCGTCCACGCTGCCTCCAGCATCACCCTCTTGCTTCGGGTTCAGATCTTGCCATGGGGCTTTTTCTTCCTCATCCAAAAGCTAAGGACCATCTAAATGCCACGTCCCTCAGCTTCCATCCCTCAGCACGGCACAGGCTGGAAACCAGTCCCGGGAGGATGTGGAGAACGAGGTGAGATGGGCAGCGTGGAAAAGAAAAACAAAACCCCCCAGCGCTTGTAGTTGAATAGGAGCGAGCTCTCCAACCCCAAGTTATGAATTTTGTCAATGAAATCAGCCAACAATGTTTGGGAAAGAATAAAAATAAAGCAGCGAGGGCTCAAAGGAAAACTAGCAGAGCCCCAGAGTGAATGGGGGCTTTGTTCAGGCTCCGGCCCCTTCAATAGGCAGCCTGAAACCCTGCGAATCCCTGCGCGCTGCGGTCCGGGCACGGGGCCTCCCTTAATGGGCCAGTGGAAAAATCTGCCTTGCTCTCATTTGACAGGCTAGCCAGCAAAAGAATAAAGTTAATTTACTGTTAAAGTTAATTTGTTGGGTAAGAGAAGGAAAGGCGAAGCACGTTATAATAAATGCAGCAGCAGAGGCTGGCCTGCGGGAAGGGGTGTCGGAGGGGAGGGCTGTCCCTCGCCTGGCCAATAACCGGGTTCATTATACCTGCGGGCCTGCAAGCGCCAGGCACAGCCGGGGACCCCTGTAACTCTCTCATCAGGGAGGAACCACCCTTATGCAGGAGATTTCCTGGTATGGCAGCGGGGGATGTGCATGAGCCTATCCGCATCTGCGCCTGCGCCTTCCCAGGGCCAGCACCGAGCCCAGCGCTGGAGTTACCACGTTATGTTAGCGCGAGCTGGCTCTGCAGCCTGACGCATCTTTTGGTGGCTGAAACGCAGGCAGACAGCCCACCTTCAGTCGCACCGGGTGCGGTCTGCACATGGCGGTGGGCTCTGCCGGGCCCACACTCAAACCTGCGGAGAATTGGGAAACGCTCCCCGCACCCTGCCAGCTCACACTGCGCACACCTGTCAGGTCACTGCCGGGGGAACAGGTGCCATTTCATCCAAAAAAATATCACTTTTGTACGTAACGCGGGTTTTTGCACGCGCGGACACCCCGTGCATATTTTCGTGGGAGTAGCTGCTGTTTCCAAACAAAGGGCTCCTTTCTTCCCAGCTGGTGTGAGCTGAATACAACCTGCCTCCAGCCTTTGTTCTGCGGTACCTGACACACCTCCTTACGTGGCGCTTGGCATCTTACAAATACACGCCGGAAAAAAGGCGGTCCATCCCCCGTGGGGCTCGGGAGAGCTGCCTCGCTTTGTCCCACCGTCCCTGGCCCTTCCTGCAGCCAGGGATGCCCCAGCCGAGGGCAATGGTCGTGCAGGGTGAAGGATTCCCCGCCTGGCACCAACGCGGCACGCCGCGCAAGCCCCAGCCCCCGGGCACGCCGCCACGCCGCCCTGGTTTCAGACAGGCATGGTTTGTCTTCGGGAGCTGCTGCCAAGCAGAGGAAATTAGGGCATTTCTGAGTCTCTCCGGCTCACCGCAGGGTTCTGTGATGGAGGAGCACGGCAGCGGAGCCGGCCCCACGGGCCCGTGCACAGGCCCAGCTTCGGCAGGGGCGTTCCTGCGGTCCAGCGAGCCGGTGACCAGTTGCGCCACCTTCCTCGCCATGTAAGCCGGTCTCTAGTGAAACAGAGAGGCACCAAGATTGTTTCTGGATCGCACATCATTTGGGAGGAAATTTTAATAATCTGTTACAGTATTCTAAAATCTGGGTTAAGCCCAGAAATGGCACAGCAGAGGTAACCATTGCGCAGCCAACAAATTGGTACCATCTCCCCGTCCTCGCTCCGAGAGGCCATGTTGTGACCAAAGTAATCCTCCTTTCTGCTCACATCACCTTTCTGGATTTATCATTTTAATGTTCTCTGCGCCACCAAGGCCCACAGCTGTAAATTAATTTTTAAAGTAATACAGGTTTTAAAACTTCCATCTGCTTTAATGAGCTTGGGGGAATCCTGTTGTATTAAAAAACATGCATGCAATTATTTTTCCATCTTGGGTTTCGCCAGCTCCCAGCACCACTCTGCGATGACACGTTCCTCCCCTCTCAAAAGTGTTTTCTTGTGATAATGTGGCATTGTATCCTGGTGGTGTGTGTTTAGCTGCACGTGGGCAAGGCTAGAGAGGACTTCTCTAAGGACGAAGCAGTATCATTAGCAGGTCCCTTGGTGGCTTCCCAGTCACCTTTCCATTAATCCAGTTCTGCATCACAGAATTACGAAGCGGCTAATGAACAGCTCCAGCGCCGGGAGCCTGGAGGTACCGCATTAACCGGACGTCTCTTTGAACTGCGTGATTTCTGGTGGGAAAACTTCACGGAAAAAAAAGAGATTGTGTTTGCTTTCACAGCCTTCTGCATCTGTTTTTAAATATTTGCTCACAGTAGTTCTGGAGTTTTTTTTATTTTTTTTTATTAGCAATTAGCCTAATAAGCCACCTTTTCATTGCTCCGCATGTAGATTAACCACTTCAGAGAGTACAAAATAAACATTTTGCAATGCATGCATGTATCTTCTGGAAAAGATGAGTAACCTGCTTCCACAGAGACAAAGTCCTCCTAACATCAGGGTTTTGCTCTAATCATTAGCGCCTGAGTTTTTTTCCCTTTATTTCCCTTAAGACAACTTCTTACAGTATTCGTTAACCTGAATTTTTGACACAATTAATTCATATTTAGCCAGTACATTCAAAATGATGTTCTTTACAAGTAACAAATAGCCTGGGAACATCCAGCTCCTCTCTGGTACCTGAGCATTTAGAAGGTTCATTTCTGCTGAGATGCGGCAGAGCCGAGCAACCCGGACAGATTTCAGCTGTCGTGTTAAAAAGGAGTCTGTGAGACAGTCCTTCCTCGCAGCCATGGGTGAGCTGGGCCCTGGGGAGGGACAGGGGATGTAGCATCCAAAAGGATGCTTGGCTACACGTACCCAAGAATCGGTACGCTGTGTTGCCTGCCCTTACCACCTGATGGAAATCACTTTTAATAGCAAAATCTCAGTGACTAAAATATTCCTGATCACGACGAGGTCCTGAGCGCTAAAGGCAGAGCACCAGGCAGTGCGGCCATCTCTGTGGTACCTCCGTGCCTCTTGCTGCCATCCGGGACACAGGCAGCAAAGCTGGAAAGCAGTGAGCAGGCACCAGGACTGAGACACCCTCAGAAGAAGTGACCCTTCCAGTTTGGGGCTGAAACCCACGGTGGGGCTGGATGGGGCAGACTTGTGGGTGACCCTGCCTGTGCCAGCTCTTTGCTGGGGAGTGGGAGGACACCGTCCACTGGGTGACACCAGTTCGACTTTTCTGAGCTGTTCAGAAAAAGCTGTTCTGAACAGCTTTTCAGAGCAAGCTGTTCCATAACCAGTGGGATAAATGAAGCCTTTCCTCCAAATCATCTCCCCTTGCCATCCTCTGGGCAAGTGGTGGCACACCCGGGACGGGGCCACGCAGCGCAGTGCGGTGCCAGCTCTCAGTCAAACCAGGAGCACAGCCGAGGAGTCACTCTGCACCTCCCTCCTTTCCTCCTTTTTCTCCTTACACACAAAATTGGTAGGATCTTAACATCTTCCTGACTTCTCGGTCAAGCACGGGAAATGCTGTTTCCCAAAATGAGTGGGGGACAGTGGGAAGAAACCAGCAGCATGACCGCCTGAGCTCGATTTCTTTGGCAAATCGAGTTAAAAACAACCGAGTGGTTTATGCCTCCTCCTTGCCATCGCAGCATCGCCACTCCTGCTCGAGCACCTCCCTGCTCCTAGAGCAGAGATCCTGGATGCAGCACCCTACGTTTCACATTGAATTTTGCCATTCAACTTCAACTACCCGGCACTCGATTCAAAGGCACCGAGCACAAGTAAAGCCCTGCTGCCAAAAGCCAAGCCCTGGGTGAGTGACGCCGAGTGCCCGAAATGACCCAAGGCGGTGGGGAACGTGGGCTGCCTCTTCCTCCGCACCCTGCGCTGAGCCCCCCAGGATGTTCCGGGCGGCCCCTCTCCGGCTGGCCGGGGCACGGCCTGAGCTCTAATAAGATCAGTCCTGCAGCGTGTTTCCTGAGCAGCAGGAACAATGAGCCTCTGTCCCACACGCGGCCGCAGTGAGAATAAGAACCAGACTGAAAAAAAGAGAGGGGGGAAAAAAGAAAAGAGGAGGGGGAGGAGAAAGATCTTCATCTTTCAGCAAAGCTGTGCTCATATTCACCTCCTGCCTTACAAAGCTGAAACGCTCAGTGCCTGTGCCCGCAGGCAGACAATAACCTACCCGTGCTGGTGAAGGACATCGTGGGGTTTTTCCAGCGCAAAGCCGAAACCACCCCCTCCAGGGACCCCTTGGCCGCCTCTCATGCCTACACGGCCCATTTCCAGAGCCGGTGACAAATTCCACATCACCGCAAAGGAATTTCCTTTCCCTTCCAGAGATACGGTTTCCCCCCCCCCTGCTCCGCTGGCATCTCCAGCAACCCCGCACCACACCAGCCCCTGGCGCGGGCTCTTCCCTCCTGCCGGAGGGATTTGGCATGTGGCCCCAGGGGCAGGTAACGGCCTCCTCCCACTGGCAAGAGAGCCCAGTGGTCCAAGTGTGGAGGATAACTAACAGGTGAAACAGAGATTAATAAATGATTGGACACTGGGCTGTCTTAAAATCCCATTTTGCTGTTGTTCAAGGCTTTCGCCTAAATGACAGCTGCTAGCTCTTGGGGGATTTGCTCTTTCTCCCATTCGTGTGGCCAGAGCGAGCCAAAAGCCTCTGCCTCTGGACTGGCTCCCCAAAAACACTCCTCACCCTCCAGGAGCCTGCCCACAGCTCTGCCAAGGGGCTTCAATGAAGCAGTGATGACCTTGGACCAGTTGGGCTTGTGGATTTTCTTTGGAGAGGTTTTTAGGAGAGAAGCTCTTAGAAGAAAGTCCTTCAAGTGCAGCACGAATTGTGATCTTCCCCTGCTGCTTTTTTGCCTAAAGCCTTCCCCTGGGCCAAGCGATTAGCTTGTGTGACTCAGTAGCTTTGATGGAGCAACGCTGATTTACACCAGTTGATGAGCTGCTCTGATTTTCTTATAGAAAATCACTGTTTGGCTGTTACACTTAACCTGTGCTAAACTGTGCATGAATGATTTATTGTGTACTTCTCATGCAAATGACATTAATAGACTCTGTCATACACAGGAGAAGATGCTAGAAGATTACTAAAAGCTGCTGCACTTAAAAATGTTTCAGAAGAAAATAACATCTTATATTGTATTACCTGAGAAATACATCTGACTCTCCCCTTGAAGACACGTACATGCGAGGACAGCGTGAAGGCTGTGTTGCATTGTATTGTGTGTGAAGCGCCTTCAGGCTTTAACAGAAAAGCTACAAGAAGTATTTTAATGGCATCTGTACTGGTACCCAGAGCCGCGTCACGGGGAAGGGGAGAACCGTTTTCCTCACGTATCTCGTTCAGCCCGACTCGTGATCCGGGAGTGTTTGATGTCTTCGGGATCAGACTGCAGAGAAGAAACAAACCAAAAGCAGTCCTGTCTAATTAACGGAACATATTTACATGTGTAAAACTCTCCTGTAGTCCTCATAATGACTAATGCATAATTATGCACAGACAAATCCCCACAGTAAACACAAATATTTTTGTTTGTGATTATTTATCTCAGGAGGGCTTAGCAATTTGTCAGGGCTTTGCTGAGCTGCTCAGCTGAGCCGAGCAAGGTGTGGGCAGCAGCTGAGTGCCTGGGGTCGCCCCAGGAGCCAGTTTAGTCAAGCAGCACTGCAGGAGGGCAGCCTTTTGCTCAGAACCCATTTTTGCATTGAGAACTGTAGATTTGGATCAAAACAAAGTATTTTGCGAGTTTGTTCCAATTTCACGGAAATACTGTGGTTTCCTCCAAGTTTAGAAAATGTTCCCAACCTTTTCTTACTACAGCCCTCTTTCTTGTGTGCTGCCTGCCCCAGACTGCCGGGATGGGAAGAGGCTCGTGTGTACTCATCATGTCTAGGTGTGACGTTACCAGGTGATGTTTGTCCACCAAGAAAAGCCATTTCCCCGTGGCTGCTTCCTCTGTCTGTGTTCAGTTACCTGAGCTGCAGAAGGCAAGTGGGGCAGGGATCCTCGAGGATGCAGCATCCTCCAGCGCGTTACGGAGGGGATATCTGTAGAGGAAAGGGACAACCTCCAGTGACAAGATCACTTGGTCCCTTCACCATGAGCGGCCTGGCACGGATAAAGCAGGTTCCTGTAGGGAAATGCTGTATTCTCCCAGTGCCTGCAGGAGAAACGATGAAAAAAACACATGGGGAAAAAAAATTAATCCTTGTAGCCAGTTCAGAATGAAGATTTTAGCTGGGACGGAGGAAGCCAATTGGCACATTGATCCGTGCACTGCACGTGCTGGGGAGCCAAGGGAGCACTGAATAGAGCAGAAAACAAGAGCACTTGCAGGGTATAAAAATGTAGTTTTAAAATCTTCCCACTGGCCTCAGTGGATGCTGGATTCTTATAGTCTGACTTCAGCTTTTGTTGTCTGCTAGTTCGCCCCAGGGCGTTTCACAGCTCAGCAGCAAGGATGGACAAATCTCCCCTAGGCACACGCCGACCGGTGCGTGTTTGACATCAGCTCTGATGTCCCCTGGTTTCAGTGGGGCATCTGTACCAGAAAATCCACAGTGCTTTCCTCGTACACAATGCGTTATGGTGGTCTGGAGAGATGTGGGGGAAGTAAAGCATGAGGTAGCATTCCCAAGCCAGCACCAACGGCTCTTCACGGGCTGTGGACCTGTCTGCCCAGTGGCCTAAGCTCGCTGGATGCTCCCCTTCCCCTCTGATCCATCACCTGGACAGTCCCACTGGTGTCACGTCTCCTCCCTGACCGTGCTGTCACCCTGCCTGGGAGCAGCATGGGCATCTCACCCCGCACCGATGCTTGCGCAGCGCCAAGAGCCTTCCTGAACCTCTCAGGAGTCACTGGGCTCCCGGTCTGCTCTCCGAGTCCTCTGTGCCATGTCATCTTAATCCAGGGAGCCATGCAGCCCCTAGTGATAAATTCATCACTTAGTCAATGGCTTTCCTCCTAAAATCCTCTTCAGGGAACAATTCTCCTACGTCTGATACAGTGACTAATTGGTAACTTTCTTTAAGGGGACTGCTTGATAACTTTCTTTAAAGCAGTATATTATGATCAGTGGGTTTTCCAAGGAGCGTGCTGCTCTCTTAATTCTCATCTTCATTATTTTAATACCTCTGTAAAATGGATTTCTAATGGATCTATATTGCCATAAAACTTTAGGGATGGTGGGTGGGTGTCAATAAATTCTTTGTGATCCGAGCGACTCGGCCAGCCGGGGAGGGAGCAGAGTGGCAGGCTCTGAGGAGAAGCCGGGTCTTGACTCAGGACTGTAGTTTCCAGCGGCGCGACCTTCCCTGGTCTGACCCCATCCTGCTGTCTCTGAACACCTTGCAAAACTTCATTAAGCAACATGACTAGTATCTGTCACAAGCAATTCTTTCTCTTCCACCTCCTCACTCCAGGGATAAATCATATCAGCTCTGGCAGGAATACAGAAGCTGCCCGAGGTACAATCAACCCAAAATGTTGATATCTGCTAAGTCTGTGCAGAATAATAGTAACAAGATCAGAGCATTTTCACCCAAAGGTCCCAAGGCAGGCAGTAACTGTACATTATATTGGCATCGGCCCCCTTCAAAGTGTTCTCTGCCAACGGGATGGAAGGCAGCAGCCACTATCCCCAGCTTAATCAAAGAAAGAAAGAAGGGGACGTTGTGGCCCTCCAAAAACATGGGGAGATTTTAGAGAGGTCAGATTATTCCTATGACGATTATGCTAGGACATTGAGAGAAACTCTTTTACCATTGGATCCATCACCTGGTCTCATGAAAACGGCTCAAGAATCTTAGTTTTGCCTCATCCAGGTTCTTGGGCTGCAATAACTCATTTTTACCTTGGATGATGATGTAGAGGGTCCAGCCATTGCTTAGAAACGAGCTCAGACGTAAGCATTTGCTGTCCTCTGCCCTGAAGAGCTCCCAGAAATGGGAGGTGGTGGAGTGAGGGTGATGCCAGCAGTTCCTAGCGCGTGTGGTATAAAGAGGTCCTCTACCAGCGGGGTAGGAGACTGAAGTTGGACATGCTGGCTTGTTTCACTGCTAGCATTTAAGGTCAGATGTGTATTATGGAGTCCTGCTGCAAATCCCCACCACAGGCTGTTGTTTGTCCTAAGGAAACCGTGTTCAGCTGCTACCGGCGTTGCAGAGGCAGAAAGGGGCAGTGCCTGACCTGAGGACCTGGGGTTTTTGGTTTTTTTTTCTTAAGTATTTGCAAGTCCTTGAACCACTATTTTGATAGCTGGTGAAGTGCTAGAAGATATTCTCCTCCCCACCACTTGTTTCAGAAGAATTTTCGTCCCTTGGGTTTTTTGTTCTGGTGCAGCTGTTTGAGCTATCCACGTCAAGAATGGTCAGACTGGTATATACAGAAAATTAACCTTTTGGTGGGCTGCCTCCAACTCTACCTTATTTCCGTTGGGATGAGAGACTTGCAAATAGGTAGGAAAACCTATCTGAGTCTTGAGACATCAAACCATCCTGAGTCTTGAGCACATCAGGAAAACAGCTCCAGTGCTTTCCACACATGCATGAGGCTCCGTGTGGGATGAAGATAAAAATCAACAATCTGAAGGAGACTCTGGAAAACCTTTTTCTCAAAGGCATTTTCAGCAAAGAAGTGTTGGCACCTTCCTCCTAGTTCATTGAGAAGTTGGGTAATTGTTTTTTTTTCCCCTTTCTGCTGCAGGATTTTTATTACGGACACTCAGCTTGGTGTGCCCCCATCAGCCTGCCAGTGCCAGATGTTAACAACTTCAGGGTTTCGCTGGGGTTTTGCACGCGCGGTGGTGGGTTCCTGTGGCATCTGCAGCCATGCCTGGATGCTGAGCACTCCCTGTGCCACCAGAACAGGCTGTGCCTTCCCTCTGCTTGTTCCAACCCCCTTGCACCAACAAATGATGTCCATGAAGGTAAAAACCAGAGCAAGAGAAACCTATTCCTGGATTCACTTTTACTATCAGGAGCACCATGCATCTCTGCACATTTTTCCAGCCTCTAGACTTAACTCGGGGTGCCACGTTCACGTGTTACACGCTGTAAAACATTGCTCCTCTCCACCAAAGTAAGCTATAGGGTAAGCTATAGGGTCAAGTCCTGGGCTCTTCCCACTCCATTTGGGGCAGATTACACATTTACTGTTAAACAGCGATTGATAATAAGCAGAACGTGTTAGCGCAGCTGCTGTGTGCTGTGGCAAGCAGGGTAGAGAGTCATGCGCGTCTTACTTGCTTTTTGGCCTCAGGACACTTGTGTTCTTGCTTATACAATAGCTCTGCTCAGAGAGCAAGAATAAAAAATACCTTGTTTTTCCCCCTTACCAGGTTGCTGTTCAGCATCATGAACATCACCCTCGTGGGAAATACAGGTTAGAGACTCTCAGGTTGGGGGGGGGATTGAATCCAGATGTTATGTTTTCTGGGGAAGTGTTTGAAATATTCGGTTATTATACAAAAAAGGGAATCTGCTCATCCAGCCTGGGGGTAATAGATGGGCTTTCAGACTCACGTGGTGACGCTTGCTGCAGTGGGTTTGCTGCTGTTAAACGCCCGTGCTAGAGATCGGGAGGAACCCGGGGCACTGTGTTTTCAGGAGTCCTTTCTGCTTCCGAGCCAGCGCCATGGAGAGGACATTTCATAGCTGCATACAACCACCCTGGTGCTGGCTGTCTCACAGGGCATGATCCCACCGAGTGGGCAAAGAATGGTTAGAAAATGTGTGAGGAGAGAAACCTAAGTTATTAAAATAAGCTTCTCCATAAAAAGAATGACCTGTAAGTTCATGTAAGCATTCAACCTAAAGATGCAGCTTGTTGGCAGGATGGCCAGGAGGGTGTGTTTGCATCCCTCAGAGGGAATGGGCTCCACGCAAGTGTCCTGCACATCCATAACCCCCTTGGAAACCTGGGGAAGGGCCCATTGTCTCCTGGATCCTGCCTTCCCAGTGTGGCCATACACAAAACGCTGCCTCTGAGCACCAGCTCAGACAAGGGAGGGCTTTTGAGGTGCAGCTTCACCTCGTGCGGCCTCTGGGAAATCTTGTTCAGCATCAGAGACCCTGCTCTCCTTAAGGCCTGAGGTTGCGTTTGTCGTTAAAGCACAGCTAGTGCTGGTGTCAGGCTTTGAGATTAATTTTGTGTGTGCTCATTATTGCTTGGTGAGAAGTGATTGGTGACTATTTTAACTCACTTTTGTACTTGGTTGGATCATGGAAAAATAAGCAATAAAGTCTACCGTGAAGGAATACTTTGCATGAAGACCTCTGCTTAGCTTAGCTTTGTCGCTCTCAGCAAAAACGACACCGTATCCGTGTGGTTCCTCACACTCACGTGCATCCATTCGGCGCGTCCTGCACCCAGTGAACGTTTTGGTTACAGCCCTTTCCCCAACACACGGGCATATGAGGAAATTTGAGGTTTACAAGGCAGCGGTGCAAGCCCAGGAATTCCTCCTCCTCTGCGAGCAATGAACGGCTGGCATCGTATGTCCTCTTTCCTTCCCTTCACACTAGATCACATCTGTTCTTACTCATGTGTGACTCAAAAAGACTACCTGAGCGCTGGGGGAAGGAGAGAGCTCAAAGGCAGCGGCGGATGCCCGAAGCGATGGCTCCCATGCCAGAGCAGCTCCGGAAAACAGAGCTGCAGGAGAAGCCTGCGCCCGCCCGGGGTCCTGCAACGGTGGCTCGGCTCAGGACAAGGGGGCTGTGAGGGGACAGACGTACCGGCCATGGTGCCAGAAGCCAACAGCCGCTGCAAAGCTTCAGCCCACAGCACCGGGGCTGCAAACGCGTCCGGGATCGCTGCGAGCTCCCAGGGAGCACAGCCAAGGGAGCAGGGAGGGCAAAACCCCACAGGGAGGCGAAAGCAGGGAAAAAAAATAAAATTTGGATCAGATAAAACCCTGTATTTAATGGTAAAAGAGCTGAGGTAAGAAAAGAACGGTTTACTAGAGTGCATTTTTACCGGTTACAGACAGTATTTTGGAACATGGGTATCAAACACAACGGGCTCTCTGTCTCTGCGCGGCTGAGGTTACATCATGCTTTTTATGGTAATTTTGCCAGGGCCAAGAAAACATATTAGTACACAAATCACTTTCCATTTTATTCCATTTTGACATTTCAGGGTCTCCAGCAACTCTGCCGAGCCAGCCATTCTTGGAAATATTTGTGTGCGAAAAGTGTGGTTTGAATTACAAATATTTGCACATTCACAACACATAATTTGGGGCCACATTTGCCCAGGAACATTCCTCTGTGCAATTGCCAAGCAGAGTTTTACGTCTAGGGCAGCCTGCTGTAGGTACGTTATGAGGACTTTTGTCCCATACGCAGGCGAAAAGGGCACGTGGCTTTATCTGGTCTGCGTCTTTGGGCTTGTTGGCTTGTCAGAAAAGCAGAATCTCTTTCGAAAGCAGCAGTGTGGCAACCTCCTGCTGCTCCGGGGCGGGCTCTGTGGGAAGGAGTCTGTAGGTGCTGACCTACATTCAAGCATGAAGAGCAAGCGGGGAGCTGCGCCGGCTGCTCCGGCTGCGGCGCTGCGCTCGGGATGGCCGAAGCCAAGCAGCACAAGGACATTGTCACCGTAGCCCACGTCTGCCACCGTCATGGCGTGTGAATTCATTCCTGGTGAAAGGTGCCAGACTGACATTGAGAACATGGGGAAAAAAAAAACCACCCTTGTTCTTAATTGTTTCTTCCTTTCTTTGTGCTGATGAAGTACAATGGGACATTCAAATCTGATTTTTATAACGTTTTGCATATATATATATATATAGATCATGGTCTGACCTGGAGAAGACACTTTGTTCTGACTACAACGATCTGATATTTCATATTTTATTATTTTTTGTCCTCGGCGTAGTATTTCTGCCGCATTCTGGCACAATAGGGGCTCCCTCCAGTGGCCGAGGGACTCGGGGCTCCCAGGCGCTGGCAGGGTGGCTTTGGGGACGGCATCGCGAATCTGAACAGAAATCGTACTGGGACTGGACTTCTTTTATGACACCCCCCCCCCATCTCCTGCTGTGTGTGTCATCCCACTTGCAATAGGGAACGCCCTGTAACCCACATTCAATTAATATTTAAGTGGAACGGCCTGCGCGAATAAAGATTCAGGCTTTAGATTTCCTGGCAGTTCCCAAAGTGTTCACTGCAGAAGGGGGAGAGGAAGCAGGAGAGGATCTGCTGAAAAGACCTAGACACAACATTTTTAGTGAAAAATGACTCATTTTTGCATTCCACTCTTCTCTGCGGTACTTTGAGAAGATTCTGACTTTCTCCTCAAACCTGCCCCCAGTTAACGTGGGTATGGTGGGGGGTAAACCAGACCCTCGGAAGTGCTGCCTTTCCGTCTCCCTTCTCCCAAGCACACCATTCCCGGCGGCTCCCCAGGTTTGGTTACCCACAAGTTCATTTAAAACATGGTATTTATTTTTTTTCACGGGCAGTTTGGTGGGGGCTGGGCATCACACCGCTGATGGCCTACGGGCCAGGCGCTTGCGGGGCAGTTTTGGAGAGCTAGGCCTGGTCTGCATGGCTCGTCTGACCCAAATGCATGAACGTGTGTGTGTACACACGTGCATACGTACGTACAGTCTGTCAGCCATGCGTGTCAGTGTCACCCTATGCGCTAGCGTACGTATAAAGCCAGGTGGATGCATTTTTATCGTTGACGGACCCCAGCCGCCCACGGGGCTGGTGCCACCCCAGGGTGCAGCAGGGCCCAGTTTCACGCCCCCCCCCCGCGCCTCCCTGCTCCATGCCTGCCCCCACCGAGTGGCCCCCGCAGGCCTGCTGGGGTTTTTGCAGTGTGCAGTGCTTGCTTGCAAGCGAGGGGGTGAATGCACCGACGCTCACAGGCACAGGGGTGTGAATGCACGGGGCGGGGGGGTGAAGCAGCGACGCCTGTGCGCATGGGATGGTGTGGGAACGCACCGACCCCCATTTGCACAGGGCGGCCGCGGGTTGTGAATGCACCCACAGTCATTCGCGCGGGGTGGGGGGTGAAGAACCGACGCCCATGTGCACAGAGGGGGGTAAATACACGACGCCCGTTTGCAGGGCCGGGGGGGTGGGGGGGGTGAAGCACCCTTTCCCGCCTTTCCCCCCTCCCTGCCGCCGCGCGCGGGCTCAGCGCGGGGAGGGCGCGCGCCCGCCCGCCGCTGCGGGAGGAGGGGGAGGGGGTGGGGAGGCGGGGCCTGGCGCGCGCGGCGTCTTCACTCTTTGGCTGCGGCCGCCGCGCTCATTTGCATGCGGCGGGTGCTCCCCTGTCACGTGGCCGCGCGCGGGCCGGAGGGGCGGGGGCGGAGGCGGAGGCGGAGGAGGGGGGGCAGACTTCCTGTTTGAGGTCAGCGCGGGGAGGGGAGGGGAAGGGGGAGCGCGCGGCGGAGGCTGCCCGCGGTCTCGCGCTGCCTGGCGGGGCTCTTGTCAGTTAGCAACAAAATGGCCGCGGTGGCAGCAGCTCTGCTCCCGAGGACGGCGGCGGCGGAGGAGGCGGCGGCGGTAGCGGCGGCGGCGGCGCGGAGGAGCGGGGGACCGACCCGGCAGCACTGAGCTCAGCACCGCCTGCCTGCAAGCGGACGAGGCGAGAGCGAGCGGGAGAGACGGAGAGAGGAGCTGCGGCCCCCCATCCCAGCCTCCGCCGGCGAGCCCGGCTGCCTGACCGACTCTGCCCGAGGCGCCGCTGCAACCCCCTGGGGAGACGCTGCCGCCTCGGCCCCCGGCCTCCCCCGCTCCCCGCCTTCCCCCGGGGGTACGAGCGCCCGGCTTCCTGCCCCCGCGGCGAGGGGCTCCGCTGCCGCAGCCTCCCCGCGCCCGGAGACCCTCCCGGATTCCTCCGGAGGACACGGAGAGAGCCCGCGGGATCGCTCCAGCGCTGCCCCCGGATCCCCTGTGCGAGCCAGGCAGACAGACTCTTGGGTCTCCCCACTCCCCCCGTCGCATCCCGTCCTCCCCCCCCCCCCCCCCCCGGTGAAAGACTGTGCTGGATCCTCCTCCTCGGATCCCCTCCCCGCGCTCGCTCCTTCCTGCGAGAGAGGCTGCTGGATCCTCCTCCCGCCGGATCGCCCCGCTGGGTCCCTGCCCGACAGACGCCGATCCTCCTCCCCCCAGAGACTGCTGCGGCCCCCCGCCCCTCCGCGGACCTCCCTGCAGCCAGAGACTCGGCGGGACCCTGCTCCTGCCCGCAGCCCCATGTGAGACTCCGCATCCCCCTCAGCTCCGTGGTGGTTGTTTGTTTTTTTTTTAATTTTTTTTTTTTTTTTTGAACGGGGGATCCATCTTAAAACTATTTTCTGGGTCCCAGTTTCCCTTTTTAATTTGCACTTTCTAAAAAGCCCTCAGATGCTCCTCCATGTGGACTGAGAACCCATCAAGACACACACACGAGAACTCATCCCGATCAACTCCGAATCCTGGCTTTCGTGGGTTTTGCTGCAACACATAAAAGCAAACTTGTATTTAAGACACACTCGTGCAGAAATTTAACTGGGGACTTTAAGGGGTATTTTGTCTTGGTTTCTTGGTCTTGGTTGGTTTTTTGTTTTGTTTTGTTTTTTTGTTGTTGCTTCACTGGAAATCAAAAGCTAGTTTTGGAATTGGACCTGCCTTTGCTGCACTTCACCTCTGGGCTGGATAACACTGAAGCTCTTTGCTTTTCTACTTGGATAGTGTTTTCCTGTTGATCTGTTGTTTTTTTTTCTTCTGTGTGGCAGACATTTTTTTTTTTTTTGAGGGGGGGTAAGCAAACGACGACAACAAAAAAAACTCAATTTTTTTGGCCGTGTGAGATTTTTTTCTTATTCAGATTCGTGAAATTACGGGTACACTTACAAAAAAAAAAAAAAGCAGAGCATTAAACTAAGAAAGGAACACGTCAGAAAGACCCCTACACGGTAGACGAGATACTTGTTTCCTTACAGCAAGACTGAATCGAAAGCTGCCAAAGAGCCCCATAAAGAAAAGACTAAAAGGTAAGAAGGGGTAATAGCCTCTCTTAATCTGGGCATGGTAGAAGGTAGCAGTGGAAGGGACCTGCTAAGCCAGTGCATACTTCCTTTTCTTGCAAGTCTAAACCAGATGATTTTTTTTTTTTTACTGCTTATTAGTCACTGAAGCAAGTAACGCCCCAAAACATTTCAAAATCCATTTATTTTTAGTAGATATCTCTTTTGCTTTAACTTGCCAAAATATTTTTAAGACGCTAGAATTAATTCAGTATTTTTCTGTGTACCTTTTCCCAGTTCAAATAGTTGCTGTGCGCAAAACAGCGAACAGAAGTGCCATTTGGGAGTCTGTCGTGCCACATAGACGTTAAACCTGCTTCTGTTGCAGACATGCTCGTGTGCGCTTGCTTTGTAACTCACACGTGTGAAAATTATTGCAGAGCGTGTTGGAAATGATCCCAAGTCTGGAAGATGAGCGGTGTGGGTATGGTCAGCAGTGCTGCTCTGGTCGGTGAGCAGATCAGGCTCTAGCTTTGTCCTTCATGGCTGTTTTCTCTTAAAAGTTAAGATCTCTAGATCCATGGGTTGTGGGGTTTGGGGTTTTTTTTTTTTTTTTTTTCCTCCTCTCCTCCCCCATGTATTGAGATTATGGGGAACTACTGTAATTTTCTCGTGAGTATTCAGAGAGAGATCTTCGTCTAAACCTGAAATGTCGTCCGGTGGGAGAGAGAATATTAAGCAGAGTTTATACTTTTAACTGCGACGCGGAAGGGGAAGAGAATGGGGAGGGTGCAGTTGTTAACCTGAGAAGTCTTGAAACACTAGAAGTTTATTAATTGTTTGAATCTTCTTTGTTTGTATCACAAGTTTGTGTCAAAGGTTAATCTTCTTAATATGTAATTAGTTGAAGGTCCAATTATGGGATTTATTGAACTCAATTGTTTTTCCCCCCTCTTTTTCTATTAAATATAGTGCTGCTAGTCGTATTTTGTGGCTGCTTTATTTTCTGTTAAGACTTGAGTGTATCTGTGGGAAGATACTTGTCCAACTAATCTAACAGCCAATTTAAATTTAGAAATAATCATTAGTATGCCATACCCGTGTCTGTTGCATTTTTTTCCTCTCGTATGCATATGTATGTATCTGACAAATTTACGCTAATTTATATACTGAAATTTGCTCTGGACTCTAGGCCACTTAAGGTAATTAAAAATCCAATAAATCCCGCTGATAGTGGGCTGCTTGGTGATGCAGAGCTTTAAATCGGGTGGATGTCGGCAGTGTCTCTGGACGTGAGGACAATGCAGGTGTAGAGGCGCGGGAGAACATCTGCCCAGCTGTTGGGCATTACCGCGGAAGAAAGCCATGTCATTAAAATCTTGCCCTAATTACATACGGTGGGTGGGTTTTTTGGATTCACCTAAGAATTAAAATACAGTTTCCTATGGGGTTATTACCGTTTTAAATAGTGGAAAGGTCGACACCGGTTCTCACTGCTTCCCCCTAGGTTTTCCAAGGAAGTAGTAGGTGACTTGACGTGAGTGCAGCCTGTGCTTAGCAAATCCCGTAGTTTTCCATAATAGCGGTTCCTGAAATTCAGAAAACCCTGGGATATCTATCTGGCTGCTTCAGCGTGTTATTTGTGAACTCAAAATGGTGTGCTGAGAAACCTGCCCCCGGATGCGCTGCTGTTTCTGCTCCAGCTTCTGGAAGGGTTTCCAGACTGCTAAAGCAGCAATGTCAGGCTTGTATACAGCTGGTGAGAAATACTGCTTTGGCCTCTGGGACGCGTGTTCTTTAATTTGTAGGACCGAAGTTGTGTTTTGGGTGTTACAGAGGCTGTATTGGGTAGCCTTGTTGCTTCTGAGTCTGTGACTTCCGAGTCTACAAAGCAAGCTGTAGAAAATCAGATTAATCTGAACTTTTTTTAGGGGATATGACTGTTTCACGGAGCTCCTGGTAGTGTAATAACACCTTGCGTCGCTTTGTCCTTAGCTTCCAAGGAAAACGTATCTTTTCTGACTTGAGGTTATCTGGCTGGCAAGTCGCTTGCGAAATGCAGGAGGGCTCGGCTCAGCCCTGGGTGAACAGGTGCTGCCGTCAGGCGAGCTGGAGCCTGGGAGCAGGGCCTGGAGCCTGCTTCTGCATGTTTCAGGGCAAGAGTGATGCATATTAATAGGGACTGTCTTTTAGACAATGTTCTCTACTTCTGACTAAAAAATTTTGCTTCTAATAACAAGAAAAAAAACCAAACAGGGCAGGCTAACCTCTTTATTTAGAGCTCTTCTGGATTGCAGTATAAAATACTTAAGATTTATTCATGTTTCTGTTCTCTTTACGTGTGGATTCTCATTGACAAATTCAAGTATTGGTATGCAGGAGGCTAAAAGCTTCCTTGAACGGAGTAGTGTATTACATACGGTTGGTCTATGTATGCTGTTTCATCTGTTAGAGTACATGGATTATTTTGTAATTAGGCTGTCATGGATGCAGGGCATTAGTCCCACTGACTAGGGATGGACTTGTGCAGAGCCTTGGTCTGTGCCATTTCTGTGCTAGTACAAAGCATAGTGGAATTTACTCTTGGGTACTGCCCTTGGGTCTTGATTCGGTGTTAATAAGCATTTGGTAACTTCAAGGCTCACCTTTGTGACCTGGCGGGGGATGTCTTTGCACCTTTCAAAATCTGCCTCTGCTCACCTCTGAATGGGATGAGGTTTACCTCATCCGCTATTGCAAAGCCTGCTGAAAAATGGGCGTGAAAAAAAGGTGAGTGAAAAAATCCAGCTTTTTGGTTTATTTTTTTCCTGGGGTTTGTCTTTCCTATTAAAATAACAAGCTATGCTTTTAATGGCTTTTGTGATCTTTTGCTGGTGTTTAAGGGAAGGAAGGTAATTCTAGCCTTTTTGTTTGTTTGTTTGTTTGAAGGGGCTTTTTAAGACTTAAAATAACAGGGTGAAATTTCCTTAATAGGAGAAATAACATAATTGGGCATAAGTGCTTTTAACCTGAAGATTCTTTGAAGTTGTCAAAGCGCCCAAGTTCCATACCTTGCTAACCTGGAGTAACAGTAAAACAGGGTAAAGTTAAGGGTTTTGTCTAGCAGAGGCCATAATATCGTTGTGTCTTGAAGCAAGCTGTTCCTGAATAGCAGCAACCTTATAGAAAGTATAGCTTTATATTAGTCTAGAAATAAAGCCTCTTATTTTTCTGTTTTTCATTCACTTCATTCAGAAAGGCCAGCAAACTTTATTCGTGTACGGGATTTACTACCTGCTGTTAACTCAAAATGACCTATGGTTTTACAGTCCATTCAGATACTATGTGCAGTGTAGACACCTTTTCTCTTTCGTGTTAGGTTTGTTATTAAAAACCCAGTAGCAGCGTTTACTTTCAGTTTTAGCTGTTGAGACTTAACCGAGGCTGGTGTATGTGGGAACGGGTAGTATGTTAACTTAGCAGCTGGCTTTGCTGAGATAAACACGCGCTTTTCCAAATGCTGTCATCTGGCCCCTTTCCAAAACAAGCTGAAGGAGGAGGTCAGGGGTGGAGCTAGCCTTTGCTTTAGTATAAAGAGGCTTTCATTTAGAAAGAATTGCTAGATAGCATGGACCATGAGAGCTGCAGATTTAAAAATAAAATGGCCAAACCTTCCCGAAGTAAATAAAATAGTCCCTGTTGTTGTATCTTAATGCCTGTTGCTGTGCTGCTTCTCTTTGAAGGTACAGCAACATAAATGTAGAATGCATACTGCTTCTTTTTTTAAAAAAAAATCAGTACTTCATATCAGACTCTGAACATGAGAACTGATGAAAAATTTATCTTTGGTTACAGTAGAGATGTGCAACACAAAAGTGCTACTGTTTTAATTGCTTAAAATTCAGATTACAAGATAATGGTAATGCCATTAGAAGGTTTCCCTTTGGCCTAGAAGCTGCAGGTAGGAGCCTGTCTATCCCTTATTATTAAAGATGAATGATAAGGAAACCTCTTAAATGCCTGTGATGCTGCAGTCTAGCCAATTTAGGATCAGCTGATGCCTTCTCGTGATAATGGCTTGAGGTTTTCAGCTGTATTATGAAGATATCAGCCAGGGCGAATAGTATTTAGAAGAGAAGTATACTTTATTGAATGGGGAGATGATCTAGAAGGGACAGTAAATTGCATTGCTGAATGATCTATGTGCTCGGCACAGTCTCTTCACTGGTAAATGCTAGTGGTAAAATGAAAGATGGTTATTCTTAATGTATGAAAGCAGAGGAATCAAAGTATTATTTGATCTTCCTTTAGGAATTGGAGCTATTTATGAAAATTGTCTACCAAAAGCACAGCTTAGTTTTACATCTTAATTACCAGATGTAGACATACTTAGGCTTATTTTATCATTTTTTAGTCGTGATTAACTTCACTGTTCTAATACACAGTTATAACTGTGTCTTCTGAAACTTCCCTTGTGCAGTTTCCTACTTGATCACTAATATGTTTTAAAATCTCCTGCACAAGATAAAAAATGTCTGAATTTGGTCGTAATAACAAACAGTCCCTTCTGGCACAGAATAGTTGCAGTGCTCTTTAAGATTGTGTTAAAGGTTATACCTCTTGCAGAAAAGGTAGCAGTACTTTAAAATAGGCAGCTGATTCTTTTGTCTTTTCTTAAAAATACAACTTCTCTCTCTCTTCATCCCAATAAAAAGGCTTCTTTCTTCACCAAAGGCATCTGTAAAATAACTAGCTGTTCTTAAGTCTCATGGTTCAGGCTAGCAAGTGTCAAAATCTGAATTAGTTTTGGTCTTAGCCTGGATGTGAATCAGCACTGTAATTTTTCAGTGTTGAGGTCTCGAATGTAGTTGTAATTCAAGCTCATAAAATATTAGAAGCTTTGACGGTAGAGAGGTCTGCTTTCTGGAGCTCTTCCCTGTGGGTTTACAGCCAAGGATGTCTTGAGAGTGAGAACAGTTATCTGTGCTGCAGCAGTGATGTTTTATGGCTGGGTGCCCAGATTGTCTAGCTTTGCACACAGCTTTATGGTTTGCCTTTGAGGGCTATGGAGGTGGAAGTCATTTGTAATAAACAGCTATCTGCAGCTTGCTTTTTCTGTGTTTTGAAATGTACATCCATTTAAAAAATTGCAAACTAGATGCACATTCACTTAGATATAAATCAGGAAATTCTATATTTTAGAAGCTCGCTTATGAGAAATGTTAACAAATGCTTATTACTTTGTATTAAAAATAGCTAATACTTATCCTTTAACTGTTTTGGGCTTTTTTAGCAGTAAGCTCTGAATTGCTAGTGAATGAGACTTTTAAAATATTTTTTTGTTTGGGAGAAAAGTTGACTTGTCACATGGATTGACATCCTTTGTGGCAATTAAGCCCCAGAGAAAAATGTGTTTATAGGTCTCAAAATAGTTATCATGCAACTACTAGCTATATGCTCATTTAGGAAAAGATAACACCACCACCCCCTCCATCACAAGGAGAAAAGCCACCGTGGGCTATGAAGTGTTTAATATCTGCCCACAGGCATTTTCCTGAGGCAGATCCATCCACACCCCCCCCCCCCAGCTTCTCGTTAATGGGGTCTATGCCTGTTTTCCCATGATGACTACCTGAAGGGATGGAGAGGAATGCCTTTGTTATGATCTCGGTCAAGAACAATCTCCTAGAGTGGCGTATCTGTTTTTTCTTAGCTGTGCTATTTTCCTTCCTACTCATTTATTCCCTTCCTGTGTTCAGTATGTGTGTTGTCTGCTTGAACTTCACCGTTTTCTCTCTAGTACTGCATTTGCAAGGCTTCCTGATGAGAAGTGGAAGAGCTTTTTGTTTTGTTTGAGGGATACGGAGTACTCACAGCGGCTTGGATACCGTTCTGGGTGGTCAGTATGTACACGTATCGATTGTTAGTTCAAACTGACTTCTGCCAAGTCTATTTTAAGCTCAGACGGATGTCTCTGTTGTGTCAGTCTGCTTTTCAGTCATGCTCTAGTCTCGGTCTCTCAGGTCTTCTAGTTCTTCAGAATTCCAAAATGTTGTCATGGCTGATGCTATCGTCATTGGTGCTGACAAAGGAGATGCTTGTTTTTAAACAGTAGCTGGTTACCGGTAAACAAAGGAGCATCAGCCCAGTGCTTTAACACAAACCATTCTAGAAAAAATCAGCAGTTCAGTGAGAATACAGGGGGAAAAAAAAAAGAATCAACTCTACAGATACATAATGTGCTGACTGACATTTTACTGTATTTTCTTACAGGGTCATTAATAGAAGACCGTAGAAGGTGGTCTTTGACATAGAATCATAGAATGATCAGGGTTGGAAGGGACCTTCAAAGGTCATCTAGTCCAACCCCCCTGCAAGGAGCAGGGACATGCCCGACTAGAGCAGGTTGCTCATCTCATCCATCCTGGATGTAACATCACTTACACTGAGTTCAAGCAAAAAACATTGTATGTTCACAGTAGTTTTGAAGACGGTATTTCATATGAAATATGAACTAGCACTGCAAGCACAGCCTAATGGAGTGTGTGTAAATCAAGTAAGACTCTGCAACAGTGTATTACCAAAGCCAGTCTGGAGCAGGACTCCTCATTATGCCTCTGCTGACATTGTTCTTTCTGTCTGTAGGTCTCAACTTTCCTCTGCTCTCAATGTTTTGAATCAGTTACACAAGCTTACTTAACATAGGAGAATTGCTTCCAATGTTTCTGTTGTCTGAATATTTTCCACATTTTCAGCTTTGAAATGGATACTCCACTTGAAAGTTTGTGTCTTACTCCCTGGCTGTGTAATGAAAGATGTTATATCTCTGCAAATCTAATCGTTCTTGTCTCTTTATGGTGTCATGGCTGTAATCCTGTCAGTGCATGGTATTGTACTGTGTTCTTGTTTTGTGATGCTGCAAAAAAATTGCTGTTAGTTACAAATAACCTATTGGCATAACAGTGCTGATCACATCTGTTCATAACATACCTCTTCATTTTCCTGCTTCTGAAACTATTTGGTTTCTCTTTTGGATAACGTTAGCTGAGGTAAGCTATAAAGAGTTATATGTTTGTCTTTTAAAGCCTTTTAAAAATGAATTAATATGGAAAATGCAGCGTCTTCTGATATGGAAGGAGAAGAGCCTATTGGTAGCAATCTAAATGTGATTTAATATTTTCTAGGATGTTCATCGTAAAGCATAGCTGTCTGATCCAGGTGTGGAACTAAATTTGGTCTATCACAGTGATAGAATTGCTGCTATTGAGGCAGAGAGCCCCTATATAAATAGCACTGTGTCAGGTCAAAGACATTATTATATGAGACTTACCGGAGCCTGGTGAATGTGGAATTTTTACTATTTCTGTCCTTCTAGTCAACGTTTAGAAGTCCTTCACATTTGGAAAGAACGATTAAAGTTAAGTAAGTCTTATTGAACACTGACAGTATCTCCTCTAGTGATGTCAGTTTTTATACTGTGCTAGCATACTTACGTGGGATAATGGAATGGCTGTGTTATTGCATGGATGCTTACAAAATAATTTACTTAAAGACCTCCATTTTTTCCCCTTGCATTTGTGAAAATGAAATGTTCTTTACAAATTTCTAGGTGAAATATTACAGTGACAACAAAACCCCATGCTTTTGGAGCAGATGACCTGGGCAGATACCATCTATCTGTTTTACCTGGATGCTCTCATAGTCCAACTGCATTGAAATTGTGATTCCTGTCCATCCCCTGTCCCTCTATCAGCATGCAGAAAAACAGGAGCTAATCTTTCTGGAATTCTGTCTGCATCTAGCGATCAGATAATGTACTTGGAGACGTTATTGATATGTTTCTGAAAATATTTGCTCCCCTGGCGTTTCATGGACTAACTGAAGGCATGAAGTAGTTACTACTAAGATCATAATTGACCATGAATTGATTTCCAAAGTGGTGTTTACTGCAACTGGTTTTCCTGTCCGGGAAGATCAGGAAGATCATTTGTGGCTCTTTCCTTTCCCCATCTCTCCCCAACTCCGTCTCTCCTCCCCCCATGGAGACGCTATTCATTTGCTAAGTAGAGAAGTGGGTGATGGCCCATTCTGATGGTGGCTCTGATATTCTGATTTATTACTGACAGGAACTGGCTTCCAGATGCTTTTACTGTGGAAAGCGAACTGGAGGAACAGAGACCTTTTTGAAACTTGATTAACTTAGTGAAAATAAAGATTACCTTTTCAACAATCTTTTAAGTTAATCTTTTAAGCTTTGGTAGGTTTGTGGAGGGAAAGGTGCTAGCTTGGACCTGTTTCCTTAATTTTGTATGATAAATAAGTCTTTTTCTGAATTTTATGGCCAGTTTCCAGCCTAAGGATAGGAACAGCATAATGTAAGGGTTTCTTATCTCACTTGAGTTACATTGCTATATTAATATTCAAAACAGCATTGCAGCTGAAGATGCAGTGGAACAAAACCTAAATTGCTTCAAAATGTGCTATCTTTAAGTTGAATGAAATGATCATGTAGGGCAGTGTTTTGATTTCTGTAGTTAAACACTAAGTATGTATAAAAAGTGCACAAAACAATTAAGTAGATTTTCTTCATTTGTGTTTAAACTTTCACGTATTTGCTGTGCAGAATTTTTTAGTACAGTTGATTAGTCTATAGTGTGTTTTGTCTTCCTTGACTTGCATCAGATTTGGTGTTAACCTCCTGTGGAGAATTCCAAGACCCCTGACATTTTATTGTGACTCTTGATTAGCTCACCAGGGTTCCTGCTAAGAATTCTTCTTTCATTCATTTGATAAATTGAATTCCCTATTCACAGTGCCTTTAAATAGAATGGTATTTGGAAAACTTGAAGACAACAACTTGAATGTTAAATGAGCTCAACCAGCAAATTTAAAAATGCAAAAAATGGAGGAGGAGGAAATTACGAGTTTGTGTATACTGAAATCTTTTAGGAGAATAAACATTTTACGAAAACATAAGTCTCCATCTTCATATTCCCTTCACATTTATTTCCCTTCTGGTTTCTACAAGGAGTTCACCTAACTTACATCTGTATCTGGGAGCAAGTATAAGGTACCCCTGCAGTGGAATTTCAGCTTTCCAAGGCAGCATGTGTGTGGTACAGAGAGCATCTTGTTCTTTCCCCCCTTGTATACCCTGGCCTGGCTTGTGCACGCCTCATAGATGCCGTATGCCATTCGCCCGCTTTTACTGTGGATCCCCTTACTGTTCCTGGTGGTGGTGGCAGGGCTTGCGCTGAGCTCTACAGCGTGAGGGGTAGTGTAATATTTTTTTCTGGATCTGGCGGCACATCCTCTCGGTGAAGGCCCTGTCCTTTTACTCCCCTGTCTGAATGTCTCTGTGAGCCTCTGTGAAACAATTTTAGAGTCATAGGAGAACTCGGGCTGGAAGGGACCTCAGGAGGTCATCTCAGATAGGCAGGTTTGTATTTAACTCGAGTGACGTGCACGTCTGTAGCATGTCTGCTGCTACTCGCTGTGGTGCTGCTATGTGTTGGTGTTATTCTTAGACTTGTCTGGCACAATTTCCCTGCCTGTGGGTAGAAGCGAGGGAAGCACTGTGCCTGTGGCAGGAACTCTTCCTAAGGGAGCGGTATTTCTTCCAGATCTCACCTTCTTGGGCCTTTCTAATCACACTGGAGCCGCTCATGAATGTGGCAATGGCTGCTGGAAGCTGGGTGTCTTTTGTTGAAGATGTGTTGTCACCACCTTTTCCCCAGAATGAGCACAGGAGCAGCGTCATGAACATATCTGTCTTCAGCATAAGTTCTACTGCCTACTTTTTGATCCTGTAGGTTGTGTCATCTAGCGTGGCCTGTGTGAGAGTACCAGCCTGGTCTGCAGCTCCTGCAGTAAGCAAGTTGAGTATGCATTCACCTGCTGGTGACGAAGTGATGGGGCTCAGAAACAGCTGAGTGCTGGCGTGTGGCTGTGGTGGGAGAGAGGAAAGGAGGACTAGGGGTGTTGGAAATCCCTACAGGCGAAATGGTACATCACTTTAGATATGCAAACTTCCTTTTTGTTTCTTTGACAAAGAAACATAAAGGTTTAGATGCGCTTGCTTGAAGATGTGCTACACAGAAGCAGTGTTCCTAGCTGTGTATCCTGCAGCATGCATTGTCCCTGCTGACCCTGTTACTGATGGGCAGATGGTGCGCTTGACCGGCTTCTCCAGCCTCTGTCCCTGGGAGTGGTCAGCTCTCACAGAAGGCCTGGGGGCTGTGGTGCATGGAAAAACATCCTGTGGAGCTGTTGCTCTTGTTCCTATTTCCTGACCTCCCGCTTTGCAGTATCCCTGTCCAGCTACCCCAGGAAGCAGTCCTCCTCTAATGTGTTGTTCAAGTCCAGCTAAATAATGTGAGCCAGACACTTGTCCACAGGTTGCTTCTCCTTCTAGGTCAGTTAATCAATAATACTTAGTCGAACAATTTTTGGTTGTGGGGCTGTTGGCACGGGGCTCTCATCTCCTGAAGTATTTGCAGAAACCAAAATAGCAAACTTAGTATCTGGAGAGACACAAACGTGCTGTGCTCTTGCTAAGCTACTGGATTCCAAAGCTGTTTTCCTTTGTTTATTAAGTCCCAGGAAGACTGGGGAAGAGCTCTGTACCAGCTGCTACGTCAACTGCTGGTAAATATCATCAGGCCTGGGAGGGAGGCAGGGCTGTGAAACTAAATCTGGTTGTCTGCACTGCTCACAGGCTATAGCTTAATTTTCCAAGAGAGGAGTTGGTCCACGTTTGCTGGGAGAAGAGAGATGTTACTTGTAGCATGTTTCTTGCTCTTTGTAACCTGCCTTGAGTAGTAAATGTAGTGGAAGCTTTTTTCAGGGGGTGGTTTGGTTTGGGTGGTGTGTCATCCCCCCCGCCTTCATCCTTGTGTAGCCGGAGTGGTGTGCATGCTGGAATACTTGGGGTCTGATGGGGTGTTCTCAGCAGACTGAGGGAGTGAATTTTGATGTTTCCTGCCTGAAATATGTAGAGGGGTGAGGTTTTGTGTACAGTGTTCTAGCCCATAGAATCATAGAATCACAGAGTGGTTTGGGTTGGAAGGGACCTTCAAAGGTCATCTGGTCCAACCCCCCTGCACGGAGCAGGGACATCCCTGACTAGATCAGGTTGCTCAGAGCTTCATCCAGCCTGGCGTGGAACGTTTCCAGAGATGGGGCCTCCACCACCTTTCTGGGCAATCTGTTCCAGTGTTCTATAGCTCGCATCGTAAAAAAATTTTTCCTAATTTCTAATCTAAATCTACCCCCTACTATTTTAAAACCATTACTCCTTGTCCTATTGCAACAGGCCCTGCTAAACAGCCTCTCCCCACCTTCCCTGCAGCCCCCTTTGGGCACTGGGAGCCGCTATCAGGTCTCCCCGGAGCCTCCTCTTCTCCAGGCTGAACAGCCCCAGCTCTCTCAGCCTGGCCTCACAGCAGAGCTGCTCCAGCCCTCTCAGCATCTGCATGGCCTCCTCTGGACCCTCTCCAGCAGCTCCACGTCCTTCTGCTGTTGGGGGCTCCAGAACTGGACACAGTACTCCAGGTGGGATCTCACCAGGGCAGAATAGAGGGGGAGAATCACCTCCCTCGACCTGCTGGCCACTCTCCTCTTGATGCAGCCCACGCCCACATTTGTCTACTAACTGCTTAAGTTGCCCCAGAGTGGAGCTTGTGTATAAATTGATAAGCCTGCGCTGTGGAGAGCAACACCTTCACAGAACAGGTGGAGTACCTGCGTGACAGCAGCTTCATGCCCTGTAGGATCCTCTATGCCAGCGTGTTAAACAAACCTTCTGATTGTCCTCACTTGCTGTGTTTTGACATCATGGAGTGGTCTCTGAGTGCAACAATTGGATTTCTTATAAATAAAAGTTCACTGGATGATGTGCTCCAAGGGTGCAGTTAATGTTTTCCTGCCAAAATGATCGTTTGGTACATGGGAGCGGACTGGAGATAGTCTCAAGTAACAAAGTACCTGAAATGGCCATAATGTGGCTGTTAAGGCCTCTGCACCAACATTTTGCTCTGCAGATCCACTGCTATCGGTCTGTACTACTTAGTAATGAAGATGTAACATACATCTCCGGAAACATTCCCATTTGTACTCCAGTACTCCCATGAGTATGTTGTCTGTCTCTGGTAACAACCCAGGAGAAAGGGAACAAAACGAAGCCTCTAGATTAAAAACAAACACCTAAAACCCTACAGACATACACTGGAACTTGGGCAGTGCTCAAATATGGACTCGTCAAACTGCTGATGTCTGACTTATCACTTGGAGTTAGTCTGCATCCTTAGTTTATACAGACTTTTTCTTCTCTGGGATTTTTCCACACTTCTAGTGACTGGTAATCAACTGGTAGAAGCTAAACCAAGGCCAGGTGATGGAGCTTTTTAAAAATATCTTTAATTGAAGGGTAGTAACTATCTAGTCTGCTTTATTTTTGTTCTAATCTAATTTACTTCAGTGGTTGTTTACCTTATGTGTCTGTAAAGTATAGGATCACAATAAGATAACACTGGGTGAATTGAAAACTTCCAGTGAGGACCTGGGTCCTGCAGTAAAGAGCAGCTGACACTCTCCTCGAGGCCCTGCCAGTATTTTATTGCTCTTCAACCAGTAATCCAAAATGGCATGTTAGGAACACCATGTACTGCTGCTGGAGATGCAGCCTTGAGACAAGGCGTGCAACACAGGTGCTCTTTTTTGTTGTGATCATGGAATTTCTGTTTTGCAGATTGTAAGAACAGGATTATTAATTTAGTCTCTTGGGCAACCTAAAATCTCCTTCAGTTTTAGTAAGGTATTTTAATGGAATATGTTGCTTTTCACATCCCCTTCTCAACTAATGCTGTAGTGTTCTTGGAGGTCTTTAAATGGCAGCTATATTCTGCTCCCGCACAAATTCCAGTTGTGAATGAAGTTACCTGTCACCTTGGCCAAATGTGCTGTGGTTTAACGAAAGCCTGGAAGCGGATACCTAGGGCTCAAGTCTAATTCCTCCTGATTACAGGCAGCAGTGGAGAAGGGTCTGCAGAGTGTCACAGACCTGAAGATACCCACCATTACTCTGTAACAAATCAAGTAAATAAAAACACACAAAGAAGACTTAGCGCCAAAACTATGCTGTAGAGTAAAAGGAAACATCGGGGCAGTATTAGTGCTGTTTCTGTGCAGGAACTTGGGTGGAATTTCAAAGTGACTTCAGAAATCAGACTGCTGTCCCTGTTAGGAGGTCAGTTTTGTGTTACGTGCTTCAAGGTGAGTTGACCAGATGCTGGGAGCATCAGGGTACCAGGCCTGCAGTTGTTAGCAGTGGGTGATATTCCGATGTTTCAGAGGAAGGGGAGGAATTCCTTACCAAGGCAAATGTATTAAGGAGTGACAAGTGCAGGACAGGGGCGTAGTTTGACAGCGAGAAAGCCCAAGGCATGGGATTAATAAATTATAAATTGAGGTCAAACAAAACCACATCAAGCTTCAGTTATGACTCCCTGTAGGAACAAATTTTGCACCCAGACTTTCAAATTACAACCTTTAGTTTCAAGCTGCATTATCACACCTGTATATGTAACTTGTCAATAAACTTATTTGTTCGCAGTGGCGCGGCTGAGGGCTTTTCCCCTGTTAAAATCCTATGATATCCTTCCAAGGGAGTCACTTTGTGAATGGGTAGAGGCCTCCCGTTTCTAGTCTAATTGTCTTTGTGTCCAGGAGTCGGTGTGGCCTTGTATCAGTGTTACTTCTTAAAAACAAATCTTCCTTTCTATAGGTATTTTTCTTCTTTTCTCTGCCAAGTGTGTATTTATAAAGATTTGCTATGTCTTTTAATGTGGTGGGTTTTTTTTCTTTTAATGCTACAGTGTGGAAGATTTTTCTTTATGCTTAATCCAAGTCTCCTTCGTTGCAATTTAAATTCAGTGCTACTAACCACAGCTAAAGTAGAAAGATTTTACTCCATTCTTCTCTAACTCTGTCTTTAACACTTATTTGAGTAAAGGGGTTGCCATCTCTTTAGATTAAGTGAATCCAAGTGTGAAGTTTTTTCCAAGGGCCCATGCTTATTTGATTTCTGATCCTTCTTGTTGCTGTTTTCTGATTTGTGTCTGTGTTGTTGTAGATAGTCCCGAACTGGACACAGTGCAGCAGCTGATGAATTTCTGATCATTTGTGACGTCGTTGCTTTGCCTTTGGATTGAGTTCCGCTGTAACATCTGGGGTTTTTTCCTCCCCCAAACGAGTGTTTAGTCGGTTGTTCCCTATACTGTATTGAAACATATGATTATTCCTGCCAAACATGGTGCCCTGCATTCTTTCTCCCTGAGTTACACTCTACATTTTTGTATGTCTCGAGTTTATCAGGTTGTTCTAAATACTGCCTGTCCTTAGTTGTTTTGCAGCCTCGTGGCTTGACATATTCTGGAAACTTAGTAAGTGCACACTTCTTTCCAGTAGCAAACTGGTTAATAAAAATCTGGCTGCTGGACATGTAGCATGGTGCAGCAAAAATCCATTGGTTCTCTGCCTTGTTGGAACGGGAAGTGCTGAGGTTACTTGGTTTGTGGGTATTTCATTGTAATTTCGTTTAGCTTACGTTCTCTACCTTGTTCTTAGAAAAAAAAGCTAAAGCAAACATGTTCATATTAACAAAACTTTGCATGTTGCTTGAAAATTCTGTAAGTTATTTCTGTTGCCTCCCTTTCATCCTTTTCAAAAATACCTACAACTATACCATAGGGGAAAAAAAAGTCAGGCTTTCTTCCCCCACCTCCAGTCCTTTTTAGCTGTTACTGATGTTTTTATCCTTTCCCCTTTTAAGTTACATGCACAGTCTTTGCCATTTGCCAAAGTTCTGGAGTGCCATCCATCTTCTGCTGATTCTTTGAAGTAATCTGTAAGGACTTAGACACAGTTGTTCTTATGGCAAATTACATCAGGCCCAGCCAGTGGAAAACCATCAGATTTCTCCAGGGACTTTTAGAGCTGTTTTTACTTTTGCTGAACTGACACTTTACCTGGCCTGATTTCCTGTTTGGAGTGGTAGCAGAATGTTTGGTTCTGTCTCCTTTTTTGCCCTGCATGGAAGTTTTCCTCAGAAGTTGGGTCATTTATTCTTCCCAAATTTAGGGAAAAGGGACTTAAGAATTGCATCTTGATATTCTTGCTTGTAGCTATGTTCACCAGCCCTTTTGGGTGAGGAAGCCAGAATGAAAGATTGCAGTGGTGGTGGCAGAGGTCGTGGGGCAGGAGCAGCTTGGTTGTTGGTCCTTTGCTGCCCCTGCCCCCAGCTTGAAGCAAAGCCTCCCTGCGCAGGGAAGAGCACTATGAAATCCCTCTGCGAAGCTGTCGTCATCTGCGGGCTCAGCACCAGTTCAGATCGTTGCTGGCCATCTGTTCCCCGCTGACCTCCTTAGTGAAGGCTAAAGCAGAAAGAAAAGTGCTGTCACTTTAGCTCTCATAGGGTCATGTGTCAATAGTCGCCCTTTCCCACTGGGAATCAAAACTAATATTTCCTCTTGCTTATTAATGAGGCACTTAAAGGTTCTTTTATTGTTACTTTTTATATGCGCAATGCTAATTGATTGTTGGCCTTCCTCATTCTTGTCCCCATGTGTTTGTGCTGGGTTTTTTTTTAATACTTATTTATTTGACCTAGTTTTGTGTGCTGCTTTTTTTTGAGGTGATTGGAGAGCTTGTAATTAGGGACCAGCTTGGCTGCGTTTGATTAATGACTGAGCCTAGATATCAAGGGAAAAAAGCTGGCACTTTTAAAGTCACACGAGCTCCTTGCCTTCACCGGTATTTACTCTAGAAGGGTCGTAGAGAGCTGGGCCGAATAAGGATGAGGTGGAAAACAAAATTACCAATAGGCAGATGTGGAGTTTTAGTTTATCCATTCTACTAGTCATGAAGTCAAGGACTGATGACGATGTGGTGACCTCTTGCTTTATGTAGTATTCCTCCTATACATCAGATTATCTGTATTCTCATTTAGATTCTTGGTGATTTCCAAGAAACAGTGCCTGTCTCTTCCTCTGTGACAGTATTTTTCATTTGACCTGAATTAATTGAAGCTTGCCTTTCCAGGGTTCACTGCTATTTGCTTTGTTATTTTTTTCATTACGTTATGTTGCCACCCTTCAAACTGCTTTCTACCTTCATAATCTCAGCTACTGCTTTCTTACCGTTTGGAATCAGATCTTAGATAACTTTCTGAGTAGTAGTTTTGTTCACTGCTGTTTGAAGTGGTATAATGCTAGATTTTGAGAACTTGGTTGATGATTACTTTGTGTTTTGTGGCTATACTGTCCAGACTCTGTTATCACCTGTAATGATGCATGGCTCTGTTAGTTCCTTCCAAAAAGCCTGCTCAGTGTGCTTTGTTAGCCTGCCATTGGGTGATTATTTGTCAGTTCCTTACAATTGTAGTTTAAAGATTATTTCCTCCCCCTGCCCCACATCATCATTGTTAGGAAAAACATGTGTGCAGAAATGCATGATGCTCTACTGTATGGTGAGGGAAGTCAAAACCAGAGCAATACTTGAGCAATTGTATGCAGTTTCTAGGATTTTTGTCAGTAACAGCAACTTTCACAACCACCAAGGGAGATTTTTACAGCATAAAGTAAGGATGTAAATTTAAGGTACAAGAGGCATTCCAGAATTGAGGTATGGGAGCTTTGCTACAGGCAAAGATGTCTGTAGACCAAGATGAAGAATGCTGTTCTGAAGAGGTATTCCGGGCAGTTTTCCTATGTAAATAAACCTTCAGTGTCTTAAATATATGCAAACAAATTAATTAGGCTGCTGGGTTTGGAGCTGTGTCATGTGGAGGGACAAGAGCAATAGGTCTCTGTTCAGCTCTTGCAGAGGCTTCTGAACTATAAAACACTGTATGGGTAATAACCTTGCATGTAGTAACACTAATAGACTCTACTTGACGTTTGTTTAAAAATATTATATTCCCAAAAGGCGTATTACAAAATCCTGTCAGAATGTCCCATCGATGCTAATTCAGAATATCAGCTGTGTCTTCAGATGTGAAAGCAATCCAATGTTTGATACCAACTGGAAAACTAAAGTTCTCACTTAGCTTGAAAAACAGAATCAGCCTAGATTTGTGAATTTTTTAAAGGGCTTAATACGCCTTTCTTCAGCAGGCATTGACAGAACATAGCCACAGTCTGAAGTTGTTCTGACCATGACCTGCATTTCCTCTTGCTTTCCTATTCAGAGAGCACCCAAGCATATGTTCTTTAAAGATAATGTTGGTTTAGGTTTGGATTTAGTAAGCTAATTGCAATCTTTAAAAACAGCGGTTGATGTTCTAGTAAAAACTTTGTTCTCTGCTCATAAAAATCCCCCGTGATTCTGATACGTAAGATCCATATATATAAAAAAATCCGAACTCCAACAAGTATATTCTAAGACACTTCTGGTTTAAATCATATGAGCTTTGTATTCATAATATTTTTAGCATGTTTCCTGTAATAAAGATTAAATTCTTATTCAGGAAGTAAAACTGCAATGCATGCCTTTGACAAAGTAGTCAAACTTTATATAGCAATGTTTTTATTGTTTTCCTTTTGTTTTGCTCTTAGATGACTAATTTCTGCCTAGAAGTGACAGCAGGAGTTGCCATCTGAGAGGCCACTTGGAGCTTTATTTCTATTTTAAGCATATTTAAAGCACATGTATTCATAAGTGTCATTATGTAAATCGATTTTTGAAAATTGAACCCTATTAAAAATTGCAGTATCATTTTCTGAGTTAATCTGAGACTATTTTAATCTAAGAAATGAGATAAAAACTAGGTTTCCACTAGGAGTAGCACTTCTACCTCTGAAGTTGTAATTGATATAATATGGTAATAATACACATTGTGTTTTTAATGGAGCAAAATGTTTGCTGCTCTTTGATTTGAAAAATCCTCTGACATGGTGTATTACCTGTGTAAGGGAGGGAATAACATCTAGCAGTGCTTGGGACATGTCAAAACAGAAACAGCTTTAGAGGACAGGAAGACTGGAAGTAGAGAAGTTCACAGGGGAGTCCAGTCTAGGTAACGAGACTTCAGCAGTGATGAAAGAAAGCTGGGAAGTATCTACTTTCATAGTTCAAAGAAAACTCTGCAAATTAAGCCAAATGTTGGTGGTGTGTTTTGTTTGTTTGTCTTGGTTTTTTTTTTTTTTTTTAAATACTGCACTGACTACTGAAAGGGATTTCACTGTAATTGTGATGTTCTGGAATTGCTGTGATGTCCTGGGTTTTCATAAGTACTAGCAAGAGGAAACCAAAAACTTTCTAATTTTGCAGTGACTTGTTTCATTCACCTGCTTTAAATAACAAAAAAGGCTAGAACTTCCCTTGGCAACAGTCTGGCAGTTTGGGAGAGTTCACGTGCAGGCATGGGCTTTGTAGAGTCGGATGTGACTTGGGTGGGAGCACTGAAAGTGAAGGCTGTTTTTCCTTTGTAGTTACTGAAATCCTGGGGACTTCTGTTCTTCTCCTGAGCTAACAGGAATAGAGTCCTGGGTTATAGTTTCAACTCGGTTTCTTTTGGTAATGGAAGTCCTCACTCTTTGCAGTGTTCTAGAATAATGATTTAAAACTGCAACTTTAAGTACCCTTTTCTTAACTGCGGTGTTAATTATGTGGTGCAAATACCCACCTGCAGCTCTTCAGAGCAAATGTTTCTCAAACATTGATTTACAGTACAGTATTTGAAAAGTGGCCCTTTGAAATTGGTGTGAAGCGCAGCGGACATGCAGGTGATAAGGTTTTTGGTCATGACAAAGTGATTCAGGTATTTAAAATACAAATACCTAATGCCACTCTACATGTCCTGACCTCCACTTGTACACCTGGCACTTCCAGGTGTGCATTATCTCCAGCTACTATTTAAGACTTAGGGTCTTGCCGTATATGTCACTTGTGCAAATAGTTTGAGTGCTGGAAGGTGTCTAAAGGGTTACAAACACCTATGGTTGGACCTCTGAATTGGTTTGGGTAACACAAGGAAAGGGAAGCTGCTTTTGGTTTAGCCTGGAACACCGTGTAGGGTCTTTGTAAGTGTTAAAGCCTCTACACTGGCCAAAATCATTTTTTTTTCAGGCAAGCGAAAAAGCCAAAAACCAGAACAGCCTTCAGCAGCCAAAACCTCAAAAAATTGACTACAATATTCCTTTTTTATAAAAGGGAAACCACGTAAGAATGTGCAAACTTATTGAAAGGAAAATAAACTGTTAAAAGGCAGTATGTTTCAGAGGGAGTGTATGAAGACGATGTGCAAAAAAAAATCTGAAGAGTGGCAGTTTCTCTGTTAGGTAACCTGAAGAGCAGCCCTCCCCACCCCTGCCCCAGAGCTGTTATGATAAAACAATTGAGCAAAGAGTATTATAATTAAAAAGACCTTTTTTTTTTAAAAAAAAAAAAAAAAAACCCAAAAAAACCAAAAAAAAAAAAAAAGGGAGCTGTAGGCTTTGGCAAGTTAAATGCAAAACAGTAGTAAGTTAGGCTAAAAGTGATCTTGATGAATAATTGGAAGTCATCGAATCTGATAATAATAATAGTAATGGTTTCAGCCCATCAGAAATGGAGTGTTCTCAGAAGATCTGTAAGGCTGATAAATGATCAGGACCTGCAGAGCTGCCAGGGAAGATAAAGTAGTTCTAGAGAAGGAAATGAATTATTTGCTTTGGTATTTATTTGAAAGGATGTTGAGGAAGTTCATTGTTACAACCATTTATTACGGTGATGGACAAAGAAAGCATAGATGGTGAGGTTTCAAATAGATTTTCTTCCTGATTTGGAACGAGTTAGGTTAAGTTTTAACCAAGATGCTACTGGAACAGTCTTGTTTTGTATTCCTGCAAATTCTTCAGCTACAATTTGTAGGATGAACACAAAATATAATGAGTGCCTTACTTCACAAACCTACCTTACAAAATAAGAAGGGCCTTACTTTATAGCTCCTTGAGAACAAAATTGATGATATGACAAATTAACACAGTGTGTGTTCGATCGAAAAAATAAAAATAGTTGGAAAATAATGTATTTGCTCGTGACCTTTAAGGTGTATTGTGAATCATAGCTTTTGAAAGCTGGCAGAATTTACATTAGTTACCTGGGTTTTGTTGTTGGTTTTTTTTTTTTTTTTTAATTTTAAACTTACTTTCTGTAGAGTGTGCTAATATTAAGTAGTACTTTTGAGTGATTGTGGAAAGAGGTTGCAAATAAAATCTGTTCTTTCTGAATTTTCATTGCCTACTATTTGAATTGTCATTGGTTTCAATTTTGGAACCAATTTTATTGCAGCATTAGAAGCAGCCTTTTTTGGACATGAGGTGTAGAAAGTTAGCAATATAAGTATGGGATTATTTACCTTCCTAGGTAAACTTCATTGTGTTGAAAAGCTCTTCCCAACCTTTGTTCTTACCAGGGAGAAAGAACAAGAAACACAAGAAGAGGAACATTTGATGGAAGAAAAGAAAAAGAAAAAGCAGGAAGAAAAGAAAAAGAAGGAAGGTGCTCAGAAGAAGGTTTGTCCACCTTACTGTTTTAAATGATATATTCACTTTTACGTGTAACGTACAGATACTGATTGTGCAGTCTTTACTTCTGTGAATAATTCTGACACAAGTGAGCAGTCCTGTCGACTTTGAGTGAGGCTGCAGTCAGAATCTCTGCAAAAGCAGTTGTGACAGTTCATTAGCACTCCCCGAGCTGCTTACCATCCCCTGATGTTAAGTTTGTGCTCCCACAGCTGTGTCACGTGAATGTTCCTCATCAACGTCAACGCAAAGTTAACTGGATTAGTCTCAACTGATACTGAAATGACTGGATTTCGAGGCTGTTGTGCATTTTCTTGGTGTGCATTCTCCTGCCTCGTTTTCTGGATTAAGTAGTTTTAATCTTAAATGACCCTTAAGATCTGGATAGGAATTGATTGTTATCTTTTCCAGTATAAAAATTAGGCATCATTAAAGAAAAAAAGTGGGAAGATGCCAAACGGATTAAAAAAAAAGGATGAATCTTTACAAAATGTGCAGTTAATCTATGTAAGCCAGTAGTACGGATGGATTCAAAGGGACACTGGACAGGTTTCATGGAAGTTAATTCTGTTGTGTGTTAAAAAGTTCCTAAACATTCTGTTTGGTTCAGGAAGCCTCTGAATCTCAAGAGACAGAAGGCTGGATGGGTAGATGGGGCTGTGGTCATACTGCCTGCAATGTTTTATGCTGTCTTTTCGGCATCTGCTTTTGGCTTTGGTCAGACAAGGGTAGCCATTCTTGTACTGCTAATACATACAGTTAAACTAACATTCTCTGAGCCGTCAGTGGAACTAATGCCTGATTAATGTAAGCAGTTTCTACAGAAAGCTAGGCCCGCAGCCTGTAATTACTAGGTGTTGCTTTGAATATTGACAAGTAGTTGATTTGTTTTATTTTTCCTCTTTCAGGCTGCTGAACAAAAAACCAAAGGTAAATTCACATTTGTTCTTTGTGAACCATTTGATATTTTTGTAAGTTTCTTTAAAAAACGTATTTGTACTTTTTATTCTTTGTGTCTTTTTAATGGGGAGAGTATATCTTACTAGGATAGTTCTGTTCTTAAAGTTTTGTTGGAGGAGCTGACTGTATGTTGGGATCCTCAGTATAAGCTTTTTCTTTGCTTATCTTGCTGGGTATTGTATGGCAGCTTTTTGATGAGAATATATGGATTAAATTTCTGTGAAACATAACACAACGTATGTAATCTTTTTAGTCTAATATCGACAGATGTAGTTTTCCATTTAATTGTTAGTAGTTATTTATCTATATCAAAGACAACTAATTGCCACCAAAAAGGGTAAGTCTCTCCCCCTGTATGCATGATTCAGCTCAATTAATGAGTAAACTGGATTCTTGAACTTATGAGAAAGCTGTTTCCCCCACCGCCACCACCACCTTTTTTTACTTCCTTTCTTCCTGTGTGGGTTTTCTGCTTGATGAGTGAATGGAATTGGTTTGCAGCATGGTCCATGGTGCAGCAGGGAAGCAAGGCATTCTCCTTTTTTGGGCAGTGAACTCCTCTGTGCCCTAGGAGAAATGTTAATGAAGTTCTGGCCTTTAGAAGGTGAGGAAGAGAGTCGAGGTAATGCGGTATTCTGCAGCTGTTGGCTGACGGTGATTTTGTCTGGTCTGTCCTTTGGTTTGCGTGGCACCACACAGAACTCGGGGCTGCAGAGCAGTTCTGGACGGGTTAATATGCACTATTATTTACTGCTGGGTAATTAGGTGACAGACAGGCAAGTAGAGCTTCCCAGATTCCCAAAGACTGGGAATTAGAGAAGAGCCACGCCTGGCATGTGGGGTTGACAAAACAACTTATGTTTCAAACCCTTTTTATATATTTGTACAGCAGAAATTAGATTCTACTTTGGTAATCCTGAATTCAAATAAAGTGGAACTACATGATGAAGAGACTGTAACAAGTAATTTATTGAAACTCTATCCTTCTCTTTCCAAATTTTTCTTATGTAGAAAGTGTGAAATCAGAAAATTTTAGTCTGAATTCTGTTGTGTCTTCCCTGTAACATCTCATGTAGTTTCTAACAGTAGATCTTGCTTTCGGGAGGAGAAGGTAGCAGAAGTAGCTAGGCCCCTCGATCTTAAGTACATGAGAAAATTCAGAATTAAGACAAATCAGTGTGATTTCTCCTAATGGAATATTTCTGTTTCCACAGTATTACATGTTTTGTTCTCTGTATCAGCTCATTTCTGTGTGAAAAGGTTTCACTGTTCTATAATGTATTACGATGACTTTTTAATAGCATAATTCAATGGCAGATGTTTTTGCTGTCAGAGTTCATTTTCACATGATAATATGGCGGCTCTTCATTTCTGTTAATGTTGAAGCACAGTGCGTTCTGCTTTCCTCTGTGGGATATTATTATTTCTGTCTTTGTTGTGACAGCTTTATTTTTAATTGCTTGAAAATGTCAAGTTTAAGTTTTTAAAAGTAGCATGATGATAACTCCAGTTTTTCAGGTATGCTAGTGAGTTTGTTTCTTTCAAAATTAGAGTCTGCATTTCATCTCTTTGATTTTTTTTGTCCATTATTTTGGTATTTAAGTGGCCTATGCTACTGCTATAAAATATGAACTGGGAAGAAGGCAACAGTAAATAAAGGTAGTTATGTTAAAGATTAAGCAGTTCTGGCTTTCATTTTTTCGGCTGTCGGTAAACCATAATGCACCTTTTTGTAGTTAGGCTTCATTGGAAAGAGTTGTCCTGGCCTGTAGAGAAATCAAAACTCTCCTGTTCATGTTCAGTGCGAGGGTTAGTGGTTATGTAGAGTCATGAATGACCCTTCTTGTAATTTCCTTTGGCAGGCAATTACTAGTTGCTTTTAAGATTGGTCTGTGGGAATGTTTTATTTCCACTTTAGGATACTGTTGTCTTACATTTATGTTTAGGAAGGATGTACACAAGCTTATGATAAGTAGCAGGGATGTCTTAAAATATAGAAAATGTTAATTCTAAATTAATGGGAGGAAAAAATTGGCTGAACTTTTTTCATAAGATATTCAAAGTTGACTGTAAACTTTAATGCAATACTGCACTGAGTATTTTATTTTGATACATTTTCAAGGTTAAGTGACAAATGCTGCCAGAAATAAAAGTCAACACAGGGATTATCATTGAATTTAGTTAATTTATTTCAGATCTGGGACACAGCAATTAAATTCATTTTGAAGACAGGACGAGACAGTAAAACTGGGTGAACTGCAGCAGGTGCTGCATGCCAAGGTATGGCATGTATTAAATCAAAGATTAAAACCAGGCTGGAACTGAACCTTTTGCAGAATGTTACTTTATAAATGTGACTTAACGTAATTGCTTGTGGTAACTTAGAAAAAAAAATCCTTCATTTTATGTATGTGTCGTTCAGTTCTGCAGCTGTGTTACTGTGGCAATGAGAGATGCTTACACTGTCTGGGTCGTATAGGAGAAAAATAAATTACACAACTGGAGATGGGATGTGGAAGGATTTTTCAGTTTCTGTTTTTCAGCTGATGGCAGACAATGTGTTCATACTGTTTCTTATTTGCTCTCGGCTGTATTTGTGGAGAAGGCCCGGGGTGGGACAACCAGTGGGACTGGATGGGCAGTGGGAAAGCTTAGCCCTTTCGGTTGGCTTCTTCTGCACTAGAAACCTATGCTGTGATCAAGGTGCTTTTTAATTTTTCTAATGAAGATTAAAATTTTCATTTATTTCTCTAGTACAATGGAAAACATGCAGATACTGTCCTATCTAGTAATTGACTCATACGCTTTGTATGTGTAGTTATAATTTGCTGTGAGATGATACTGGCTGCTGCATGTTCAGTCACTGGGGAGGCCTGAGGAAAGAGAAACTAGTAAGGAGGAAAGAGGTTTCCTGTGGGTGTGTGGATATGGTGTGTTGTCAGTTAAATATTGCTCCGAGGCCTCAGACGGAGCTGAATGTTTCCATTTGTGATGTGGAGCACAAACCCCTTCCAAAATAAACACGCATTTCCACCAATAGAGGAAAGGTATGTGGCTGCTGCTGGAGTTACTGCTGCAGGGGCAGGAAGTGCTCCCATACACAGCTCTTGCGTCTATTTAAACAACTTTTTTTTTTTTTCCGCTGTTTAAAAAGGATCCAACACTTTAAGTCTTCTCCATGCAACAACTTCTTTAGTTTCTAATTTTTTTTCTGCAACATTGTTTGCCTGAATATTTTTGTTAGGTGAATCTTTTATAAATATACTGTTGGCAACAATAGTAGGGAATGTGTGAAAGGAAAAAAGATTCAAAGAGCTGATAAGTAGCTGAAATGTTTCTCAATTACTTGGAAACAAATGAAAGTAGTCTTCCTGTTCAGCTGGAGAGCAGCACTGCAGAATTAGATGGGTGGGAAATGAACATGTTTTTATTGCGCACTGTGCGTTGTACTTCCACGTAACTGTTCTTTTATGGTAATTTTTTAGGAAAACAGGACTATTGAGCACAGCCTATTAGCGTTTATTTTGAATGTGTAAACTCTTGCCAGTTTATATGCACTTGATAAAGAAACTTTGTGTATGAAGGCTTTTGTAATGAAAACATTCAGGTGTAGCTAGCAGTAAGAGGTTTGTACCGTATGGTAAATAGTCACTAGTATGGTAAATGGCTGTTACTTAATGACTGCAGGGGACTTTTCAGAGAGCTGTGCGTGTGATAAATAGTACCAGGTCAACACAGTTTGCTGCCTGCTTTTCTTCTAACCATCTCGCTGCAGGTTTAGTCAGCACAAAGGTGATTGACTCCTTGACTGCTTTACTGCCATCCCAGCTGAATTCTATGCACTTTGTGTAAAACGAAGTTAAAGTGCTGGTATAAAATAGCTTAAGTGGTTTGCTCCCCAGACATCCGCCGTGGTAATTGAAAGGCAAAGTATCTATCCAGTTCTCCAGCATTATCTACAGTGAAGTAAGTGTTAAATCTGCAAACCTAGAATTAAGAAGGGTTAGGTGTGTACCTTTTTTAGTCTAACATAGAAAATATTTTGGTAAATATTTGATGATAAATGTTAGTTTGGAAACTACTTTTTCCCTGTACTGTAAAGCAGAGATGGCCAGTCTCTGCCTTCTTGAGCTTCGTGGTCCTTATAGGCCTGTCTTTAGCGTGATGATGGTGTGTGACCAGGAAGGGAGATGTGGGCTTTCCAAGGGGAAAACGGGAACTTCAGCTCACTGCTTACAGGATGAAGTGGGAGTACAGAAGCTGGAGTAGCTGCAATAATTTTGGGGTTCAGCAGCCTGTGCAGCACTGCCCATCCTCTGTTAAAGTCGTACAGTGGATCCTGAGCTGAGGGTCATTCCCTTCTGCTTGTGGACTGTTTCTGGAGCTTTCCCCTCCCCCAGGCTGTCTGTGCTGTGTGTCTTGGGACTCTTCACTGCTTTTAGTATGCAACTTGCAAAGTCAGGAAGGTTGTCTGCAGACTGAGAGATTAGTCTAGCAAGGTAGATGCTTTAATGCGTTTTATTTTGAAGGACTTAAAAGAGCCGAAAGCACTTAACAGTGTGTGGTTGCTTGATAAACCATTTGTGGGGTTGCAAATGTTGGCATACTTTCTTAAGATTCTCTTAAAAATTTGCATAGCATTTTTTGTACTGCAAGCAGTACTGTGTATTTTATCTGGAGAAACATGGTTACCTGTACTATAAATGGGAATTAAAAGGAAAAAAAGAGTGGATAAGAAGATCTGCGGTCCCATCCCCTGCTCTGTCATTTCTATTAGGATGAGAGAATTAGTGGCATACTTTTATTCAAAGCCCGGTATTTTAATTTCCAAATCGGAGATGTAGTTGTTGCATAGTTTTAAATTGATTCTTTACCTACCCTGCCCAAATGGGCTGTTAGAATGTTCTTGCTTGTTCTCGTTTGGATGTGAATTACCTTCCTGTAACGTACACTCCGTTCTGCTCATACAGAAATGCAGTTTTATGTACACTGATAACGTGCTCTTTCTGGCTGTGGTGGATGGTACTGATGTGTAATGGTAGTTCCACAGGAAATAAGGAAGGCTAGACTTTAGAGAGTCTCATCAGTTTTTTTTAAGTAGAATTGTGACAGTGTGTAACACAATCAGTCTTTTTTAAAAAAAGAAAGTTTTGAGTTTTTCTAGTTTGTGTCACATTATTGTAGGAACCAGCAGAGGTTTTTACATAAGATTAGGAGATGTTTCAGCCTACAATCAGGTATGATTTACAGCAGTTCCAACCTCTGACTCATTTGGCTATTTATAGCTTACGCTTGAATATCTGCCTCTGCCATCTCGTTGGTTGTGCTGTGTTTGTACTGAACTGCTGAACATTGTGGTGACAAAATGTGCCCTAAATAATCGTTGCAGAGGAGAGGGAGCACTGTAAGAAGTTCTTCAATTAGATCTTAATATACAGGCATTTGATAACCTAATGATAACCTATTGCCATATGTTAAGGCTTTATAACACAAAAATATTTTCTTTTTGATAAACGTTATCATGGTGTTGTTTTGCTATTGTAAGTATCTTTAAACAAACATTAATTTGTTCTTCTTATAACTGATTGAGATATCACTTCTCTGATAGAGAGGTAATTACGATTTTACAATCTCCAAAGAATAGAGTATGAAGATAATTCTTAGAGTCCCTGCCATTATACTGAGTGAAAAGCAATAGAAAATAGAAAAAGACTAGAGCAGACAGAGGGAAAAATTTGCATATGCAAGGAGACAAAGCAAAAAGAATGAGCTGGGAGGCTTGGAGTTAACTAGAACAGAAAAAAACCTTTGGTTTCCTGCTTATTGTTTCAGGTGGGATGGCTGTCACAAGCCATCTTGAGTTTCTGGTGGTAGTGGTTCAGAGCTATTTATACGCTTTTTGCTCTCACAAGTGAAGCAGTATTATGAGTATCCTAGTTCAAAAAACATTGCCATTATGAAGTGAAGGAGAAAAATTTAAGGTAATAACTAAGTGTATGGATAATCTTTACTAATTACAAGCTGCATTTAGCTTTCTGAGGACTTTCTGTGATGGTCTTGCTGATTTGCTAGTCAAAGGTGTCCAACTAGAGATTAGTCACGGCACTGAGGGTTTGTTAAGGCTGGACACCCTGCGCCCTGCAGCCAGGGATCGACAGTTCTGAAGGTTTAAGTCTCTGTGGTTCTTGTGAAGGTGTAGGCTCTTTAGCTTTCAAATAATCGCTCTTTTCAGACAGTGAGGCACCAAAGCACTTCGTACAGGTTTTTGGCAAAAATGTGTATCTTTTAAAGAAAAACAAACAAACACAAAACTTCAGGGTTACTTGAAAATAAAACAGAAGCCGTGAGATAATATTGTTCCTAATGTGCTCCTATCCTGAGCTGGATTTACAGGACTGCCCCCTGAGGATGTAGAGCACTTTGACGTCTTTGCCCAGAGTTGTTTCTTCATCTTACAGCTAAAGTAAGCACCTCCAGTCCCATTCAGTCGTTGCCTTATAAGCTTTGCACATTCCTCGGCTGGGAATAGAAAAGAAGGTAAGAGCTCAAGTCAGAGCTCTTTGATATCCTTAGTGCTCCTCAGAGGTAGTTTTTATTCTCCTTAGAGATAGTCTGTTGTAGTTTGCCGTCATGCAGATTTAGGCGTGTGTTTATAATGTAAATACAGACAATATTGCACTAGTCTTTCATGCAGTTTGCCTTTTCTCAGTTTCCTCAATTAGGAAATTATCTGGGCTTATCAGATCGAGGATGGTAACAGCCTGACCTGTATGTATTTAGTTTTAAAAGCAACTGAATGTGGGAGCTTTCAAACACTAGGCACAGTTGGTTGACAGGATTTTTCAAATGCTCTAAATGTTGTAAGGGTTGATACCCTGCTTGAAGGCAGCAGGGCTACATGCTTTCGTCAGATTTCTCTTTACATTGACCATTGTTGAATAAATTTCAAGCCTGGGACCTTATCTCTACAAGAGTACTCCTTGAAGAGAGAATAAGAACAAATTAGATAACACTAGTTTGGCTTTTCTCATCTGGACCTAATTGTCAGGATGCCCCTTGGTGGTGATACCTCTCAGATAAATCCCTGGCTTGCTTTCTGGAAAATGAAACAACTGCCAATGCAGTTGTTGACAACTGTATATTCTAGAATATCAATTTTAACACAGCTGCACAATGATAATAGTGGTAGTTATGATCAAGCTGCGTGCTGCTTTATGGTTATTTATCTGCCCACAGTGTGTGCTTTCGTACTCAGCGATACACTGCGTTTTCAGCAGCAGGCACTGCCTCGTGCAGTGTATTTAAGCATGTAGACTGTGAAATGGTCAAACTGCTACACTTGCTGGCATCGCATCGCTTCAGTAGATAGAAGAACAGACTATATGCTATCAGTCTGCTTATCAAAGAACTGTCCAATTATAAATAGAACCTTGTCCGATACTTGTCCATTAGAGCATGTATGCCCCAGTACTGGAGAGCAGATGCATTTTTCCATTTTAACATGCCACCACAATGTTCTGTATCTGCTGAAAATAACAGACAGGGAACACTCACCCTGCCTCTCTTAGCTTTCTTACCTCCCCGGCAGCGTCTGAGATTTGTTTTCTTGGAAGTGGCGCTTTATAGCACAGCTCAGCTGTTTTCAGTGTGGTCCTCCCTTTAGTTTCTGAACTAAAGTCTGTAATTTGCTTTACTCTTACTTTAAAGAATCGTGTACATGAAGGCAGTTTCTTGTCTGCCTTGAGGACTGTCTCACTTAGGTCATACTTTCATGGGAAACAGTTGGCTGCTCTGATATCTTCTCCGTGAAAACCTATCAGGTTTGATTTACCTGCAGTGTGCTGACCACTTTCCATTATTAGATTATAATCTTACTACTTGGAGGAGACTTGTGTCGCATGTAACTATTATAGCTGTAAGATCTGCAAACACTAAGCTTGAAGAGAGGTTCATCAGGAAATGTATTAACTCAGTTTGGTAGTGATTGTTTTGAGCTATATGCCGGTTGTCTAATATTTCTTGATCCTTTTCTTGAGAAGGGTGGAACTAGCTTTGAACTGTAACACTAGTACACGCTCTTGGGGTAGTTACTCTACAAATGCTGAAGAGGGTTGTCTTGGGAAAATGAAGGAAATGAAAAAGTGTTTTGATTGTTTTACAGTGTGTTTGAAGCCTTTGGCCTGAGGGACCTTGTGTTCTCCTGTTGACTATCTGGTGTTGACATTCCTCTCCTCTGAGAACCTAGCATGCCTCTTGACTTCCCTGTGTTTTGCTAGATTATTTTAATGCTTTTCCTGAGTTGTTAAAAATGGTAGCCCATACTTTACAAATCCTACAGGACTACTGAAAATGTCTGTTTAACCAGCTCGGGTACTCGTAAGTGCTCTGAAGCATTCTGGGTTTGCGTCGTGCATCTGATCATTCCGGTTATTCTGGAACTGGTTAGGCAGTGTAGCATGCCTTAGCATCCTAAGAGGTGCTTACTCATTAGGTTGATTGTAGGTCCGAGATCACCAGGAGAGGAGGTGATTTTCTTGTTAAGCATCCTGCCCTAGCTTTGTGGCATGGCAGCAGTGGCTCACACTAAGCAGTCTTGGGGGACCTGCGTTTAATGGCACCCCCAAATGCTTTGGACACTCCTCAGCTGCCCTGGGCCTGTCAGCAGCTATTATCACTGTTTGCCCAGGGGGAACAACTGAACCTGAGGCATGCTTCAAGCTCTTGGTTGCCTCTTCCCATGTTAGCAGAAGTAATTCTCCTCTGTCTTATCATAGAGTTTCCTGAAGATACATCCTGCTGTTTTCAGGATGCCCGTAACATTTCTGACGTAACTTCTGATTTGACTGCTTCTGCTTTTTTTTTTTTTTTTCTTTTTCCCCCCCAGCAGCCTCCATGGAGCCAGACCTTTTTACCTTTCCAAGGCCAGACAGGCTTTCATGAACTTTTGTTCTGAAGCACATGAGTTACTAAGCCAGAACTGACAAGACCTCAACTCCGCTAAAAATTCAAATGCTACCCAGAAGTCTGACATTCGCAGGACTTAGATATATGCCTTTAGGTGAGCAAGAAGGGATTTTCTTATCCATCTCCCCACTATCAGCCCCAACAGATGTTCTTGAAAAACGTTTTGTTTATTGTTGGAAAGTCATCTTCGCTCTTGGCCTGAACAGTCTTTCCTGTAACTTAAGCTCGTTCTTTCTTGGCTGATTTGCCCAGTATGTGGAGAGTAGGTCTTTCCCCTCCTCTGCAGGCGCCTCTTTGTGTGTCTTCTTTTTTACTTAACTGCCCATTTAGTCTTTCCCTGGGCTAATGTTTTCAAGCTATTTTTCAAACTGTAATAATGTATCTTTCTCTTCTTTGGAAGTCCTTCCAGTTAGTCCAGAACTATTTTTTAAATGTAATATCTGTAATTGGAGGATTATTAAGTAACTTATGAGTTAACCTGTGTAACTATAACCTAACTACTGCTGTTTGCAAGTAAAATCTAAGGCTTATTTTTTTATGCCTTTCAGGCTCATGCCATTGTACAGCTTTGTAATCAAAGCTGTTTCATAGCAGTGCTGCTGCTGATTCTTCTTATTCAGTTATCTGTCCCTGAATTTAGCTTGCTTTAAGAAGCTCCTAGATTTTGGATGCCCTCTTCTCCAGTTCTGTAAGGATCTTGAATTGATAATGTGGAGTTTCTCCTTCCAACTCTTCCTTTCCTCCCTTCTCCTTTTTGTCCACCAACCATTTTCTCTCTGCAGGTAGTCCCCTGGAGCATAGATGTAAGTGTATTATTTGCCTTAATTCCCCAACAGTTTCCATTACTGTTGTTTAGGCCTCATTGACAAAAGAGGAGGAAGCTTTCTGGCTGTGCTGGAGGTGGTAGGCTGTCCTGCTGCATTTTCAGTTCTTTTCTGATGTATGTACAAGGAAGGCCTTTCCCTCCCGTTCTGTCTGGCCTTTGAGGAGTGACTCCTCAGCAAGAGAAAGTCTTCAGAGTGAAATAGGAAGAAAATAGTGTATTCAATGCTATGTTTCTGACATAGACTCCATCATAATTCGTATCTTGCTATCTGCCATCTTCAAAGAATAATGATTTAATATTTTTTTCTTTCTCATATAGTTGTTTCTAATCTTATCCAACTGTCACTACAGGAAATCAAATGGGAAGTCTTCTTCAGGCACCTCAGTTGTTTAGCTCTTCCTTCCCAGAAAGGATTAACCAGACTGTGGGTCCATGTTCTTCACCTTTTTTGTCCCATGCCGCTAGCAAACTCCAGAACTTGTGTGTCTGCCTCACTTTTCCTTCACTGTAATTCTCAGAAAACTGTTCTACTTTGTTGTTATGAAGTAGTTTTCAGTGTACAGTGCCTGTCCATAGCTCTATCCACTACTTCCCTTTGTGAGATTTCCCCTCTATTGCACAATAAAGATACAAACCCCACTAAATTTGCTAAGGTGACTCTTTAGTGCCTGACCACTTTTTGCTGCTGTAGCCTCCAGTTTTCCAGTAAAAAGGCAGTTGATCTTTCATCCAGGTCAGGTTTCTGTTCTCTTACTGCAGGTGAATGAGGCTTGCATCGGAAAATGTCATTTCCCACTGTGGTCATTTGGGATCACTTTCCAGCTTATTCAGAATAGATTTTTCAAAAAGCTTGCTTATTGGCTTCTAATATTACAACTTCAGGTGCCTTGTCTTGGCATCTGGGAAAAGATCCTTCCTAATCTCCATTGCAGAGTTTGTCATCGTTATCCTTTTCCTGTTTGAGTAGTTGGAAGGACTGTTGATAACTGCTTAGATCTCACTGGCAACCTCTGTTAGACATTCCCACTTCCGGAAAGAGACTTCTGCCGTGAAAGTCAGTCCACCTTGAGGAGGAGCTTCTGTCATGGTTGGCTATGGTCGGGGCACGAGCATCCAACAGAACAGTGGAATTGTGTCAGAATTTTCCTTGTAGATGTGTGGCTTGCTTATATTCTTCTAAAAAGAAAAACAATAAAGAGAAGGTGAGTAGAGACTAAGCATAGTTTTGTTTATTGATGCGGAAATAACTCTTGAGAGTTTTGAAAGTATATTAGCAATAACTTTATCAAGTTGGAAGTTCAATTTGAAAATGTTCTGAAAATTCCAAAATACTAAATCACTTTCTTATATATCAGATCAGGTCTCCTCGCTATCTGTTGATGGTTTATAGCATCCTGTTTTGTTCAGATATGTTGTGCAGTGTTGCTAAGTCAGTTCTGTGAGCTTGCACAGCATATCTCCATTTTGGTCCTTGAATACTAAATACATTTTTGAATATGAAGTCTTTGTGATGTGGTGCCTTATTATAGTTACAAAGACTTAATAAAAAATCTAATTCTAATTTCTACATAATAACTTAGACACATAGTAACAATAAACACCTCAATCCATGATCACATTGTACACATCCTGGAATGCAGCCGGGATGTTGTAAAGCTTACAGTGTTCCGCTCCATTGGATTGGCACCGCCTTACCGCGCCCTTGCTTTTCACATTTTTGTGCCTGTTTTTTAATTGATATTGAGAAAATGTTTTAAAATACTGATTTACCTTATTCTTTTAATGGAACGATTGACTTTCTGAGGGATGTTTAACAGAACTTGAACTGGACCTTGTGCTTGGGCTGACGTCATGGTCGTCAGCGCGGGCAGTGACAGATATGACAATACCGTGTGCTCCCCCTGCTGTCAGTAGCTGCCTTCTCACACAGAAAGTCTTTGAAAAGTAAAGGAACAATGTTGGTTGTAATTCTGAAAGATGATTAATGTTAGATAGGGCCCATTTTTGCCTGAAGTATTTCGGTGAGTCTTCAATATGAGTTGAAGGTAAGGTCGGGGTCGTCAGGACACCATTAATACCATCAGCCGGCGATTATAACTTCCTCTTTATTTACACTGGGAACTGGGGGCGTCTTAGATTTGCTGACTGTCCTACTCTAATGTGCAAGAAATTACTTTAAAAAATGGAGTGAATAGTACATTGTTTGGTAGATCTGTAAAGCCATTAAAGAGCTGTTATTTTTGTGACCTGCCTAGACAGGCATGGCATTTTCCTCTTTCTTTTGCGCTTGGACTTATTGCAAAAAGTTTTCTTTATTTTCTGCAAAAAGCAGAAATAAAACTCTTTGGAAACTAGACACAATCATTGCAGGTGTGGGAATTTACCAAAAGTTTGTGTGTATAAGAAAGAAAAATCTTGGAGTGTCACATATTAAACCAAGCTGTATTTCACAGGTGAATAGTCCTTAAAATGCTGCTCTTATTTTTTTGGGATAAGTCTACACACATCTATAGGAAGTAAGCGTTTGTATTATACGTGGAGTAAGTGGATATTCCTTCCTAGTAAGGGGAAGACGTGTCTAAAATAAACCAGGCAGAATTTTTGAATTAAAATGAAGTAATAATATTAAGTTATTATTAGTAATCTTTATTAAAACATCTTTAATTTCTTTTAACATTCATGTAATAGAATCTGATTTACTGGGAGTGGCATTTAATTAATTTAATTCAATTTAGAGAGTTAACTCTATTACATATTAGTACAGAAAATTACCTCTGAACAGTCATTTCTCACTGGTGACATGCAGTAAGTTAATTTAGCTCGGAGTTCGTTTGGGTGCATTGTGAGTTCTTAGTGAAAGTTGCTATGGTGACAGCCTGATCAGCCAGCGCTGTCATCTGAAACAACAAACACACCAGCCCCGCTTTGCAGAGTGACACCGCTGCTGCTGGGCTGTAAACACTGCCAGATGGATCCGCTCCGCTCCCTGCTTTTTTCTGGTCCTGGTCTTTTTAGTGAACTTGGTCGCTTAACTCTTCAGCGATGCCAAGGTTGCATTGCAGGGAGTAGTGAAAGGCTTCCTGAGGAATGCGTGGTCGTTAATAGACCTGCTGCGGCTGTATGCTTCTCACAAAGGGATCTGCTGTCAGACGACGTTGAACAAATTGAACTGAGCTGTTGGTTTTTTTGGCCTCATCTTAGCTGCAGTGAAATGATTGCAGAATCCCAGTCAGATTTTAGTTTGCTTTTAGGAAATTTTCCTGAAGAATCTGAAAAGGAGGAGGTCTGAGAACTGCTGGAACTGCTTTCTTCATGTTTCTGAATAATTTAAATCCTGGTTTTCGTATGTGGCATTGATGCACGATGGCACTGGAAAAAAAAAAAGAATCTATTTGGCTTAAGCTGAATTAATTAAGAGTTTGCTTCAGATTCTCTAGGCTTGGCTATCAGGTAGATGAACACTTAGTTCAGAACAAAAAACTTCCACCAAAGAGGCTATCTTTGCGAAACTCATTCAGAAAAACACTCTCTGCATATTAACTGTCATGCTTAGATTTCAGAGGAAATACCAAAAGAACTGAAATATGAATTTTAAGTTCGATATATATTTTTTTTTCCCTTCTAGGTCAGTATGCAGACATAAGCAGTAGTTTCTCTAGAGCATGACTTTTAATTTTACTGGGTTTATCTGAATAAGGGTTCATTCTTATTTTTGGGCTTCAGATTTTTCTCAGCTGCTCATTTCTGAAGGCAGAAGACAGATATTTCCACAGAACTGCTTCTCTTTCCAATCCTAGAAACTGCATCCAAGATAGAATGTAGAACCCTAAACTGTTTTCTTGATATAAAATCTGTGAAATTTTGTAGGTACAGTCTCCTAAAAGTGGTAACGGTGTCCCTATGGTTTTTGAGGACCTGATTTGCTCAGAGCCTTGCTTCTCAAAATAATTTTGTTAAATATAAATGAACAGATCTTCAGTTAGCCCAATAAGGATTCAGAACTTGAAATTACAGGCCAGAACATTACAAGTTTAGCTTTCATTGAGCTGACTACACGCACAGTTTCTCTGGGTGATGCTACCTGAGGCACTGACTGATTTAAAATGATAGCTCAGATATCTCTACGCTATCTTTAGGGCCGTACTATAAACATACTCTTAAGCCTTCTCTTAAGATAGAATGTGAACTGGAAGGGGTATGCCAAAATTACAGAGGCTTTTACTGGTTGCCCACAAAATCGTTACTATTTTAGTATTGCACATAAAATATTCATTTGGTACCATAAATGTACATGACAGTAGGGCCAAGGCTTTGTGTTTACACAGGGCTCTAGTCAGTTTGACATGTACGCGTAGTCCCCTGATTTCAGCAGCACAGCCAGGGTCAATAAAAATTATGTGAATGTCTCAGCAGCAGACTTGTAATCTGCAAGCAGTCGACACTGTACTTCCATAGAAGTGTCTCAGAGGAGTTAAATAACAACGCGACCTGCTTCCCCTGCGTCCACCCCCCAACCATAAATAAAATAACTGGAGAAGCTGTATTTCTGGTGTCCAGACAAGAATGTGTGCATTTGTATAGTGAATCTGAAGTGCCCAGGCTGTGTTAGAGCCAGTGTGGATTTGATACGAGTTGTTGTGTATAAGCACGTGTTCTAGGCCTGGGGCATCCCTCGCGTGCTGATCATAGGCTGCCTGCACACGCGGCAGGTCTGATGGGTGCTGGACGTATTGATCGCACTGTCCGCATTTTGAGGTATTGATCCATAAACACACACTGGCAATTTCCAGATGTTCCAGAAAGACAACCGGAGTCCTTTCTTTCCAGCTCAAATTTTAAAGTGGAAAAAGAGGTTGTACCACATGTAGCGTGAATGCTTACTGTTCCCAGTTGTCCTGAGTGGGATGCTGGCACTGACTGGGACACCCTGAAACTCCAGGAACTTTGCAGGCGCTGGCCTCGGGTGCAGCACATACGTTCTAGGTGTGATATAGTCTGTGCACTACGTACCGCAGCTGAATAGATTTCTGTAAAAGCAATCCAAGATAGGAATGATGGATATATGAGATATCTCTTCATGGTACTCAACCACTTATGTATTTGAAACTGGAAGCGTTTGAGCTATGATTCACTCTCTTCTCTTTGAGCCCCAGCTGAAGAGCTGCCTTCAGCATCTCTTCAAACCTCAGCAGCCGCGTGGGGTGAGCTGGGCCCTCTGCACTCCGCTGGATTGTGCTGCAGAAGGACCGACTCTAACCGCAACTGTTTGACACAGCGTAGGCATTAGTCACTTCCTAAGGCACAGGTTTGTTTACAATAGGATTTTTGCCTCTGCTTACTTAAATAAAAAGCCGTGTGTTAATCTGTCAGATGGTGATCCATCGGATTGCCCTGCTTTCTGTATTGTTTTACACAAATCTCACGGCTTGTTCTTGTGAACTGTAACCTGAGGGTGCATCGCTGTTTGAGGGGCAAAGGAAGTTTTAGACTCTTGTACAGAGTAAACCAGTGGACACTGACATTATCCTCTTTGTCAGTTACTTACAAACATGTGAATTACTGTGAATTTTCATATTTATCTCTTTGTGTGAATGGTTTAACAGGGACTGGGTTTCTGCTGTAGAGATTATTTACTGTTCAGTCTGTGCCTCGAAGTGGCCCGTTGAATTAAGAAAAAAGAATGTCACCCGTGTGATGGCTTAGCACTATTTGTAAATTTTTTTTTTTTTAATTCCTTTCAACATGAAAACTATGTGTAAAATATTGTCTAATGAGATTAAATGCACACAATCAGCTAAAATTAAAGGATTCGATTCCTTGTTCTGCCCAGACTACATGCTTGCATTTTCCCACTAGTGCTTGCAGTAATAGTAGTGTTAGTATTGTGTAATTTAACTCTAAGCTGTTTCCTGTCTTCTCTGACTCTTTTATTGTATAGTTGCTGATGGGGTTGCATTGCCTGGAGAAACACTTAGGAAGGGTTTGGAGGGTGAGAGCAGAGGTGAAGGAGGGAGCCGTACAACAAGTCATGCCTGTGACTTGGTCCTGATACATAAAACGTACATGTGTTCCCAAATTGTTGAGATCGTGTTTGTGAGACTCTCGTGTCCTGTTGATGGGCTAGAACATAATGTGTGCCAGTTGGAGAGGGTCCAGAGGAGGCCACGCAGATGCTCAGAGGCTGGAGCAGCTCTGCTGTGAGGCCAGGCTGAGAGAGCTGGGGCTGTTCAGCCTGGAGAAGAGGAGGCTCCGGGGAGACCTGAGAGCGGCTCCCAGTGCCCAAAGGGGGCTGCAGGGAAGGTGGGGAGAGACTCTTCAGCAGGGCCTGGTGTGACAGGACGAGGGGTCATGGTTTTAAAATAGAGGGAGGGAGATTTAGATTGAATATTGGGAAAAATTTTTTTACCCTGAGGGTGGTGGAACCCTGGCCCAGGTTGCCCAGAGAGGCGGTGGATGCCCCATCCCCGGAAACATTCCAGGCCAGGTTGGCCGGGGCTCTGAGCAACCTGATCTGGTTGGAGATGTCCCTGCTCCTGGCAGGGGGTTGGACTGGGTGGGCTTTAACGCTCCCTTCCCACCCAAACCTTTCTGGGATTCTGTGATTCTGTGAACATAATGTGTGTTTCCCTAGCAAGTCTTTTCAGAATTAGTTTGTGGGGTTTAGACATTTCTAAATACTCTGGGAAGGAATAAAAGACATGAATTCTCTAGCTGTGAAGAGGGCTGAGCTCACTTTATAGGAAAGTCTTATATCAGAAACCTGAAAAAATCTCTGCAAATGTTTCTGAACACTGGCTGAGCAATCCCTCTCTTCATTCAGAGCTGCCCTCTCGCTTCTCTGTGGAGTAGTAGTTTCTTGCACAAGCTAATCATCTCAGCAAAGACTCTCATCTCCTTTCTGTCCTTTTCAGACAGTTCTTAATGCTGCAGCTGTTTCTTAATGTTATTAACACGAGTGATTAAAAACTTCTGATAACTTCATTATTTTCCTTTTTTTAATAGGCAAGTTGGCTTTCTAATGTCAGTGTGTCCTGCGCTGGAGGTGGAAATTGAGTTTACAGGAGTCTGAATTCAAGGTTAAATGTATGATGACATGTTAAACGAAGTACGCCTGTGCTGAAATGTCAGAGGCTTCAGGACAAATACAGTCTAGAGACTGGCTTCTAGCATGACAGATTTGTTTGTTTGTTTGTTGTTGATTTACCATGGGTGCGTATTTGAACAAGTCTGAGTGTAGAGTGATGTATGTGATTAATACTGGCATTTGAGTTACATGAACTCATAAATGCAACCTCACGTTGCCTGTAAATTGGAGAACTATTGCTTGAAAGAAAACAGATGAGTTGTTAAGTCTTGAAAGTTACCATCTGTTACCAGTTCACGTCCTGGAGGAACGGAGCTATGATAATTTAACTGTTCCATTACCCAGAATCTTGATTTGTGGCTTGGACTTTTAAGTTTGTGGCCTGCTGTATATGGTCCAATTTCTATTCATCAATTAGGCCGTGGTAAACCATGTGTGTGCACCGAGAGCCTTCAGTAAACATGAGAGAGTTTGACTTGCAGTGAAAGAGCATCATAATTTGCTTTGGATTAGCAATCTATTGTTGATGACAACCTATCAACCTAATTAGCTGTACCATTTTTAATGGCAGAGCTAATTAATTGTGAATTTTAAATTAAAATTATAATCAGTGCTAACATGGAGGAAAGCAGTGAGGAAAATATGAGAAGCTGTTGAAAGTTTAAGTATTCTTCCTAAGACTGCTGCATGTGAAACCAACCTGAATGATGTAGAATGGGATTGAGGAAAACTTTTTAAAATACGTGTTGAATCACAGAAAACAGGTTTTGTATCTTTCTCTCAAAAGAAGTATTTGACACTCTGTCTGCTGACAGATCTGAAAGAAAAAAGAAAAGTAGATGCTGTTCAAGAAAGGGAAATAAAATCTAGTATCTGAGCTCTGAAGTATGCGAGGAGCTATGTTTTTATCAGAAGCTTCTCGAATTCTTAAGAGAAAAGTTAAATTTGTGGATATAGGGTTTTATCAATGGAGTTGGGCTGGGACTGTTTGCCATACAGAAGTTCTGCAGCAGGGTGGGCTGTGATGGGCTTACAAAGAGAATGCAAACCCTTTTGTGGCGGGGGGATAAAACGTCATTCCCTATTGATACCATTTCAGGTTAACAGTAATCAAGAACAAAATGGAGAGGATCCAGACAAGTGGGGCTGATGAAGAAAGACCATGTCTTAAATTTATTTAAAAACAGCAGAAACTGGAGAGTGTGCTGTGACTATCAGCCTGAGAGAAAAATTATTTCTTTGTCATGGCTGAGGGAAGTGGGAGAACTAAATAAGATGGATTTGGAGCTCCATTGTACATGTAGCATTGTAGAAAATAATGCTAGAAAAGTTCTTGAGAGGTCATCTGTTCCATCCTCTTGCACTGAGACAAGATCATCAAACCTGTATCATGTCTGCAGATAATCCTTAATCATCCTTATTGTTAGAAATTTAAATCTTAATCTCCCTGGCTGCTATTTAAACTCAGGAAGTCTTGTCTTATTCACTGGAGGACAGAGCAAATTGCTTCCTCCTTTTCCTTTGTATTTTTTTCTTTTTTTTTTTGCTTTGTGTACCCAGTGTCTTCTGGACTAAACTACTTCTTTGCCTTCTGTCTACTGCGATAGTTCGTGTTTCCAGATTTCCTTGTCCTTTGTACTCTTTCTAGGTGGTCCAGCTGTTTCTTGAAGAGACTGTTCAGTCTGTGCCTGGAAGTGGCCCGTTGAATTAAGAAAAAAGAATGTCACCCGTGTGATGGCTTAGCGCTATTTGTAAATTTTTTTTTTTTAAAATTCCTTTCAACATGAAAACTATGTGTAAAATATTGTCTAATGAGATTAAATGCACACAGTCAGCTAAAATTAAAGGATTCGATTCCTTGTTCTGCCCAGACTACATGCTTGCATTTTCCCACTAGTGCTTGCAGTAATAGTAGTGTTAGTGGTCAGCCGTGGGTACAGGCAGTGCTTTAGCAAAGGCTGAAGTAGAAGCGTTACTTTGAGCCTCATAGCTGGTTATTTATTCCATTACAAAATTGTCTTCTTACAGAGCCTGATCCTTTTACTTTACTTTGGTTTGTGTTCTGCTAAAACATTGCATCTTTTTCTGCAGAACTGCTGTGGGGTGAGTGCTGTTCTGCATTTAATTCTTCCTGCCTAATAACTTGACTTTCCTTGTTGAATTGCAGTCACTTTTTAACACCACTTCTCCAGTTTATCATTGCTGAGTTCTGGCCCTATCACACAGCAATCTGATCGCCCTCATCTTTTTCCTCCCGAGTTTGGTGTCATTTGCAGATTTAATAAGGATATTCTCTAGTCCATCATCCAGTTGTTAACAAAAATATTGAACAGCGTAGGCTCGGATCAAGTCCCCATGGAATCTATTCTGAAACATGCTTCTGTTTTGATAGCAAACCGTTGATTCTCCCAGGGAATATTTCAGCCGGTTTTGCATTTAGCTCACATTTCCCCAATTTACTTATGACAGTATCAAGTACGAATTTCATGTCAGAAACCATTACAAAGTTAAGATGTATGGAGAGAGCTTGGATGGTGGGACATGGATAGAATATGTGAGAAAACAGGTAGAATTTGTTTGAACTGAAGCAGATGACTGGGTGTGGGTGGAGGGAGGAACAAATGCCTGTCAGGGTAGGAGTTGGGGGTCAGCTGGATTTGTGGATAAACTGCTCTAGAGTCAAAGAGAGGTACGTAGTGGATGAAGTCCTGAATGTTTCTTTATTTCAGACCTTTGCATAAGATCAGCCGTGAAGAAGGTAACACCTGTAATTAGATGAATTAGGAAGATGAACAGAAGAAGATGAGATAAAAGACTTACAAGAGCTAACAAGGGACTGATTCAAGGAGGGTTTGGCTATCTGAAAGGTTTCTGATAAAGCGCGTGTATTAAGACATGAGATTCTAGCTAAGGAAATACCGTTGGAAATGTCAGAAGCCCTTACAGCTCAGCTTACAGAGGCAGGTTAGCTACAGGGGTGCTGCAGGGAGGGCAGAGTAAGGAGGACAAGTGGGGGCAGCAGTGGCTCGAAACGTGTATGCTGTCAGGGCCCTAGGATGCGGAGACAAGAGAAGAAGAGTAAGAGGGTAAACAGTGTGACTGTGGGTAGGGAAGCACGTGGAAAGAATGTGGAGTTACCTGAGAAGGCACAAGGACAAATAGCAAGCAGGTCACAAACTTTTGTGTTAGTGGTTTGGAGAGGTTTTGTTTGCCTGGCATGCAGAAAGCTACGAGGCCCTTACACTGCAGGGATTTTCTATGTTTTTCCATCAGTAACTGAGGTGGTATCTGTTGAAAATGTATTAACTCAAGTATTTAAATTCCTCCATTATTCCATGATTTATGAAGCTATAATTTGTTTACTACTCCTGTTAATTTTCCCCAAAGGATTTCTACTCTTTTTTCTTCATTGGTACAGAATTTGTCAATATTAACTTCTGCAAAAAGAGTGCAGACTCATAGTTTCAGAGACACTTTATATAAAACCATGGAAAAATGCCCTAGTAAATTTTCTGGGTATCTTTTTGGCCTAATTTCCTAAGGAAATGAGGCTTATGGGATCGGGTTATATTCCGGTCTCAGTCTCCACGTTTAGCTTTAGAAATTCCTGGCTGATCCTGACCAGAGGTCCACAGAGGTTCCTTGAGATGTGCAGCTGGGTGCAGAACAGCACCTTAGTGCCGTTACTCCCTTTCCCACGTATCTGATGAGGTCTTAAGGAGAGTTTTAATGTGAGTTTAATGATTGTCTGTTCTGGTTAGTCTGCCAGCTGGCCAGTCAACCAGCGGGGAGCTTTAGAATCATAGAATCATAGAATGGTTAGGGTTGGAAGGGACCTTCAAAGGTCATCTAGTCCAACCCCCCTGCAAGGAGCAGGGACATCCCTGACTAGATCAGGTTGCTCAGAGCCTCATCCAGCCTGGCCTTGGACGTTTCCAGAGATGGGGCCTCCACCACCTTTCTGGGCAACCTGTTCCAGTGTTCTATAACTCGCATCGTAAAAAATTTTTTCCTAATTTCTAATCTAAATCTGCCCCCTTCTATTTTAAAACCATTACCTCTCGTCTTTAAATAAGCCGCGGTACTGTTAACACTAATGTCTGTTTAAGAAAAAAATGTTTAGTACTTCAAAAATTGTGAAATATAACCAAATTGAATACACTTTCCAGCTTACTTGCGTATTTATATGATTCTAGCAGATACAGGAATGAAGATTAAAGTAAACCCTTTAATTTCTAAGAGGTAACATGGAAGTCTCACTCTTGGGAAGATGATTTGCAACTGGCTTGTCACTGTGGGTCCTATAAGTTATTATGATTTCCTCATAAAGTACTGGTTTCCCACAGATGGTTGTAAAATCTTTCTGGATGACGTATTTTGAAAGGAGGTTTGCCAGCATCAAAATTAGGAATTCATTTTTGACTGAACTGCGATTCATGGGATAGATAACAAGTAAATTCCAGTGTTTAATATGTATCAATTTATGATGGGTAGTTACCTGCTAGCTTCATGCAGCGATCGTATGTCTGAACATCGTTTTAGAATGAATTATGCTCATATCTTGATGAAGCCTGTGAAATGTGTTCAGATGAGCGGATCAGACTGGGAGCTGCAGGGTGGGGTTTGAATTCATCCTAGTTTAAATCCCTTCTCAGGTGAACCCAGAACCGTTTGTTTATGGTTGGAGAGCTCCATCAGCCAGTGAACACGCTGGTAAACGTGGTACTCGGAGCAAGCAGGAGAGCCCTTACCTGTAGGTATTTCCTGAATGAAATGGCTGTCTTTCACAGAATCCATTTTTAAAAAACTGTTCTTTCTCCTACTGTTGTAAAAAGACTTTTCCAGTGCAATTTGGGGGTAAGCTGGTGCAGTTCTAGATGGGTGCATATGTATGCAGAGCTTTGATTTGTTTTTCTTTTCTGGAGCTGTAAGCTCTGGCTGTTCTAATTAATTATGCAATGTATAACAATACATCAGAATACTAGTTTTAATCAGTTGCAGCTTAGGTAATACAGAAGGAATAGCAATTATTAAGAACTAAAGCTGATTCCTGGAGGCGTGAGGCTGAGACTGGCTGTGTGACAGCACCATATACTGTCACTCCTCCTAAAGCAGGGATGAGGGATTAGATAGTGTGTCTTTTTGAGGAGCTTCCTTGGTTATCTCCTACTACAAAATTACACAGAATTGAGTTATCAAAGATGGTTGAGAAGTCCCGAATCCTAGCAATTGATTTAGAAGTTTTCCGTGAACTTTGCAGCTTCATGTTAATTCCTAGTCTTCGAATTTCCTGGCAAAAATTTCAAGTTCTGTGTGGAAGGTCTAAGTTGGTAGAAGTGAGGGAGTCTGTAGAGACTGTTGGGAAGGGTAGGTGATGGTGAGAGGCTTTACAAGTGGGATGTTGAAAGACTTACGGAAGGAGGCAGGAAATGTTGCAGAAGTCAAGGGAAGGAAGTGGAGAGGAAGTGTCTGGAAGAGGAAGCAGGAGAAGATGCAGTGTGGTCAGTTAGGAGGTCAAGTGGAGGGGGGAAGTAAACCAGGAAAAGACTTCATTTGTTCTTACTATGAAGTAAATGATAAGTTCAGGAATTAGTGCAAGATTGAAGTGTTTCTTAAAATAAATGGTGTTGAGTTCTGAGGCCATAATAATGCATATCTTTTTACTTTTCACCTTAAATGTGGGATTCGATGTCAAGCTGCAGCTTCTGGTTAAAGCCGTTATGAATACTAGTAAAAACTAATTTGGGGATTTCTCTTGGCTTTAGACTGTAACTTTTCTGCAATTTTTTTTTAGAAGTTTGTGCTTGGGGGGGGGGGGGGAAGATGCAGACAGAAAATTACTCACTTTTGTATAGCGACATTAGGAAGTACTAGGTTTTTATGCAATAGTTTACTGAAATACCTTTACTTTTGCCAGTAGATGTCACTGTGGATAAAAAATACCAATGCTTAGTAGACAAAGGAGGTAATTTGCTAAATGAAAATTCATCCTTTGAAAGTAGACTGGGGGGGCAACATTTTTTTCCTGAAGAAAGCCTTCTTTTCAGCATATAAAATGGATTTCTTACTAATCGGGACATCTAATTTTGCCCACTACAATCCTGTATTTTTTTGTTATCTCCGCTCGACTTGGGTAAGTTCATGTCTTTCTGTCTGACTTCACAGGGGTGTCTGTGTGAGCGGGCTCCTGTTCAGCTCTGTTTTGAAAGCATTCAGTATTTGGAGGGGGCTTTAATAAGCCCCAGTTGTCGCTACAGCATGTATGTGCGGGGAATTGGACGTGGAGGTGGTGGCTTCATTAAGGTTGATTTGGAGGGGGGAGCACGATGAGAAAAAAAATTGCCCATATGATTGGCTGGGAGAATAGCTCTGAATTATGGGATCCATCTGTTTCCTGTAATGAATTCATAAACCCATCAAACAATGACCTGAACGAATTGCTGAAGGAAAAAAATAATACACTGGCGTGATGTGTTTTACACAGTGAGGCATTGGCATTGTATAATCAAAAATTCTTCTCACATCCAGCACTTTGTAATGGAGCTGCTGTGTTTAATAGAAGCTGTAAATAAATCCTGTCACAGTAGCAGCCAAGAATGCATTTCTGGGTTTAACTGTTTCTCCTCTGGAATGTCTGGCCCTTGAAGGCTTTAGAAATGCAAGTTTTACAGAGCCGGAGTGGGGGATTCTGAAACCTAGAGAAATGTTAATGAGGTGAACGAAAGGAAAAAGCTGCCATAAATCAGTATTATGTGGCTTAACCAGTTTCCTTCATTTATGCATGTTCTTTCCTTATGTCATAGAAATGTACTTAAAAGCTATTGTTGTAATTGAAATCTGTTAGACTGATCCTATTCATTATATTAATAAAATCCACCTACAATTGCTCGTAACACTTTTTTATGCAGTTGGGATTGCCGAGATTGTAATCATCAAAAAGCATATGGAGTAATTACTGGATTTGTTTGGGTAAAATTGGATTAAGAAGTTTAAATACCATTAAGTACTGATAATTATTACAAGCAAGCTCATTGTTTAGTATGTGTGTAGCTCTCGGAATGTAGAATAAGCAGATACACATCACAAACATCTTAAGAGCAAGCAATCTCAAAGCTTTTGTTTTATGGCTTTCATTGTGTTTTTGCGAGAGGCTTTCTACTCAAATGCTTTTGCTTTAGCTCTTCAATCATGTGCCGGTTACGAAAATCACTGTATCCTTGCCCGCATACATTTTAAATACTATTTTTAGCGTTAAAGGGAATTTAGCCATAAAGGCCACATTTGGATTCCTGGGTTTCAAACCGCTGCCCACACGACACGAGCCGTGCCAGCACGTTACCTTCAGGTGAAGGGGCAGACGGGCTGCTCCGGCGCGGCTGGCAGATCGGCGGGCCGGCCCCTGGGGCCGATGAAATGTACGGCGCGCAGAGCAGCGCTGTTCTGGGCCGCCCCGCTGACCGCGGGCGCTGGGCGCAGAGGCCTGCTGGCCGCGCGGCTGGTCGCCGGCAGCTTGCTGAAATGTTAGGTCTTTGTACGCTGTGTGTTCTGCGGGGGACAGCCGGCATCTCAAACTGCATCACTGCAGGAAGCAGAACGTCTAAGTGGTTTATAAAGACACTGTTAGAGCAAATATATGACAATTAATAATTAGAAAATGTAATGTAGGCACTTTGAACGGTAGTGTTTCTCACAGTGCGTATCAAATGAAAATTGCTGCTTAAACAGTGCTGAGGATGACTGTAGTGAATAGGTGGTGTTTTCTTGAAGAATACAGCCATAGTGTCTTTGTAATGTATATTCTCCAAATATTACTGCTGTATTTGAAGGCTAAATTCTAGCCTGATATGGAGCTGGAATTTGGGGATCAAGCCCATTTCTGTGGTGTTGTTCACTCTTTTTGCTTTATTACCTGACAATGATGTAATTAAACGGTTATTTTCCAGCTACCGTGATTAGTATACCCAGTGTTCTTGCAAGAGCTGCCATTTAACTAGTCTGAAAGAGATTTTGAGGTACAAAACAAAAAGCACTTTGCTGTGTTGATTAGAGGAAAAACAGTAATGTTAATATGCAGAAATACTTTTATTCAGAAGTGCGGTGTGTTCAGTATTTTGATTTTCTTTGTTCTTTTCTCTCATCTATGATTCAGATGTGTAGAGGGAAACATGGTTTTGAACACTGAAATTGCGTTTCTCTGGCCACACCTTTGCGATGGAACAGCTTTGTTAATTTACATTAGAGCAAAGAGTGTTGTGTGTTCTATGATTTGGCACTAGCGATGGTCATTATATATATATATATATATATACACACCTATTTGGAAGTATCAGATGTGGTTTATATATATACGGTACTGAGAATATAATGCTTTTTAAAAATCAGCCTGCCTTGCTCTCTGAAATGTGTTTCCCATTAATTAATATTCCTTAAGAAAATCTCAGGGCTGGACAAGTATTGCCTCTGCTGGCATTGTGTCAGTTGGTGGTTTTAATTTTCTTGTACACTTTTTTAATTCCATGGAAAAATCATTTCGTAGTTTAAAAAAATAAGCAAAGCAGAGCAGGCTCTGGTCTCTCGCTTTGCCACGTGGTTATCCCTTCCAAACTTTTTCCAGGTGGTCGTCAGGACCTTGGTGTACTTCAGTGTGTGACGGCCAGAGCTGCGCTGGCTGGGTGGGAGGCGTTGGGTGGCGATGCTGGGGGGAGCCGTCCTCATCCCCACCTGCTGCCTCCTCCTGCCCGTGCCCTTTCCCTCCTCTTCCCTGGTGATCTGCTGGCGCAAAGCGTTTGTGTGGCTGGTCTGTTATCCCAGTTGGAGAAGCTTTCTGGCTGAAATGATTTATTATTTTTGGTAGGTCAGGCTGTGTCTAGGCTGCTCTTTCTCAGTCGTGTGGCCGTGAGCAAATCATGTACAACCTCATCCTTTGCAGAAGTACTGGGTACTTCACATTTAATGTTTGTAAACACTTACATCTTTGTAATAATAGTAATAGTAGTAATAATAATACCCCCAAATCTGTGCTTTTCTGGTTTCTGCTCTCCATCTCCCCAATGAAATGGAAATACACACTTTGTTCAAAAACAAAAGGTGTTACTGTTTTAACTACCCTTTCAATTTGCCAAAACAAGCAAAACTAACCAGGAATTGGCTTTTCACACAATTTCATGTTTGGACAAGAGGCACTTAGGTGTGTGCATACAAGTGTTAAGGTGGTGCAGCCTTCCCAAAGCCAGGATGGCGGGCGGTGAGAGCCTGAGCCTGTGCTTTCCATGCAGCAGGTCTGGTACCGGCCAGGCGGTGGTGGTGACCCGTAGAAGCTGACTGTGTCAGACTGTCCAGGGAGCAGAGGAGAGGTTCGTCTCCGGAGGGCCTGCTGTTCAGTGAGAGGATCAGATTAGTTCACAGGTTATGCTACAGTTTTTTTTTTTAAGTCCAGGTGGAATGGTAACATCAACAAAACTTGAAAAAAGACCCATTAAAACGAAGTAATATTTTGTATCGTGTGGGTGACAAATGTATTTATATTGTGGAAACAAAATAGTTTTTACATTCATGTTGAATATGCAAATTTGATATTTGAAATAAATTATTCTGCATTTTGTGACATTTTTCATCTACCTTTTTAATTGTCAGCATTAGGATAAACTGTTTGTTACCAAAGCTGGTGACACATCTTGAAAAGACAAGAAGGTTTTATTCTCTGGTCTGCAGATGTTACTGGTACTTTTAATTTTTTTTTATATTTAAAGTTCCTTTTTTGTTACAGAAATAAGCATAGATGAAGTTGTTTAGGCTTCTAAAATATAAGCCTTGGAGAAGCAAGGTCCTGCTGATTGCTGTCAAACCTGGTGTGTTTTTCCTTGTCCGAGTCCCTGCTCGCTTGGAATCCGCCCTGCACACGACCCTGATGCCTGTTCACTACTGCTGTGGAAGCCATGAGCTTCCACAGGCGTGTCAGCGCCTGGAGACGGGCTGAGCGCTGGTTTGTAGTCTCTGTGTAGTGACACGAGATGTGATTTGCCCTTGTTGGTCGTGCTTGTGGTGCACCGGAGGAATGCTGGGCTCTGTGCGTCTAGGACGCCCGAAGGGTTTCTCCTGGGCGGCCGAGTGGCTCGGGTAGATGCTGCCAAGTGAGTTGAACAAACTCCCCGCCATGCGCTGCCATCCTCGACCGGTGCCGTGCCACTCTGCTCCCGGTACCCCTGGGATGTGCAAGTCATCAAGGGATGACTTTCCAATGAAAGGAACTAATTATGGTAAGAGTTCTAATCATATTTAAATGCTGGAAGTGAAGACATCTGAGAAGTTTTTTTCACTTACTTCATTGTAGAATCAATAGGAAATCAGTGGGTTTCTTTCCTAAATCGTATTTGGTGTAAACACCCAGGCACATACACGGACATACACATTTCTGTGTCTGGGAGCCGTTTGGGTATCTCCATGAGCTTGGTTGTGTGTATATAGATTGCTCTGTCTTCAGCCTGTATGCTGTCTCTCCTCGTGCAGCGGGTAGCAGGTATTTATAGTAAACAACTTCTCTGTTGTGTGCTGCTGACTTCTGATGCAGCCTGGAAAGTGAGAAGTGTGTGAGATAAGGCTGGGGGGTTGCACAGTTAAAAAAAGATGTGTGGGCTCTCACAGAAAGTTGGGTGTGAAGCCTTTGTCAGCTGTATTCTAGTACATGAGTTTTACAGCCGTACAAAATCAGGTTTTTAAATGTAGATTTCAAAATGGTATAAAATGTTTCAGGAGGCTACATACCTAGTAAACTAGCCCTGGGTTCGGCTGTAACACTTTTCTATTTAGAATAGAAATATTTGACCTATTTTATAGTCCATGTTTTGCCAGCAGTTGTTTAGGAGCTGAAAAACGTTATCCCTTTGCTCAGTTCCAGAACAAAAACCCCTGCAGCTTTTCTGATACTAAAGCAATTTTTGGTTTTGTTTTTGTGTAGTGCCAGAACCTATTAAGACCAGTTTAAGCCAGCCCCAACCTGCCGGTACCGGTACCAGTACTTCCACCAGCACTATTACCAACAGCAGCAATGGCAAGCGTGCGTCTGCTAATGGGCAGCAGCCAGCTGCGTCCCGTTACCTGCCTCGTGAGGTGCCTCCTCGCTTCCGCCAGCAAGAACAGAAGCAGCTCCTAAAGCGGGGTCAGCCACTGCCTACTGGGACTCTGACCGGCACCAGCCCAGCACAAGGTACTGGACAAGCAGGGGCGAGTCCTCCTCCACAGCAAGGAGCAGGTGGACAGCATCATCCCAGTAAGACCCAAACAGGTAAGGATTGAAACCCAGTGGGATATCGGCTCGTTCTTTATGTAGATATGCCCTCCACTGTTAGCACAGGTGTTACAAAAAGTTAAGGAATGTTAAGAATTGTCTTAAAATAACAGGATTTAAAGTGTGTATGCTGTTGCTCTTTTTCTTACAAAACATATTATCTTATTTCTAGGATACGGTTTAAAAAGATTTTCTTATTTATTTAGATGCTCAGACCTGTGGGGTCATCTTCCTTTTTTTTTTTTTCTGTTTCTGTGTTAGTTACAATGGATATGATCTTCAGGAAGTGAAATTTATTTCTTTAGTGATCATTCTTACAGACGCATTGTTCGGTTGGGTATTACCAAGTTTTTTTACTGTCATTTTGGCAACTTCAATGTTCTTTAAAGAGAGTTTTGCATATAATTGTATATAAATAAAAAACAGGGACTTTGCTTCTATTGTATTGTGACACTTACACCTTTACTTGCTTGTGCTCTCAGTTGTTATTTTCAGGTTAGGATAACAATACTTTGGGAAAAGTAGTTGAGTATCTTAGGCTTCATTCCATCCTTTGCAGGTAGACACACCGACCTTCTTTTGGCTACTGGAAATAGGCGTAAGTCCCTCAGCGACCTTTTTTCCCTGAAGCTACTCATGAGAAAAGAGGAAGCAGCTCTCTTCTTATTTGCCTGTCTGTGCTTGAGATCATGTAGCTTCTGCTTTTACGGTGGAGATGAGCGCAGTCAGTAATTGGTATAAATCACCTTTTTCATCATTGCTGTGCACACATGTATCACATTAGGCAGAGCAGGTACAGTTTTCTATGGCTTACAAAAAGCTACCTGGACTAAGTCACAAGAGGGGGTTTGATATCTTGCAGATCAGTAATTTCTGTATTATCTCAAGTGTTCCTCGTCATTCATTAACGCTGCCAGATATCACTAAATTTGTGTCTGAACTGTCTGCAGTTTTCCCCTTTGGGCATTAGTGAATCTTTCACTGGTTTTGCTGTACTTGCTGCTGTGATACTGAAGTCCAGCTGAGAAAATTATTTAGTGGTGTCCTTAGAAGTTTTAGTTAGATAAGAAAATAATCTCTCTCAGAAATCGTAGCTTCTATGGTTATCGAGATGCATTTTAAAATATTATTCAGCTACTTCCCAGAAACAGAAATCTGAAAAGGCAAAATAAAACAATTATTTATTGACTTAAAATGTTTTTAGGGAGGGGAAGAGGTTCTACTTCTGTAGAGTGTTTGAATGGAACATAATTGGTTCCTACCGGTTAGAGCAGCACTCTCATCTTCTTTGCAGATCACAGTTCAGCAGGGATAGTGGCTGACATTTATGGCTTCTTTTTGATTTAGAGATGTCTGTTAACCGCCAGGCTAATGATCTATGTTAGAGAGGGAGATATATTAAAAATATATATAGAGAGAAAGATGTTTATTATTTTATTTTCCAAAATCTAGTAATTGTTTATATGGTAGAGACAGATTGACCAACGCAAGTGGCGCAGGCTGGCTGAGGACCAGTGTTAGACTGCTTCCCAGCACCGTTATAGATGTATCTGAAACACCTTTGTTTGATCTTTAAGAAACATACTGTAAATCACAAACCAAAGTCCACCGTAAATCATAACATAATCCATAAAAGAACTTAGCTTGTAAGTGTATACTACTGGCTGTCTGACTTTGATCTTGCCAGATGCTTTTGTGCCTTAAGGTATTAGACTTCTTTTCCTGATTCCTATTTTAACTTGCTGTATGAAATAAGCACTTGTTTCTGTAGCTTGTCAGGCTGGCAGCCGTCAGCAGATGTTTTGCACTGTTGAATTAGTTTGCTTTTTTGCTCTTTTGCTAGTTCTGTGTCAGCACTGGAAAAATTCTGAATACAGTAGAAGCTAGTACAAATGAGAGGAAGAGGAGTGCCAGCAGATTTTCTGCTTCATAGTATGTTCCATACAGTGCAAAAGTTAACCCGTATCAAATTTTTAGCAAAAGTATTACTTGAAAGCAATTAGTGCACAGAGTCAGAATTGTCAGATGGTTGTTTACTATGTAAAGTCACAACAAAAGCTTTCAAAGGCACCTGAAGATCTCTGCACATTCTTGGAGCAGGGAAGAGAATCGTAGACAAGCTAAATCCTTGGCTACTTTTTTGTCTGCTGACAGCAAGAGGTTGTGTTTTGAGACTTAAATGGTTGCATCTTCCTCATAGAAGGAACTTGCTGAATGCTGGAGCTCATGTAGATCTCTCTCCAGCAGGTGGAGCATCAGTTCATTTACAAACTACAAGCAGTTACAGGAGGAGAAAAAATAAATCTGTCTGGCTCGGTTTATAATGACGACAGCTGTGTGCCTGGCTGCTTTGTGAGGCCAGGAGAGGGGTATAGTATATCTCAGTCCTGAGAGACCTCAGGAGGCCATGAAGTACATTTCTTATTCAGCTCTCGAACTGCCTTCGTCTTCACCTTGATAAACATAAAGACCCAAGAAGTAAGAAGAGTATCCAGCAAAGACCGAAACCTTTTCATCTCAGCTGTTAGTATTTGAGTAACTGTAAGCTTTAGAAAAAAATTTTGGGGTTCTGTATCCTGAAAACCTCCAGTACTAAAGTTATGAATTTTCCATGAAATTTAATTCAAACTGGGTCATATTTTTGTGAATATGAAAACAAAGAATTTTAAACCTGAGGATTCAAGACTGAGCAGTACATTGTCAGAAGGAAACTTTTCTCCTTCCATCTCTTACCCTCAGTAGGAACTGTATTTCTATAAATATCTCTGTCAGGTTCCCTAGATATTTCTTGTACTAAAGAGTCTTTGCAAGTAAAAGTTCTCTGGGGAAGTGAAGAGAAGGAACAAAATAGTCGAAGCTGTCCAGAAGAATAAATGTAGGTACCTGATCCACATATAAACAGGAATTTTGTCTGTCTGAACGGCACCTGCATCATAGAAGAGTGATCACTTCATGAACATAAGTAGACGTCTTCAGAGTCTGGAGGCAGTCAATAGTACATCAGTGCCTCGGGCTTCCTCGCTCCCCGGTAACCTGACTGCCGAACCAGAGCTCGTTAGACCTGTGCAGGGTTCTGCCCACGCGAGTCTCCCTGTGTGGCTCCTTTAAACTTACGATGAACAGTAGTAACTTGCTTTTCCTGGATGAGCTGTACTAATCCAAGAGCCGCGGTTGTCGGAAGCTGGCTTCTTGTATCCAGAAGGTGCTCAGTGTAAATTCATGTCTGTAGCTTTTCTTTTTATAGGGACATATTCCTTCATAGTTAACTTGAAATTATGCAACCATATTCCTTCCAGGCCCTATTTATAACTACCTGGGTACGAGGAAGGCCATTAGAGAGACATTGCCAGCCTCTTCGGTGTAAGAATCACAGTATTTTATCTCTTCGCTCTCTTTATCAGCGGTTACTGTTATCTACTGCCTTGGCCTGTCCAAAACACTTATCGGAACTCTAACTGCAGTGTCATGAATTGAAAAGGGTGTTCTGCCGATGTAAGGCAAGTAGGAATTCATGACCACTAATATATTCTTTGTCAGGTTTATGATTTGGAAATACCAGGGAAGTGGATGAGAGCAGTGATTTTTTTTTTTGTTTCTCTTTTAAGGTAATCTATAAAACATTAACTAGACAAACTGCTAAGAGAAGAAATTAAAACATTTCAAATTGCATAGAATATTTTAGAAATCTTATCCCTTGAAAACAGTCTTTTATTCATTGTTAACTACTATGAACCTATTTTCTCTAGTACCTCAGTGCATTTTCTCTAGAATAGTTGTTTGTCTGGAACTTTCTGTCTTGAGCTGCAACGCTTGCTCTTGACATGCCCCCTCTGTACCCCTTTTCAGGATTACGCTGAAGGAAAACTGTATCTGTAGTTTATGAGCAGTATTCTAATACCTAGTCTAGTTTGTTATTTTTACTTAAAGATGGAGCTTTCTATCTCTTCACTCCCCACTTTGTCAACTGACTCCAATAAATGTGATGAATAGTTAACTTCCCTCATTAAGGTGTGAGGCATTGATGGAATGCTCCTTCTGCCATGTGATCTAAAAGAATTAAAGTAATTTCTGGAAATTACCATGGGAGATTAAAAATAACAAGTATTATATCCTTCTTTGTTTCTTCAAAAATTACAAAGTTTGTCTAGGAGTCTCCAGGCAACCACTGTGTGTTTGATGGTTGTAAGAACGAAGATCAAAAGAAGTAATCATTTTTTCTTTAAGATGCCTTTCACTTTCCTGCAATTCAGCAATGTGAAACCAATATCCGTCAACTCGGAAGAAGTGTACCATGTCTTGCAGGAGTCATGATGAAACTTCTGTACTTCTTTTGTCTTGGCAAGTAAAGTATTTTGTGGAACAGATCCGTAACATATGTTTCCAAAGACTCAAAAGAAATTAAAGCAAATAATTCGCGCAGTAGTCAAATGAGGAAACACGCAAGTGTTGTGGACATTGAAGAGTTACGCTTTTAATGTTTTCTGTCTGTTGTTTTCTGGGAAGTGAGAATTTGACAGCAGTTACAGAGATTTGTTTTCCTACTGTGGGCTGCTGCCAGATTCTTTACTGAACTTTCTTGTTTTCTATGAAGCTGAAAGTTTTGTTTCATGTTTCAAGATTTCTTTAGCTGCAGTTTGCATATTCCTGTTTGTGGCATGGTGTGCACGTGTTGGGTAAGTGGTGTGGACAATTGGAAGTTGCTGACAGCCATTGTGTGGCAGGTTAACTCTTCTTGTAAATTTGTGTTAACTTTGGTTTTGATGTTTTTTTAAGTGGCAAGATTAAAAAAAAACCTCCTTACTGTTAAGATAATGTCTGACAATATGCGTTTCAAAGGTTGAATCCTTTAACTGTGGGTTACTTGAGAGTTCCTTCTCACAGGGCAATTTTATATGGCGGAAAAGTCAAATTTGGCAAAGGGTTTTCAGGAGAGATAATATCTCTTCTAAAACCAGTAAGTGTAGTTGGAAGACACAGGTAAGCTTTGACACAGTTGTTTATCAGATCTAGCAGAGTAGTAGTGACCTTCGTGCTGAAGGCATGTTTGAACAACCGCTCGGTTTAGCTTACTGTGCTTTGTGATGGCTGGAGGCAAGGCCTGTATATGCAAAGCAGTGCTGTAGCATGGTCTCATGTGGAAAGTTCTAAATGAGGTTTATCTTGATTTCCTGGAGGCATGGCCAACAGGCTGATTTTTAATGAATAAAGCACATGTGAAAACTGCCTCGATGGATGTGGTTTGCCAAACTTTATCTTTTTGTGCCCATATTCTGTAACTCCACTAGTTGCCATCTTTGCCACCTTTGTTGGCAAAACGTTACTGTGTTTCTACTTTTATTTGGAAAGTTACAGAATTAAAAAAAAAAACTTCGGAAATTGATTTAATCTGGATCTTCCAGAACCAGTGTTTTTCATATGTAATAATTGAAACACTAAGCTCTCTAAAACAGAAATCAGGGATTAGACAGTCTGTTTATTCATCTTGTGCACACACTTTCTATGTATATAATTTCACACTTTCTATAGCAAATACACTTTTTTTTTTTTTTAGAGAGTACTAGATAATCCCTCAAAGATGAGTATTGTTGTCATGGCTGTTGATCTTGAGTGAAGCATGGTGGTGGTTTTTTTGTAAACACAAAACCTGGCAATTTCTACTGCTTCTATGGAAGGTAGCTGTGTATAGCAAACACGTAATACTTATCTGCAATGAACTCCTAACAGCTTTCCGTTTTTCCATCGCTTGGTATTGGCCACAACTTGCAGAGCAGTTCTCTGTACAGCTCATCACTACGCCCAAGGTTTCTGCAATGTGCCTATGTAACAGTTTGCCTGCTCGTGGGGTCAAATTTGATGTTATGCCATTTGTTAAAAAAACATGGAAATTACCAGCATTTGCCAATAGTATCATCAAATTAGCATTGTAGAAGGATGCTCAGATATCAGCAGAGGTTGCAGGAGTGGCGGTTTCTTGTCTTTCTTGTCTTTTTCCTCAGGGCTTTGTTTAGCATCTGATAGTGCTTATTGTCTGGTACATGTCCCTGGAAACCAGGCAGTGTTACCAAAGGTCACTGGTGACAGGTAGATGTTTAGACAAAGGGAGTTTAAAAAATATCGTACAAGGACGAAAATGTAGCCGTTAACATGGAGGTGAGACCTAGCTGGTAGGTGCTGCCTGGATGTGCTCCTGAGTGGTGAACACTTTCTGAAATGCAGTAATAGGAAAGCCTCTGGGAAGTGAGTCTCAGCTAGTGAAGGGTTTTGTCTCCCATGTAAATGTTCAAAAATTCCATATAGTGCTTTGAATATAGAGAGAGGAGTAGCAAGCTCTGTGTAGCACAAACGCAGGCATTATGAATGAAAAACAGCGGTAAAAACTCATCAGTAAACTAATCTTTGGAATGAATGTTTCTGTATTGTGTATATTATCTGACATCAGGCAGCAGAGCGTGAAAAATAAATCTGCTGCTTCAAATCTATTTGACAGTGATTAGAATTTTTCATCAGGAGAAGGAAAAATAGAAATCTGTAAAAGGATAACTGAGATTCCTTTTTGCTATCCTCACTTTCGAAGAGTGGAGCTGTGCAAAAACACGATGACTCAAAGGCCACAGCTTTTGCTTTGGAATCGGCAGAGCTGCATCCCACCTCTGGCTTCACTGGAGGTGGCTGTTCCCTGGTGGTAGCCAGACGCATGAACTGCCCGGGTGTCTGTGGGGAAGAACAGTCATGAGATACAGAGCCTGACAAGTTATTAAAATGTGCAGATGCAGTTTTCTGACATAGCATGAGAAGAGACTGGGTAGCAGGACCTGTCCCTGACAGTGGAGAAGTAAAAGGTAGAAAGCAGCTAAGGTCAAAGTGACCAGGAAATAAGAGTTTGGTCCTTGAGAGGAGAAGAAAGGGAATAATGTCCTGTGAAAGTTATCGGAAAGCTGAGTTCATGCACTTCAGGAAACAGGTATAATACTATAAGAAGCAAGTAAAAAACAAAGACATTTGTAGCTCTTAGGGGCAAAAACCAAGGAACAAAAAGATAACACTTTCGTAAGTCCCTTAGTAGTAGACAGAAGGCCAGTGGAACTGGTCTGATGTTCAACGGGGTGAACCGTTGATAGGTGGCACCAGGAGTACTTTAAATGCCTTTTCTCTTCATCTGTAAACTAGTGACTGATTTAGAACTAAGGCTACAGTGAGTGAGAGTACTTTGGGAAAGAAAAGGTTTCCAGTGGTCTGGAAGTGATGAAATTTGTAGTTGACTACATTAAGGATGGGTTGGAGCAGTCTGGCCCACTGGCATTCTTTCCGAGTGTGAGAACTATAAAACAAAATAAACCTATTTTAAAAGGTGAGAAAGGAGAAACTGAGGAATTACAGATCAGTCAGTGATCTGCTAGAATACTAGAAAAAAATAACCAAACCAGCTATTTCTGTGCATCTAGAACTTTGCGAGAGAGGAGTGCAAAGCCAGCCTGGGTTTATGGAGAGCAGGTCATGGCGAAGGAGAGTAGGTCCCTGTTAGCATTGCGACAGGCACTGCAAAATGGGAGAGAAAATCGTGTCCTAGAATCAACTTTGTACAGCCTTTGGCAGTGCCTCAGAAGGCTTTCTGATGATGGATGTGTGGCAGTGTAAATAAGTGGGAAGCAGAAGATGAAACTATTGTAAGAAGTGTCATAGCTGCTCAGGAGGCTGTAGACAGAGAGCAGCTATCAGTGCTTACTGGCAAAATGAGAATGTTCTGAGTGAGAGTGTAAATTTGTACTTTTTGATATTTGCTTCAGTCTTTCAGCTATAAACAACAGCCTTCACGGAATGTTTTAAAGATACCAAACTGGAGGAGAGTGCAAGGCAACTGGAAGACAAAACTGCCGTGTGGAATAGTGGTGACAAAATTGTGTAACTGAGTAAGAAATAAAGAAAAGGGAGAGGTTCTTTGTTTTGGCCAGAACAGGTCCATACACAAGTATCGTTATGTGAGCATTATGCTGCAAAAATGGATCTGGAGTTGGTTGCAGGGTAACCAATCCTGTAATGGTGTCACGCTGTGGAAAAGACAAGCATACTGAGGGAAATAAGCAGTACTGCTTCCCGTGAGGCACTTCTGGTAAGGCCTCCCAATATTGAGTCCAGTTTGGGGTACTGTGCCTTCAGAAGGAAGTGAACCGGCTGGAAGAACCGCAGAGGAATGCAACAGGAATCAGCAGAGATCTTGAAAACAACAAACCTTGCGAAGAGTGAAGGAATGGGAGCTGCCGAGGCGAAGGAAGGCTGGAATTAGAGATGCAGAAATACCTAGATGACTGCTGCGAGGAAGAAAATGATGTGTTCTATATGATGGATCAGATAAGAAATAATGGGCTGAAATTTCGACAAGGAAGATTAAGGATATAGACATTAGGAAAACCGTGCCGGTATGAAAGCTATCTTAAGAAGTGAGATAGAGCGCTTGGGAATGTGCAGTCTCTGTGGCTGGAGGGCTTCCTCGGTGCGTGGGGGAAATGTCACTTGGTGCATAACAGAAATAGTTACTTAGATCAGGTGAGTGTCTGCATAACCTCTCAAATCCTCTTATTTTAGTCTTCAGGTATCTGTAAGGATTTCAGATTTGTCAGACATACCCTGTTGAGGCTGTTCCAAGATGGGGCACGTGGAAGGGAACAGCTGTTCTGCCTGCACAGGCTGGAGTGGAAGCTGTGCTTCGTTTTGCTCCCAGACTTTGGTGTGGGCTCGGACTTTTCCTTGGGGTTCTGCATTGCCTTCCTATGTACCTTGATATTGTGCCCTTTATAAGCACCTGCTGCTGTAAATTGAAGTTGATTACAGGAAGTTTATGCTTTATTAATAGGAAAATGGAGATGTATCTTATGTTCTCTTCCAGTTTTGACATCTCATTTTGACTAATGCAAACTTCAGTCATGTATAGCTGGTATTAAAGGACTGTAATAAACCACAACAATACTTTAAACATATTGCAAAATTGACTCTCAAGCTTAGTTTCTGATTGCATTTGAAATAGTTTTCTGAAGGGAACCAAAACCAAACAGATTTGATTTTAATTCATCTGTTGTTTTTAAAATGAGGTTAAACCCATCTAGTATTAGGAGGCTATTGCAAAGAAACAGAGAATAAATAAATGTCTTCAGAAGGAAACCAGCTATTTTCAGGAGTACTTTAGTGGAACAGTTCTTGAGCCAAGAATAGCAGCAGCAATTGTGCTTTGGTAGTGAAGTGGCAGCAATTCTGAGAATGCAGCCAAACCTTTAAAGAGACATCAGCTGTGTGCGATCCAGTGCAGAGAGTGGAACTGTTCAAATGAACACCTGACAAGAATGAAAGAGCAAATTTAAAACGTGCTCCATTTGCTGTGTAATTACTATGTATTTGGGCCAGATAGGAGGAGGAGAAAGGGTGAGGAAGTGAGGGGGGAAATAATTGTAAAGGAGTGTGTTAGACATATAGGGAGTTTGTGTTAAATTATCCTTTGAGATTTGTATATATGCACTGATAAATGTTCTTATGTGCGTTCTCAGAATTTGTGATGATATTTAGGTCGTGAAAACGTTAAGCTGCCCCTTCTTCTGTGCACACTCCCTGTGTTCGTATGCGTTAGAGAGCCCGTGCGCTCCAGCCTGCGGTTGTTAAAAGATGGTGGGTCCGGCTTCCACAGGCGGCAGAGATCCGCACCGCATTGTCCAGGGCCCTTCTCTGCGTTTATAAACAGCAGCGCCTCTGATTAATACGCTCTGTGTTTGCCTCTTAGATCTTCTGTAGACAGAAGCAGGGAAGTCATTATGGGCTTGGCAGCGCACCAATATACAGCTGGGACTGGGTCTGGCTGTCCGCTGCCAAGCAGTGGGAGCCGGGCAGGAGGATGGGGACGGCGGGCAGGAGCTGTCGTTGGGGCAGGCGGGAGGACGAGGATGGTGGGCGGGAGCTGTCCTTGGGGCAGGAGGGAGGATGAGGATGGTGGGCAGGAGGGAGGATGAGGACGGCGGGCAGGACCTGTTGTTGGGGCAGGAGCTGTCGTTGGGGCAGGTGGGAGGATGAGGATGGTGGGCAGGAGCTGTCGTTGGGGCAGGAGGAAGGATGAGGATGGTGGGCAGGAGCTGTCGTTGGGGCAGGAGGAAGGATGAGGATGGTGGGCAGGAGCTGTCGCTGGGGCAGGCGGGAGGACAGGGACCGGCGGGCAGGAGCCGCTGCCCGCGCAGGCGGGCGGTCGGCAGCGCCCGCGTCTTGTCTTGGCTGACTTTCAAAAGCGGGAGAAAAGCAGCTAGGGTGCTAATTGTAGCTGGGTCCTGAAGTGAAAATGTTTTGTGACAGTTGAAAGAATTTAAAGAGGAAGGAAGATCGGTTTAGTGTCAGCTGCAATTAGATAATCAAAGCTTAAAAATCCTACTCTGTTGATACCTTCACCTAGAGTTAAGGAGCGGAGCGAGGGGAAGGGGGAGGAGGGCTCTGCGTGGAAAGGGCATTTCCATAGCCAGTGCAACCGAGGCCCGACCGAGCTTGCAGGTTGTCTGGGCGCACGCTTGCACAGAGAGATTTTCTTGGCAGCTCTACAGGATGAGGCTCACACTGTACACAGCCGACATATTGAAGCCGAGAGCCCTGGAGAACGTAGATGCAGGAGTAGAAACAGCTCTGCACACAATGTAGCGTCTCCTAGGATGGTTGGGCGACTCCTTTCTTCAGGTATTTTATTAACCATCAGCCCTTTTTAGAGCCAGAAAAAAGAGAAAGCAACCCTAACCCTCAGAAAATAGCGTCTGCTTCTGTTAAATCAATTTATTACATAACATTTCAGAGAGAGAGCAGCAGCGCAGCGTCCTAAGCTTTTGGCTGCATTTCAGGTTTGATAAAATGGCGTCTTCGCAGTGAGCTGCTTGCTAAAGATATGTTGCACTGAGCAGAAAAATGCAATTATTTGGTGTTTTCTACTGCTGCTTTTGTTTTGGAGAGGTAGCATTTACTGGAATCTCTACTAATGATGAAAAATGATGTTCATTTTTGCTTGTTTTCTTAATGCATTTAAAAGCTTTCAGCATCAGAGGAAAGGAACTACATTTTAATGTCGTAGTACAGAAAATAAAAACAGGATAACAGGCTTTCCAACTTGTGTATTTAACTATGGTTTAGTTTTAAAATAAATAAAGCTGCTTTATTCAATGCTTCCATCGCTTTTCTGTCTTTCCACATTATTTATGTTATTCAAGATTTCAGCTTCCTAACGTCTAAAACTCGCTGTAAGTTAGCTTCGTAAGTGGCTTCAAATAGATGACAGTTTTCAAATTTGTCCTCTCTCAGTGTGTACATGGAGCTGGATGTAGCAGGTAACCTGGAATATCAGCACTACAGTTCCCAGATTTTCTGTTTTGTTCCTCAGAATAGACGCTTGTCTTGTCTTTTCTTTTTCTCTTATGAAATTACCCTGTATTTGATCTAGCACTTAAAATGTTTCTGATAATTCCTGTTTAATTCAGATTTAGAAAAAATTAATGTATAATCTTTTAAAGATCTGCTCGTGTTAAATCAAAACTGTTTCTTCTGTGGAGAGAAAGTAATTTGCCCTTTTTTCCTGGCTTCTTGCTCAGAATCACTAACCTTTGTGTGACAGCTAAAATCCCCAGCAGGACTGTCACTGGCCTTTGGGATTTTTCTCTCTTCTGCATGTCAAAGCAGACAACGCCGTCTGTAATCTGTCCTTTGGGCAGGACAGGACGAGCCAATGAATCTGCTTTTTTTTTTTTTTTTTTTTTTTACAGTAACGTGGTTTGAAAACTAATAATAAGAGGGGGAGTCACTTAGATCTGATTTAAAATTGGATGAGCAAACCTTAATGAGAACCCCATTATTAATAAAAGCTTATGCCAGGCTTTGCCGTTTTGCACCCTCTCCCTACTTCAGTTCCTGGACCAGCTGACTGTTATCTTGTAGTGGAGGATTCGTCATTTTGCTGCGCAGCATTTAACTAATTACAGTAATGGAAGTTAGGAAGATACAGTGGCTTTTAACTCAGGGGAATAAAAATGAAAAGTATTATTGTAAGTGACATTTTCAGAGGAGGACTGATGTTTTGGGTAAACTCCTTGTGCAGGCAAAGCATTTTCCTTTCCTAAGCAGTGCATGCAACAGCTTCTCCCATTTCACTCTACATTTGTAAATGTAAATATGTAAACATTAAACTGATTCTGTAACTAATTCTTCATACTCATTATCAAACACAGCCAGAAATATGTTCTGTTTTTAATAAGAACTAAATTGAAGTTAGTGAAGTATGTTGGGTACAGTGTATAGTGACACCAGCAATCTCCTCCCACCCCATTAAGGATATTATTAAAAAAAAAAAAATGACCAAAATCCAAACAGCCAAAATACACCGCTGATGCTTATTGGTGGCGCTGAGGGAAGCTGTGCGTTTTTCAGGTAGCATATGTGATTGCAATTTGACAAAAGTTGTGTGCTTGTTCAAAAAACATTGGAGCTGTTATTCGGAGATTAATTTTTCCTTCCTGATTGCTGAAGAAATGCTGTTAATCAAGGGAACCATATTTTTAAAAAGATGCATAATTAAGATTTTTCAAGCACAAATTTAAAAATAAATTTCGGGTTGCAGTGTACCGCACTCGGATTTGCTAACGAAAGTACCTGTGGTTCCTGTTCCTGATGCTTTGTTTCAAGTCTTTGCTCCGTTGACAGAGGAAGGGTAGCAATGCTTCTGGCAGACTGCAGTGCTTTGTTTCGTACCTTTGCATAAAGAAAGAGGAACTGATTTTTAAGAATTAGTTTTTTAAATGTTTCCCATTTCACTCTTAACCTCTTTGAAAACAGACGAAAATACTGGCAATTTTAAGGAAGAGTTGGTTTTCTAGAAACTTGGAGGAAATTTCTGTTTTCCAAAAAACCCCAACACCCAAACAAACACAAAAATTCTCCAGATTAAGTAATATAAAATATTTTGCTTTCATTATTTTTCCCAAATGAGTAGGACTGTGTTACTCTCTGGTTATTTAGTTTATAGGAATTAACTTATGTTTCCATTTCCTCTAGATTAATCTTTTCGTTATTTACTTCTAGAGGCAAGAATATAAGAAGTCCTCTCTACAGGGTCAGTTCTGTCTCAGTTACGTTTGTTCAGCAGCAGAGTCACAGCTTTTGCAGCTTTCTGTTTATGTTGTGATTTTTTTTTCTCATTGTATCTGTTCTGTTTCTTCCAAGTTTTTGAGCAGAAGCCTTTGGTGTTAGAACCAATTGTTCCAGTAACTTTGGAAACGAAGAAGTTATTGCACATCTCTGGTTTTGCTCTTTTTTTTTGAGTCTGTGACTGGTGAAAGGCACCAGCGTGGTCCCGCTGACTGCGGAGCAGGGGAGGCGCAGCGCAGGTACCCTGCTGCTCTGGAGAGGGCTTGCCTGCTTTATGTCACCTAAAAAATTGTGGTGATCCCTATCAAAGTACCCACTTTCTGATTATTCCGTGGTTATTGTTGGGGTTGTCATCTGGATCTCAGTAAAGGGAGCTATGCTGATGGTACGCCAAGGGGCGTAGTTCTGGAGCTGCAGACCCTTGAAAGCAAAGGGCTTTGAGCTGCGTGTGCGCTGCTTCCAATCCCGTCGTACTTGGTGGGATACTGTGGGGAGCAGGTGTGCGTGTCCAAGCTGAGGACTTTTAACATAGTCATCTCTTGGTCTTCATAGTTCTTCCCCCTCATAATTTTCTTTTCTCTTGTTGTTTCTCTGACTGTTCTTCAGAATCCTGGTATGTTATTTAATGGACCATTTTGCTCCCTACTCTAAGGAATCCTTCTATGCTATTTTGTCATCTTCCTCTTCCATTCCCATCCCTTCCCTTTACTTTCTGTCTCCTAAGTGATCTCAGACTCGAGCATTGCTTTAACCACCACGTTAGGGGGAGAGGAGAAAGAAAAAGAAATGATTAAACAAGCAGCTCCCTTTCATCTCCTCTTGTCAGTCTTAGTTCCATTTTTTGTGAGTATTGAGACGTCTTGCGCTGTGCTCTTGATCCTTCTTCTCAGACCTGCCCTGCACAGACACTCTCGCTTGCTTTGGGAAGCACCAGCCTTCTCCCAGGCACTTGCATACATGGCTTCGGTTTCGGCTTTGACAAGACCTTTTCATTTGAACAATATATTTCAAGTCACTTTTAAATCTTTCTGTCACGTCTCAAATGCAGTGCTGAATCCCACCACCCACAGTGCTGAAAAAACCTCACATAACTCCTCTTAACAGATTCCTCGGTTACCTCAATTTCTTATCGTCTGGCCTGGACTGCTGCTGCTTTTCTCCTTTGTTCATCCCTGCTCTGCTAAGAATGCTGCCTGGCTTCTTTTCTGACCCCATCGACCCTTTTTAAGTCATCTCACAGATTTTCTTTCATGTTCCATGCCTTAACGGGATTCAGGTCTCTATTTAACACCTGTGTAGCAAACCTAGATTATCAACTAAATTTTCAACCTTCTTCCTTAGCTCTGTGATGTAACGGGTTGACTTTTTCCAGGAATGACATGATACTTTCTTAGTTTCTAGCCATTGCGTGTAGGGGAGAGAATCCAGGTAAATCTGAGTGGCTCCTGGCAGATTCTCTTTTGGATTGGTCATATTATTAGGGCTTTCTGTGAAATGCTAGACTTTTCCTGGCATCATGAGAAGACTGGGGATGAGCTAAGACTGTTTTTCCTTCCTTTTTCTAACGTTCATACTTTTACTTCAGTTGATTTAAGGAAAAAAAAAAAGATGCAGTCTCCTGGTTTAGTATGTTCTTTTTTCTTGATAAATCTTCATGAGGCAAGCAAGTAATCACCCCTCTTTCTTGAAAAGCTGCAGGTGAAATGTGTGAAGAAGACTTCGTCAAAGAGAGAGCTTTTTATATTCTTGAAACAATTTTTGCAGTATTAGAGCACCTCTAATTGGAGACAGTTAGAGGAGCTAATCACACCAAAATATTTGTAATTGAAATTAATGCATATTAGGTATCCACTGTTAGCAGCTTATTTGGGAGGTTTGTTGCATCCACCTTCCCCACAAAATATTCTTCTTATTCAAATAAAAAATAAAATCATGTTTCTGCAGATTTACAGCAAGTAAAAAAAGTTACATTCGAAATTTCTAACTTAGGTGTCTGAAGTTTCCCCCCTTATTTAGACAGCCAGTTAAGAGGAACCGTTCTGCAGCTGCATGTCCCTAGGATCAGCCCGAATTACTTGCTGTAAATTCCCATCAAAAGAAGCAGAGTCATCTGCACTAGAAATCTTGTCGAGAGCAACTGGGATAGAAAGTAAATGCAGAACTTGACCTAAGCCTGAGTTCTTAGCACGAGAAGTGTTGTGTCTTCCAGTTTTCCTTTGTACCCTGGCAAGCAGTTAGATGCTAAAGAGCTTTTGTTTAATTTTTTGGCTTAGCATCTATGTTTGAGGCTGTGGGCGGTGCTCTGAAAAGAGTGTCTGTGCAACAGAGCATTGATTTTCCTTGGCTGGGGGGGACATTGGGCTGTACCTGCAAGTGCAAAAGAGTGTTTAAAGCACATGGAAATCCTTTGAGACAAGTTTCTTGACAAAATTGTCTGTTCCTTAGAAATGCCCAAGGTCTCTGCAGAAATGTCAGTTACAGTAGTGGTGCTTAGATGTGTAATTGACACTGCCTAGTGAAGGTGGCTGTCAGGTTTTGTCCCTTTATTTAGAGGAGCGGTTGCAAACCTAAATGTACTGTGAATTTAATGTGTTGAGCGTGATGCGGATGTGTGTGTAAGACCGAATGGCAGGCAGACATTTTACACTTTTTACTGGGTGCTCCTTCTCTGTGTTTCTCTGAAGAATGGCAGTTGAGTCAGAATAAATGGTAAGAGTCTGCTAGATATTATTCTGTGGTTTTTCCAAATTTGCTTTTCAGATTTTTCACATGGATTAGTGCATTTGCTATACTTATTTATCGCCTGCTTACTATTTTTACTAATATACTTAAGGGATACAAAACAGTTTTGTTGCTCTGTTCTAAAACTGAATAGTTCCATTATTTTAATTGAGAGTTTTGCCAGATTAAAAAAAAAACCTAAATGTAAGCATCACGCTTTATTGTAGTGAGGAAAATTACTGTATTATATTAGAGAATATGCTCTAAATTTTAGCAGAACACAATGTTGTGACTAGCAATGTAGAATAGTACTTAATAGAGGGCTTTTGCGGTGCTTGAACAGTGGACTCATTTTTAACCTTGTTGGATCCTTTCAGATCTCAGCCACAGTGGATTGGGAGACCATTATGAGAATTCCCACTGGGGACAGCAGCCCGCTTTCAGGAGTGAAGGCAACTGCAGCTGGGATAAAGTGATAATAGACAGGACTGACAAGGAAGCGTGGCCTTCCATTACCGGAGCTGAGACTGAGTCTGCCTCAGAATGTACTACAGACACTGACTCTGCCTCCAACTGTGGCTCAGAGAACAGTAGCATGGCTACAGGGAGTGCCCAAGGCAACTTCACTGGACATACAAAGAAAACCAATGGCAATAATGGCGCCAACGGAGCACTCGTCCAAAGCGCTTCTAACCAGAGTGCCCTTGGAGCTGGTGGAGCAAACGGTAACGGCAACTCGGCCAGAGTGTGGGGCGTGGCTGCGGGCTCCAGCTCTGGCCTAGCTCACTGCTCTGCCAGCGGTGGGGATGGAAAGATGGACAACATGATGGGAGATGGTAGAAGTCAGAACTGCTGGGGTGCTTCCAACTCAAATGCTGGCATTAATCTCAACCTTAACCCCAATGCCAATCCGGCTGCCTGGCCTGTACTTGGACATGAAGGAACTGTGGGAGCAGGCAACCCTTCCAGTATTTGCAGTCCAGTCAGTGCCATAGGTCAGAACATGGGCAACCAGAATGGGAACCCAACAGGCACCCTAGGTGCTTGGGGAAACTTGCTGCCGCAAGAGAGCACAGAACCACAAACGTCCACTTCTCAGAATGTGTCTTTCAGCGTACAACCTCAGAACCTTAACACTGATGGACCAAATAACACTAACCCCATGAACTCTTCACCAAACCCTATCAATGCAATGCAGACAAATGGACTGCCGAACTGGGGGATGGCTGTTGGTATGGGGGCCATCATCCCGCCCCACCTGCAAGGCCTTCCTGGTGCTAACGGAACATCAGTTTCTCAAGTCAGCGGGGGCAGTGGTGAAGGAACGGGCAGTTCAGTGTGGGGTATGTCCCCAGGTAATCCTGCCACAGGAAACAGCAATTCTGGGTTCAGTCAGGGGAATGGAGACACTGTGAACTCAGCATTAAGTGCTAAACAAAATGGATCCAGCAGTGCTGTGCAAAAGGAAGGAAATGGAGCGAGCGCCTGGGATTCGGGGCCTCCTTCTGGTCCTGGGGTACTAGCGTGGGGCAGGGGCGGTGGCAACAGCGGTGTTGGTAGTGTGCATTCTGGAGCTTGGGGCCACCCCAACCGTAACACCAGTAACGGTGTGAACGGGGAATGGGGCAAGCCCCCAAACCAGCATTCCAATAGCGACATCAATGGGAAAGGATCAACAGGGTGGGATAGCTCTAGTGTTACCAGTCCAAATCCTGCCATGCAGCAGGGCAACGAACAAATGAACTCTTGGGCCAAAGCTGCAGCATCTGGCACCACAGCTAGCGAAGGAAGTAACGACAGCGGTGGGAGTCAAAATGAAGGCAGTACTGGGAGAGAGGGGGCTGGAGAGGTCAGGAGGAGAGACAAAGGGATGATAGACCAAGGGCAAGTTCAGTTGCCAAGAAATGACCTTGACCCCAGGGTCCTGTCCAATACAGGGTGGGGACAGACCCCTGTAAAGCAAAACACTGCCTGGGAATTTGAAGAGTCCCCGAGGTCTGAACGGAAGAATGACAATGGAACAGAGGCCTGGGGTTGTGCAGCTACTCAATCTTCAAACTCAGGGGGGAAGAACGATGGGTCCATCATGAACAGTACAAATACCTCTTCAGTATCTGGGTGGGTCAACTCTCCACCGGCAGCTGTTCCAACAAATACAGGTTGGGGAGACAATAACAACAAAGCACCAAATGGCCCAGGGGGGTGGGGAGAGTCAGCAAGCTCTACTACTGTTAATAATGCTGCTGCTGCCAAAAGCGGCCACGTGTGGAGTGGGACCGCAAATCAGGAGGACAAATCACCTACCTGGGGTGAACTTCAGAAACCCAAATCTCAAAACTGGGGAGATGGACAGAAATCAAATCCAAGCTGGACTTCAGGAGGTGGAGATTGGACAGATTCATCGTCTGTTCCTGGACACTTGGGTGATGGGAAGAAGAATGGATCTGGATGGGATTCTGACAACAGATCAGGGTCTGGCTGGAATGATTCCACGAGGTCTGGGACCAGTGGCTGGGGAAATGGCACAAACAGCAAGGCTAATACAGGTACAAGTTGGGGGGAATCTTTAAAGCCAGGCCCCCAACAAAATTGGGCTAATAAACCCCAGGACAACAATGTGAGCAACTGGGGAGGAGCTGCTTCTGTGAAACAGACGGGGTCAGGGTGGGTTGGTGGGCCAGTGCCAGCCAAACAAAAAGAGAACTGTGAGGCAACTGGCTGGGAAGAGCCGTCTCCGCCGTCCATTCGCCGCAAGATGGAAATCGATGATGGTACCTCAGCTTGGGGCGACCCAAATTACAACAACAACAAGACTGTAAACATGTGGGATAGAAATAATCCTATAATTCAGAGCAGTACCACAACCAACACCACCACCACTAGCACCATTATCAACACCAATATGGTTGAACCTCAGCCGTCGCACCAGTCAAGTGCCCAGCCAAACCGGTCCCCGCTGCTTGGTCCAGGTATGAAAACAGTTTTCTAAGATACTCTGTACCAGTACTGACTACTGAATGCCTGATCAGTGTGTAGATAGAAATTTGGTATTTCTGTCATGGAGTAAGTTTATTCATTTCCTCTGAAGCGGCGGCAGCTGCTTGTCTGGAGAACGGAACCCGTGGAACGGGACACACAAGCTTCCGTAATGCAAGTGAACCTAAGAGAGGCGTGAAACACCCCCTGGTCAGAAATGCGCTAGATCCCTGGGTGGCTGGTCCGTGTGTGTTTCTTCAGGTCTCCCACAGTTACTTAGCGCTTTCTTTTCATTCAGCTCTTCGAGAGTTTGCGGACTTTTTGCTAACGTTTTTTTCTCTTATTTATGTTCTGTTACTGTTGCTCACTCTTTGTTCTTGTTTAGACACTGTGCATCTGTTTCTTTTCTGCAAACCATATCTCTTGGCAACAGATGTTTTTTAACGGTTGCGCAAATCTAGGCTGTTGCTGTTTCTCTGCCTTCTGTTTATCGTCTTTGATGAAGAAATGATGCTCTTCCATAGTTCGGGTCTCGAGCACGCGCAGTACCCTGGACTTTTATGTGATTCTCGTAAAGCTGGATTGGTTAAAGATGTTAATATTCAGGGTGACTGAGAAAAGTTATTTTAACTTCAGCTTTAACTGTTCCAAAGACAAGTTTTTAGGCCTCTAGGAATTTTTCTAATCAAGGACGAGGTACTGTTGTAGACAAGCAGCAAGGAATAAAAATGGGAAAAAAATGAGAAAAATGCTCAGGGGGGAGGTATTTAAATAAAAGTTGCTAGCAACTCTGTTCTAAATCATGACCACAGACTTCTCAAAATAAATCTAATCTTGCAGTGCTCTTTGAAATTCTTCATCTGATTTTTGTTTCCAAGTTTTTGTTTCGTCTTGGTCATGGCTAAATATTGACTTCTTAACTGTGCTTTTCTCCCAAGCTGGATTTGTTCTACATCTCTTATTTCCATCATTTTTCTCTCTGATGTTTTGAAATAACTCAAACTCACTGTAATGTCTGTATAAAAATAGTCTCATATTTCCTACTCTGGTCAAATATTTTAACAGATGAGGGTATCTATTTTAATAAAATACCATGTGCTCCAGAAGAAGTCTTTAAATAGATTTGTACTTGGTCAGTCCAGTGTATGTGATCTACAATTTGTAGATCTTACCTTAAACTTATTTAATTCGTATTTTAAACTTTGCCCACGGAACTGACAACTCAAATTTCTGAATTGTAGTGGAAGTATCATGAAAGTGAGTGTTTGGTTGGTTTGGGGTGGGATTTTTTTCTTTAAGTTGATTTTTGGGTAGTTACATCTGTGCTTGTGAAACTGTTCATACACAACAGTATATGTTAGTGCTGTTCAAATAATCTAGCACCTTGCAGAGGAAAACTCACTGTTCCGCATCCTTCAGATTTTGAAAATGGAATTTAAAAACTGGAGTTGGCCTACAGTGATTCCTCTGGAGAGCAGATGGTAGCGAAGGAAGGGTTTCTTTGAAGTGATGTGGTTACGCAGTCAGAGAGCTGCTTACTGATCTGTAACGGTGCACTCGAGGTGCCATGAGACCCGGTTAACATGGCGGTAGTGCACGTCTTGCAGAATGTTCGTTAGAGAGATTCTAAAGCAAAACCAACTCTCAGAAATATACTGAAACCAGCAAGCAAGGACAAGGAGAAATTGAGTAATCATAGAATCACAGAAGGGTTTGGGTGAGAAGGGGCTGTTAAAGCCCACCCAGTCCAATCCCCTTGCAAGGAGCAGGGACATCTCCAACCAGATCAGGTTGCTCAGTAGCGCAGACAATGTAAAATACAGTTCTGATACTGAATTTAGGTCAAGTTACTGAAGGCCTAAGTTCAGTCTTTGTTGTGTGCTTTGCTTACCTCCACTTCCAGTTGTGTACCTATGTGCAGATAGATACAAAGGCCATACATGGACGTATTTTGAAGGATTATCATCTAATCTGCAAACAGGTGGAAGCAAGGAGCACTCCGCTGTGCTTCTGTGCGTGATGCCCATCTTTACTTTTGACTCTGCCTGAGAGGGACTCGTCTTGGGCTTATCTTACACAGAGCAGGAATGTCATTTAAAGTGACCCTGTTGGCTTCCCCAGTCACAGTGCAGGAGACCTATTGCTAACAGCGCGTGTGGCACACCGCAGCTGTCGAGCAGCATCCTGTCTTTGTGGAAATGTACACAGTCTTAAAGCATCTGCAGATCATGTCCCATTAAGTAAGGAGCAGCTCTCCTATGCCACAGCCATGGTCCCTGTCCCGTTGGCTGTGCATTCCCAGCCTCTGCAGTAAGGGAGACGTCTGTAATCCACCTCCAGATTTCATCCGACAGCAGTTCTTTTCAATGTACAGTATTTCCGTGCAAAGCATGATTGTGTAGTTCACGGCTGTGCCATAGGACCCAGTTCAAGTGCTCACCTGAAATCTTGCAACACTTGAGCAAAGAAGTTACCATTAGCATTTTATCTTCTGCATGAGTCGTGACGTTTTTTGCCTGTCATTTTTATCATTCCTCGTTATTCAGGGAATATAATGAATAAGGAACCCTGGATTCTATTCTACCCTCTATTAGTAGGGAAGTCTGGTGTAGCTGTGAGGTGGCACACTTGTGCGTCTTGAAAGCAAAGGAGGGGATTTTAATTTTGCTGTACAGCACTGGCTAACTGTTCACAAAGGATCAGCTGTCCATTTGAGGGTTTGATTTGTACTGTATTAGTTTAGAAATGGAGGCCAAGTTGCAGTCTTGTTACTCAAGTTGTCACTCATCCCCAGAAGCTCTCCAAATTCTTTGAATGCAGAATTTAAAAGCTATTGATGGGAAGCAGATGTTGGGACACACTTGATGAAACTGCATAGTGCTCTAAGGAGCTTCTTTTTCTGTTGTGGGGGGGAAGAGATAGAGAATGTGATAAACATAGTCCTTGCTGGTTAACGGAGCTTGCTCCCAAACCTCTGGTGAGTGATTTAGAAAGACGAGCAGAAAGCTAGTGGTTTGATTTACATTCAAATTCTATCTGATTTACTTGTGCATAATTTTTACTAGCACTTTTAACACTTGCAACTTTGATACAAGGGGAATAAGAAGTGAGAAAAGACTTTTACAAACAGGGATGATTGTGAGAGAGATTTTTGGATCCCGAACAGCACCGATCCTGCCTCCGAATGCTGAGGAGTGGGCTTGGTGCTTCCCAGTTCCCACTGGGTAGGTAGAGACTGGCAGGGTTCCAACCGCCCGTTCTCCAGCTGAGAAAAGAAACAACAAAAGATAACGTGGGCTTCCCGATGGAGATTTGAGTTCGAAAATTAAGATGTCTTTAGTTCCTAGAGAGCAAGGAGCTTAAGTTTTAAAAACTTGAACCAGGCCTAAATTGTGAAAGCTTTGAACATCTCTCTGTTCCTTTTATAATCCTGGGCCTTTGTCTGTGGCAACTTATGTGTTATTCGTACCCTGTAATTTATGTGAAACAAAGAACGCGGGTGATGTGTTTTCCTTACTTTGAACTTTCATCAGCGTGGATGTGAAACCAGATGAGGTTTGACACGCCCATGTGAAAACCTGAAATCCTGTTGCGGGTGCTCAGCACCCTAACAGCCAGGTGCTGGGGGACAGCCAGGTGACACTGAGAGACCTGCCCTCTGTTTTCACACAAAGTTGATCGCGTTGCTGAAAGTCCAGTAAGAGCTTCCCTAACGCTGAACGATGTAAGAAGGCAGGGAGCTCCACCCCGTGAACTGGAATGCCTTTCAGAAAAGGGAGACTTGAAAAGTTAAGGGTTCCAGGTGGCTCTCCATATATATTTATGTATACATATATAACCCTCCCTTTTACACACCCTCACACCTCTGTCTCTCCTTGCTTTTCTACTGTTAGCAGACTAACTAGAGGCTATTTAGTAAACAGGTTTTCCTACCTAATTTCTTCCTTCTTCATCTACATAAGGTTCTGATATTTTGGTTTGCCTGTATTGTAGTCATACGCTCTGGTATTTATCACAAACCAAACAACTTCAAGGAAAACAGTTCTGCCATCCAAATGGCTACAGGGTTATTTTGAGGGAAAACGACTGCATCCTGCCACAGCTCAGTTAACGTTTCACTTTCCCTGGAGGGTTTCCTGTTAGCTGTGGCCCGATGTTAATTGTGTTTTTATTTCTATAAAACAAAGCTCTGCCAATGTGTCCATGTTTGTTACTCACTATGATCTTTTTGTTTCTTGCAATTCTAACTGTTTAAAGCTTCAGTATGAAACCCTCACTCTCTTACTGAAGAACCCTTTAACGGAGCTCATTCTGTTGCAGAACAACATTCATGCAGAGCTGGGTGTTTTTTCAGGCACAGAGGTTTTTCCCAGGCAAGCCTAAATGCGTATTATGTTCACAAACAAGTGGTAAGTTTTCTCTGAGCAGAATTTTGAAAACGTTAGGCAGGTTCGGATTTTGGGACCGCTGTTGAAGGTGTTTTCCTTCCAAACAGCTGTGTAAATGAACTTAAAAGTAGCTTCTTGCATTCACTTGCCCCACTGTAGTGCTGTTCATGAGCTGCCTGTGCCCTGAGGTTTATGGTAGGACTGGAGAGCATCACGCTGCCGGAGACAAGCTGCTGGGGCTGCAAACTCTGAACTAATACTCCACTTGTGTCTGTTTCAAGTATGCAGCATGCTGGGTTATTGAGGAAAAACCTTGTTGAAAAAAAGAGAGTACTTTGGAGAATTCAAAGCAAATGTCTTCTTTCACCTATAGAATTTAGCATGTTTCATTCAAAACTGTCACTTTATTCACTGTTTAAAGTTTCTAAAATAGTTGTACAGAGTCATAAAAAGGCAGCACAGCGATGACAGCATGCAGACGGCAGATACTTAGCACAGAGGGGAAGGCAGCTTCGTAATTGAGAAGTGCTCTGGAGTTTACATACAGGTTAATTTTTGCAGTGCACAAGTTATTTATCCAGCAGCCTTCAGGTTTTATTTACCAATTTCCTGCATTTAATTTGATCTGTTAAGATAGTTTTGGAAACCTTCAGTTGATCCATGTTTTTTGCTTTTATGTACTTGCAGGTATTATCTTGTAGTAAAGGCTGTCTCCCTCCTTTGTAATCCCGTGTTATTTACTGCTCAGCGCATTTAAAGCACTTAACTCAAAATAACTTGGACGTTCCACATCTGTGGTCTTTAACCAGTGTTGTTGAATTTGCAGTAAAGAGCAACAGAACAGCCAGTTCTTTCGAGTTTTTATCCTACAACCTAGCACAGCGTGCCTTTTCAGTATATGAATTGTGTTTTAAGGCTGCTGTCATAAATTGAATTACTTGGAGTTTCCGGTATAGGTTGCCTGAACTCGGGGAAATGTCAGTGTTCTGCGCTCTCCCTCTTTGCGTTTGTATTCTGGTTGGTGCTTTAGAGGTGTTTTGTTTTCGCTTTCATTTGCCTGCAGCTAATCTTTTTCAGATGCCAGTATGATTGAACACAGCCAGTTGCCGGTTGTCTGACAAGGTTGCCTCCTGTGTGGTGGGGCAGAAATTCCAGTAAAGTGTTCCTTAAATAAAGTTGGCTTGAGGATACAGGCAGAAAGCCTGAGTAAGTGGTGTAGGGGCAGCACCAAGGAAGTTGTCACGTTAAGCAGAGGTTCATTTATATACATATATGTGTGTGTCTTCTGTGCACACTTAAATTAACCAGGAATTTAGGATACATTGATAGAGCTTAGAACACAGTATTTTTGTTTCAGATGGAAATCAATTTAATAAACCAGGGAAATTCTGGATTGTTTCAGGAATGTGGTTTCCAACATAATGAATCTCGCTGGTAGTGCAGGAGCTTTATTAAGCTACATGTTCCTGACTGTAGGGTTAGTTGGGATGTGTTTTATGTCATACGCGCTTTTATCAGGATCTGGGAGAACGGCCGTTGCTTTAAGACATAGAGCCTCAGGTAAATCTGTAACACGGTGACACTGGAGCAGTGGACAGGCAGAGCCCATCTCTTTGAAAGGCATTTTTTTTTCTCTGCTAGCCAGTGTTTGAGTTATTATTGGTGGTGTATGTTGCCTGCAGTTTCTAGTAACAGAAATTCTGTTGAAATCAGTAAGATCTGCAAAGACTTGTTGCTCAATTAAATAAAATACTATTGCTTAGGTACTTTAATATATTTGAAGGTACTCCTAAATAAACTTCTTCTGTGGTGACTTCCTTGCTGTTGCCTACCTACTCTAGGTGTCAGTTCATGTAGCAAGGGTTATGTTTCTGCTTTTTGAAACCTTTCCAGAGTGTTTTTACAGGTAGCAAGGGGAGCAAGAGAGGAGTAGTGCTGCAGCAAAGCAGGTGTCTGGTCCTTAAATTATAAACGTTGGCTGAAAAGAGAAATGACACTTTCTTGGGTAGTACCAAAACCGGGTTTCTTTCTTAGCGGATCCGGTTCCATATTGTGAGCTGCCAGAAGTTACAGATCTGGCAGGACAGTAGTTGATGGAAACAGAAGAGCTGCAGTTAATAATTTTCATCTCCAGTGAACAGAAAACAAATTCCTGAATTAGCAGCCTGATTAACGGTGGAAGTTTTAAGTGAACTGAGTTCTGCAATACTTGTTGAGATCTCAGTTGTCATGTAATAGAATATTTTTTGTGATAATTGTAGAAAACCAGATTACTATCGGGTATATGTAAAAACTTTGTTTTCTTGCCTGGTAGATATCTGTCTCTTTTGTATATTTTTTTTTAAAGTACCTTGAACTCCATCTATGATCCAAATCTGTCTCTTCAGAAAAAACTTTTGTAGGAGGTAATGGTCATTTTAAGTTCCGTTTCCATTTTTGCTGTGTTGGTCAACCTTGCTGTTCAGGACTCAGGAGCTCTGTGGCTGTTCCTGGCACGTTCGGCATCAGCGCTCCAGTCGGTGTCCTGTGGATTAAGCGCATTACAGTCAAGCCAAGCCAGACTGAGACTGTTTCTTTGTAGCAGGTTACGCCTTTCAGTGCGTTAAAGTAGGAAAACAGTGACTTCTACCTGCCGTTCCCCATAATTTAACTATAGATTCTTAATTGCAGTCTTGTCTAGTTCTGCTTAAAAATTATATTTACTATAATACAGAGGCTCAGTGATGACGGGGTGCACGGGGAACACAGTCACCTACGAGTTGTAATAACAGCTTTAAGGAGTGCATACAACGTACATAATTGACATTCAAAGTGGTAACAAACAAATATTGTCTTACTTGTGGTGCATGAGAAAAGAGATTTGATAATTTGTAAGTAGTTAAAAGGAATTGAAATAGCTTTAAATCTTTCAGTGAAGCAAGGCCCAACTCAGATCTGGGTCGTGGTCTCCTGAGTGCTCGCACTGCTGCATGTGCTCCCCGAGCCGCGTTCCGTCCGCTCAGAGCAGCCTGCTCCCTGGGGACCAGGTCTGGTGCTCACGTGGCAGCCCGAGTGCTCCTGGCTATGTTAACAAACACTCTTGCTGTCTTGACAGCTGGGCATTAGTATTCAATTAAGAAAAGGACTTTTGAGACCAAATCAAAGGGATTTATATATATATATATATATATATATATATATACATACACTTAATTAAAGTCATGATATCTTCTTAATGGTTCATGCTCTTTCCAGACAAACACTTTAAAAAAATGTCCATCTTTGAAATTGTTGACAAAATAAACCTTTCCTCTTGTCACTGTTCTTCTCTCCTTCCCCTTGCTTCAGCAGGCTGGGGAGAAATGCCTACTGTCCACACAAAGACCGAAGCTTCTTGGGGAGAGCCGTCATCCCCTTCTGCTGCAGTTGATAATGGCACTTCAGCGTGGGGGAAGCCCCCCAGCAGTGGTACAGGGTGGGGAGATAATCCTGCCGACTCAGCAGGGTCCTACGGAAGAACAAATGCTCCAGCTGCTGCCCCAGCACTGTGCAAGCCAGGTATGAGTGCGAATGTCACTGTTGTAAGCGCTTGGGGAGAGAAAGGCAAAGTGTGTTTGATTCTGCCAGTATTTTTCAACAGCACTTCTGCTTTTTTGTGTGTTTCAGTCAGAGACTTAATGTAGTTTTGAGAAGAAAATTATCAACTGTCTCAAAACATTGATATTCCAGATATCAAATTCATACAAAAATATGAATATAGTGCATCAATCCAGTAAATTTAAAGATATTCCTTAGAGTATTTGTGTGTACTTTGAGAACTATATGGTAGAAATGCAGGAAACAGTGAAAATGCAGAAGAATGTGAATAGTACTCATCCCTGGTGTCTATAAGAAACCTGTGTAGGGATGAGAAGCAGCTGAGCTCAGTCAAGGTAGGAGGGATTCCAGTGGGAAGAGCAACACTTGAGAACAACTAGTCAGCCTCGCTATTCAGTTAATCAGAGGGAGTGGATATCTTCTTTGCTGTTAAAACTGCTTACAGGTTCAGGAACATCCTCAGCTACTTCCTGCTTCACGATTCCTAATTCGTGTTATTGATAAAAACCCTCCGCCTCTGAATGCCCTGAAGGCTACAGTGCTTGTTTTAGACTTCTGTTTTAGCCGTGGAAGTCTTAAGTTTCACTCCTGCAACATACTATCCTGAGAGCTAGGTATAAAGTCCAGAAAACCTAAAAAGAGGAGTGGGAGTTCTTCAGGTGAGTAGTCTCAGCTTTAAATAGAGTGAACAGAACAACGCAGAACAAGGTGATGCAACCTCATCAAGCGCAAGTGAGTTAGTCTGGCTTTTTTGCCAGCTTCAGGGAAGGCCTCCTTGTCATTTAATGCCAGTTAAGCTACTTGATGAACTCCTGTCTCTCTTGAAAATATTCAAATGTTAGTATACTGGATATGGTATAAAAGGATATTTCTGTACAATTTACAAGAAATTGAGTAAGATTTTTCTTCTCCCGCTTTCCTTTCCCTCTAGCTTCAAAATCTATGCAAGAAGGCTGGGGCAGTGGTGGGGATGAAGTGAATCTCAGTACTAGTCAGTGGGAAGATGAAGAAGGAGATATGTGGAATAATACTGCTTCACAAGAGAGCAGCTCCTCCTGTAATTCCTGGGGGAACGCCCCGAAGAAAGGACTTCAAAAGGTAAGACAAAAATAAAGATACTCGCTAGAAAGAGTGGAGTTAGTATAAGGTTTCTAGAGTAAGTTGTCACGATTGTTCTGTTGCGTTACACCTGAACTCTTGTGTTAGACCTCTGACACCTGAACACAAACCCAGCTTGCCACTACCGTGGTTCAAGTACAGCCAGCCTGTTTTCAGGGGAGAATGGGATCTTTGACTTTAAGCATGTCAGATGCTTTGGGAGGTTTTGTTGCTGCTGCTTTTGTGTTCTCTAAGTTGTATAATTGTCCGTGTATTCTGAAGAAATTATAATGTATTAACAGAAACAGAAAAGCTGTTAAGGGGGCTTTCAGCCACTTTCCCTGGTGCTAGAAAAGGAAACGTTAGTTTGTGATGAAGTGCTTCAACAAAAAATACCTATTGCCTCTTTGTGAGGAGCAAACGTAACTGTAAGTTGTGTATTGGTAGGTGAACAAAGCAAACTTGTGTTAATGCTGCACTCGGCCAGGAACATAGGCACTTACGGTAGGAAGTTTGCCATTGCACAGGGACAAGGCCAGGCTGTAGCTGAAAGGAGCTGGGAATGCGTTTAGCTGCTTTGTTTGTTATTCCGTTAGCCAACAGTTAGGCCAGTGATTTGATCAAGTATGGTTGTTTCTTGTACTGTCCGCAGCCCAAAACAAATCCACGCTTGTCCCTTGGTACTTTCTGGAGAACTGAAAGGAAGAGACTTCTTAAGGATTTTGTGATAGAAAAGCTGCACAGAGATCTTTTAAAGGTGTTTATCTAGATGCTCTTGTTTGTTTTTAAGAAAATACACTGAGTAACATTCTTAACTTCAAGGTTGCAAACTTGTTTTTGGGAATGTTTTTCAGGAAGTGTCGTACTGTTTCAGAAACTTCTATTTCATTATGTTTTTCTGCCAAGGATTAAAATGAAATATGTAAATTCTAAGGTGGCTTTAATTCAGTGGTTGGCAAATCAAATACTAAATAGTACACTGAACGCCTATCAGCTGCAATAAAATTTGTACACTTTGTGGGGGTAGACAATCGTAGTTACGTTTTCAAAGGGTTCTTCAACACTTTCTAAATTAATGTACTAATACATCTTTCAGTAGCATGTATTATTAATAAGAAAAACTTACCATGTATGTTATGTACATCTCACTGGTACGGATATAGGAACCAGACCGTTAATGGAATCTCCCGTTTATTTACCAAGGGCATGAAGACATCTAGCAAGCAAGATGAGGCCTGGATCATGAACCGCCTGATAAAACAGCTCACAGACATGGGCTTCCCTGTGAGTAGTGCTCATAGCTAGCACACCCATGGCTTAGCTGTGGTAGCTTGTAAGTTCTGAGTTCCAGTGTTTCACACTGTGGCTACAAAAAGATCTTCAGCCTCTTCAGGTTGGGAAGTAGTTCTGTTACCTGCATTTAGACATTTACTGGAATTTCAAGAGTCTACTGCAAGCTAGCAGAGTGCTTTCTGAGATTACGTGATTACATACTTTGTGCAGTGACGTTTGTAGTCTTTTGAAGTTCAGGTTTTGTAACAATAGGTATTACATGGAAGTTCAGTAATAGTTCCACTCCTGTTCCCCTTTTCTTATTAAACAGGTGAAATTTTAGAGTACAGCTGTTTTTTCAGAGAAAAGCATATCATAGTGCTATTTAAGTTGTCCACAGAAAACTGGAAGAAATTTAAATAGAACAGTATGATTTGACCTTGTAGAACTGGTGCTTATTTGACAAACTGAAACTAGCTGAATTGTTGTGGGAATTGGAAAAGCAGAAAAAGAATATGCGCAGACATTATTTGTTCTGCTGAGTAAATATTAAATCCAGTATTTAAGAGACATACCTGTTTTCTCAGTTTGCTTTGAAATCGTGTAAGCATGATTACTTTTTCTCCTAACATAATCTCTATTTTTGACAGAGAGAGCCAGCGGAAGAGGCCTTGAAGAGCAACAATATGAATCTCGATCAGGCCATGAGTGAGTATCTGTAGCTAAATTGTTTTTTTTCTTTAAAGCAACACAGGAACCATTCATGATTCTGAGAGTTTGATCTTACCCAGATCAGTTGGATAATATTTTTTTCTTGCTTTTGCTTTTGTAAGCAAGACCTACTTCTCTGAACTATTGTTGGCAAATTCACTGTCTTTACATCGCCTTTTTCAATATATTTCCCCTTTCTGTGAAGGTGCTCTGCTGGAAAAGAAGGTGGAAATGGACAAGCGTGGAATGGGAGTGACCGACTATAATGGAATGGTCACCAAACCCCTTGGCTGCCGCCCACCACCAATCTCCAAAGAGTCTTCCATGGACCGCCCCACCTTCCTTGACAAGGTCAGTTCAGAAATGTGAATGTGATAAACTGCACACAGTGTAGAAATATTGATGCTTTCCACTGGCTGTTTAGAAAGCTTTAGAGAGAAATGTGATACATAGTTACATATTGCTTTGTTCTTTTTCTTGTCTTTTTTTAATCTTGTGGGAATTTAGTCCTTGTGAAAAGGACCAATTATTTGATTCCCACGTAGAAATAAGCAATGGTTATCCCCAGTGTTACACCTGAAAAGAAAACCTGCTAAAGAACTAGGAATGCAATGGAACTAGAAATGGGAAAAACAAAGAAACAGAGCATGGAAAGCCTTTCACTGTGTAAGAGTCCAGTCAGTGACCCTTGCTCAAATTAATGGTCAAGCAGGACCAAGACCAAAATCCTCAGCAATTAGGCACCCAATTCCTGTTTCAGTTTTGAGCTCCTTATAAATTTCAGGGAAAGTTCGGTACTTAAACAGGAGTGAGGAGCTGAGGTATTTTTGTTCAGTCAAAGAGCAGACACGCACTGTCATAAATAGCTTATCCGATGAGCTTCATTTTCTGTGATCATGTATGACAAATTTTCCAGCACCGTTTAATGACAGAGGAGAAGGCTTCAGGAGTTCATAGTGTCCAGGATTCAAAGTGCCTGAAGAAAAGCATGTAGGGAAAAGTGCAGCCAGCTCTTCAGTAGGAAATGAGATTTACAGCCTGACAAAGTCGTACAAAGAGACCCACCAAGTCACCTTAGAATTACACACACCCCACCCCCCGCCCCCAAATTGTTATTCAGGAATGAACAGTCTCCGGTGCCTTTCTTTATTTCACAGGTTATTTGAAATGTTTGTAAAGATGGGGAGTGGTGGTTTCTGAATGCAGAAATCAATACTTTTCATAAACAGTGCTGAAACCAATTCATTTTACATAAGCTATTGACAGGTTGTGGGACAGGAATGATGTCTAGTCTTGTTAACACAGACTGTATTAAAAACTTTACCAGCCCTGATTAATGGCTATCTTTCCAGTCTTCCACCCTGTGCTTTCTTGGAGTCTTTAACTATAGCGTTGTCCTTAAAGTTACGGTTTGTGTTGTGACATGTCCCCATGTGGTGCGCTAAGAACATTAGCGTGGAGCTGTGCTGGGACATCTGAGAAATACTGACCTTTAAACGACAACTATTACTATTTCTGCTGTCATTGCTGTCGAAACAGTTTGAGTTTTAGTGCTGGTACAGTAGTTTGATTAAACACAAATGCATCTTAGGTAATTCTGGGTTATTTTTATTAATAAAGGAAAAATTAGCATCTATTAAAAATTTGCTTTAGAGGGTCCTTAGATACCAAAAGTGTTTGTGATAGTTCAAATACTGCCACGGTGCTGTGTACCTGGTGTCGTGGCAGTCTCTTCCGGAGATTATATGTTGAAAAACTGCTTTTTGGGGAATAATAACATTTGTTCTTTCTGGGCTTCCTACTTTTATCGGAATGAAGTGGTGTCCGTTATGTTGTTGTTCCCTAAACCAGACTAAACTGATTGTGTATTGCCTACAACGTGGGGCTCAACCTGGCTCTTCCTTCTTTCTCTCTTCCTGCCCTGTAAAGTTCGTTCTTAACTATAGCAGATCTGTTTGTTTATGGGAAGCTTTACTGCAGATATTAACTGACAGAATCTCTCCTGATGAATGTCACAAAATTCATGCATGCGTGCCAGTTAACCTTTTCTTTTCTAGGATAGCGACATCCTGAGCAGTAATATTGCCAGAGAGAGAGGCGCATTGTGTGCGGCACAATGCATAATTCTGGAAACAAATGTTAAACACAACTACAGAGATGGGAGTACTAAAACCATTGGTATTCATACAGCAAGTAAAATCTGTCAGTCCAGGCATAATCTGTCACAGTGACTTTACTCTAACAAAGGAAATAATCCCAAACTATTATTTGTAGCTATCAGAGTGTTGAGCAACTTGCTAAGTGAATTAAACAAATACAGTTTCTCCTCTGAGATTAGGTATCTTTTTCCAAAGAAATTCTTTCCAGACTTACAGCTCATGCTACTAGAGCAACTCCTCTTCTCCAAAACCGCTGGCCCTTTGAGGTATTTCAGAGCATGAGCCTGGAGCTGTCTCGCTTCTCGCTCTGGTCATCCTTGGTCGGGGAACAAGCTCTCTGCACAGCTGCACGAAGCACCGCAGCCAGTGTTCCCTATTTTACTCACTGTCTTACCAAGTCCTTTTGGTTGACCTTGCTGAGTCTGCAGTAAGTTATGTGAGGTTCCTCTTCAGGAGATTGTAAGCTGGGTTGATGTGCTCATTACTACCACTCTCTCAGCTGATTCTCTCAGCTTCTCTGCTCACCTGAATTGAGTTTCCATGATTTTTTCCCTGCATTTTCTCTGACAGATAAAGCCAGCACTTACTTCTTTTTTTTAACGTTATACATTTGAGGAGAGAGGACATCCAGCCCTGACATTTGCTTCTGGACCTGTTGAATTCCCTATTCTCTCTGGATTAGTAATGATCTGTGCAACTAAACATCACCTTTGAATGCTTGCTTTCACTCCTTCAGTGTTTGCTGCAGATACTCTTTATTCTGTGTCACACTGAATCAACCTTTGGCACTCAGTGCTTTGTTAATTGTATTATTTTTCAGGATGTTATCTTGCCCTGTAGCACCATAAAAGGAGAAAGGAGGAAGTCCAATGGCTTCGAGGAAATAAAGATCCAGCCTAGCAGTACCCTGATACGTGATCTCAACCACGTTATCTTACACTGGGTGGTGAGCGTGCTGTACTTAGGTATCAGGTTTGCTTGAAGATGTTACCTGATGTCCTCTGGAGCCATCAAATTTGTAAGAAAAGCATGTAAGATTTTCCTGGAAGCATCCTAAAAAATACCAGAAGTAAGACCAGAATGCTTCAAAGGATCTTTTCTTAAAGCGTAGGAGTGCTGCTCCTGCGTACGGGGACTCGCTTGGTGTGTCTTCTCAATGCACCTGCATCTATCGAGTGTTCTTCTGCGCTCGGAAGAAAAATGTAGTGGTTTGCTGATCTACATTGATCACTCCGTAATTGAAAATCTTGACCCATAATGTTTTAGCACAGTCGGATGCAAGTGTTGAACTCTGAGCCATTGTGTTGGATGTATGTGATCAAAAGCCAGGTCTGCTCTCTGAGGAGAAGTAACATCAGCCTGCCTTGGCCTTAGCTCAAGCTTCCCTTCTGTGAGGCTCCTCTTAGTTCCATGGCAGACTCATTTTCCTTCCTGCTCTTCTCTGTCTTTGGTTTCTATGCTTTCTCCCATACTGCCCACAGAGTCCTGTCTTCTTTTGCTCTGATGCTGCTTCCAAACTTTCTCCCAAATTCTTGAGCAATAGTAGACTGAAATTGTCGCCTTGCAAATGAAGTCTCCTTTTCACTACTGTCTTATTCACTGGTTAGCTCTTCTTCTTTACTGTTGAGGAATCCAGGTCTGCAAGCCTTGACGCCTGTTGGCTGCAATGGTGTTCTTCCGAAAATACTCTCACTAAGCTTCTTCCTTGTTTCTGCTTCGATCATAGAGTTTGTTGGGTTTTTTCAACCTTGTCCTTCACATTCTGATACCGGTTGACTCTGCTGAGTGTGATTGCTTTTTGTCTTTGGGATAACACATGGGTTATTTTATCATTATGCAGAAACACTTTGGTAGGCCTTGCAATTAGATGATGATCACTAGAATTTTAAGATGGACTTCTATATTCTTCTTCTTTCTTCCACCTCTGCTTCTTGTGATCTAGTAATGATTTCTTTTTTGAACTTCCAAATTTTGAAACCTCTTTCGTATTCCCATGTTTTCAAAACTAAAAATACCAATGATGAGTACTTCTCTGAGTATTGCATTTCCTGCAAGTTTCTTTTGCCTGTGCCTGACTCCTGTCAGATTTGAAGAGGACTTACTTTGAGGTGAGATTTTATTACTTTAACTTCCTCTTTTGGAAAAGCTTTTTTTTCTGCTTTAGGAAGTTATTAATGTGCATTTTCTACTAACTACTTCTGTAGCTGGATTTGTATAAAGACCTCTGGCAAATGAATGGTCTTACATCGGTCTGTTAGGACTTCTTGATTCACGTAGTGGCAGTTGTTGGCAGGTGACTCCTCAGCTGTCCAGGGATCCTCTGCTAAATTGTCCGTATTTCACAGGGCTACAAAATCTTTGAGTAACACCGCTTACATTCTGTTGTATTTGGCACATGAGACTATTGTGAGAGACTTCCAAAGTCCTAAAAGTAATGTAGAGTGGAGCACCGGTGTGGTGCTTTGTGTTGGGTAGCTGTAGAAGGAAATAACTGTTACCAGTAGGGTTTTGCAGTTCTGCCACATCCCTTCCGAAAAGTTCAATGCAGTGCTGGATTGAGCATGATTTTGACAGTCCAGATGTAGGGGATTTGTTTAATTGATTATCCTGAGTGACAGATGTAACACAAATGTCAAAGAAAATCACTGAAGAGGAAAGGTTGGGTAGAAAAGATTATTCTTTGGGAAACAGTTATTACATAAAGAGCTGGAAAAATGATGAGTCTCAGTCGTCAGCAGTGCAGGTGTTGCCTAGTCTAGGTTGGGGAGGATGAGGAGTGCTTTGTGTTGACCAACTGAAATACTTCATGTGAAATGAATTGATTTCAGCTCCACTTACAGAGCACAGATTTGTGCAGCACAGTTGGCACCTTATGATAAGTTCAGATTAAAAAAAAATACTCGAGCAAAGTGAATGTGAACGTGTTGTAAACTTGCTGCAAAAGACGTTTGCTGCAGTTTCAAGGAACACGCTTGTGAAGGTGGCCTTGCAGCACGAGTCTGCCTCTTCTGGAAATTAGATGCCTAAGTCTCCAGTGAGGCTTGTCCTCCACCCTCCCTGGTGGTCCCTGTTTCCAAAAAAAAAAAATAATGTCAATGAGGCAAAACTTGAATAAATTTGGGAGGCAGGGAGGATTGCATTGGTCTTTTGTGGTCAATAGGTCTGTTCACCTAGAAGACAACGGCATCTGAAGGAGAGGGCACGCACGAAGATTGGAATTATTTTCGCTTTAAAGGGGGAAGGGTAGAACTGTAAACACATGTATGTGATCTAAGGAGAAATCCTTGAACCTGTTACTGTCATGCAAGCCGCAGTTGTTTGTGGAGTGTGACTGATGTCCAGTAGAATGTAAAATATCTTGAGCCTTGGGGATATCATTAGAAATGTCAGTGTCCCCCTCCGGAGAGGCAGATAGCATGTCAAGTGTCACTTTACCCGATAGTAAAGAAACTTTTTCTTTGCATCAAAGGAGAGCTGTTGAAAATGCATTTTTCAGGATTAACTTAGAACGTAAAATTTACTGAGCGTGCTGGCTGTGTTAGAGCATTTGTTTGGGTATCTGCTTAGTGCACTGGGCTACTTTTTCAGCAAAGGAGGTTTGTCTGTTTCTCACCAGCTTCTAGGGCGTTGAATTTATTGGTTGGAATAACCTAGCTCCTCACCTATTTAAAAGCCTTTCTTTGCAATGAATATATTGCCTGACAAACACCAGCCCAGCACACGGCAAATTAAAGATTTCTCACTCTGCCTGTTTTTGGAGCTCTGCTTTGTACACAGCATTATTTGATCACGCTTGCCGCAGGCTTCCCAGACATCAAAGCACAGTTTGAGGTGGAGCTCGGTACCGCGCTGTAGTAGCAGCTAGATACCTGCCTGTTTGACTGGGGATTGCGTGCCCTGGTGTTTGCCTCCCGCAGGGGCTGCCCTCCATGCCTCGTACCCGTGTTCAGCCGTGGCTCCTTACAGCCTGGCTTGTCAGAGGGGGCTCTTACGCCTTGCTAAAATCTGCCTCCTCCTGGGGGACATTCAGGCAGTGTCTTCATCGCTTTCCTAGGAAGGCAACACGGACGAAATGATCATTACTGTTTTTAAGCATTTTTGTGTTCATTGGGTGTGTTAGAGTGTAATGTTTCATAATGGATAATAATAACAACTCAGTGCTGTGTGAATATTAAGAGAGACTCCTCTGTCTCAGTTAGGAAAGGGGATTAATGCAAAAATCCCTTTTTTAAGAGCAGAGCTATGATGTGGAACCAAATGCAGACTGATATCAAATAAGCTGATCTGGCCTTTCCCGAATTGTGGGATAGTGAAAGCAGTTTGTCGTATGTCTGTGCTCCGCTGCTGAGAGTTCACCAAACTAAAAGATGACTTCCCTGAAACGTGCTGAGTCTCTTCCCTTTCCACCTTTCAGTCTGGTGGAGGAGGAAGGAGAAAATCTAAGGCAGGAGGCTGCATGATAGCTCTGCGATCAGTTTCTAGAACCTCCTTTCCTTCTGGAGAGGTGGGTGAGGGTGATTGTGCATTTGTGGATTAAGTGCAACACAGCAAAGATAAACAGTACCTTAATCCTATTTCTCTCTTTCTTCTTCTCCCTTCACTCCATACTTTTCATTCCCTGTTATTCATCATACCTTTTTTTTTAAAAAAAAACTCCACATTTTTATTCATCCATGCCCTTTTATATTTCCATGGGACACTGGTTTTTGCGCTGTCTGCTGCTGGGCACCGCACACAGCTCACCCTTTCTTTCTCCAATCAGGATGGCGGCCTAGTGGAAGAGCCCACTACTTCACCATTTTTGCCTTCACCAAGCCTGAAGCTCCCCCTTTCAAACAGTGCACTCCCTAATCAGACCCTGGGCGGGATTGCCTCGGGGCTGGGCATGCAAAACTTGAATTCTTCTAGACAGGTAAGGCTGTCGGGGGAGATTCCAAGTTGAAATTCAGCTCTCTTGGACCTGCCACGTCCCCGGGGGAAAACAGGGATTTAAGCTGAAACTGCGTGCAACATCTTTGTTCACGTGAAATATCAGTGGAGAAACTACCTACTGTGTAAACGTTTCACATCATAGGACATACGACAACTGCTCAGTTGTAATTAGCCTGCTAATTACACGCACCCATTGACAAGAGACTGTACTGTTGTGGATTTGTACCACTGAACCCTGGTATAGCTCTGCCTTGATTGATGTGAGGTTTCTTCATTTGAGGCATTGCTAATTGTCACAGACTCTTAAGGCAGAGACGTTGCTCTGATTTGTCTTTCCTGGCTGGCATAATTATTCAGTGATGAGATGGGTGAGGAGCGATGGGGGCTTTTTTATTCCTGCTCTGAGTGTCGGCACAACTCATAGCTTTGACGGGTGGTAAGAAAGAAACTGTGCTTCGAGCCCCTCTGGTCAAGCAGAGTGTTGCGGCAGGAGGGATGTTTTGGCCACGGGGTAGAACATGCAGAAAGGGAAGGAAAAGGAAAGGAGATGGTGGGGAGGATACACAGACACCACGAGACTGAGAGGTCATGAACTGCTGTTGATAATGAAAATGTTATTTTTGCTATATAAATTGAAGTTCCAGCAAAAATAAGAAATAACAACATGGAAAAACTCTATATATCATTCTATGGTGTCTTTTATTACATATATTCTTTTAAAGGTAATAGTCTAATGGCAGTACTTGTCACTTAGAGCCCATTAAGCATATCTTTCAGAGTGGAGACTGCACTAATGGCATGTCCCTTATCTGTAGCTTTGTAAAATGACTCAGTGTAAACACTGCCTAGCTAATGTAAGGAGTGAGTTTAGTGACTCCGTTCTCCTGTCCCTTGCTCCACAAATCCAAACATTTTTGGCGAGTGCTTCTCATTGTTCATCTAACCCTCTAGGGTTACGCATCCTTACAAAAGTGATCCTCAGCTTCAGCTGCCTTTTGTTCAGGCATGTGTACAACGTTTTGCAGATTTGGGATGCTGGGTTCATGGCGATCTTTGCTGTGCCTGGCTCTAAACCTGTGTGTTAATACAGTCGGTATGTACTGGTTTCTGTATCCGTGCCTGTCAGAGTCACTGAGGATAAAGACTGCACAGATAGGTAACTTCCAGGTTATCTGCTGAGTGATGTCTTTAAACGCCAACGTCTGTCGTCCTGCTGTAGATACCGAGTGGCAATCTGGGTATGTTTGGCAATAGCGGAGCAGCACAAGCCAGGACCATGCAACAGCCGCAGCAACCGCCAGTGCAACCTCTTAATTCATCCCAGCCTAGTCTTCGTGCTCAAGTGCCTCAGTTTCTATCCCCTCAGGTTAGACAGCACTTCCACTCTTGAGTTTTCCCTTTCCCTGGAGCTCTTCGATATGCACTGTCCTTTCCATGTGCATTCTGAAATGCTCCCGAGGCTTTGCAGCTACAGCTGCCTGGCCGTGTCCATGCTGGTTTATTTGCTAGCCGGTAAGATGCTCTCCTGTATACTCTGTACGTTATCTATGTGGGCACATTCTCTTGTTCCTTTTTGCGAAAAGTGGTGTTTCTAGGGAGCTGAGGAGTTTGTTCTCAGCTCTTTCTCTGTCAGTGGACATTTGAGTGTGATTATTTGGTTATTAAGATTTGTATAGGAGTCTCTTGTTATTTTGATAGTTCATGGTACTGTTTCTGGTAGGAGTAACATTTTCCAGCTGATGTCTTGTGATTCTTACTAATGGCTTACACAGTTGCCAGTGTTAGAATCATAGAATGATCATAGAATGATTCTAACACTAACACCGTGTAAAAAGTAAATGTACAGTGTCTGATACTCTGCTCTTCCTTAGGTTCAAGCACAGCTTTTGCAGTTTGCAGCAAAAAACATTGGTCTCAGCCCTGCACAGTTAACCTCGCCAATTAATAATCCTCAGCATATGACGATGTTGAACCAGCTCTATCAGCTGCAGCTGGTAAGTTAAAAGATGTGGCAAAGAAGCTCTAAATCAGAATTGAAGGCATGAGGATAAAATAAGAGAATGACTAACTGACTTTTTAAATGAACATAACAGATCTTTAAAACAATCAGATGCTGATTTCTTTTCAAAGAAACAAAATCAGTTTTTTGCCTCAGGCTTTATAAATAGTCATTTGTGGAGTAATTATCCTTCACAGCTGATCAGAGGAACTAAAAAGTCAGTTGTCTTAGTAGTGGTATGAGTAACACAGTATATTCTCAGGCAGCACTGATCTGTGTATTGCATGCCGGTGTAGGCAGCTGAAGGACCAACTGGGAGATTGGTGTCACAGCATAATGAGAGAGAAATTGCCTGGCTTACCTGGAGAACTTCCTTCGGTTGCCTCCCTAAATAGTAAAGTGTAGGCTAAATTTGCTGCCATGGATGGAATGTATATTAAACACATTGTGTGATAAGAACTACTTGTTTTTTAAAAGTTGTGTACTTTTGCTGTATTTGCAAATTTTATATATTTGTATATAGACGTGCGTGTATGAACGTATTTAATTGGATTTTAACATTTAAAAAAGGGATACTGCTAAGAGTAAGTCAGTGTTTGCTGTTTTATGTTTTTAAACATAAAAATTGAGGATGATAAACTAGCTTAGTTGCTGATCTCAATGTGCTAGTCAAACTTTTATTAGTAACAGTGTTTGATACTATTGCTCATTTCTGGTTATGTTTCCTAGTTTTGAGGAGCACAGCATTGATCCCATGCCATGGTAATAACTGAACAGTACCCAGCTACTTGAAAAAATATCTGTACAGAGCTGCTTTGGATTTTAAATTCACATGTTTCAGAGAAACACCTTGAAAAAAATTTACTGTCCAGATAACCACATTAAAATCGTGGATATTTTCTGGAATAAAGCAGCACAACTGATTAAATACAAAGTGCTATCAGAACTCAAAATGGCCAAACCACAAATCCAATTTTATCCTATTTGTATCATAATATAAACCTCTATTATAATTTTTGCTTTATCTTACATTTTTTTCAGGGAAAAAAATGGGTTCATGTCTTTAATGAACAGTTATTGCTCACAGACTTACTCATCAGGTTTTTTATTGACATGTTTGGTTAAAAAAACAACGAACACTGGACTTAAACAAGTGCATTTATGATTCATTCATAAGGAGATTGTTACTTTTGCTTCACTGACTGTTTTCAGAAAACTCCGATGCTTCTCTCTTTCCTGTTTTATAATGTACCAGCAGTTCAAGCAAGCTTGTTCGGTGTATTGTGTATGTTAGGACATCTGACCTCTCCTTTCTGTCTTGTAGGCGTACCAACGTTTACAAATCCAGCAGCAGATGTTACAGGCTCAGCGTAATGTTTCCGGACCCATGAGACAACAGGAGCAGCAAGTAGGTTTGCCTGCCAGTTCAATCTCACCATTAGAGTTTGGTTTCAGTAGCTTGGAGAGATTGTACGTTATAGCAAAGCAGCTAACGCATCCTAGAAACAATCATACAGCACGGGGCTTTAGTATTGAAAGGGACAGAGCACTAGAGTCATGAAGCTGTTTCACAGCTTTCAGTTATTGGGGGAAAGCTCTTCAACCCTTAATTCAGTCCGTTTTTATTTGTAAAGAGATCTATTGTGTTATTTCACTGTAGAGAAAGGCACAAGAAATCGAGTGTCTTTTTGTTCAATTGAGCATTTATTGATTTTTTTTTTTTTTTTTCTTGCCAGGTTGCACGTACAATCAATAACATGCAGCAGCAGATCCAGCAGCACCAGCGCCAGCTGGCCCAGGCCCTGCTTATGAAGCAGCAGCCTCCCCCTCCACACCTATCTTTGCACCCCTCTGCAGGCAAATCAGCCATGGATAGCTTTTCACCCCATCCCCAGGCGCCCGGCCTTCCTGACCTGCAGACCAAAGAGCAACAGTCTTCACCGAACACCTTTGCTCCTTACCCTCTTGGTAAGTGTCCCTCATGAAAGCAGTTCCATGTGAGAAAGACAGAGGGAGTATATTTCACTAATTCAGTGTCTAGATGTTTTGCTCCACAGTATAACAAATACAAAAGAGATGTTTATCAAATAGTGTTGAAACGAAATTGTGGTACTGGGGTAGCTGCTCAGGTGGGCTGTGTTTGCTCACCTACAAATACCAGACCGGAAGATTTGCTTAATTAACTATCTAGGTATGTTGCTATTTATGAACTAAATCTAAATTAACAACATCATGTTGTAAAATACAGGAATGTTATATTGATAAACAGGAATATCATCTGGAAGTCATGCAAAGTCATCTTTCCCCTCTGATCAGCTCTGGTAAGGCATCAGTTCTGGTCAGTGTATTCCAAGAAAGATACGGAGCAGTTTGAAGGAATGGAGGAAGTGTTGTGCAGGTGATTAGATGTCTCAAAAACATGACTGCTAAGGAAAAAATGAAATCCTCTGCTCACTTCAGTCTGAAGAGAGGACTTAGACATGCAGGACTCTTGAAAAATGTAAGAGAGCTTCGAAGTTGTTTTCTTGCATGTGGCTAATGCAAGAGTTAATGAACTTCCGTTGCGTAAAAGAAGATTTAGTTAAACGTTAAGGATCGCTTGTTTACATTAGGCAAAATGGAGTACTGGAATAAATTATCTGGGAATCTGATTCTGAAATCATCTTCACCAGTCACTTTGTGGTACATTAGACATAGATCTGTCAAATATGATTGATGTCAAAATAATTGATTCGGCCTTGAGACAGGGTGAACAGAAGAACCTTTCAGCCCTGTTTTCTCTGGCTGTTTGATGTATGCTGCACACTTCATTTTTGACATAAAGGAATTAATTTAATTTCTTTGTGGCTCTCTTTATGCTGTGTACAATAGAGTTGCCAGGCTTTATCTGCTGTGCAGCGGTTAAGAAGGTAATTTTGACTGCTAGGGTGAGCTGTTACAGCAGGGAGCATCAGAAGGCAAAAGAATTTATGAATTGAAGGCCTGAGTCCAAGAGTTTCTTATCATACCTCAGCTTCCTGTGATCTGCTAACATTCAGGATTATGTATCAAAAAGGACCCAGACTGGTGTCACAGAAGCATGTCAGAATTATTGCCTAAATACAGTCTGAGTGATTTTTGTTCCCTGTATACAAAAATACATGCCCAAATAGTGCAATACCCGTGCTGATGAATAGCAGGTGTTTGTGTGACCTTTTAGTTAGTTGCTTTGTTTGGGAGTTTTAAAATGTTAGGAAAATAAAATGGCAGACATCGTGGGGTGTGCTGGTGAGACATGAGGAGAGGAGTATTTTGGCTTAGCAGTGGAATGCTGCGAATTTTTCACTGGTTTAAACGCAGTGTTCCAGTGCATTCTTCCAGAATGCCTTTTCTGAGACAAGTGAAGAGCCTGCAAGTAGAAATACTGACAGCTTTAAAATATTATCCTTACAGCTTTTTTTCCCTTTTATCAAAGTTTTAACATTTTCTGAATTTGTGTGAGTTACATTGGTGTCCCCATAAAAGCAAAAGGTCTTGACAGCAGGTTGAAAATGTACATAGTAAATTACTGCACATACGTAGAGATGTCTCAAAATCAGTGTTTAGTAACTCCTTTAGCTGGATTTTTAAACACATCTTTTAATCCTCCAGTTTATTATGGATATCTGATGACCTCTTTCCCCTTAGCTGGACTGAACCCGAACATGAATGTAAATAACATGGACATTACTGGTGGTTTGTCAGTGAAGGACACTTCTCAGTCCCAGTCTCGCCTTCCTCAATGGACACACCCCAACTCAATGGATAATCTGTCTAGTGCTGCTTCTTCACTTGACCAGAACTCCAGCAAGCACGGTATGTTGCATTTAATCTCCCTGTCAGTCTGGTGTTTTGAGACTTGAGTCATGTTACAGTTGTAATTTTTTTTCTCATGTTTACTGTTCTTGGTGAACAAGAATATCACCTTTTGTGATATTTTTAAGATGATTTCCGCAGTCACGTTCAGCAGTGCATTGAAGTTCTGGCAGCTATCACTTCCTACATGCAGTGTAGGAATGGATTGTTTTCATTTGCTGAATTTTGTTGCTCAGAACATGGAGTTAAAGTAAAACAAGCCATTAGTGTTGGCAAACTTGGCAAAATAAGTCCCACAAGCTTCCCCTTACTCCAGATCTGCATATCTTCAATCCAAGAAGCCTTCACATTGGCTTTTTTCCCACGATTTTTCCAATATCATCAACCTTTCACAGCCAGTCCTGTACAAAAGCCTGATGGGTTGCATAATTACCCACCCTGAGAGTTAGGAGCACAAACTTCGTATTTTTCCAGAAGTGGTGGCTAATCTGTTTGAACACCTTTATTCCTAACGCCTCCAGTATCCGGAGTCGTTTATTCCTTTATTTCCTGTACCAAGTTTATTCTGTTAGAACATGGTGCTCTGTCAACTTTATTGTATCCTGGATTTTATTATGAGCAGCATGAATTATTTCTTTTACAATAGTTTTTTATTCTGCAAGTTGCTGCACTGCCTACGCTAGGTTGCTGTTTGATAGTTTGTAGGAACATGAGAAAGGCCGTTTCAAGTTGTTGGCAATGAATGCCAAGAGAAGGATGAGCAGGAGGCTTGCCTACAGGGATATTCCGCAGTATGCTGTCTCAGCAAATTCCTATGTAACATCAGTGTAGTGATTTGAATTACTTAGTCTCTTTTTGGCAGTAATGTAATCTGAATTTCTGTAATTTGAATGTGTAGATTGTACCAACGCTGTGTGTCTCAGCTGTAATTCCTTGTAAGGCTTCAGAGGCTGTTAAGCCTTGCTTGCCATGTTTTTATTTTAATTTTCCTTTTTACGTTTGTAATACAGAAAGAGAAAAATATAATAACAAAATAGAGGTACTGATGAGTTTCCATACCCAAAATCAGTCCCATTCCTAATCAAAGCCTTTCCATTTCATTCATTACAGGTGCTATACCTGGAGGTTTAAGTATTGGTCCTCCGGGAAAGTCCTCCCTTGATGACTCCTACGGCCGGTATGATCTGATTCAAAACAGTGAATCACCCGCCAGTCCACCTGTAGCTGTTCCTCACAGCTGGTCACGTGCCAAAACCGATAGTGATAAAATTTCCAATGGCTCCAGCATAAACTGGCCACCAGGTAACGAAACACAAAGCATTCCTCTTAAACTGATGTCTTTAAAGTGCGTTGTTGGTTTTGTGTATTGAATCCTCATGCCTTTTGATATGCAGGAGCTCTGGAGAATTACGACTTTATATACTCTTCTTTTTATTATCATTGAAACAGAGTTTCATCCAGGAGTGCCATGGAAGGGACTGCAGAATATTGATCCTGAAAATGACCCCGATGTTACTCCTGGAAGTGTTCCAACTGGGCCTACCATAAACACCACCATACAGGATGTTAATCGCTATCTTCTCAAGAGTGGAGGTAAACCCAAATTACTTTCATATCTGTTGATACTTTCTTTTTCTTTCCAGAAAAGGTGACTTCATACATTATGGATGTAGTGTATTTTTGCATGTAATCCTGATCTTATAATGCTCCTGCTTTGAACTGTCACTGAAAATCCAGGAATACTTTATTCAACTAAGGGACTAAGAAGTTTCTTGTTTCCGTGAGAATGTAAATATCTTCATATTTAGAACAGGGTATGAGATGTCATATAGACTTCTGTAATGTAACGTCATGTAAACTTCTGGTGTAATATACATTTCTGTAATGTGTAAGACTTTGTTTTGAACAAAACTAGTCCCCGTAATGACCAGCCTCTCACATACACTGTGAAATACTTAGAAGACACAATACAAACGTTCCACAGTTGTTGCTGAGGCAGCAGGCTTCTGTCGCACTAATTAATTGTAACTGTGTTAGAAGACCAGTCAGCAAAACAAATTGGAGCCATTTTATCCAAAAAACCATCAAAGAAAAGAAAAAATAGGGAATTGATTAGTAAACTAGTATTTCCCAGCACCATTTCCATTCCTTTTGTCCTGGCAGTGCTTACTCCAGAATTGAAGGGTGTTCTCTAGAACAATAAACCACTGGGACTGTGCTGCTTGGGAACTAGATGTACTGGAAGTGGACCAAGGGAGAGGTGGCATGGTTTGATTGTGACCAGTGTGCCGAAATAGACGCGTTACCTGCACTCAATTAGGGCACGCTAATATGCACAGGAATGGTATAATCAGGACCTGTCAGGATTTAAAATGTGGATTTTGTTCTATAGTTAAATCTGTGATATCTGCATAGACTGTAAATCGGAACTATCCTTGAAACGAGGTTCCAGCTCTGGGCGTGTTAACTCAGGTGAAGGGATGAGACATGAGGGAAAGCAGGCAGGGGTTTTCATTGCCTTGAACGATTCTGGTTGTCTCTTACCAAAAAGCAATCTTTATTTAAGCTGAAACATGAAGTATTTGTGTGCACGAGTAATGTTGAATTAACCTTTACTGACCCAAATGTACTTCAAGGGGCAGGCAACCTGGATGGTTTGAAGTTATAAAGAGAAAAGTATAAAGACATAATTCAGTTGTAGTTTAGATAGGGTGCACCCAAGAAATACTCCCTTTAGGCTAAAAGTCTAGCCCTACAGAGCTGTGCCTGTAAGTTAGATGGTACCTACTGTAGGTCTTCGTTCCTTATAGAAGGGAAGTACACATTAGCTGTGATGATATATCATCTGTCTGTGGATTGAAGAAATAATGACGCTACTTAGAGAGGGTCAGTATAGCTGATCTTTGCAGAAACAAACAGGCCCCCAAGAGCCAAAGCCTTCTGAAAAGCAGTGAGTGTTGGGGTCCGTGTGTGCTTCCCTTCATCATTAGCTTTTTAGCTTGTTAATAGTATAATTTTAATGAAAAAGTCATTACTGAATCTTTCTTTCCGCTCATATAACCTAGGTGTTTGCTCCCAGGTAGCTACCTGTTGCTGTCCGTACTCCTCCATAGGGGCCTGGGGCTCTCGTGACATGCTGCCAGGAAGAGCTGTCTTGGAATACTGCAGCTGGAGGAACACGGACTGTATTGACAGAGCTGACCCCCGTTTAGAGGCCTGGACTGTGGCATATACCATCCTTACCCCGTGCACTTAGAAACAGACACAACCTCAGCTTTTGGGTTGATTTTTGGTTTAATTATTTGCTAATGAAGCTTTGCAGGGTCAGCTACTATGAGCTGAAAGCCCTAGCCATGTGGAATCAGGGCCAGTTTCAGCTCTGTGGGCAGATGGCCCTTTGAATCTCATGCAATTCCCTCACTCCTGCCTGGGGAATAGATTATTTCCAGAGAAGGCCTTGATAGAGAGTTATTTTGCTTTAGACTGATGTCTGTGTTGGTGTCCTTTAGAGTGCAGTGAGTCTGGATATGGTAAAGTTTGGTTGATTGCTGTTCCAGTTGAAAATACAGCCTGTATTTTTTATTGAGCTGTAAAGGATGAGACTGCCCTTTAACTCCCTCCCTTCTACCTCAGTACAGCGCTCTTTTCCAAAGAACTCACCTATTTTTTAGTCAGTTAAAGATGTTTCAGTATCACAGTCCATCTGTGTATGTCAGGAATGATAAGTCACCTAGGATACACACTTAATTTTGAGGGTGGCTAGAGAGAGTACTTACAGCTCTTTTGGTCTTTATACTGAAGATAGTTTATTTTATGTTCAGTTTCTTTCATTTGCTGCCAGTAAGGAAATTGTATGTATGCTTAGATAGCTCCTCAGATTGTAAGTGATTTACCAGGATGGTTTCAGGCTATTTCATTTATATTATCAGTTTGAGAAGAAATTGCTAAAATATATCCTTGCTTTACTGAAAGTCTGCAAAAATCTAAAGATGTTTGTGGGTGTTAGGATATAGAAGTGCTTACCTAGAGTAATTTAGGACAAATCAGCCATGGTTAGAGGGTTTATCATATACATCTATGCTCATCTACAGTTGCCATTGCTTAAGTCAGTTGGCAGAGCACCTTTATAAATGAATCTTGTTCCTTGAGACTAAACACTGATTTTTTTAAGAGAGTCACTTATCTTAAAGGAAATGCAGAATTTATCTTCTGCACAGGTGCTAGTACATTTGCTACCGTGCCAACTTTCTTTTCTACTAAAGACTTCTGCTTCACTTTGTCATGCTTTCTATAACATTTCACTCCTAGACTTCAGAGACCAGGCTGGTTAAGGAAAATGCCTTGCATGGTTTGTATTTGCACGTAATAGATTTGCTTATGTCACACCAGACATCATTATGCCCATCTTTCTTAGTTGCTTCTCTGCTGGTTCTGCAGGGTCATCCCCAACATCATCTCAGAATGCCACGCTGCCTTCATCGAGTGCCTGGCCGCTTAGTGCCTCCGGCTACAGTAGCTCTTTCAGCAGCATTGCATCCGCACCTAGCATTGCAGGTACGAAAAACGGCCTTTCTACTTCTGCATCCTTGTGCATTTTGAGAAAAGGCCCTAGAGAGTGCTTTCCCCGTGTGATGGTTTAGCCCGAATTACCACACAGTTTCTCGCTCACCTCCCCCTCCCCAGCGGGATGGGGGAGAGAATTGGGAAGGAAGGAAAACTCATGGGTTGAGATGAAGACAATTTACTAAAAGAACAAGGGAAAACTACAATAATAACAGAATATAAGGATATTAAAATATACAAAATGAACAATGTATGTTTTCTCACCACCCGATGTCCCAATGACCGACACAGCCTGTCCCGAGCAGTGATCACAGAAACAAAACCGAGCACCAAGCAAAGGAGCAAAAGGGAGCCAGCAAGGGAGAGGGAACGATGCCAGCAAACGAGGGAGGAAGACGGATGCCAGGAAGGCAGATACCTGCCCTGGCCAGCCCCCACTTCTATATTGAGCATGACGTTCATGGCATGGAACGCTCTCTTTGGCCAGTTGGGGTCAATTATTCTGTCTGTCTTTCTCCCAGCTTCCCGCATCAGCAAATTAGCGAGACTTGGAAAGCAGGAGAGTGTCCTTGGGCTCATGAGCAACAACTCGGGTGTTTTATCAACATTCTTCACACACAAAATCCAAAACACACCAGCTGCTTTGTCCCTGCCAAAACCAGGACACCCCGTTGTTGCAGTAGTGCTGCTCTAGACAGAAGCTTATTTTTTACTACTGCGCTAGGTAGGCAGTTCTCCTGGCAGCTCTTCAGTGGTGAGCATTGGATGCTATGCCTGGCATTGTGCTAAGCAAAAATGTATTTATTCCATTTGGTGCCACGTGCTGTCACTCTATGTTGGCTTCAAGATCTCTTAATGACTATTGCCATTGCAACTTTGAGGAGGAATATTGTCTAGGACCTCAGCAGAAACACCCTTACTAGACCCTTCTAGTAAGAGCTGATACAAATTTTTTGTAAATAAACTCATTGTTCAAAGTGAACCACCTTCAGCTCAGGAGAAAGTTCAGTAGTACCTGAAGGGGGTACTCTGCGTGGCTTTGGAGGACTTGGGTTTGGGGCTCTTCAATGTCTTTTAATAGTCCAAAGCCTGATGCTCTCTTATGTGGCCGAGCTTGTAGATGATCTAACTAATTACCCCGTTCTTTTTAAAGAGCTATAAATTCTGGAGCACCTCTCTACAAATCATGGAAAGTTTGCTTGTGAACTGGCTACTGAAATACCAAATTTGCCCCACTAAGAAAATGTGTTGGGGCTGTTGCGTGGATTGTGTTGGCATTTTCATATCTGATCAATGAAAAACCCCCTCTTCCTCAGAGGAAGGAGGATGCAAGACCCACCTGCAGAGTGCAAAACAAAAAGGATTTGTTTGAAATGTTTTACTCCAATGAAAGGAAAAGAAAGGAACAGCTTGCTTTTCTTTTATCTGCCATGCATTTCTGCTTTATTTGCTTTTTGGTTTTTTGCAGTGTCATCTAATCTTTGTGTTAACCCCATGAGAACAGTGACATAGCAACATCTCATCTGTGGGAATGTGCATGTGTCGTGCTGCATCGCAGGCTGAGCTGCTCCGAGTTCTAAACCTCAGACTTTCTGCCTTTCCCCCACCATTTTACCCTTGTTAATGTTTTCATCGTCATTGTAAAGTTATTTTTTTGTTGCTAGTTTGCAAGACATGGCAGAGCGGTTGCCCTTTCACTTCAGTTGTTATGATTCAGTATAAAATAGAGTTAAGTGATACAGATAAATAGAGGCAATTTGGGGAGCGTGTGTGTATATAGCTGAGGCTGGGATTTGGCGACTGCTAAATTTGGCTTTAGGACTAAAAAATCCAAACCTCAGTGGCTGCCTGGTGCAAAGCACTGATTGAGCATAAGCTTAATCTGCGAATTCAAATCTGGTTTTAAAAAAATTCACAAGATTTTTGCATCTTGGACTTTGTCAGACCAAGTATTTTCTGACTGCAGCCAGCATTCAAGCCTTAAGGCAGCATAATCCCAGTGTCACTTGCTCTGGCAGAAGATGCGGTGATGTGACCCTTTCAGTCCATGCCGGTCAAACACGTGCTGCTAACGTTGGCAGCAGTGGGACTGTGCTGTGACAAGGGAGTTCGGACTCTTACTTTCACGACATACGTTGGTAGAAGGAAGAAAGGCAGGGATGTGTAAGTCTGAAGGTGAATCAAGGGGTTTTTTTGTATCTGCAGTCGGAATCAATTTTGTCTGCCGTTCTGACAGCTAAACTGTCTTTGTTATTCTTGGGGTTTGTATTATTTCATAAAACTCTGATTTGACAGAAACAGTAGTAAGAGAGTTTAAAAACTGATCAGGGAGGCAACAAACTGAACAGTAGAAAAGTTACAAAGAGTGACAGGTAAAATACTTGGAAAAAAAGAGTATCAGTTACTTAGAATATTCAGAAATAGTTTTTGTTCTTTGATCTTTGGAATTTTAATAATTATGAGAAGAACGTATGGATATAGTGGTTACTTTATACTAGATAAAATGAGTTGTGTAAGGAAAAAGTGGTTAAGTTCTATTAAACCTGTGAGAGAGACAGTCTTAAAGTGTTTCATTACAATTTTGATGAGATTAGATCTCAAATGTTTAAGTCCATTTTCTGGTCTTTTTCATCTATCGTCTTACGAGAGAGTTAAATAGGAGATTTTAAAAGGGAGGTGTGTATGTAACAGGTGGTGTTAGATTTCTTAAACACAAAATCCTTTGCAAACATAGATAGTAGTGTAAGTAGCTTCAAAGGATACAGGATTTCTGTCACTGGATGATACAGACTGCTGTTCATTTCTCTCCTGAAGAGCTGGAGGAGTATAGTCAATGCAAGAAGCTTGATGATTGCCATCCTCCTTGGTTTACAGGTGCTGCCAGCCCAGAATACACAAGTGTATGTTCTTCTGTTGCAGGTAAATTGTCAGACATCAAGTCCACGTGGTCTTCTGGCCCGATCTCTCACACACAAGCCTCGCTATCCCATGAACTATGGAAGGTACCCAGAAACACTACTGCTCCTACGAGACCACCTCCAGGCTTAACAAACACCAAGCCATCATCTACGTGGGGTGCCAGTCCCCTGGGCTGGACCGGCTCTTACTCCTCTGGTACTCCTGACTTCTGTGTTTTGTGACACCACACTGCCTTCTTTTTGTAATTGTTTGCTTTTATTCTGTGTTACAGCAGTGAGGCACCCCACAGCTGTGTATTGGGCTCCAGAAACTTGAGGTTTAATAAAAGTAGCCTCTGTCTCTTTTAGGGGTGAAGCTCATGTCTGGTTGTTTTGGTTAAGATAAGTTGTCAATGAAGATGTCAACACATCTCTCAGGTGTTCATATTAGTAATTTTACGTAGGAATTACCAAATTATTTAACTCCAACTAGCATTTTTTTTCCATTTCCTTAATTTCCAAAAATATCTTTTAAACAAGTTTCTTGTTTTGTGGTATGATCTGTGACTGCCTACAAGGCTTCCAGATGAGTGAATCAGCCCATGGAATGAGCATGGAACACATTATTGGACCAGGGCTGTGAAGCATTTAGGAACTGATGGCATTGCAGGGCCCTCTGGGAATGTTTGAGTTTTTTCATGCAGACTCTTTTTAAAAATGTTCTTGTTTTGCTTAAATACAAATATAAGAAACAATGGATTTGGCTATATAAATATTTATATTTATATATTATGTTTGTTTGTGAAGTATTGTCAGCTTCAAAAGTATTGCACCTGTTTTATAAAGCTGACTATTTTATTAATCTGCTTTCACTAAGTTGGGGATTAAATGTTCTTCCCTCTTCTGCCATTTATTTTGTATCAGTTTTCTTCACCAAAACCCCACCTGGTGGGCAGATACTGCTGGTGCCAGGATCCTCTCTGGAGTCATGCGTGTGACTACAGAAGTACTGCGGTTTCTCAAAAGCCACTCATAAATACCAGGCTGGTACAGTTTCTCGTTGTAAAACACCAGCCTGGAGTTGGGAAAGCAGGTTTTGTTGGTTATGTCCTTGTATCTTTAATCAGAACATTGTCAGTGCAGAAATACCCGCTTTGAGTAAGTCATACACATTAATCCATCACTGGCAAGATAGCAGAATGCTGCAGGGCCATAAAAATCTTTAATAGCAAGCAGCAGCCTGAGCTGGGACATCTGAATTGCTTTTAAAATGTGTCTTCCAGATTCATTCTTGTGTAACCTGAAGACACAGTTTGCTGCCGTGTCGTACCTGCATCCGCCAGTTTTCTAATAGTTATTGTGGGAATGTGAGAAACACGACAGGTCTTTAAAATGTAACAAAAGCAGGCTTTCATTCAGCAACCTTTCATTCCGAAGAGCACAATAAATCGGGATGTGAGGGAACTGCTGTAGGATTTGTTTTCAGTAGCAGTAACGCTTGCTAGTATGCTGTGATTCCAGATAAGCTTTCTTCTTGTAATATGCTCTCTGCACCACGATCAAATGTTTTGTTGTGGAATTTGTGTTGTAGGTTCTGCATGGAGTACTGACAGCTCAGGGAGAACAAGCAGCTGGCTGGTTCTTCGAAACCTCACACCCCAGGTAAATAGAAATGTACGCAACTAGTTACAAAGAGAGACGTGTCGCTTTTGAGAGATGATAAGAACAAAATCTATCAGCCTTGGTCATTTGCTTGATTTGAAGGGAACATAATTATTCTGCATTTATTACGAGTGTCTGTCTTCTACGGGGAATTGGTTAAGTTTTCAAAGTGCTGTCAAATGAAGTATGAACTTTTAAGACTGTAATGAGTCATTCAGTGTGCACCATTTATGTACGTGTGTTTGGAGGTGAATGATGTTTTAAAGCAGATAGATGTAACATCTGCTTTTCCTGTGGGATTATTTTTTTTTGTTCTTCTCCCAAGTCTGTCACATCTTCTAGTCCTCCACACAGTGTCATTCACAAGGAAGAACATAAGCCACAAAGCCTACAATGTAGACATCCAAAATAATCTTGGGGAAAATTTAGTTATATTTGTGAAGAATGTGTTTTTCCATTGACTTATTTCTGGACTTCTGTCGGCTTCTAATGATAAATATAATTCGTGTCACCTAAATTGGGAAATTTCTTGCACTGGACTGAGGGAAGTCTTTAAAAGACAGGATGTCTCGCTCAATGAAGACAGCGATAAGTCTATAAATTCTTCTTATGGAAGAGACCCTTTTTTTTTTTTTTTCTTTCACCTGTACTTATTCTTTAGCTTTTAAAACTTGTTTAGTTAACAAACATTTGAAGTAAAATCACAAAAATACAGAACCTTTCCCCCCCTTCCCTCTTACCAGATCGATGGTTCCACCCTGCGGACACTGTGTTTGCAGCATGGCCCTCTGATAACATTCCACTTGAACCTGACGCAAGGGAATGCCGTGGTCCGATACAGTTCCAAGGAAGAAGCAGCCAAGGCCCAGAAGTCTCTGCATATGTACGTTTCTGTTCTCTCTGTCTTTTTTTATGAAGCCAGTTTTATCTCAGAAACTATTTTCTTAGGCATTTATTTGCTAGGACTCGGAACTACTTAGTATTTAGTTTAATCCGATTCTAGAAATTGCCTATTGAGAGAGAGAGAAAATAATTGGGGGCTAGATACTCTCATACTACTGAATAACAGCTGCCATCAATAATATGCTCAGTATGGATTTGTCACCTGTAGGACTGCAAAGAATTTGTGAGATGTGATAAGCATTCCAAGGGAAGCTCCAAGAGAGCATGAGACAAGGTTTTAGCTTAGTGAGCAACAGAAAGGACAAAGCAATGATAAATAAAGAATGCATTCATGGTGGTCACCTTTTTTAAAGGAGTTATGAAAGAAATGAAAAGAAATGTATGACAACAAAATGTGCTTTTTAGGTATTTTAAAATCCATAGCGCTAATTGGCATACTGTGCAAAAGCTGGAGAGCTTGGGCGATAAAATCAGTGATATCAGGGAGGATTAAGAATATAAAGGCTGATGTTTCAAAAGAATACTTAAGTGCTTAGAGTTGGAAGGCAATTTTCTGTATCAACAGGTTATAGCGTGAGTATAATTAACACTACTGATCATAGTGGAAACGTCATTTGGAGTTAGCTGTACTCTGGCCTGATCACCTTCACTGTATTTGGAGATCTAGGAGCACTGGTTACTCAGTATGTAAAGTGGCAACTACTTCCCCATTATGAACCAAATCAACAGAAATTGTAGTAATAATAATTATATTAATGACTGTGTTGCTTTTTTTAACTGTCGACCATTCCTTAATTAAATATTGCGAAGCAGTATTGAGAACAATTGGAGATGAAAAATTGACCCATCTTAGTTACATCACTGTAGATGTGGGCATCAGGTAAAAGAAATAATGCCAAAAGCAAAATGTGAGTTTAAAGATAAGTGCTTATTTTAAATATGTAGATGGCAGTGTCCTTACGTTATCAGTGATCTGGAGCGCCTCTGTTTGCGTTGTTTTTTTAATGGGCTGTGGCACAGCTGTAGTTCTGCTGCTGGCAGGGACAGGGCAGACCTGGCTGAATGAAGGGGTTGAGCTGTATCTGTGTTTGGCTCGCTGGCAGGGCGACAGCGGTACAATACAGCGGGGTTTGTGGCAGCCAACAGGCAGTATTCGAGTTCCAGGAGACAGCAGCCACTGTGTGTCTCACAAATAAGTGTTTGCATGGAGCTGATCACTGGAAAATAGATCACAGAGCCAACAGATCCCATCTGATTTGATACGAGAATAGCTCACTCACGCTCCATCTCGGGGTGGGAGTCGGGGGGCATTGCTGTGGTAAATCAGGAGCAGCAGTGATTAATACTTTTTGAAAATTAATTTAAAATTTTATGAAGACTGTATAGTTTTAAAAGATTGCGTTGGCATCTCTTTGCTTACGTATTTAGGAAACACAGACATTCGTAAGATGTGATTTTCTGCAAGGAGCATTTGCACAAACCCAGCTTGTTCACAGCTTCCAAAGCAAAGGCTGCGGTCGGGCGGTGGGGGGGAACAGCCGTTGCAAACGCATTTTTGTTCAAATGAAGGCGTAATCATTAATGTGTGTGTTCAGAGTTACCGTTGCTGTGCAGTGGTGAGACCCAACTAATACACAGCACCTGGAGGTTTAGGCAGATATTCTTGTCAAACGAATGAAAGGAAATTAATTTTAAACATATTGTTAAAGCAAAGTAAAGTTTCAGGAAAGGTGAGGAGGGGGAAAGACAAAACCTTCAGCTTCGCAGGGTTAGTGGTGGTTTGCGTTGAAGTACAAACCAGTTTTCAGAGTTCAGATGTTGAAAACCTGTTGCAGGATTTAAATACTAGAATATATTCTGGGATGCCAAATTAATGTGAATAGTTTTTGAAAATGTATTATAATAAATGTGTCATTATTGGCATTATTTGTTACTGGTAATGCCAATGTGCTTGTATCTTCATGCCTAAAGAGAGCACAGCCTCCCGTGATGTGTGTTAATTAAACGAGGTGGTCTCCAGACTGCCATCTCCAGGCTTTGTGTGTTTGCCTATGCGTGTAGAAAGGTAAATAGAGAACAAGACAGAGAAGTCTTTTTAAAGAACTGGGATTGCTGAAAGTAAGCAGATGTGGCATAAATCTCCATCTCAAATTAAACTTGGGAGAAAATGGATTTATATCCATCTTGGGTATTTCTGAAAGTGCCCTTCAACCCCTTGTTTCATGTCACTGCACCGTGTGTTTGTGTCCCCAGGTGCGTCCTGGGAAACACTACCATCCTGGCCGAGTTTGCTGGCGAAGAGGAAGTCAACCGCTTCTTAGCACAAGGCCAGCCACTGCCACCCACCTCCAGCTGGCAGTCCAACACTGGAACCAACCAGACCCGCCTGGGCTCCTCCAGCAGCTCGCACGGCTTGGTGCGCAGCGACGCTGGCCACTGGAACACTCCCTGCCTGGGGGGCAAGGGCAGCAGCGACCTGCTGTGGGGCGGGGTGCCTCAGTACTCCAGCAGCCTTTGGGGGCCCCCGAGCACCGACGACGGCAGAGTTATCGGAAGCCCGACACCTTTGAATACTCTTCTTCCGGGTGATCTTCTCAGTGGGGAGTCCATCTAGGAAACAAGAGAAACAAAATGGAAATAACAATCATCAGCACTAAAGGAAAAATAACAATTGTAACCCTTTCCAGTCCCGGGCTTGATGAAGAATCCAGCTTTAACAGCTCAGACTGGCAGCCCTTTTTAGTACCTCTGTCCGATACCGAATACGAAACTGCAGAAGCCCTTGTGAACTGTTCAGGAAACAGTATGGGCTCCTTTGGTCAGTGTCACGTGCTAATGACAGGTTTTATTTCGTTCATGGCTTTTTGTTTTATGTTGTCTTTTTATGTTTGTATGGTGATTTTCAAAACAAAGTATAAAGCTGCTTAGAATAGGTCTATCATGAAGGGCACTTTTCAGAATTTGGGCTGGAAAGGGTTATTTTATCAACTGGGGGGGGAAGGGGGAAATGAAAGCCTATTTAAAATGAGCCTGTGACTATTATGCACATTACCAGAGGCGGACCCAGTAATCAGAAAGGGTGAAGTGTGATATTTGCCATCGGTACAGAAAAGTCATGAATCGGGATGGTAACTAGTGACTGTACAGGTTGAGGGGGGAGGGAGGGCAGGATTGGGGTATCTCTGTGTCCACTACTCCCATGGATCTGCCTATGCACATTACCCTTGTTTCATTACTTTTTCATGTCATTTTTTAAATCCCAAAAATACAAAAAGTAAAAAAAAAAAAAAAAAAATTAAAAAAAAAGACAAAAAAAAACATATCAACATGCAAATACTTGAATCCAGCAGGCCAATAACAAAATGTGAACACTTTCTAAGTCTAATTATTACACTTCCAGGTCAGCATCAGTACACAAAAAACAGGCTCTAAGGATTTTTTAAAGTTCAGACTATATGTTTTTGTTGGAACAGGTGTGTGTGTGAGTGTGCTTGCGTGTGTGTGTGTGCCCACGTGTGGTTTAACTAAAGTGTGAGTTTTTTCCTTTTATTCAGTATCTGCTTTTTATTTGCTCATTGGTCAAATGTTTAATTGTTATTAGCTTCTAACTTTGCACTGAGTGTCCGCAGCCCTTCTTGTAGCTAATCCTATAATGTTAAAAAGAAAAAGAAAAAAAAAAAAAAAAGAAAGAAACTGATAGAAGGGGCCGGCGACAATTCACGTGTAAATGTTTACTCAAGGACTCTTATCGCATTTTAAAAATTACAGTGTGTATCTCTGGAGAATAATATGTATATCTACCTTTAGCGGCTTTTTATTGTGGACTAATGCAAGAAAATTATTACCGGAGTATTGCACCATTTTTCCATTCGGAATATAAAGTTTAAAAAAAAATACTCTTGTTGAACTGTGGCCATAGATAATTGTGAAGAGTGGATAGTTCCCTTGCAAGCAGGAACAGAAACAAGCACTTGGACATAGGTTTTGACTGCTTTTGGAGGAGCCAGGAGGTTTGGCTCCCACCTGTTTACAGACCTTTTTTTCTCCTTCAAACTTTAAAATAAAAAAGGAATTTAAAAAAAAAAAAAAAAAAGAAAAAAAAAAAGACTTCCATCGTAAAGAAAACTATTTTCAGAATGAAGATATGCTACTTCAGAGCTCTGGGATTGAACAGTGTTGTTGTATTATTCTTTTCTTTGGCCATTGCTGTGTACTATTTTTGTTGTTGTTTTCCTCCTCTTCGTCAAAGTGGCGAACACTTTGTGATCACTATCTTGCACATGGTGGAAGATGTCTCAGGAAAGCCGGGTTTCCCGAGGAGCAACTCCACACCATTTCATGTATTTTTAAAACCCAACTCCTAGCACTGAAGATATTATTAAAAAACAAAAGAAAATAAAAAAGGACAGTAAGAAAGAAGAAAATACCTAATCTAATGTGTAGCAGTTACATATTTACCAAATAATGGACTCAAAAGAAATAGATGTTTGAAGAGTGCTTTATATATTAAAAAATCGCTTTATGTTTAAAAAAGGTCAATGTTTTTGATTGTTTTGAAAGGAAGAAAGACAATGGAATAACATACATGTCAAGTATGTTTTAAAAGTTATATGAACATTGTGCTCCCTGCCTGCTTGGATCAGGAAACTTGTGCATTATTTCTTTTTTTCTTTTTTTCTTTCTTTCTTTTTTTTTCTTTTTTTTTTTTTTTTTTTTTTTTTGGAAGATTAGCTTTTTAATGGTTTTATCAGATTTAAAGGGTCCTGCAAGATTGCAAATTAACAAAAGCTGGTTTTGTAGAGGATCATGAACTATGCACAAACTGGGTTCAAGACTTGTTTTTTTCTCAAGTTTTAGTCGTGTATTTAGCTGAATAATCTTTCCTCAGAGTAATTGCATCTCATTGCCATTACACGCCTCCTACATATATATTTTATATATATCCACAGACACCTTATATAAAATATGTATGTGTGTATGTGCGTGTTTACATACAATTTTCCATGCTGAAGTTTAGCATTGAGTTGTAGAAAAACTCCTGATATTCTAAAATTGGGAATGAAAATTTCTGTTTAAGGGTTTGGGGGGGTGGGTTTTTGTTTTGGGGCTTTTTTTTTGTTTGTTTTTTTTGCCTTTTGTTTTGGATTAAAGATGTCTGTAACTCTGAGATTTAAAAAAAAAAAAAATAATTGTGGCTTTTAATGTTTATTCTCCTCATAGAATGTGATTGTTGAAGAACATGCACCGAAAGTTGCTTTCAAGAGTACGAAGATTCTTTGAAACTTAATAAACTGCAGTTTTTTCTTGGCTGTTCAAATAATGTGTATTTTTCTTTTACGCAGGGGATACTAAAAAATACCAGTTAAATGTGTTAAGATGTTTCATGGAAGAAGTTTAACTCTTTCAGTATTAATGAGAATTAAGCGTACAGCCAGGCAAGTTGCTCCCATAAGTGCAGTCGCGCTTTCAATCCGTGCTTGTTGGCGATGGCTTTCGCATGAGCTTGTGTCGTGAACGCTTTGCATATCGCATCCAAGAGTGCTGCGTAAAGAGCAGTCATCACTTTTGGGTTAGAATTGCGTTTTTCTGATGTATTCAGCTCTTCAGTAATACAGTAGGTTAACTGCCAAGACTTTGAGTACTGGGAGGCTGAAGGCTCCTCTAGCTCTACCCTTCCGTCCCTCCGTAGCCCCCCGTTGTCTGGGCCTGGATGTCTCGAGCTCTGAATTGCCAGTTCCACTCATTTTTTGAGGTGGGCAAAGAGCCCGTAATAGAGTAGAAAGACCACAGTATTTTCATGTTTGGCCTTTCAGATTTTGGAATCAAGGGAGATACTTACAGTGGCTAAAATGAGGCACAGGAGGCAAATCACAGAAGTTTGGTGGAGGGACCCAGATGTTTTTCCGCCTCCCTTGTCTAAAGATGAGCTCCTCCCACCTCCATCGAACAGTTCTGCACCTCTTGGTGGCGCTGGCTGTTGTGTACTGAAAGCGTGATTTACAGCAGGTCAGGCCCCAGGTGTCCTCGCTTCTGGCCAAAATCAATCTTTTGGTGTTTGTGTAGCCCTTTTTATTTGCAGTGTCATACTCTTTCCCTGCTTTAATGCTACCTGGTATTTCTGAAATTGTAAAGATCGCTCCAATTATAAGGATTCTCCTCATGGCTGTGGAATCTTTACAAGAAAACATTTTTAACAATTTGTGTTTCTCTGTATATTGCATTTATTGTGTCCTCCATAGCACCTTCACTGCATGGCTCCCCTGTCTTTAGGCCAAGAGGATTTCTTTTCCCTAAGTGGTCTGAAACTGTCAAACTTCTTCTTAGTTACTTGTCTAGTTTGTGAGTGGCACTGGCAGAGCAGATCGTTTTGCTATTCTGCTCCAAAAATATATTATTGTTCTTGATAATTCAGTACATGACTGTGTTTGTGAAGGAGCTTTTTCATTAAAAATGTACATGGATATCTGTGTATGTTGAGAATTCTGGAGTTGGCAGAGTCTGGAAATGGAATTGAAAACCCTTTAGGGTTTGGGTTATGGCAGGTGGAGCGCACGTGCGATGCCAGATCAAAGCTTGACTTGCAGGATCATCTCCTGACGCCGTGGCTGAACTGCTGAACGTCTGCGAGAGCTCGCGTGCTGTACAAATGGCAGGTGTACTGCGTGGCTGTGTTAATGCTGAGTGTACAACCTCTGCTCAAGTCCTGCATGGCCAGCTTCAGGGAAGGGGAGTTCCAAAAAACCTGATACTGAGGTCAAACAAACTGTATGCGAACTGTACGGATGCCTGGCGTACCCCACGTTCCCTGCCAGACCCCAAGGTAAACGGCAGCTCCGTGATGTCTGGAAATGTCTGTGATGCGCCATGTTCTCTTTAGCGGGAATTCAGATGAGACCATGGGTCCGTCCAAGGAGTGCACAGGACAATTTTAGCTCCCTGCAGGTCTCTTGGACTGTTTCACCCAGGTCCTTGCGTTGCTTCGGAGGCGGCAACGTACCCGTGAAACCTTAATGTCTGTGGGAGCAGCCTAACTCTTGTCCTCTCACATTCCCCCCTCATTCCCCAGGGGTCTCTTCCAGTAAATACACCTGTGCTCTTGGAATTCGGGAGAGGCACCTCCAGCACTCATCCACACTGTAGCTTTCCTGAGGGAGGACAGACGACTCAGGTGCCCATGTTCTAGTGGGGTCTGGGTGTCTTCCTCCAGCGGATGCACGCAGTCTCTCAGGTTAACTGTCGCTTGCTGCAAGTTGCCAGACTCCATCCTCTAACGGCCAGTCCAGCCTGTGCACAGACAGTCCAGCTGACCATTTTAACGCCCTCGCGCTCCCACCCTTCTCTTCTCCCTAATGAACAGCGTTTCATTAGCAGTGAATATGACACTTTGTCCTGCGTGTGCCCCAGGTGTTTGTTTTTTACTGTCACATGCACTGGAAACGAGTTGTTTGTAAATCTTCTCTGATGAAAACGTGGTCCCAGTGCAGTCATGATTTCAGGGTTATTAAAATGTTATAAAACACAATAAGCTGGAAGATTCATTTGCTTTCAATAACTGTTGTTAGCAGTAAAGGTGGCTTGCCTTGACCCAGCTGTGAGGCTGCTGACGATGAGAAATCCCCTCGCTTCTGCTGGCTGCCTGTGATCTGTCCTGTGGTAATGGAACAGTTTGTTGGTTTTAATGTTCATTTTGTTCAGGGGAGGAAACTTGATAATATTCAAAACTGTGGCAGATTCCTCTCATTTCTCTGTACTTTTATCTCCGGGCTCCTTTGCCCACTTACCTTAATTTATTCTTAACTGACACTGAAAAAAATATATTCAAGCAGACTAAAGACTGTTTACTGATGCTGTTGGAAAGGAGCAGATTATTTCCATGTTTGCAGTGGGGTCGCGTTGTTTTGGCTAGAGCATTCATGTTTTACTGTCTGTACCCCACAGGAGCAGGAAAAATCAGCTTTGTCATTATTTTATCTGATTTCAAGCAGGACCCACTTTTTCTGCTTTTTCTTGGTACGTGTCCGTCTCCTTCCCAACCCTTCTCTCCCTGCAGGTGACAGAAAACTTCTGGTAAAGGCAGAGGAGGTGATTATCCTGCAGGTAAAGAACTGCAGGTTCTACCAGGGTGAAGTACACAGGTATCTGGTGTGTGTATATGCTTAGAAATAGAATCCCTGTGCTCAGTGGGAGACTCAGCACAAGCCTGTAATATCTGAAATACGTAAGGGGGAGCAGACATTGGTCCCCGTACCTAAGCAGCCCATTTCTCTTTTTTGGGGGATGATTGCACACTCTGAAGTATGATTGTAGGAAGAATGGTCCTTGGCAAATCCCTCTGATCACCTTGTGATGCTTTAATTGCTGAGTCATTTCCATAACCCTGCCAGGATGGGGAGAGCTGCACTTTCCCAACATTGAAGTGTGCAGCAACAGCCGGGATGAAAAGGCAAACTGGGGAGGGGGGTGGAGAGGCCAGCTACGGGGCTAGAGGGAAGCGTACAAGGATCAGGTTCATTTCTAGGCAAGTTTCATTTCTGAAATAGCTAGAAATTGCTCAAATTAAAAAAAAAAAACAACCCCACAACCCAGCACCACACAAAACCCAAACCAAACTGGTTTTCCCTGATAGCTCTGGCTCAGTGATGGTTCTCCTTATAGCATCCCTATGTAAACATGAGCCTGTAGTAAGGTGGGTCTAAAGCTGTGTCCCACTCGCTGAATTAGTCCAATATCCTTTATGTCTTGCTCATCAGCATGGTTGCTGCATGTTTTGGTGCCGTCTCCCTGAACTGCTTTTTAAGCTTTTGCTGCCTGTTGTTTTGTGAATTCCAGGCCGCACAGTAACCTGGACGGGAGTGTAGCTGGAAGCAATTTCAAATCATTCCCCCCGGGTGCTTCAGCATCTTGGAAAAATCCTGGAGCTTTTCCAAAACAGCTGCAAGACGTGAAGTTGAGCAGCTGGGACCAGCAAAGCGAACCAGTGACTCCAGCCCAGCATGGGGCCTCGGACTCCGCTTGGCGTTGCTTTCAAGCAGAGACCATTAGAGACTAAAATTGGGGTTAGTGCAGAATAAAGCTTAATATTTGTCAGCAGCAGAACCCTGTTTGTTCGTCACTTAGTGGAGATGAAGCACGGAGTGCTGAAATGTCATAATAAGAAATTCAAGACACAGCTAAGTTAGTTTTGCTTGTGTCCCTAGATGGGGGGCAGGAGGAAGAGAGAAGGAAAGAGAAATTATCTAAAAATAATAAGATCCAGTACATAGGTGAGAGATCGTGTTGTCTTCTGGTACAGACACCTCCAAGTAAGGATAGTGACCTTTACCACCTTATAGTTCAAACACGGATTTTTTGGTCTGTTTTATAGAATCTAGGTGTTCTCAGACATTGGAGATTTCCCACTGTGGGCACCGTCTCCAGCTGAGAAGAAAAGGAAACTTTTCTGAAGCGAGCCTAGAGGGAAAGGGTTGGAGAATTCTTCTTTCCCACTTGGACCTTCAACATTGCTAGGAGGCCAAACATCACGTTTTCCAAATGGGGTTGTTCTTGGTGTTCAATAGCGTGAGTTTAAATTGCAGTATTCCACCCAGCATAACAAGTGATTGATGTGTTCTTAAAAATGCTTTGTTGTTGTCATAGTCAGTGTTAGGACGACAGAACCATCAGTTGTGTCTCCAACTTCTGTGCTGTACGGGGCCTGAGAGAGAAGAAATACCAAGATCGAGGATTTACCCAGTCTTTTACTGTGCGTCACGGCAGAGGCCAGAAGTTCACGGTCTGCAAAACAAGGAAACCTCTTATCAGCATCTTTCCCGAAGGCTGTCTGGATACTTGGCGCTGGAAAGCAGCAGTGCACAAACTCAGGTGTTCACAGACTGGTTTAGGCTCCTAAATGGAGGCTTTTGATTTTGAAAAGCCTTTGTATCAAGCAGAGTTCTGCGTGCTGGTCTGCTGTCGGTTGAGCTGTCAATTAACAGGCAAAGTACTGTAAATCCTCTTTGCAAATGCCCCACGTCCTGCAGCATGCAGATCCCTGAGCGTTCACAATCTGTTCTATCTGGGAAAGAAATCGGCGGGGCGGGGCAGTGGGTATCCAGGTGCAAGAGAGCACTGGGGGCCTGAAAGAGTTCATAGGCAGCTTGGAGAAGAGGAGGCTCCAGGGGAACGTTACATCGGCCTCCCAGTGCCTAAAGGAGGCTGCAGGAAAGATGGGGAGAGACTCTTCAGCAGGGCCTGGTGTGACGGGACGAGGGGTAATGGCTTTAAAATGGAAGGAGGTAGATTCAGACTGGACATTAGGAAGAAATGTTTTACACTGAGGGTGGTGGAACCCTGGCCCAGGGTGCCCAGAGAGGCGGTGGATGCCCCATCCCTGGAAACGTTCCAGGCCAGGTTGGCCGGGGCTCTGAGCAACCTGATCTGGTTGGAGATGTCCCTGCTCCTGGCAGGGGGGTTGGACTGGGTGGGCTTTAATGGTCCCTTCCCACCCAAACCCCTCCATGACTCCGTGGATATCTATGCTTCCCAGCCGTTGCAGACTGGCATTGCTCCCCCATACACTCAGCCCCACACGCTGAAGTTTCTCCTCGGAGAAAGCCGGACACTTGTGTCCCTGGACGGGGGGACGATAAAGCTGCAACCACAGCTGCAGCCTTGCGGGAGCCATGTGAGGAAGCCCCTTCTCCTTGCGCAGCCCCTCCCGGGCTGTAATTCCCGGTTTTCCCCACGAGATGGTGACAGGGAACCGCTTTGGGCCCGCACCGGGCGGGGGGCGCGGCCCCGGCTCCAGCGTCCGGTCCCGGCGGAGCCCCTGCCCCGCCGAAGGGCCCGCAGCCCGGGGCAGGGCTGTTCGCGGGACTGGGCCCCTCCAGCCGCTGGTTCGCGGCGCTGACGGGGTCTGTGCGTGGGTGTGCGGGGGCGGGCGCCCAAAAGTGGCTTGAATTGATCCATGAATGTCCAACAGTGCCTCGCTTGGCAGCCATTTCGCGTTAGGTTGGTGGCGTGCAGGGAGCGCAAAGCAAGTGGCGTTTGTGAGGGGCTGCGCCAAACTGGTGTCATCGAGCGAGGCCCGCGGGCACCCTGCCCCGCGCGTGTATTTGTAGAGTCACAGAAGGGTTTGGTTTGGGTGGGAAGGGGCTGTTAAAGCCCACCCAGCCCAACCCCCCTGCCAGGAGCAGGGACATCTCCAACCGCATCAGGTTGCTCACAGCCCCGGCCAACCTGGCCTGGAATGTTTCCAGGGATGGGGCATCCACATCCTCTCTGGGCACCCTGGGCCAGTGCTCCACCACCCTCAGTGTAAAAAATTTCATCCTTACATCCAGTCTGAATCCACCTCCTTCCATTTTAAAACAATTCCCCCTCGTCCTGTCGCAACGGGTCCTGCTGAAGAGATTTCAGATTTCAGTCGCGGTTACCAGACTGAAGCGCAGGGGTGGGTGCAGCCCCTCGCAGCAGCCCCGCTGCCGGACGGCTGGCAGAGCCCCGGCGCGGCCCGTGCGGCGTGGGGCTGGCAGGTTTGCTCCTTCCAGAGCATTTAGCACGGCGGCTTGTTTTCCCCGGTGCTGAGCCTCGCTTAGCGAAAAGCCCTGAAGACAAATACTGCTAATTATATCCCCAACGAGTAAGTGCCACTTTTCGTTTTAAAATGTTTTGCTTTCCTGTTCGGTGTCCTTGGTTGAAGTGTTTGTGCCACAGCTTTACATCAATCACGGCCTGAGCAAACGGCGGCCGCCAGCTCCAATTAGGCACATCCCGGCCTCGCAGCTGATGCTCCCGCCGCGGGCCGGCGCGGCTGTCGCTGTCACTGGTGCGCAGCTCTCACGGGCGGCATCTTGATTCCCCCTGATTGTTTGTGTACACAAATTAAGCAGGAGCATCTCGCAGTGGCAGTTTGACGGGATGTGCTACATGATGTGGAACAGAACAGGAGGGATCACACGGAGCGCGTCTCCGGGGAGTGACCTGGGCGAACGCGGGGACAGGGCTGGCGGCTGCTCTGGAGGCGACTCTGGGGTAAAATGGTCTGACTGGGGGAAGTGCGGGCAGAGAGAAGGGAAATAAAAGAGTTGTGATAGAAGGACATTCAAGATCTTTCTGACATTTGAGGGATGTAAAAAGCAGCTGTTGGATCTGCAGGTGGACGGGTCAAGCTCACTGCAATGTTTTTTTGCAGAAAAGCAGCACCAGAGACCTCAGCACCTGCCAGGGCGGCACTGAGAAGTGGTGGGTGTCCCGGCACAGGACTTGCTGCTTCCGAGGGGCTAGGATTTATGGAGCAGCCCTGGGACGGGAGAGCGGCTTGCCCTCACCCTACAGGGGCAGGGACCTCGTGTTCTTGTCACGCTCAGCAGAACATCTCCCTTCCCTGGTACCGGGGCCCATCTACACACGAACATGACAGCCCATCTATGAAAAACCAACCCAAACTTAAACCACAGCTAAGAGGAGCAGTGCCATGAAACCTCTCCGGTCCCAGAGATGGGATAGGGAGAGCGAGAGCTGCTGCTGCCTGGGATCCCATCCCGGGACAGCGGTGTCATATTGTCATGCCTGTGTGCAGGTCCTTGGCTTTTCCCCAGCTCCTGTTCCCCGGGGCGTTACCGCAGCCTCGGGCACACAGCTAACGGGGACAGCAGCCCTTCGGCCCCGGCAGGCCCTGGTTTCCCCTTGGCCGTGTTCACAGGGATCGTCCCCTCTATGTGCTGGATCTCCAGAGAGCTGCTCTGGAGGCGAGAGCCCCTTCATCTGCTCTTCCCCTGACCTGCAGAGACCCCAGGCTGCAAATCCCAGGGCTACAGTTGACTCCTCTGTCCCTGCAGCTCTGCTAGGGACAACCAAACGCCTCAGGGCATCGCTGAGCAGGGGGGATCCCGGGTGGATGGTTCCATGGGTCCTGCTCTCCCCAGGCTTTCCCCTGAAGCCCCAGCACAAAGCGTCTGCCCCAGCTGCCCTCTTCTCCTGGGAGGGGAAGCAGAAGGAGGGCAGATTTTGCTCCTCTCACTAGGCGTGTGCCCACGGGATGTTTGCAGGGACGGCTCTGTGCGCACAGCTCGGTCTGTCACACGCTGCGTCTGCACTCTCCAGCCATCCCCCGGACTCGGCATCCCTCGCTGCGGATACGCTGTGTTCAGGAGCTGCGACCGGTGTCTGGGAAAGACAAGCCACTTCACTTGTTGCTGCTTGTGGAAAGAAAAGGAGCTGCAGGTGTTTCGTTCTTCACCACGTCGGGTTGCACAGACATGGGTTCCAAGCCAGCTCCAGCCCTGAGCAGGGCTTCACCGCCCCCGCATCACCCACTGACCCTGGGAGTGCCCTTAGCTGCGTTCTTCTGCTAAAACAGAGGCTGCACAGATTGCACACCCACATCTCAGGCCGTGAGGCACAGGACCTGCCTGTTTTGAACGTCACTCGGCACATTTGCAGTGGGGTCGCTTCTTGCCCTGCTCTGGGGCAGGAGAAGCTCGAGCTCCAGCATGCTGGGACGGGCAGGCAGAAGCTGGGGTAGGGCTGACAGCACCTTGGAGGACAACGCTGTGTCCCTCACAGGTCGCTCCTCTGGGACAGGAACCAGGAGTTCTTTCCACCTTGTTTTATTTGTATTTTTTTAATTACAGCTTTTCTACAACCTTTCTGCAGCGAAACACAGTGCCTTGTGGGTTGGCATGGGCCAAGGCTCCTGGCTGCTCCCCCTTGCCCAGCATCCTGCTCAGAGCCGTGGGGAGATGACGGCTAAAATGCTCTTGTTCTGTCACCGTCCCTGCATGGCAAATGCTTGCTAACCCCAGCTTCCACACCATGGCCTTGTGTGCCCAAAGCTCGCTAACCCCGACGTCCAAGGGAGACAGCTGCACGTAACCCCAGCCCCTGTGCCAGGATTTCATGTGGGTGTTGCAAAAAAAACCCCAAACCGCAGTGCCCCAGGGTAGGGGGGTTTGCAGGTGAGGGGCACAAGGGCTGGGGAGCGCTGCCCTCCATCCCAACAGCGTCCTTGCCCACTGCACCCACAAACCCCTGCCCTGCGTGGCTGGGGGGAGCGGGTCTGCGGGTGGCCTGAGATGGGGGGGACGGGGAGGGGGTTGTATGACACAGGCAGGCGTTGGGCGTGTGGCATGTGCTGCGGAGTGAGCTCCTCCAATGGCTCTGCTCATTGCTGGAGCACAGGACTGCAGGGGCACCTGGAGGTGGGCCCTTCCCGAGGGTTCCTGCACCTCCAGCATCGCGGTCTGCAGCATCGGCACCTCCAGCATCTTGGACTTCACCTCCAGCATCGCCGTCTTTGCATCTTCTGCAGCTCCAGCATCTCGGTCAGCATCTCTGCACCAGCAGCTGCTGAACCCCACAGGTCTTGGGCTGGGAGCTGGGGTCCTGAAGCACCCAGGGTTGTTGTTCTGCCCGGGGAAGCCAATGGTGGGGAATGGGGGGGAGGGCCTCTCACCACAACATTTTTTGGTGGTGTCCCACTAGCCTGAGCCTGGGCGCTGGGACGCCCCAGACATGAGGAGCTGTTTCTGTCCATACCATGGATCAAAACACGGAGGATGCGCTGCATGGGAGGGGGCTGGCAGGCAGCCTTGCTCATCCCAGCTCCTTCATTTTACACCACAAAGAGGTTGTGTTTTTTTTTTCTGCTTTTAGCATAATATTCTAAACCAAAAAGCCTGCTGCTCCTGATTCTAGCATAACCCTTCTCTAAAACAAGACTCCCCCCACCCACCAACCCCTCTGCAAGCTGTGGAACTCCCGCAGGGCTGGCTAATCAGCGAGCAGTCGGGGCGCGGAGGCAGGAAGGTGCCTCACCACAGCCGGATCACCCTGGTCAGGGCTGAGCGTGGGCAGCGCCAGCAGCGCTGGCCCCGGCCCCGTCCGGCCACAGCGGGGTGGCCCAGCTGCTGGGTGCGGCCCAGGTGCAGCATCGCCTGCGGCTGTGTCCATCATGCCCGTCCCACCGCAGGCAGGGTGCCTCCACATTGGGTCAGCTGCCAAAAGGGAATTTTCTTCCTATTTTGTTCCCCCCAGGCAGGAACTCCATTTTCCCCAGGAAAGGGCTCTGCGTGTCCCCACGGCACTGGGCGAGGAGCGGCCGCACGCCTTTGCAGAGCATCGCAGTGGCAGCACAAGGTACGTGGCTGCGAGCCGGAGAGCGGTGAGGGAACCCCGACCCACAGCAGCCCCAGCCCCCCCCACCCCAGCGGGTGCTGCTGGAGCCTGCCTGCGCTCCCCACTGCCTGCCCCCCGGCCTCATCCCGCACCAGGCTCCGGGACAAGGGTTTTCCCTGCCCAGAGGTTGCTGTCATCGCACGGTGCCCGTGGGGCACATGGCAGTGGGGGTCCCCAGCGAGGGACGCAGAGGCTGGGCTCTCCCTGCCGGCACCTTCTCCTCCTCTGCCCTGGGACGGGAAGGGACTGGGGTCACTGGGTGCAATCCTGCACCAGCCTGCCCATCCCCCAAAAGCTAGGGACTGACCAGGGTGGGTGACCGTTAGCCCACCGAGCGCTAACATCGTTATTTGTTGTGTTTGTGCAGCTGCTGAGCAGGTGACCTGCGCGTTACAGCAAGGACAGGCGGTGCGAGCGGAGCGTAAATCAGTGTGCGCACGGTAAATACTGCCCGTCTGTGCTCTCCTCCCGCTCCTTTTTCTAGCTCCTTTCATTGTGTTTATGGTTTTATCTCAGTGGATCCGCTGTCTTTTAATGAGTGGTGTTCTTTTCCGTACTTGGACGTGAGAAGAGCCATTTTATTTTTAGTTAGTCAAGCTCGGTAAAAACTTCAGTGGTTAAATTGTCAGGAAAATCGTCACACCAAATGTCCTGCCACAGCCAGGGGAGGCTGGAGGGGCTCCGCCGGAGCCAGCGCGCTCCAGAGAAGGATGGAGCAAGCAGGAGGGGAGCAGATGCAGTGACGAGGGTCTGGACATAAAACTCTGATATCAGACAGTTTAAAACAGCATTTGAAGTACAGGAGAAAGAAACTCAGACATTTTTTCCAGCTCCACTTTGCAACCACGTTTATTGGGTATGCTTAAAAAAAAAAATAGAAAAGAGAAAACTGGAGAGACGCACAGACTGCCCTGTCGCATGCTTTATGCCAAGGTACAAAACCAAAACTACGCTGGACGCTGGGTCTGTCACTGTAACCGCAGCCAGGAGGTTGGACGTGCGAGTGCTTGGGGCGAGGTGACACGGGACCCGAAGGAGATGCGGGGGAGCGGCACTGGCGGGTGCGAGCAGCTACAGATGCCCATATCTGCGTACTGCTGCAAAGACCCCTCGTTTGTCCACCCTCCCTGGTACGCGAGGAGCTGCCGGCCAGCTCGCCACGGCACAGACGCAAGGTGCTGGCTGACCCATGCCGGTTTCCCGGGTTCACCTCCTGCCTTTTTGGGAACTCGCCCTCTCCACACACCCTTCCAGCAACCAACATTCCTTCCAAGTCCCTCCTGCTTGTCATCTCCAACTCTTACCGGTCCTGGCGGGCTGGGTGGGGAAGAGGAGGGAAGGGGTGGGAGGCAGCAGGGTTGGTTTTGGCCAAGGCAGTGCTTCTCCCCACCCAGCCCACCTGAGTTTCCAGCCGGTGTCGCTGCTGCAGGCACCTTCCTCCCGGCCGCGGGCGGGTGGCTCAGCACACCGAGCAGCTGTTGGTCTTGTTCATGGGAGGCCTCAGCGCCTGCTCCTTGGGCAGCGTCTCCCTCCTCTTGCAGAGCGCTGGGCTGAGCCGGCTGGGCAGGTTGGCTTGCTGGAGCAGCTCCCTGAAGACCTCCAGGACATTCTCGTTGTCCTTGGCCGACGTCTCCACGAAACGGGTGTTCCAGTCCAGCTCCACCAGCGACAGGGCGTCCTCCACCGGCACCTGCCGCTCGCCGCCGCTTTCTGCCTTGTTGCCGACCACCACAATGGGAGGGAACTTGTCTTCCTTCACCTCCAGGATCTCTTCCCGCAAGCTCTTGACGCTCTCAAAGGACTCGGCGTCATCTACGGCGTAGACCAGGGCGAAGGCATCACTGTTCTGGATCGAGAGCTTCCTCATGGCCGGGAAGGAGTAGCTGCCGCTGGTGTCCAGAATTTCCACCTTGACCGTGGCCCCGCTCACCTCATACTCCTTGCTGTGCAGCTCCTCCACCGTGCGCCGGTGCTTGGGCTCGAAGGTGTCCATCAGGAAGCGGCGGATGAGGGCTGTCTTGCCCACACCGGCAGCACCCAAGAAAACCAACCGCACGTGGTTCTTCTCCTTTGCTACCAGGGACATGGCTGGGCACAGAGGGGACGGGATGCTCCGCAGCTGGTGCTCACCCCACAAGTGTCCCTGGGTGGCTGCAGTCCCGGCGTCCGTCCGTCTGTCCTCTCCTGCAACCACCTCCTCTGCAAACTTCTCCCAGCTGTTCTGCCGCGGATGCTACGGTCCCCAAGTCCAGCTCATCTTTTATCCTGGCTTCTCTCTGCCATGTGGCACCAGGCTGTCCAATCTCCGTGGGGTTGGGGGTGCTGGAGGAGGGAGGGCAGGGAGGGAGGAGAGCGGGGTGCTCCGGGCCAATCCGCAGAGCTCAGTCCTGGAAAAGCTACTGCAAGGCTGGAGAGCAGCGCGCTACGTTGCACATCGCTCTTGCATCACGGCCGCTGCCGGGGAGCCGGCAGCATCGCAGCCGGCACGCCGCTTTTGTCCTCCCGGGAGATTAACCTGTGTTTCTTGGTGTGGGCTTGCCGGCGGCGGGGGAGCCCGGTGGGGTCCCTCACCCATTGGGTGGCTCATGGCTGGACGTGGCAGGGGCTTGGGGACGGGGTTCACAGACAGAGTTGCTGCCAACGCACCCAACTCTTCTGTGAGCTGATGAAATATTTGAGCTGAGGGGAAGAATAAGATCTCCCTGAAACCCATCCGTCATAACCTCCACACTCAACTGTCAGTTATTCTGTGATTTTATGAAATATTTAACCCAAAGGGAAAATAAAATCTCCCGGAAAACAACGCGTCGCGATCTCCCAGAGCAGATGCCGAGCAGCGGTGGGTGGGAGCGCTGGCCGTGGCACGGCTTCAGCCCAGCTGTGACCTGGAACGGTTGGCTGATGGATCAGCACAGAGGCACGGTGCGTGTCGGCCCCGGCGCCGCGGGGATGGGCAGCACCGCTGGAAGCAGGATTGCTCGCAGAGGCGCAGGTTGTTTCCCCGGCAGCCACCTTCCCCATTTCATGCTAGAGTTGTTTCAGGAGCTGATTTATGCGAAGTGCAAATACAAAGGGAACTCGCTCAGAAGTTAAAATAAGTTTTTATCCCAACTTTGTGCGTGTGTGGGTTTTTCTGTCTTTGGACCAGTTTTTGCAGTCTTAATGCCGTTGGTTTTCTTTCTGTAGCAAAGTACCTGTTCCGGTGTTTAGTTCTGGCTGAATTTATTGTGTTGATTCCAGAAGTCCTTTTCACAAGAGTTATTGCTGCCTCTTAATTCCTCAGTTATCACTTCATTTTAGCCATGTTAAGAGCTTTCCCTATCCAATCTTATCAGGAGAGCCAAGGGATTGCATCGGAGTGAGCAGAGTCCTGTCCTCAGCTGAGCCCGCCCTGGGCGAAGGGGACGGTTGGGTCCGACAGGACCGGGGATGGGACCGGTGTCCAAAGCCACCCCACGGCACCCGATGGGGTTTTGCACCGTCTGGTGATGCGCTTTCGCTCACCAACGTGGAGCCCTTTCTGGAGAGACTGTGCCACGAAGAGAGCCCAAAGGCGATGCCCAGGGCTGAGCTGCCGCAGGAGCCAGAAGGAGCAGAGGATGCGGAAGATGCGATAGCACAGCCGTAGGACCTCGGCAGGCCAAAAACCAGGAGAAGGATGGATGGGCAGAGGGTGCCAGCTTTGGGCATGTGAATGCGTGGGGTTTTTTGGGCACGTTTTGGTGCCTGGTGTGCCATCAATGTCGGTGGACATGAAGAACCGAAGATGGCGAGGAAGCAGGGTGTGACAAGTAATCTCACTCCAGTTTTGGAAGCCATTTAAAGGCAAAAGCTTTTTTTTTAATTAGAAAATAATTTGGTTATTGCTTCTTTGTGCTTGGATAGACATAGCGACAGGGGTTTCCAAGAGAGGGATTTCCCACCGTTCCTCCCAGCCAGCTGTGGTGAAGCTCCGCAGGGCTCTGCCAGCTCTCGGGAGAGGCCAGGGCTGGTGCGATTCCTCGGTATTTCATTCCAAAGGGTCTCAAAACATGGATCTGTTCAACCTCACAACACCCGGCATCTCTTACAGGTGCAGAAATGGTGCCTGAGGTAAAGGAGACAGGAGGGAACGGGGACCCTGGTTTCCAAACGCCCTGCCCTGGCTCTAAAACACCCCTGTTATTGCTGGCACCCTGCGGAGTCGGAGCCCCCAGCTGATGGACACGCTGGGCACCCCCAACCAGCAAGGTCAGCCATGGAGGGCTTCCCAAATTGTGGCCGGGAAGGTGGCCCTGGTGCCGTGGGAGCCAGGACCGGGTCACAATCTGCAGTCTGAGTCATCTCTGCAAAGAGCGCTGTCCCCTGCGTGGCCTGGCCCAGGTGAGGGCCCAGCCCTGGCTGCATTAGACAACGAAACGTGGTGCGGAGAATCTGCCCTGCCTTGGCGCTGCAGTCGCACGGCCCGTCTGCGCATCCCTGTCTGCACATCCCTGTCTGCACATCCCTGTCTGCACAGCCCCGTCTGCACATCCCTGTCTGCGCATCCCCGTCTGCACATCCCTGTCTGCACATCCCTGTCTGCACAGCCCCGTCTGCACAGCCCCGTCTGCACAGCCCCGTCTGCACATCCCTGTCTGCACATCCCTGTCTGCGCATCCCTGTCTGCGCATCCCCAGTGATTTTTCACATCAGTTGTCTCCCCTCGGTCTTCACGTCTGTGCTGCTATGGTTACCGAGAGCCTGAAAGGTTTGACATCTCCCTCAGAGCAACGGAGGATTTCAGGGGTAATCTTGTTAAGAGCTGAGCAATGAATATTTCCAAAGGCCTTTTGCATGAAGATCTCTTCTGTCGTAGCTTCTGTCCGCTGACAGCGGGGACAGCAAGGCGCAGGGGGACTGTGCGCAAGGAAGGGAAGAAACCAGGGAAGGGTGAATGCAGGGACTTGTTTTCCACTGCGGCCTTTTGTTTCAGAATGATGCGTTAAGTACTGTATTTTTCAAGGACAGCTTGGCCAGCCAGCTTGGGTCAGGTGTTATTAAAAAAAAATAATTAAACCTGTGTTTCACCCAGGGAAAGACTCAGGGGACTTGGAGATGAGGACACTCATGACTGAGTCGTACAGAAAAGCCCCGCATCCCAGGAGCCATGCACTGGACGGTGGGGACCCGCTGAGACGGCGAGCGGGCCCAGGATGGAGAGGGGGCGCTGAGATGGTGAGCGGGCCCAGGATGGTGAGAGGGGCTGAGATGGCAAACGGGGCCAGGATGGCGAATGGGACCGAGACCGCTCTTGGCTACGGGAGTGGCCAGGATCCAGCCTCTCTGGGGTTGAGTAATTCGGGTGGAATGTTGGATCCTGCACCCAGGGCACACGCTGCGCCCATGGGGACTGGAGCATGGTGGGGCGAAGCCTCTGCCAGTGCTCAGGCGGTGCGTGCCCTGCGCTGCGCCCACGGGAGAGGGGACCGTGACGCCCCGGGGAGGCAGGGAGGGAGGCATTGGCCTGCCAGCAAGGGAGCAGGAAGGGAGGACAGCCCCGAGCTGCTGGCAGGGAGGAGAGCGCGCGGCCGAGGAAGGACGAAGGGACGACAGCAGGGATGGGCAGGAGCTGGAATGGGGCACGAACGAGCTGGGCAGTGGTTTTGGGGCAGGAGGAGCCCCACGCGCAGCAGGTCTGGAGCAAGGGATGCCTGGAGATGTGTGACAAGAGTGTTCTTGGTCATCCTTACCCCCAGGCAAACCCGCTGCAGGGCCAACAGCCACGGAGCAGCAGGATGACCAAGGGAGGCAAGGGACGGTCCCCACGGTCCCAGTCGGTGCCGGGGCTCAGTTTGGGACGGAATGCTGGAAAACAGTGTGTACGCTGCTGCTTCCCAGCATGCGCTGGCCAGGGAGAGCCAGGGAGCCGCAGCAGATGGGGGAGGCACAGGGCAGGGGAGGGAGCTGGACCCTTGCCCTTGGAAAAAGCCAACAGCACTTGGTACGGGAGAAACTCTGGGCTCTGCACAAGTAATACGCTCCCCCTCCCACCACCATTCAGAGCGCGGGACGTGGGACACAGGGATGCTGTGCTGCAGGGCTGTGAGCTGAGCTCTCCCAACTGAAGGTGTTCTGCCACGTTTTGCAGCATCTTCTCCCAGCATTCGTTGTTATTTCACCAACAAGCCTGGTGTCTGGTGCCTTAAAGCGGTTGTGCGAGGGGGAACCCGAAGGAGCACGCGACCCCTTCCCACCTGCCGAGTGCTCCCCACTCCGCTGCCGGACATGGCTCTGCTGCAGCGCTGAGCCGTGCTTCAGCAGGACCATTTGGAGACTTCAGGAACAGCCCGTGCTGCCTCTGGACATGTTTCCAGGGCGCTCACGTCTCGCTACTCAGCTGTCACGGATCAGAGGGGACGCGGCTGCAGGGGAAGCCAGGATCAATGTTCCTGGGCACGGCGCTGGAGCAGCCAGTGCTGGGCGTTGCTCCAGTCCCGGACGCGGTGCCCCAGTAACCCGCGGTCACACGCGGGGTGCAGAGCTTTCCTCGCTGACAGGAGCGGTGCGCCTCGCCCCTTGCTCGCAGGCCGTGAAGCATCGTTACAAATGTGGTGGCAAATAAATCAGTGACGTATTTCCAGTCTGCGCCAGCTTCGGGAAACCGATGGCGCTGATGGATCGCTGACTCCTGCGATGGGGTGCCCAGCACCCCGTGCCTTTGCACCCCACAGCAGGACGTGGAGGCAGCCCCACGCCCGCAGGATGCTGCCGCCCCACGCCACCCGCTTGTGCCTCTGCCTCCTGTTTCTGCCCATGGTTAAATTCATGGCGTACGTGAGAGCCGCTGCGTTCTCGGTTCTGGTGTTCCAGCTGCGGAGGCAGCAGTTGGTAATGAGAAACCCCAGGGCGACCGTCCGCCCGAGCGGCACATCCCCACCACCGCGGGCGGCGGCCAGCGGCCTCGTGGTGAAGCATCGCTTCTCCCACCTGGAATGAGCACCTGGCTGGGAGCCCAGGCACAACTGGGAGAGGGGAGGAGAGGGCTGGCAGCGAGCTGCCCAGCTGCCGCTGTGCGGGGCTCGGCGAGGTCTCACCCCACGTGGGGACACCCGGCCGCACGGGAGTGGGTTAAACCTGCCTCTCCCGGAGATTAAATCCAAATGGCCTTGGGTTTAGCGACAGGTGAGAGGAGAAATCTGAACCACGGTGGCTTCCGCCCCCACTCCGAGCGGAGCCGCGGCCCTCCCGGATGCATAGATGGATCAGCCGTACGCGGGGCTCCGTGCCGTCCGTCTGGAACAGCGTGTGTCGCCGGACGGATCCTGTTCCCGGCGCCGGCGAGGCCGCCAAGGGGTACGTGTCACCCCAAGCAGGGACAGCCTGCAGCTCGGCCCCGTTTCAGGGGGCGCGTGGGGGTGGCCCGCCTCGCAGAGGGTCACCCCAACCCTGCCTCCCGCCCCGCTGCCTGGTGACCCCAGTGCCAGATGGGGTGAATGGCTTAATTAAAGGCGGTAATTGCAGGGCTGGCTGCAAGAGGTGAGGGCTGAGGTTTGCCCATGGCCCCGGGCTGCATGCCAGTGGGGAGAGCGGGACTGGGTTTGGGGGTCTGGCAGAGGAGGGGTGGGAGGAAATCCCTGCTGACATGACCAACCGCTGCGGGGGGGACCCAGGGCATCCCCACAGCGTGGCCTGCCCGAGAGGACGGGACCCTGCCCGGGGATGGGGCCGATCCCACCGCAGCTGGGCTCACGGAAACCAGCGTCACTTGTGTAGCAATCGGCAACGGTGCTCAGCCCCGGTGTCACCACCAAGGCACAGCCGGTCTCTGGCACGGGGGGCAAAGGGAAGCTGACCCTGGCACCAGTACTCCCAACCTCTTCCAAAAGAGACCATCTTGGCTTTGAAAGCTCCCTGTGACCCCAGCCCCTGTTCCCTGCCGCAGCCCCCGTGGCCCCGCATCGGTGGAGCCAAGGGACCCGCGCCAGCGCTGGGGGGGGCACGCAGGGACCCCGCGAACAGCCTGTACTAGACAACCTGGTAACAAAATCTAGTCTGCCTGTAAACAAATGTCTTCCTGAGGACTGAAGGGATTTAGCGCAGCTGTTCTCCAGCCTGGAGGAGTTTCTACAGCATCTCTTACCTCACCCTGCCCGGGGTCATTTGCTGGAGCGAAAAGCTCACCTCTCATACGGCCGCCGGCACAGCTGTTCCTCAGGTGAGGTGAGGTGACACGCTCCGCGGCAGCACTGCGGGGTCGTCAGGAGCTGAGTGTGTGAGGCCGGGGAGCCAGAGCGGTGTCTGACCTGGGTGAGGCCGGGGTACCAGAGCTGTGCTCTGCAGCCCTGAGGGGCCGTGCCGGAGCAGGGGGCCAGCCTGGCCCCTTCGCTGGCAGCCTGCAGCAGTGCTGGTGGGCCCGGTGCCCGGCTCTGCCCACCGCGGTGGTGTCGAGGAGCGAAGCCCAGCCCCAGCACCTCTGTAGACCCAAGCCTACGGCTTCATATGAGCGCGGTTCCACTGTGAGGGCCAACGAAGCCGGCGGCCGCTCAGCTGATGGGGTGATGCGAGGTGCACGGAGCAGCCGGTCTCCCCTACGCTGCTCCGAGTGGGACTGAGCCCCCTCCATGGCGGCTGCAGCCGCAAAGGCAACGGGCGGGTGGGCTGGGCTGGGGAGGATGCTGTGACTGGCCCCAGGCCCCGTCCCTCCGTTCACCCCAGCCACCGCAGGTAAATCACGGTGGGCAGCGGTGCGAGGCACTCGGGTCTGTGGTTTGTGCTGCTGTAGGCGTGAAAGCCCCAAATCAAGGCCGGTCTTGCTGTCCTGGGCTCAGGGTGCAGGCAGAGGGACTGGGAGCAGACGGGGGGACAGAAGAGCCAACAGACCGTTGGGGCCGAACGTGAAGGAAGGATGAAGAGAAATGGTACGAGGTGTGGCGGCATTCACCGGGCAGGGCTCGCTGCTGTCGGCTGGGGATGCCTGGCCGTGTGTCTCCATTTGATACACGTCCCAGCATGCAGGGGCAAGGTATTTCCAGGAGAAAAAGGGCAGAATTAGGTAAGAACATCCCTGAAATACAACGTAGGGGCCTGCCACCATCCAAGAAAACTAAATGTGAGGTGAGGAGAGGAGCTACGCTGAAGCCTGGCGCCTCCGAGGGTGAAGGGCTCTGGGGAGCATGGGTGGGGATGTGGCAGCATCAGAAGGGAGACGGGGCCTTCAGCCGATCCCCAGCACTCGCACGTGGCTGGCCGCAGCCGGACCGACCCCCCCACCCATCCAGGGTGCTCCTGCAGCTCGGGCCGGGGCCGCGGCCCCTCTCTCCCAGGCTGTCAGCGGGGCTGCCATCGTCACGTCTCATCTCACATCCCGAGCAGCCGCTCCTGTCCGCGAGCAGCGCTGGCAGCCGTGCCTCCCCTGACCCGTGTCCTAATGCCAGCCGCACTCTGCATCACGCCCCGCTGCAAAGGCAGGCAGACGTGACGCACTCGCCCTGAAAACCAGCTGCCTTGTTTTTTTTTTCTTTTCTGAGTGCATGAAAATGTCATGTTGTAAACATCCCGCAGCGATGCCGCCTGCCCGTGGGAGCTGCCTGTCACTGCCCGTGAGAGCCAGTTCCCCACTGACCGCGTGGTGTTGACACCTTGGGCTTTCGTGCCACCGTCCTCTGCTCCTTCCCCAGTGACCCCTTGTCCTTAAATAACAAATAAACCTCTACATCACGGGGGGAGAGTGGCCTCATGTTGTCCCAGATCTGAGCTGAGTTTTGCTGTGGCCACATTTACGGTCAAAGTGCTGCTTCCTTCCCAGGGCGTGTGCAAGGACAGGTCTGGCAGAAAGCAAGGGTGGGGAAAAAAAGAAAAAAAGAAAAAAAAAAGAAAAGACGTTTTCATTAATTTTACAAGGGAGCTTGATGTTCCCTCGGCATGCGCCAGGCCCCACAGCGTGGGCTGCGTGTCCCCTGCCCTGGCGTCCTGCACGCCGCGGGACTGGTGACAGCTCGTTGGCTGACGCCATCAGCTGCTGTCTCAGCGTTTTGGTCCGGTTTCCCCCAGCCCTCCTGCCCCTTTTGGGGGCCTGCTCCTCACGCACCGTCCCTGCTCCCCGTGCACGGTCCCCACTCGCCGACGCCAGCGTCACCCTAAGAGCTCCTGACAGCGCTGCTTGGGCAGCCACCGTCTCGCTCTGCAGACGGCGCCGGGGGCTCCACGGCCTGTCAGGACGTCTCATTTTTAAAACATATTTTCTGTCAGCGAGCATCAGCCGCAGCCATCCCTGCTCAGCCCGCTGGCACCGCCCCGCTGCCCTCCTGCGCGCCCGGCTCCGTGTTGCTCTCTGGACGTCTGGGATCCACCCAACCCTTGGGCTCTCCTGGTTTCCCCAAGCTGTTTGTGTTTCGAAGGAAGCAAACTGGTGTCCGGTCAGCTGTGAAATGGCACCTTCCCTGCGGCCAGACGCTGCGGTGGTGGGGCTCTGTCCTGCCCCAAGGGCCGCTCTCGCTGGGGCTCTGGTTTGCAGAACACCCCAACCGCCTGTAAACCAGTGTGGAAGAGGACAAGTCTCCTCTCGCGGTGGTTAACGGAGCGGTCCCTGCGTGAGCAGAGGCACTGGGGACAGAGACCGCCGGCTAAGCCAGGAGGAGCGACGCTCGGGGAATAAAAGACGAAAAACCCAAAAGTGCATTTACAAGGGGAGTGGAGGGCAGGGGACGCTGCACCAGCCGAACCAGGGGTCCGGTGAGGGGCTGTGAGCAGCGGTGTGTCCTGGCATCAGAGCCGCTCCCCAGCGCCGAGCAGAGCTCTGCAGCCTCGCGGGGGGCTCCGGAGCCGGGACCGGGGTACGCGGCGCTGCCGTCAGCCTCTGGCACCAGCGTGAGGCAGAGCCGAGCTGGCAGCGGTGAGACGCCCTGGGCAGCTGCTTTGTGCTCAAATCAGGTCTCATTTTTATGAAGGGCAGTGTGACTCCAGTGGCACTGCGATGGGGTGCTGATGTAGCACCTGGGTTTGGAGACATCTTCACGTCTCCCAAACAGGCCCGCGCTCACCCCATGGGTCAGGCAGGACCTCCCGCAGCAGCCGGCCGGCTTCATTTTCCGTGTGCAGCGACCCGTGTGCGTGCTCATGCGTCTCCCTCCTCTCCCTTCCAGCAGCGTTCAAAACAATCGTCCGTGTTTAACCCAGAGCTGATGGATGTGGCTCGTCGTGCTGATGCCGGCCAAGTTCCTTCTCCTTTCACAGCAGGGACGTGGGAAGGAAAAAAAGTCCCAGCTGTCAATCACAGCTCCGTCCCCCCGGCTGAGTGCTGCAGGGCAGGGAGTGCGGCCAAAAACCTCTGCAAGGAGAAGAGAAGTGAGGTGGGGTTTTTTTTAGACAAGGTAAACTGAGTCGGGGAAGGCAGAGCACTGCTGTGTGCCTTGGGGACCCTCACGTCCGCAGCAGTGCTGCCACATCCCGCCGTCGGTGCTGCGGGACAGCCTGGGCCTTTGCCCTTCTCAGAGGAGCAAGTACCTGGGAGGGACCAAAACGCTTGGGCTACACTGGAACACTTTCTTCAAGTGGTGAGACTGGGGCCAGACTTGCCCGAGCCCAGGGAGAGAGGATTTTTGGCTGCTGCAAGCCAAGAGGCAAGTGTGTTCATTTAACCAGCCCTTGCTCTGCGCCCCACCGTAGGGCACGGTGGGAGAGGGTAACGGTGGGCTCCTGACGGTGGGCAGGGAGGGACGATGCGGTGATGGTAATGTCTGTCCCGCACTGGTCCCCTGGGCCTGATCCCACCAGTGCCAGCTCCGGTGGGGAAGCCTGCCCCAGCTCTGAGAGGCGAGTGCCGGGAAATGGGGGCTGCGGGGCGGAAAGCCGGTCTGCGCAGGCAGGGGAAGGGTTTTCTTGGGATGGGTGGGGAGAAGGAGCCCCACAAGCACGCAGGCAGAGACGCCTCATGGTTTCATTTCCAAAAGCCCCGCAGCCTCTGCCGTCCCTGCCTGCCCATCGCAAGGAGAGCAGCCACCCAGTTCACTCCCGTAACCTCCCAGTTCCCAGGGCGACGTGCCGTGGCTGCTGGAGTCCCGGAGGTGGGCAGGCAGCGTCCCCCCGCGCTCGCCGGGTCTGATGCAGCGCTGGAACGGCCCGAGTCCTGCCTTTGGCTATGGGGAGCAGGGACTGAGGCAGTTTCAGGCCAGCTCGAGTCATGTCCCCACCGCCACCGATGTCCCTGGGCCCTCCAGAGTCACCCGGAGGGACGGGCTCAGCCCAGCCCAGTTTGTGAGAGCGGAGCCATCCAGACTGAGCCCTTCCTTCAGGGATGCTGTTCCTTGTCGCTCTGTCACATCCGCGAAACGCGAAGGCAGTGCTGTGAAGCGTACATGACACGTTCTGGCAGCTGACATCTCCAGGAAGAGCTCAGCATGAAGACAGAATCACCCTACGGTGAGCTGATGTTCCTGAGCTGCCGTCCTACGGAGCCCAGGACGCTCACGATGCCCAAACAGAGGAAAACAAAGGCGAGGGTTTGTCCTAGATCCGGACGGCCAGCGCCGGCGGTGCGGGGCGACGTGACATGGCCAGCTGTGTTTGGCATTTCTCCGGCCCTGGATCTGCTGCCGCCGTGTCACGCTGCAGCCGGCACCGTGCCTGCACGCGGTGTCGGGGGGCACGGCTGCGCGGTGGGCCCGGGACAAGTGCTGGCAGCTGCCCCTCCCCTTGGGTGGGCTCAGGTAAAAGGGTCTTTCAGGGCTGTGTTCACACAAGTGAGGGGAGTAGTATTTGCCCTTGCACAGCCGTGTTTGTGGAAAAAAAAGTAATTTTGGGAAAAAAAATAGTGTTTGCAAAGCCACGGTGCTGCTGAGATGGGGCTGTGGGGACGTCCTCCCGCCAGCTTCTGGCCACCTCCACCTCCTGCCTGCTCCACCCTGCCCTTTTTAAAGGCCGTTCCCCTCCTGGTTTATGTGTGGGGCTCTTTGTAAAGCTCAATGTGAAGACACGGCCTCTGTCCTCGCCCGTCCCAGCTGAGGTGGCTCGGGATGGAGGACTGGAGGGGATGGCTCTGCCCAGGCAGGGACGCTGCTCCGGGGCTGCCAGTGCTTTTCTGTGTGAGCCCCTGCGAGTTCGGAAGGTGTTCAGAGCCCTCCTGGCAAAGAGGGGTGCAGGAGGTTAGGAAAAGCACTTGCCTTTTTTGGGGGGGTTCATTCTGCCAGCGAGCAGCCCTGCAGCAGCCTGGCTGAGGACAGGGGCACATGGAAGCCAAACAAGCGCCTGGCACTTGCTCCAGGGCTGAAAACTCTTTTTTTTGGGCAGCATTTTGCATGGAGCTGCAAACTGCAGACTGCCAAAATTTATGAGTTTGCCCTCCCTGGGCCAGGAGACCGAAACTGGTGGGATGAAGGCAGCAGCTCTGCGCTCCGCTCTGCTGTCACGCGCTGCGTTCGCGCTTGCCAAGTCCCTATTCACAAGCAAGCATGGGCCCCAGCAGCATCTCCCGTCACCGCGGGGGCTGCCGGCAGCTTTGGTGAGGCCGGTGACGGAGTCGGAGCCTCCAGACCCTGGTCGCTCCATCCCCACCCCGCCCTGCCCACCCCGGGATCACCACGCTCTCCTGGCTCTCCCGGGGGAGGCTGGGGTGTGTGTCCAGGCATCACTCCATGGGCCTTGAACTGGTTTCTCGGGCTCCTTGAACTGGCTTCTTAACCCACAGGTTCCTCCCGGGGTGGGCCAGGACTGCTGTTTGAGTTGAGATGGTTGCATCTCCTGGACCATCTCCACGGGGAGCCCTGGGCCAGCTGCGGGCACCGTCAGGTCCCCCGCACGCCAGGAAGCTGTGGCAGCTTTCCAGGAGCCCCGTGCTCTGTTACACACTGACCTACTCCTCACCCACCCTCCCACCCCCTTGCTGATTCACCCGTGGGGTCCAGCGCCGCCCAGCACCGTCCCAAGGACGCTGTTTCAGATCCGCAGCCCAGCATCGCCCCGCAGGTCTAACGCGGGCCCACGGGCGCCTTTCCCCCCGCCCACAGCGAGGGTGAGCTCAGAGGGCGAAGCAGTGCAACCGTGGAACAGCATTGCAGCCCTGGAGCCTGACCGCGTTTGTTCTACTTTAGGAGGCAAAGGGCCAGCGCTGCCGGCGGCACGCTCGCTGGGTCCGCTCCCCACGGTTCTCCCAGCAGCAGTGCGTCCCATGGGGTTTGGCCCGTGGTTCAGTGGGGTCTGGGGCATCAGCGTGGTGTCACTTGTCCAGGTCCCTCAGGGAAAGGGCTTGGAGACGTGGCTGCCGAGTGTCCTGCTGTGGGAGGTCCTGCAGGACACTTGGGCTGTGCCTGGGGGGTGGGATGCTCCAGCTCTGGCTCCGGCTCCAGCGTCCCGCAGCTCTGCACCAGCCCTGGCAGCAGCACCAGCCGCCACTGGGCGAGATCCTGCCTCATCCCAGAGGGGAGGAAGGCTGCCGATGAGATTTGCTGTCTCTCCCTCTTCTCAGTTCTTCGCAGCTCCTCTCAGCGGCGTCAAGGGCTCAGGGGAGTGGCGGGCAGAGAAGGGGCTTATTCCTCTCTGCGGCACAGTGGAGCATTACATGTCTTTGGAGAGAATTGCTCATTGCAGCTGCTGCAGGCCGGCCGGCACTGGGGAGCTCTGCACGGCCCAGGCCCTTTGCTCCAGGGAGGAGGAGGATGGTGCAGAGCAGAGCTGGAGCTCCTGGCCTGCTCCCGCTCTTCTCGGGTGCTGAGGGTCCCGCAGCAGGGCGGTGGGACGGGGCTGGCCGGGGTGATGTCCCTGTCAGCGCCGGGCAGCTGCCGTGCTCCAGCCCTCCCGGGGGAGAGCTCACACCATCCTGTCCCGCGTCTTTCTTGTCAAGTTCTTGGGAAGGACAAACAAGGAGCCGGGGCTGTGGCTGCCCGGAGCTGGCTCAGGGCACCAGGGTGATGCAGCGTGTCCTGGTCGCCCTCCAGAAACAAAGCGGGAGGCACGCAGGCAGCTCCCAGGCGAGGTTGCTGGAAGGGGGGCTGGTGAAATGAGCTGATGGGGAGACGGGCCCTCCCCTTGCTCAGCAAAAGAGGGTTTGTTAGGGAAAGCCACGCAGAGGAGGCTGCCCCGCAGAGACCCCCCATCTATAATTGGTCCCTCTCTAGGGCCAGAGCCGCCCCAGGAGCTTTCACTCCACAACTGGCCCACGTCTGGCAAAAAAAATGTCTTCTGGCTGCTTTGCTTGGGACTGGTCGGGGGTGCCGATGGGTGCTGGGGTCCTGCAGGGCCCCCCACCCCAGCTGTGTCGGCTCCACGCAGGGTGCTGAGCCTGGGGTGGGCAGCGTGGGGTCGGATCGACGCTGGTGGCCAAGCAGCATCACCACAGCCTGGTCTAAAACCCTCATCCTCGTGGGTCCCTGCCCCCCGCAGCCCTCGTCCCCCCGCGCCAGCGAGCATTAGGTGTGCGAAGTGCAAGGCAGGGGCAGCACCACGCAGCCAGCGTGGGAGCGAGCCCAGCGATGGAAGGTTTCTGAGAGCTGGGATGGAACAGATCCCTCGTTGGCCGATGAGGGATTTCAGAGAAGTCCACCGGAGCAGAGCCATCAATTAACCGGCCGCACCGACAGCAGCACGTGCCCTCCACCGTGGTGGCAGATGGGCACTGCAGTCAGAGGAGCTGGCACTGTTTGGCCTCTCCAGCCAAGGGGACCGGCAGGAGCTCCGAGGGGGATGCGCTCACCTGCCCATCGCTCCCCAGGGGGTGCAGCCCCCAGCCAGCACCCGGCAGTGCTGGGGCCGGCCACGGGGAGAGGAGCAGGCCCAACACGTTTTGGAGCTGAGAGTCCTTCAGCCCTTTTGCTGCTCCTTTAACACCTCCAGGAAGAGGCAGTGTATTATAACAGTACAAATAATGATGTAAAGGCAAAAATACTTGAGAAAAAAACCCTTGTTCTGCTGTCCCAAGGCTCTTTTTTGGGAGAACTTGCATGCAAAAGGTAAAGTCCACCTCCTCTCTGGGCAACCTGGGACAGGGTTCCACCACCCTCATGGTAAAATTTTTTTTTCCTGATATCTAATCTGAATCTCCCTCCCTCTATTTTAAAACCATGACCCCTCATCCTGTCACACCAGGCCCTGCTGAACAGTCTCTCCCCGCCTTCCCTGCAGCCCCCTTTGGGCTCTGGGAGCCGCTCTCAGGTCTCCCCGGAGCCTCCTCTTCTCCAGGCTGAACAGCCCCAGCTCTCTCAGCCTGGCCTCACAGCAGAGCTGCTCCAGCCCTCTCAGCATCTGCGTGGCCTCCTCTGGACCCTCTCCAACAGCTCCACGTCCTCCTGATGTTGGGGGCTCCAGAGCTGGACACAGCGCTGCAGGGGGGTCTCATGAATTATCTGTCATATTGGCATTAACTGGCACAGGCCGGTTGGCCTTTGCTGAACAGCTTTGCTTGCTATAAAGCATGACAATTCATTTATTGGAGAGTGCTAATTAACCTCTTCAGGGCTGATCCTGGCGAGCCCTGTGAGGCAGACGTGTGCACATTTATTTATTTAATGCTTAAAAAGAAGGGTGTCCCGGAACCCGGCTTCCCCCTGCCTGACCCTCCTCTTCCCCCACTCCTGCCAGCTGCCCCTTTTCTGCCCAGCCCCCGCGCTGCAGGCGGCCCAAGGAGGACGAGGACCACACCGCTGTGTTCTCATAGGGTCTGTCAAAATGCACCTGCACCCACCGCCAGCACCGCCCAGTCCTCGGCTGCCTTGGCCAAACGCAGGTTCCTGGTGTTTATTCCTTCACCCCTCCATGCATTTAGCTTTGTGCTTTCTTTGCCAAGGGAAAGGGCAAAAGCCTGGATTTACATATTTATGCCAAATTGTGATTTCCAGAATCCAGCCCGCCGGAGGTGGTGGCTCCCGTGGAGGACGGCGGGGGATAAGTGGCCAAAGGAGGTGATGAGGGGTGCCCCGGCGTGGGCCCGGTGCCTGCGGGGGGGACACTGTGGGTGCACGCAAGCATGGAGAGGCTCGGGGGAGCATTTTACACATTTACCTCGTTCTTGCCCTTTTCGGCTTGCGACCGCTTGGAGACAGAGCGGGTGGTCCCGGAGGGTCTGCGATGGCTCCTGCCGGGACCCTGCTCCCAGCCAGCCCCTACCTGTCCCCAGGGTGGGACCCGAAGCGATGCCCACGCCCGCGGTCCCGCGCGGCACGAGGGACGCTGAGTTTTACCGAAGGCCGCGGCCGGTACCCACGCGGGACGGCGGGCGGTGCTCCCGAGGAGCAGCGTGGTGTTTCCCGTGCCCATCTTCCCGCGGTGCCGCCAGCTCCCCTTCCCCGCTGGAGCCCGCACGGAATTAAACTGAAGCCTTCGATCCCACCCCACGGCGGCTCGCGGGCTGATCCTGAGCGGGGCCGTGGCGGGAGGCAGGATGTTTTTTTCGCTTCGGCAGGATTTCTCCCGGTGGTTTCAGGGGTTTTCTCCCACGGGGAGGGACCGGCTCGGACCCCGCGTGTCCGTGGGCCGCTGGCCCCCTCTAGCGGGGCTCTGCCGGGACTCGCTGTGCTGCGGCCGCCCCAGTGGCAGTGCCCCGGTCCCCGCGCTGCCCCACTCGTGGGTTACCCCCCCCCCCCCATCAAGCCCTTTGCCCCCGGTACGTGGGGGTGTCGGGGGCCGCGCGGGATCCCCCTGCATTCGCCCTCCAACGACCGGTTGGGGGTTTCCTGCGCAGAACGCGCGCAGGGGTGCGTAAACCGGGGCCGGGGCCGGGGGGGAAAGCTTGGGGGCTGGGTAGGGGTAGGATGGTCTGTGGGTAGCACATCAACTCCTCTTCCCTCCCCTCTTTCCCTTTTTTTAAAAAAAAAACAAAACAAAAACCAAACAGTTTAAAACACGACCCTGGGGTGTTAGGCAGTGCAGGCCCACAGCAGCATCCCAACCCCAAGCTGCCTGGGGGATTTGGGAGCCAGGACACCCCTCAGGCTGCCCATCCCAGGGGGGGAGTTGCCCCGTTCCCATCACCCCATGGCAGCAAGGGAAGGCTGCGTCAAAACCGAGAAAAGCCTGAGGTTTATTTATTTGCTTGTTTATTAGGCCAGGAGCAGCGTGGGGGAAGTGGCTCTGCCTCCCCTCGCTGTCCTCGAGGACTTCTCTGGCCTGTGAAGTGGGCCAGCGTTAGCCCCCGATTCCGCAGCCCCCATGTGCACAGGGGGAAAGTGCTGGATCAGACCTGGCAGCAGCCACAAAACCAGGGGCCTGTCCCTGCTCCCCGCGGCTGCCCGGTGCCACCTGCGGGACCAAGGCTTGTGGCATCACGTGGGATGAATTCAGGAGCGGTCAGAGGGGAGGAAATAAAAGGAAAAGAAGCAGCTAGAAAATCCCAGCATCCAAACTCCTTGCAACTGCATGAGCCAGCAAAATAAAACAAGTTCTCTCCTCTCCTTCCCCCCGAAAAAGGGAGAATGCAATTGTTTCGTTTTGTTTTGTTTTTTAAGAGCCTTGGGCTTGGGCTGGATGTTAATGATTTTTGAAAGAGAGCCAAAACCCAACATTTCAGGTTTAGGATTCTTCTCTCCCGGAGGCATTAAGCAGCCCCCGCCTTGGGGAGCAGCTTTCCCGGTTGCTGCACAGTGTGCCAGTGTCGCAGGAGCCTCCAAAATTGCCAGTGGCACAGAGGCTGGGAGCGACACAGGCGGGGCGCCGGAGGGTGCCAGGCTGGCCCCAGCACACACCAGTACCCACAGCACAGCGCCAGCGCGGAGGCGAGGGCTCTGCATGCATCCTGCTCTGCCTGTGCCTTTTTTTCCATTTTCACCGTAACTCACCTGCCTACACCAAGCACCAGGATGAGCCTCCCCAGGAAGTGATGGGAAGAGTCCTGGCTGCTCCCATGGGGAACCCGTGTGCTGCTGCGCCAGCAGTGATGCCGGACAGCGAGCCAGCACCAGCCCCTGCTCCCGAGGAGACTTTGAAAGGGCAGCTCAGGACCCCCTGCCTTGGGTTCAGGATCAACGGCTCCTTGGCAAGTGGGATTTGCAGATGAGAAAGGTCAAGAGGGTCTCACACCTGGAGAGCAGGGAGCCCTCAGCTTTGTGAGGAGCAGGGAAGGCAGGCGGAAAAGGACAGGTGCAATTTCTTCCAGGAATTTTGCTTTGCCCCCCCCCCAAAAAAAAAAATCCACCAAAAAAACCCTAAAACCAAAATACACAGTTCAACCAGATCAATGCGTTGCCAAGGGGAGCTGCACGGCGGAGCAGCCCCTGCCTGCACCGTTACCACCGGCTCTGCTCAAACAAGGCCTGGGCCTCTCGGTTTCAATCGCCGTTTCAAGAGAGGAGCATTGGCCGGGAAAGGCAGCTGTCCCACCGCCTCCCCGGGCACGGCCCAGAACAGCCACAGCCGCCTTCTGTGTGCGACATCTTTTCAAGGGCTTCTGTATTCAGTAACGTCCCAGCAGCTTAAGCCACTCTGTTATAATTACGCACTGGCATTAAAAATATTGGCCACGTGTTAAAACTTGAAGTAGGTCAAGCAGCCGCCTGCTCTTGCTGACAGAGCTCCATGACCACAGTTAAAGATCCTCGTTTCAGGAACTTTGCAGCTTGGACAAAATCTGAGAGACCAACCATAAATGGATGTTTGAGCCACTGCTCCAGCTCCAGGGGATAAAAAAACCAACCAAACAAACAAAAAAAACAACCACAGCCTGACCTCTATTGGCTCCTGTTTTAAAAATAGCTAGCTAAAGCTTTGTCTACTGCCACTAATTAAAAAAAAAAAAAAAAAAAAAATCTTAATTCCCCAGATGTGACTGTCCCAGCCCCCACCAAGGCGGCGAAGGCGTCAGTGGCGGGGCAGCGGAGGAGCCCATCTCCAGGCCGTGTGGCTCGGCCAGTACCAGACCCCTCTCTGTAAGCGCAGCACGCTTACTCCTGAATGAGAGCAAATGATTGTGCCTTGAGATTGTTAAATTTCAGTTGAAACTCCCCCAACCCCAGCAGCAGCTGCACCCACGGAACCGAAACACAGAGCCATGCAGCTGAACGCCACCCCCCCCCCAGGCCCGCGCTGCGCCCCGGGGAACAGACGGCTCTCACCAGGCAAGGCCCGCAGAGCTGTGCGACTGGAAAAACGGGAGTCAGGGGCAGTTCTACTGCTCAGGGAGCTGTGCCTGCGCTAAGACCACCCGGGTTTTCCCAGGAACTCTCCTGTGCAGCCTGGGGATACAGTCACCTGTTTATTCTGCCAAAAAGCCCACAGCAGGGCCTCTCAGTGAAAAGAAGTAAGCACATGGAAAAGAAAACTTACTGCACTTGCTAGTTCAGGTGGTCAGATACATTTCAGCCTGCACAGGGGCCATCTGTACCCTCGCCACGCTGATGCTGCCAGTGCAAGCCTTTTAGAGAACACACGCAACGCGCTGCACAAGGGATGCTGCTGGTCAGCCAAACTGCTGAGGCTGAAGCTCCCTTTCAAACTGTGACACGAGCACAGTCATCCTATAATCCATAAAAACAACCATTTTCTTTTTAGGTTTACCTGAATACTTTTTCAGCACAGTATTTTGTTCCTTTTGCTATTCATAGACTAGTAAAAAACCTGTGTACTTGTACTGCGGGGAGAATACCATTTTGTTACGTGACAGGGAAGTGCCCAGCAGAGGCTGTTTTCTGTCTGAAACCACATTCCTCACCCCTTGTACCTGCTCGGGTTCCCACTCCCCACAACAGACTGCTTTGCTGAAACTTCTCCACAGAGGCAGAGCTGAAGCGCCTCCCGCGTCCCCCGTAACAGCATCACCGCAGAGCAGCTCTGGCATGCTGAATCCAGCACATAAATAACCTGGAAGCTTTGCATGAGCTGGATGAAATAAAGAGGCTGACCCTTTTTTCCAAACAGTTCACATTTATTGATAACGATAAAAAAATCTTTTAAAGACTATCTGTATTTTATTACCAAGAATGAGGTATTATGTATACAAAACATTTACAGAATTTGATATGCAGTTCATGAGTACAGACAGGAAAGTGCAGAAGGACACTGATAACAGGAAAAAAGCCAAGAGAAGAGAAGGAAGAGCCGTAATAGCACACAAAGAAAGACCAGGGTATGGGAAATTAATTAATTAGGCTGCAGTGATCAAGTCATATTGCCACAGCACTTTGCTTAAAGGAGAATTAGCTATTGTTTCTCTGGAATTTTATCTCCCCAGCTGTTTGTGCTGTCATGTGCTTTGAGCTCTAAAAGATGTGTTAAGATCAACAGCAGGAAAAACCCAAAGTGCCACTTTTGAGCCCGCTCAAGTGAACAACAAAATATAGATCTTCAGACTTGAAAAGTGACTGCAACTCAAAAAGGTCTACAAAGCCAGACACCTCTGGACAGATGTGGAGTGTTGAATGAAGCAGTTTCTTTACAGTTGTCAGCAAAATCGCCATCTGAGAGAGAGAGAGAAAGAAAGGGGACCATCTTCAACCCTTACAGCCTGGTAAAGGGGAGGTGGCATGTGCAAAGAGCCAGAGTGTCACTGAGCCTCCTGCTGCACCAGCTCCCCTGTGCCTGGGAACACTGGTTCCTGCACGTCAAGAATCCAACCACCTCTTCCGCAAGCTGGGTTCCTCCTAGGCAGGCAGCTCCCGCGAGCGGCCTGAGCACCACAGCATGGGGGTGTCTGCTGTGCAGGTGCTGGGGGGGAGCTGCGTGACACCAAAGCGGTGGCCTGTCTGACACAACAGCACGCTTTGGCAGCCACAGTGACAGTCTAAACTCCATCTTCAATTTCTGAGTCCAAAAAGGACAAACCAGACCAGTTTGGCTCGGTTTAAAGAGACTGGCCTCTCAGCACCTCTAAATCTGTTGCTAAAATACTGCATCAGCTTTGTCTGCCGCGTTCTACAGCCAGAACTGGTCCCCAGGAGAGGTGCTCCCAGTTAGAGGTCAGTAGCCTGCCTCTCCGAAGCTGTGCAGTCACAAAGAAGATTTACACAGAGTTCAGAGCCAGCCTTCCTCAGGCAGGGCATCCTGTATCTTAAGTGAGTTCTGCTTTGAAAGTGCGAGACCTCCGCAAGCTCCTCTGCCACTTACCCACAACAGTGCTGCCTCCCCAAATCCTTAAATAGAGCCTATCCAGGTTTTAGTAGGGACTGCAGCCAGCACAGTAGCTCCTTTTTGCCTGGATAGATAGTTGAGTTTTAAGAGGGTGAGGAAAGACCAGGTAGGATCTAACTCTGCAAATCCTGCTGCATTTCAGACTGAAATCCTCTCTGCCCCACCGCTACTGGCTGCTGCTGTCTGCTGACGGACAGCCTCAGCCTCTCAGCACTTCAGTCTTTTGTGCCTTTGGCTCCGCGTGGGAGAGAGGGCTCGAGGCGGGAGAACACCTGAACCTGCATCAAAGCTTCCGCTGCTCAGAACTAAAGCGCTCTGTTTCTGACAAGCACAGGGAAGGACAGGACGCCAGAGACTGAAAAGCACACAGGAAGGATGTAAATCATATCTCTTTTAGACTAATTTAAGAAGCAAGCTTAAGCTCTGCATAAATTCCTGATAAGAACAGTCTCGGTAAAATCAATTCACACGGAGTGTCCTAAGGAAGTAGAGTGAAGCTCCAGCACAGAGCTGGGAACAAATCCTCAGAGCAATTCCGGATCAGCCCACAAGGTGTGGGAGAGCCTGCTCTCCGCCTCTCTCTCCGCAATGCTTCAAGCACAAATCCACAGAAAGAATGAATTGCTTTAACCCATCAAGACCCAGAGCTTCAATTCCCCAAAAATGTGCTCATAGAAAAGGTAGTAGTGTTCACAGCCTGGCCACAGCTCTGTGGGCATGCTTTGAAAAAAATGGACTCACAAAGTCAAGTATCCAGCAACTGCTTTTGTCTCGGACATCACTTAGTGGCAACGGGAAAACAGTTTGCAGCACTGGAAGATCACAGGGGATTTCTTAAGATGGCAAGGAATGTCCTGACAGGAGACTTGCAGTTGATCTCTAATGCACTACGGAGCATTTTTGGTAGTTTTTCTCTTTTTTGCCTTTTAACATTTACACAGTTTAAAAAAAAAAACCAACATTCTTAACTGATGCACTGGTTATTTTTCCTTTCAGTGAGAGCCCTTGTGTTCAGAGTTAGGATTTGTGCAAGCACACTTGCAAAAATAGTTATGGCTGAGTTAGGAAAAAGGGTTAAAGTTAAGAGACAAGCCGTAGGATCTAACAAGGACCAAAACCATTAAAGTTTAAAATTCAAACAGCTACTTTACTATCTATAAAAGGCTTTTGTGGGGTGGGGTTTTTTGCACAATTGCCAGTTGAATATGCTGTATTGCAGTCAGCTGCCACAGGTGAGGGTCCAGCCATCTCATCCGTTTGCTTTTCATCTCTTGTGGCACTACCTGGAAATCATGGAGCTGGAATGGGACTGGCTAGAAGAGGTGGTGGCAGCACTGAGCTGGGAGAAACCACTGTGGCTTGATTCAAGGCTGGTCATAGATCCCCTGCAATAAAAAACAAAGTAGTTTTAAGCTTCAGAACATACAAAGATTTTGATTTCTGCTACGTATCTATATTTGTTCGCTCACTGCACATAAAACAAGGAACAGTTTTGGTGCAGATACACAAAAGCTTTTCTGCCTCACTGCATAATAGAATGGGGACACTGGACACCTTGCAAAAAACAGATGCTGTTCGAAGACTGAGAACTGGTTTCAGTCCAGTATATCAACTGGTGGGCAACTGAAGTGACTCGATTCCACTTTGAGTTGCACCCATTTCTACATGACAACCTGCCAAGCCCAAAAACTCACACACCACTTTCAAAGCAGAGGAAAGCAACCAAAAATGATTACAATGAGGTAACTAATTAACCCCTTTTATACGTTAGTTGCCCCCAGTGCCAGTACTGTTTGAATTTTTTTGCTAGGGTTTTTTTTTTTTTTTTTGAGGTGTAAGAAAACACAAGTGCTTACAATTTGCTTGTATTTAAGTGAACTCAACACTGGCTTGATCATCTAAGTATCAGAGAGGTTTGACATCAGCTGACCTTCATGAACCTTGGCCAGACATACCTGAAATCTTCAGATCCTATTACTTCTGTATAGTACATCACTTTACATTTGTGAGAGGAAACCTGCAGAGATGCTAGTACATCGTCCACGCGAGGCAGGTTGGTTGCAGCACAGGCAGGCATGCTATGAAATTTCCACTGGAGAATATAGAAGCCAGGCCACCTGGTCACATGCGATCCCTGGAAGCAGCCGCAGCAAAAATTTATAATTAACTTGGTTAACATAAAGATTTGTTGGGTTGAAATTTCTTTTCCAAGCTTAGAAAAACTGCCTACATGCCCAGAATTTTTTCCCCAGTGCCAGTATTTCAGCTCCTCAGCCAACTGGCAGTGCTGGTCAGCTCTCCCCACACAGTATCCTTCTAAAAGTTAGGATAGAATGCCAGCAGTTCCTCCTACTTTTTTGGCAGTGTCAAGGGGTTAGGATTTAAATACACCGAAAGGACAAAGGTCTTGTTTAAAACACCACTCATTTTTTCCACTTAGTTTCAATAACGGGAAGAGCAGTCAAGGTCCCTGCCTCGCAGAAAGTGCAGTTCAAGAGGCCACTGCCCGTATTTCCCGTTTAACACTTCCAATTAGATGCCTTAAGGAGCTCCTTTTTCAAAGGCTGTTCAACTCTTGTTTCAAGTCAAAAGGAACAGCAGTGGCAGAGTGTGACTGTAAACACGATGCATGTAATATCAAACTTGGTAATTAAAGGACAGGTTGCAAATGCCATAAAAAAAACCTTCAGGAAGCTTGGCCATAGGGAGCTCCTTACGGCGCCTAGTAGAGGGACAAAAACACAGAAGCTCAAGTCTTAATTTCCAGACTTCTCTCATCCCTGAGGTAAGACACTCATATTCTTCAAACACAGACTGTTTGCTTCAGAAAATAACAGTCAAAATTACAGAACAAAGCACATCTTGCTATTTTCTGGATGTGCCCTACGTTCTAGGTGGCTTCCCTCCACTTCCTGCTGATCAATCTCCATCACTATGAGCCCAATGCAACCTCCCCTCACGGCAGATCCCGCGTAAATACCATCCCGTTCCCTGCAGCATGCAGCTAGGAACAGAAGCTGAAATGTCGGCCAAAAGCAAGCAGACAGTCCGGAGCTGAATCACCACTCAGTCACCGATGATGATTGTGAATTAGAACATCTAGTTTTGGAGCTAGCTTCCACCTGCTCCTGCATGAGGACTCGGCGGTCTTACCTGGACACTCTCCCCTTCTTTGCAGATAAGAGGAGACTCCACCATGCTGTAATCACGCCCCAACTGCCAGACTTTGTCTATCAACTGGACGTTGTTCCCTCCAGGAGATGTAATACTGTGAGCTCCCAGAGAGTCCTTTTTAGGAGGTTGTGGGGCTCTTTTGGAATGAAAAATGTTAAAAACAATGTCGCCCTTGCACACATCAAAATCCCATGTGATCACAGATGAGGCATCCACAATCTGAATGAGAACCTGAGACAGAAAAGTCACATTAGACAACAGTAATTTGCTCAGTAAAGACAGAAAACTCTCGCCAGAAAAGATAACAAAACACAGAGATTTTGTTCCTGGGCTTAATTTAGACTTCTAAAAAGGCAGTGTAGATACAAATTCTCTGCTGATGGAGTGTCCTTATTTTAACACACAAATTTCAGAAGCTCTCAAGTAGCTTCTGAGAATATCATTTGTCTTAGAAAGACACAGCTTTGAACAGAATGAAAACCAGTGATATTCTCTAAACGACCACAGGATGATACCAGGAATGGTCACAAACTTCTAAAGCATCATTATGCACCAGAACTACAGAAGAACAAGCTGGAAGCACGGCAACAAAATAACCAAGTTCCAAACCATTTTCAGTTCAAGAGTCCAGAGCAGAGGGCTGAGGTGAAAGAAAAGGGCAGGCTGCAACCGTACCTCATGCGGAGCTCCTTTGAAGACGCTTGCAGACTGGTAGATTGTTTCAGTCCAAAGTTTTATGTCTTCATTTTCCAACTCTTCTGCTGTCCGGTAGAGGGACTTGGGAACCAGCCCACCCTCTGGTACTTCACACTAAAAGCATAAACAGCCATTAAAAAGTATCCCCTCCGTACATCCACACCCTGTCCTGCTCTCTGCCTGCCAGCTTCAGAAACAAAAAACTCACATTCAGCAAGTACTCTGAAGAACGAGATATGAACAGTGTTTGAAATTAATTTTATAGCTTGTACATCATACATACATAAATTTATCTTACAGTGATCTGGTTTAGGTGAGTTTGCAGAACTAGAAACCAGAGGAACAGATCTTATATACACACAACAGCCGCCACCACCACCAAAAACGACTGTGCAAGTGCACACTCATACCGCCCTGTACTGAAGAAAGATGTGAGCGACTTCAGAGTCCTGCGTAAAGTGGCTCAGAGGTTCAGTCTAAAAAAGTATAGTCTACGGAGACCTGAAAGAACTGAGGCAGCTAAATTGAAGGACAACGGATGGCAGGGAGGCACAGTCGGTTTCCAAACAGGTAAAGCGATACTGCAGTCAGCAGGGTGCCAGTTTAAGTTAAAAATGTCTTAGCAGCACAGCACTGGAACCGACTACACAACTGCCCCAAACAACCACCTTTTCTAAGAAGTTTCTAGTAATGAAGTTAGACTACTATCTGATCAGGAACAGGTTCTGCAGAAGCATTTGGGGCAGCAGAAGTGTGTGATAACCGAATTACAACAGAGAATTGAAAGAATCTTTGAGAAATCATTTTTGTTCAACTATCCAGAAGTAAAGAGACTCAATTACTGTGACTGGCAGGAAGTACTGCAGCAATTTGCTTTCTGGTTACTGTGATTTTGCTTACTTAAGCAGTGGGTTTTGCTAGCTTCTCAGGCTCCAAATTAGATAGCACAAACTCTCTCCCCTGAAAGCTACTGCTGCAGCAAAAAGCAGCCCACTGAACATAAATACACGCTCTGCTCCAACACATCTAAGTACTTCATTGTCATTTGAGACTGTATTTGAACAGATCTAGGTGAATTTTCAAGAATGATACAGAAATTAATCTAGAATGTGTAGAGGGACTTAGTAAGTCTGAAATTATGTTTTAACACAGTTGAATTCAGGAAAAAAAAGATCACCTAAGTGTTACTGATGAATGCTCCAGAAGACACCAGAGTTGTACACCTACACCTCAGTGATACCAGTGAGCCTGTGTTGTCAAAAACATTCCAGAGAACACAAACCTTACAGTATCACTGGGATGTTAAAGTGACAGATTTAACTGACACCCATAGCCTAGGCAGACAGCAGCTATTAAGGCACATGCCAAGGCACTGAGAAATTACAGTATCCTGCAGGAAAACAATTTTTTGTTTTGTTGTGGTCAAGGTGCATATTGCACTGGGACACCTGGCTGTTTGTTAAGCCCTGCTAGTGGCTGGGCCACATATTTCCTTGGGTTCCCCATGGCATCGGTTATTTTAGGTGACACAGGCTCTCCCGATCAGCTGATGGTGACAGCTCTTGCTCAGTGCTGTGCTACCACATCTGCTTGAACTTGACAGGTACAGAGACTACAGCTTTTAACCGTGCCTGGCTACTTTGATAAGTTTGTTGATATTGATTGTAAAGAAGTATTGTACTTCTCTTTTTAAAGTGGATCTGGAAGAAAACACTAAGCCTGGAATCCTACGTCATAGCTCCCGCCTCCAAACTACATTAGGAATCATCCTGTGCTTCTAGGCTTTTTTTTTTTTTTTAGAGGAGCGGCGGAATAAAAACCCCACAAATAAGTTACTACATGCACTACTTTATATTCATACCATGCACTCTCCACCAAGGAAATCAGGGATAATTTCTTTATCGATGTAATCCAGTAGTCCCCCAGGACCCTGGTAGTCATTCCCAGCATAAATAAGGAATTTCTTTCTAGTGTTGTCATCAATGAATGGACTAACCTGCAAACAAAGAGAAACAGAACAGATCAGGCTCTCAGGTTTTTCTTGAGTCACTTTTGAAGGAATCTGTTTGGTCGCATTACGTGTTACTGTCCTTGTTATGCAAAGTTCGCACTATGAAGAAGCTAAATTAACCAGCTATGTCAGGAAGTTCTTCGGTAGTGTTTTTAAATCCATTCCCGCAATCCTACAAAAGAGATGTTACCATTTGGAAACACTTCCTGCTTATGAAGTCTGATTTCTAAAGTGCTTTTACAAACTACAAGTGTGTAGCAGTGCATGAGAGAGCTGAGAAATACCTTGAATTACAAACATACCAGTGTCCAAAGAACTGGGAATACTCGAGGCGCTCTTAAGATCAGAAGACGACCCAAAGTCTCAGGGTAATTAGCTTCAACCACCTCAATGATTCTTAGCAATGCTTTGACACCAGGTCTCCACAAATGCCGCATGTTCAAGCCTTCTAGATCTACTAGACAGGTCCAAGAGCTGAATTTGAGCAAGACAAAAAGAAAAAAGTCTCAATGGCATCAAAATTCTCCTTTCTTATGCAAGTCTCTAGTGTCCTGAAACATGTGGACCCCACTGCACGTTTTGATTTCTTCTGTTTTACCTCCTTGCTCCGCGCTACCTGTAGACACTGGAATTTAAGAGGCCTAGAACATGTCTTAGAGTGGGCCCGAGTATGTGCAAAGATCACTTTGCACATTATGTGTATTCCCCCCCCACACATTTCAGACTCCAGGTGAAGGTTAATGCGAAGCCAGAAAAGATCCTGTCAACAGCCAGCCCAAATGTTAAACCACTGCGTTTACTGGGAAATCAGTTAAGTGGCCACACTGCTGCTGTGACGCAATTTAACATTCATGGTGCTGATTTCCTACTAATACAGTACAGTAACAGTGCCGTGACATATCAAAGCTAATTCTCTTGTCAGATCTCAAGGAGGGAAGCTTTTTCTCTAGGAAGAGATACATTCTTAATACTAAATACTGAGCTTCAGCATGTACTTCAGCTAACTTTCCAAGTTCAGGTCTCGCCCTGGGCATAAATTCAATATTTGCAGCTGTGCTTTAATTAAATTATGCGTAAGGCTTCCAAGAAACAGCAAACATTTATTTCTTTCACTTTAAATGTTTAACATGTAGTCCTTGAGGATTACTTCCACAAATGAAGATCCAGTAGGCAGCACAATTTCAGTTACACACATGAAACCCTTCTCTTGGATCTGGCCTCCCCCTGAGAGCGAGGACAGCAAGCTCTTAAACAGGGACAAGAGAAGCAGACACACAATGCATCCCTGAACCTCTACAGATTAAGGGAAAGAGACAGAAGTTGAAAAGAGTCCAAGGAGCAATGTTGCTTTTAAGGGCAAGCCCACATTCACTCCACGCCCTTAAACACATTTTGCAGTTAACGCTTTCATACATGACCCCTATAAAGACTTAAAGATAGGACAGCAAGCCATTTCTGACTAAACTTTACATGTTTCCAAGTCATGCCAGTACTTGGAAAACTTGACCCCAGTTTTCACAGGAGCCCATAACCACCCTACCTTGATCAAGAGCTGAGTATCTGCATATAATGAATGGCGAATGCAAACAAGAACTGGGTGTAACGAGGCCTGGTATGGACTACGGATGAATAAGTGAGATGAAAATAATTCCTGAAACTACTGGAAAGGTTATCCATCATATTACCATGGCCTGATTTTTTTTTGGCAATCTGTATCAATAGCTGTCTATAAAACCACTCAGAATCAGAGACAGGAGTCAGGCTGCATTGCTTTGCAGACATCCAACAGCAGAAGAGAGCAGCAGCCTAGCAGCCCACCATGGAGAACCATTATGAGCTGACACAGGCTGCTGGAGCAGATGTGTCTCCCTCAGGCCTGACCAAGCAGATTCACTCCAGGAGTAATCGGGGAGACTCTGCTACCTGTAACTGTGCTTGTATCTGCGTGTGACACACACAGCTCACCCTTTGCTTGCTCCATTTAATAAACTTTGTTCAGCAGCACCACATTGCCTGATGTTCCCCTCGCACACACCGTGAAACCAGGTAATTCCCAAAGAGCAGATCCACTTGTTGTATTTTACCTTATTGGCCTGCCAAATACTTTCGTATTCTCCTCACATCGCCTCAGTCCTTCTTCATTTATTGAAAGAACCTGTAGAGGAAAACACATCATTTAGAGAAGATAGTCTTAAACTAAGTAGATGGGATTAAAAAAAATAATGTTTATGTCCAAAGACTAATGGAAACAAGCTCAAACCGGCATAAACTTTTTCCAAGGAATGAACTGTAAATTGCTACATTTACCCTATTGGTTGATCTTGTTGAAAATAAACATGCCTTTCCATAAAAGCAGTAAAATGTAAACAAGATCCTCCTGAAAAGAGAGACCCAGGAATGACACAGACAAGAAGTCTCCCTACACTTCCGCCCCTTTAAGCACTGACTTCCTATTTACTGAGAAATTAAAGCCCCTTTTTAAGTCATAGAAAGTAATCCTGAAACAGAACTAGGGTAAACAAAATTCAGCATGTGCCTGGCAATGCCACTGGAAGAGAAAAAGTAAAATCCAGCTCCTGCTTCTAGTGGTTACTATGGCCATGACAGGCATTACTTAGGAGTCAAAAAACATTACTGCAAACCTGGAATCCTGCCAGCTTTCTGCTTGGAAACTGAGCAGGTCCACAATAACACAGCCTGAGTGATGCCTTTAGAGAGGGCAAAATTACAGGCAAGTACTTTTTCTTTCAAAATAAATTATTCTTATCCTTGGAGCACAGGCTTGACAAAATGTGAGCATGGCATTTTCTCTTCTGTAGAAATGCAGAGACTTAAGTTTGAAGCACTGCACAGACTGCAGAAGAATCTGTGAAAACGCTAACCAGTAACTAGAGGAGCTGCCAAGAACGACGCCTTTCCGCCATCAGTTTGCACTTGGAAAGAACGCAGAAGATCAGCCACCAGGAGCTTTGAGATGTATTCAAACCAAAAACAGACGGCCAGAGAGTACATCAAAATACCCAGAGTGATGAATGTTCTGGCAGAGGAGGAAATTTCTAAATGGAAATATCACATTGTTAGCAACTTGCTGGCTCCAAAAATACTTACGTATCGAAGCAAGGCTTCTTCCCCAAGAGCTCGCACTAAGCCTTTGGTGTCCATCTGTCCCAATCTCAGTACATACAGCGGGCGGCCATCTGAATAATGAGAACAAATACATCAACATAGCCCTCATTTTTACAGCAAGAGACAATTTGAGTGAGCTAGTTTGATGCTAAAAATCCAAATGGAAATAAGCCATAATCAGTTCAAGCTTTGTTGTACAGCTGGCAGAAGGAGAACCTGGAGCAGATGGCGATACACACTTTACCCTGTCCAGCCACACCAAAAGATTGCCTGTAAATGAAGTTTAATGGAGGCATCTTGATGCAAAAATAGCTCCCCTATCTGCAAGGGAAGTTCAAAGGACTTCAATAAGTACACTGATACACGCCAGAGCTTGGTATACACAATTAAAGACACGAGACTAATTAGCCTGCAGGACAGCTAAGATAAAAGCTTCAGTCCATTAGCGTAACTGAAGAGTTGCAACGAAGGCTGCAAGCCTTCTATCACACACGACACAACACTGCTCTGCATAGCTCACAGCACTCTTTTTGGAAAAGCAGCTGCCCCGAGTTCTGGGAATTAATGAAACAAAGCGTTCACCCAGAGACTTGCTTTCTGCAGGATTTGCTGGAGCCGCACCTTGTGGCTCTGTCATTCCACATTACGCGGAACTGGCACACAGCCTCACGTAGGCACGATCAGCCTGGTGAGAACAGACTCTGCTCCAGAGCTCAGCTTCAGGTGGACACTCTGCATTCAAAGCCCTGCCTGTTCCGTCATCTTGCTGCATACTGGTGCATCCTGATACTGTCCAGCGTACAGAGGCAGTAAGCTGAACTGCACTGGCCAAATCTGAGAACCAAAGCTTGCATTTCTGGCTCTTCATAATAGCAGCTAGTTGTCCAAAACAGCTTCCGACCTCCTCCCAAAGCTGTGATGTATTTTTTAAACTTTGCTCCATCTATTCTAGAACACAAGCTAAATAATCAACAACTTAAAAAAAATCAATATGCTAGGACAGATTTTTTTGAAAAAAAAAGCTTCCTACATAAAAATCTCCCTGAAGTCCTGTTATCTTTGTACCTCTGCATCCCTCCAAGAACTGCGAAGACAGGTATCAAATTATCATTAAGTCCTTTGGGACACAAGGAAAGAAACTGTCAAGCTATGCTATGAAAGAAAACCAACCAACCAAAACTGCAGAGTCAAGGCAGGTTATATTCAGCAAAGATACTGCCCCCATGAAAGTTCAGTCTTTTGTATTTTATCAGGTAGTCTAAAAGGAAATGAGTTAATATCAACACACACTTATCTGGAATGTACTGCTTAGCTTTGGAAACACTCAACAAAAAGTGCTATTAAGCTTCATAGCAGGTCTCCCTCCCTCACAGATGCACGTGCATCCAAAAATCAAACAGTTTACTAACCCCAGTCCACTCAAATGACACACGAAGGAAAGTTGCAACTGCCTGTGCTCTATTATCACTGTGTATTCTATATTCCACCAGAGCCTTGTAATTAAAAAAACACTTGACTGAAAGCACTCCTGTCAAAATAAAAGCCACTCAGATGTGTAGAAAAATGTGCTAATTGCAAGCCAAAATAGTAACCTCCATTCTTTGGCGCTAATAGCTCACTCTAGATAACTAATTCTATATTCTATAACACGCTTCGCAATCACGGTTGCCTTTGCTTCAGCACCAAAAGCTGTACAGAATCCAGCTAGCTTAAGTTTGGCACACTTAGCATATGTAGGAGGAAAGGAGCAATACTAGAAAAGAGGGTTTAAAAAAAGAACCTACCACTGTAAAGTTTTAAATTACAGAGAATTGCTCAGTTTTGAAATTCTGTTTCCATTATTGACAAACCCATGGCTTTATTTTGGGCACACTGCAAAAGAGATCAAAGGAACTGGGGGGGAAGGGAGGGCACCATGAAGTTCACCACAGACTGAATAAATTCTCAGAAAAACATGAAACAACCCTTTGATGAATTCTGTACCTTTCTACTCACTGGCAGGACCCAGTTACATCCTATTGACAGAGGCAGTCTTTGTAAAGCAAGGACAGGGAACTGACAGAAAGAACTTATTCACAGGTCTTTCCCCCTACTATCTTTACTCGCATATTCTCCTTCCCCATTTTCTTAGTTTGAAGTCTGCCAAACCCAGTCAAACAGCAGAGGAGAGCTACTCAAGCTCTGCAGCTTTACAGTCACTGAATTTCTGCTGTGCCCTCCCTGTCTCCTGGCCACTGCTGCTGACAGCTTCCTGCCCTGCTCCGCACGCTTCTCGTAACAGGAAGAGCGAGGAGAAACAGCAGTGGCTAGCAGGGAAAAGACCAAATCAGAACACAGATAGCTCACAGTAACAGATCATTTCCTTCTCTAACGAGTCCGGCTTGCCTCAAGCAACAAATTCAAAAATGTTTCATTTCTGTGTATGTATCAGCAACAAGATCAGCGCACAGCAAAGCACACGGAGGCACAGGGGAGCGTGTCAGGCGTAGCTGTCTGTGTTTTAAAGATCTGGCCGTGGCTCACCATCCAAGGGGAATTCAGCCAAAGCTGCTTCCCTTCTTAAATAAACCTGCCCTATTTGATGTTTTTTCAACATCCCACTTATCATTAAGTTGATTGTAATGCCAAGTAAGTATTAATTTATGCCATCAGCAGACTTCTCCAACATGAGAAATAAGTTGATTAAAAAGATATACTTATTTACAAACATCTTTTAATCACTGAAAGAATACTCAGCATTTGCATAACACCCTTCTAAGCATCTCGGAGCACTACAGTAGTGCAATTAATAACTTTTTTTTAAGCTACTGGCAAAGTAGAGCTCTTCAGAGAGTTAAATATGTCAGTATTAGTCAAAGATTAGGACCTGGGAGCCTGCCTCCACCAACTAAGGAGCTGGCAACGTAAATCTGAATGTATTTAGTAGGTAACACCTGAGAATTTCTAACCGTCTTTCCAGCAACCTCTAGTTAACAGAGGGGCAACTATCCCCTTTAATGCAGAGCACAGAAAGGCTGTTCAAAATCCACCCTTTGGAGTGTACCTTTGTCATGGTGATGCCAGCCTCCTGCATAGTAATCCTGGAGTACTTGGGGAGGGTTCCAGGTGTCCAGAATGTAGTCCACCTGGTGCTGCTTACGCCACGTCAGCGACTGGCAAAGGATCTCTCTTGCTTTATCAATGTTGAAGTCCCGTGCACGCAGGAACCTTAAAATGTGCTCATCCTTGGGGATCTATTAAAAAAAAAAAATCAAAACAAAAACCACCACAAAACAAAAACCCAAACACACCTGATTTTGTGTTCAGGGTTTGAAAAAAGAACAAAACCACCAAACAACGGAAGCTGAAAAATGTGCAGCCCTGCACGGACGCAAGAGGATGGTATCTAACACTGGAAGTTACTCAAGCAAATCAGTCTGTTTGCAACAGATACCTGAGCCCTGTCAGGACCACAGCTCCTTCACATAAGGGATATAAACATTTCATGAACTCTAATGTAATTGATTACACCTGTACGACCATACTAAGTCAGTGCAATTAAGTGAACCTCCAGATGAAACAGACTGTGTTTCATGGCTAGGAGGAACTGAGACATGCATGCAAATCACAAGCCGCTGGAAAACCCCCAGCCTTGCTATCAGTGACGTAACTGGCCGCACTGCTTCCCTTTCAGTACTGCACTTGGGGACACAGATGAGAGATTATGATGCTTGGCCAAACCAAACAAATGTAAAAACAAGGTTATTGTAGAACCAAGCAGGCTTATAAAACTGATGTTAATCCCCTGTGTCAGTTTATCGACATTCTGAGAGGCAGTCATGCTAATCATTTAAGCGTCTCAGCTGGCAAAGTCACCTGGCAGTCACAACGAACCTTGTCTGTTCCCACTGCACAGACTTAATTTAGGTTTGCATCATGGAGAGCCACTTAACAGGAGCAGTTAGCCACAGGAGGTGAGGCCTGATGTTTCATCAGGCGCACTTTGCATAACCACATGTTCTGAGACAGAGCCACAGGAGACCAACAGTAACTTACCTTGCCTTTGTGCGTCTCTTGGAGCCACTGCCTCAGTCGAATGAGGCAGCTTTCCTGCATTGGTGTCAAGTCACCTAGGTACCGCTTGATGTAATCTGCATCTAGCTTGTCTAAAAGGAGATGTACATGTGATTAGAGTAGTCCTGAAGCGACCCAGTCAAAGTAGCAAACGATCTTATATGCTGATATCTGAAGCAGAAAAGCAGTTGCTCTGTGTTCTGTGCAGCCAGAGCTGAACAAAGTTTCTCTGAATCAATGAAAAGTTGAGCAAGGCAACATACACAGTCATCTTAATGGCAAACCAAGAAGATTAATTCTCCTTCTACAACTAAGAAAGGAGTAAAACCAGGCATTTATAAAAGCATTTTGCCAATATATTCAGATGTGTCAATCCACAGCACCATTGGGCTTGCTCCTTCTGAAAATACTTAAAGAAGCTTTGATCTAAGTTCTCCCAGTGCAAGAATTTTCCAAAATTCCCTTATGAGAAGAGGAAGGAAGATATAACAGAATACTGTGTCCAGGGAAGCTTCAGACCTTTCCTCCCCATGGTTCCTTTAGTTATACCCATCCCTGAATTCCAGGACAAGAAGTAGGCTATTCATTTGTAACTTAATGAACAGCAAAGCTAAGAGTTTTTCCTCTCATAGCTGATCTCCATTTACTAAAATGATCAGCCCATAACAGCTATCCAAGCTATCCCTCATGCCACTGCTTTGCAAGTATTTTAACATTGTAGGTTACCAAACAAAGCATCAATGAGAAGATTTTCAGCTGCCCATGAGAAGCAGCACAGTTCTAAGAGCCTCTACAGTACAAAGAATCTCACTAGAAGAGGTCAGGCCACCATACCATCAGGCGTTCCCGCGGTGGGCTCTGAGGGGCTGCCTGAGATGTTGAGGATCTCCTTACTGTTCAGTCCCTCCTTTGTGGCAGAGTCTGGTATATTAATAGCAGGTGAAACTGGCCTCCTTGTGTGGGATGTGCTGCTCTCCAGTTTACATGCAACAGGAGGAGTCCAACGAGGAACAAAAGTTATTCCTTCTTCCTCCAGCTGCTTCAGGTAGTATTCTATTATTTCTTTTCCCTTCAAAAAGGAAAATTTATTTCAGCTACTGAAAACATTCATTTCGACACAGAAGGGATTGGGCTGGAAACCCATTAAGTGCCCAGACCTCTCTGAAGATTCCACTTGAACACACAGCCCTCCGCACACACGCTGCCCCCGGCTAAAGAGCAAACAGCCCAGCTTTCTGAGCAGAGCAGCCGTTACTTAGCAGCAGCTCCACTGTTGTTTGGTAACTCAGAGCCAGGCACCTCCTGCAGGACTGCAAGCTCACCTTTTTAATATTGCTGGTGTACTGCTTCATGGCAATCTTTTCCACTGTGCTTTCAAAACCAAAAAAGGATTTTATATCCAGACTTGCTGACTGTTCAAAACAGGTCCAGTCTTCGTTGTCAGGATGAACCTATCAGTTAAAGGAGGTCATGCAGTTTAGTTACCCATTTGGTATTTTTCCCCTCACAATATCTGAAGTGGCTGTTTCTTGTTTTACAGGTTCACATGGTCAAAAGCACCCAGGTGGAATTTGCTGTCTTTTGCGAAACACCGTTCAGAGAAGGTAACACTAACGAACAGAAAGCCGAGAAGCCCTCCTCTAGTCCCATGGCGAGCACAGCGCATTTTTTTTCTTAAGAACAGGAGAGAGTGGAGAAATACTCGTGCACCAGCCAAGAGCCAAAAGAGTAGTTCATTAATACAATTAACACTATCTCGTTCTAGATAAAGGCTGTGACTGTGCTGTACCTGTGGAACAGAGCAAAACACTCCCGAGTGAACTTTCTGCTGCTGCAAGTTAGACTGCGACACCAAGGGCAGCCAGCTTACAGACAGGAGCAAGCCCAGCGTGAGCATTTCCAAGCACTGCAGTCTGGACATGTTTGCACCAGACACACTGCAACAGATCGCTCCCTCGCTGACCTACAAAGCACCTTAGCATTTTGTAGACTGAAGACTATTTTACTTTTTTCTCCTATGGTAACGCTACAGAAAGAAGCGTAAACTCCTCACACGGTTAGCAGCTGAATAAGCTATCTCAGAGCACTCCCAACTTTCTTCTTAGCTTACATATTAGTTTGCTGAGAGACAATCCTGAAACAGAGACGCTACTACTCTGGAGGAAAGCAGTTTTCTAAACTCTCTTCAGCCAAAAAACTCGTCTAAGGAATTTCCAGCCTGGCTCTGAATTCATAGTTACACAGACATCACAGAAGGCTGGATTTCTGAGCATGCAATTGCCCTGATGCCTTAAGGTTCCCTTCTCCCTCACAGCCTGCTAAAATGGCCTGGGAACAGTATCAACACTTTCTAACAAGACAACTACAGGAAAAAAACCCCAACATTTCCCTTTGTTTGCCTGTTCAGCATTAGGGAATGTGGAGTACAAGAACAGCTTATAAGGACTAAGCAAGTACAAATAGTAAAAATAATATTTAAGAATCTTTCTGTCCTTTCATACATCTAATTATAAAATAACTTCAGTAAGAATGAACTTTTAAAAACAATTTATTCTTGAACTAAAATTCTGGTTTTGTATTTGCCTACTAACTACTTAATCAAGAAGAGCAAGGGTAAGGAGAAGTGCTGTGTTTTGTACATTTACCACATGCACTTTTCTGTATAGTATTTCTCCTGTTTAAACAGGTCTTTCACGGAAAAAAATGCAGGTGGAGGAGTATTTTTAAATGTGCTTTGGAAATAATTGCAGAAATAATAAGAAAAAGAAGTCAGGTAATAGTGTCAAGTGGGTTTGACACCTAGTGACCTTTTAACATTTTTGTGTTGTGAACAGAACCATGGTTATCACCTGCACATAAAAAGAATGCTACAATACAAATAAATCCGTTACACTTCCTAGCTTTGATTTGACCTTCAGCATCGATCTGAAGTTTTACTGCTGTACACGTCTGCTGTATGAGCTTATGGGTATTGGCTAAGCCATTCAAAAAAACACGACCAGAGCACAGCAGTAAGCATGCCACCAGGCTCCTCCGTATCAGAAAACGTCTGCGCTGAAGATCAAGAACAGCCAGGATGGAAAGAATTAGGTTAAAACATAGCTGACTTGATGAACACTCGTCTGAGCTGAGCAGAAGGCGAATAAGCCAAGTTGAACTTTCCTTTCACAGCTCTGTCAGGGGATCAGCAGCCCCACCAAGCCCCACGCTGCTGTTACAGACCACAGATTTGCCTGAACAGAGCTGTCAAACACAACACATTACCTTGCGTTCTGCCCTGAGAAGATGCTCAGGCAAGAGGATGCCGAACTTGTTTCAGTTCTTCAAGCAAACGTGTTACATTCAACACTAATAACAATGATCATTCATGCTGGTGTGTTGGTTATTTTTTCTCGCAAGGCAAAAGCCAAGAACAACCCAATTTCTGATTATAGGGCCTGAAATCTAAACACTGACTTAACTCCATCTGCAGCACCCCCGAGAGCCTGTTACTCACTGTGTAACAGCAGTGTTCGTTAATAATGACTCTGTTAGAGAAGGTTTCATTGTAGGCTTCTATATGCAAAGTCCTTTCCCGTCTGTTCAAAGAGTTCTTCTGGACAAAGTACACATAATCCACTCCTGCGATCTGAGGAAGATGACAGACTCTGTTAAGATACAACATTCACGTGAAAGGATATCCCAAAGTATAAAACGGGCACTTCAAACCTCATCACCTTTTTCAACAGCCGTGGTGCGTCTATATCCAGCTTACAGCGCCGTTCAATCACGTGGATGGCTTCGTCCTCACTCTTGTATTCATTTACAGTGTCACTGGCTACAAACATAGGGATCAGAGGACACGTAGGAAACCTTCGTTCATATGCCTGTAGGGATGGAAACAGAAGAAAACAAACCATCACCACAATGAACTCCTGAGGGCGTACATGGGGCTCCTTCGTTGACATCACCAGCGTTTGGAGACACAATGCCCTTCACACCTTTCGTAGAAGGGACTGAGCCTTCCCGGAGCCCACATTAGAGCTAAAAAAAAAAAGTACCAGTGCATTCCAAACCATTTATTACTACATTCCTAATGTAGCCCTTTCCAGGTAAAACAGTTTTAAAACAACACATTAAATACCTCATTTCTGCCCTCTCTCCAGAAAGGAAGTTGTTCCGGTGTACGACAATCCTCTTGTCAGTACTAACAGGAAAATAAGACCCTCTAGTTCTAAAATACCACAAGACAAAACAATTATGTGTTGGACTTAAAAAAACCACATGCTAATTATCGGTGTTTCACCAAGCTGTCTAGAGGGTTTTCCATACAGCTCCCCAAGGTCTAATAAAAATATCTCAAAGCCTATTTCTTAAGCTAATAGAGCCCTCAAGCTCCCGATGCACAGAGCGTTCATGATCTCACTGCGCGGTTTATCAGCTCACAATTTTGTCCCACACCATTCAGTAAGTCTTTCCCATACAACGAGGCCATCTCAGACTTCTGAAAATGTAAACGTTTTGCAATAATGCAGAGCTAGCAATAGCTTTGATTCAGGTTAAAGAATACAGTCATGTAAATAAGTTCATCTCAAATACCTGACGCGCACAAGGAAGATGGTATTCCATCAGACACACTCGGAAGGGATCAGTCAAACAGGCAAGAGGAACATGGGAGCGATCCCCTTTAGCAAACTTGTTGAATTTTAGTTTTAGAACCACTGTGGCTGGAGAGTACAACACAACTGTAATACTTTTTTCCTTTGATTTCAGAGTGTCTAGTGTACCTCCACTTATCTTTGGCTTTTTTTTCTCATGGGGTAGCAGTAAACTAATTCTTCAGCCTTCTTTCCAAATTCTGAATTCTTTCATTTCTGCTGTTATCAGAATCTAGTTGGCTGTGGTGAAAAGGTAGGATTTGCAAGGGATCCCAATGCAGAAGAAAACTTCAGTAACATAAAGTAAATCTGAGAGCAGAACATGAAACAATTCTTTTAAAGAGCTAAAATATCCGCTCTGTTCGTTTAAATAATGTTAACTGCTCTGAATACAGCTGGGTTGCAGCACAGAAACAGCACCAACAGGGAGGGAAAACAAACAGTGGCTGCAGAAAGTATGCAGTGGTGGCACTGGAGGAGAAAAGGTCTCTTAATTTTCCCTTTATAAGAATAAAAATCCTCAGTTTGTTACCAGTGTTCAAACATCGTTTGAATGCAGCGTTGCTATGGTGACAGTGGGGCGATGCACTAAAACAGTGTCAGCTTTTTTCCCCTCGTGTGTATTTTTAAACTATTTTTCCAGCATGATTGTCCCAAGTCCATAAAGCTCCTCTGTAACGTTCTGCAAGTAAACCAGTGAGCGAGCAGACATGCTCTTTTTTTAAACGTTCATCTGTGCACAGCTGGTTGTGCTTAAATTCAGAATAGAAATAATTTCTGGGTTCAGAGATGCGTGCGCAATAGAGTGACGGAGCACTAGTGCTGTAACACAATGGCAAGCAGTGGGAAAAGCGCCTTTCACAGCTCCAGCAGAAAGGGAGGATGGGTCCTATTAGTGCAGTAGGAGAGGTTTCTTATTTCTTTTCTTATTTCTGTCCTTCTTGCTCTGGACAGAGGCTGCATATTTTACAGTCATTCAAGAATCTCTCAGTCCTCTCACTAAGTCTCAGCATTCTTTCTAAATTAAGCCCTATTTTAACTTTATTGACTGTAGTTAAATGTTGTCCTAAGTCAGAAAAAGAAAAGATTTCCAGAAGAAGCAGAACTGAGAAGTGCTTTTGGTTTTCAGACTGTTTCAGTTAATACTTTTATTTCATTTGAGGACCTTATGTTACAATAATTACTTTACAGATAGGAGAGAAGGGAAAGTAGATATCTAACACTTTTCTCACTATTTTCAAAGTATTTTTACTTTTGGATGACAACGAATTTTCCCCATCTGAGTAGCCTCCTCTGTGTCAAGCCTTCCCAAGCCTCCTTCATTGCACATATGGACGCATTTCTCTTCTTAGTCCTCAAAATGCTTCCCATCTGCCCTGTGAACACTTGGAAATTACAACACTACCTGCTCATAAATGTTTAGTGAAGTGTGAGCAAAAAAAATGCCCAAGAATTTGTCATGCTGAATGGGAAGACTGAATTGAATGTGTTCAATTTGGAAGAGAACAAAATAATTATCTGCCAAAAGTTGGCAAGCTCAAAGCTAACAGCAACAAAGTACTTGAAGCTTTCAAAGCGATTAACAGCAACACAGGCTTCTTTCTCCCTCAAGAGCATGCACACAGAGTACTGGAAGCTGTTCACAGTCAGTTTTATCAGGCTCTTAAATTAGGCTGGTTTTATTTCTTTATGTACCATTGCCAATATGCTCTTGTAACGCGTAATTTCTCAGCACAGCCTTGTTTGAAGAAAAGCGATTATAGTATACCGTAGCCACATCAAAATATTCAACGTGATTTAAGCGTGGCCGTCTCTTCCACACCCAGCAAACAGTTCTCTTTCGCACTGCAGAGTAGGCAGGAAAAAGCTGCTAAGGACTATAAAGATCTCACTTCACCATGGACCAGCCCAGCACGGGAAGAAAACCTCGAACTTGTGGTACAGCACAAGAAGAGACACGAGTCAAAGCAGCACACGCATCGCCAAGACCAGAGCTATTAAAAGAGCATGAGAAGATTAAAGAAAGATCAAACGCTGTTTTTTTCTTCTCTAATAATAGAATTGAACGGGTTTCCCTGCATTATTGGGGTGTTTTGAACCAGAAATTTTGTCTCGAGTCCAGCATCGCAGACAGGAAATAACTGAGCTGCGTTATCCAATATCCCCTCAGCAGTACGATAAAGCGGAGGATATTATAAAATGCTACACCTTTTCCCTGTATGATAGCTCTCTTTTTACAAATAAAATCATCAAGCATTACAGATCCTTCTCCCTTCTCAGTTGTACTGTGTAGATACAGCCACAAAAGACAATTAGTTCCCCAGAAGCAGAGCAGCTGCAGGGGACTGACCCTGATGGACTCAACTGAAGAGTGGAATGCTGTTGCTGTAGGACTAAATGCATCTAAAAAGCAAGTTGCAAGGATACTACTTGATTTTACCATTCTTTTCTGTCACATTTTAAAAAAATAGGGTGTGTGGAGATTCTGGTACATCATATAAGTGGAGAGGCATGCTCCTCCTCAAAACCTCTACAACTGGTGCTGGGCTTGACACAAAAAGCCCAACACCTCTTTGGCTAAGAGACATCCATCTACAGACCTTTCAAAAAAACCTATTTTCAGCCTGCAATTCTGTTGTTCCCTACTAATGTACTTCCACAATTTCCCACCAGCATCTGGAACATTTGTGTACCCCGATGCATTAGAAGCTGGCATTGTGTATCAAGAAAAACACAGTATGGTGAAGCAGTGTGAACTTCAGATTTAATGGGCTCGCTGTATAAACCCTTAACTTTCTTAATGCATGTTAACAGTAAGAACACTGACAAGCACAATTTCAACCAAAATAGCACTGTATTAAAGCTCCTTTTCCAACTGCTTCCCTTAGCAACCCGTGTGCAGAGTAAAGTCAAAATAACAGGATTTATTTTTCTTTTATCTTTGCTAGTATTTCAGCTGCGTTTAAAGACATGAAAGCAATTGAAAAGTGAGACTATTTTAAACCCATTGCAGTAATTTTTCATATCCAGGGGAATTATACTTGCTGCTGCTGCCCTTAGATTTTGGGAATCCAGTATCAGCAATAACAGGATCCTTTCAAAATTATCACCTTTAGAGCAGCACGTAGGTATGACCACAACCCAACTTTCAGGAGGGCCAAAGACTACATTCTGGTTTTCTGCTCCTCAAACCATGCCTGGGGCTAACAAAATGCCTTTATAATAGGCATGTGCTCAGTCCTCAGTGGAGAAAGTCCGTCATTCCTGCAAGTAAGTCACTCAGCTTCTCTGGCCAGATCACCAGATTCCCAGTCTCCTGCCTTAACAGACAGGGATTATTCAGTATTTCCATTAGATGACTCAAAACTGATTTCTATGCTTACAAGAAGAAAAAAGATCCGATAAATCTTGCAAGCAATCTTGTATTGTGCTCTTTATCCTTAGAGTAGCTGAATCCTCCACATGGAACTTCTAACCTGGTGAAATAAGTAGGAATTTTAGTCACTATGCAGAAAATGAAGCTGTTTCCTTAACAGCTTAATAGCATGAAACAAGGGTGTGAGAATGTTTTATTTTGAAGATGTTTTCTGTTCAAAATTGCTCGAACAGTAACCTCCTAAGAGTAGCACCACATTCTCCAAGGGCACCTCAAGAGATTCATCCTGGCAATCTGATCGAGACCGCTGCATTTTGTGTGTGCCACATACAGACTTTAATTTCTGCCTGCAACACCTGGCCGTGTTTGGGTACTACCTGCAGATGCACACCAACACTCACCAGGCCTTCCTGTCCACTTCGAGTATCTGGAATTTCAGAATTATTCATAAACACAAGGGAAACAAGAAGGGTCACTCAAGGCTGCATTCCAGCAGCTTGATCGCTCTGCGTATCACTACATCCTCTTCCTCTCCCTGCACTGAACGCTGTACATAAACAGGAAAAACATGGGAGGCCAGCCAACAGGTTTCAAATTCTTGACAGCTGCATTTGAAAAGAAACAATTCTAGATTAACTCTCAAATCAGCAAATACCTTCTCATCCCCCGTATACTGCTGCTCACAGCTCTTTACCATTCCCTTTATAATACATACGTGTTTAAAAATCATTAGACTTCTACAAAGAGGTGCATGTACCAGTGCCAGCGTACCTCATGGACTGTGGTTCCCATGTTAGCAACCAGCTTGGGATCAGGTGTGTGGAAGAAAGCAGATGGTTAGAGCGGATACACCTAAAAAAGTTCTAGAAATAGTTCTTTGGTAAGGCAGCATTCCCAGGCACCAGGAGGGGAGAAGGTGAGCTGAACTGCAGCTTGTGAAAGAAAAAACATCCTTAATATAGAGGCAGTCAGCTCCCTGGAAAGGAATGTTGCTGTGAAGCCAGTTCTGGAAGGATGAACAGTTCTCTAAAAGGACACCTTCCCTGCTACAAGCCAAGCCCCTGCTGCCATGCAAGCAGCAGTTAAACTTGGTTTTTCTGCAGTTAACCTCCCCACCAGCACAGCTCTCCACAGCAGCCCTTCTTCAAAGTAGGCTTCCGTGGGTTTTGCTCCACTGTGTTTTCACTTCGTTAAATGTTCTCATTTACAAAGAGAGCAGTTATTTTCTTACTGCTGGGAAACAAAGGCTGCTTGGCAGTGACAGTACTAAGACGGCTCTCTGTGGAAAAGACCAAGAAGGCTCGGGTTATACAAGACTGCAGACAAGGCTTAGGGGCACTACAGACAACCCTCTCAGCCTGGAAGAGGCAGATTCAGACCCGTGAACGAATGGCTGTATGTCAGCTGCCACACAAGTACCTTCTATATGCACGTTTGTAGCCCTTGACAAATATGAGGTAGTTTCACCAACCTTATATTTCACTCGTCTGTAAATCTGGCCCCACTCTGTGCCATCAAGATATGGCCAGTCAGATTTTCAAAGTACTGGGACAATAACCCACTGCACAACTGGTATTTGTAAAAGTGGGTATTGGATGCAAGAGACCTCCCCTACCACTTTCCTTAACAGACCAGAGAACACTGACTATTTTAAAAGGGAAAAAATGAGAATGTAAGGCTTTCATTGCCATTTCTACTAAAAAGAAAAGTGTTTAAAAAAAATCAAATTAGAACTAGAACACAATATGCTTCTCCAAAGCTCTTCCAGCAAGATTCACCAGTGGTTAACCTGCTGGCCAGCACAGCAAGATCAACACACCAAATGTTTGCGTAAGGACTTACCACTGAACTGGATTTCAGCAGTGAGAAAGTACATCAGGAAATACCTTATGTGGAAGCCCTTTGTCTGAATTAAAAATTGTAATCCTTGACCTGAACGAGAGTTACTTCAGAGATTTTAAGAATCAAGACAAACTAAGCAGGCAGCGAGCACCCGTTAAAAAGGAAGGCTCTGTGCTCCATTTTACTTTGTTAAAAAAAGAAACCAAATCCCAATGCCCCACATTTGAATATATCTTCGTTTTAAGACATTAATTTTGGAACAGGAAAAACTCTTCCACTCTACGAGCAGAATTTCACTGAAGAGAGGAAAATCCAGCCTTTACAACTGAGCTGCACTTGCGGAGGGTGCGAATAGCAGAGAGGCGGCAGAACGCTCAATCTGACAGCCGCGCAGATGGCTCTCAGGGATGGCTGCAGCGCGCGGTGGGACGTATTCTGGTGAACCTCTTCACGTGAGAGCCGGCTGGCATTCACCTGGCAAGTGTGAGCAGCCCCTTACTTTCAACCACAGGCACAGGACTGCACAACTCTTTCTCCCCGTCACACTTCACTGCATTGGCAAGTGCACCTGTAAAGGTAAGCTGCACCAGTAAAGGTCTGTCTGTACTTCGTCCCTCTTCTCTCCTCCCTCCGTTACAGTCCAAAACCATTTCACCCTTGTTGAATGAGTAACTCAGGGACAGGATATACTGTCATAACCTCCTCTTCCCTGGTACGAGATGAAGTTTGGCCTCTTAAGTATTAATGATGACTATTAAGTATGTTCAAGATAAAATAAATAACCCTTCCATAAGTTACACAGAAAAATCAGTATGACAAGTCCGTATCAGTAAGACAAGCATCCTACCTCATTTTAGAGGCTAAGAAGTTCTTGCATACTACACAGGTGCACAAAGTGTTATTGACCCAGGGCCTCCCGATTAAATGATCGTTAGTGTGTTTAGAGTGCGGGCTTACAGCGCTGGGAACAAGCAGTTGCTGTTCACACACACCAAAGTATTCCCCAAATGGCCCAAACGCCTCTACTTTGCAGAAATATACCCCAGCTTTAAAGTTTCAAAACCTAAAATTTTCATAAAGGGGGCTGTTAAAGTTTTATATAATTATGCATCAAATCCTTGAACTACAATGGCTTTTTAGTTTTTCACATTTCATTTTTTTTTGTTTTTAAATCTAGACCACACAAATACAATTATACAAATTATGAGACAAGTACTAACAAGAATCTACTCTGCACAGATTCTGTTAATGAACTCTAATTGAAGGCTAATTAATTTCTCAAGCAGTGAGAGAAGCAAGCTTGAAATATCATTTCAGATGTTTTCCAATGCAGTGAACAGAGCTTTCAGGTGGACTATCTAGGAAGAAAAATTGTCAGTGGTTCAATAACTTAATGCAGCATGATATTGAGGTTCTTGTAATGCTGTACTTATGATATTGCATTGAAGTGATGCTCAAATTTACAGCCCAGGTCTACATCTCACATTCAGAAGACCAAGGGCCCAACTGATTGAAGAGAGACTAACGCACTGAATAGCCATGACCACATAGACATTGCTGGATCCTGCGCAGGTCTCCAAGTATTCCCTGTGCTTCAAACTCCCCCGGGTGTTCAACAGCCTAGGCTCTGAGCAGCCCATAGCACCCTACAAACACTGAAGATCACTACAGAAACCATTTCATTAACATCAGGGCTTGGCTGGATCTTATCGGAGTATGAAGGGCTAAGATGACTTGCTGTTTACAGCATCCTTGTCTCTAGAAAAGCATTTGAAGTCAGTCAAGCCAGTAAGCTGAGCTTTCTCACCTCACCTTTTGTGGAATAGAAACAAAATTCCTGAGAAATTCTCCAGGAAACCAGGAGCTGAGGGAAATGAAACCAGCTATAAGCAGAGGTGGACAAGAAAGCATTTCTTTCTCTGGCATTCACCAAAACCACTACCTTCTGAGTGACAGAGGAGCTGTCAGTGGCAAGAGAGTTCTCTGCATGGAAGAAAAGTTCAGGTGTACAGAAGAGCATAATCCCTACTCCTCCCTGCCATCTTTTGATGCTCATATTTGGTTAAAGGGGTCCTCCTGATTTAATCAGGTTTCATTGGAAAGGATTTCAGACACTACACTGCTATGGATGACCCACTTACACCTTGCAAATGTCCACACAGAGAGAGGAAGGGAGGATGAGAACAGATTTATTCCAACACATTTTAAATCACCCCTTAGGGTAAATATATAAAGCCTTCAGTTTCAGTACTTTGTATGAAGAAGAGAACGGGACTGCTCTGACCATGTTTACACTTAGCTGTATTAGAAGCCCATAGCACTTCAAAGTTAATTAAGTATCCAGTTACGTTGCTTGCATCCTTCACACATACCCTGCTCCTAGATGGTACAAACAGAGCTAATGAAAATCTGTTGAAGTAATCTTGTGGATTACAGTACGTATTTGTTCTACCGAAGGGGTTAACAAGCCTGCCACATGCAAAGCAGGCACAGCAATTTGCTGCTCAAATCGTAGAAACACAGCGAGAAAGCTTCTGACCTTCACATCCATTCTGCAAATTCCCAAAACATAAAGCATCTGAAAGCACCGAGGACGTTGCTCACAACCATTACAAAACAATCCAGTATACAGACTAAACTCAACCTCAGTAGCTACTTCGTGATGTTGTATAAGAGCTTTGATTCAATAAATCAAAAATTGCCATGGAGTCGGGAAGCAGCACAGAAGCCATCTCTGTGCCTCAGCTCAAATCAGTGACTAGTTGAGACCATCAAAATTTAGAGACAAGTTTTTTTTGTTTGCTTTTGGATCACCATCATTCCAAACAGCACCTACCCCGAGTCACCCAAAAGATGTACATAGGGGAGGCAAAACAACCTTTCAGAATAGGGACTGTGGCTTTCGACAAGGAACACAGCTCTGTTCCACGCAGCAGGACGTACCAACCCAATCGCCACGCAGCTCTGCAGACACGGTCCAGGCTACCTCACACCTCTAATGTCTTTGAAATCTTCTGCGGTGTAAAAGGAATGGCTTCACGTTAAGTTTCAGGCATTACAATAGTTTATACACACAGCCAACCACAAAAATCATGAACTGCCACAAACGGTATTATAAATGAAACTGTGTCTCAATAGCTTGCAGTTAGAGAGCTGCTTATACAGCACATCACACACCAGCCTGGGTTTCTGACAAAAACACCTTTCATATGCTAACACTGCTACAAAGCACTTCCAAGCGACTGTAACAGCACTACCGCGCAAATGCTGGCACTTCTGTTCATCCCTTCAGCTCAGACAGCATCTCCATGGCTACAGTGTCGATCACTGGTGGCTTTAAGGACATCCCATGCAGAGCGAACGCACGGCCTGGCATTCTGAACAGCCCTCATGACCACCCCGCGCAGTTCTAGCTCCGGGTCCCTCTGGGGTGCAACGCTCACAAACACGCTGCAGCGCCGCCTGAAAACTCCGCAAGCTTACTGTGCGTTGTGTCGTCCAGGTCGTTTGCCACAGCAGTCCTGGAAACGGAACAGATCTTCCAGCAATCTCATCACAGCGTCTGCACCATACTACAAAATGTTTGCACCCATCTTAAAAACGGGCTTGTCTTGCTTGTGCTTAAGCGCCCTTCCTTTGTGGCCACCATGCAGGGCTAGCATTAAGAGTCCCACTGAAATCAAAACATCCTTACTGCACCCCAAACCACGTGTGCTCTGGGGCACTATCCGCGCTGTCAGTCACAGTGTACTGTTTGCAACAAGTATGCCTTCAGGTAGCTGCTGCAGAGAATGTTCTGGAGAAATTCATGCTACGTATGCGGTGGTTAGATAGGATTATGCATGCGAGTGTCACTTTCAGTAACAGGATTTTGAACTCATTATCTTCTACTGCTGTTAGAAGTTACAGAAGACATCAAGCCCAACCTCAACAAGACAGTAACAATTTCAGGAAAAAATTCCCTTTTCCTTAAGTAATTTTAAAAGTTTACATATATTTCAAAGTTTTAATAAGCCTCTGAAGTATATGTGAACCTAGGAAGTGCTCATTCTTCTACTGGCATGCACGTCAGAAATCAAAAGGATTTCACAGGTAGCTTATTGAGAGGATGCTCCATTTAGAGAGCACCTACAACTGAGTATCCGTAAAACCGTAAGCTTATCCAAGGAAATACTTGATAATAGAGAGTCATAAAGCATTCTTGATACATTTGAGTCACACTGAAAAAAGCATAACGTATTTGCTTAAGATTGCCCAAAACCAAGGCAGGGGATAGAAGAAAAGGCAAAAAGCAGGAGCAAGGAGTTATGTGGGGACAGTGAAGTCTGAAGCAAACTTCCTCTGTCTTGGAGCGTAAACACGCAGGCTACAGAGCTAGCGAATCTCAGCTCCAGCATCCAGTGTTGTCAAGCATGAATAAAGTTACTTTAGTATTTTAATATTTAATTAAAATAATTTAGACCTTATAAATAAAGCAGGAGATTCAAAACAGGCTACGAAGTAATCTTCTAGATAAGTGGAATTTTACTGGTAACGCACTGATGAGTTACGCAATTGTGGTAACCAACCCACCAGGCCGAGCAGAGTCTCTGCTTTCGCACAGAAGCAGCCAGACACAGAAATCTCTATTCTCATGAGGACGTGGCCAGCCAGGCCACTCACGCAGGCTCCTTCTATACAGACCACTACTTTATCCCCCTCAGCGTACCCTTCCTGCACGGACACTATTCAATAGCTGGGCATTTTCATTTCAGAGGAGCGGTCACACAGAAGTCTTACCGGCAAAATCACAGTGGCCTGACTGTGGCACACAGCTGCACGTCATGAAACTGGAGGGGCCTGGCTCTTACCACCTCAGAACCATTGTGCTACACGCAGAGCAGCAGTCATCTTCCAGCTAAAAAGTAAACTCTTCAATGACTTAATGCAGCTTTATTAAAGCTTTTAGAGGTAAAGGTATCCCGATTCAGCAGGCAAAACAGTTTGGGGATAAAGAACCTGACCTGAAGACAAGGGCTAACATTCCACCTTTTATCTGTCAAAGATGACCGTTAATAACCACAGGCATACCTTAATGGTACTTTAATTGGAAGAGTGGTTTCTTTAAAACAGATACGAGTAGTTTGTGGTTTGCTTAAATAAATTTGCACAGTTGGAACTGTGTAATACTCGATTCTCCGTGTGGGAGTCAGAGTGTCCACCTTCAGAGAACAAATGAATCACCAGGTGGGATCTGAGGACAAAGTGGATATCCAGGTTAAGAGTTACACCTGCCTGCCCCCCAGACACTCACAAAAGGATCATTAACTCTCTTCCTCCCTTCAAGCACGCCAGAGAGCCCCAAAGTGCCCAAGGCGTAGTGCCACTCCACTGAAGAGTGGCAAGGCTAACTTCAGTTGCAGCCTCTGCACAAGCTTGAGACGTGCATCTCTAAAACAAAACGCTAAAATGGAGAAGTTGGGCAAGTACCACTCCTTCCTCAAGAAAAAAAAAGATTAAGGACAGAAAACCCAAACATGCTGAATGCAAATAAAATAATTTTAATCTTCCTTTCCTTTGGAGTAATCTGAGAGAGCCCGATCACTCAGGTTAGGCTGTTGAAGACCAATATCAAATTGCTGATTATAAAAAAAAAAAAAACAACAAAAAAAACCCACAAAAACCTGACAGTCCTCTATTCTAGGTTGAAGGTGGAACATCAAGGACTGACTTTATAGCCATCCTGCTACAGGCTGCTCTTCAGTAACCACAGACCTTCGCTGACTTAGCGGGGGCAACAGCAGTACCACATTGACTCGCCATTTCACTTTAGGTTGGTTAGATGAAATGCTTGTGCGAAACTGTTCTGCAGGGAAAATGCGCGCTCACTCTGCCTGCATTCCAAGCAAGCCAGCTGGCAATCAGCTCTGGCCCAGAAGCCACGTAGGGCTGAGCACAACGCTTTGTCTGACGGAACGTGCCCTGCAATTAGAGTCAATGTCAGTCGTTTCTGGGATAGGAAACTTGGCTTCTGACCCCAGTTGCACAGGACAGGATGGCTCTGGCTCAAGGTTAAAGCATTATGGGGAAGAGGCTGACCTCCAAAACAGCATCACAGGAAAGGCTGGCAACCGGCCAGGGGAAGCTTAAATGCTTAGAGACCAACATGTGATTACTGCGGAATGTGAGCTTTTCTCAAGCACTTCCTATTTCTCTGCAACAATGGCAATAAACAAACCTTTACACAGCACAGAAACACACCTTTCTTTGGAATTTTTAAGATATACAAATCAAAATGACTGTAAACCATTAAGATTGTCTTACTATTGCTTTTAAGTAGCCACTACTTGTCTTACAGCAGCTGAACAATGACAGCTGTTCTGCGTGGCTAACACAAACGCACAGGACGCTGTCACACTGAAAGCACAATTTGGTACTTGGCTTCCCCATTCCTTTCCAGTTAACAAAATCGTGTGTCTGGTTCCTCTGCAGTCAGTTTTACTTTAAAATTCAGCTGCAATTCTACTGTGTCCACTGAGGATCTATTTTTGGAACAGTCAAATATTCCTCGCTGCTCTACTGCTCCATGCTCAAGCCTCACTTTTACGAGTCCTACAGTTGGTATTCGCCACTTTTTTGGTCTTTGAATCACCGACACTTTCAATAAGCAGGTCTGTTAAAACATGTTTAACATCTGGAATATGTTAGGGTATTTTAAATAAAATTATTACTGTGTAGACAAAATCTAATTTATGTGTGTGGGAGTAAAGGATGACTACAGCATTGCCACAGTACAGGCTCAGAATTCCTCGCTACACCGCTGTCTGAATGGGCAAAGACCTGTAGTCCCACAAGGAAAGTCTCATCTCCATCCAGATCAGCCCCCCACCGCATGAAGGTTCCCTGAAACAGGTTTGACTTCACTGACTCAGACTGCACCCACCAGGTTTTCATTTGGCCCAGAGGCAACTGGTCTCTAAGCACTGCAAGAGGGCTTCAGTCTCCCAGGAGTATAACCAGTGCAGGAAAGAGAGCTTTGCCAAAGGGGCAGAATTCAAAGTAAGCAGCATGTCTCAACTGTAAAGCTCTTGGTGTGGCTTGGTAAAATATCGGCTTCCAGGTAGAGAGCAGCTGTACACTATTAAGCAAACCAATTAAAATGTATTAAGCACATCAATTATAGAATCACAGAATGGTTTGGGTGGGAAGGGAGCGTTAAAGCCCACCCAGTCCAACCCCCTGCCAGGAGCAGGGACATCTCCAACCAGATCAGGTTGCTCAGAGCCCCGGCCAACCTGGCCTGGAATGTTTCCAGGGATGGGGCATCCACCGCCTCTCTGGGCAGCCTGGGCCAGTGCTCCACCACCCTCAGAGTAAAAAATTTCTTCCTTGAGTCCAGTCTGCATCCCCTCCCTCAACCTGCTGGCCATGCTTCTTTAGATGCAGCCCAGGAATTCTGCCCTTTTGGCAAAGCTTTCTTTACTGTGCTGATTATACTCTTGGTAGACTGAAATCCCTCTTCCTGGGCTGCAGGCACAGATTGCCGGCTCATGTTGAGCTTACATCTTGACTGTTCACTAATGTCAATGACATGTCATCAAAATGCAGCCTGATAGGGCCTGGGGTTTGCAGAAAAACTTACCTCTTAAGCTAGGAAGTTAAACGTAACTTTTAAAAAGCTCTTAGCATTACATACATGTCTGATTTATCAGGAGATGCCTCAAAGGTTAGAAATTGATGGTGGAATATCAACAGTACAGAACAACAGTGGCTCCTCATGTGGCATAATAAACTATTAAACAGACTAAGACTCATCACTATGAAAAAGAATAATTTAAAAACAGAGGGAGATCTTCCAGATCTAACATGGCAAGCAGCACAAGGAATGCGAGCAGGGTTTTATTGCCTCTTCCAACACAAGGAGCAGGTGGTGTGAAGCTGAGCGAGCAGGAGTCAGGCTCTAGATACAGAATACATCTCTTGACAGAGCGTGTCATGAAGCACACACTGCTGCTGGAGGGTGTCACGGGAAGAGTCCACTTGGCTCCAGAAAGGAATTGGGCAGGCACAAGAAAGACACCGCACGCAGAGCTGTTACACACATTCTGGACCAGAAGGGCTGTCAAGACACATCGCTGTAGGATGAGAGAGTATCCCAGGAGAGCGCTACCATATGTTTACATCGTTCTCCTCTTCCTAGAGGCAGATACTGCCCTTGGCCACCGCCAGATACAGAGCACACTAGCTAGACATGCTTCACGGTGAAATTCCGTACATTCAGAGACGGAATACCATCCTTTTCCCCACACCCAAACACATCATTAAGATATCAATAACAGGTAACACCGCCACTAGACGCATCGTTGGCACGTTAAGGCAGTACAACTTCTGCACCCCAACAAAATAAACAGAAAGATGCCACCCAGCTTCAAAAGATAAGGCAATTAAAAACAACAGTCAAGATTCCTTTGATTCTTTTCTGAAAAGCAATTAAAATCACAGATGATAGACCATCAGTTCTTTGCTCTTCACCCTCCTTTACAGGAAAGAAAGGCAGACAAACAAAGGCAAGAATCACTTTAGCCAACACAGAACAAACAAGTTCAAGTGAAATTGCTTTAAATCCTGCTCATTACATCATCAGCGGCTGCACCATGCCGACCATGAAACGCTTCAGTAGAATTAAGTAATTTCATAGAGCCATGAATTCAGTAATGAAGAATTTATCCACAGGCCAATGAATTGCACAGCAAAGAGAGAGTTTTGCAAATTAAGTACTGTAATTTACACACCGAATGGAACAGCCAGGAACACGTCCTCTGGAAAGGATGCCGCCGACTGGTGTTCCTGAGCCGAGTTACCGGCTGCGGCAGCCACACCTCACACCGAATTAAGAGACACAATGCGCTCGAGAAAGGAAGCGCTCTCACCAGGAAACTAACTGTTCCCCTTCTGTTGTGGCATAAACAAATATAAATGACACACCGCCATCCTGGCCATCGCCACAGAAATACTCATTTGCACCAAACGATGATTATCAAAGCAATCGGATAGAATATTACAGCAGCCGCAGGCAAGGCACAAAGTTACCAGCCACGGGGAGGCTGAAGTGGTAAGAGGTCTGCAAGGTAGTTTTCAGCCGTTACACAGATTGATTTGCATATATTTCAAAAAACACCTATACTCAAGCTTTGAGAATATAACGAACCACAGAATTAAAATGGTTGTAATTATCCAACAAGTAAATCCAAAATGTACATAACGACAAATGTAGATACTTAACGTCATAAATCTGACCACGACAAAGCCTTGAAATGTTAATTTAAGAGAACTTAAAAATACACAATTAAGAATTAAAACAGTTTAAATAAAAATTCAGTTATTATAGAAAAGAGTAGCTTCTCTTTGCTCCCTCCTACGATCCCTCTGCTGTCACCAGAGTTAAAGCTGTTAGGTTCCAGCAGCCCTGTGATATTTTTATTTTCAAATTTACTCACATATAGTCCCTAAACTTAACTATCATAAAGTAAAACTGCAGAGGAATCCAAGATAGGAAACGTTCAAATCTGAAGTTTCACACACGAATACAAAGCAAGACAGTCAACCGGTCTGCTCACATGCTGCCCCATTAGACCATACAAAATCTCTTTTTTTTAAAAAAAAAATTTTATTTGTCTAAGGTAAGGACAGATTCTCCTTTATGCCAAAGCAACTCACAGAATCATAGAATCACAGACTGGTTTGGGTGGGAAGGGACCATTAAAGCCCACCCAGTCCAACCCCCTGCCAGGAGCAGGGACATCTCCAACCAGATCAGGTTGCTCAGAGCCCCGGCCAACCTGGCCTGGAATGTTTCCAGGGACGGGGCATCCACCGCCTCTCTGGGCACCCTGGGCCAGGGTTCCACCGCCTGCAGTGTAAAAAAAATTTTCTTAATATCCAGGCTGAATCTCCCCCCCTCTATTTTAAAACCATCACCCCTCATCCTATCACACCAGGCCCTACTGAACAGCCTCTCCCCATCTTTACCACCAGCCCCCTTTAGGCACTGGGAGCCGCTCTCAGCTCTCCCCGGAGCCTCCTCTTCTCCAGGCTGAACAGCCCCAGCTTTCTCAGCCTGGCCTCACAGCAGAGCTGCTCCAGCCCTCTCAGCATCTGCGTGGCCTCCTCTGGACCCTCTCCAACAGCTCCACGTCCTCCTGATGTTGGGGGCTCCAGAGCTGGACACAGTGCTGCAGGTGGGGTCTCACCAGGGCAGAGCAGAGGGGCAGGATCCCCTCCCTCGACCTGCTGCCCACATTCCTCTTGATGCAGCCCAGGATGCGGTTGGCCTTCTGGCCCGAAAGGGCACTTTGCTGGCTCGTGTTGAGCTTCTCGTCCACTCATGCTCGACTCCAAGCCATTAAGCACAATTTGCAATTACTTTGCACTGCTGAAGCATACCAGGCCTGAAGACTGCTGAATCGAGTTTCCAGCAGCCCCTTCTTCACTGTTACAGCAAGAGGCTTCAGCTTTTTTCAAACTACAGATCCCTAACCGTTTCCTCATGGAATCAAGGGCTCACATAGCACAACATGTACTGGTAAATGCCCTGCTGACTCCCTCGCTCTTTCTTGTTGCCAGCTGCCATCAGCTCACAAACACATGGATGATGCAAGAAAGCAAGGAGCAAGCTGGATGCCCACCTTAGCTGCAATGGGAAACCACATGTTCAGTGATGTTTCTCTGACCCTTGGAAGAGAGAGCCCATGAACCACGAGCTGAAAACCTCTGTGGACTGGGTGGAAATCAGCATTATTTGAGCAAAAGCAATGCAGAGAGAAGCCAGGACCTTGGGACCTTATATCTCCAGTTTTGATGGCTCACTGCTTGCTTGTATTCTTTCGGCAACGCTGCCCCACGCTGCATCAGATGATGCCACCCCTTCCACCACAGGCCTGCCAGACAAGTTGCCACGGTGTCTTCCACCAGCTTGAGTTCCTGGCATGACTCTCACCTCAGACGTCACTGCCTGGTTACAAGTGAAACAAGCTGCATGCGGACTGACTGTGAGAAAGCCAAATTATTAAGTTACCCATAATAGGCCCTACTTAACATTTTACCTGAGCTGCTAACTTGACCTGCCTTAACTATATCATAAAAAATAAGATTAGAAGAGCTAATAATTTAGCTTAACAGCCTAATTCTTCATTTAGAATATATACATAGTAATTTTGAACTACAGGAAAAATTTGAAGCCAAATGCACTGGGGAGAAAATAAAATAGACCATTTAAGACTAACCTGTAATTAATTTTAACTTGAGCTAATTAACAATTTCCTTGCAAAGTCTGAAAAGATTAAGTCTATACTCAGAACGCAACAGTTTTTAGATCACATCACCACCCTCCTTCCAGAAAGATACCGAATTCAAACCAAGTGCAAAGCACAACCAGTCCTGGTTACAAGAGTCACAACGAATACCCCTCAACTCCGTGTTCCAAAATCTGCACTCTGATTGAATGTGCTCTGTGGAAAGTCCTCAGGGGTTGCTTCCAGCCCCTAAGGCTCTCCTCCCTCTGCTTCCCCCGTCACGGTGCGCTTGTTTCCTAAAAGCATAGCAGCACAATTGCTCTGCCCTAAACAGCAGGACGAGCTTGCAGGAAGAGGAAGCACAGATTGCTCACGCTGGAGGTTCTCGTAACTGGCCGTACCATACGGAAACACCTCATCCTGCGTCTGCAGCCGACGTCTCTGATCTCTAAGCAACCTCTGGCTCTTCACTGGATAGTTTTTAGAATTAACAACAACAAAAAATAGACATCATATCTCTTTCCCACAGGGTTTTGAAGGCTTTTACGTTTGCGTCTTAATGGCTAACCACACGTTAAATTATGAGCATGAAGTTATACCTTTTCCAGATCATAACTGTGGTACCATGGGTGTCTAGGACTCCATGGAATGCATTAACCGCTTCCTTTCTGCCAGGTCCCCATGTGTTTAACTGAGATTTTTAACTCAAAGGCAACAGAACTTGTCTGATCAACAGATCCCTCAGCAGCACCTCGCACCAGTCTCAGAGCTGAAACACCTGCAAAGGCTGAAAAGCTTGGAGCGGTTTCAGAACAAAGCAACAGGAACTGTTTTGATACATATTTTTTCTTCTATTAACACCTTTCAGAGTTTGTCAGTAGCGGTGGTTTAGCTTTTAAAGTGTAAAAGACTTGTTAAAAAACCTGACTAAAAGCATTTGGTGAACGAGAGAACTGCAGCTGTCAGCTACAGTCAGGTCATGTGTTTGCCCACACAAAACAGGAAACAGCTAGCCGTGGAAATATCTAAGCAGGCCATGAAATAACACGTAAATTGCACAGTAAGCAGGCTGCTAAGTCAATATTTTTCCCTAGTGCTCAACTTCACTCTTACATTTGTTAAGCACAGCTCGTTCCAAACAAATGGTGAAAAAATTGTTTGCTCTTACAATGCGCGCTAACATAAGAGACCATCGACGACGACACACAACAGCGGTCGAACTGCAGACGCTTAATATAAAATAAGAAAATCCATAGCGGGCACTGTGCCACCACAGTTTTGCCAATGCCTTTCCAACAGTAACTGAGCCTGAATGTCCAACAAAGACAGGAAGTGAAGTAGATGGGAGTGTGGGAGTCGCACAGCCAAAGGGAAACCAGCGGAGCGGTCTCAGAGTGGACACTCCGTTTGGTCCCTTCCCCACTCCCCCAGACAAACCCTCAAGAAGGTGCCACATCAGGGGAATAAATTACTTCTCTGTGCATTTAAAGCCTACTTTGTGCTTTCAAAAGAAGAACTGATTCCTTTTTCTCACTGGCCTCTCAACCCCTCTTCACATGATGTGAGGAATGCATTTTTTCCAAGAAAAATAAAACGAGACTAGAAGGAATGGAAATTGCAGGGATTTATGAGCAGGTGTGGCACTTAACTTGAGACATAGTTTTTTTTTTTTTAAATGGCTTTTTAAAGTAATAACCTTTAAATTGAAAAGATGATGTACTGCCTGATCGGGAAACTCATTACAATCCAGATCAAGGGATTATACTTTGATTTGTCAATTTGAAAAAAAAAAAAAAAAAAGATATAAATATTTCTAATCTGCTCTCTCATTGAAGCGTATTTATGCCATCTCCAATCTTATTACTCTCCTGTAATTTAGGGACACTTTAAACCGTGGAGATTTACCTTAAACACTGCTTTTTTCAGAACTATAACCAAAGACAGCCAGTCAGCCTGTTGCCCAAAAGCAGCAAATTCGAACCGCTAAAATTACCATATAATCAAAAGGGCACTAGATGTTATACTTACTAAGAAAGATTCACGCGTTAGATATTCTACCAGAAGAAAGGAAAAACATGAGACTTTTTTTTTTTAAGAAAGATTTTGCTAAGAATACACAGTTTGGAAAGAAGTTGTTTTCAGCCACAAGGCAGTGCAAGATTAATTGCTATTTTTATGCTAAAATAGAGCTCAAATGCGTTATTTCCACAACTGCCAGCTCTGACATTGACGACCAGTTTACCTACAGACTTCTCTTCATTGTGCAGCACCAGCGGAAGCTGACAAATGCCAGGAACTTTAACCAAGTGGAAACATTATTTTAGGTATTCAAAAGACTGCAAAATACCTTTCAAAGTCCGTCTCCTGTCACAGGTAGATTTGAAAATCTTAGTTTTCACAAAGCCACAAGTTCTTACAATCTACATTAATGTGACTAAACACAACAGGTTTCGCGCACACTTGCTGTGTTCAGTCACGTCACTACTCACCTTACCGCTCATTTACTTCTGAAACTAAGTAATTTGTGGCTGTAAATAAGATATTTTCTAAATGGGCTGAAGAGCAACATATTTGCAACAGAGCTTCCAGAAAATAAGAAAATCCCACCCCTCTGGGTGGGTTCAATTCAATGTGGTTTTTTTCCCCAAAAATCTTACTTATTTTCCATTGGCATAAACTCCACCCTTGGAATGCCGTAGTAGTTGATCATTCATTATTTAAATTTACTTTGGAAATTAAACTCAAGGGGCTAGTTGATCATTCATTATTTAAATTTACTTTGGAAATTAAACTCAAGGGGCATTATCTCATGCACATCAGCCTGAAAATGAGCTGTGAATCTCCAAAGTCAATTTTAGCCTCGCGTGTGTTAAGAAACCTTGAAGACTCAAGTTCTTAACTGACTTTTAACATTAAGAACTACTTATTCAGCACAGTCCCCATATGACTTTAAATGTAAATATATTAGCTTTAAAGAGCTAATATATTTAAAAAAATGGAGTCTATCACCTTTAAAATTTTTAGAACAGCAGCTTTTCAGTTCTTCCCCCAATATATTTAACCTTGGTAACCTGACAAGTGAGTCTCAGTAAACAGGCAATTTTCCACATTTCAGCTGCTTTCAGCATTATGTAAACTTCCACATGGACAGGAGGAAAACGAGGTAAGGTTCTCAGTGTGACGAACAGCTGTGCAAGCTGGTTGGTTTTTCTTGTTTGTTTTTTAATATATATACACATACAGACAGAGTTTTCAAGAGGTTATGACAGATATGCCCCAGAGCAGCCAATGTCAGCACTGGTACCCAGTTTGTGACATCCTACAGCCTGTTTGAGGCGTGTCAGACTAAAACGTGACCGTTTCTAGCCTATGATTCTTGAATCTTTTCAAGTCCAGGAGATGGTTTCATTAAAAGATTTACATCCAGTTCTTACTCTTTTCAAAGCAACTTAGATATTATCTAGAACTACAGAATTCACCAGTAAAAGCAAATCTTCAGGGGAACTGGCTTATATCAGATTTTACGTAGCTTGCCTTTAATGACAAAGGCAGGCAAGCAGCATGCGGCATTGGATCTCCCAGCTCTCTACCAACAACAGCACTTCACCAGTTCTCCCGCAGACTTGAAAGATAAGGGGTTGTGCCTTGAAGTATATCGTCACAGATATACATCAGGGTTCAACGGATGATTTTTGGATTTCAGTGGAGAAGCATAAGAAACTTATTTTCAACAGCAATTCAACTCAGCAAAAGAATTTTCACTTCATCTGTTTTAAAAGTCTTTATATCATAATTGTCTGCAAAATACTGTCTTGTCAATCTTGGTTCAGATCAAAGTGGAATTAAATTCAGTTTTTGTCTTAATACAGCCCACTCGCCCTTCATACAGAGAACAAAGTTCTCTCAAAACACACGAGAGCAGCATGAATGGAGCGCTGACTGTACTTCAATCTCCCTCAAGTATCTCTTCCAAACCCAGGAAAGGAGAAGTGGGCAAACAGGAAGCTTGTAGTGTAAATGACCCATTCTGCAGGTGGCATTCACTTGGTTGCTTGCAGAAAAGAAGAATTTTATGTTGATTTCTCTATCTGAAAGCTAAATATGAATTTGACTTAATGATCTCCAATTTGCAGTTGGAACACACATCATCTAGGAAATCTTTATGGTCCACATGGGCTTTGCTGACACTGGGGATCTTCATTACTCCTCCGCAGAAGGAATTACCTCCTCAGTTCCATGAAACTCCCTGGGAACGGAGAACAATTTTCCAAATAATATTTTTAAAAGTACTCAGCACCTTAAGACAAAGATGAGATCCCATGCAGTAAGACCCAAGCTAAGAACAGTGATTTTTGTTGGACAGCTCAGCATCAAGAACACTGCTGCCACATTGACCAAAGGTTTTTTGAAGAAGCTTTTTAGCGACAGCTGAGTGTCTCTGGTGTGTGGGTTCAAATCTATTTGAGAACACATTCTCTCAAAGGTTGGGTGCATATAAAAGAGGGACGGGAAAAAATCAAACATAAAAACCATATCGTTAAAGTTGTTTGCTGGGTGCCTTAAATTCAAACTTGGTACATAGCGGGATGTGTTCGCCATTTCAGAAGAGCTGCTGAGACGGTTAAAATAACACTATAGCACTTTTTTTGGTGAGAATGTGCAACACAGTGCTTCCACTCTAGCCAGCACAAAATCTGACAGGAATATTCCTTCCAGAAATACTTCAACTTATGCAATCACTATTCAACCAAGGGAAAAGAGTAAGAAAAGGCGTGAAACGATCATAAGCTGTTTATATTCTTTAAAGAATTTGGCTCACGGAGGCACTCCTCTACATATTCCAGAAAATCTATGAACAGTTTTGACAGATTAACATCAAGAATTTTACACATTTTAAAACCAATAACGTATCAGAAGCAACATGGCAGGAGAAGGATGTTCATCCAGTGATCACATTCAGATCAAGTTCCAGTGAGAACTCGCTGCCCTGCCATAGACAAAATAAATCACACGTATTATTGCTAATCTAAACTTCCAGTCTCAGAAAGTATCAGCTGACTGCTTCTTTTTATAAACATTCTTCTCCTCTTAGTTCACTGTTTTAATTTTTCAACTATTTTTTTTCTTCTAGTTGCATATGTAGTACAGCTTCTTTCTTTCCAAAGCAGAAAAAAGCTGTCACATAAGAGAAGATTAATATTAGTTAAAGGTCATATTATATTACATTATGTTACGTTAGTTAAAGATTATTGACAGGCTGGAGAGGTGGGCCCGTGCCAGCCTCGTGAAGTTCAACCAGGCCAAGTGCAAGGTCCTGCCACGTGGGTCAGGGCAATCCCAGGCACAAATCCAGGCTGGGCAGGGAATGGATGGAGAGCAGCCCTGAGGAGAAGGACTTGGGAGTGCTGGTGGACGAGAAGCTCAACATGAGCCGGCAACGCGCCGTTGCAGGCCAGAAGGCCAACCGCATCCTGGGCTGCATCAAGAGGAGCGTGGCCAGCAGGTCGAGGGAGGGGATTCTCCCCCTCTGCTCCGCTCTGGTGAGACCCCACCTGCAGCGCTGCGTCCAGCTCTGGAGCCCCCAACATCAGGAGGACATGGACCAGTTGGAGAGGGTCCAGAGGAGGCCACGCAGATGCTGAGAGGGCTGGAGCAGCTCTGCTGTGAGGCCAGGCTGAGAGAGCTGGGGCTGTTCAGCCTGGAGAAGAGGAGGCTCCGGGGAGACCTGAGAGCGGCTCCCAGTGCCCAAAGGGGGCTGCAGGGAAGGTGGGGAGAGACTCTTCAGCAGGGCCTGGTGTGACAGGACGAGGGGTCATGGTTTTAAAATAGAGGGAGGGAGATTTAGATTGAATATTGGGAAAAATTTTTTTACCCTGAGGGTGGTGGAACCCTGGCCCAGGTTGCCCAGAGAGGTGGTGGATGCCCCATCCCTGGAAACATTCCAGGCCAGGTTGGCCGGGGCTGTGAGCAACCTGATCTGGTTGGAGATGTCCCTGCTCCTGGCAGGGGGGTTGGACTGGGTGGGCTTTAACAGTCCCTTCCCACCCAAACCATTCTATCATTTTATGATTACTCTTCAAACATTATCCCCAAGATATGGAACAGTTTGAGAACTCAAAGTTAATACTAACAGTCAGAAGTGTTTCTCATTACACCCAATAAAAGCATTATGAAAAATCCCGATGCCAACCTTTTAACTCAAAATATCCTTGGGAAAATAACTTACAACAAGGTAAAGACTTCTCAATTCAGCAAACACCTAGACAGTTTTGTCCAAGAAACCAATTTTTGCTGACTGATCTAAGAACAGGAATCAGTCCACTTCACTGAAGGCCAAAGTTACACACACAAATTTAAATTAGAAGCCATCTGAAGCCTAGTTGTGAAGACTGTATTAAGGTCCTAAAAGACCTTCAGCATATCAGTCAGATTCTTCACCACTCATGAAAATAACCACTCTCTGCCTTGAAGTGTTTGCAAGAGCACGACCTGCATGTGTAATACTGGAGACAGGTTCAGGAATAAGAAAAAGAAAATAAAGTGTTGCCCATAGAGTGATCTAATCCTTTTTCCCCCTGTGACTGCGAAGGATCACTTCTGTAAGGAACCCTGCACTCCAAACCATGTGATCTATCTAAATATTTACACTATGAACACTATTAAAGCTCTCGTCTGAAGCCATTAAATATTCTATTTTCAACAAGCAAAATTAAACAATTAGTATTTTGATTATTATTTAGTTTTAACTGTTTTTGTCAGGTAGAAGCTGATCTAACTGCTCTCCTCAACTGCTCTTCATAACTCACGAGAGCCACACAGCTGTGGTTTTGGCTGAATATACTTAAAAATGTCAAATACCTACTTCCTTTCTGTTTTCTAAAAGAAAAAAAGGGAGGGAGAGGGGGAAGAGAGAGGGAAAGAAGAGAGACTCTAATTAGAATTTTCTTTTTTTTAAATTATTACTGTTTGTAAGATCAGCGCACAAATTAGCAGCCACATACCCAAGAGGCTTTTTGTTCAACTCTCTGGCATCTGTGGCAATCAGGTTTTTTTTCCTCCCCCTAAAGTATTACCAGTGCTCACAATGCTTTCTCCTCTTTCATTCAGGCTTATCCTCGCGTTCACAGCTTTTCTCTGAGCTCTCCAGTCCTGTAAACTCTGCACTGATGAAGACACAACCACAACAATCTTCTAATCAACGTACTTGACACTCTCTTCCATGCTAGAATAGATTGCTCCCAGTAATCAACTGAAAATATGCTTCGAGGCCACTTTTCCTCTAACTTTAAAATAAATCTACGAACTGTATCTAAACTTTGAGAGAAAAAGAGAACACATTATGTAAAAAAGCCACTCTGGGTAGAGAAGAAACCATCAAAACACATACTCTTCGTATTTTGTGTATCATTTTAGATTTGTATGTTGTACAGTACCTAGCAAACAGAGCCCAGTAAGTACTCAGCAATACAAGGAACTGTCAAAGAAGAAAAATACAGCAAAAATTCATACTTACAGCCATAATCAACTCAAAAGGGTGTTTATACACCCGTACAGGGGATTGATACTTCTGCACCATAGCTGCAGTGAGTAAGATCAATTCAAACCTGAAAAAGAAATTTTTAAAACCATCTGTCAAACATAGGAAGCCATTTTCAACCTCCTCTTACAATTTTTCCGTGTGCGATACCACACTAGTAATTCTACAGGAAAGCCTTCACAACCTCTTGATGACTTTTTGTTTTTTGGAAGAAGCAACGGAGCCCAGAAAAGCTATGTGTATTTTTGTCAGACGTGACTTATCATTTCTTCCAAAGATGACACAAAATTAGCACACTCTCAGTCTGGTTTTAGTAACAAATCTTCAAACACGCTTCCTGACTCTTCGTCAGGACGGTGAGACTTCCTGCGCTGCTGCCGAGAACCAAACATTGGCACACACCGGCTGAAGGCAGAAAAGCATTACCCGGTCCCCCAGCTGGGTAACTGGGTTCCCTTGCTTATAGGTCATTCTGAATTGGGGTTGGTTTAAAAAAATCTTTTAAAAGGAAGTTAAAAAATACACCAAGTGTTAAAACCCCTTGTTTCCAGAAAGGCAGGAAAAAATGGATCACTACACCAAACTGAGGTAAGGCATTCCTTCATCATTTCCAAATCAAGTTAAGAGTTTTGAGAGAGAAACTTAAAAGATAGCTGGGGAAGAAATAAGCCTTACAGAAATTATAAAGATTCCAATATACGGCCAAAAAAAAAATCACTAGCAAAACAGACACGAGCTGTTCCAACGGCTTTGTGTCTGCTTTCCCCAGCAAAGTGCCTGGACCAAACTCTCTCGAACGCAATTACGTTTATTGAAAAAACACTGGCAGCAGCACTCGCAGATGAAACCACAGGCTGCTAGCCAGACTTGCTTTAGTGAGGAATGGTCTTATTACAATAAATTAGTTTTATTTTTAACGTGTTCTCACGTTATCTACAGGGCTGCTGGCAGGCGTTATCGACTCCGGCTAGGGAGCACGGCAGATGGGCACGGCGGCTTCTCGGGGGCAGCAGCCTACAATAAATTCAGGAGTCACAAGAAAGTTCACCCGGCATCCGATTCCAGAGAGGAATTTACCCGTGACTACCCTGCATTTAACAAAACCACCTGAATCAGCAAAAAAAAAAAAAAAAAAGCCGCAAACCCTCTCTAATCCTTGGACAAGAAGAGTTACACAACAAAGAAACTCAACGTTTCCTCCGCCCGCTCGCCGGGACAGCGCTGCCCCCGCCCCGCCGTGCCCCCGCCGTGCCGGGAACCCCGGGGACGGGACCCGCGGACACCTGTGACAGCCCCGCCGGGAGAGCGCGGAGGGGATCCGGGCCCCGGCAGCCCGGCGCCGTGAGCGGCCCGAGGGCCGTTACCCCCCCGCCCCATCACCGCCGCCGCACGGGGAGCGCCGCCTGCTCCTCAGGGCTCGCCGCGGAGCCCCGGCCCGCCGCCGCCAGCGCTGAGGGGAGCCGGCGGAGAGCGGGCGGCGGGAAACTTGCGGCGGGGGAGAGCGGCGGCCGCGGCGCGGCTGAGGGGAGGGGACGGGACGGACACGAGCGGCGGGGTACGGGGAAGGGAGGGGAGCGGGCAGGCACCCGCGCGGCGACCCTTACCGCGTCCCGTCACGACGGCCGGCCCGGCTCTGCCCTCATGCCGGCGCGGGGCAGCGCCGCCGGTTCCGGCGCGGGAGGGGCGCCGCGCGGCCGCCGCCGCCTGTTGTTACTGGTGACAGGGCGGGGGCGGGGCTTGGCGGCCGGCCAGGCCGCCGCGCATGCGCCGCCCGCCCGGCGGGCAGGCGGCGGGGGAAGGGCCGTGGGGGTGTTCTCCCCGCGCTGCCCTTCGCGCCTGCGCGCTGCCGTCGGCCGGCTCCGTGGGGCCGTGCGGGAGGGAGGGGGGCGCACATGCGCGGTGTGGGGCGCGGGGTGTCGCGGGCGGTGGCAGGGTCCGGTCCGCGTTTTAGGCACAGGCTGCCCTCGAGGGCGGCGGGCTGCGGTGCGTGGCACCTATCTGCGGGTACCTTCCCTCCCCTCAGCCCCCCCGGGCATCACTTTGGTCCCAGACCCTCCATCGCAGCCCGCAGTGTGGGGGTTCGGCAGACACAACCCTCCGGGAGTCGAGGCCGCGGCTCCGCCTGGGCCGGTGGCTGCTCCGGGGCCGTGAGCGGGTGCCAAGTAGGGTGGGAAGGCGGGGACGAGGTTTGGCAAGCGGTGCTGAGTCTGAGGCACCCCGCCCGGACACCGAGCCCGGTGGAGGGGTGTGAGGGCCCAGAGTGATGGCTGCAGCACCAGGCAGCTCTGATGGCAACGTAGGGTGGTGGTGCCAGGCCGCGGGGAGCGAGCGCGGGAGAGAAACTGCCCCGAAGGCCTGGCTGGGACATAGCCTATCTCTCCTGAACGGGCAAAGAACTGCAGCCTAGGATCACAGATAAAACCTCCTGAGACAAAAGTGCTGTACCATTTTATTAGCAGTAAGCAGTCACCCCGTTTAATCACCTGCGGAGGTGCAGAACCCGTCCCAGGGACTGGGAGGTGTGCAGGCCGGGGCACCGGCACCCGCGGGGAGCTCCACGGGCACACAGCACTGCAGGAACGCTGCACCCATCGCGAGAGCACGGGGCTTGGCCTGGGGACCTGCCTCGGTCACCGCCTGAGCGTCCTTCTGCCTCTCATCTGGCTCTGTCTTTACCAGCAGTCACCCAGCCTGGGTGCTTTGCAGTTCAGGGCGTCTGAAAAAGTTCTGTCTTCGTCCACGTCTAGTGTGGTTTAACTGTGATGTACTAAAAGCAAGAAATACAATTAGGTTTTGTACAGCACCAGTGTATCACAAGCTGTCTTGAAATAAGGACTTGAAAATTGGGGGCCCATGCCTCCTTTCCCTTCAATGACTCTGTTAAGGCAATTCTTTTACGCAGAACATGTTTTATTACTGGCTTACTCCCTCAGAAAATAAATCTTCCTACTGAAATTGAGGGTCATTATCCTGTCCTTTTGGTGTAATTCTTTCTCTAGGAAGGCTGAACTTGTGGTTACTATTCGTGAGTGATTCAGCTATAGTTCTTTCTTACACAAACCATTTGTCTTTTAAAGCTAGTCAAGAAGAGGCTGTAGTCTAACCTGAAACTAGTCGTTACAAGAAGTTGTTTAATGTGTTGAGAAATTGTTTCTCTAAATCTTGTTTCTGTTGTGGCAGTTGCCTTTGTGTAGCTGAAGTTAACTAGTTAATCTAGTAACTCTGTAATTAGGTTTAGTTATCTGATTGATATTCCCTGCCATTATGCCTGCAACATCCTTTTCCTGCTCTGAAAGCCTGAGATATAATCCTACCAGCATAGCAGGGCGAGGAATTTACGCCCACTCAGATTCCTCTTTGTTCGTAACATTTCTCTCTTTAGATTCCGGGAAATGTTTTAATTCTTACTGACTGCCACTATTCTACTTATCCAAATGGCCATATAACCAGAAAAGCTTTATTTGGACTTTAAAGGTATTCAGAGTTTATTGATAAAGCAAAATCGTTGAAGTGAAGGTTCATAATTTAATGTCTAAATCAACTGTGGTGTCTCGCCTGTTTTCTGCAGAAACAAGAATCTTAACAAGATGGACACAGAAGAGGAAAGTAATATTATTTAATTTTTTCTATTATTTTTTATATTCCTGTTACATCTCCTCTCATGGAAGCTCCAGCAGTGCATCGTTAGAAGGAATATAAACGAATAAACGAGTGGGTGAAACGTTTAAGGAATGCCGTGGGGCATGCTGAGACTGGAGCCCAGAGGCCAGCGGCGGAAAGTGCAAACCATTCAATATTTTCAGAAAATGAGGACTGCAGCTGGCTGGCTAGGAAGGAGAGTTGGGCCTTAGGGAGGTTATGCAAGGTCGGTCACTCCCCACCCGCTGAGCACTTTTCCTGGATTGCATTCCTTCACGTTAGGAACCCTGGTTACACAACTCAAAGCCCAGTCATTTACCTTGTTCCAGGCAACAGTGCCGTGCAAGTTAATGAGAACTATTGGTAGTCAATCCTTTATTATTAGTAATAACTAACTGAAAGTACAGCTGCCTGGGAGCAGTGCGGGGCTGCTGTATATGAGGAAAGATTCAAAATGCCTCCGGGCTTTGCTGTAACACGGTGCAAGCCCCTGGAATTTCAGCAAGCGGGGACTTGCTCAGGTTTCTTTTGTTTGCATCCCAGAGAGTGAGTAAAAGAGAAGTGGTCCTGGCTTCTCACCATCTAGCAGGCCTCGTCTTTGCAGCTTTTCTCCTAAAGAGAGGAGATTGCTAGGAGTTCTCAACAAGAGAGAACATGTGTTCGTTCCAGGTCTTGCTGCTAAGCTGTACGTTCATTAAAAGTACGTAGGTTTAGTAAAAGAGGAGTGAGATTCTGAGGTCAGATCTACTGAAGTCCTTCAAGAGCCGTTCCCTGATAAATCTGTCCCATCTGATCAGAATTTTTTATGTACCACTGGATACATTGAAATAAACGCCTGCTTCCTAAACATCTAAACCATGAAAAATGTCCCAAATGACAACATTTCCAGCTAAAATAAGCATGACGACTGACAAACAGCTACTGGGACTGAGTTGTGCCCCAGGGACATGCAATTCTGGTTTACACAGTGTTCTTATTAAATATATTATAAGTACTTAACGAGGTGTTCCACTTTTTTCTGTCCCCTGTCAGTCTAGGGAGCCAGCTGGATATGGCGTGGTCTGAATTCCTTTACTCCTTTACTCTTAAAACCAAACTAACTGTGACATCCGGACACATACCTGAACGTGCTCATCTGTTACGACTGTACGTATTTTCGTAAGCTCCTGGTACTGGGGAAGCGGTACGCAGGAGGAGCCTTTCCACGTACCTCTGGGGATCTTAAAGCCCTTTGCGACGGCAGGGAGGATACTAACCACCCCAGTACGCGGCTATAAATACTGAGGCTCACAAAGTGCTGTATGAGAAGTCATGCAGGCAGGCAGTGTGAGAAAGCAGACCAGAGCTCTTCCCTCCCAGGGTGACCACCCCTACTCCCAAACACTGCTGCCTGTTAGCTCTGCGGTAGTTTTCCGTCATTGGAATGATTGGGAACAGAGTTAAACGTCTCCAGACTGGCCATCTTCAGAGAAGTTGTCTTACTGTACAAAACCTAGAACGCATTGGACTCTTGTGCTGAGATTTTTATTCAGGATTAAACTGGCCTTCGTTTAGTGCGGTATAAGTGAAGGCGAATTAACTTAATACCATCATTTGATTTATCTGAACTTTCCCATGTATCACGGTGTAGAAAACCCTTCAATGACCCTATTAGCCTGGAGCCCTTTCTGTTTTGGTGCCACAAACAGTCAGAAACATGTTTTTTCCTTTCTTCTCGAGTGACTGATGGGAAAATTGAATTGTAGGCTGGGAGCTGGCCTGAGACACCAGCTGCAAAGGTTACGCGGAGGAGCGGTGGAGATAGGACTGAGTCCTGATTCATAAAATACCGAACCAGGATGAGCATGTGGAAAGCATCCCAGCCCTGATTCACATCCTCTCGTTGCAAAGCCCGTAACCGTACGAGGCTTCCTGCCTCGGATTGGGCATCGCCGCTTGTAAGCAGTGCAGTGCTAAAGCCAAAGTGAGCAGGTGGTGCAGGGAGGGGGCTGCTGGTGCAGGAATCGCTGACGCGTGAGGAGCCAGCCGAGCGCGTATCCGGGATGGAGCATCGAGTCCAACGCTCGTTCCAATGCCCGCGGTGGATATTTGTAACACCCAAGAGGCTGTTAGCACGGTCTTCTTGGGGGAGAGTGAGGAGGGGGAGACACCCTCTGGGGCTGCCACAGGATTATTTTATCCCTCAGACATCAGGAGGTGGCAGCCAAAATGTCAAAAACTTTGTCCCTATTGGCCTGTCAAATGTTGATTTTCTTTTTTTTTAATATTACCAGAGGAATAATAAGAAACAATTTCTTCTTATTAAAAATATTTCACAAATCCAGTCAGTACGCACTGACTCTGCCGGTACTGGGGCTGCAGCCCGCGGGCAGACACTGCGCCCTTTCACCGCAGCTCCGTCAGGACAAGCCACCTTTGTGGCGGCTGCTCTGCCAGCGTAGAAGCGCCCGTGTCTGTATAGCTTATTCCCCTGCCCGAAGGAAAATGAGACATATCATTACGAGGCACTTGCATACCAAAATAACTGCCAGGATAGCTGTTTCGAGGTTTGTTTTTTTAAATCACGCTGTCTGGGGATCAGGCCTGCGCTGGCAGCCTTCATCCAAGAGTCTCGTAGAAAACACTTGAGAAACGTAAGTCTCACAACGCTGCTTGCAGGCCGTAGAAACGCTGCTTATCTTCTCTGATCAGCAGAATACTTGGCATGAATTCCAGTCCTGTATCAGGCAATTTCATTATTTGCTGTATGCGCTCAATCCGCTTGCTAATTTCTTTTTCCTCGTCACAGGGGAGGAACCTTCCTGTGCTCCACAGGCATGCTTGAGTTTGGGAGATTAAAGGAAGCGAGCGAGATGCATAAAAAATGTCACCCACTTGCAGCAGTGGCAGCCTGAATGGAGAGCACCATTCAGAGACAGATGTTCCTTCCGATGGAATTGTCTGTGTCACGGATCCCAGTGAGTTCAGTGCTCCTGAGGAGTGTGAGACCGAGGGCATCACTGAGCGGAAGGCTGCTGCATCCAGGGAGCTGGCACGCTGCAGGCAGCAGCTCTGCTGGTTTTGACCTGGCTGCAGCATTCATCTCTCTCAGCCTCGAGAGCCAGCGGCTGACTCTCCGTCCTGAAATTAATTTGGCTAATGTACCGCATGACGAGCAGCCACGTTTGCAATCTCTTTGCTGGTCAGGAGTGAACAGAGATCGATAGCATCCTCTGTCCCTGCATGAGTGAACCGGTGGCAGAGCTCCGCTGAAGGGGTACCCACCGAGAGCTTGGCTCCATCTCTCCAGGGATGAGAGGGGATCCACTTAACACCTCCTGGCTCCCCAGCTGTCAGCATGGGACACAGGGAGACCGAGCAGAGACAGGAGAGGTGGAGTTGCCTTTCGAGCCAAGCACTGGCTTGGCTGCACAAGTGGGATGTGTAGGAGCTTTTCTGAGGGCAGCTTCCAAACAGCAGTCTCGGAATAACTTGGTTTAATGAAGGGGATGCTCTCCAGCGCAGGGAGCCTATTTGCAGTCGTGGTTTCAAGCTGGTAGCTACAGACGAGTGTGTGACCACTAAGTATTTCAGATTAGCTCATGAACAGCTGTTCTGTTTGATTTGCTTTTGGTCGTAACCAGCTTGAGTCTGAACTAAATGAGAGCCCAGTGATGAAAAGAACCAATATGCCCCAGTACAACTCCCCAGACAGAGACTGGAAACAAGCCCAGTGCTTCCTTAGTGCCCCATCCCCAACGCCTCACGTGCGCCTGGGCCTTCCTGCACCACTTCTGTGGGGAGCGAGGAAGGAGAGGGGTCTTGAGCGCCCAGGAGGCAGCAAGAGGTCAGATGAATATGGCAGCGGTGGGAGCTGAGGCAGCACAGCCAGGCACTCCTCCAGCCTCCAGAGCAGCAGAGAAGTCTGCCCAGCAGGTTCTCCCAAAGATGCCCTCCAGCTCGGGAAGCAGAAGAGGATGCAAGATAGACAGGAGGACACGGGAGGGATAGCAGGGGAAGGTTGTTGCATATCCACTAGACCTCCGGTTAAACTCATTTTGTATCTCAATCGGTAGGAAAGGACGTTTTGAGGGGACTCAGGCACCCCTTTTCCACCACTCTGTGGGATGTAAGCTCTGCCCGGGATGACCGACTGCGTGCCTTCCCTCCCCATCGCTGCCGTGGCCACAGCCAGCACCGGCATGTTCAGCAGCACACAGAGACCTACAGGTGATTGCAAAAAAACCATTAGCGCAGGGATGCAAGGCCCATCGCCACAGCACTGCTCAAACTAACCCAGAGGGAGGTTTTAAATGTAGGCAAGCTAACTGCCAAAAATAAACCCCAACCCACCCCGGCTGCTGCCCTGCGCCATGGGAACGATATTGTGCATATGATCAGATTCAGCAGGACACAAGCAGCCTAAGGGTCTTTGTACATTTGGCTTGAAAAGGCTAAATATAGCCTCCCAAACCGCACTCCTTTTGTGCACTGCCATCTCCTCCGCCTGTTCCTATTCACCGGCACTTCGACATGCAAAGCAGGATTTGGGATCCAAGGCCGGTAATTAGACTCCAGCCCGGCAGCTGCAAGCGGAACAGCTGGGGGTGTTATTTTTACGGGTTATTAATTGACTCTGTGAAAAAAAAAACGGAGCCCACCAAACAGAGAGAGCCAGCAAGCCGCAGTCCACAGCCACATGACAAGGTCTTAGCGACAGAAAAAGATAAAATAAAAGAGAGAGACCAGTATCCTAAAGCCGATTAGTTATAGCAATTTCTCCAAAGCTAAATATAGAAAAAAATCCTCCCCCATCTTCAGCTCCGTTGGTGGAGATGAGAAAGCACAAGGAAGGAGACAGAGAGAAATTTCATTTTTCACTTAACCCCCTCGTGGGCTGCAGAGAGAAACGGCTGCTCTGGCGACGCTCCCGACACTTGGAACCAGATTCCTCTGGCAGCTCTGACCAGCCCTTTCCTCCGCACCAGCCACTGCGGCTGCCTTTGCTCTGGCCGGGCTGCTGAGCGGCACCGCCGCACCGCACAGGGGAGAGCAGCGGGGAAGCCCCCGCTGCCAGCCCAGCGCCCTGCCACGGCCGGGCCAGCGCGGCGCCCAGCGCCTCTCTGCCAGGCACAGGCGGGGGAGCCCACAGGGGCCCCCTTTCCCAGGGATTTGGGACCGTTTGCCTCCCTTCAGAGGGGCTGAACCACCCACGCTGCCCAAAACCAAAGCAGGAGGGAGCCTGGAGACCTCCTACCGCCAGTTCTTCTTCCTCCCTGCCTTTCCTACAGCTGGGGACAGACGAGGCGTGGGGACAGAAGAAGCCACCTGGGACCAGGAGAGAAACCCTGGAGAGAAATCAGAGCCAGGAGAGAAATCGTGGCCAGAGTGAGGAAAGGCTCAGGGTGCTGGCAGCAGGAGGGAACAGGACCCAGGCCACTGCCTCGGCAAAACCCTCTGCACATCTCCTCAGACCTCAGGCAAATAAATAACAGGTGGCTCCAGCAGAGATGCTGAGAAGCCAAGAAACCAGCAGAGCACGTCAGATTTATGGGAAATGAATTTAGGCCTTGTCCTTGCTGACAGCCAGCAAGGCCCCATCCCCAGGACAGCCTGAATTGCTGGCCCAGGCTGTGGCCTCTGTTCAAGCCACAGTTTAACTTCCGAAAATAAATCGCCATCATAGAGCAGAGGTCACAGCCAGGTTCACCACGCCTGGGCATTATCTGTGCTGGCAGCCGAAGGCAAGGGAGAGGCAGCAGAAAGGCTGCTGCTGCTTTGGGTCAGCCTTGCCAATACTGTGCCAAAACTCAACCCAAGAAAGCCCCTCTGCGGCGGTCCTCGGCAGGAGGCAGGACAGCCCCGTGTTCCGTGGCTCCAGCACGGGGATTTCTTCCTGCTTTCATCACCCATACAGCAAGAGGAGCACCGGAGGCCCCCTCAGACATCTCTTCCCAGTGTTCAACCATAAGCAAGACAGTTAGCAAGAGGGGGATATTTCTCTCCAACCCCCGCCCTTGACACTAGCCACCCCTCCTGTTAGGTTTGGGCTATTTTCAGTCCCTCCCAGCTGCACAGGCTCCATCTCTGGAGGTGGCCAAGGAAAGCCCACGTTTTATCATCTCACCCTTTGGAGACCAGTTCTTTGAGGTGCAACCAGTTCCCTTAGAGACACCTTCCAGGTGAGCGTGCACTGGGAAACCCTGCCTGCTCACAGGTCCTGCCAGCGCTGGGACCGCTCTCACGTAGGAAAGCTCCTCTTGGAAAGCCGGCTGTGCCACGTGCTGCAGACTGGAAGAGCCGTCAGAGCTCCTGCTGGGTGCCCGCGCATCGTTCTGTAGGACAGGGCTGTCAGCCCCTGATTTTCTGCTGCTTTGCCTCAGCTGCGGTCTGCCTGTTGCTCACGCGGTGCCCAGGGTGCACTGCCCTCCCTGAGCCACGGCGAGGCCATGGGGCTCCAGAACACGGCAAGTTTCGTGCTGTTACGGTTACGTGGCCTATCCCCAGCCTGGAGGTCCCCATCAGCTTCATGCGGAGATAAAGGTAGAAGTGGCAGGGGGACAGGGATGTCATGTTCCCCCCAGCCCCAGAGCAGGGTCCCAAACTTCAGGGCTGAAGGCAGACATCACCTTTCCCCTCGCCCATTCATTCACCTCAGCCAGGCAGGGGCTCCGTGTCTGAGAACAGGGGAGCAGCTGTTGCTCTGTACAGGCCCCAGGACCCCATGGTGGCTGCACGGAGCCCCCCCACCTTTAACCTGGGCAGGCGGGCTGCAAACACGCTGCCATGGGAAGGGAGTTCAGCGTCAGCTGCCTGACCCCGCTGAGGCCTGGGGAGACACACGTTGCTCGTGCATCCACAGGTCTGGCAGCACCACACCTCCCCATGCTTTTCTCCCAAGTAAAAATCATTGTATGCCATCTGTGCTACCATCACACCTCTCCGCAAGATCCAAAGCCGTGGTTGCACAGGGATAGACGGCGCTTTGGGGACAGCAGAAGGGAAGGAAGCTTCTTCGAGGGGTGTGAGAACCCCAGGTGACCTCGCTGGAGAGCGCAGAGCTGCAGGCAGCCCGCAGGGCTGCAGGAATCTTGGGCCTCCACAGCGTGGGATGGAGATTTGAGAGCAAAGCACATCAAGCGGGCTGAAGGAGAGTGACATTTTCCTTCCCAGCTGCTATATCCTTGCCCACACAGCCGGTGGGATGACTCCGTGCAGCTAACGATGCGATGTGATTAGTAAGCAAATGATGCATTTGCACCAGGAAGGAAAAAAAAAACAACCACAACAAAAAACAAGAGAAGAAAAGAGGAGAAAAGCAAGGAAACAAGCCCCGTTTTGAGACAGCAGCAGGCAGCTCTTTAAAAATCTGCTGAGGAAGGCATTTGCACAGCACATGGTTTGGGCAGATCAATGAAGCTGCAAAGTGGCCTGCTCCTGGCAGGCACACAAATCCACTTTCTAATGAAATTTACAGCAAGTGGAATTTAGGTCACTACTCGGAAGCATTCAGTTTATTCCAGGGAGCTTTTGAAATATTTAAGAAATAGCTGTCAAATTAAGCCTGCTCACCTCTGGCTGGAAGGTCCAACCCAGAGCCATGGCAGATTTCTTAGCTACAGATTAAAAATTATTTATTTTTCAAGCATTCTTTGATTGCCTTTTCCCTTGGTCAGCACAGCAGTGGCTGAAGTCAGCTCCTGCCGTGGGGGGAGCTCAGGGCCCGGGTGATGCTCAGGCCAGGGTCAGGGCAGTGAGACCCTGACAGCCCGGCAGACCCTGCTGCAGCCTGTGCTGGCCCTCCGGCAGTGAACGCGGGGCTTTATCTGCTGCTGAAGGAAGACCAGTACCACAGCCAGACCTGAAAACGGCTCTCACGGGAGCCGCTAAAAGCAGCCTCTTGGCAGAGGTGAACCTTCTGTGAAGGCTGGGCGATGCCGAGTGGATCTGGCTCGGGCTGGTGGCTGCTAGCGCTATTCCCAGGTGTCACGCTTCGAGAGAGCTGCTGGAGCCTCCTCCGCAGGTGGAGGGGGAGGAAAGGTGGAAACCAGGCAGTTCTCCAGCTGTTTACCCAGCAGAAGTGGCCACAGCCCCACATCTCCATGCTCTCCATTCCTGTACAAATCAGAGTGAAAGTACAGACATTTCCTCTTCCGACAATGCAAAGTTCAGCGCTTTGCGTAACACTGACAGCATTAACCGATTCCTGCCCCAGCCCAAGGTCCAGACCCCAAAGCTTTTCCAGCGTAAGCACAAACCAGGAGCAGGGGAGGGGAGAGTGGAAGGTGGCCGCAGAGCACGGCCAGGCTGCCGGTGCGTGGCCGGACCCAGCAGAGGAGCGCGGTGGCCTCATGGCTACAGGGGCTGCTGGCTCAGTGCGAGGGGAGAAGCCACCTCCACAGCACGACACTTGCTGGGAGATGCTCTGGAGGTCAAAGCAGTTTTCCCCATCGCTCACCAATTTGCTCTACCTTGGCAGCCACCTGCCCGTCCCCAGCCTCCATTCGCTGCAGCCAGGACATCCCTGTGCCCGCACCGGACCTGCTCCCCCTTCCTGGGGTCCAGCTTTCCTCCCAGCCCAGCCCCAGAGCTGAGGGCCTGGCCTGTCTGCAGCTGAGGTAAAACATGGGTGCATATGCAGCACCTCTGCCTCCTTCCTCAGGTTTTTTGACTGATTTGGTGTTTGCGCACATAAATATCCATTTCACGCTCAGCCAACAGATGATTTGCTTGGCTGGGTTATGACTCTGGCTGCTGCTCTGCAGCAGGATTTGTTCCAGGATCCAGCACCGACGGACACAGTTGGTCTCTGATTTACCTTCCGCTGTCGCTCCTGGGCTCGGCGTGCCCGGGCTGCGACAGGCACACCGGGACGCGGCTGCTGGGCACCGCTGTGGGCCCCATCCACCACAGCGCTGGCAGTGCTTTCCCTTGCCCTGCCCTGCGAGACGGCATCGCTGGCTGGTTGCTCTGTGTCTGCGCAGAAGGGACTTACCACCCCAGCCACACAAATCTGGCTTTTCCCATCTGTAAAATGGGAGAGGAAGCCAGGCTTCTACGGGTGGGCAGAGGCACCCACTGCTCTCCGCATTGCATCGAGGAGGAAAAACACTCAGTGTTAGATGTCTCCTGAGAGGGATCACACATTATTCTATCCCGTGGGCAGGGGAAGGGCGCTTTCATCCATCCTCTGCTCCTGGGTGCCCACAGGGCCCCATGCTGTGCTGGCTGCAGGAAGTGGCAGGTCCTTGTTCCGCTCCATCCCCTCTTGGCCAGGTCCAGTTTTTCTATTCCACAGAAAATTCCAACACCGAAAAACCCAAATCAGGCCAAATTCAAAGGGCTTGGATTTGGTTGTTTTTTTTTTTTTGCAGAAACTTTAAAGAAGAAGGAAGAAGCTGTAATTCTAGAGCACTGGGCTTGGGATTCAGGAGCGTAAGAAGAAACACTCGCAGCATCGTGATGTCCCGACCTGGCTGTTCCCAGGCAGCACCCTTCAGCCTGGGCATACGCAGGAGACAGCCAAACCAGGGCTCTGTGACCTGGATTCGTTATTTAAGAGGAGAACCCTCATCCCATGAATAAAAACAACCCCCTTGAACCCTGCCTGGAAGAGAGAATAATTACTCAGCCTGGGGGACGAATTTGCTGTGGAAGACCGGAGCAGGCGGCTGGCTCTGGCTTGTCCTCCGTGCCTCATGCTGGCCGGTGAGGAGGGAGCGGTTTGCCCGCTAACTCAAGCTGGGCCTCCAGTTTTGAAGACAGTTCAAGTGCAGCGTTTGGAAAGGACAGAGGGACCTGCAGTGCCCACTGCAGCCACGCAAAAGCCATCGGCCTCACGTTCAGCTTTGCTGAGCAGCCTGACAGCCCGTGCCACCTTCCCCAAGGCTGATTTTCCTTTTTCCATTTAGCAGATCCTGCTCAGCTCCCAGCAGTCCAAAAAGACAACGAACGGGGCTGCTCTGGCATAGCTGGTTTACAGACTTTATCAAGCACAAACCTGGTTGTGTCAGGCCACGCTGCAGAGCTATGTGTGGCACTGTCCGTTATCTCCGCTGTCTGCAGGCACAGCTGCGGGCACGGACTGCTTTACTGCACCTGCAAATGGCTCTCCCACAGAGAGAGCTGGGTGGGATTTTTTCCTTTAGTGTTATGGAAAAATACCCTGGTCCAAAAGTCCTGACCTGGAGTTTTACTTCTCCCAACAGCAGCCTGGCATCCACATGGGTTGAAGAGCCAAGGAGTTCCCCACGGATGCTACCGCGCCCCGGCTGACCCCCACCTACGGCGACGGTGTCGCAGCCTGCGTGGGCACGGGCACTTTCCTGCCAGGGAAAGGAGTCAGCTGCGTGTCAGAAAGGGCAGGACTTCCTGAAACCCAAGCGCCCCAACTCTGCTGTCCTGCATTCCGTGCAGCGTACCCATTTTTGCGATGAAGGTCTGGCTGCCATCGCCACAGAGCTGCCTGCTGTCCTGGGCAGTGCCGCCGGGCAGCTTCAGGCTGGCAGAGCTCCGGGCTGACCTTCAGCAGCGACATCTCCAGGGCCTCGCATCCAGCAGGATTTTCCCTTGCAGTAAGAACAACTACCGAGAAGTCATTAAAATCCCAGTTTGGTGGTTAGAAGCAGGCAAGATGATTGCAAGAGTGCCTCTGCTCGGTGCCCGGGGTTTACGTTGCGGGAGAGCTGAGGACAATCTCCGCTACAAAACCACAATTGGCAGAACTTTTCCCAAAAAGCCACGGGACTCGCAGAGCATGACCTCACCCGTCAGAAACGGAGGAGCCGAGAACGCCGTGCACGGGAGCAGGCTGGGACAAGCAGAGCCAGCGAGGCTGTAGCTCCCCGACCCGCAGAGCTGACATAAGGGTTTGATGGTGCCAAAAGGCAGAGGTCCCTCTCACCCAGCGCCCACCGGGACCTTCTGTGGGCCAGCTTAGCTCTAATCCACCACCAAGAAAATGCTTTTCTGCCAGGCGAATGAGTTGCATCAGCTCCCTGAGGAGGAAGAAGTGCCAGCCCGAGCTGAGCACGGCGAGTGCTGCAGCTCCCTTCCTGTGGTGCTGGGCTGCGGGAGCAGCTCCTGTCCCATATCCCGGAGCGGCCGGAGGAGCCACGTTCGGGCGCAGGGTAACGCTCAGCAGAGAAATCACAGGCACCGGGAAACAGGGAGCCAAGAGCGTAAGGGCAGCGCAGAGGGGAGCCGAGCAGCCCGGGGCTGGAAGGGCAGGTCGCATGCTGCAGCCGGGCAGCCCACTCACACACAGGCAGGATTAGTGCTGCTCTCATCCATGGAGCGGTTTCCAAGGAGCCTGACAGAGCCAGGGACAGATAAGAAGCTGCAGAGACCCAGGGGCCACAGGGGAGCGAAGGCAGTGTGCTGACCCAGGACAGGGTGAAGCAGCACTTGGAGGGCCACCAGGGCCACCGTGACCTGCCACGGAGCGGCGTTCCTTCCAGCAAGCAAAGGCCTTGCTCCAACAAAGCACGCTTCCTCTCGGCTTGCCATCAGCACGGGGCGCGCAGCCAAGCAGATAACTCATGGCTCTGGAGACGCCCGTATTCACGAGATGAGCTATTCTTACCCGCTCAGGAAGAAGCAGCTTGCAAACAGCACAAACAAGTGCACGGCTCAACCTTATCACAGCGCACAGGGTGCAAACGGCGACGAGGCTCCTCCAAACAATTACTCATGCTTCCATGGCGGGGCTGCGTTTGCAAAAACACCGAGCCACAGTGGTGGCCAAAGCGCTTTGCAAACAACCTCCCTCACAGCTGGGTAAGGAAAATAAACGGCGTGTGCTCAGGGAGCCGGGGAAAGGATTGCATTTGAGTGAACCCACCATCCCCACCAGCAGCCTCAGCACCTCTCCTGGGTCCCTCTGCAGCTCATGCGGGGCTCGCAGCCACCCTGGCGTTGCCCAGCACCAGCCTGCTGGGGATACACAAAATCCTCGGAAAGACAAGCTGTTTGACATTGCCCACCTTCACGTGGGCAAGAGGTGGGGACAAGCACCTTGTTGACCGCAGGATTAAAAACAATTCTCCTTCTGGGAGAGCCACAGTAGGGATTAATTTCGCCCAGTTAGTGGGCAAGGCTAGTAAAACAGCGCAGGCTTCGGAACATATCCATGTGATACCAACACCGACTGGCTAGGGCGTTCGCCTGCTCTCTTTGTCTTGACAATCAATTCTCGGTTGCTATTTAAGAGCCCCACAGCAGCTTTGAGTTGCAGGAAAACCAAACGGTCATCTGATAAGCAAACCCATCTTCCAGGGCCACAAGAGGCTCTGGAGCAGGCAAGCAGGGAAAAGGGATGCCTCGCCCCGCTCCAGGCAGGCACAAGCCACTTTTACAATGCAATGTGGGTCACTTCAGCTGATAAATAAGATCCTTAAGCATGATTTGCAAGTTACACAGCCCCAAAAATCCAGCTGACCCACTTCTCCTGGGTCGGTTGTGCTGTTTGCAATCTCTAATCCACTTTGCGTGCTGGTTAAGCAGAGACCTCGGCACCCAGAGCCAGCGGAGGCTGCGTCCTGCCTGTACCTGTCAGCCCGAGGAGGCTTTTACTGCAACAGTGCTTCTAGTGCAGCAAATGACTTCCATTGCTGGGCTGTTTTTGCAGCAGGACCCTGGGAGAGGCGCCGGGACAAGCTGGGGATCATGCCCGGCAGTCATGAGCATATGACCGTAGCAAGGCACAGCATCCCCCAGGAGAAACTGGGAAAAAGCACGTTTTTTTTTAAAGGCAAACGGTCAGCAGCTCTTTGCTGACCCCTTCTGAATTAAAACCTTCAGAGAGAATATTGACATTCATTTTGCAGAAGCCACATGGTCAAAAAGATGTAAAATTTCCTTGAAATTTTCCTGGGCATCGCTCGGATGTAAAGATCGAGCTCCAAAATCTCCACAGACCCCATCCGGTACCAGCAGCTGGAGAGGAGCATACTCTCCTCCGTGTCCCGAGCCGCAGCAGTCGCGTACTCGAGAAGACGCCCATCTCTCCTTTGGGTACTTACTCCTCAAGCACTGCCGGTGCTGCAGCAAAGCCAGCATCGCACAGGAATTCATTCTTAACGCGACGCTGGGGGGCAAAATTCAATGAGCAAAAAATCCCGCGCAGGGCCAAGGAGCCAGCGTGGCCACTGTGAGATGAGCGACTTCTGCAGCGCTTCCTGTGCGTGATGACCACAGGGAACACGCACAACCCAAAAAACAGCGTGGGTTCACAGTGCTTCACAGCACGTGATGGCTCGGGAGGGTCGCAGACGGAGTGGAAAGTCCCTCTACCTGGGAAAGGAAAAGTTACTACTTGCTGTTAGCAAGGCTACGTTTTACTGCCAGGTGGAAGGGAACCTGGCACATGCTGGTAACCCTGAGAGCAAACCTGCATCAGAGCAGCCTCCACCCAGGCACACGCACACAGCTCACGCGCAATTCCCCCGCTCAGGGCCGAGCAGCATCACATGGAGCGCGCGGCGGGCCCGGCTGATGGTTGTGTAATGCACAAGCGAGCTGGGCTGCTGCCAACGTGCAGAGCAGGGATCTTCAACGGGAACGTAATCCCGTCTTAACGGAGGAAAGTCTCCTGGCTTCCCCGGGTCAGTGAAATTCGACTGTTACGCGGAGCTTCACACCCTCTAGTGGAGGTGGGAGCGTCTCCATGAGCACACTGAGATGTTCCCAAACCCTTCAGCGCTGCTGAACTCCATTCCAGACGGAATTGCTCCTGCAGATCCCCAAAGCACATCTAAAGAGCACTACGCATCTCCACTGCGACTCCCAGGCATCGCCCACCAGCGTCAGCGCAGAAGTTTTACACGTCTGCTTGCCTGCAGCACAGCAAAAATCTTTCTACTTCGTCCACGCACAACAGCAAGTACTCAATAAGAAGCAAGGAAGAAACTCAACTTCTGAGAAGCAGATTTTATTCATGTTTACTGTCTAGTGAGGCACAACTACTTCCAATAACCTAAAATGCCCACAGAGGTGTAACCAAACTGCAAGGGCAGCACTCTCACCATCCTGCAGAAGGATCTTCCGGCCCAGCCACCTGGAAAGAAACAGCCAGGACATTCAGCTGCAGCAAGCACGCTGCAGGGAAAGCCGGGCACAGACACGAGAGCTGCTCAGCCCGTGCGCCAGGCAGTCAGACCCCGCAAGGCTGTCACTAGCAGCCACATGGTTATGTTACACGGTAACCAAAGTGAGAAAATGCTTTATTGTTTCAAAATTAGTTGACAGGAAAATCCTCAGTCAAACAAATAACTTCAGTTTTAAAATCAAGATTCTTCAAGCTTAGAAGATACTTTTCTAGTGTATATCCAACCTCTCCCTCCTTTATTACAAACCTCTTAAGTTTTAAATATGGCAACATTTATAAATTTTGGATTTAGGGGATAAACACAGCTCAATTTCCAGGTGCACATCAGATTACAATACTTGCAATCACCCTGCCTAGGGCTCCATATGCTTTATTCTGACAGCCTGTGCGGCTGAAAACACCGATGTGTAACCCAGGGAAGAGCGACACCAGTGAAAGGGAAACGCTTGTTCAAGTAACAAACCAACACAGGATGCCAGCCCGCAGCAGCACACAGTGCAACGTCTCCCAGCTGCGGCCTGGGGCTGTCGGACGGCTCTGCCCAGCTCAGTTCAACGCCAGGAGAAACGGCAGCAGGGAAGGAGGAGTTGCAGACTCAAAGCACGTGACTGTGCGCCAGGTGAAGGGAACACAGCTTCACTCCGTGTGGGGTGTGTCACCCGGTCAGGGCGCCAGGCAGAAACCCAGCCACAGACCTATCTCCTCTCCATCAGCACCAACGGAAGCTGATCCCACCTCCAGCTCTGTCTGAAATCCTTCCCAACAGCATTTCTACCATGAAAACCTCCCAGAGCACACCAGTGCCAGTCACTTCTGGCACCGTGTCCCATCCAGCTGGGGGAAGCCGCTCTCAGGCCTGCGATGTCACGGCAAAACAAGGCTGCCAGCTCAACGCAAACACGCACCTGATCGTACCAGGCACCGGAACCTGACTACGTTTCTGCCAAAACGGCCGCGACGCCCAGCCCAGAGCTCACGCTGGTTGACGCCGACAGCAGAAGGCCAGATGTGCGGGCAGCAGAAAGCCTGCCAGCACGGCACTAACCCCCAGCCTGGTCTGAGCGTACTGGAGCACAGGGAGCTTGTACTGGATTAGCGTTGTGTCACGGGGACACGGCCCTCGGGTCTGGCACCAGAAGACCCTAAGCCAGGGACGCTGCTTCAATTCTGCTGGGGGGGCGCAGTATGAACGCCTTTCCTCAAAACCACACTTCACACTGGCAGAATCAGCTGGGTCAGAGGTACTGTGGAAAAAATTCACCGCCTGATGAACAAGTAGGTGCGACGCAAAGAATTAACAGTGAGCTCATTAAACCACTAGGCTCCCAAATTAACACCCCACTAACATTATCGGGGACAGGTCACACATCGGGTTAAAACGGCATGAAAACGGACAAAGCAACAGCACATCAGAACTCGCCAGACAGACACGCCGAGCGCACCCTTCCAGCTGAGGTGCTGCTGGTGTGCGCTGCCCCTGGTTTTAGATCTGACTGGAACACAGCATCTGGCAGGCTCTGCACGGCCACCGCGCACACTGCGGCCTCTACAGCACAGCAGGGCAACCCTGCAAAACAGAGCCACTGCGGTGGGGAGGAAAGGGGGAGCGGAAAAATCTGTTTTCCCTCCACAAACTACACAGTCCTTCCCCTCCCTCCCAACCTTTGATACTGTTAGCTTTCCCGTAATTTCATTAACATACTAGAAAGTTATTATTTTTCTCTCCTCAGGTTGTTTTTGCTCCTTTATTGGGTTAAATCTGCTCACAGATAGGCCTGACAAACCCCAGCGCCACATCAAGGTGAGCAAAGGAAGCATTTTCCTGGTCCTGGGGCAGGGAACGTCTCCCCTTTCAGCAGCAATGAAATAATAATTAAATTTATCCCAAACGGCACTGAAAGAGCTGGCCGATCGCCGTCAGCTCAGCCGCAGCCGCGCACAGAACACAGCCTGATGGCAAAGCTGGTTTACAGAGCGCCTTCTCCCTCCCGCTGTCTGACAGCTCCACAGCTGTACAGGAGCAACCGTCTGGGGCGACCTCGCTGTGAGACACATCCCCCAACCGACACCAACCACAAACAGGAAAAGTGCTTTTTTTGGCCAAGAATTTTTGTCAGAAGCGGGGATCACTTGGGTGCCAGGCTCACAGCACAGGCCTTCCCCGCTCCCCTTCCCACGCCTGCGAGAGCACACGCTCGCCTGAGCTGGGACCGCAGCTGAACTCCCCAGCTGTGGGAGAAAAACCAAACAGTACAGGAAATCAGATGACCAAGAGAGCAAAGTACACAACTTCCAACAAAGCCTTACGGAGTGCTCAAGTAAGGAGACCACCTTATCAGTACGCCCTATGGCATGAGGAACAAAGTTTTGCAATTCAGACAGTACCGGGGATAAACAAAGTGAAAAAAAATATCAAAGCAACGTATCTAAGTTCTGCTTTCCACGTCTGTAAACCTGCCTGCAAAGGAAGGGCAACACCAGTTCAGTTTTGCTGGAGTATTTTCAAAGGAAGGCTCAGCGTAAGTGAAAGGAACTGGTCCAATCCGCGGGAGCGGGCTGTGTGCAGTATCATACATGACCATCAAAACGCTGCATGAATGCTCACACCTGTTACTGCACGGGACGGACCCGGCAGGGGCCGGCCGGGGAGCTGCTCTGGGGCGCGGGTGGGGCTGGCTGGTACCGGCTGGGCCCGTCGGCCCCGCCACCCAGCAGCCCTTCCCCAGCCCCGCGCCGGCCCGCGCACCCCTCGCCCCCCGACCCCAGAGGGCTCGCCCGACTCGCCCGCTTCTCACCTCACAAATGGAAGCGCCGGGGGCCAACAAAACCACGCGTGGCCGCCACTCCGGGCTGCGGCTTCTCCCAGGCCGAGCCCCGGCAGGACAGCCTGTGACGCACAAAGTTCTGTGAAAATTCACAGGAAAAACAAACCAACCGCCCTGGCCCGGCCGCCAGCACGCTGTTGGCACGCCCTGCCCAGGCAGCACCCCCGCTGCCCCTTCACCCCTCCGGCCCAGCTCAGCTCTCCCCCTGCCCCCCCCAGCCCCGCACACCCCCCCGCCCCCCATGGAGGAACCGCAGCCGGGGCCATCCCCTGCACAGCACCCAGCTCTCCCACCGCCCCCCAGCCCCCACGATGAACCCCATATCCCGTCCCCCGGGCCCTCACTGCACCCCAGGCCCCCCTTGCACCCCCCTCAGCCCTCCGGCCCCCCATTCCCCGTCTCCGCAACCCCCATTGCCCCCCAACCCCCGGTGCCCCCTATATCCCACTGCCCCTCAGCCCCTAATACACCCCCCCGCTACTCCAGCCCCCCATCCTGCCCCCATGCCCCCCCCGCACGCCCCCCATTCTGTCCCCCGAGCCCCCCATCCTGCCCCTCAGCCCCTCATGCCCCCCCCGCCCCCCATCCAGCCCCCGCACTCCCCCCAGCGCCCCGGCCCAGCCGCCCGCCATGAGGCCCCACGCGCCCGGAAGCGGAAAGGCCCGGAACGGCACCGAGCGGAAGCGGAGGCCAGAGCGCCTCGCAGAGCACTTCCGGCCCCCCGCGGTCCGCCGAGCTCTGTCTTAAAGGGCCAGCGACGTCCCGAGGCGTCGCTATGGCAACCGGCGGGGCCCGAGGGCCAGTAGCCGGGTGGCGAGTGCCCCGGGGGGCGAGCAGTGCCAGCCCGCGGCGCTGGGCCTCGGCCGCTGGCGGTGGCGCTCCGCTGTCGCGCTGCCCCCCGCGCCGGGCAGGGCCTGGAGAGGGGGGCCGGGGCTGGCGGCGGCGCGGGGGCTCCTCCCGAGAGCTGAGCCCCTCTCGGGGCGGGCGGAAAACGCGGCCCGGCCCGGCTCGGGGAGCGGCCCGCGCTCTAGGGCGGCCTTGGGGTTCGTATTCCCCAGAAAAGGCGGAAATCCCCGCACACGGGGGGTCCCGAGGCTGCTTTTGGCCAGAGGTGAAACTGCTCCAGCGTTAATAGGGAGTACATCGGTATTTAGGTTGCATTTTCTGTTTATAGCTTTTGAGGCCACCTGTTTACATTGAGTTGTGCTTCACTTTCAGCCGCTCCAGCAGCTCCTGCCTAAGCGAGAGGCTTTTCAGCATCAGTAAAGGTTTCTCACTCCGGTAATTTAATCACAAATTTCCCTCCAAGACATTTCAGTATAAATAACCCAACAGAAGAAAACCACGACAGCACGCGTGCAATAGCCTTCTCCCTGATGGCTCATTAAAAATGAATAAACACTTAGCTTTATTTCTGCAATAACACATTTTAGCAGACCTTTTATAAAATATACATGCAGATCTAAATCATACATGCAAAACCTGGAGAGAAAGAGCAGCTGGTAAAGCCAAGCACCGCTAGCAACCGCTCGCTCTCATGTTGCCTCTGAAACCTTAGCGTGGCCTCTCGGTGCCAGCGCATTCGAGCGAGGGGCTTGGATGACACGGTGACAACTCGTTGTCCCACCAGCCTGTCCCCGTGCCGGGCGAGGGCAGATCGCTGAGCAGGTAATTCAGTGCTCTGGTTTCTGTTAGTCGGTGTGCAGCCCGTGCCTTGCCACCTGCACGCTGCTGGGAGCGTGCTCTGAATACTAAACTGTTCGTTTTCTTGTGTTTTTTCTTCAGGTGCATGTAAATGTAGAGGCAGAGTGTTTTACAAATTCCGAGGAACGTCGTTCCAGTCCCTGTGAAAGTGGAGGTCGTGATCCCCATTTTGCGCACGCAGAATTGACATGCGAAGGATTGAATGAAAACAAAAATACCCACAGATCTGAGGATCTCACTTTGCAAAACCTGCTTCTGCGCTTTCTCAGAGTACAAAGCCCTTTCCTTCTGCCCCTTGACCAGTGGTCACAAGCCAAGTGATGTTCCCCTTGCCCAGCGTAGCCCAGGTTTTCACGTGCCGCTGGTTTAGTGTTGGATGTGGTAACGCTCAGTGGTTTTTTTTTTTCTTATGATGGCAGTGAACTCCTTTCACGGTGCCTGAAGGCACCCAGAGCATGGTGGAACAGCCCTGCAGCCCGTCCGCCTGAGGCTGGACCCTGGGATCTCTCGTGCAGCGGCCACATGAGGCTCCTCGCGGGCCTGGACGAGCCAGCCGGGCTGCGTGGGCGCCCCGGGCACCCTCACAAAAGAGATGGGCTTTTCCTGCAGGGTCAGAGCGGCCGCGAGACCCTCACAACCTCACTGAACAGCAGCCCGGCGGGGAGGTGCAGGAAGCAGCCAGGCACCCCGCTGCGGATGGACACCCCCTTCCCTCCAGGGCAGCACATCAGGGCAGTGCGAGGGCACGCGTCCGCGGTCTCTTTGGTCTCTCCTCTTCGTCTCGGTGCAGAAAAGGAGCCGCGGGACCACGCAGCCGCCCAGCACCGACCGATGGGCTTCCACACTCCCCCCATTGCTTTCATTTTCCCTCGGTGTGATGCTGCCAGGGCTGCAGCCAGCTCTAAATGCTACGCATCTCATTTGTACAGCTGTCTCTTTGACAGCAGGGACAGCTCTGAAAACAAACTCCTTTTTTTTTTTTCCTTTTTGATAAAAGAAAACATTACCTGTCTGAGATTCACACACTAGATCAAGCATAAGCCTGAATTATCTCGCTCTCCTCTTTTCCAGGGAGCAGATAACGGGTAGATGCGTCCATCCGTCTGCTTTGTTACACGTCGCCCAGCCTGGCAGCGTTGCTGTTGCTATTAAGCCGTGCTCATCCCCTTTGGCATTTAAAGGGCCGTTATGTGATTACTGTCACAGCCTTGTACGTGGATCCTTAACCAATTCTCTCCTCCTCTTCCCTCTGACGATGGATTTGCTCATTTATGCCATAGTAATTTGTTTTTCTCACGCTGCACTCCAGCAAAATGTGCCTGTCAAATGTGCTTTTCCGTACAGCCCTTCCCTGCGGTGCCGTGTTACAGCCCAGCAGCTCCGGGTGAATTGGAGCTGCCCGGTCTTTCAACAGCATCAGCAAAAAAAGACAGCGTACGCCTTTGGAAGCCGGATCGTGCCAGAGCTGGATGCTCCCGCATTCGGAGTTGGTTGCAGCAGAGCGAAGCGTGGCAGACCACAGTGCTGCGATTCCTGGTGATGGGGCCACCAGCTACCATGGCTGCTCCATCCCCCCGTGCAGAATATCCCATGGGATATGTGGATGTCGGCTCTGCAGCGAGGAGCATGTGGTGCCCGAGAGCAGGGAGTCGAGGCTTTCTGTCTCTTTGGGAACCTCTTTTCCCCTTCTTTTGGGTGGGAAGCACCATCAGCCTGAGGGATTGCAGCTCATCCATCAGGTCGGGGAGGAGAACGTTCAAACCAGAGGGTTTGCTGCCACCAGAGCCTTTCCAGATGGTCTGCAAAGGGCAGAAACGTTTCAGTGCACCAGAGCCTGAGAGCACTTTAAAGTCCCTTCTGGCCTCTCGCGTGTTCTCCCGTTGGCAAGGTCAGAGGCGCTGAGGGTGGCACCCAGCTCCGCTGGCTGCTGGTGGGCAGTTTTGCCTGGAAGTTGGTCTCTGGCACCTCTGGGCATTGAGTTAAAGGGGTGAAGGCACTCACCAGGGTGTGTGAAACAAAGACGAGCCCTTGTCCCATGCATCGGTTTGTACTTTGGGTGTCTCTGATGTGAAAACCTGGCTTCATACGTGCTCCCAGCCTGCTGCCATCACACACAACCTCCTGCCTCTCCTAGGGCTGCTCACGCTGAGGGACACTGCCTACCCTGGTGAGCAGGACCAGCGATGCGCTCCGGTTCCTGCCGCCTCGGAAAAGGGCCATGAGCGGCGCTACCATTGCCCATCTCGTGCTTGGAAAATGTGGCCAGCAGAGATCAAAATGCAAGTGGCCCCCTTGGATGGAGAGCATCGCGGCTGGTCGCGTGGCAGGTCATGTCACCTTGACATCTGAGCCCAAGGATGGGGAGAGACTGTTCAGCAGGGCCTGTTGCGATAGGACAAGGGGTAATGGTTTTAAAATAGAGGGGGGTAGATTTAGATTGGATATTAGGAAAAAATTTTTTACAATGAAGGTTGTAGAACACTGGCCCAGCTTGCCCAGAGAGGCGGTGGATGCCCCATCCCTGGAAACATTCCAGGCCAGGTTGGCCGGGGCTCTGAGCAACCTGATCTGGTTGGAGATGTCCCTGCTCCTGGCAGGGGGCTGGGCTGGGTGGGCTTTAAGGGTCCCTTCCAACTCTAACCATTCTGTGATTCTATGATTCTATGTCCATCCCGCTGTGGAGCTGCTGAAAGCTTGGGGATCTCTGGCTTAACCTGCAAAACAAAGTGAAAATTTCCTACTCCACAGAGCTTAGTTGTTTCTGGAGCTACTCCCATCAGCATCTCCTCTGTTCCCAATCCCCTGCCGCAGAGAAGGTTGCGGAGGTTCATGTATCTAATGAATTGCTATGCCAGCTCACTTGCTGGTAGAGAAACATCCTCAACCAAATCCAGCTGTGCTGGGGAAAGATGTTTTTCTCTCAGGCACTTGTCACTGTCCCCAGCTGGAGGCTTCTTTCCCATCAGCCTGCCAGCAGGGCAGCTTGTGTGCACATGTCGGGCTGGTGTCTGTTTACTCCGGAGACGATAAATCTGAAAGCAGGCGACCCGATGAGGAGCGCTGCGGTGGCCAGGCGTGCTGCTGGTCGCGGCACATCCCCGCTGCTGCCTCTCGCCTGCTGAGGGCCTTTTAGAAGAATAACTTGTGGCAAAATGTCTGCTAGATCCAGTACCGTATGGCTGCGCTTCCCTCATTTTAGCTGTACCAGGTATTCTTTGTCCTCCAGCAGACAGCATGAAGCTGCCAGGCAGCGTGTCGTGGAGCTTGGCTAACTTCTCAGAGTAACTGTGCCCAGCCCCGAGCTCCTCTCCTCTCCTCTCTGCTGCTTGGTGGCTCAGCATTGCATTCAGGACTTAACGCCTGCGGAACCGCAGTCTCGGACCTCTCCAAAGAGCTGACACAAACCCCAAACTGCCTGACCAGCACGTCTGTGAGGGTGGCAGCATCCAGCTGCAACCAGCCATGGGGTGCTAACTCCTTCCACCAGCACAGCGGGATCTCAGACATGATGTTTCTTGTCCTGCAGGACAGGACTCGACACCAGCAGTTATTCTTCCGGTCCTTCCATGAAAACTGTGCGAGAGGGACAGCTCTGCGGGCTGGCAGCGAGGCGTTCAGCGTGCCTGCAGACACTGGGGGCAATGACCATCTTTAACCACAGCGGACCCCTGCCTAAGCAGGAGGAAGGCCGGGCAGCGCAGAGATGGGTGTTGGCCAGGGCCGGCCCTGAAAGGGCCGTGGCAGCCCCTTTTGCTCTGTGCTCAGGCAGCCGTGCTCTGAAACGCCTCTGAAACACCCCAGAGCACTTGGTCCGTTGCCACCTAGGAGCTCCCTGTCCCTTTGCAAGCGAGGTCAAGTCATGGCAGTGAAGAGGCAGCCGGAGGCACACTCGGAGCCCTGGTTGCTGAAATTATCCCAAGGGAATTCCTCCATATTTGCATGCTGGGGGCTGGTGCTGAAACCTTCTTGCTCTGCAAAACCCCACAGCCCTAAACGTCCCCCATCCCCAGCCAGGCACCGCCACCGCTCACAGAGCCCCCCAAGCCCCCAGCCGCCTCCCTGCCTCCCCGCCGAGCTGTTTTACACGGCTGCGGCCTCGCAGGAGATGCGCTTCCAACGCAGGCGCCTGGGATGAGCTGGTGCCCTTTGCAGTCTCCTTCTGTGGCGTTCCCATAGAGTTTGGCCAATTTGCATAACAAACGCGCTATAAATGTCAAAATCAGCCACATCCAGATCATATTTTCACTTCAGACTCTAATTGCATCATTTTGACTCTGACTTGCCTTTGCAAATAGCTGGAGCCTGGCACGCCAGGGACGTTGCCTTCCCGGATCCCTGGGGCCGTGCTCCGGGAGCCCAACATCCGTCTTTCTTACGGCCGCCCGAGAGCTCCTGCTTTTCCTGCACTTAGCATCTCTGCCACTGCCGCCCAGCAGACCTGGACTCAGGGAGGAGAGAAAAAACCGTCCTGAGCCAGGAGACAGACCTGCATGGCAGCCCGAGGAGGCAGACGGCATCTTCTGCGTGCCAGGAGGGAAACCGAGGCAGAAACAGCCAGCGGTCTGGCTCTCCGTCGCAGATCTGCGTTCCCGGTGCCACTCTGGTCTCGCTTTGGTTTGCACAATTCCTCATGAGAATGGATGCGCTCAGGGTGGTTTTGCAGATGCAGGGTGAGGGATGAGAGAAGGCTCCAAACCCCAGTCTCTTCCAGAGTTATCCACGCACTCCATTCCTCCTGCTGCTGAACTGTGGGTAAACCCCACAGAAACCCCACATCAATCCCACACCAACCCCACAGAAACCCCACATCAGTCTCACACAAACTCCACACAAACCCCACAGAAACCCCACAGAAACCCCACACCAACCCCACAGAAACCCCACAGAAACCCCACACCAACCCCACAGAAACCCCACAATAACCCCACACCGACCCCACACCCACCCCACACCAACCCCACATCAATCCAACACAAACCCCACAGAAACCCCACAGAAACCCCACACCAACCCCACATCAACCCCATACAAACCCCACACCAACCCCACACAAGCCCCACACCAACCCCACACCAACCCCACACCAACCCCACACAAACCCACCTGTTGCTCTCCGTGATGGCCCCACTTTGTTGCCCCCGGCGGGGCACGTTCTGGGCTTGTATCTAGATGTTTGAGAATCCCTAAAGCACTGCATTTCATTTAATTCTGCAAATGCAAATGAGGTTTGCAGGAAACCGTTTGATTCACGGGTTCACGCTTTATTTTGGCAGATAGCATCAGTTAAACGCCTGCTTATTTCTGCTTTGTGAGAACAATATCAGCCACTTAAGTACACATACGAGATAGACTGATCCGTAAGTGCTGATGAGCTCTTTGATTTACCAGGGCATCTTTATCTTTGCTGAGTATCTCGCAAAGTCATTTATTATTTAGCAGTAAATTAAAGCAGAGGGGCTGTGATTTTCAACAACAGAAATTAATATCCCGGCACTCCTTTGTACCGTACAGAGCTGTAATTTACGGCACTGGAATCGGCCAGATAGAGCTGCGAGATGATCCCGTTCCCCTTCGCCCTCGTTACCTCCTGGTTACTGCTGCTTGGAGGGAAATAAAAAATGGCCTCACAGCAGAGCCGCTCCAGCTGGTGAAGGATAGTTTAAATTAAAAGTCCAGTTTTTGTGGCTCTCGTGAGATCCCCGTTGCTCCCCGCCCTGCCCTCCCGCGCACATCGCTTACGGATGATGTACTGAATATGCTGCAATCTCACCTTGAGACCGCTGATTTCTAATCTCGCTGGTTCTGTGCTCAGGGTTAACAATTAATAATAATAATTCTACCTGCAAGCCTCGCAAACACGTGCTGTGGGGTGCTTGCCCACCTGTTCCCAGCGGAGCGGTGGCCGCGGTGCTCGCAGAGCCGGAGCAAGAGGAGGACAGAGCTCTTCCCGCCGCGGCTCCGCAGATCCCTGAAGTCTGTGGGTGATGTTAGGAAGGAGGGTGGGGAAAAATGCATCCTTTGAGCTGGCAACCCCATCCTTTGGGTCTGGGCCAGCTCGCCGCCAGCAGCCCGGTGCCACGTGCAAGCACAATAACATGGCCAGAGAGTTTTATGGGCTGTGTCAGGCTCCGGCTGACACAAAGCAGCTAAGAATTTATAGCAATCTCGTGTTCTACAGAGGCAAAGCATGTCCCTCTCGGATGTAGCTCTGCAAGCTGCAGGGATAAATCAGCTCCAGCAGGGAGCAAATCTGAGAAAAGCAGAAAAACGACCCCAAACGTTCTCCTTGGCTTCTCTGGAAGGAGGAGAGCGAAGGGGCCCTGCGAACACCCTCCTGGCACGGGTTTTGTCCCAGCCAGCTCGTACAGGCGCCCAGGCTGCGCCGAAATTCCTGAGCGCTGCCAGCAGGCACCGCGGCGTGACCTGTTGCTCAGCCACAGCTGTCTGGACACCCGTCACGCTGCCTCCCACATCTCCTCACATCACCTTTTGCTTGTGCCCATGTGAGCCCCTTGTCCTTCTGGAGCCCACCTGGGCTGTGGAGTGATGAGGTTTTGCACCCCAGAGATGTTCGGAAGGGTGGAGGCTGCGCCCTGGGAGCTGTGCAGGGCCGTCTGGGTGGCATCAGGGATGCACTTACCAGCCACTTGTGGTCACCAGTGAAATGAGGCATCTGCACAGCAAGGTCCTTGGGTCTGGGGCCTCCATGGGGGCAGGATTTGTGCTTTTGGCCAACAAATCCACCTTTTGGAGTAATCCCAGGAAACTCAGCGCTACCCTAGATGCTGCCGGCCGCGAAGGACCCCCGTGGGCAGGTACAGAGGCTTTCCCCCTCTCTCACCACCACCTCAACTCACACGGCCACCTCCGTGTTGGAGCAGCACAAGCCAACCCCATCATCTACCGGAGGTGTTTCACCGCACCAGCGACCGCGGTGTCACCGTGCTGGGACCGGGGCCCCTCTCGCCACAATGCTGGATGGTGTTCTGCCACGAGGTTTGGCAATTGCGTGGTGTCAGACGGGTTGCAACACCCCATCACCTTATTTTCTCCGTTTCGGCTTCCCGCGGCTCCCCGGGCTGCTGGCTGGCTGGGCTACTGCTGAATTATGTGGGCAGCCTTCAATTTCTTGAGTAAATTAAAAGAGTTGTTTGTCTTCCAGCGAACCAGAAAAAGAGGAAAGACATCAGGAAATTCAGCCTTTAACAAGTCACGCTTTCCTCCTCTCTTCTTCTCAATGTAGAGAAATTTCCAAGGAGAAACCGTTGCGGTGTTGTTTGTCTTTGTTTTGGGGAAGAAAAGCAAGCTGATTAAAAGCAAACATAAAGCAAGGGCTGTGGGGTCCCAGAGGCTCCCTTGCAGGCATTCAAAGGAAAAAAGGAATAAAAATCTGGAAGCGTTAGAGCAAGACATTCAAGCTTTGGGGATGCTATCAGTTATGGATTAATTAGAACACACAATAATTAGCACTGAAAGCTACAACACCTGAAGAGGTGGGGAAAATTGGTTTCTCCGTGCTCACCAAGTCCTTCCAGGGATGCTGGTGCCAGGCTGGGTTTGTGGTCCAGGCAGTGTCAGCGCGGCGCGCCTGAGCCACGCCGGGCTGGGATGAGGGTTATCGTCGGGAAACACACTGCCGCTTGCGTTGCTCGGGAGCGCAGCGTGCCCTCGGAGCCCCTGCCCAGAGCTGGGACGGGGACAGCAGCACGCTGCGCTCCCCCCGGGCCTGTGCTAAGCCCCGGGATGATGTGACCTGGAGGTGGAGATAAGGTGGGAGAACAAAACTCCTCCATCAATGTCAGGAGGCACCTGGAGCTTATCTCCTCTGCACCTGCCAGTTGAAGATTAGAGGCTTTTATTTTCTTCTTCTTAGCAGCAAAGGAAAAGAAAAGAGAGAAATAGGGAAAAAAAACATCCTGTATGCAAAACATGAGCCTCAAATAAATATCATGGCTATGTTATCCCATTAAAAAGGCATTTTGCTTTGAGCTTTGACCACCTTGGGTCTCACGAGGCCGGGCTCTGGCTGCGATGAGCACTGTGAACGTACATCTGCCAGCGGCTGCTGGTTCCAGCCTCCTTGGCAAACCATTTCCTCTTCTCTTCATGCAGAAATTTTTTTTTAGCAGAGCCACTTGGCTTCAGACCTGCCCAGGAGTTAATTTGCTTGAACAGCAGCAAATTAGATGAGGTAGCCCTGTAGATCTGGGGTTGTGGGTGTGGAAGGGGGTCCCATCTCCCCTCGCTCTGCTCCTCGCGCTGCGGAGCTGGGAACGGGGCTCTGGAGCCACTCGTTTCTGCCCCAGTTCTGCAGAAAAGGGGTGGCTGGGCCATGGTGCTCCGACAGCCCTCAGAGGGCGGTGAATCGATCGCATCTCCAGCAGATGAATGGGAAGGAACCGCTTTCCTGCGTGCACACGCGCAGCCGGGGCGGCGATGAGGATGTTCAGTGGGAAGAAAAAAAGCAGGCAGATTCCCATCAAATAATGTGTTCCCGTGTAAGCGATCGTCTGCAGCGTGGAGCCTGAGGTGGGCTCCGTGGCACTTTGAGAGCAAAGTTCAGAGCTGTAGAGATTAAAAAAGCCATAAAACTGTGTTTGCTCTGCAACGAAGTGACCCAGGTTTGGGTTTTTCGTGGAGGAGGTACGATCAGTCCGGGCAGCACGGGCCGGCTCCAGCCCCAAAGAGCCCCCCGCCGCTGGGCAGGGTAGGGCCGAGGGATGGGCCGCGCTGGGCGGCTGCGCCAGCTCAGGTTTTACAAACGGGATTTGCGGGTGCAGAGCAACACCGTCCACTGTCACCCTCAGTGGGGTGACAAGGCCAGGCGGCACCTTGCCCACCTCCATTGAGAGAAATCCACCGCCGCGGAGCTGGGCACATCCCACCCCTCCGGCCTCAGCATCCTCCGCTCTTCACACCTGCCTCTGACGCTGCTTTTTTTTTTCCCCCGTCACAGCTTTTAGCCCAATTTGAGCAGACCGAGGCTGAGCCAGGCTCCTCCTCTCGAAACTTTCCAGTCCTTTAGATGGGAAAGATGTGAGAAACCCTCCTGCCTGACGCCTCCAGGAACATCTCGCAACCCGTCCTTGCTCGTGAGGGCAGCTGTGCTCCGGCTGCGGGGGAGCGGGGAGAAGGGCGGCAGAGCGGGCGGCCTGCCACCAGCAAGGGTTTGTGGCTGTATTTCCAAAGCGCTGAAGCAAGCCCTTCACCCCGGGCCGTGCGTTTCGAAAGCGTTTTCGCCCTGGGCTGTTTAACGATCCCGCTGCGTGCCTCAGATCAGCGAATCGTCGCTCCCTTTTCCCTCGGCACAAGGAGGACGAGGCCTTTTCCCCCGCTGTAGATTTGGGATAAAAGGACCAAATCAGAGGAGTGCGGGGGTCAAGGCCACGCACCCGCTGCCCACCGCGATGTCCCCACCGGCCCAAGGGAGCGGCGGGGACCCGAATTGCGAGGTCCCAGCCTGGCGCGTGCAGCGAGGGGTGGCTTTCTCCGCGGGGCTGACATCCCTCCGGCGATGGGGGGCTGCAGGAAGGGCTGCATCCCCCTGAGCGGCCACCGCCGCCGGCTCCGAGCGTCCCCGTCGCCACTAGATGTCAGCGGAGACTGGAGCTGGGCCTTCGCTGATCCCAGGGTGCTGGAGAAGGAAAAGCGGGGTCCTTGGCGATGGGCATCCCATTGTACCCCTCCCTGCAAGGCTTGGGGACACCGATGTGACCTGCCACCTCCCAGCCAAGGGTATCAGGAGTCCCGATTCCCCATCCCCGGCGATAAGCAGACAGCGTCCTTCAGCGGAGCAGGTCGCTGCTCCTCGTTAGGCGATCAGCCATGTGTGAAAGCAGCCAGGGAAGGAAATCCGGCAGTTTCTCTGAGGGATGTGCTACCAGCAGCTTGGCAGTGTGCAAGGAGGGCTGGATTCGGGGTTTCCCAGGGACCTTCGTGGATTTTCCCGCAGGCTGGCGTGGGGCTAGCGGTGGGGCGAGCAGTGGGGCCAGCTGTGCCCGGAGCCTGGGCCCTGCAGCGTCCCCAAAGCCCTGTTACCAGCGACAACGCATCGGCTGTTTAACGTCCAGCCCTCCCAAGCCAACTGGTTACCATCCCCCTAAGAGCATCCTCCTCTTCCCAAGTCCCGCCAGAGCCTTCGCTTTCCCGTTGCGGGAGGTTTCGCCCTGAGAACCCGGGCTGTTTCCGCTTTCTCCCTGGGGCTGGGCGACGCTGCAGCCCCAAGCCAAGCCGGGACGCGGCTGGGACGCACGGGGCAGAGGGCAGCCCCCGAGCCGGCTCCTCCGACCGCACCGAACCCGCGTCCTCCATCTCCCGAGGTCCAGAGCGGGAGCTGTGCTGCTACCCCAAACTCGTGTCCTCTCCAGCCAGCTGGGCTCACTTACAGCCGTGAAGTAAACAAATACAGCTGAAGTGTAACAAATAAATATCAACTGTCTTATTTTCACAGAAACTGAGAACGTTACTGAGCTGAGTGTAGAAATTTGATTTTGCACTTATTGAATCACAACACCTTGGCTTCATCCCCCCGATGAGCAGCGGTTCCCCACCACCAGTGGATGATCCTTTAGGCAGAGTTTGAAATAACTCCGCAGCCTCCACCACCAAAACCCACCATGAGCAGCCCTTTTCCCCACAAATTACCTCTGGAATTACCATTTTCTGGTTAAAAAAAACCCACCTTACATCAAATTCTCAATGATGTCTAGCTGTGGGCCGGGGTTTCGCAGATACTCAATACCGCAGGAGGGCAGAAACCCCATTCTCCTGCCAACCTTCCCCAATCCTAATTTGGGGGCTCCCTTTGTCCTCCCCATTTCCAGTCCCAACACCCAGCCGCTACGCGCCCCATCCCTCAAATAAATACAAAACCTGCAATTTCTGATCCCATCTTTATTCTTAAAAATGCCTTGCAGGATTCAGAGGGCTGCAGAGGAGAACCACACCCAGAAACCCACCCAAAATTCCACTCTGATGAAAAGATACTTGATTTTCACTACAAAATATTATGCCATTTGGCATTTTTTGGAGGTTTTTTTTTTTTTCTTTGAGTTTGATTAAATTTTGGGGGGTTATTTTAAGTAGTCTGCTTGCTGAAGGTGCTCCTGGAGAAAAAGATTGCCTTGCACCCACCAGGGCTGGATGGAGATTGGTTTGGTGGGCCAGAATAATCTGTACCACCCTGGGGCAGAGTGAGGTGGGATGCTCTGCCAGGTTTTCCGAGATTTTAGCCAGCATGCGCAGGGATGTGAGGGTCTGGGTGCAGAGCTCCCATAAAGCACCCACAAAATGATGGAGCTTCATCCTCTGCAGCTCCCTCAGTCCTGCTGCTGGGCTGGAGTCGTGCCCGTTATTGGGAAGGGGTGATAAAACCCCAGCCAGCACCACCAAATCCGCGGAGCCTGGGAAGGCGGGGGGCTGCCTCCGAGTTAATTGCATGCAAGAAAACAGCCGTTAGCCTTTCCAAAGCCTTCTGAAGAGAATTAAAAGGGAATTAAGTTGCTCACTTCAGCTTAGTCAGTACAAATAAACCTTCAGCTGTTGGATTAGTGATGCCAGAGCAGGAGCGATGCCTGCTGGAATTCCTTGCTTTCTGGGTTTTTTTTTGTTTCATTTTTTATTTCTTTTTTTTTTTTTTTTTATTCTTGTCATTCAATGGGATGTCAAACCAGCCGGGATCTTCTCCCAGAAAGCCCTGCCTTTGCGGCTGTGGTGCTGTTGCTTTCGTTCCTCACGGAAATAAAGGCAGAAGCTAAAAAAACCAACCCAAGACCCTAATCCCAGCTCACACTGGTACCTTTTCTCCCTGAAAGAGTCCAACGCAGACCTCACTTTTCACACAACGTTGTTCAAAGCAGCGTACCTGGTGAACAAAGAGACGCTCGCTCCTTCTCTGCGTGCGGTTTGCTCTGCGCAGTTGAACTCACGCTGCACCCAACGAGAGAGACGAGCCCGAGCAGGGAATAAACCGCCGGATAACCGCCGCCTGCCAGCGCACCTGGGAATAAAGAGTGGATTGGCCTAATAACCGAATCCTCCATCGGTGGGACCAAAGCACAATTTGAGGGTCTGACCGGCGGGCGGTGCGGACCCCATCCCTTTGCTGCGGTAACTGAATGAACTTGGAACTGGCGTTTCTTCACCCGGGGACTCAGGTACAAGGCAGCGAGCTTGTGCCTCAGTTTCCCCAGCTGCAAAAGCACACTTCTCTTTTCTACAGCATATGATTGGATACCAGCTTGCAAATTTGCCTATTTATGTGTGTGTGGATATATTGCCTATTACGTATGTATACACCCACGCACACGCACCATTTACAGTGGGAGAAATAAGAATTTCTGGCTAAGATGCAGGACACCCCCTCCCTGCAGACACGCTTCGAGGAGGGCGCAGCGTCGCAAGCCTGCAGCCACGTTTGCGGGGTTAAACCCGGGGCGGGACACAGGACAAGAAGCCAGAATGGTGGCTGGGCTCAGGAGGGGGCTGGGTGCCGGGTCTGAGCGGGGTCCAGCGAGTCCCAGGGAGTTTCCGTCGGCTGGGCCGGGCTGCACGCAGGGGTTTTGCCGCGTGTCGACAGATGCTGCATTTCTGCCCTGTTCGTGTGCAGGCTGTAAAATGCTGCACACCAACTGGGGCCACTTTAGCTGGGATTTTTATGGTTTCCCTGAGAGAGGATTTGATAAATTAGAAATGTTAAATGGGGCCTTGAACGCCACCAGTGTCAGTAAAGCCAGGGGGTCCCCACAGGTCAGGTTTACCCATCTCCGGTTCCCCGACAGCAGAATCCGGCTTCATGGCGGAGCCACGCTGAAGCGGGAACCATTGCCTCAGCCCTGCTGATCGCTCCCCGCTGCCGAGCGAGGGTCTCGGCCTGAAACTACGCACGGAGTTGGGGTGAAGCGGTGGGTTGCAGCGGGATGGGGAGAACAGGAATACGTCGACATGGCCGAGCATCCCGTGCGAGCGGCGCCTCCTTGCCCCATCCCCTGCGAGACAGGGTCTTCCCAACCATCAGCCGCAGCGGAGCTCGCACCCGCGGAGCTGCAGACTGCAGACCCCGCCTGACGCGGGCGCAGCTGAGCAAACACGTTGGCTACGTGCAGTTACTAATTGGACAAATTTCATGTGTTTTGGTGCTTGTGGAGCTCTTCCAGGGAGGTTTCAGCAGCTGAGAGGTGGTTCCTCCTTGCCCGGTGGCTCTGGCAGCACCCCGGCTTGCTCAGTGGTTCTGGGTGCCGCGAGTCCTGTGGGGACCTTGCTGCACCCCAGCACTTGGGGAGGAAAGTCCCACTGTGTACGTACGCATGAATATAACGGCTTGCGGCAGGGAGAGGGCATGCAGGGACAGAAAGGGGACTTGGAGGGCACAGGATGCCCATTGCTGTCCCTGCAGTGTCCCAGGTCCCCTGGTCCCAGAGGGCTCTCCCAGCCGCTTTGGGTGCTGCTCCCTAACTCCCCTGCTTGTCGCGGTGTTTTCCCAAGCTCCAGTCCAAAGGAGGCATTCAAGACACCTGGGGCAAACGCAGTTGGAAAAGGCACATGTAAATACTTCGGGCCTTGAGTGTTTGCTCTGGATTAGGCACCAGCTGTGCCCAAGCCCCCCGGCACGCCCTGCTCTTCCCTCTGCCCCTGCTCCGCATCCTTCCTGCCCTCGTGCTCTGAAAAAAAGGGCAGCAGGCCGAGAGAAAAATCCCTGCAGAAGGTTCGTGCAGTGGGTAAAACCCTACAGCACGGTCCGGGCTGGATGCTGGCGCTGCCCGAATGCCCCACAGCATCTCGGGCAGCAGCGAGGGAGCGCTGCTGGTGTCCCAGCCGTGAGGGGACATCGGAGAGTGGAAGAGTCAAGAGCGAGACGCAAATGAAGCAGAAAGAGAAAGATGCCGAGCCTTGCTCACCGGAAAGGTCGCTCTGCAGCATCTTTATGCACAGATAATGATCCGCACAGGTCAGCGCTCCCCACCCCGACCCCGTGTCCTGATGGCGAGTAAAACACTTTGTGCTATTAGCACCGTGCTACTGGAGCCAAGGGCAAAGCTTTCCACCGATTTTCCTCTTACAGAGCCTGGAGACGAGGGGAGGGATGCGTGATTTCAGGGAGAGGGCTGGCAGGGGGCGAGGGCAGCAGAGTGAAGAGGGGAGGCAGATCCCCCTCAGAGCATCTTTGCTGGCACCAAAAGGCGCTGTGACGGCTGCGGATAACACCCAGGGAAGCAGGATGATGCAGCAGGAGCATCACCGCAGGGCTTTGGCAGAGGGATTCCCACTGGGGAGAAGAGAATTCACCCCATGGCTGTCCTCTTACTAAGCCTTTCCATGTTCCTTATCTCACAAACTTTCTTCCGTGCAAATAACACTCTCCACCTCCACGCTGTCACCGCAGAGGGTGGACATGTTACACGCTTGGGGACAAATCCCAGAGCTTCACCTTCTACAGCATGAGAAGGAAGCGGACCCAGCCAGGCTGCAGGGCTTGCTCCACCCCGGGATGAAACGCTCCGGCACCAACCCCAAAACCCGCGGGAGCCAACCTGCCAAGGCACCGGATAAGACAACCGCAGCCGGAAGGGCTTCGCTGCTGCCACGGAGAGGCCAGGCCTGGGCGCCTCTCCCGCTGATGCTATTCAGCCTGACAATGTCTTTTTGATTAAATTCTCCAGCTTTCAGGGTGCTGTGCCACCTGACATGTAATACTTGGGCTGTTAAAGGGATGTTTCATCTCCACCTTCCCCTCCTCCTTGCCGCTGGGCGATGTTAAGGACAAAGCGTGCTCCTTTCCTGCAGTCGGTCGATGTTTTTCTCCTCCTCAGCTGCCAGACAGGGGTAGCAGGGCCTCCGAGGAGGCTTGGTACGAGTCGCTTTGTATGAGCCCTCCAGAATGGATGATGGAGGAGAAAAAGGACAAACCGGGGCTGGCCAGCCCCAGTGACACAGGCCGGGAACGTCCCCTCCACCTTCCCCATCAAACGCGCGGAGGCGGCTGCGGAGCCGCCTGACAAGTGATGCATTTGGCCCTGGCCTGAAAACGTCGGTTGATGTTTTCCTTCCCCGTGACAAACAGGCTGGGCTTTGATGCTGACAAAACTGGGGGCAGGAGCTTGCCAAAAAAAAAAATAAATCCAAATACAGACAGGGCAACTGAACTGTCCAAAAAAAATATTTTAACCCTTGATCATGCTCTGTTTTAATATATATATTATAAATTCCTTAATTTTAAGCAGCTGCCACATGGCCCAGACCAGTGGTGAGGGCAAACGCAGTTCAGAAGCCCTGGGGAGGTGGGATGGGACCGGAGCGAGCAGCATCCAACCCCGCCGCCAGCACCAACCTGCCGCATCCTGCCTGGAGCCAGTGCGCGGAGTCACCGTGAGGAGCCTCGTCTTGCTAATAAAATAATTGGACATGATCGCCTGCCCTACTCGGATCACGGCCAATATCCATCACATAAACCTCATCCGCCAAGAGATTTATTTGTTAATGAGGGAGGAAAAAAAAAAAAAAAGCCCACACGAGGCTCAGCCCCGCTCTGAGTGATGCTGGGCCGCTGCTGCCAACCCCAGCCCTGGGTTTGCACCGGGTGAGCTGGGATCAGGGGGCACCAGAGCCTGTCCCGGGAAGGAGTGGGCTCCAGCTGAACTGGGGATGCTGGTTTGTACTGGGGTTTGAGAGGATGGGTAGGCAATGTCTCAAGGCCTGTCCTCAAGCTCCAATTAACAGGGTTAATTGCACCCCCTTATCCCAACTGGTGGGGAACAGCCCAGCCGCTCCTAAGGAAAAACGAGAAAAATGCCTGTAACGTAACTTTGCTCATAAAAGACACAATGATCATAAACCTGACTTTCCCCCAGCTGCCAGAAATCATCCCTCACTCAAGCGCTGGGTGAATGTTTTCTTCTTTCCAATACCAGCAGCTCTGGCTGCCTGGCACAGCGGTTTTTCCCCCAGCATGGTGCAAAGCTGGGTCTGATCTCTGGGGCCGGATCTGGATGGAAATCTGTGAGCGCGCGGGGCAGACGGCTGCTGCTCCTCACCAGGCTGTCGAGGCTAAAGAGGCAGCGCTCCCGTCACTGCTTTGGGAGGACTGAGAAAGGTTGGTGTGTTCTCAAGTGGCATCCCCTGGGCTTGGCTCCAGATGCGTTAGATTTTGATATTGTGTGTTAGTTCTTCCAGATGTTATCAAGGTAACCAGGGAGCCGGGATGCAGAAGCACAACCCCACATCCCTACGCTGCAATGAGGATTTCACCCTGGGGGGGAAATCCCTGTGTTCATACACAAACAATATGAAAAACACAAAAGTTTTGTTTGTACGTGGGCAAAATCCTGTTTTTCTGGCCCTCGGAGGGCGGGCAGAACGCGGGGTTTGCTGAAGGTGCGGGCCGGCATCCCAGGGACGTCAGCCCTTGGGGTTCCTCGGGGAGCTACTGCCTGCGACGGGCCACGAACCCTGCAACGGCAAACCCCCCGCCCTTGGCTGAGCTTCCATTCAGTAATCAAGAACGTGGGGTATGTGCGTGGAAATCCGTTCAGGAACAACTTGCAGATGGAGCAAGGGGGCAAGTGCCTGCAGCGACAGCGGCAAACTCCTCTCCCCAGCCCCGGTTTTTAGGCAGCCCCTTTTCGACGAGCACCCTGGGCTTTCCTCCATGTCTGCATTGCACGGACACATCCTTCCTCTCACCCCAGCCTGGTTTAAGCCACAGCAAATTATATGCTAAAAATCATCTATTATATGCTAAAAATCAATCCCAATCATCTTTTCTCTGCAGGCAAACGCAGACGGATGCTGCAGCCGCGGGTCCCCGGCTGCTCTCATCCCCCAGCCTCCACCTCAGCTTTGAAGCCAAGACCAAAGGCAAAACCTGCCTGAGATCATTTTTATTCCTTATTTTCGTCTGTCATATTCTTCGCACAGCCCTTCTGTCCGGCGGTACGCTAACACTGCCACCAGATTGGAGCTGGAAGATCAGAGCAGTCAAATCCGTTTGCAGAGGACGCATTTAACTGGACAGGTTCTGCTTTAAACCCAAGTACCCCGCTGGGATTCATTACCAAAATCCATCCGCTTCCCGTTTGTTTCTAATGGGAGGGAAGATGAGTTTTGAATAATTAAAAGCCAGCCCCTCCCTGCTTGTCACTGGATGGAGCAAACTTGTGCCACCGCTCTGCCCGCTTGCGCCGGGCAGTAACCCTGCAAAACCCGAGTTACAGACCCCGTGAGCTCCCAAACTGGTTACTGGCCCTACAAAACTCCAAGTTATTTAGGACCTCTACAAAATCTCAAACTATTTATAGAGTCACAGAAGGGTTTGGGTGGGAAGGGACCATTAAAGCCCCTCCAGTCAAACACCCCTGCCAGGAGCAGGGACATCTCCAACCAGATCAGGTTGCTCACAGCCCCGGCCAACCTGGCCTGGAATGTTTCCAGGGATGGGGCATCCACCACCTCTCTGGGCAACCTGGGCCAGTGCCCCACCACCCTCAGGGTAAAAAATTTCTTCCTTACGTCCAGTCTGAATCTTCCTCCATTTTAAAACCATGACCCCTCGTCCTGTCACACCAGGCCCTGCTGAACAGTCTCTCCCCACCCTTCCTGTAGCCCCTTTAGGCACTGGAAGGCCGCCCTAAGGACCATCATGTCCTGAAGGCACCCAGGGTAGTGCAGCCACAGAAAACAGCAGGGAGATATCCCAGGATATCCCACCGCCTCTCTGGGCAACCTGGGCCAGTGCTCCACCACCCTCAGGGTAAAAAATTTTTTCCTTATATCCAGTCATAATCTCCCCTCCTTTATTTTAACACCGTTACTCCTTGTCCTGTCACTACAGGCCCTACGGAAAAGTCTGTCCCCAGTACAGTAACCCTACAAAACCCCCCAGCTCCTACCCAGGACACACGCAGGATCCAGGCTGGGACATGAGCTCCCGGGATGGGCAATGCACCGGCTGCAAGTCAAACCAGGCACAAAATAAAATCAGTGCTAAAAAAAAAAAACTCTCCCTCAATCAGGAGCCTCAGAACTGCTGTTTTCCACCTGAAAACTCTTCCCGTTCTGGTCTGTAGCTGCATCACCGCTGGATGGCAAGGGCTGTGGGGGAAAGGGATGACAAATTCCTCCCGTTAATTAAAAAGCCCCACTCCAACAATGTAGCAGAGCTTTTGAAGTAATTTATGAGCGTTTATTCATTTTGTCCCAGCACAATCTCTGTGGAAATGTAAAATTCAGCTGCTCTATGATTTTCTCTTTGCATTGACTGAAAGGAGAAAGGCTGAATAGATTCTGTTAAATTAATTATCAGCATTGATTTCTTGTCTTTTTTATATTTTTATCCTGAGACAGAGCCCTTGGTAACTTTGAAGAATCTCTAGTACTCAGGCTTGGAAAATTGATCTAGCGTTTCTGTGAAGCGGCATTTCCAAGCTCCCCTCCCTCAAAACACTCTAAATGTTAATTTGCATGCTCAAAAGGAAGCGGGTGATTTGTCATTACGTTGGCCTCCCTCTCCCAGATGTAGCTGCTCGTTCCCTTCTTAATTGATTTTCATATTTAGATTCAGTTCTAGGAAAAGTAATTTGGGGATTGAATCGGAGAGAGAATTAATAGCTGACAACAAACGGGAACTTTGATGGGACTTCATTAGGCCGTCCGAGCGCCCTCACCCATCCTCTCCTTCCCCAGCAGTTTCTTTTTCCTGATCTGTTATAAATCATTGAAAAATAGCTCCCAAATAGACTCCTCACTGCTTTTGCAAAGCAGCGGCGAAAGCTGCCAGATAAGGGGGAAGAAATTATTTGCAAACATTTGTTGGGATAAAAGCCCTGGGTCGCTGCCGGTTCCATGGGTCGCTGGCGGCGGCAGCTCGGGCGCGCGGGATCTGTGCGTCACCGCAGCCTGGGGCTGGACCCAAAGTGCAGGGGGGACATCACCGGCAAAGGCTGCGGAGCCTGGTGTGATTCATCCCTGCCTCAGCATCGCGGAGTCACCCGGGGATGTGTCTGCATCTCCGGTCGCATACAGCAGGAACAGGAGCCATCTGCATCAGGGAGGGCGGGAGGGAGGGGAAGGGGGCCCGAGGAGGTGCCAGGACTTGTACAGAAGAGATGGGACAGAATGGTTTGGGTGGGAAGGGACTGTTAAAGCCCACCCAGTCCAACCCCCCTGCCAGGAGCAGGGACATCTCCAACCAGATCAGGTTGCTCAGAGCCCCGGCCAACCTGGCCTGGAATGTTTCCAGGGATGGGGCATCCACCGCCTCTCTGGGCAACCTGGGCCAGTGCTCCACCACCCTCAGGGTAAAACATTTCTTCCTTACGTCCAGTCTGAATCTCCCTCCATTTTAAAACCATCACCCCTCGTCCTGTCACACCAGGCCCTGCTGAACAGTCTCTCCCCACCTTTCCTGTAGCCCCTTTAGGCACTGGAAGGCCGCCCTAAGGACCGTCATGTCCTGAAGGCACCCAGGGTAGCGCAGCCACAGAAAACAGCAGGGAGATATCCCGGGATAATTACCTTGCAGGTGGCACCCACGGCTTGCAGCACCCGTCACCAGCAGCGCTCGCATCCCCTCCCCACGCAGGGACCTTGGAGCAGACGGGATGCTGGTGATGGCCACCCACTTGTGAGCTTTGCTTGGAAGAAGCCTGAAGCCCCAAAACAACCCTGGTGCTGGCGACCCCTCCTGTGCCCAGGGCTGCTCGGAAGCCTCCGTCATCCCAGAGCTCTCGTTAACATTACCTAATTACCAGCCACAAGGACCCCAGGCAGCACAGCAGTGCTCCAGCTGATGGGAATTACCCAACACCAAAAGCTCCCTGGGTTGGCCTGCCCAGGGAGCTGCAATCCCACCTCAACTCTGGTTTCACTCATTGCACTTTTAGCACTTGAACTCGTAAAAAAGCCGCCATCTTGTAAGGAAGAAATGCTTTTCTACCAGTCCGTTTCATTTTAGGGCCGCTCCAAAGCTGGCTGGAGAAAGCAGCTTCTTCTCCTACTGTTCTAAACACAGTTAATTCTTTTATAAATTAACTCGCACCGTGTCACAGTACATTACCTCACCTTGGAATATTTTTGTTCTGAACTTTGCATGGCTGATAAATGGAACGATGCTTGGATTTTCTCTGGGGATGTTTTACCCATAATGTGACTTATTAAAATACAGCTGACTGCAGAAGAAAGAGCACTTTTTCAGCAGGGCCCAGGCTACCCGGCGAAACACAGATAATGAATAATGGTTTATGGAAAACTGATAATTCAGCAGCTGTTGTATAGACTGGCCCTGTGGTTTCCTTTAATCACTGGAAGTTGCTAGGCAAGGTGCCATGGACCACTGGCTAGCTGAAAAGCAGGGGTCCCCAGGAGGGGAACGGCACAAGGTCACCTCAAAGGGTGACAACCCCAGCGACCCTTGCCAGCCACAATGTCCCTGCCCGTCCGCCGTGCCCAGAGAGCCGTACCCGCTTTTGCAGCCATTGAGGTTTAGCCCAGCATTTTATTTCTGGCAGTGAAACGCTGCTTTATTTATCGCCAGCTGCTCTCCTGGATCCGGGGGTGCACATCCCTTGGGGTACCCACCAGCCAAGGGAGGGGTTCCCAACCCTGCCAGCTGTCCCTGGAGGGGTTCACAGATGCTGGGCACGTTTCTCCAGTTATTGCCCACATTTGCAAAGGCTGCCCCTCCTTTTGCCATCAGCCGGCTCACACGGTGTTGCTGTCGGACAGTGTGGCAGAGGTGAGATGGCCACTCGGCTGCCTTGTCCCTGCTCCCAAACCAGCTCCAGTTTTAGCCACCGGCAGCCTGGCTTGGCCCCAGCGCACACCAAAGGACAATTTCAGCAGCCAAGAAGAGAGAAGGTAGCTCCCACCAGAGCTAAGGAGTGGACGTAACCCCTGGTGCTCCAATCTTTCCACATTTCTAGAGATAGATGTGTGCCACCTACCTCAGGACGCCGGGGACTGTGGTGTCTTTGGAGAAAGCATCGGGATGCCTGCAGCAGCATCGGGGCTGGGGGAAGTGGTGAGAAGCCATGGAGCAGGGAGGGGAAGCCGTGGCGCAGGCAGTTGGGGCTGCCCTTTGCCACCCACCAGCAGCACCTGCCTTCAGCCTCTCCCTTCCCCAAAGGAGACACAAGCCCTCTCTCGCCCCTTTCCTCCCTTTTATAGCACCCCGAGCCAGGGCAGGACCCTTAACCCTTCCTTGCCCGCGCGCCCAGGGCTGTAGCCCCGCTGTGCCCCGGGCTGGGCAGCGAGGGGACATCACGGGGACAGCTGGTGCCTCTGCGCTGGTCCTGTCCCACTGTTGCTACCCAGGGTGTTGCTTGGCGGTGGCGAGACAAAGCAGATGGTAAATAGACATTTTTCCAAAGAGAGGCTAGCCCCAAGAAGAAGTGGCAGCGGGGCAAACGGAGCTGTTGGGAGGATCAAGGAGCTGGGGGGGATGTGGAGGGCAGGAAGGTGCAAGATGCCCTCAGCTGGAAGGGGAGAGCAGTTTGGGCTCACTCCACTCGGCCGGTGTGATATTGGGAGGCTTGGGCTGGCCAGCCCAGCTGAGATCCAGGGATGTGGCTGGGAATGCCGTGGGCTCTGCCGGGCGACGCTGAGTGACCACTGAAGCGCGTGCCTCAGTTTCCTGACCTGTACCCAGGGAGACCTCAGTTACCAGCGGTGTCGGCAGTGACGGCACACCACCGAAGTAAAGAGAGAACCTCTGCAGGGCGATGTAAATCCAAGTCAAACGCTCCTTCTCCACCTCTCCTGGGAAGGTCGGGCTCTGACAGCAGGACCCAGCCGGCAGCAGGGCCGGAGCGCGGTCTCGCTCGCAAGCACCGGGCACTGCCTGCTCCGAGCTGGCTCCTGCCTTGTGCCGGCGCATCCTGACTTCACCTTCTGGCTTTTCTGCACCGCCTGCAGCCAGACCTGGCTGGGTCATCTGGGATGGGAAGCAGCGAGCAGGATGGTCAGGGGCAACAGGCTGCTGGAAGAGGAAATTCATGAAACCGTCTTTCGTAGTTCAGCCCCAACGGGGACCAGACTACGCAGTCTCTCTCTCACTCCCCCCACTCTCCGAGAGAATAGGAGGAGATTTGACAAACAAAAGAAAACCAGGAAAAAAAAAAAACCAAACACGCGGGTTGAGATTGAACAAAAAGTAAATTTAACAGTAATGACAGAAGAAAACGATAGAGTGATGGAACACAAATACAGTATAATAGCTCACAACAGATCTCCACATCCAGTCTCTTCCAACTAGGAGGGCCTCCCTTCAGCACCCTCCTCACTTACATACTGAGCATGATGTCAGATGGGATGGAATAGCCCTTTGGCTAATTTGGGTAAATTAACCCCAGCTGTTAGCTAATTAGTTAACTATCCCAGCCATAGGGGCTACCAGCTTCAGTTCTCCACCCAGCTCAGGTAAATATTAACTCTATCCTGGCCAGAACCAGGACACCATCCCTTCGCATCAGTGACCTCATGCCAGACCCAGCACAGCCCTGCATCCGCAGAACGGCTTAAACTGCCCCAGCCGGCACCGGAACACCTCCCAGTTACTGGACAGCAGGCATTGTTCCTGACAGCTCCTTCAGACTTCTCCTCCTCTCCTTAATAAATGCCTCCTCTTCCTCCAGCGACAAATCTGCCTGCGCGGGCAGGAGTCCCCGGGCCCGACCGCAGGAGCTGCCGGGGCTGAGAGGTGCCCGGGAAGCGGGGCGGCAATTTCCCAAATCCCTGCTTAGTGGTGAACGATGAGCACTTGAAAATCTGACCCGAGGTGGCTGTTGTTGAATCATCTTCTGCCTAATTGCTTGCAGATATTACACTGTCTCACAGTGTGGGCTGTAAATTACCAGCAAATAAAGTGTGGAAGCTGCTTTACAGCTAATATATTGCTTCTTGGGAAAGTTTTGGATTAAATGAGTCTTTCTGCTGAGCTAACAGCCTCTTCCTAAGGGATCAGGCTCCAGTAAAGGGATGCAGGGGGATGCGGAGCGAGGGCTGGGCTGGGAGACACTCTCCCCCTCCCCGAACCATTCCTGCACCTTGTGGGTAGGAAGAGCCCCAGGGGGGTAAAACAGGGGTAAAAATCCAGTCCAACTGCTGTGGCAGCATTTGTGCCGCACACTGAGAGCCTCAGGAGTGCCGAGCGCTATTTATCAATATTTCCCGATACCCCCCAGGGTGAGTCTTTCCGAAGATTTCAACATGAGGGTTCATTAAGTGACTTCAAGTGAAAAAGAAAAAAAAAAACAAAAATCCACTATTCAGCAGTACGGATTTCCCTGGAGGCTTCTGTTTTATAATCTTCCCAGTTACGAGTGATTTATCCTTGATCTTCCTTAGTGTACACTCAGCTAATTATTCCTCCCGTGGTGAACCCAGCCCGTCTCGATGCCCGGGCAGAGAGGACGCAGCTACGGCAGGTGCCAGCATCCCTCTGCCTTCCCCGGAGCTCCCCAGGGGTCTGGGTTGTCCCCTGCCTGTGCGCGAGGCTGAAGCATCACCTGTTGCTGATGTCTCTTCAGCTCCGGCCATGGCCAGCTCTAGATGATTGAAAATTGTTGCAGGAAATGTTGAGATTGGGGTGAAGCTTGGAGGTGTCTGCTGTGGGTTGGCGAAGCATTTGGGGCTTCTTGACTGGTGCCGTGTGGATCTTCATGGCCGCATTTGGTGGTGACCCGAGCCAGGCAGGACTTCTACCAGCAACCAGCCCTATTAGGATGGTCTCCAAGAACAAGACTGCTGAAACTGCCCCCAGATTTAACCTAATTCATTAATTCTCATCTCTGGACATCTGTCCATCATCACGATGCTTCCATCCCAGGGGAAGGAGGTTTGGTAATCTGAGAAAAGACGATGAAAAACAGAAAATAACAGTGATGGTGCTGAGCCACCTTCCAAAAATAGATGGTGGCCAAGCAAAGGAAGAAAGAAATGCCTCCCCATCTGCCATAAGCTGCTGGGTGTTTCCAGGCACACCATTAAATGAATTAGAGGGTTACAGAGAGGCCTGGGGCTGAGCCGCCGCTGAGGGAAAGTCCCGCGGGGATTTGGCCCTGGCGCTGGCTGGTGACAGCCCACGACTGCAGCAGGATCTCCAGTCACATTAAAATGACAAATTTCCAACCCGTGGCAAGCACTGGACGATGACTTGGATGTGGTTTGTCCGTGACTAACGGGAAATAAGATTTCACATCATTTCTAGATCATTCTTAGTTGTGCTGAATGGAAACGGCACTCTTTGAAGTAAAGTGCCCCCCTCAAGAAAATCAAGGTTATTTCAAGGATTTATAACTTCCCATTGGAAGTTTGCCTGTGCTTATCCCAAGTTTTCCCTGGAAACAGGAGGAAAATCAACAACAGCTTCAGTCAAACAAACCCCAACCCGCTGTGTCCTTCTGGTTTCCTAGAAAAGGAAAAGTAAGCGCTAAGAAGTGCTACTGCTTTTTCCCAATCTTCCTCTGTAACTCCAAGACAAAGGCTTATTAATTGGTGAAGGAGCCTCTTTCTATGAAGGCACTTACTCGGCCTTGCTGGGAAATAACGAACAGGTTTTCTTCTTTCAGCACCTACAACCCGTAAACGCTCAGCAATCCTCGGAGGCTGAGGATTTTTTCCGAATCACTCAGTGAGTTTTGCTGCATTTCAACTCCGAGCGTTACCCTGAGGCAGAAGGAGCTGTGTCCAGGGTCGGTCAGTCCCAGTGTCCCCATCACCAATGGCTTTTAGAAGGCCTGGAGATTGCCCCTCCTTCCCATCTGCCTCAGACACATCGCCACGACTTGGAACTGCAAAGGAAAAGCTCAGTTCCTGTGAAACACAGGTGGGAAATGAGCTTTATGTTTATGTCAAGGACGACGGACAGAAAGACCGTGGTCATTTTCTCGGGGTGCCCAGTTGGGGTGTTCCTTGCCTGGACTCGCGCGCTGCAGACTGGACCCTCCCGTCAGGCACCTGACTCACTCTTCATTTGGAAAAACGCTGCTCATCCCTTAGAAGGAGCCTGGGGCAGCCAGAAAGCCATTTCCTCTACCAGAAATACCTGGGAGAGAGCAAAAGAAGCGGGCAGGAAGGAAGCTATAAAGCAGAGGAAGCTGTAAGGTGTTCAGAACCTCGGGACGGCGACGCTCGGGAGCCGGAAAGGAATAAAAGAGTCTCTGGTGTTTGTTCACCGCTGGAGCCGTGGCTCTGGCAAAGATGAGCAAGAACAATAACACTTCCACCAGTCCTAGGTTTCCCGTGATGAATGTTAAGGATTTTCTAAACAAGAACTCCGAATAGTGTGAAAACAATAACGGAAAACATTTTTGTCATCTCCAGGGAGGAAGATGCACGTGAAGTGGTTTTTCCTGGCCGGGTGGTGCTGGCAGCAGCCCTGGGTGCAAATATCAGCTGTTTTCAGGAGCCGTTCTCGGAGCAACGCTGGGAGGAAACATCTCCTTCCCTCCTTCCCTCTCTCCTTCAGCTAATTTTGTATTTCTCTGGCTGTGCTGCACAGAGTAATGAACGTGGGTGATTTGCCATCAGATAAATGGCATGCCATTAGCTGCCTGTTTAGAGACCATATTTCCTCTTCGCGATGAGAGCTCAATATCTTTCCAATGAGTTATTACTTGGGGATCTTCTAGACCTGGACTTTAAGTACCGAGCAATTACTGTGCCGTAATTCCAGGGCTGCTCGCCTCCCTGCTAGACAGTCTCTTAAGCCTCGGCATGTTGACTGGAGGAAGCTTTTTTAGTTTTAAAATAACGGCTTAATGGCAGCTGTTTCGAGCAGCTCTCTTTTTTCTTTCTTCTCCTCTTCCATCCAGCCTTCTCAGCCGCCCGCCGCAGTCCCCTGGCCTTGCCCAGCCGTGCTGGGTGGTGATGGAGGGCGTTGCTGGGGCTCCAGGCTCCAGGGTTGTGCTTTGTGATAGGAATATATTGGAAAGAAAAGAAAAGTGGCCAAAATCCTGTACCTACATGTGCATTAAACCGCGGCACTGCTATGCCGTTATGCCCAAGCTCTCCTGGGGTCTGGCACGGCCCAGCCCAGCATTGCCCAGGGATGCAGCCCATCGCCAGCCCTGCTCCCACCTCGCCTCCAGCACCACCTGCTGCGGTGGCCTCGGGCAAACTCCTGCTCTAGGGCCGTCTCCCCTGTTTGCAAAGCGGGAAGAAAAGCCTTTCCTTCCCTTTGGGAAAAGCCCCGGGACCCAAGTCCGGAGCCACGTTCGCATCTTTAATACAAGCGATAATTGCGCCCCACGCTCCCCATCGAGGCCAGAGCTCAGTGTGGCGGCAGCAGAGGCTCGAGGGTGGTTTTGTCTTTAAACCTGACTTTCAGGGGAGTATCAGCACGTCCTGACATTTTCTGTACCTCGAGGGAGCAGTGGGTGATGTTGGGGGCCACGTTTAGAGCTGTTTGAACAAAGATTTCCCAGGATACGCCCATTTCCCCTCCAAACAATGAATTACAAAAGTGCTTTTTCAAGCTTGACGCGGAGTGGCGCTGAGCCTGGCCCTTGTCTGCCACCGCCGTGGCGTGGGTTGGAGGGAAGTGCCGCAGCTGTGCGAAACAGGTGCTCTAAAACCGAAGAAAAGCACCGAAATTTTGCCAATGGGCTGAGCCGGCCCTCGTGCTCGCAGCAGATCCAGGCGCAGCCCTGCGGGGGCTGGAGGCCGGGGGGAGATGGCGTATCTGGAAGCATCATCCCTCTGAGCGAGCACCAGCGGCTCCTCCGCCTCAAACCCGTGCCGTCGCTGCCAGGGATCTGCTCCCCAAAAGCACGTTTCTTTTTATTAAAGACTACAGCACCAACAGGTGGGAAGCCCAGGGCTAAAGCCGGGAATGCCGAGTTCATGGTGCCTGGGGCATTTTCAAACGTCTCAGCCTGCAGAAGTGCAAAACAAGACAGCACCGTGCCCCGGGGCCATCCCGCCGGCCACTCGGCTCCTGCGTCAGGCATCTCCGCTTCCTCCCGGCCCCCAGGGACCCAGGCTCCACGCTGAGCTCAGTGGGATGGGATCAACAGGATGGGATCATTGGGATGGGATCAGAGAGGTGGGATCAGGAGGGACGTGATGCAGCAGGATGGGATCAGCAGGATGGGATCAGTAGGATGGGATGCAGTGGGATGGGATCAGCAGGATGGGATGCAACAGGATTGGATTGGCGAGATGGGATGCAACAGGATGAGATGCAGTGGCATGGGATGCAGTGGGATGGGATCCAGTAGGACGGGATCAGCAGGATGAAATGCAACAGGATGGGATGCAGTGAGATGGGATGCAGCAGGATGGCATCCATCAGGATTGGATCAGCGGGATGGGATGCAGTGGGATGAGGTCAGTGGGATGGGATGGGATGTAGTGGGATGGGATGCAACAGGATGGGATGCAGCAGGATGGGATGCAGCAGGATGGGATGCAGCAGGATGGGATCTAGCAGGATGGGATGCAGAAGGATGGGATGCGGTGGGATGGGATCTAGTGGGATGGGATCAGCAGGGTGAGATGCAGTGGGATGGGATGCAGCAGCATGGGATGCAGCAGGACACAACACAGCGGAAGAGGATGAGTGGGATGGGACGCAGCAGGACAGGACGCGGGCGACAGGGAGCAGTGAGCCGTGGTGCAGCAGAGAGGCTGAGCACCGGCGGGTGCTTCCCCAGCGCTGCCGGGAGCCGCTCCAGGAGCAGGGCCCCGCTCCCGCAGTAGCCCCGAGCACCAGCTCTCAGCAAACAGGTTTATTCACGAATGATGAATTTCTGTTAATTAAGAACATTCCTGATGAACAATTAGACACCTAAGTAAGCCTCAGGTGGACAGATGGTGGTGAGCACCGTGGAGCCCTGATTCACCAGGACAAATGCTCTCGTACAGGGCAAATGGGAAAACAGAGCTAGCTGGGAAACTTGCTTTCTAAATCTTTTTTTTTTTCTTTTTTTAGCAGTTCTTCTTACTTTTGACATCACTCTGCCCTCAGGGCTTGGAAAGTCTCCCGATGCAAAGGCACTGGGTGCCCGCTGGGCTCGGTGGGGTGAGCCTGGCCACAGAGCTGCTCGTTTGAGTTGAAACCCCTTTCTGTTCCTCCGAGGACTTTATTCCCATGATCAGGTGCAGGAAAAGCACCCTGTCCTGGGACAAGCCAGGCAAGCTGTCCCACACCACGGTTTGTCTCCCTTTTCCTCCTCCAGAAAAAAAAAATAGGATTATTCTTTGCAGCATCGGGGTTTTTTTTTCATTTTTTTTTTTAATGACCAAGTAATGAAACAAACCTATGGGAGAGATTTCAGCCTCCCAAACCACTGACGTTGAAACGTATCCAGGAGACCAGGCTAATACTGGGAGTATTTAAACAGATCAAGTGATGATTGCTTTGCAGAGCTAGGTTTTTACGTCTCAGGCCTCGGGCAGGTAGAGCTCAAGTGCGTTTCGACAGTGTATTAATAGTGTATTAATGAAGCCCGCGTACGCCGCTTGCCATCTTCAAAGGCACTCTTGTTTTTGAAATGTAATTGTCCACTGAGAAATGACAAAACAAACAGCAATTAGCCTGGAAAAGGGGTTTTAAAAAAATGATGCCAGTGGGACTGGAGCTCATGGAACAGCATTAGTGGTGTATACACATCAAACTCGCCAATTGCTGGAGAACAGAACGCACTGAAGTGCCTTGTTTTCCTATTTTCTTTCTTTTCCCTTTTTTTTATTATTATATTTTTGCAGTGTGAGCGATGCCCAGGGACGAAGGCAGATGGTGCGCCTGCAGCCAGAGCTGTGGGAGCTCCCAGCACAGCCCCAGTTTGAGGTGGGGACCGGGGCCGCTCCTCAGGCAGCCCTGAGCTCTCCAGAGATGCGGCCCTGGAAACGCCAAATAATTCCCCTGCGCCCGAGGTGCCGGATGCAGCCGTGGCTTCCAGCATCGCTGCCCAGGACGTGCCGTGAAAACTGGTCCAGCCTCTCCATAAAGATGAGCGCTGCCCCACCCAGAGGAGGTTTTAATTAGCGTGATGCTAATAATTTGTTATTTTTATCAGGGTGGCACTGCCCCTCTTTATGCGCAATCCATGGAATTCTTTTCCACGAGGCGACATAACCCATGCCAGACCCGGTGTGCAGAAAACTGTGGGTAACAACACGGGGCTGTTTGTTTTGTGCGCTATTGTTAAAGTGAAAACAGCAGCCAGGCAGCGCAGCCAATTACTGTCAGCGCCTACCTGCAAATAAAGAAAAATTCCCTTTCCTAGGAAGGAGAAAAAGAAGTTATGGGCTGGACTCGGTGCTGCTGCAAGGCAAATAATAATAAAACAATTTCTGTGTCTGGAAAGATGAGGGGCTGGAGTGCTCCCTGCCTGCCAGCTGTGTGCTGTGCCACGTGGGGTTTCCACATTTATTTTTGGAGCATCTCTGGTTTCAGACCGGTTTCTCCTTACCTTAAGTTCACTTTTCTAATGAAAATAGAGAGGTGCGTTGTTGAGACCTAACCTGCCGTAATTTAAGCAGCTTGTATCAAAACGTTAAGCAGCACGTGGCTGCTGTCAGCGCTAGAAAAAAGCTCTAAAACCACCGAAGCGGTGGAAGGCTGTGGCTGAAGGGCCGCATCCTGCGCCCACCAGCATCGCTGCCCTCCGAGAGCGCAGGTAAAAGAAATACCGCTCCGCGTCGACACATTCTCATAATTTAGTCATTGCAAAACCGGGGAATTCAGGACGAGAAAAAATGGAAAAGCTGATCTGCCTTTTCCTGCCTAAGTAATATATTAATTTTAGAACTGTAAAGTACATGAAAATTGGGAACAAAGCGCTCAGCTCCCTCATTGCAGAGAGCACTTATCTTGTTTAGGAAATCAGTTTTAAGTGCGTGCTCAGATAAGCTTATTTTTTCATCTGCAGCTAGCGCGTTTTAAATGGTTTTATTTAACTAATAAAAACCAATTTTGATGCTGGGTTTTGGGCATCTTAAATTGAAAACCAATTTCCATCTGAATAGACCAGGACACACGTTTTGAGTCCAAAATTAATAATAATCTCATAAAAAAGGAATGCATCATTCCCTATATGATAACGTAATCAAATGCAGAGATGAAGAATTGCCATAAATACACATTAATTACACATAATTGCTTAAGTAACCTCGCATGCGTGAAGTGTTTTCTTAGCAAAAAAAGAAGTTGTAAGAGAAGGAAACCTGCAGATCAGTGGTTACCAACCACGAATAATTGAGCTGAGAAAATAAATAAAACGTACAAATGAGAAACAAGATTAGAGCTGATTACTTAAACCAAGCTTTCTGCTTTGCTAATTTAAATATTGATTAAAATGGGTGGCGGAAATCAATCGTCTCCAACATCTTCGGCTTCAAAGCTCCTTCCAGCCCTGGAAGGGCTGGGGAAGGGTGGGGGGCAGCCCTGGCACTGTGGGGGATGTGATGGGATGTGGTGGGACGTGGTGGGATGCGGTGGGATGTGATGGGATGCGGTGGGACGCGGTGGGATGCAGTGGGACATGGTGGGATGCAGTGGGATGTGGTGGGGTGTGGTGGGATGCGGTGGGATGTGGTGGGATGTGGTGGGATGCAGTGGGACATGGTGAGATGTGGTAGGATGCGGTGGGATGCGGTGGGATGCAGCAGGGTGGTGGCTGTCAGGCTGGGCCCGAGCGCTCATGGATTACAGAAACTAAATTACAGGCGCCAAGAGCTGCCTGGGATCGTTAAATCCTTCCCAGCCAGGGCGCCTGCTCGGCCAGACGCTTGTTCCATGGCTGTTCCCGGCTGCACGGGTCAGGGAGAGAAGCCGGGGATTTGGGGAGAGCAGGGGCATTAGAAAAGAAGCAGTGTGGTGGTTGACGCTCGGTTTGGGTGTGCATCCCATGGTGTTCGGGAAACGATGGGTGGCCCAGAGCCATGGAGTGGGGAGATGGGGTCCTGGAAGCCACCAAATCCATCCTCTCCAGAGTCTGATGTGGGTAGGAGAGGCAAGTTTTACAGGGAAGCGTTAACAGGGATCCTCCCAGGTAGGCCTCTGGCTGAGGAGGGGCAGCAGAGGCGTGCCAGCCCCACAGCAGCGTCCCATTTCCCAACCCATCCCACCCTTCGGGAGACGGGAGCCACCTTGCCGCCACCATCGCTGTTCGGGTGCCGTGGGAAGCCCAGGGGTGCACCGTGTTTGCAAACCCCTACGGCAGCACCCACGCCAGGACCCCCCCACTACGCATGGCCATGCCACCAACTGGGGGTTTCCCACTGCTGGGGAGCAGCAGGGGCTTCGCACCCCTCCGTGCCGGGGCTCCTGCAGCCCTTCGCGCCGCTCTCGAGGAAGCGTGAGCGGATGGGGAGATGTCTGAGGGGCTGGTCCGGGCCTGGGGCAGCCCAGGAGACGCGCAGGGACATGGCAGTGTAGCTTCCTGCCGGCTATAGCGGCATCCCAGGAAGATATTGAGTTAGGAAAAAAATATACGTTTCCTTCCTGGCATCTCGCTCTGGCTCGCTTCCAGCGCTCGCCCCCGCTGCCGAGCAAACCAGACCATCTTTCTTCCATACGAAAGAGAGAGGCTCAGCAAGATGGAGCAATAATCTGTCGTTTTCTATTCCACTGCTCAGCGAGGAGCCTCTGGGGACGGCGGGGAAGGAAGGGCACCTCAAAATAGCGGCAGACTTTCTGTGCAGCTAGAGAAGCTTCCCAGAACAAAGAAAAATCCGGAACAGAGCAAACATTCCCCGTTCCTATCCCAAGGGCTTGGGAGCGAGCAGCATGAAACACCCTGCGTGTTTACTTGGTTGGGAAGAGCCTGCAGCACCTGCTTGGAAGAGTTGGGAGGCTTCCAAGGGGCATCTTCCATCCTCAACCGGCCATGACACCCCCGGGCTGGGACTCCCCAGCACATCCGCTTTGGGAGCGGGGCTCGCTTCTGCTCCCCTGCCAACACATTGTGCAGCCTCGCATCTTGGCAGCGATTGCTCCGTGCGTGGAACCTCTGGCCTCGGCAGGGCACCTCCAAATGAGATCTGAGCTTCAGGCTCTGCATCAAATGCTGCAGGCCTTCATCCCCTCTCCCCACAAGAGCAAGAAGATGCCTCAAGCCAGCATGGGGGAAGCTGCTCCATAGCCGGGGCTGCGGGAGCTGCTCTTTGCTGGGGATGGGACGATGGATGGACCAGAACAGTGTAATTCCTTCTGCTGGAGGACGCAAGCAGAGATTTGATCTCTGGGAGGGATGGGAGGCACCTTTCCACCACCCAACCTTGAGAAGGGCTCAGCCCTCGGAGACTGCAGACCCCGAAGCCAGTTCCCTGCCCGAGGAGCAGGAAACATTTCTTTACTGGAAGAGCGGTCAGGCACGGGAACAGGCTGCCCAGGGAAGTGGTGGAGTCACCATCCCTGGAGGTGCTCAAAGAACATGTAGACATGGCACTACAGGACATGGTTTAGTGGACATGGTGGTGTTAGGTTGACGGTTGGACTGGGTGATCTTGGAGGCCTCTTCCAACCTTAAAGACTCTATGATTCTATGATTTTTGGTGCTGGCCTGACTTGAGCTCTGGCCACATCCCAACTCAGTAATTTCCAAGTTCCCACCACTGTCTTGTTAAACCAAACTAGGCGTAAGCTGACAGCAAGCCGTGCCAAGGAAAGTGTTTGCAAAGCACCAGCACCAGATGTCCCAGGTCCCGGGTGAGCCCTGTTACCGTAAAAAGCACCAGCTCGAGGCTTTCTTTGTCTCGCCAAAAAACAAGCGGTGAAGCTAAGCACGGGCCTTGCGCTGCCAAGGGGTATAAATTGGCACCCATTAGCCATCCCCAGAATAACTCTAACTTGTCTGACATAACGAGGTGATTAAATCAGCATGAGACATTCCGCTTCTTGAAGCCAACAGGACACGGCGAGATGAATTGCGTTTCAAATCTCCGCGCAATTAGGGAAAGGACAGAGCGCAGTTTGGGAGGGGGACATCTGTGTGGGCTTCACTGAGCGTGCTGCACCATGCCAGCAGCACCGGGCCGGGGCAAACAGGGACTGCATCGACCCTCAGCCCTGCCTCCTTTGTTAGGAGTGTCCCCCTCCTCTGAGGGCTGGGAAAACACCAAGATTGCCTAATATGCCTGATTTCACCCGTTTTCCAGCCCCCTAAAGCCATTGGGGCAGGTGAGGACGCAGTGTTTCGGCAAACACATTGCTTTTGCTTCACCAGGCAGGGGAAAACGAGCAAGGAAGATGCTCTACGGCGCGTGGGTCTGGCAGTACAGGAAGGGCGGTCGCCGCGTCGGTGAGGAGCACCCAAGTAGCATCTTGCGTTGGTGTCCTCAGCTGCTGGAACAGGAGGGCATCTCCATGCCGTGATGCAGGGGAAGATCAGCCAAGCAGGAACATGCGGGTGAGGGCTCCAGAAATCAACCTTCTGCCAACACCAGCCAACCCAGCAGCTCCCCAGGATCCCGGGGGAGCTCCCAGACCCCCCAGCCCTGTGCGGCTCTAGGAGACTTTCAGGGTCTCTCCGTCAGCACGGATCTGCAGAGCTCCACCGAGCCATCCGCCTCCGTCCCCCTGTAGAGACACTTCCAGCAGATTTTCCATGACCTTCAAAGGGATGTCTCTACTCGGCCAGCTCTCATCTCCGATCATTTGGTGCCTCTCCAGTTCCTGTCATGCAAATGGAGGGATGGTAAATCTTTGTCCAGCAGTAATTCACATCTAGACATCGCGAGCACTGAAGATAATTAAGGTTTTAGAAATCCAATAGTCCCTAAACACTTTCGGGTGCTGCCTTTGCCTTTCTATCTTCATGCTTCAGGGACAAACCTTTCCTCACAATCTGTGTTCCCGGACCCTTTCGCCTGAACTCCGGAGAAGGATTTCAGTTCGGTCTAGCACAACGTTTGGTCGTTTGTCATAAGATTATTTTTGTTCATTTATCTCCATTCTGCCTTTTCAAGTCCTTTTCTTGTGTGCTACTTCGGCCAAATTCCCAATTCCCTGAATTTATTATCACTATAAAATGGTTGCCTGCTCCGCAGCATGACCTAGACGCGCACCCCACTGCGATGCTTTGGAGGCCTTCGTCTGTTCCTATGGCAACTGGAAAAAGAGGCGAGCACTGCATCCAGCGTGGGGACAGATCCTGCACGGATGCTGACACCCTCTTCCCGGCTGGGAGGAGGCCAGAAGAACATGGGGGATATGCAGTGCTGGGATGAGCGGGGCAGAAACACATCTTCCCAGTGTTTTCCGTTCCCTGGGCACCTTGTTGCAGCTCTGCGCTGGGTCTGTGCGCGGCTGGGAGGACACAGTTCCACTGGGATGTGCTTGAAGCTGGGGTGGGATGGAGACCACAGGGGCTCAGTGGGAGCTGCGGGGATGGGGACATGGGTGTCAGCCCCAGGTGAGCTGGGGACCTGTGGTGCTGCCCATCCGTCAGAGCCCAGCCACGGCCTGAGGAAGCAGGGACCTCGCGCCCCGTGGTGACATCCAGCCGGGTGGCACAGAGCCCCGCGCCCCGCTCGGGACGGCCTTGCCCTGGTTTCTCACACTGTCGTCCAAGTAAAGTTCCTCTCCCCAGCCCACTTTCTCCGGATCAGCCATCTTTGCAACAAACAGCCACTGCTGCAAAACCAACTGCCTTTAGCCTGTTGCAGACACTGACGCCTTTCCTTTCATTCACTGCTGTTATTCTCTTTTAATTCTTTATTAATCAGTTCCCACATCAGCCACTCCATCAGTTCGCCCGGGATCGAAGTGGAGCTGACAGGCCCGTAATTATCCAGGTCATCTCATTTATCCTTTTAAATGCTGGCAGAGATCTCACCTGGGAAATCAGGAGCAGATTCAGCGCTTGCTTGTGGTGCAGACACAAATTTGGTTTCCGTCCTGTGACGGGTCCCTGCCCCCAGGCCGGGGGTCCTGGGGGGCTGCCTGACCATCTCCTTGTGTACAGCCACGGGCACCGTCCCTGTCTCCCGTAGCATCCCAGCTTTCCTTAAAAACTGGGAAAACAGCATGGAAGAGCCCTTCCATCCTCTCTGCAGGGCAGGGACCAGCATGAGCTGGGCTGCAGGTGTGACACCACGATACAGCTGTATTTCCGAAGCATCCCCTGTCCTGGGGTCTATTGGTCACCTCATCATGCAGCAGCCCACTTTTCCCTCTTTTCCCAGTTTGAAAACAAATGTTCAAAACTAGAGTAAATAAAACTAGAGCAGGCACCGGTGTTTGCCCCAAGGGGAAAACCGGTTTACTTCCTTCTGTAAAGAACGGATTTCCCCGCGCTGGGTGTTCGCTGCAGTTCCCGACCCGCTGTCCCTGTGTGGGTCGGGGTGACAGCGCACGCGAGCATCCCGGCAGAGCTGGGCACGGCCGCGGGGCTCAGCCCCGAGGGAGCGGGGCGGGAGCGCTCAGGTCTCCCCTTCCCCGCCGAGGGCCAGAAGCTGCCCCCGCGAGGGCTGAGCTTTCCCGAGCCCATCAAAATACCATGAAGCTGCATGGAGGAGCCAACTTCCTTCCTTCCCAGCCTCAAAGAAAACGAAAAAAAAAAAGAGCATTTGCAGGCAGGAAACATTCATATTAGGGCTCCTCTAGCAGATAACTTATAGCCACCCATAAAAGCTACGTACAGCATGTCTCCCGAGGCCAGGCTGCTTTTGGCACCCATCTAAAGACTCTGGGGAAAAAAAAAAAAAGCAAGGGGGGATGACCAAAAGAAGCGAGGCTACAGAGCTGCACCCCAGCTGCATTGCGCGGGAGGCAGGGCCCTTGCGCACACCTATCGCTGTTCATCCGGCGCTCTGCGTTTCTATTTTACGCTGACAAAGGATGCTGCTTATTCTGGCAGCGCCTCGAGCGACCAGCCAAGCCCCGCGGGCTCCCGCCGCAGCCAGTACAAAGCACTGGGGAGATGGATGGGAAATAGCTTCTCCTCCGTCTGCAGCTGTGCAGTCATGACACGCCGGCAGGAGGGACGGGCAGAAAAGCCTGCGCTCGCTGCCGTCTGGCAGCCAGGGTCCAGGGAGCAGGGCTGGAGGTGAAGGAGAAAACAGCTTTTCTATTTACTTGCGGGTAGGGAGGAGGAGGAGGAGGTTAAACTGGGACCAAGAGCCGGTTTGCAGGCCCGGCAGTGAGCGCAGAGCCATGTTACAACCTCAGCTCACGGCTGCAAGAGCTTCTCCCTGGAGGCAGGTGAGAACACGGGGTGGGATGTGGGAACCACAGCGGACATCGCCGGTGTTGGTCCAAACCCCTCTGGGAAGCGGCTTTATCCCAGTGGATCTGTGTGGGATTGGCATTTGGCAGTGGCAGGGTTTGTTATAAGCAAAGGTGCCATGAGGAGGATACCAGGGGATGACAAACCGCTGCATTTTAACGCCCGAGGCTGGCTGGGGCTCGGGGCCATTTCCCTCGGCCTGCGGCTCTGCGGTCCTGGGTTGACAGCACGAAGCACAGGGGCCATGTGCTGCCTGGAGGAGGGGGCCCGAGTGCCAGGGGTGCTCCGCGGGGCTCGGCGCCGTGGGGGCTGCTCAGCCCTCCTGCGAGGATGGAGATGGCAGCAAAGGCCACCGCAGCGCTCGCCAGCCGGGAAAGCTTGGAGAAAGGTAACGCCCTCCAAGCAGTGTTGCAGCAAGGCCCTCAGAGGAACGTCAGCGCTGCTCCAGAGAGGCTGAAATTGGGTCAACGAAGGGATGAAGTCAACAGTCTTCCTGCCCTCCACCCGCAGGCGCAGTTGCAGGGTGCTCAGGGATGGGTGGGACCCTTGCTCCGGGGCAGCCTGGGGACATGGTGGGGGCTGCTCCCATCGGACACATCGCACTCCAGCCGAGCAGAGCCAGGGAGCCCGCTGCTGAGCCGGTGGGCGAGCGGCAACCTACAGCAGAGCAACGCTGACGGTTCCCACCAAGACTTGTGAACACGAGAGAAAAACCTGCCTACGCCCAGGCTACCTGATTTTTCATCTCTCCCACTCCTTTCAAATGGGCCTCGGGCTCCTCTTCCTACTTACTGCCTGCCCGTCCTTTTACCGAGGTGGGATGCGCCTCTCTTCGGCAGCGTAAGAAGATGGCTGGAGGTAGCATGGACACCAGAGAGGAGGGGGACCCGCTGGGTCCCTCCGTGGCCACAGCAGAGCCATCGGCGGGGCTGGGTGCGCAGGACCAGGGGCTGCAGGGCCCTAGCTGAGGGCAGCTCCCGCAGCAGCTGTGCCGGTGCCACCGTCCAACGCCAGGCCGCGGTTTGGAGAGCCGCCACTGGCACGGGAGGGACGGGACCGAGCACTGAGTGCGCCAACCTGCGTTTCCACGTGTCCCTACTTCTGGCACGACAAACCCCAGCGCATTCGAAGGAGGAAGCCCGCTGCTGTCTGAAAGGCTTTGCAAAAGCTTTGTTTGATGCACACGTGGTTGTTAAAAAGCCCGGTGCTGATTCTTCTTCATCCCCGCCAGCCTGTCCGTCCCCGACCTCACAAAGCCACCGCTCCTCCAGCGCTGGGTTCCCTTTGTGCGGCAGCATTTTACATAACGCACTCGAAGCGACAAAGCTACACGGTAGGACTCGGAGAAATGTCTTTTGAGCACACCTAAAGCTGCTCGTTAACTAGAAGGGAGACACAAAGAGCACAAACCACTTACGGGATACCGCAGCTCGCGCGTGCCGCTTGCGCGCAGCCCCGTCGCTACCCGGCCAGCTCCTCAGGAACTCAGTAGCACCGAGGATTTACCGGCTGTGCGGATGAAGCTGGGAAAAATAAATGGGCTTTGTTTGGTAGCTTCCTGCCACTTGGGTTTCAAATGCTGGGACTTTAAAGCTGGGTATTTAAAAAAAAAAAAAAAAAAAAAGATTTCCAGCAGACATCTGAGTGGAAAGATGAGCTGGTTTGGGAAGCTGGGGAAGGAGTGGAGGCTTTACAAACACTCGTCCTGCCTTCCCTCCCATGCAAGCATTAGGACAAACTGATCGAGCCTTCAGCCTCGCGGGGTCTGCCTCGCACCGCCTTGCTTCCCAGCTCTGCGGTGGGCTCGGGTGGGAAACCACTGCCGGGGCAGGAGCAGAGGTCTGTGTGCCGTGGGGCGAGCATCGGCCCCGCATCGAGGGACGGAGCAGGGCGACGAGCCGCAGACCCGCGGCGGGCAGGCGGCAAAGTTGGAGCCTCTCACCTGTGGAAATACAGCCCGGTGCTGGAGGAAGAGTTTCCCTTCTTTACAGCTTCCCGGGACCCCGGCTCTGAACCGAAAGCGTTTGCTCGCTCTTTGAGAAGCTGTTAGCCCTCCAGAGAGAAATGCACAGCGTCCCCGTAAATTCCTGCAGTGGCCAGGGGGCAGCGGGAGCAGAGAACGCCCTGACCACGCATCCATCAATCTCTTCAGGAAAGAATCAATTTTTATGTGCTCGTAGCTGTAGGGATTACTGTTGACCTTGTGAAATCATAAATAGAAGGTATTTTTGGCACAGTCCATGCTTTCATTTGGCTTGTTTTTCTCTTCCTCTCTCCCCCACCTCCCCATTTTTGAAAGGTAACTGCCTACTTCGCAGGCAGCCTGCCTACAGCAGGAAATACCCACGCATCTTTTTTTTTTTTTTCGCTAAAACCAGAAGAGCAGAAGCTCCTCACGCTCCTGAGCTCTATCTCGTCCCGGGGGAAGGCGCGCAGCCAGCGCTCGGGTCGGCGTTGGCAGGGCACGGCCAGGGCAGGCGAGCGCTGTGCACGGAGCCGCCGCGGTCTGCAGGATGCGTATTTGGTAGATTGTGGCTGAATGAAGAACTAATACAAATGGAAAATGTTCTTTTTTTTTCCCCCCAGGCTTTTGGAGAGGCCATACCAGCTCTTCCGCAGGCTCTCGTGGACCGAAGGCCCGGCTGTCAGCACGGCGACGCACGGAGCAGCCGGGCAGCGCAGGTCCTTCCCTCTGACGGGCCCGCTCTGCCTCCTCATTAATCATCCGTCTGAGGAGGCAGCAAATATTTTTCCACATTATGTTTCAGTGGAAAAAAAAAAATAAATATATATTTCGATATAAGCAGCTCTAACACCTCAAGCAGTGGCTAAACCAGACTTGTTGTTCCTACCCAGCTGCATAGGCTCTGGACAGAGGATTTCGGGAGACGCCCCCCACGCCATGAGCATCACCTGTCCCCCCATTTTTTTCTCCTGGGGCGTTTTGGTGGTGCTGCTCGCGCTCCCCTTGAGCAGGCCCTGACATGGCTGCACGGTTCAGGGGTTCCTGCCCCGAGAGCCGCGGAGAGGGAGGGTCGGGAGGGTCCCGCAGGGAAGATTTCACAGCTTTTCCCTTCTGCCGTTTCCTCTTGGCAGGCAGGAGCAGGCAGCGCTGGGAGCATCTTCCCTCAGCTCCCTGCCACGGCCGTGAACCGGTATCACCTGGGGCTGGCACTCACCCTGCCTGGACCTGAGCTTTCCTCCTCTTTTCTTCCCCTCCCTCGTAACGAAACAACAAATCTGCTGTTCCTCCGTGCAGGTTTTGGCCCCCAGCACCTTTCCTTCTGCCAGACGGTGTCACGGGAATCCCTCACCCACACTGGTAATAAAACCAGGGTTCATCCTCCCGGTTTGCCCCTGTATTTTACAGACCCCCCTGCTGAACACAGGCAGCTCTTTGACAGCCGGAGTGCGGGTAAAAGCTGGGTCAGTTCTGCGAGATTATTTTGAAGGAGCGGAAAATCATTTTGACATCATCAAACTACTCCATTTTGGCTCCCCCCCCCCCCCCCAAGAATAAAGCACCTTGGAATGACTTTTTGTCTGTATAATCTACTGACGCTAAATCAAAGATCAAAGTTAAGACCCAACTAAAACGCCCGAACGGTTGGCAACAGAGCTCTGTGAACTCTCCCCGCAGAGCCGGCGCGGAGCTGCCAGGTCTCTCACGCAGACCAGCGCTGCCACGACTGATTAACGGGATCTCCTAAATCTCTCCCGGCTCACCGAAGCTCCTCGGTTAAGCCCAATTCCCTTCTATTTCCAGCCCAGCAGACATCACCCTAAGGGACGGAGACTATGGAGCTGCGTTCCCATCTGGGAAGCGCTGATGCCCTGTTTATGGGATGGGAATGAGGGAATATTCCCGTGAGGAGCATCCCCAGTGCGGGGATGGACCTGGCTATTCCCTGTCCCTGGCGCAGGCTGCGGGCGCTGCCCCCACCGACACACGCGCTGCCCGAGCGCAGGCAGAAGCCGCCCGCAAAGCCATGCGTGGGCCAAAAACTGCTGTCCCACGTGTGATGAGACCCACCTGAGGACACGCTGAGTGACAGCAGGGTGACGGGGTGAGTGCTCAGGGCGCTGCCACGCCAAGATTCACCGGCTCCGGCAGAGATCTCGTTCTGATCAGCATCTTCATCTCTCCTTAAAATGCACTCCTATTTCAGGAGTGACTGATCGGCATTTATTGAGGTGACCTCTCCGAAATACAGCCCAAATGGCACGAGATGACGAGTAGAGAGGTGGCGAAGGAGGTACATCCCACCCCTCGGGCAGCGGGTCACCCCAGACCCATCAGAGGGCGACAACAGCCCCAAACGCACGGGACCTGCTCCCAGGGGAGGGCACCCAGGCTCAAGCAGGCCGTGCCCCCGTGCTGGGGTGCGGGGTGTTCTGAGGGTCCCCCGTTCCAACACCCTCCCTGCATGGCTCATCAGGCTCTGCGGCACGAGGGCTGCTGGTGGAGCGGGTGATAATTTCATTTCCCTTGCAGATGAGGCCCCGTTCCTTCCCATCCCCAGCGCCTCATCAGCGGAGCCGTCATCTCCACCCCGCTCCCCACCAGCCTTCGCCGCCTCCTCCGCTCCCCCAGTTTGTTCGCCCAGCCCCGACAAACAACCATTTCCATTTTGCAAGATGTGCTCTCACCGTCTTGCTGCAGAAGCCTGATCAGGCAGGTTTGCTTATTAATGGCGTTATGACAGCTAACTGCTAATAACAACAACAACAACGGGCTTTTCTAGCAAGCGTGGTTCCCCGAGACCTCGGCCGATGCCGTCACCGCACAGATACGCTGCGTAGGACGATGCCGCAACGCGCTGGTGCCTACGTGGAAGAGGGGCTGCGTGGACGCGGGAAAAGGGCCGAGGTCTCAGATGGGGGTGCAATGAGCTGGAGAACCCCAACAGTTCCCGGCTCCGCAGGATGCTCCCACTGGGCCCCACCGTTCACTCGTGGCAGGCAGCGTCGTATCCCCGTTTCCCTGTCCCTCGCCCCTCTCCCTCAAGGCTTTCCCAACTCCACCACTACCCTGTTCGGAGCCGGGGGCCAACACCAGCCAGCCCAAATCTACCAGCTTTGCCAGGACACCGGCTGTTTGCTCTGTTTCAGCAGCCCTGGGAGCACTCGTGTCCCAACAGAGCCATTCCCCAGCAAAGAAGCTTTTGAACCGTGCCGCTCCGTAGCAGAGCTGTAAAAGCCAGCCTGAAACCTTCCCAGGGAGCTCAGAACACAATCAAGACTGCAGAAAACTCCAGAAAGCAGAACTTTGGAGCTCCCGAGTCCCCTCCCAGGCAGGGGACAGGCGCAGATGCTGGGTGGGGGCACGGGGGAGCAGCCCCGGGGCTGGGACCTGCCTCATTTTCCCCACTCGGGTTAACGCAGGGCCTTCCGCAGCGCTGGCTCGCATCACAGTGGCCGCTGACCTCCCAGAGAGAGCTGCGCCCCGCGGCCACGGTCCCGCGCCTCTGTGGCCAGACAGCAGAGACAGAGCCATTTATGGGGGCACCGCTTCCCCCCGGGACCCCTCCTCACCCCGGCCCGGCCCAGCTCCCCCACACCTCTGCCCTGGCTGCGGCGGGCACCCTGACACCCCGGGGATGGGCTGCATCCCCCGCTCCCCACAGAGCGGGTCCACGCCGGCCCCATGAGGGAATGCCACGAGCCAGCAGCATCCAGACCTGCTTTCATTAATTTCTCTTGAATAATTAAACCCTGGGAAGTTAATACTTTCTGCTTAAACCCTCGAATTGCGGTGTTTGTAATTACTGTTTTATTGAAGCATTAAAAATTAAAGGGCACCCCGAGGTTGCAGTCGGTGCCAGAGCTGAGCTCTCGGGCACCCAGCAGTGGGGGGCACGGCCCCTCCATCCCATCCCCCCAAGCAGGTTTTGGGGGTCAGCAGTTACAGGAGGAGCAATCCCCCCACGCCTGGGGGTACCAGCTCAGCCTGGCTCCTGATACTCAGGCTGCCCATCTCAGAATGGGGTGTGCCCTGACAGCCCCCAAACCATCCCTCACATCACAGCCAACACCACCCAACCCTCCCCTCAGTGCACAGGGTCGGGGTACCAACTCACCAAGCCAGCCTGGAGCCCCCTCAACCATCCCTCCTCCAACACCCAGGCTCTAGGGCCAACCCAGAGCCCCCACCCACCCAAACCCTCTCTAACAGCCCTTTATAGGCTCCAGCTGCTCCCACCACCCCTCCACACCATGGGGTGGGCTCGCTGGAGGCCAGGCTGGCTCCAGGCTGCTGCGTCTGGACCCCTGGGCACAGGAAAGGAGGGCAGAAAGGTGATTTTAGGACACCCCCCCGCCCCAGGTCTCATGTGCTCCCATCTCGTGGCCATCACTTTGTCCCGTCACAAGTGGAGATCCTCCATCTTGAACGGACGTCGGAGCATCCGCTAGCCCCGCGGAGCTGGGGTGTAGCTGGGGTGAGAGGATGGCCTGGCGCTTGGCGGCTTCCCACCCCCGGAGCAAGGGGGCACGGCCGGGGTGCTGTGTCTTGAGGGCAGACAACAAACGGCTGGGAGTGGCGGCGGGTGCAGGCGAAAAGGGAGAGGACCCCACGGGTGCCAGGGAGTGACCCTCAGAAGGCGCCAGCCCACGAGTGCCAGGAGCAAGGCTGGAAGGGCTCGGAGGCATCCCGGGGTGTTTAACACACAGTGAGCGTGGCTCCCGGGAAGGGTGACAAACGCACCGCGGTCCCCGCTGAGGACACCCCTCTCTCGCAGAGGCTCAGCCCGGGTGAGGAGGCCGCCCGTGTTTTCCCCCAGTCCCTGTTTTAGGAAGCAGAACGAACACAGAACCTGGGCAGGAGATGCTGTACTGGCACTGGGTGGGGAGGGACAGCTATTCAGCGCTCTTTGCACCACCTCACCACCGCCAAACCGAGAGCATCCCCCGGCCCTCCCGCTGCTCCCGCCGGCCCCTCGTCCCCGTCCCGCTCTTCCCTCCCGGCCCCCCTGTGATTTCTCACGGAGAGGTGGCCTGTGCCGCGTGTCCACCCTCAGCCACGTTAGTCTTTGTGCCTCTGCCCAATTTGTGGTCCTGGCTGCTGGCGGGTTGTGTGGCCTGAGCCGAGACACATCCATCAGCTCGTTCCCCACCAGCCCACGCTACTCCAGTTCAGGCTGCTCGGTTCCCCGGTTTGGGGCTGCATTACTCCAGTTTGGCCCTCTGGTAACTCATTTTGGCGGATGCAGTGGGGGCTCAGTACCCAACCGTCCCAGCCATCCCAAGCTGCAGGGACCAGCACCATCCCCATGACGTGGGGACCAGCCTGGGCGGGACGGCCCCATAGACTCCTAAACTGGTTTCCATGGCAACCAGTTTTCAACAGTCTCATCGGTCTCCATGGCAATAAGACTTCTCCCTCCCCATCCAGCGTGGCTGGCGTTGCTCAGGGGTTCCCACAGCAGCTTGAGAACATCCCCTGGTCCCCATCAGCTCCCCCAGTTCCCCTCAGCAGCTCTACCCTGTGAGCAAACCAGTACAACCAGTGCAGCTTGCTACACCCGCACAGACAGCGTCTGCTGGATGGGGCACAAGCTTGCTGCAAACTCAACGAGAGACATCACCCATTTTTCCTCCTCCTGCCCCCTCCCCCCGTCCCTGCGGGTTTCTGGCGTACTGGGGCCGCCCAGCAGGTACATGGCGCTCAAACCGAAATAAGCGGGGCTGCAAACTACCCCTCTGGCAGGCGAAGGAGAGAAGCTTTGTACAAGCGACGCACGGCAGATGCAGATTAATTTTATTTTACAATCCTGTTGAGGATTCTGAGCTAGTCGCCGATACGGGACTGAAAACACCACCGAGCTCCTTGAGTTTTTATTTTTCCCATTCAACGACGCTTATGACAAAACCACCCAACCAAAACACCATCTCCAAAACCAGCCCAAGCCCCTGGGGCGACGGCAGGAGCCGGAGGTGGGGAGGCACGAAGGCACCGGCTGCGCGCGGAGCGGCCGGAGGAGGATGAAGGCCGCAGTGCCCTTCCTCCGCGGCACGACACGCCATGGTTGACGATAACCCCCCAGGTCTGCAGTGCACAAGTTCTCTGCAGCTAAAAAGCTGAGCCAAATGTGAGAAACAGCATAATCCTGTATTTTCCCTGCCGTTCAATACTGGCAGGGATGATTCTGGGGACTGCTGTGGTGAGTTTGTCCTCTCTGGGGCGTTTAGCAGAGCTTTGCCCAGCGGCTTTGACGCGTCCTGGACACCAGGCACCCAGAATTTCCTTTGGGAGCCAGCGCTGGGGCAAAGCATCTCCAGGAGCTCCCCGCTCAGCCCCCCGGCCGGTGCTCAGTGGGGCAGGACAGGGCCCGAAGCCAAACCAGTGCCAGCAGCACTTTTCCCAGTGCCCGCAGCACTTTTCCCAGTGCCCGGGCTGGGCGTCGTGGCTGCCGGGAATGATCCTGACGCGGCGGCAGCGGAGGGAGGCAGGGTGGGTTTGGAGCTGGGGCTGGGCTCGGTGCTGAGCTGCTGCCGGCACTGCGAGGGGTCCAGAGCCCACCGGCACCTGTGGGACAACAAACGCCATCAAAAGCGGTGCAGGAGGAAAGGGCTGCTGCGCATTCCCACTGAGATGAACCCGGCACGGCAGGACACCGCCTCGTTAACGGGCTCAGAAAGAGAAGAACAAGCAACTGTGCTCATTCAGGCGCGTTTCGGCATAAAACAGCAGTGGCGAGGGACAACAAAGTCAACGACATCGCCCCGCAGTTTGGTTTTCTGGTAGGAAACCACTCAAAGAGGAGCGGGAGCAGCCAAATTTGCCGTGTTCTTGGAAAAGCGGCGATGATGCAGGCACAGGGGGGTTGCGGGGTCACACAGTGCTGTCCCACCGCCTGCCCCCGTCCCGGGGAGCAGCGCGTTGAGGGGACCAGACCCGGTCCCCCCCGGGGTGTGCACAGCTGGCGGCGGCAGCAGCTCCGGCGTTGGGGAGACGTAACTCCACGTCCTCTGCTTTTATCGCCGAGTAAAGGCAGATAGCGCGCTTGTTGCTTGCGGGGGGAAAGATGATTAACCACTGTAATCCCAATTACAGCTTCTAATTGGGATTAATGTGTCAAGTTAATTAAGTGTGGAAATCCATTGCCTCCCAGATTTCTTTTACAAATTTCTTGCTCCCAAGCCCAGTCCCTGCCTGGCCACAGCTGGCCACAGCTCGAAGGGCAGAGGGCTGGTTGCTGCTGTGGGGTGGTGTGATGATTGCTGTGGCACTGCCACCGCCAGATTTGGGGACAGGAACCAAGGTGGCGCAGACCTCAGCGCCAAACCTGAACAAACCTTCGCAGAGGGACGGAAATGTTGTGAGAGCCTGGGGACAGCGGTGGCTGAGGATCTGTGCAGGTAACACCGGTGCAGCACCCTCCCTATTTCCAGGGTGAACTGTGCAAGGAAATCCCAGCGTGCCAGACCCGGCGAGAGCAAAGGACGCGGGGCAAAGCACGCACCGGGGCCGGCAGGATGGGCAATGCCAGGAAAGGGGATGCAGCAGTTGGAGCGGCTGGGCTCTGTGCGGTTCCCAGGCTGGCTGGGTTTACCTTTCCCTGAGGAAAGCGCTGCTGGAAAGGTGCGGGCTGGGCTCTCCCCGACCCCAACCGCTGTACAAGATGTGGAGCTGTTGGGGCGGGTCCAGAGGAGGCCACGCAGATGCTCAGAGGGCTGGAGCAGCTCTGCTGTGAGGCCAGGCTGAGAGAGCTGGGGCTGTTCAGCCTGGAGAAGAGGAGGCTCTGGGGAGACCTTAGAGTGGTTCCCAGTGCCTAAAGGGGGCTGGTGGGAAACTGGGGAGGGGCTTTTGACAAGGGCCTGGTGTGACAGGATGAGGGGTGATGGCTTTAAACTGGAAGAGGGTAGATTCAGACTGGACAAAAGGAAGAAATTTTTTACCCTGAGGGTGGTGGAGCACTGTCCCAGGCTGCCCAGAGAGGCGGTGGATGCCCCATCCCTGGAAACATTCCAGGCCAGGTTGGCCGGGGCTCTGAGCAACCTGATCTGGTTGGAGATGTCCCTGCTCCTGGCAGGGGGGTTGGACTGGGTGGCCTCTAAAGGTCCCTTCCCACCCAAACCAGTCTGTGATTCTGTGACTCACCCCTGCCCCAGCGCTGCATGGCTGGGCTCGCCTCCGTCCCCTGAGCCACGCGTTGGGATCACGCCCCTGCTCCCACCGAGACAGCCGGCAGAGCTGCTGGCGCTTCTTATTATTTTTCTCAACACTCCCCTGAAAATTAATTAACGCAATTAATTGAATACATAAACAATCCTCCACGCTCGACGGCGCTGAACCAGCTGTGCATCGCACCAAGTTGCAAGAACATCACCTGTTCCCGGGCTGACTTGCTGAGAAGGAGTGAGAGGTCCAGATCTCAGTGCTGTGAAATTGGGGTAATTTGGGAAGGAACTGGGGCTTGCAATGCAACACTTGGCAAAAAGTTGCAGGCACAGCCCTGGAGCAGTTGCCTTTCCACGCAGGTTGCAAAGTCTTTCCTTATTTCTTAGAGATCTGTCAGATGCTTTGAATCCTTAGATGAAAGGAACTAAATTAGGGCAGATCGTTATTTCCTGTTTGCTGGTTTATATTTATAGAAAAGCTGATCCACCTGGTAGCTCACTCTAGAACTAAAACCAAATCTCTGTCCTGTTTCCAACTGGTCTTTACTGGGAGATGGGTTCCAGCGGGTGCGAGGCCTCCGAGAGATGGCGAGGAGAGGGGCTGCGCACCCCACCACCCCCTTTCCTCCCGGTTTTCCAAAGCCAGCAGCCAGCTGTTGGGAATAGCCACATTATCCATCCAGTTTTGCTGTGGTGGCACCGGCACCCAGGGGCCCTGGCTGGGGGTTCAGCCCCGCAGAGGCACATAACCCCCCCAAAAAATCTCCCGATCCTCCCAAGCTTTCATTTTTCCCCCTTTCCAGAAGTCCTGGATGCCAAGGGCTGGATCCTGGCTTGGCCCCGACACCGTCCGGGCTGGGACACGTCCCGTCCCCGCGGCGGGCGCTGGCAGGAGCTGCACGCTCAGCAGTTTTGCTCGGCTTTGAGGATGGAGCGCTGGCGTTTCTCTGCCTGGCTGGGGAATAATATTGAACGGGCCCTGTCTCTCCCGAGAAAACATCGATCCAGGGGTTTAACGGCTTTCCGCTAACGAGCCACAATAAGTGTCACTGGGCATCACTGCTTGGGCTGATAGGAATGCTCAGCCCCACAGCTCTGAAAGGGGTTTTTCACCCCACCTCCCACCCCACGTCCTTTCCACTGGAAAAAAAGACAGAGAAAGAAAGGGAAAAAAAAAAAAGCAAAAGATTTCACTGCTCTTTTCACTCCATAAGTCTGAAGACAGCTTTTCCATTTGCTCACTTTCTTTATGGCCCTGGCTTTGCCAAAGGGAGCGAGAGATGAGAGAAGGGGACAGGAGATTAAATGCATCAGTTTATTTTGGGAAGTCTTTCTGAAGGGTAGAGGGAGGAATAAGAAGAAGGAAAAAAAAAAAGACAAAAAAGGATGACACCAGGGAGACAGGACTCAATTAATGGAAGACCTTGAAATACAGGAGCCAGTAATCCCGGCCACAGGCCCATCAGACGTCTCTGCCGGGCTGCGGGGTTTGGTTACCGGAGGCGGCGTGGCAGCCAGATCCATCAGCGGGGAAATAACCACCGGCGCTTCCGTCTCCAGCAGCTCCTCGATCCGGCGATAAACCCGTGAGGGGAAATAAATGGGTTTATCTCGGCCAGCCTGTCCACATCACGGATGCAATTTGCTGTATCACTGGGCTGCCGATAAGCTGGGGATCAGGCGGGAAAAGACGCCTGACAATTTCCTAACAAAGCCCCAGGTAAGAGCGGAGCAGCCCCGCTGCCTCCCTCCGGCTGGGAATTACAGCCCGGGCTGCTGCGCCGGGAGCCACCGGTGGCTGGGCTCCCGCAGGGGATGGGGATGGTGCTGGGAGAGGGGCCCGGGTGGCAGCGGGATGCTGCGAGGGGACGTCGGGGCAGGGACCACCCGCCTGCTCGCCAGCCCTCCCCGCTGCCCCGGCTGCGCTGCTGAGGGAAGGTTTTGACGCCATCAACACTAAAAACGGTGGGGAGGGGGTGGGGGGACCAAACTCCAGAAAGAAAGTTCTGAGTGGAATTCCTAAGAAGAGCGAGGCTCAGAAACAAAAATTGCCCCTGGCTCCATTTCTAGGTAGAGAAGATGGATTTCCAGACCAATCTCATTCTTTCGACACGCCTGTCCTGGTTTCACGGCTGCCAGAAGAGGAAAACAGGTTAAAAAAAAAAAACAAAACCAAACGAGGAGGCTGTGCCCACTGCTATGCCAGCATAGATGCCCTCAGAAGGTCCATGTTCCCCCAGCAGACCCCCCTGGGGGGGGATCCCCAGGCACGTGCTCCGGTTGTTCAATAAACCGTCCCGTCACCCGCAGCCGAGGGTGTAGCTGACAGCTCCTCATCTGATTTTTAATGGTTTCATTTTATTCACAGTTTTGACACCGTTTCCCCCTCTCTCCCCCTCCCAACTGGGGATTTATTCTTGGTAATTAGCTGCGGTAATTAGAATCTCTTTCATATGGCAGCGCTTCGGCTTGCCTTTAAATCTCTTCCGTGCTCCTACTTAATAAAACGTGAACTTCACGTCTGTACCATTCCCAGCGCTCCCTTCCAGACAGAAACGTGTCCTGGCAGGGGAGAGCGGGGCGAGCGCTGCACAGGAAGGCACTGGGATGCTCCAGCGACTGCTCGCGCCCAGCGCTGGTGTTCCCGGACCAGGTTAGGTGACCGGTAACAGCGGGGTGCTCCTCAGCCCCGTCGCCCAGAGCCACGGGCTGGCCCGACACCCAGCGAGGCGCTGGCCAGATCCTCATTTCCCGTGGCCGAGGGGAGCGAGGGGCCGAGGGGAGCGAGCCGCCTTTCATTTCAGCCTGGAGAAAAACGTTCCTGCCAGCGGGTAACTGGGACTCCACGGGGGGGCAGGCGCTGGGCTGCCGGGAGGCGAAGGCGATGTTAAAAGCGGCCGAGCAGAACCCGTGGAGAAAGCTGCACGGGGAGCCAATCTGCCACGGGCGCTGCCTCGGGAGGCATCGCGACCTCTTGGTCTTTAACGCTCGCTTAGATCTCCTACAAACCAGGTTTTATTTGGTCCTCACCGCCCTGGGAAGTGAATCGCTGGTAGTTGGTGCCTGCAAACCCCCCGTGCCTCTCCTGCCCACCCAAGGGTCGCAGCAGTCGGGGCGAGCGGTGCCGGAGCCGTTGCCTGACGATGCTCTCCGGAGATGCGGGGTGCCATAGGAAGGCACACGGTATTGCTGCTCAGCTCTGCGAAGAGAGGCTCGCGCTGCATTTATTTACACACATGCTAGCTGCAAGACGCAGAAATTACTTAATCAATCCTTCCCCTCTCTGGCATCGCAGGCGGGATAGAGGCTGCCTGCACAATTTTGCACTGAAGATGACAAATGGCTCCGGAATAACGGCAGCGTCTCCAGCTCCCACCTCATCCGGCACAGGGTGCGGCCGGTCCCGCTGCGGAGGGTTCGCGGGCTCGGCTGAAGGGACGCCCGGAGGACAGGAGCACCGTGCGGCGTCCCCCTTCCCAGGGCAGAGCAGGGAGATGGCGAGGGGGATTGGGGAGGGGGGAGCTGGGTTTTCGGAGAAAATCCCATTCCTTCAGCTGCGTAACAGCACCAGGCAGACCTCACGCGCTCATCCTGCCACGCCGCTGCTCTCCATCACCTCGGTGACACGGCCAGGACCGGCTGCCGCCCCACCAGCCTCCCTCAGCGGCCGGGCCAGGAGTGTTTCCGTGTGGGAAAGGGCCGGGAGGGAGCTTCCAGCCTGTAACTTTCCAGCCTCTGTGTTTTACGGAATGCGGGAGCCTCGCCACCGAATGCTCCCGAGCGACAGGAGCACCGCGGGTGCAGAGGCCGCTGCGTCCATCCAGCCCAGCCGCTCTCCCTGGGTTCTGTCCTCCCCCAGCTCCGCGGCCAAGGTGGGCGCCGGCCACCCCCCTGCGCCCCCCAACACAGCTCTGCCCAATAACTCCCACAGAAGGGCTGGGTGTCGCTTCCCCTTTAATTTACCATTTGTCAGGGGGAGGGTTAAAAAAAACCAAAATAAATCAATAAATAAAACAACCTAGGATGCTTGAAGAGGGTGAAACCCCTGAAACTGCAGTCTGCTGGTGGCTTGTCCCATCACAAGAGGAGGGGAAGAGTGTCCCGGCCCCCCCCTCCCCACCACCCCATCCCAGCGCTACCAGGTCCAGGTGGGTTCAGCTGCGGTTGGACGATGCTCCTCCAGAAGAAAATGAAACCAAGGGTGAGGACATGGTCGTTCACAGTTGACTGGTGGACAAAACAACCCCTAGAGTCCGACGTCCCGGGATCAGCCGCCGGGAGGGACACGTCCCACCTCCCTCGGCTATTGCAGAAGCTTTGAGAAACAGCCACTCCTTGCACGTGGCACATCGCAAACGCGGGCCGGGACGCACCAAGTCACAAGCAGTCCCGGCACAGAGCCACTTGTCCTTGGCGGTAGTCGCGGCAGGGGCAGAGGCGCCGGTACTTGGTGTTGTAGCCTGCACAGCTGAAGAGCAGCGGCTCCTTCTGGAGGTAGCACTCGTGGACGTTCTCGGCCACCGCCGGGTAGAGGTGGTTCATCTCGTACTCGGTGCTCTCGCAGGTGATGCTGAGCCTAAGAACAAAGACAAAGGTGGGTCAGTTCGAGGGGGGAGGCTGCCTGAAGTTTCACCGAAGTTTTTTCACGCCGTTTTGTCCTTCCCGGGGAAGTTCCTTTGCTAGGCGTTGGGCAGATTTTTGCTGGTTGCACTAGGAACCACGAGCGCTGTGCTTGGCACCCCTTGGCCAGACGTGAACGCGTGTCACCAGCCAAACATGCCATGCAGGAACGGGTGACCCCCGCAACCCAACCCTGCAGCCCAGAGACCACCCCAACCCTTGCGTGGGACATGGATGGCTCAGGAAATCACATACGAAGATCCACGCAGATCTTTTAAATCCTGCACCGACCGAGAGGTCTGTCCGCTCTCCGTGGGCCCATGTCACAGCAGCCAATGTCCCCTGGAAGGGCACACGAGTCCAGCGGATGCCCGAGCGACCCCTGCTAGCCAGGATTAGCCAGGAGAACAGGGCTGGGCACCAGCAAACGCCCTAAGGAGACGCAGAAATTCCCGGTGCAGATCTTAGCATCGCCCTCCTCCCACCTGTGCCCATGTCTGCAGACGGAGCAGCAGCGCTGGCATCGCCCTCCCACCAGCCCCTCGCAACCGCCGAGTCTCTGAGCCAGCTCGTATTAAGGTCTGGAAGGGGGCATGGAGGGCAGAGAGTGAAATCCAGGCCCCAGCTGTAATTTATCGTATAAAAATGTCAGTGGGACTCGCAGAGCCTGCCTGACCAGCATGACAGCAACGCTCACGCTCGCATTTTAATTGCCCACAGAGCAGCACGGAGCCCGGTGGCAGATTTATACTGCTGTGTGCTCAAAATGCAGTTTTATAGAGAAAGGCATTTAAAAAAGAGAGAAAGGCAGAGAGCGCGGAGGAGATGGAGAGGAACAGGATGGGAGCCAGGCGGAAACGTGCCTGGAAAGGCTATCGTAGCCTTCTGAAGCGTGAAGTCAAGGCCAACGTGTACAAAAAACAAAGGGCTGCTTTGCCCGCAGCACCCTGCCTACGTTGCCTCGGCCTCAAGGCACCTCGACGGGATTTCAGGAGAGGGGACATGAGGAAAATGGGTGCTGGGGACGGGGGGAGCAGGAGGACTATCATCTGGCTGATGGCCCTCACCGCCACCTCGCTGAGAAGATCACAACTCACTGGAGAAACACCTCCTTCTTGTTGAGGAACTTGAAGAAGGTGGGCTCGCAGACCAGCCCGCGCCGCCGGCACGTCTCGGTGCAGGCGTGCCGCGTCTCCGACACCCACACCTGCAGCGAGTCCACCGGTGGCCAGGCGCGGAGGTCCCGGCTGGCGCTGGGGGACCACACCAGGTGGGTGGCGTTGGGGGACAGGGCCAGCGGGCTCGGAGGGCTTTGCATAGCAGGACTCTTGGCCTTGGGAGGAAGAGGAGATGACGCAGTGCAGAAATCCTAGTGGGAGAGAAGACCACAGGTCAGTGCCTAGAAGGACAGGGCAAGGCATTGGAGATGGGGAAGGGAGGCTGCTGGTGGGACAGCAGGATACTTGGGCTGCTGAGTTTGCTCCTCAGGTTGAAGTCACCTATGGATGGCATCTCCTGCTGTGGGAGATGAAGGCACCAGCCACCTCTTCTTCACCCAATGCTGCCTTACTCTCTGCTGCAGAAAGGCCTTCACCCCACTCCACCACCCCCAGCCACATCTCTGGTTCACAACAAACCTCCCCGAATCCCCATCTCCTGGTGCTCTCTGCCATCAGGCCACTGGCTGCACAGGACTGGGACCTGGGGTCCTCGCTGAGAAGCTGCATCGGGTCAGTTGTCGCTTGCCCAGGGAAACAGGGATGGACCCATGGCAGAACAGGGATAGACCCATGGGAGAACAGGGATGCTTCCCCAGGGAGGACAGGGATGGACCCATGGGAGAACATGGATGGAACCATGCCAGAACAGGGATGGACCCATGGCAGAACAGGGATGCTCCCCCAGCGAGGACAGGGACGCTTGCCCAGGGGAAGAGGGATGCTCCCCCACCTGGTGCTGAATGTAGGCGTGGATCCGCTCCAGCATCCCCTCGCAGGTGTACTCGTAAGGCAGGAAAGGGTCCACCTGTGAGGGGGAAGAGCAGAGCGCGGGCAGCAAGTGAGGACAGCCTTGTCCCTTCCCTGGGCCCGGTGGCCCGGGACAGCGGCGTCCTGGGCAACAGCTCTCCCCACCCGCTGAAGACTCGTGTCTTGTGCACCAAAGCAAGCAGGGAGAAAACTGGGACTGGAAAAACTTCACAAGGCACAAAGCACTTGAGAGAAAGAGGAGGAAGGACTCATTTCGGTTCAGCCCCTGTATTGGTGAAAATGAAGTCACTCCATTCTGTTCTAGTCTCACTTTTCTTCATTTTTGTTAAGTTATAAAATAAAACCAGTTTCCATGCAATAGGTCACTTCCAATTCAAGTTTGAACTGTTTCAGCCCAAGAAACGCCCCACAGCTGTTGGCAAGGGGGGGTAACGTTTAAATACAGCGGAGGGGTGAAGACTGGGAAAGCCGCCACGCTGACCCAGAGCAGAGCAGCCCGTGGTGCCCGGGGTCAGGTCCAGCGTCCCCTGTTCCTCTCCTCCTGCGTGCTCCGGCCTCGGCATGGCTCTGCCTGCTCCGGAGAGGAAGAGCAGGGTCTGGGATTCACTGTCCCAGCACTACGACCCACCAAACCACCCGGCCCCGCGGCTGGCTGTGCACAATGCAGGGAAAAAAAATAAAATCTCTCTTCTCCCACCGCCGCTTCTCTGAGGGTTTGCGGTCCAGGGTGGGATGGGACAGGGCAGGGAGGCATCACCCGGCTGCACACCGGGATGGACGAGCGTTGATACCCACGCTCACACCGGCGCTGTCGCTGCACCCCCACGCCAGTACCTGCTATTTACACAGAACCGGCAGCGCTGGAACCACGCGGGTATTTTTAGCGTGGGTTACGAAACGCTGCCGGTCTTCGGGAGACTTCTGCCTGCGCTCCCTTCCCAGCACTGAGTCTCCCTGTCCCCAGAGCCACGCTCAGGTCTTGGCATGGGAACTCCCCCTCTGCACAGCGGCGCAGCAGCATCCCCCAAATGAGCTGGTCCCCGTCCCTGGCATGGCGGTGGCACAGGTTCCAGGGCGAGCAGGCAGAAGCAGGCAGCCGGGCTTGCTGCCCTCTGGCCAGGCTGGTGCGTGGCCGTTGCCATGATTTTCCCCGTGGGAAGAGCATTGCCGCAAGGGCTGTGTCACCGATGCACCCCTTCCCTCTGGAATAAATTCTTTTTAAAGGAATTTTCTGCCCTAGGAAGACAGATTTTTCCACACTCCCTTATTTTTACATGAGCCGCAGGACCTGGGACCCCTTCCCCTGTGCATCTCTGCAGAGCTTCACCCAAAAGCAGGACTATAAACAAAAACACCCTGAAGATAATTCATCACTTTCTTCTATTTTATGAGCTCTGCACCTCCAAAATAGCAATCTCCTTTTGAAGTACCCATCAAACCCAAGCTCAAAGGCTCAGCCTGCCGAGATCCCTCTAAGCATCTCGCTGCCATAAAAATCCCACCTGAGATCTCAGCCGGGCTGGAAACCGCAGCTGCTGCTCCCAATTACAGATGTGCAGGCTCCCCAGGGCTGACGCGATGACAGGCGCCGATCTTGCCTCTGAATTGCCGACGGGCGCTCCGTTAACTGGGGCAGAGCCCTCCGCAAAGCACAACTGCCCACCTCAGTCACACGGAGCTGAGCCGGGGTGCGGGGTGCTGCCTGGCGCCGATCTGGGGGAGACCAACCACCCCTTGCTCAGCACCGTCAGCGCTCCATCTCATCTCATCTCACCACTGCTTCCACGGCCGCAGTGCCGGGGGGGTTTCCCAGGACCCCGTTGCAGGCACAGTGCAGGTGTAATTTTGCAAAAGAGCCTCTTTCCCCTGAAAACACTGTGGCATCCACTGGGTGCAGCGCATCCACAGCAGGGTGGAGGCAGAAAACCTCCCTGGCACCCACACGCGGCCCCGGAGGCAATGATGCTCCACAGCAATCCCGCCTGCCCGCAGGCCCCCAGGTCGGGCCCAAGGGCATTGGGAGCCTGCCGCAGCCCCCACGCACCCCTCTCCCCGCCGCGGGTCCCCCAGAGGCTCTCGTTCCCCCCTGCTCCCCTCTCCCAGTCTCATTAGGATTCAGCTCATGCACCCAGGGCTGGTAGGAAATGCCACTTTGGAGAAGCTAATTGTTTAATTAAAACCTGCCAGGCTGACGCGGTTTAGCCTCCTCTTGACAGCCACATCCCCGCGCCGGGAGCTCAGGATCTCCCGGGAGCCATGGAGGGGGGCTCCAGGGTGGGGCCCACCGCATCCCGCTGCCCAGCGGAGCGATGCACGGGAGGAAGCGGTGAAGATGGATTTTGCCATCCTCTCCCCCCAGGCATCGGCGAGGAACACAGGGCCAGAGCTCCCCAGCCCCAATGCTCTCCATCAGCCAAACGGAGGGTTACTGCTGCCCCACAGGAATATTCCCACAAAAGCCCTGGTTTTACGGTCTCCAGGAACCCCAGAGCTGAAGAGAATAATAAGTCTTCCTCGCTCAAAAGGAGAAGAAAGGAAAAAAAAAAAAAAGAATCTAAACGTCATCAGACAAATAAGTAGAAAAATAAAGCAGTTCTCTGCCAGCACCTAACAGCAGGCTGGGAACACTTTACCCGGCTATTTTCGCTGCGATGTTTAATACGCCGCTCTCTCAAGCACAGTCTGAAATGTATAATTTTCCATTATATTCCTGTGTGTTTGACTTTAATATAATGAAGCCTTCTCCCTTCACTACACCACAGTCCTGGACCTATTAAATTGCTTCTGCGAGGACTATTTTTGATAATGGGAAAAGCTGAAGGCCGAGAAAATGACAGCGCCTGCAAACCCCTCTCCTCCTCCAGGCTCTAACCCCCGGCTAAGGGCCGTACCCCATCTCCGGGAAAACCTCCGGGCATCGCATTCCTGGGGGACGGAATTTGTCTCTCGGCCCCGGGGGACTGAGACGGGATTTGATCTCTGGAGTAGAGGGGTTTGGCTTTTCCTGATAAATAGGTCAGGGACGTGAGGCATCAGAGAAACACAGAACTGTGCTAAGGGGACACGGCTTCCCAAAAACCTTCCCCAGGGCGACCTGGCGCGGGTGCCACCTCCGAAAGGATGAGGGAGGGGAGCACGAGGGCTTTTCTTGGGGGAAAAACCCCCATATTGCAAACCCCAGCCATGATTCAGATCGCTCTCTGGAAGGAAGAAGTTTCTTTCAAGCCAACCTAGGCTGGCGAAGGAGGCCGGCTGCTTCTCAACTCCTTTATTTGCACAAACACGGGGGCCAGCCCCGCCAGCAGACCCGGCTGGCGCCGCGGCAGGGCTGTAGCTGGGAGGATGGCACATCCCGCCCCGGGGTGCCGCTCTGGGTGTCCCCAATACAAATTGGGACAGCCGCACAGCCACGCCAACAGCAACACAGCCAGAGAGCCGCAGACAGGCTGCGGCAGCCGCCAAATAACGCTAAAATATCGCTGAAGCACCAGCAAACCGCCAGAGCCACAGCGCTCTGAACCAGGGTGAGCGTCTCCGCCAGCTTGGCGGTACCAGAATTCCCACCAGGATCATGGAACCGGCTCCCAACGCCCCGGAGGGGCTCCCGACACCCGGCCCCCCGGCACCCGGCACCCTGCTTCCCAGCAGCCGGCACAGCACGGCTGCCACCGGGAAAAGGCAGAGAAAGGAAACAGCTCACAGCTTCCCACAACATCCCACCCCCAATAATGTCTTCCTGAGTTTTGCTGTGGGATAAGTGATTTTTCAACCATACAACAACAAAAAAAAAAAAAAAAAAAGGAGAAATAAAATCTGTTTCAGGTCAGTTTTCAATTTCCAATGTTTCCACCCATCAAGGAAGGGAAAAATGCTGTGTTTCAGGTTCAGCAATCTGTTTGGGTTGGTGAAGCAAAGGGAAACGCATCATTTCGGATACCAGCCTTCCTTTCAATAAACCAGCAGGGTATTTTCAAATGAAGGCAGGCAGAGAGGAAACAAAAATGTGTTATTTCACTGCAGTAATGTTGAAATTGAATGTTTCGAGTGAAAAAACTAATTTACGGCGGTTATTCTGAAACACAGACAAATTTGTTAAATATCCTGAAAACAAAACAGCCCATTTTGCGTTCGGGGGGAAAAAAGGAGTCGGAAAAACAGTGGCTGTGAGCTCCAGCGCCTAGCTGGGAACAGCCACACCCCACCGCCCAGCCACCCGCGTTCTGCCGCTCCCACCGCTAACGCCCTTGTTTCAGTTCCTGCTGCCACAAACAGTATTTTAAAGACAGGGTACCAAGGGATTCCTGAAGCCAAGGCCCATAATAAGGCTTTTAAACCTGTACGGTAGGTCAATTTTTAGGATTAATTGCCCTGACAGCATCTCTAATAAAGCAGGCCTTTCTATTTAAAAGAAGAAAAAGAGGAAGAAAAGAGGGGAAAAAAAAAAGAAGTTGCTCTAAGTTATTCACACTCACTCCCGGCGCTGCTTCAGGAGGATTTATATAATATCTTTATAACAGCCAGAGAGGTGAGTTGTGGGATTAACCCAGCGCGCCTCTGGGTGGGAAGGAACAACTCCTCCCCGGCACGACTGCACCTTTCCACTGCAAGCAGGACGTCAGCGTCTGGTTTTATTCATTTGAGGCAAATTTAGAACTTCAAGCTCCCGGCCGTTGAGGGTGGTTACAGCGGTTGGGAGGCTTCGCAGGACGGGATCTCAGGGTGGGGGTCCCTGGTCCTGCAGAGATGGGTGGAGCCAGACCCCTCCAAGATAAAAACACTGTGCACATCCAGTCGTCACCGCACAACTCCGGCAGAGCCCTTTCCCCCACCTTTAATTCCTCAATCATTTTAAAATTCTTTTACTATCATGGCAACACCAGGCTTCACTATTTCCTTTCTCCTTTCTGGAAAAACGGATAATTTCATTCTCTCTCCTGCAACAGAGGCCGGCAGCTGGCGGCCGCCCACCCACGGCATCACCTTCGCTTCGGGGCCGCTCTCCAGCCCAGCTGGCGGAGGGTCAAGCGCTGACAGCTGGCCCGGCAGCACAGCAGCAGGGACGTAATTATTTTTAATTTAATTTTAATTGAGACACTAGAATGAATGTGCAAAACAACAACTGTTTTCCTAAGTTGGGTTTGCTGGGTTTTTGTGAACTCATGGAAAAAATCAGCGCGAGGTGAGGAGCTGCGGCCATCGGCCATGACAAGGTGTGAGCCCCGGGCAGACGGCGTGGCCACATCAGCTGAATAAAGTCCCCAGGCTGTCACAGACACCCACCCCTGCAGCTCGTAATGCAGGGAAAAGCAAAGATGACACCTCTTCGGCCAGCATCACCCCTTTGTCCCCCAAAATCCCATCCGGACCCCCGCGGCCCAGCACAGAACGCCAGTTTCGCAGCGCATCGCTTCTTTTCACGAGGGAATGGCTCATCCCAGCCAAAGCAAATTGCAAGCAAAACGGAGATCAGCACTTTTCTCCCCTCCAGGAAAATTGACTTTAATAATTTGGACAACTTGAAAGGCTGCTGCCACAGGGCAGGAGGTAAATATTCATGAGGGAGCATTTCCAGGGCGGGTGCAGCAGCAGCGCTACCTTCCCGGGGATGCCCCGCATCCCCCCCTTCCTTACATCCCCTCATCCCTCACAAGGCCCCTCCTGGGGCTGTTCCTATTGATTTACTCGATCCAAATGATAACGATGAACAGTGAAAAGAGGGAACGGCAGCGCAGAGGTGGGTAGCTCTCGGGGCGATGCTCTCTGGGTTTATCTTGGCTTCACACCGGGTCCCAGCGCAGCCACGCATCTCCACCAACCTCAGCCTCTCGCTCCCAAACCTCACCTCCTTCATCTCAGCTTCCCTTTGCTCCAGCTCTGCCTGGAGCATTCCCAGGGGATCCCTCAAAGGCACAGCACTGGCCTGGGCAAATGCCTATGACGCTCTGTACCAAAGCAAGGCGAGAGCACGAGCACCCCTGAAGCTGCAGGAGAGGATTCCTGCCTTGCGCACGCAAATAATTTCCAAGGGGAGGCAGGGAAGGAAAAGCAATTAACGCTTGGAAGGGAGAGCCGGGCACCAGCAACCGCTGTCGATACCCGTCCCCGCGAACACAGCAGCAGGGAGATTGCCCGCCACCTCCTCCAAGCCGTACCTGGGTCCTCATGATGGTTTTGATAGCAGCTTCAAACTCCTCGGAGTTATTGTAGTCGACAGTCCACACGTGCGGCTTCCCGATGAAGTCTTCAGCATAAGGGTGCTGGGAGGACACCTAAAACACAGCGGTGTGAGCTGGTTTTTGCAGTCCCTGCCAAAACAGCTGCTGGCTACCGCTCAGCCGCAACGGCAGAGAGCAGCAGCAGGCTCTCAGCACGTTGAGTTTTAAACCATTGCACACAGAGAAGTGCTGGAAAAATGAGACTTCCTCTGAACCCAGCTGCCCGCCAACATCAGGCTGATGGTGTAAAATTCCCGCTGGGTTGGGATGCTCCGTTCCCATCAACACCAAAATCTCCTCCACAGCCCCAGATATCCCCCATCTCCGTAACGCGGGTAAAACCTGACTTTGACCTGAACGATATACGGGCCTGGAATAGCAAAACGAGACTGAAACAGCATATCTCTGAGAAGGCATCGTGTCTCTCGGGTTTGCCAGCTCCACAAACAAGGCAGAGAGAAAATCCATCGCCACCAAAGGCTGGGAAGTCGGACACCGGGAGAAAGTGGTGCTGGAAGCTGCATCGCCCTGACGCAGCAGGCAGCCCCACGTGCCGGTACCTTGCAGGCACCCGCCTCTCGCCAGGCTATATTTGGTGATCTGCCCCTTTGGTTTCAGCTCCTGAGCTGCTGTTCCAGCCCCACGCTGCCGTGAGGCAGCCAGAGCCCAGATCTCCTCTGAGAAGGGAAGAGAGAGGATGCTGAGCAGAGGAGGTGTTTCGGGGGCACCACAAAACATTGCAGAGGGGCCTAAAAACTTGGGCAGAAGCACGACCACAGCACCCACCCGGGATGGGCGCTAATGCCGGCAGCTAATTACAGGGGTGCTCAGCACAGACATGGGGCGCAGGACAGCCCAGTGCCCCCCACCCTGGGTGCTGCCAAGCCGGGCTGCGGCAGGGCTGAGCTGGCACAGCCCCCCAGCAAAGCCTCTCTCAGCGAGAGTGAGCCGTGCATTGCATTATCCACCTTATTAATAATGAAAGAGGCAATTTTCTCAAGCCTTTAACTTTTAAAGAGTTCCTGCTTCACTTAGATTGAATTCCCAGCGGCACGCAAGCCTGGCAGGGATTTTGTGCCCCTGAAACACTGCAGAGGTCCTGGTGTCCCTCTGGGTGTCCAGAAGGGTGAACCAGGGAGCACCACCCCAGTTTGGGAGCAGGGTACGGGCTGTGCATGGGTCTGCGCTGATGGGGAAGGAGCCGGGGTCTGTGGTCTGCAGAAGTCTCCTGCGCCACCTTCTCCTTTGCAACCTCAAACCCGCAGCAGGGCCCCTGGCATCCAAGCACTCTGGATGGAGACAATTCAAGGATGGGAGAGGGGACCCCATCTGCAGGTATCCGCGCTTCTGCATGTGGAGGAAATCTCAGTTTATGAACTGCTCTTCCCCAGGCTGGGCCAAACCCCGGTGTGAAGGAACTGGCTCCATCCAACCATCCGCTCGCCTCCTGCCAGACTCACCTCTCTCGATGTCGGCTTCCCACGGAAGAACTCGTGGTTGAGGGAGCTGTGGGGGGGGTTGAAACGCGCCTGCAGAAAAACGCAGCCGTTGGCGATCGCCTCCAGTGGGGCAGGACCCTCGTAGGGGAACCCAAAGCCAATAAAGAGCTGCAAGGGAGAAACCCACGTGCTGGTGAGCAAACGCGGCCAATCCCATAGGAAAGTCTCTCAAATAACCCACCAAATAACTCCCTCTTTGCTGCTCTGGTCCTGCTCATCAAGCCTCTAAGGCAGCTCCATGCCGTTCAACACTCCACAGCTTAAATGTGCTAAAAACTCACCCCGTTCCACGGCTCACAGCCCACTCCTGCAAAGTGATGGGGTGTTCAGGAGCTGCAACTTCCCCTACAACCATCCTGCTGGAGAAATCCTGGTTTGCCAAAGCCATTTGGGGTGGAGAACCAGCACCAGTTCCCCAAGACGCTGGCTGCAGGTGACCAGGATGTGCCTGCACCCCACACACTTGCTCTGAGAATCCTGCTTATTTTTATCACAGTCGTGGGGAGAAAAAAAAACCACCCCACTTAGCAATAAATGAATTAATCAGGAAACTTTGTGCTCTGCCTGCGGACAGTCTGCAAGGAGAAACTCATCAAACACATCTTGATTTGAAATGATGTGCTCTGCTCTGCTCCTGGCTAATTAGCCCTGCTGATAGCGCCTGCAAGCCTGGGAGGAGCGCAGAGAACAGTCTCTCTCCTCCCGCCCGCGTCCTCCTTAAATTAGGTTTTCTTTCTCAAGGCAACTGAGCCCTCGCTGCGGGCTGGTTAATGGGGGACGGGGTCCCGCGGCCGCCCCAGCTGGCCCCCTGCTCACCTTTGCCTTCCTCAGCAGCTGCTGAAATTCGTGCTGCGGCAGCAGCCCGTGGTTCTTCACAAATGCTGGGACCTCGGGCGGCCGCTGCGTCTCGTAATAAACCGTGCCGTGGATCTCCATGTACTTGTTGAGGATGGCCAGGAACTTCTCCTTGCCCTGGGGAGGAAGGTAGGGGCCTGAGCAGCACCAGAAGATGGGGCTGCCCCCCTGTTTGAGATTTAACTCTCAAACCGCTGTCCCGGAGCACCCACAGCAGTGCAAAACCCGCATCCTCTCCTCCACATCCCTCAGGAATCCCAGATGGCTGTGGGATCCAGCACCCTGAACATCGGCACCGTGAGCCCCCCACCTCCCTGGGCAACTTCCACTGTGGAGCTGCTGAATTCAAGGTTTTGGGGGATTCAGAGGGAAATCTGCAAAGAGCAGAGCTCGCTAATGGCCTCTTAATCCACGTGACAAGTCCCCAGGATTTTCTCACTCAGGTTTAATCCTGTTTTACTACCTGGAAAAATCAAGGGGGTCATCAGTTTTCTCCTTTTGGAGGCTTTTCTCCTTTCGCTCTCCAAAGCTGCCTGCCATTTTAACAATTTCTCTATTGCAGAATGTTTTGCTTGGAAAAACCACTCAGGGACCATCCCTTGGATGCTGCACTTCCAGCTTGTTCCGGTGCTGCAATCCCCCAAAACAGCAGAGACCGAGAAGGAATAAGGAGGTATAAATGGGGCATTTGAGAAAACTCCAGACATTGCCTTAAAGCCTCTCTGAACACTGTATCTCTGCCCTCAGCTGGGTATTCCTGGCCTTCCCTAAGGCTAAAACCAAGTGCTTTTGGTAGGACAAGGCTGCAGGGTGAAGTCCTGGCCACGGAAGGTAGGTTTAATGAAATGTTACAGCGCTTGGTCCAAGGCTGGTAAATAAGCACCTGGCTCCAGAAGATAGAGGTGCTCTTTTCCTTCCTAGACCCCAAAGTCACTCAAAATAAGGAAAAGCTCCTCTTCCCCCCTTATTTTATTACAGGGGACACGGGGACATGAAGCAATGTCCAGGCAGCCTGGCCCCGAGGAACAGCCACCAGCGAGAACCAGCCCCAGCCCCTTCACCCAGTAATAAATGTCCCCAAATACACAGTTTTGGGGAAATGGACCTTATTTGTGAATTCTGGCTGAAAGGAGCAAACATTCATGGCACTAAGGGTGGAGGAAAATATCCGTTCTGAGGGTTTAGCTCTCTTTAGTACCTTCCAAATTAACCTACCTAAGCTCAAATGAAACTTCTGGATAAGAAAGGGTGAGGAAATGGTAGAAAAAGAAGATAAAATGTTACAGTTCCCCTAAAATGAGATTTAGTGGGTTCCAGTGGGGTTCTGGGGAGCCCCCGAGCTATGCGGATGCTGGGGGGTGATGGAAAAGCCGTAAAAACCCACAAACAGAAGGAGATGGCATGGCTGGATCCTTGCCCATCGCAGGCATCCCAGAGCCACGAAACTGGGAAAGGTGGGGACAGGGAGGAGGTACAGCCTCCAGCTGCATCACCCCGCATCAATCCCGGCAGCTTGGGAGGAGCGACCCTGCGAGGAGGCAAAGTCAACTCCAGCAAAATCTCCTCTTGCGAGAAGCCGCGCAGAGGTAAAGCCCAGCAGCGGCTGGTGTGGTACAGTACCTGCAACTGGAACAGCCCCGGGCGGTGCACAAAAGGGAAAAAAATAGAAATAAATCAAGAGACAGTGAGAATTAGCTACCTTTTCTTAAGCCCTGGAAGGAAAAGCAGCTGGCTAGCTCTGGATAAGAGAGAGGAGTACGCACGTCCCCTGGCCACTGTAGGAGATGCAGGGGGGGTGTTTCGGGGGGCTGGGGGTATCGTTGGTCTTTTTGCTCACCAGCAGAGCAGTTTGGGGCTGGGGGAAGAGAGCGAGGGGTTTTACCCATGTCTGCTGGCCTAGAGGTGTCCTTGGGTCAAGATGCTGGGGTCCCAGCAAGGACTAGCACCTGCCACCACCGAGGATGGAGCAAGAGCCCCCGCGCTGCTGCCCACCCCTCTCCCCCGGGCAGCACAACCCCTTTTCCCAGGGTACTTGGGAGCAGACAGACCATCCCCACCACAACACAGGAAATCACACACCGAGATCTTCAACTCACAAGCATGGGGTAAGAGCTGGAGGCTCTGCCTATGACCGCCCCAGCCCGCCCAGTGCTCCCCGCAGCGCCGAGGGCACCCACCTTCCAGATGCTGGCCTCCTTCCCGTACACCACTGCCATGCTGCTCACTTTGTGGGACTTGATGAATTGCCTCTCCGTCTGGTTGAGCTCCTCCGAGACGAAGCCCATGAAGGAGTTGTCGGGGGTGTGAGCTGCGGACACCGAGGGGAGAAGACGCGTGGCTGGACAGATGTTTTCCAGGATCTCCTCAGGGCTGAGGACGCAGCCCCGTCGCAGAGCGGGGACTGAGACAAGCCCAGCTCCAGAGCCTTGCTGGAGCTTGGAGGAAAAACGGCATGAATCCCATCCCAGCAGCTCATAAAACACAGGCTTTGGAACTCTCTCAAGCGGCTCTTGAAAAAGTAAGGCATTTTTAAGGCTGTCAAATGGGCTTTATCCAATCAGGAAAAAGCAATGGTTGACCCACCCAGCACCCAACAGGTCACCACCCTCCTTCCAGACAAGTACACCTCCTCTCCATGCCACAGGCAGGTCTGAACCACTGAGCTGCCTCTCACCCTTTGAACCCCAGCCGAAATAAAACCAAGCTTTGCCACCAAAACCAACCCACGTTTCCCCTCCCGGGAGCTGGAAGCTCCTGGCTGTGCCAGAGCCAGCAACCCATCATGGAGGATGGAGCTGGGTCTCTTTCCCTGGAACATTTCTATAGCCCAAGGGATGGGCAAGCAGATCCGGGAGCTCCTTGCAGGCTGGGGGAAGCAGGAGTGGAGGCGGGGAGGATGGCACTGCCCCCAAAACGGCCCCGCCGCGCGCCCATCCCCCACTTACGGAACATGGTCATGAACTGGGTGGGCTGCAGGTTCCAGTAGCCCCAGTTGGTGCGGTAGCCGCGCAGTGTGGCGTACTCCTCGTGGTTGTAGGCCGGCTCCGTCCCAAACGTATCGATGACCCGGACGCGGCACCTGGGAGAGGAGACAGGAGCCAAGGACCCCGGTGTAAGAAAGTCAAACAAACGCCGGGTGTCCCCAGGCAGCTCATCCCTTGTCTGCTCCCCAAGCAGGAACATCCCAACCAACCCTTCCCAACCCACCGCTCCCTCCGGCAACGAGCAATTTCCCCCTTCATCTCCCCGATGGCGAGATCATCCATGTGTCTCCTGAAGACTTATTAATGCTTTTCCCAATATCCTGGGAATGCTGAGGCAGGCATTACCAGCACAAGCCCAAGGAGAGGAGGGGAGCATCAAGCCGGGGAAGAGCAAAACAAGCTGAATGCAAGAGCAAACGCATTTATAATAAAAGCAATAACACCGCTTGTCATTTTTCTCTCTAATAAAATTGTGTAGGATAGAGGAAGAGATGGGAGAAAACATAATAAATAGCAGGACTATCAGCACTAAATTAAATCACATATTTTCCTGGCTGCTGATGTACCAGGGGATGATGACATTTGTCTCAGAGACGAAGGAGCCAGGGATGGGGCTCTGCTTCTTGCAAACAGAAAAGGCTTGCGCTTCCCTCTGTGGTGTGGCACGGCACCTGGAAGCACACACGCACCCCACGCACATGCAGGGTTGGGATTTTTTTTTCCAATTTAATCTCTTCTAATGAGGTTCTGTCTTAAAGCCTTGAGGCTCCGGAGCAAGTCGTGTCGTGGCAGCGGGGGACACAGCACGGCACAGCTGCCGGAGCCAGGCAAAAATCAAAGCTGTGAGCAAAGAGCCCAACTCCAGGGACACGGGGGCTACCCTTTGAGGCCACCAGCGTTAGTCTTGGCTTGCTAGTTAACGAAACGGAGAGGAAGAGAAGGGAGTGGCCTTGCTTACCTATATTTCATAAAGGAGAGCCCCATGTGCTGCTTCATCTGTTGGAGACCATGGTAGTCGGTGTAAATCAGGTCGAAAGGCAAAGGACTGGTCAAGGGGCAGTTTCCCCGGCCTGGAGGCACCCCTAAATCACTGGGGAGAAGCAGGAGGGACCAGTCAGCCCCCCAGCACCAGGGAAGCCCTGCAACACAAACACACCTTTCCCTGCCCAGTGTTCAATGGGGGCCATCAACCAGCTCCCCAGGTGATGGAGGGGCAGGAAGATCATTCTCCTCTCCCCAGCCTTTATTTTTTGGGTCAAAAATCCCAGGTTTTGGGGAGCCCTCCCCATCTCTGCACCTGCTCTGGCAGAGTTCCTGCTCCTCACGCGTGGATGACGCGGCTTTGGCACAGCATTCCCAGCTGGGGCGCACCAGCAGCCCGTTCCACACACGCGCTCCCCGGCCCGCTCTTGTTGAAGACGCCAGGTTTCATTTGCTTTCACTGCAGTCACATCGGTGGCAGACTCACAGAGCCGTGTCTCTCCCCTCCGCCCCACCTGCCAGGCTCCCAGCTTAGCCTAAATCTCCCTGTTCCCAGTCCATATCCCCCCCAGCACAAACACCATGCACGCTTGCTCTTACTCCAGTCCTTACAGGTACCGACCACATCCCTGAGCACCCTCAGATCCTTCTGGATGCTGGCAGCACTGCCTGTCCTTGGATATTGTGCACATCCCATTAATATTGCTGGCTCTTTGTCCCATTATGAGACAGTTTAACAAAGCCAGGGCAGCCAGACCCTGGGTCTCGCTCAGTGCGTTCTCAGCCAGTTCCTTACAGCAGGCGTGCTCAGCCCCTCTTCCCTCCTCCAGAGGACAAAATGCGCTGGGAAAATCCAGATAAACTAGATCGACTGCTGTCTCCTTATCCAGACCATCAGTTACCATGCTGCCACGGTGGTACGTGATCAATCTGGCATGACACAAGGCTGGTAAACCTGCGGCATGTCTCCTTCCATGTCCAATTACCTCTGTGAACTGCTGAATCCCTCTCCCCAAAGCTGTTCCACGAAGTGTACCGCTCATGTCAGCCTGACAGCCCATCTGCTCGTCTGGACCACGTTTACTCCTTCTCAGAAAAAACAACCTGTCACACCTTCCAGCATCAGCAGGTTTCTCAAAAACCCTTGTTACACGTACTAGTGATTTCTGAGCGCTAGTTTGCTCAGAAGTACAAACGAACCACCCCTCAGTTTCAACATTCTTGTATTTTTTTGTCCTTCTAAAGACAATAATTCCTCATCCTCACCCCCATAAACCCACTCACATCCAAAGAACAACAGCAACATCCTCATGGAAAACCCAAACGTGGAGCTGATTTGTTCTGCCTGGGCTCTGCCCTGCTCCCCGCACCGTTTCGTTCTCGGTCCTTCCACCAGGGCTGAGGAATTTCTGGTTTATTTTGCAAGTCTGAGCTCAGACAGTGTGAAATCTCACCCTCAGCTCCCGCCTGCCAAGTTGTCTGTCTCTGTTTTCTTCTGGGCTCTTCATTTACTCCTAGCACCTATTTGGAGATGGGAATTTATCCCAGCCATCCCTGTAAGTATTTTCGCTTTTCTTAGGAATAAAAGATGCAGCCAGATCTTAGATACCCAGACTTCGAAGCCTTCACTCTGTGATTTCTCTTACTGGTTCTCCTAATTTCTCTGCATTTCCCTTTCTGAACCCGAGAATCCTCTTTCCAGCCCTGCATGGGTTTTCTCTGCCGCTCAGCTGAAGCTCGGATGGACCTGCAGTCCGAAGGTCCATCCTCTGAGAAGCATTTCCATAAGGTCCTCGCCCCTTGCCCAAACCTACAGCTACGCACAGCATTCCATCCATCCATCCCATGGCTGCCTGCAGAGAAAATAGATGGCTCTCCCACCTGGGGAACAGCCAGGTGACCAGGTATCACAAGCACTGGCTCTCCAATCTCTCACTAGTTTTCACCAACGTCATCAGAAAGGGTCATACGTGGCCAGTGGAATTTGTTGACCACCACAGATATGATAAAGGGCTCTTGGTCTGCTCCTGGCCATATCTCCCTCTTCTTCTGAGATGGCTTGAAACTCTTGAGCGTTGGGCACCAAGATCCTGCTTCCAGCCCCATTCCAACCTAAGAGCAGCGAGGGCTTATCCCAAACTCCTGACCGTGGCTCCAGAAAGTGAGTAAACATGGAAACACGCTGCTCGCCAAAGCCAGGAAAAAACCACAGAATTCCAGTTTCAGGAGAAGAGCTGCATTTGTAGCTGCTTCATTGCTCTTGTCACACGGAACAGAAGTGTCAGCTCATGGCAGCCCGGCCGGGTGAGCTGCAGGGGAAATGGGCAGCAGTTTTATCGCTTTCATGCACAATTTTACATGACACGGCTGATCGGGAAGATGGCAGGAACCGCAAGGCTCTCACCTCCAACAGCCACCTTCGTACGATAAACAGGGCAACAAGGGGACCCACCCCCGCCGGGCGGGCTGAAGTGGAAGGGGAATTTTTGAGCCAGTAAAAGCCCCCAGGATCTGATAGACATGCAGTGCTTAAATATCACATTTCCCCGCACCCGTGCTGCTTTTTCCATGTCATCAGGAACGTGCATTCAACAGCTACCACCACTTTGCTGCTGGGGGACGAGCGTGCCTCTGCTGACCCCCAAGCTGGGCAGCACCTCGCGCTCTGCTCCTCCAGGTACCCTGCAAACCAATCCCGAATTGTAATTAAGCTGTATTTAGTATTTAACTAAAACCCCTCAAATCATAATGTTCCTCTTCCAGCATACCCCATCTTCTTGCTGATAGGCATCACCCAAGCCACTGCGTCTCAAAATAATGTGTAATTTTTAAAAGCCCTAACCAAGCTTGACAAGGGGCTGCGGGAGACAGCAATTACCGTATCGCACACTGAAGCCACCAAAAACCTTTCCACCAGTTAGGCAGAGAGGGTCTGGCTCCCCTGGCTGCCCCTTGCCACCATGATCTGCCACACTTCCCCTCCTGGGGGCTCGAGAAGGAGAATTTCTATGTCCACTTACACTTCCAGCGTCAAGGATGCGAGGCAGGAACGGATCTAAAAGCAGGGCCGATGTCTTTGAAGCAGAGCATCTCTCTCATTTGCCCTCTTATCCTTCCTAAAGACTGGATAACCACTGATTTTAATATTCCAATCATGCAAATCCAGGCTGCACCTCTGAGGTGGGGGGGAATTTTTTTCATTCCTCCTTATTTAAACATTCTTTATTCAAGCTTTCATCATTTGCCAGTTAAGTCAACTAATTTTCTACTAAACCCAATTTCACTCATGGCTGGAGTGAAATTTCCCTGATTTTTCCTTGTGCCATCTACTATTAATGGCGCTTGAAATTACGCAAATAAAATTGATGAGCGCAAATGCCGTCTTCTCAGCCAGCACAGTCAAGAGCTTTGTTTTCAAAAACCGCTCGATCCCAGCTCCTGGAGAAACCTAGGCCAGCCAAGGACAGACACTGGCTCATGCCCACTGGCTTCTCCCATCCTGACATCCAGGACCAGTGCGTCAGCTCTGGGAGAGAGCAGCCGAGGCGGCTTCAATCCAAGCGGATGCAAGCGCCGAGCTCGCCTCTCCGCCAGCTGCCTCCACCAGCTGTGCCTACTCCAGAATAAATCTCCAGCAGCTTCTTGTCCTCCTATTTTCCCCTCACAGGCACTTCAATCAACTGGGGGACACGTTCCCTTCCCAAGCGCGGGACAGGCTCTCTGAAATCAGATGACTGCGGGGTTATCTTTACATTCCATTGACCTATTTTCAGCTTAACCCAACGTTTCCTTCCACCTTACCGCTCCTGGGGCTGAAAAGTTCGGCACTAAATGGATCTCACGGGCATCTGCCTGGATTATATTGAACTGCATCTTCGCTGCCCACATCTGCAGTCACCAGCAGCAGGGGAAATGGAGGAGGGCTTCTGTCCTTTCTGCTCCCTTGGCTTCTCTCTGCCTACAAGAGCCCAGCAAGCACAGGGCCATTATCCGGGGGATGAACGGCGCCAGAGCCGACCCCAAGTGGCTCGTGGAGGCCTGTGACAAGCCTGTCACAAGCAATTTAAAGGGCGAACTGGAGCTGATGAGATGAACTGGCCTCTGCTCCCAGCTCTTCCTCCTGTTAGAAGGGACATGATGACCTCAAAAGCGAGGTTTTTCAAGCCATTACAGTATGCTTTCTAAGCCACCTGCAACGTTTTCACTTCTGCAACCTGCATGTGGACTGTTTCTCCAGCCCATCATTGATCCCGTGTGACACAGCCCTACCCGGCTGGGGGGTGGCGTTCAGCAATCGATTTATTTCTTCCCAAGGTTGAACAAAACCCCTGTTTTCCCATCGTGGCAGGACACAGCACTCACTGAAAACCTTTGCGTTACGTTCCCAGAAGACAGCTAACACCAAGGTTTCACCATTCCGCTGAGCAGCAGCAGCTCCCGCAAGTCCAGGCAGGGCTCTGCTGGGAGATCCCCAGAAAGGCATTTTTTTTCTAGGCTGCAAAGACAAGCCGTGAGAGTGAAGATTGCTGGATGCTTTGTATCTTATAAGGGGACTGAAAGCCTCCAGAAATGCGGAGTCAACAGTTCTGCGGGGCTGGAGGGTGGGTTTGGTCCAGGGGCTCCATCTCTGGGTGTGAAGAAACCTCCATTGTCCTCGACCCTGCCAGCCCGGAGGGGTTCTGGGCCCCTGCAGGAAGGATCAACCCCATATTAATTACCCTGCGGTTAATAAGGTTATGATATCATTTACGTGACAAAGCGCAGGTTTCTGCAACAGCAAAGAAGCCCGCAAGCGAGTCGTCATTTGTCTACAAAATAAACATATTTCGTGAAGGAGTGCAATTTAACAGCTTGGTAATTCCTGCTAATTTATGCACCTTCCTCTCCTACAAAATGAAGCCCTCAAAGGTGGCAGAAATCCCTCCCCGCTGCTCCTCGCCTCGGCAGGGCGGCTTGTCTCTGCTCCTCACGCGGCTGCTGCCAGCAGAGCTCCGAGGTGCTGGGAAGATGCTGTAATTAAATGACTTTTAATTGCAGAGCTACACTGGGAAGAAGGGAGAAGGAGCCGGGGGGGGTGATGGGATCCACCATCCACTGGTGACAGCCGCCCTCCCGGCCAGGCAGAGCTACACCTGAGGGAAGCACAGGAGGCTGCCAGGGCAAACAGCTCTTTCTGGTCAGAAATTCAGCAAATAATGAAGAAAATTCCCAGGAAAGGGAAATAAATACTTGGGCTCCTGCAGGGAGCAGCAGAAGCTAAGAACTCGCATGCTCATGACACCTGGGGAGACTCTCGGACAGACCCTCAGAGAGACGGGCTGTCCCTTGCTGTCCCAACTGCTTCAGCAGCTCAAAATTAAGGGACAGTTTTAGCCAAATCTTCAAAGAGCAAAGCCAATTTCTACCCACTAATGTTCCAGACCCCATCAGCTAAGATATGTCTGCTGGAAACGTGTCCCAGTTAAACCACGGACTGGAGAATCCAACACAGCTCAGACACACAGTGGTGCATCCAGCATTTGTGCAACCCCTGGGTTCAGTCTTCACCGCCTCTGTCTTTGCGTGGGTTAGCAGCGGTCGAGTGCCCACAACCAGGGGCATCATCTCCAGCTCCTGCTGAGACCCACAGCCAAACACCCAGCCCATAGCACCCCGTACACAGCCGTGTCCCAGCACAACCATCAACGCCTGGCCAGGAGAAGAACAGCCCAGTAACCCGAGCGGCTTACAGGAACACTTGGTCTCAAGTAACAGGAACATCTGATGCAACACGAAAGGCCAATGTTTTCTCCCCACCTGCGTGGAGCTGATAAATCCCACGGCCATGCTGCGCAGTTGCACGAGGACCAGACGCAATCAGTCCCTCCTCGCTCTTTCCCTGCACAATTCCTGACTTGCCCGCACCACATCAGGTCTGCGTTTGTCAGCTGGCAAGGGAAGGTCAAGCCTGGAGCCTGGCATCGCGCAGGTTTTTACATGAACAGATGCAGGACAGAAAGATGGCTTTTTAACTGCCAGGAAATAACTGGAAACGCCTTTGTCTGGAGATCACGTTTCCATTTGAACAGCCCTCTTTGCAGCCTGAATGCACCTCGGCGACCGTGGAAAGCGCAGGAAAATAGCAGCTGTAATTGTGTGCCGGGCAATGAGAGGAGGGCAGCTGCAGCCGGCGTACCACCCCGGCGCATAGAGGGCGGCTCGTCGCCCAGATCATGCGCCGGCTGCAGCGACCACGCGGCAGGGAAAGGGCTGCCAGCGCGGGATACGAGCGCGGGCTGACAATTAAGTGCCTTGCCAGGGCTGGCATTGGGACTCCGGAACTTGACACCGGAGCAATTAAGCTCCGAGAATACTTTGTAAAGTCCTGACCCCGCGAGGCATCAAATCCTGTTTTCTTCGACTTTCTGTCCTCCCTTATGAGCAGTTAATTTCAAGGGGGCCGTTGCAAAAAGCACCTGTCAGCATCACCGAGATCAATAGTCCCTGCCATGCCAGCAGCTCACAGCACCGCATCCCCATCACCCGGAGCCTCTCCCTTCGCCCCGCAAAAGCGGCCGGAGACGCTGACACGACCGTTCCCCCAGCCTAAGGACAGGGGTAGAAGCTGGACGTCCCCGCAGCGCCTGTCACGCCCCTTCTGCCAGGGGGAAAGGCCGAGCGCATCCCTCTCCACCTGCCACGGGACGCTGGCACTCTGGGGGAAAAGGCTCGGCTTCTCGCAGCTTTTGCACCAGCTCAGCCATCGCTCCGAAGGCACTGCTTGTAATTTTCCAACATCAACTTCTAAACTGCCTCATTAACAACCCAGCTCAGGTCTTTCAGACACTTCCCACTCCTCCCCTACCAAGCAACACGCACACACACACACACCGGCCTTGTTTCTCGCTTCCCTGAAAGCACATTTTGGCCACCAAAGCGGCACGAGGGGTCGTCAGCAAGAACCAAGCGTTTGCACTCAGATTCAGGATCTTTCCTCCCTCCCTGCTTCAAGACAGGGCTCGAAATGCTGCTGGCCCCCTCCGCTGCCCCAACCCACCTCCGATGGAAAACAAGCCCTGGCTCCCCGCACCAGCTCGATGCTTTGCTTTCCTCCCAGGGAGCCATGCAAGCCCAGCGACGCGGTACCCCAGCCGCCAGATAATCCTGCGTTTCACCCCTCACCTGTCAAGACAAATGAGGAGCAGCTCACAAATTCACCAGGAAATGCAGAGGAGAACAAACACCTGCACTTAGTTCGATTACAGGGGGGAAAAATAACCTCTGCTAGGACACAGCAGCGGAATTCACAGGGCTTTGAGGTCGACAGCAAAAGATAAGCTAGGCCTGGAAAAGCAGGACTGAGCTCGGCTGCGCCAATCTCAGACCTCACGGAGATGTTTGGATGGTGCCTCACCAAGCTGCGGAGCAAACCTGTGGGTCCCCAGAGCTCCTTGGCTTCCAGATTAGCGCTGCCCCCCCCCCGCCCCCAAACTGGGGGAAGAACCGTTTAACACCCCTGCCATTCACCCTTTGGCATCTGCTGCTCTTCCCGTCAGAGCCCCTGGTACCCAGCACAACATGGTCACGCTCCTGACCTGTCTTCCCTCCCAGCCCTCCACCACCAGTTTTTTGGACCAGGGTCTTATTTTTCCTCCTCATTTACCCAGTCCCCAGCATTTCAGTCCAACTCCTGACCAGTGCCTCCAGGCATCGCTGCATTGCAGTCAATACAGATGCTAAAAACGAGCAACTCTCGGATAACCATCGGCTGAAGTGTACACACACAGACCTTCCAGTGATCCCTTGCCAATGATCAATACGTGTAGAAAAATCATCTCAGAAACTTGAAGAGACAAAAAACAAAGTGGGAGAGAGGTTATTCGGTGCTGAATAATTTATAAGAGCCAGCCCTTGCTCCATGAAGGCCGTGCTGGGCAGGAGCAGCTACAGCTCTGAGCTGTGAAAGGAGCAGGGGGTGCCAAAGGAAAATAAACCAGAAGTGGACTCAACATTTCACACTGCTGGAGCAAAATATCCCCAAACCCACCCCAGCGCTGGCGCCTGCCCTGCTGCACGTTCAGCAAGAGACACCCGGGATGGGAGAGGACAAACTGAGCCCCGCTCCACAGCGGAGCAAAGCTTTGCTGCTTCAGGAGGCTGCACAGGGCCCAGGGGATCAGAAACCAGAGTATTTGGGCTGACCCTTCCACAGTGTCCTGGTTTTATTTAGTGAGGGGGGGCTACGGTGGGGGCTTCTGTAAGAAGCTCCTAGAAGTTGTTTCCCCTTTGTTCAGTGGACTCGGCCGGGCCTAGGGCAGACCCGCTGCTGGCCAGGGCCGAGCCAATTGATAGCAGAATGTTCCCTGATAACGCCTCTCCTGTAACGTATTTAAGGAGGGGAAAAACTGAAAATAAAAAAGAAGTGAAGACACAGAAGCGGGGGCAGAGAGGGAGAGGCGCAAACCTTGTGGGCCTTGCAGGCCTCACCCTCTGGCCTCCTGCTGGGCGGCGACTGGGCCCAACTCGGCCCGGCCCGGCTGGGAGAAGTGGAGAGGAGATGAGATGTGAAGAGACCCCGAGAGGCGTCTGCCTGCCTGTTGTGAAGGATTTCTGTGAGAGGAACTGCTGCAGACCCCAGGGTCAGTGCAGAAGGAGCGGGAGCAGTAGTGCTGCTCCCGGCCAGAATTCCCCTGCAGCCCGTGGTGCAGCCCATGGTGGGGCCGGCTGTGCCCCTGCAGCCCGGGGAGCCCACGGAGGAGCAGAGATCCCCCTGCAGCCCGGGGAGCCCACGGAGGAGCACAGATCCCCCTGCAGCCTGGGGAGCCCACGGAGGAGCAGAGATCCCCCTGCAGCCCGGGGAGGACCCCCACGCCGGGGCAGGCAGGTGCCGCTGGGGCAGCCGTTCTGGAGGGACTGCACCCCGTGGAAGAGATGACCCACGCCGGAGCAGTTTCACGAAGGACTGCAGCCCATGGGAGGGACCCCACGCTGGAGCAGGGGAGGAATGTGAGGAGTTCTTCCCCTGAGAAGAAAAAGCTGAATAAAGCGATGAACTGACCATAACCCCCATTCCCTCTTCCCCCCTGTGCCGCTCGGGGGGGCAGGGAAGGAGGTAGAGATAATGTTAAGCCCGGGAAAAGGGAGGGGTGGGGGGACGTTACCTTGTTATCTTTCTCATTATCCTGCTTTGGTTTTAATAATAAACGTACAGTTTTCCCCAAGTCGAGTCTGTTTTGCCTGTAATGGCAACTTTAAGCATTTCTTCCTGTCCTTATCTCAAACCTCGAGCCTTTTTTTTTAAATTATCTCTCCCTATTCCCTCAGAGGGTAAGGGGAGTGAGAGACTGCGTAGTCTGGTCCCAAGCGCGGCTAAACTACGACACACAGTGACACAGCTTCAGATTTGCTTCATCCCCACGCCCCAGCCCCAGCCCTGCGCACAACTGCCCAATGCCGCAGCTACAGGTAAAGTCCCCTCCAGCCTTTCACGAAGGACCCAAGGTGAACTATTAGCACAACTCGGGATTAATCACACGTGTTCTGTAAGCCTTCCACTCACTCGCGGTCGGGAGACGGCTTATCTCAGCACTCCTGAGAGCCACTGCTAATGCTGCACCAGCCCCACAGCAGGGACATCGCTGAGAGGTACGGAGCGCGATTGGTGGCACTACTCGGTCCTCCCCTCCAACACCCACGTTAACCCATCTCTTGATGGGCTGCAGGAGGGTCCCAGCCAACACTGGGGACAGAGAGCACCTGGCTACAGCCCCAGGTCCTGCCTCTGCTCGCCCCAGTGCCACCAACATGCAGGTGCAGCCATGACGTGGGTGTCCAGAATCTAAAATGCCATCGACACCAGGCACAGGATACACGCTCAGGGAGGCTGGGACTGTTTCTGTCGCTGGGACAGAAAAGCGCAAGATGCTGGCTCGCTCGCTCCCCATTGCAGCTACGAAGGGGAAGAGCTGCCGTTCCCAGGCATCCCGGGGGACACATCCGAATCCGCGTCAGAAGAGGAGGTCGCATCACGGCCAACTGATGCCGAAGCTCCTGCGCTTCTGAGAAAGGCGAAACGCTACAGGCAGCTCGCAGCTCTCTCCAGAGTCACTTGCAGAGGGAAATGGATGCTGCAAACCCCCTTCCCCTCATTAAATGACCACTGTGAGGCTTCTTCATTAAAAAACACAAACAAGAACCACACAACAACAACACAGCCCTCCCAGCCATTAACTTCTTTCATCCTTGAGCACACGGGTATTATTCAGCACGTCAATTTAGCTCAGCATGCCGCGCGGAGATCGCTGTGATGCATGCCCACCTCTTTGAGAAGCTGCTGCCTTCTGCATTAGGACCAGGATTATTTTCTTGAGTTAATTACTTGGGAGATAATTCCATTTATTAATTCTGAATGCTGCAGGGGCTGGGTTGAGTTTTTTTGTTGTGGTTTTTTTGTTGTTTTTTTCATTCCCTTTCCAGCACGGCTCATTATGCAGCCGATGCTGGCTTAGCATCACCCAAAACCTGCCCAGTCCCCGGGGCCGCCTCAGGCTTTTCTCAATTTATAACCCATCCTAATTCGCATTTTGCCTGGCACTTGCCCTCCCCTCGAGATGTCTCACAGGAGGCGGGGGAACCTTGTGAGGTTACAGGAGGCAGCGGCGTCAGCCCAGTAATAACAGAACTGTGTCAGCAGAGAGGAACGCAGCTCACGGTTATCTTCTCCCTCTCGCTTGTTCCATCTCATATTGGTTCCTCTTGGAGACAGGGTGCTGCCTCGAGACACTCATAGGGTGGCCTGGCATCTCTCACCCTGCATCGCCCCACATCCCATGGCACAAAAAGCCCGGCCCTCTGTGGGAAGTGCCTCAGCAGCAGCAAATTCCCAAATTCCCCCGCAGCTCCCCAAGCCACCACCAGCACCTTCTGAGGAGGGACTTCCACCCCCCTGCAAGGGACACAGGTTATTTTTGGCAGCCACCCTCATGGCGGAGCAGGAAGGAAGGGAGTGAGAGAAGGAAGGAAGGAAGAGAGCACAGTCACCGCTCAAACGCCGAGAAAGCCACAGGGGCTGAGCACAGCCGCGCGCGGTGGGAAGAGCCAGCGACCTGCAGGACATCCTGCAGCCACACGGCCACCCGCCCCGCAGAGAGCATCCCTGGGGAACAGGGGGTAGAAGGGAGCCTGTCCCACACCCAGCCCTGGGCAGGCGTCAGGGGACACGGGCGATGCTGTGTGACAGCAGGGGACCAACGCTGCTCAGAGCCAGAGCCAGGAACAGAGGGCACAGCCCTGCCCCAGGCATCTCCGCATCAGCCCCATGCAAAGCCCTGCTGCGCACCAGTCCTCTCCACTTTCCCGGGACGGGATCAGTCCCAGCCATGAACCTAGTGGTCTGCACCCACCCACGCTTGCACCAGCACAGCACCAGCACTGCCAGTGGGGTAAAAGCCAGCCTTGAGCTTTGGCAGACCTCGCACTTTCACCCAAGACCTCGACGCAACCCACGCACGTGCTGGAGGGGCAGACCCTCTTGAGGGAGCCGGCGCACCCCTAGCTCTGCAGCACCCACCTCTGCAGCTCCTTCAGGGAAACCGTGACCCTCAGGCTGTGTCCCAGGAGGAAGAGGGCAGCCAGGATGTCGGCCCACTGCACCATCTCGCCCAGCGGGCCCCCCTTCAGCACCCGCGGACTGAAAACATCCCCCGACTCCTCCGTCAGGAAGCCGATATGGATCAAGATCTGGAGAAAGAAGGAGAGGGGTCAGCGCTGGGATGCGTGGTGCTGGGAGAAAGGGACAAGTTGGGTTTTCCAGCCTAAAATGACTGATGGTCCCTTATTCCCTCCAGCTCCTTGTGCAGGCTGTAATTACTGAGGGAAACCATTCGGGGGTAAAGACAAAAGTGATCTGTGTCCAATTAGCAAAGACCAACAGTCAGAGTTCACCAGCTCCCATCGACCAGCACTCTGTATCTTGGGCCCAGGCTCACGTTCCCAATGTACAGCGCAGTCCGTCCCACGGACCGGAGCCGGCTCTCCCGGCACACAGGGTCCAAAGGCAGGGCACTGCCAAAACAAAACCAAGAGGACTGGCAACCTCGGCACCTCGGCAGAGGAGACATGCCAGCCTCCCTGCCCGCTTCCAGTGGCGGACTCCCAGCTGGACGCTGTCTCCCACCCACCAGGAGCCATCTCCAAATTCACCCCATCGTTCAGCAACGCCGGTCCTGCAATGTCCTGAACACATGCAGAGTCGCGCTCAGGGACCACAGACTGACCCTGCAGACCCACATGCTTCCAGAAATGAATTTTCCTCCCAGCCCGCTCGCATCCCAGCTGTCTCCACTCCCCATGCCCCCAAAGGCTCAGCTTTTCCATCCCCCCTTAACTGCAACCCACCCCGTGCAATTTGCTCGTACATGTTTCTGGTCCCTTTGCCGGCCCTTCAGCTTCTGCTCGAGGCGTCGAGCTGCCCGCAGCCACTGCTGGGCCAAGTGCCGGATCCTCTTCTTCATGAAGCTGAGGGACTCCTTGCCCGTGCCGATCAGCTCCAAGAGGTGAGCCAGGTCGCTCTGGAAAGCTGCCTAGGAAAGGAGAATGCTCTGTGTTTTGAGCATAGGGGTATTGGATGCAAGAGGAGCCCCTGGGCTGCCATGGGGGCTGAGGGAGGTTTGCCCATCGCAGCTGAGGTGCTGTGGGTCCTTCCTGGATGGACAGCTTCCCCTGGTGCCACCAGACCTGACACCGGAGCTCTTCCACCTCATACACCAAATCCCAGGGGCCCCATTGCACCTAGAGCATCTCGTGACATTCCGGATTCCTCAGCACAGGAAGACACGGACCTGTTGGGGCGGGTCCAGAGGAGGCCACGCAGATGCTGAGAGGGCTGGAGCAGCTCTGCTGTGAGGCCGGGCTGGGAGAGCTGGGGCTGTTCAGCCTGGAGAAGAGGAGGCTCCGGGGAGACCTTAGACCGGTTCCCAGTGCCTAAAGGGGGCTGGTGGGAAAATGGGGAGGGGCTTTTGACAAGGGCATGGAGTAACAGGACAAGTGGTAATGGTTTTAAACTGGAAGGAGGTAGATTCAGACTGGATATAAGGAAGAATTTTTTTCACTGAGGGTGGTGGAACCCTGGCCCAGGGTGCCCAGCGAGGCGGTGGATGCTCCATCCCTGGAAACGTTCCAGGCCAGGTTGGCCGGGGCTGTGAGCAACCTGATCTGGTTGGAGATGTCCCTGCTCCTGGCAGGGGGGTTGGGCTGGGTGGGATTTAACAGTCCCTTCCCACCCAAGCCCTTCTGTGATTCCATGAAAACCCCCGTGAGGCATTGTGACACTGCTGGCTCTGGGACCATTTATTTCCAGCAGCCTTGAATCCATTGTCTCCCCCCAGTGCGCCCGGGACTGGCAGGACAGAGGCTGTCCTCCCCTTACCTGCACCCGGGGCAGCGGCGGCGGGGAAGGCGCAGCCGCTGTCCGGTTTCGCCAGGGCAGGGGAGGGCAGAACCACTCGACTTCGCTGAGGTAGATGAGGAACGAGCACTCGGTGCCGTCCACGCCGAAAAACGCGTAGCAGGGGTCAGAGGTCCACCTGGCCCTCATCCACTGCAAGAGGGCAAAGAAACATGGGGCTCGTCCTCTGCCTGGGAGGGGACGCAGCAGCCCCGTGAGCTGCCCCTGGGCACAGCAGGGCCAGGAGACACATCCACCGGTGTTCCCAGAAGATGACTCCACATGAAGGAGAATAACCAGCAACTGGAGCCGCGATTTATCATCCCCCACAACGGCTCTTGCCAGCCTCTTCCTAATTCAACTACAGAAACAAATCGACTAGGGAGACAGGCCGCTGCGCCCGGTATGTAAAACACAGCGATCACCCGAGCAGGAGATCGAATTACAGCCTTCCACAATTAAATTACATTCCGAATTTACTCAAACTGTGGAAGGAAAGGATGCCTAGCACCAGGGGGAGAGGAAAATGCACCCCCCAGTATACCATCAATGTGGGACACCACCCTTGCGTTTTCTCCTCACAGCGCAGCCGTGCTTTGCTTTCCACAGCTTTGGCTCCGCTCCTCCTTCTGCAACCGTCCCCACCTTTCCCATTTTGAAGCAAACGGTTTTATTTTGGAAAGCGTCCCCTCCCTGCTGCCCGTCCCAGTTTAAGCCCTGGGGCCATTGCTTTGTGCCCTTCCCAGCAGCTCCCACCCCAGACATGGAACCCCGACTCACCTCCACTTTCCCAGCGCAGTCAGGGTACTTGGGGTCCCTGGGCACCTCGCACTGGTCCCTCCTGCCTTCCACCGCTGCGGAAAGACAACGTGGGCATGGGGAGAGCTGGAACGTGCTGGGGGAGCCAGTAAAAACACTGGGACGGGATGGGAGGGGGCTGCCAGCCCCTGGGCATGGTCATCGGTACAGCAGCCGGCTGGCAGGCAGCCCCATCCCGCTTGATGGAGCGGGACACCAAGTCATGGAGCATCTTCCCCAAGGTCAGGGAGGAAACACCCCGGCCCTGCTTCAACGCCGAAAGTGCATTTCCCTCTCCTACACCTCAGCAGGTCTATTTATAGCACCTCTCAGCCCGGTCCAGACCACAGGTCCCATCTATCCTCACTCCGGGTAGTCATCCATAAGCAGGCTGCAGCATCTGCGGAAGCACCTGACAGCCCTTACGCTGTAAACTTGCAATGAAAATTGTCCTGCTGAGCTGTCGAGAGAAGACTCAGCCCCACGATAAGGCACAAAAGTGGCTGAAAACGGCAATAGACCTTTTTTCCCCTCTGTGGCTGGACGAATAAAAGACACCGTCCCTTCCAGAAGCACTCCTTTGCTTTGAAAAAGCATGAGGTGGAAGAGGCAATGGAAGCATCTTCTACTTGACGATGCCAGCCCAAACCTCAGGAACCATGCAGCTGTGCAGAGAAACATCTGGAGGGCCCAGCTGCCCTCACAGCACTGCCGGGCTGGGATGGGAACGTCTCTCCTGGTGCTGGATCCCAGCCCCTGGGCCTTGGATCCAAACCACCACATTTTTCTATCCAGGTGTTTGTGCTGGCATCGCTCCTCCTCTTTCATTCTGCATTTAACTCCGTGCATTTATTTCTGACAGCAATTCAGATTTGTCACCATCGCTCCCCCTTGCAGGCATGACTTTCCCAGGTCCTGCTCCTCAGCAGATTGAAATCCCCGGCTCTCGAGTCAACCCAGGCCAAGTGGGGCTTCTGGGGGGCCAGGGAGGGTGGGAGCATGGGGTTCCCCGGGGACATGGGGATCCCTGGGGACGCTCACCTTTCCCGTTCAGGAGGCTGTTCCGGAGAATCTGATCTACTTTTATTGCAATGTCCGAGACATTTTGAGCTATAGCTTGGATCCTCTCCATCAACCCGGCTGCTGGCTGGAGCCTGGGGAAAAAAAAAAAACAAACAGACTCTGAAAACTTGTTGTCTCCCAGTGGTGGCGACCAGGGTGCTGAGAGCAAACTTGCCACCCTGGGAAGCTGGCGGCAGGTTGAACTTCGCTCCAGGACGCAACACAGGAAGGCCTGGTCCAGCGTGTATCGAGCAAAGAGCTCAGTGCCTTCCAAGAGGATTGAGTAAAAATCTATATACATCAGTATTCTGCCATTTCTAGCAGCGTGCTGATAAACACAGACACATCTGTGCATTTTACACGGGGAAACAGTAAATAGGTTGGAAAAAATTGTGTTTATTTTAGATGCGCTATGTTTAAAACTCCTCAGCTGTGATTATCGGCCTGGCGGTGCACGTAGGAAATGGTGCACGTAGGAAAAAAGGGAGAAAAAACCCAAAAATAATAGAGAAAGGAAGGTAAAACTGGAGGAGGGCTGAGGAAGCTTGCGGGCCGGGAGCAGACTGCAGACAGACGCAAAACAAGCAGGAGGGCACGTGGCGGAGCCAGCCCATCAAGCAAAGATCCCGGCGAGTGGATTTTCAGGTCCCCTTGTGCGGGGCAGCGGTGAGGGCTGCGTGGGGACAGGGGAGCAGGGCAGGAGCCAGGGTTAGGCTGGGCATCGCAGGGACTGTCCCACCAAGGCGTGAGGTCGGATTCCAACGGTTTGAATAGCTGCGCGTGCCAGCGATTGAATTAAACCTCGCCATCAATACCGTCCTGGGGCAACAGCACCGTTAAACTCATCTGCATAACGCGCTGCGTAGATGGAACGACAGGGCGCTGTGAAGAGCCCGGGTGTCAATTAAAACCTGGTGTAATAAATAAAAGGGCGAGAGAACTCCATCCATCCCCAGCAGTGCCCTGCCTTGACACAGAGCAAGCTCCCACCTCCAACAACTGCAAACAACCGCCACGTCTCAGCGAGCGCAGGTCTCGCAGTAAATAACCTTCCTCTCTGCAGCATCTGGGCCATAAGTTTTCCCTCCTGCTGCTGCCAAGATCATTATAATACAAGGAAATGTCATCAGCGGGGAGCCAAACCAAAGGGCTACCTTGAATACTCTCAGCACAAAAAATATGTGCTGATGTCAGGTCCTTCTCGGTGAAGTTTTATATTTGTTCTCCAGCAGATCAGCGAACCCAAAGGCTGGGATTTAAAGTATCTCTGTCCTCAAGGCTAAAAAAATCCTGGGTTTATGAACCGCTACTGCTTCGGTTGTTGATTTAAAGTCCATTCGCGAGCAGCAAGCAGCCCGCACTTTTCCTTCTGGCACGGTTTATGACCGTCAATACTCAACCTGCATACCTCCACAGGGAGCCACAGATCTTAGCCTTTTAAGAAATAATAATGAAATGCAGAGGACACCGTTGCCCCCAGGTAACTTTCAACCTTTGCAGAGAATAAACCTCAGGTATCCTGCCAGCTGCTGGGACCGCTGCAAGCGGGGACGTTTCTCAGAAGGCTCTGGAGAAATATGGGCACAAAAATGACCTGTGATGAGCTCTGCTTGTCCGCATGGCTCCAAGGAGAGAGCACGGTCCCACGGTCTGAGGGCTGCACAGCTCAGCCAGCCCTGAAAGCCCTCAACCCCTCCATTTCTGCAATCCTTTCTCCACCAGCAAGGAGCTGTCAGACCACGTAGGTGCTGCACGTGTGCTCAGCAAACAGGGAAAAGGTGGGATGGGCAGTTTAGGACCAAACGTCCCAAGGATGCAGAGAATTTCGAGCCAGCGAGCCCAGGGCGGTTGGACTAGATGACCTTTGAAGGTCCCTTCCAACCCTAACCATTCTATGATTCTATGATCTCCTTGCTCAGCACCCACAAACATGTTCAAACAAAAATCAGGATTGTTATCCTAAATAAATTGATTTCTCCCAGGCTCAGTCTCACAGTCAGCCTAAGTCCTGCCAGAGCTCTGGCCGTGCCAGTAGTTTCCATTTGATCATCTCATTCAAACAGCACTTCCAGTTCTCAGAAACAAGACAGCCCTGTCGCTCGGGCTCCACGAGGCATGCCCCAAAATGCAGAGGGCTACTGAAAAGTGACACAAAAAATGCCCACCATGGTTCTTCACAAGAATATATTAAGAAGATTAAAAAATGGTAGAAAACATCCCTCCAGAATAACCAACCAGGTTCAAATCTCCCACCACTCGCACGCTCATCACCCTTATTTGTCAAACTAGTTCTCTCCAAATCCCCATGACTTTGAACAAGAGGTTTTGTGCTCGGGGTGGAGAGCCGTGCTGTCACTTCGGGAGCACTGACGAGCCTCCGCATTAGCACCAACACAGGCAGCACCACGTCAGCCACCTTGGCATTTTTATCTGCTGGGCAACAAGGCAACAACATTCACTTAACGCGTTAAACAGGTGGCAGGAAGGTTAAGCAGAAGTTACCTCACCTATCGTCACTGTGATACGTCACCTGGGCAGAGGACAAGAAAATAAGACATTTAAAGCAAAACCTTAAATTTAACAAGATTTTCTGTAGCTCATCAGAATTTGACGCCTTAGTAACTGGAGAGACTGGGAAGGATGAGGTCAGTGGCTTATTCCGCTCAGTGACAGCGAAGCAGAGGGGAACGTCCCACCGCGTGCCTCCATCCCGGCTGGGACGCCAGCGCTGCCGCTGCCAGCCCAGCAGGAAGAACTCGCTTCCAGCGCTACCACTGCACAGGCAGGTTTTTTTTCCTTGGTGCTTTTAAAATTTTTCTATAGCAACAATATAAATGCCACCAAAAAGCGCTGGGGCTGTGTCAGCTATTGAAACTATAGTAAATTATTATGGGTTTTCTAGAACAAATTTTTCCCCAGGACCTTAAAACCGTTTACTACAACAAATACAGTACTTTTACTTCTAACCATCAATATTGATTTCATCTTTATTATTTTCAGATTTATATTTCCCTATGTTGATTAAGATTCAGATCACGCTGTGCCTTATAATGCACTGTATACAGTATTCATCTCGTCCCAAAAACTGCTATTAAGATGTATCTTTCCCCGCTGGCAGATCATTTGCCATATCATACAGCCGGAGGTTGAGTTTTCCCTTCCTTTTTCACGCATTAATTTGGTTCCCTTCACTTTGTCTCTTGTCCCCCCAGCCTGCAGCGGCAGCTCGGCTTCAGCCCGCTCATCCCTTTACAAGGCACTGTGCTTTTATTGCCTTTTATAAAAGCGGCATTATGAAAAGATGAATCTCTTTCTATTTGTGCGTTGTCTTCATAATACAAGCCCTAAACCTATTTGCTTGCTCATTCGATATTTCTTGCTATTAACTGGTGAAAGCGGGGACTTTGGGAAGACCGATACAGATGGAGCAAAGCAGATGTTTTGAAGATAATACATCAACAAACGCAACGTTCGCACAGAGCAGTTTACCAAAGGATTCCAACTTGCTCATTTTGACGCTTGCGCTGCCGTTTGCCTCTCTAAGGATTTATTTTTTTTTTTTGCCCAAAGACCCAAAGCAGAGCAGAAAGCGGCTGGGAGGGGTGGCCAGGGCTGGTGCTGGGCTCCCACTGCCTCCTGCTCCAAGGTGCTGGATAACTAAAAAAGGTGATTTAAATCTCCAAGAACATGCAGAAATTAAGAGCTTTGCTCCTCTGGCATAGGAGAATCTGGGTAAACCTTGCTGATGCTGAAGGAAAAACCTTTGGAGGATCCACATCCTCCTGCTCATCCCCTCCGAGGCAGCTTGTGCTCCAAGGACCAGGAGCCAGGTCTGCCTGTGGCGGAGAGAGCAAGGACAGGAACACGGGGACATGAGGGGGCTACCAGGTGCCTGATGCTCTCCCTAAAACTTGGGTGACGGTCCCATGATGCTGATGCTCCCAGCAGGATGTGTAGCAGGAGAGGCAGCGGCGGCTGGGCGGGTGCTGCACTCATGAGGCTCAGCCGTATGTTTTGTGTTTATTGGACTTGTGATCCTGGTTTTAACCCTCATAACTGGTGCTGGAGCTATTACCCTAAGCTTGGATAAACAACCTTGGCTTGCTTTGAGTTGGTGGAGCTCATGGTGGGTGTGGTGATGGGGAGCGTGGGGAGGGTCCCGTGCTCTGCTCTGCTTGGGAAAGGCTTAGACCCCCTGGGAGCAGAGCAAAAGCCCAAAGCCCAGGTTGCTATCAGCAGATATCCCAGAGGATGCGTTTCAGGATGGGAACGTTCCTCAGAAACTCACCCGCAACAAATATCGGATGATGCAGGGCAGAGTCCTGTCAGAACTCCTCCAAGTGACATAATAAAACACATAATAAATACCGGAGCATCTAACTCACTGAAGCCCTTCCATTTATCTTCATTTCAGTTCACTATGGGTGAAGTTCCTCACACAACTGCAATTAGAGGACCAGACCCTGAGCTAACCCAGACCCTGTGCCTGCACACCCAAGGGGAAGACGCTGCCATTTTAAAGAGCCAGTAACACATTTCACTTTCAAAAACGATGGAAAACAACTTTCCAATCAAAGCCAGTATCTCATCAACACAGGGAGAACCTGCCAGCAAAGCGTAACCAAGACTGTTAATCATAATATTTTACAAATGCTGCGAAGTGCTCTGAGATCCTTCCCAAGCAGAAAACGAAGTTGAAGCTAAGAGCCCAAACCTCTGCTTTCCACTCGACTCCCAGCGCAAAATCGAGCCGAGCCACGCGCTCGGGCAGCAGCGGGTGAACGTGCAGGGGGACGGGCAGGAAGGGGAGGGGACCGGTCACTTTGACCTATGTTCGTCTTCACGCGACTGAGGCATAAATATTTGCCTTACATGCCTGAGTAGCCTGACACAGGCTGTGAGAAATCGCCATCGCTGAGCTGTGAAGAGATCACCAGCCTTGGCAGTCTGGACTATGAGGGACCTGCCCAAAAGTTGACCAAAAATACCCAGTTTTGACCACGAGCCCTGGGGCAGGGGATTCCTTGGGCAGATGCTCTTCTGAGCCAGTGCTTTTCTACAGCCTGGCATTTCCTTTGCCAGCTAGGTGTTTTGTAGGATGTGTTCCCACCGTCAGCATTACAGCCTCCCTGGACCCCTGCTCCATCATGCCCATGCCCCCCAGCTGGGAACCCCCTGCACCCGTCCCTCCGGAGGGGGCTGCTTGGCTCCCAGCGGCTCCGAAATCAGGGACACCCATGGAGGGTTAACGGGATCTGACCTTCCTCGTAGGGTAAAGCAGACGCGAAGCATGGACAAAGGCAGGCTAGTGCCACGCTCCTCCCCACCCCACGTCGCCAGCCCCCCAGCATCGCCCCAAGGCCCCAGGCTTCGCTTGCCACGGGGCACTGAGTGCCAAGGGCTTTCCCCATACAAGCCACCCAAGACAACACAAACAACCCCGGCACAAGAACGCCAGCAACGGCACTTTGCCTCCACGCGTTAACGCATCCAGAAGCCTCAATCACAAAGCCCTGAAACAGCCCCCAGTGTATCAATGTTTTGGGCTGGAAAGGCACAGAATAAACAGAAACAAAGCCTATCGCAGAATTAGCTTGATTGTCAAATGGAGCTGGAGGTGCTGCGGGAGGCCCAAGCCTGGGAGGGCGTGAGAAACCTGGGCACGCATGGGCACCTCTAACGCCAAAGCATCGGCGATGCCCATCACCCTCCAGCTCTGGTCTCTCCCAACCAGCCCAGAGCCCCTCGGGCAAGGCGGGGGCTCACGGATGGACCGTGGCGGACAGCTTTCACACCACGCAGCGCCAGCCTTGCCTCGCAGGTGCCCTCGCTGAGCCTCGCCGCACGCCCAGCCGACTCACGGAAGGGTCCAAGACCGCTCGGGGCTCACCTGGACAGCAGGGGAGCACAGAACGGTGCCACGGTGTCACCGAAGGCAGCTCAGCAACGGCAACAGCTCGGGAATTACCAGAGCCAGGCTGGCGGGGCGAGGGAACATCACCCGTTAGTGTCACATTGTGAGACTTCTAATTACTGGGGGAATATGGAGTCATGTAATGATTACAAGAACAAATACTTAAAGTGTGTGGAAATTAACTGAGCCTTGGCAGTAATTAAGCTTGAAAATTAATCAGTCGTTAGCAAATAACACCCTTTGCAGGCTAACCACCACGGGTGAAGAGGGACGACCAGGGATACCAGCGCTGCAGCCCCCAGCCTTCCCGCGGGCACGGGGTGGGCAGGGGCAGCCCGGCTCCTGGAAGGGGGCTTCTCTGAGCCCCAGTGCTGTTGGGATACAGTGCCAGCATGGGTCAGCCGCTTCGGACCCCCTCCCTCCCTTCCCTCCTGAGAGCTTTCCAGCCGGGATCCAACACTTTCACGGCAACCTAATATTTCCCTTGCCCAGCAAATAGCTCTCCAGGAGGCTCCCATAAGCATTTCTAATTTCCTTCCCCTCTGATGATTTACGAGGGTTGCATTCAATTAACAGCGGTATTGATTTTTCCACAGTTGACTGGCAGGCCGCTTGCCCTCGTTAGGGAACCCATCGCTCTCCTTCCTGGCGTGGACAGTGGGGAGAAGGGAGCCAGCGACGCCCGGGGCACAGCAGGCGGGTCCACGGGCGCAGCCTGCGTTCCCTGACCCCGGTGTGACATCCCACGAAACCTCTTCTAAAGAGAATGTTGGACATTTGGGTTTTCCAAGAGTTTTATCTAAAGCATTGCAAGAGGCTGGCGAGCTCTGGAAGCACCTGTAGAGGATTCAACCAGAGCGCCTACGGAGCAAGAAAGATCTCTGAGCGACGTTCAGCCACGGAAAGCTGCCTGCCCTGGCAGCTGGGATGCTTTCCAAGGCAGGGCATTAATTACACCCCATACATTTAAATTCCTCCTTGCACTTTCCAAGGGGAAAAGCCACCCCTGCCCTCCGCCGGAGCAGCGCTGGAGGGGGACAGTGCTCACGGGCTGTTCCACAAAGCCCACCAAAGCCTTCACCTCCTTCGTCTTCACTGGGGCTCTGCAGACCCAAGCCCTCCCGACTTCACCAGAGATCCAGTGTTAAGCAGGAGAGCGCTTTGTAAAAACAAGAATTAATCCTCCTTCTTGCAGGTGGAATTGCAAAGCCCGCGCTCGTGGCTTTGCCGAGCAGGGAAGGAGACGACGGCAGCCACAGTGCTAACCAGGGATGCTTTAAAGAATAAAATCCCTTTGAAATTAGCACCCTGTAATTGTATTATCTCTCGCTGACAGCTTCAAGTCGGTCACCGGTGATCAAAGAGACAGAGAAAGGGAGGGGAACTGGAAACAAGCCCTTGGCAGAGTCCCAGCATCCTACTAACGAAGAGGACCAGGGCGTCTCCGGGGCCTTGGGGCTGATCCGGGTTCAGGAGACACTGCTCAGTCCCGGGCTGGTGGATGGTGCCTGCTCCCCCTCGGCACAGGGAGTCCCTGGGGCTGCAGCCGGTTACCCCACAAGGGATGGGGACCCCAGCACACCCCTCCCCAGCTCTGTGGGGTCTCAGCCCATGTTTCACACGAGCTGCCATTCGATGTCCCCCCGGGATGCTCCACACAAGCTCTGGAGAGCATCTGTCAGAGCAGCGGGGTCAGCCCAGCTGCCTCATGCACCCTGCAAAGGAGGGCAGGGACTGGGACAAGCCAAGAAAGGTCACTACAGCCGAGGGACCACACCTGGCAGCAGAGACAGAGCTGCTCAAACCTGCCGAGACCCAGCGCAGCTGTAACACTTCCAGCACATCTCCTCTGACCACAGACCTCAGCCGAACCCAGGGAAGGACGGGAGCGCTCGGAAAACGCTTCACCACTGTTCGCAACTGCTGCCGGCGCTTCGTTACAAACCATCACCGCAAAAATCTACCCACAGGAAACGCCTCCCAGCGATGGCTGCTTCCCTTGGAGATGCTCTGTCCCGTGACCAAAAGCCGACCTTCAGCGGCTTGGTGACAACAGGGAGATGGCACAAGGATCAAGTGAAGGGACTTGAATGCTCTGAAGGGGTAATTGATAAGGCACAAAAGGTGATAAAGTCGTCATCCCTGACAAGGAATACTCTATCCCTGAAAATTAAGACATCCGTAATCTCAACCGGTCCAGCCCCTCCCAGCACACAGACAAGACCCAAGGCCGTTTCGATGAGCTGGGTCTGTGAGCTTCCACCCTCTCTGGGCTCTCCAAGCAGCCGCCCCAGTGCCACCAGCCACACAGCGGGTCCGAAACACGAGACCCCCATCCACACCCATTGCTGCCAGCTCACACAACTGCTGTTAACTTTGTCTCTTGACTGCTGGTGTACAGAAATGACCAGCACCTGAAATTACTGCTTCTTTTAACAAGAGATTGGCCAAGAAAATCATCAAACGTGAGTGCGCATCGTCCCGTCGCCGGCTGTAGTCGAGCACGTTCCTCTCTGGGATCACTGTTGTGCTGCTTGTACATGTGGGTACCAGGCAGCCTTGTAACGACACAATCCCTGGCATCTGCCATTACGGAAGCAAATTATAATTTTCAGTGGTTAAAATTCTGTTACTTAAAAGGCAAGACCGTGCACTCGCAGGCCGCCTGCGCAGCGTTAATTCACGCGTGCGGGCTGTACGGCACGACACAGCCTTTAATTACAGGCTCACTTACTCTGTTTTCCATTACAGGCGCAAAAGCGACTCGTAAGGAAAGCGACGGAGAGAAATGGAAGTGATGATGGAAACAGGGAGGTACAGGAACTTCCAGCGGCTGTCGAGTGTGGCGGCAGCAGTCGGAATGCCGGGGGGAGCTGCCAGGATGCACCGCAGCTCCTGCGCCGGCGGCACGGGCACAGCATAGGGCAGAGGAGCCCCTTGCGTGTCACAGCCCCGCCGCCCACCGCTCACGTCTCACCTGCGGCTCTGAGCACACTGGCATTTGCTCAGTTTGTCCCCTTGGTTTTTCCATCCCTGCCCCTCCACATTCACGTCGCTTTAGTTACCGCTTTTGCAGGCCTTGGCATGACAGCCAAACTAGTATGAATAAACATTTAAAGACTCTCAAAGCAAATGGAAATGTCTCTTTAGCAAACGAGCATGTCACGATGGGAAGGCCTGATGGCTTCTCTCAAGCTGCCGGCCGGGACGGATGCCGTGTGCGCATCACGGGGAGCCACGACGTTTCGGGACCCGACAGTTTGCTCCCATTTCATTTTAAGCCTTGCTTAACTCCAAGGCTGGATATATCAGCCCTGGATGTCAAACAACAACCATTTCAGCAGCTCCCTGAGGAATATGGGCACAAAGACACCGGCCTGAGCCCGCTCGGGGATTTAATGGCAGAGGGAGCACAGGGTACACATTAGGTACCGCTCCAGCCGTCGGCGAGTCCCAGCTCCAGCTCCACCACAGCACGGCGGGGAGAACCCCTCCCACACTGCAACAGGAACCCCCCAGATCACAGTAATTTCAGAAATCCCAAAAGAAAAGGCTTCCAGAAAAGGCAAACAAGACCACAAAAGATCTGCCCCACCCCATGTCCTGGTGGGCTCCACCATCCCCACGCAGGGGCTCAGCCCCACATCGCAGAGCACATGGGGTTTTTTTTTGCTCCTGCAAACGCCCCCCCCCTCCGCCCCCGAGCCTAGCGCCACGCCTTGGGGTCTGCACGGGGCATCGGTGCGGCCGACTGACCTGTCCAGAGGGAATCGCGCTTCGTCGCCTTTGTGGAAGTCAGTGCTGTTCTCCAGCCTCGCCAGGATGTCCATCCTCTTCATCAGCATCTCCAGCATGTCGCTCATTCGCCGCAGCACCCCTCGGGACTCCAGTGCACCCATCACTGCAGGCACACAAAGAGCAAGTGAGACATGGTCACAGGCTGGGTGCTGCCGTGTCGGACCGAGAAAATCCCCCTCCCCACAGCTTCAGCCCCAAACCTGCCCACGGTCCTGCGCTCCCCGCCCCGCTGATGGGCTCAGTGGTTCATCGACCAGCTCAGTGTCCCGTTGTCCCAATATCCCCTCCCTGGCTCTGCCGAAAGACCCACAGCCCCACCATCCCGCCCAAGCATCCCTGCCTGCGCCCAAACCCAGTGGGACTGCTGCAGCCCCCCGCAGCCAGCGGTTGTACCAGCCCTGCTCCCAGCTTCCACGGGCACAAACTCCTGACTCGTCCACCAGACCCAGCCTCTCCTGAGAGCTTCCAGGAAACCAGCTTTGTTCTCACACACTAACCAGCCAGCCTTTCATTTTGTGCTCCCATTTTTCTCTCTCCAAGATCCACCTGGCCCAGCATCCTGCCTTTGGCAGCAGCCTGCAAGGGATGCTTAAGGAAAAGCGTGGGAAACAGAGCAAACATACGGTCCTCCCCCCACCGTATCCTCCCAGCAGCACCGGATTTTCCTGTTGCAGAGAATATCTTCTCCATCCAAATCCCCAGCACTGGAAACCGCTCTGCCTCAAGCGCTGCATCTCAGCAAACCCCCCAGCTGGGAAGGCCCCCCAATTCCCAGACCCATTTAATGCTCTGCTTCCTCCGGGTTTGCAAGGCTTCCAGTTTGATCTGCTCTCTGGTGACAGGCAGCCTTGAGCCCAAAGCCAGGGAACAGAAAATAAAGCTCCTGTTTCATCTCAGTGTGGCTCATTTCACGTTACCAATGACTTAATCAGTGCATAATCCCCCAAACTTCTCCCGTTTAGCTTATCTCCGCCGTTCACTCACACGTGCTTTTCAAGAGGCCGCACATGTTTAATTCAGGGAGCAGCAGGAGCCAGGCGGGCAGTGCCGGGAAGGCAAGCGGCTACCAGACCCCCGGGTGGCTATCAGGACTCACAGACATCTCACACATCTCCGAACAGAGGCAAAAACGGGTCTTGCAAAGCCCGAGGGCGGCTGTGCCGATGCGTGCCAGTGTCCCCCACCCCGGCACCCATCGGCAGCGGCAGGGCGGAGCGGGACACCCCAATGGCATCGTGCGCCAGGGACAGCTGCGGTATGGGCCCCTCCTCAACCGCGGGGGCAGAGTCAGGCCACCGCGCACGCCAAATGGCGTGGAGGCTGGCCTGAATGCGAGGTCCCCTTGGTTTTGGTTTTCAGATGAGAGCCGTGTTCACAGTTGCAGTGAGAACTGGCTCCCTCCCCGCTCCCCCAGTAAATCACCCACTATCTCCAGCTCCAGACGCCCCAGCTGCTGGGGGTCACTTCTCCAGCTCTGATGGAGGGTGGCCACCGCGGACGCATGGCACGTGAACGCAGGGTTACAGGCCAACCCTCACACCCTCGAAGAAGCGGAGGCTGGGGCAGTCAGACCTCACCAAGGGCTGTCTTCCATGCTGGGCTGAAATTATCAGCCACACGTTATTTTTCCCGATGCTATCTAACAAAACGGAAGAAAAATTCAGAGCGAAAGCAATTCCTGAAAAAAAAACAAAACAAAACAAAAAAAAAACCACCAATAAAAAAAACCCCAAACCATTCATGGAGATTGAAACCGGGCTCTTCCCCAAACTCTCCCTGAACTCCCATGGCAAGAAGTCAGCAACTTCTGCTTAAATCAACGGGTGCCCAACGTTTTGTGCACCCTTCTTGCACGCGCCTGCGCCGGCAGACGGGCCTGGAGGCCAGCGGGAGGCCCGATACAACCCCTGCGGCCAGGCCGGAACGGCCTGAACCACAGCCACCGCCTTTCCGCGGCCACAGGGGTACCCCTGCCCTGGGGTTTGGGCCCCAGGCTGTTTTGGGGGGTCAGGTCATGCTGGCTTGCCGGGAAGATGCAAGGATCATGTCTGGGAAGGCAGTGGAGATGACGGAGAGCCGCCGCTGCCTTTGCTGCTCAGGGCTGGGCTGTCGCCCCAAATTGTAGCCAGGCTGCATTCATTTAATTGCGAAGGCCCTCTTAGCGTGCAGCTTATCTGAAATTCAAATGGCTGCTCGCAAAGCCCGGGCAGAGAAACAGCTCTGGCTCCTGACTGAAACCCAAGACACGCGTATGGAGCTCGTCCCCGCAGAGGAGACCTGGGAAAAGCCCTTTCCCGAGGGGTCTGGGGTGGGACCTGGGAGCCTAAACCTGTCCTGGGCAGGGGACAAGGGAAACTGAGGCACAGAGGTACATTTCCAGCAGGCAGCGGCGTGCTGACGGCCCCACACTCCAGCAGGAGGAGATGGAGATGCTCGGGCTCCATCCGCACTCCAGGCAATCCGGCCGAGGATGCCTGCTCTGAGTCCTCACTGCAGAAGCACAGCCAACAAGACAGCTCTGCTCCCAGACTGCTATGGAGGGATGAGGATATTCCCGCAGAGGGATGAAACCGTTTCCCCCTGGATCCCGGATAAGCCGTCAGCAGAGCCGCAAGCCCCAGTGCCAGCGCGTCCCCCCAGCTCTCCCTTCGGCTTTGCCGAGATTTCCCCTTGTTTCGCTGCCACCATCCAATTTCCCGGCTGGTTTCGAGCAATTCCAGGATGCTTTTCAACAGCAAAGCCCTGAGCTTTGCTGTCAACAGTGAGCGGAGATATTCCTTCTCCAATAAAGAAATAAAAAAAAACACCCCAAATCCTAAGTGAAAGTAGTAATAAAAAAAATAATCCCAGCCTTCACCGAGTTATCTCTTTGGGCACCCTGCCAGAGCAGAGCTGCCGCGGGGCACGTGTCCCCCCCACCTCCGCCTCCTGGAGATGAAGTCAAAGCCCTTCCTCATCAACACCTCTCCTCTTCTGTTCTCGGTCTTTTTTGTTGCTGCTGCTGTTGTTGTTGTTGTTGCAGAGGCTTAAGGAGGATAACAAGAGCGGTGTGACATTTTTGGCAATGATTATTACATCTCTGGGAAAGTGTGTCTCATTAAAACCCAAAGAAAGGAGGAAAAGTGCTGAAGTGACTCTTTTAAAAATGCAAGAGCCAGGATTAATTTGTTAACCCGAAGCGGAGACCCAGACACGCCGAACGCTGCTCGGCTGCCCAGCAGCACGCGCACCAGCGATGAGGACTGGGAGGACAGGGGCCAGCCCGGCCGGTACCTCCAGTTTCCCCCCTCATCCAGTGATGGAGATCCCCAGGAGACTTGCAAAGAGCACAGGAGGATAAACCCAAACCCCACTCAGCAGCATGAAAACCCACTAAAACAGTCCTGCACGCCACATTTTCTTAAAAAAGCAAGCAAGCTGGTAATTACAAAGGAAAAATATTCTAATTACCTTTGATAATCAGCAATGATGGGAAAGAAAACACAAGTAAAACTGCTCAACAGATTAATTGGAGTTTGCTAAAGTATGACAGGTTTTTGACAGTTTTCCTGAGTGGCAGCCACTCTTTAAAGGCAATCACTGAGCCTGACAGAGGTTTTCACAGCGGCGCTAGGAAATAATGATTGCAATCAATCATATCTTACTGGATTTCATGAGACATGCTGGTAAACACAGCAGAGGGAGGAGAGTTATTTATGGTGCTTCAGAAGAGCATACAGCTAAGTAATTGGATGAAATCAGGGGAAAAAAAAAAAGAAAGCATCCCCTAAGGGTGATGTCTAGTGGAAGAAGAAATAGTTTCTCTGGGAAGCCAGTGAACAGTCAACAGCAACCCGCTCAGATTTGGATGGGTCAGAACCCTGGGGAATGCACTAACGATGCACTTGTCTTCAAAATACCTTCTTGGAGTGAATGCATCCCTGGACAGGCGTCCCACTCCCCACCGTTACCTGCCACCGAAACCTCCAGGAACGGCAGCCGGGATGGAGGCGCGGGCGTGTTTTGCTGCGTGCCAGCTGAACTGGAAGTGAAGGTCAACGCCAGGCGCCTCGGGGCGACCGCGGGGGAGCGGGGAGCAGCTGAGAAAGCAGCGTCTCACCGAGCATCACCAGCCCTGCCGCAGCACACGGGACGCCCCGCCAGGCAGCCCAGTACAGGGCCAGGACCAGTGGAGACGATGTGGAGTGGCGCTGGTAGAGCCCAGGTTGTGGCACAGGGGAAGGGGCAGGTGGGAAGGAGTTTCCATGCTGGGGCGTTGTGTTTTGCATCCTCCCTGCGCCATCCCACCACTGCTCACGCTGGGAGCCGTCTCCACCCAGCACTTCAGCAGCACGGAGGGAGCGTGCAGGACGTCACCCATCACACAGGTTTGCGTGTGGCTCTGGGGCGCTCGGGCTGAGGAGAAAAAATTGCGTTTTGGGGGCACGTTCCCTTTAGCCACCGGACTGATCCAAAGCTCCTTGCCTTGCATAGCTGCCGGGCCCGGATGACATCTCCCTGTCCTGGGGTCGCTCCCCCCGGGTCCTGCTCGGGGGCCTCGCCCTGCCTAGCACCGGTTTCACACCGAGGGGACGGGGAAAGAGAAACACGTTGGGGAAACGGGGTTTGAGCCGCACACCCAACACACCCCTGGTGTTTTCCTCCTGGACCCCAATGCCACCCCATGGGTGCAAAGGTGGCACCTCGCCTTGGTCGCTACGGGGAGCTTTTCCACCCCAAAACTGGCCCAGTTTCAACGGCAGCAAAAGCCTCCCTAACGCGGCAGCCACCAGAGCCATCTCCCAGGGGAGAACGAGACACAGCCTCGACCCGCGCCGGTGTGAACGGCGCTGAAACGTCCCCCTGACATTTGAAATACAATTGCACAATAGATCTCCACTGCTCATAACACGGCTGATTTGTTGTTGATTTTCCCCCCCTCCTTCGCAGACATAAGTCATATCCCTGCCCAGCTGTCTCGCAAGAGCCGAGCGCTCCAGCATGAGGGGAATTTGCTCGGAGACGGTAAGATATTACTTACGTCCATTCAAAATACCAGCAGAATTAATTTCAATCTAAAGCATCATTTGCTCTGCTTTGTTTTTCTCCTTTAAAGGACAACTCCAGGCTATGTAAACCCCTCAAAAGGACAACATACTTTTGAAGGGTTTCTTGCAGAAGGAACTGGAGGATCCCCAGCGCGGAGCAGCCGGGCCCGCACCTCTCTGCCCGGCGGCCGCTTCGGTACGGCTCCAGCCGCACCATCAATCTGCTGCTGAGTGGCTGGAAACGGCCGGCAACGAAGCGGTTCCCTGGCCATCAGCCAAATGAAGCAGCCTTAAGTCATCGGCTGGTAAAGTAGATTACATCCCACCTGCCTGCTATCATCTGCCCCCTGGATTTATCCATCCCCTCGTCCACCGCTGCGCAAACGTGCAGCCTCAGGGATGTTTTCACTCCCTCTCACCGCATCCATGGGCATGCAGAGCCATTCAGGCCGCGGTCCGCCCTGCACGGCCGGCTCCGGCACCGCGCGGCTGGCGGCTGCGTGCCACCACCAAACCAGGCAGGAGGTGACCCAGGGCTCCACTAATGCCACCACCCTGCTGCAGGCTCGAGGGACCCCCATCAGCTTTTCCCACAGCCAGTGGTGCCTGGGGGTGAGACGCCGCAGCGAGAGGACCGATGTGCCGCATAAGTTCCCTGGCTGAAACCAAGAGCTGGCTGTGCCGTGGCACGCACGTTGCCCAAAACAGCACCAGCGGATGGGACGCAACCCCCTTCAGCCCCACAAAGTGCCCCCACAAGCACCGTGCCACCCCTACGGCCAGGCACCGCTCTGCCCACCCCGCTCCAGGGCAGCCACGGCCAAGCCATGTCCTCGGGCTCCGCTCTGCCGCGCTGCCAAGGGCTTTGCGAGCCATGAGCCGTACCCCTGCTTGCCTTCCGCAGCCCCACGCCCCAGCACGCTGCAGGTCCTTGCCCGGGAGGGGGATGCTGCACAGGGCTGGATGGGGCTGATGCCAGGTCGGACGGGGCTCTGAGTGACCTTGGCTGGTGGGAGGTGTCCCTGCCCAGGGAAGGGGGTTGGAATGGGATGAGCTTTAAGGTCCCTTCCATCCCAAACCATTGGGTTGGAGGGAGGATACCAGCCCAGTGTCCCCGTACCGACCCCACTGGGTCCAGGGTGTCGCTCCCTCCCTCGGGGCAGCCCTTCGGCTGCGGGACCCCGAACTGCGCCTGCAGAAGGGGTCCTGTCACTTCTCCAGCCCAGCCAGCTCCCCCTGCCCCTCAGATGGAAAGAGAGCCTGTCAGAGCAGACCGCAGCTCCCTATCTCCACCCTGCACCAGGTTTTCTCCCTATTTCCATACAAATAAGAAAAGGGAGGAAGCTGAGCAGTACAGACACTGACGTGCACAGACAGGAGCGTTTCATCACCGCACGGCTGAGCGCAGGGCTGTTCCCCCAACTTCCTTTCCTCCCTGCCCCCATACACACCCCAGGGACCTGATGCTCCCTGTGGGACATGGGGACGGTCCCACCAGGCCTGCCAGTTGCCATGGCTCTCCAGGCAAAACCAGCTCAGCCATCTCCTCTCCCCAGCAGTCCCAGCAGACGGGCTGGGGACAAGGAGACCAATGCACAACCCCAGCACAAGCTGCACTTCACCTTTCATTCATTTTCTTTTAATTTTTCTTTTTTCTCCTTTTCCCCCTTCTCATACCCCTTTCATTTTTTTTTTAAAGTACCAGCTGGGTATTTTTAGTTGCTCTCTGTTGCCAGCCAGCGCTATTTTAAATTGCATTTTAAGCTGTTCTGCAGTGCTCCAAACACCTCAACACTGCAGGCGAGGCTTTCAAGCTACAAGATTAACATCGATTTTAAATTGCTTCCTCAAACACAAGGGCTCCGGCGCAAGGCTCGCCCAAGGGCAGCTGCTGGCAGCAAAGCCCCGAGGACACGGCTGGACCCCGGGCCGGACACTGTTGGGAACCAGGGGCTGAGCCGGACCCCGGTTTTGCAGCCAGGACCCCCAGTTGAGCCACACACACCAGTCCCACAGCACAGGGGCAGCCCCAGAGCAGCTCTGCAGACCCACGAGCCAGCGACCCCCTCCATCACCAACCCTCATTCCGGCTCTTGGTCTCCACAACAGGCATCTCTCCAAGGGCGCTGGCATTTAACTCAACCGGTTCTTCTCCTGACGGCCCCCGTTGCTGACCCAGGGAAAATTGTATCATCAGGACTCGATGCCCCAAGGATTGCAGGAAATCAGCCCAAACCCCACAGGCGGAGGAAGGATTCAACCCGGCCTTTGCACATCCCAAGATCAGTGGGAGGAAGGCTTTGGGAGGCTCAGCATCCCATCACTCCTCTGGCCCCGCACGTCCAGCGCTCGAGCCCGCAGCCTTATTTACAGCTGCCCCAACACATTACATTACAGGAACAGCAGAACTCATTTAACATTTCCAAAATGATTACCGCTTCCCCTTCAGCCAAAAACATTGGCCAAACAGTGCCGGGCATCCTGCCACTCCGTTTCCAGGGGCAAATAAATCATCCCCTTCCTCCAAAGCCAAGAGCCTCTGCCGAGCCCGGCGGCTGGATCCTTCCCAAAGCAGAGCCCCCAGGAGCAGAGGGCACCGGCAGAGCCGCGGGACGAGCCTCGGCTAATCTCCGTCCGAGCTGAACCAAGCCCCGGTCTCTTGTTTAAGCCAGAGAAACAAATAAATCAGCAGGAAAAAAACAGCCTTTACAGAGGCTGCTATGGTTCCCACTGCGCCAGTTTTATTTTCTGAAGTACCTGCTGCTTCCCAGGCTCAGGATGAATTTTGATCTAGGAGTGAAAAGGGGTAATAAAAGCGTAAAGAGCCATTAACATTCCTCCTGGCCGCAGTGAGGTGTTTGCTCATTGCAGGTTGATGGAAACGCCATTTGACTTCCTTATGAGCTATAGAAAATCAATTAATTGATTTAATCATTCCCTGGGAGCCGCTGCTTGTGGAGATAACGGAGCACGGGGGCCAGCGGGATGCTGCTCCTCCCTCCTCTGACACAGCAGCAGGGAAGGGGCCGGCGCACGTCGGTGCACCCAGATCTCCATCTCCACTCCACCAGTTCAAGACTCGTGAATTCCCACGTCCATCTTCCAGTAAGCTTGGTGGCTTTTTTTCTTTTTAAGCCTGCAGGCATGCAATTCTGAGCAGCGATGGTATCAAACGGGCACTTCTTCAGTGAGACACGTGTCCCCAAGCTGGGTTAAGCCTTAACTGCTCCTGTGGTAGTCCTTACAGCTCCAATTACCGCTCTTTGCACCAGTCCACAATTTAGTCCCCCAGCACATCCCCGCAGGACTCTCCCCTCCACTCCCCCACCCCGTTTTTTACACTGGGGGTGGTGGAGCACTGGCCCAGGTTGCCCAGAGAGGCAGTGGATGCCCCATCCCTGGAAACATCCCAGGCCAGGTTGGCTGGGGCTGTGAGCAACCTGATCCGGTTGGAGATGTCCCTGCTCCTGGCAGGGCGGTTGGACTGGGTGGGCTTTAACGGTCCCTCCCCACCCAAACCATTCTGTGACTCTAAGCAGCAGAAAGCCCTCACCCTTCATCTGGGCTCTGCCTTGCTCTGGCATCTCTGTTAACCCCTTTGTCCCCACCGGTGCTTGGACAAGTGACAGAATGGTCCTGAGCAGTGGGATCTGCCAGAGCACAGCATCTCTGAGCCAGCTGGAGAGCCAGTCCCACCGCCCCAGCCTTCTTCTGGGGGAGGAAAACGCAAAATCCCATCTTCCTCAGCACAGCTCCTTGCCAAGGAGCTGCTCCCAGTAGCAACCAGCTCGGCTTGGCACCGACCAGGCAACTTCTTGCAGCAGCAGCTGGCTGCTCGGGATGGGACAGACTGGAAACCAGGCTGGAGACAAGGCTGGAAACCAGCCCCAGACACCGAAGAGCTGCTCCCCACGGGTCTCGCCCGGCTGGCACCCCTCCAGCCACCGCAGGCTCCAGAAGACTCAAACCCAGCTCTGGATACAGCAGCAGGAAAACCAAGCCTTGGGGACACACAGATCCAGGATCTGCCTGTCCCAGCCGGTGCCAGGGAGGCCACACGCACCCTCTTACCCACAGCCCCTCCACAGGGAAACACTCCAGATAACGGCCCCACAGCCACCGTGGGAAGAGGGGAACCCCCACTGCCTTTCGAGGGGCTTTCGCATAAGCCAATTCTGGATTCAGATGGGGAGAACAGCCCCATCCCTCCATCTGGACAGGCGGCAGCGGCCAGCGAGACACGCTCAGGCAGCGCATCCCGACAAGCGGCTTACAAGCTGCTGCAGAGTTATCCAGAGCAGACAGCACCAAAACACAACAGAGGCAGCCCAGGAGAGGGTTATAACTCACTCTGGAAGAAACCAGGAATTATTAGCACTGAGTTTGCACGGTAGAGCCTGCTCAGCTCCCTCCCTCACTCTGCCATGCTCCCCTGTCCCCATCGCTTGGTCACACCAGTCCTCGCAACTGGTTCTGTCACCTTCACCGAGCATCAGAGGCAGCAGGATAAACGTGTAACTCGCAGGACTTTTTGGAAGCAAAGGGAACACGGGCATCCCTGGAACCGCAGATCCGTGCATTGTGTCTCAAGGAGGCAGCGGCCCAAGCCCTCACTCCGGGGCGCTCTCTCAGCAAGATCGGGTACGAAAAGGGATTGTCAAAGCCACACAAAGCCGCTCTTGGGTATTTTGCCCAACTGAAGCTGCTGGCAGAAAAACTGCGTGCTCTGCCAAGACGAAATAACTGAGGAGCAGACTGGGATCTGTCACAAGTGGCAGCAACCCAAGTCTGTAAACGGGTCCAGAAGTCACCTTCTCCCAGAAAGAGGGGACCGGGACGCGAGGATGAACACATCTGTGTGCTGCTGTAACGCGCCTCGGGGCTCAGCAGCTCCTCACTGCAGCCAGAGCCAAACCAAGCCTTGTCCTCCTCTGCCATCCTCCCTCAACACAAGCCACAGGCAGAGAGTACACAGTGGGTCAGGATCACGCATGCAGACCTCCTCCTTCTCATCCTCATCCTCCTCCTCCTCCCCTCCCGGTACACTCGACTGCGAGGGAGGATGACAGAATTATCCAAGCTCCCTCTGATCGTTAGCAAACCCGAGCTTGACCTTTCTGCATCTTCTGTGATAAAAAGAAGCGATGGCACCTGGGCACACTAACCCAGCTGGGATGCTGCCGGAGCGGAAGGAAACCCAGGGGCGGGAGCAAAGGACACCCCAGAGGAGATCGTGTAGGCTCTCACATTTCCATTTGGCTTCTTTGCTCCACTCCCTGGGGAGCAATTCAAGGCACTGAAACAACACGAGATCCCATCGCTTCATGGCACTATGACTCTGGAACGGTGAAGATGCCCTCCAAAACCCTGAGCAACCTTCAACAGTATCTTCTGCAGCACCATTCTCACCCCTCCGCCCCCTCCATCAATATCTCTCCTCTGGAGGGAAACAGAAGCCACAAACACCAAAGAATTCGGCTGTGCTGCACAGCCTGAAACGATCTCCCTCTCCCTCCTCTTCTGCGTTCATCGATGGAAAAAAAAATTGCTTTAAGCAGGTGAGACTCCAGGAACTGGAGCGAGCAGCAGCCACGGGAGAGGCAGCGCACTCAAGCAGCTGGAACGCAGCGGGGGACGCTGGGCTTGGGGAGAGCAGGGCACAATTTCTGTCAGGCGACGTTAAACACCATTTCCAGCAAAACAAGCCTCAGCTGATGTCTGCCGGATACCTCCCGAGAGTCCCATACCCCAACGTGATGAACCAGCGCCATTCTGACACCCCAGGAAAGCAGCACTGCCCCACTGCCCCCACAGCCTGCATCCAGCAGAAGATGCTCCAAGCCAGCAAGGGGGCCTTTTCCAACAGGCTTTCTCCACAACTTCTCCACATTTCTTTCTCTTTCCCTGGAATATGAAAGTGAAGGACCAAATCTTGGACGCTTTTGCAGCAGAAGCAATGGCTTCTCTGACCGCCCGCACATCCGCGGTGCCGCAGCCCAAGGAAAGTCCCCACAGGCGCTGCCCACCTCCAGACGGGTTCCAGGCCCAGGCAGTCCCCACGGCCCAGCTGCAGAAAGTCCCCGTGGCACAGGACTGGGAAATGCCCTGTTCCAGTCCACAAACTGTTTAATGTCTCCATCGGGGTCCACATCCTGCAGCCCTGAGGAGATCAGACCCCAAAACACAGCTCGGCGCCCCAGGCCAAGGGGCGCCAGCCTTGCAGAGGACGCGTTTCAGCCCTGCTCACTTGCATTTTCCAGCTTGCACCCTAAAAATCAGCTCTCCCCCACCCTTGCCCTCCCGTCATCCCCTGTCCCCACCGATCCCGCTTCCAAAATGGCTGAGGAAACACAAGGCAGGAGGCCGACTGTGGTCACCAACAGGAAACCAGCTGGAGATGCTGCCGGGAGCTCATTTTGGGGCGGAAAAAGGCAAGTGTGAAGCTCTCAAGCTGAGCACCAATCCAGGCAGGAAACACTTGAAATGGGGTTGAAAAGATGGTTATGGGAACAGTAAACACAGAATTCCAGTGCTCAGCAAACTGCCACTTCCCAACGGCATCGAGATTCAAGGACCTCAGCACGAGAACTGCTGCTGCAGCACGCAGACCCTGCGCGCCGAGATATGAACCACTTGTAGCCAAGCACTACCAAGGTCAGCTGAAATTAAATCGGAGCCCTCTCGCAAGTGTCAGCAGCCCAGAGCTCGGCTCCGGCCATTTCGGGACACCAGACCTGTCCTACACGTCCCCTGGGCCTGCGGCAAATTCCTCCAGTGCCCCATACCCTACCGCAGAGGGATCAACTGCGGGAGGAATCAGAAGTCTTTCCCTTTTTTTTAAACTAGCTACAGCGGCGGCAGGCAATATTCCAGCCACATCTAATCACGTTTCAACACTTAATAACCGATTTTCCTCCGCTAATCCCCTGCAGCAGCGAGCTCCGCCAGCAGGATGCATGTCACCGCCGAAAGCGGAGCGGGGCACGGCCGCGGGCACGGCTGCCAAACCCTCCCCAGCCACACCACAAGTGGCACAATTTCAGATTTGGGTGCATTTTCAGGATCAGCCCCCTTCCCCAAGACAGCTCAAAAGAAAGATGCTCGGGGGGAGGGGGGGGGGGGAAGTAAAACCCAAACATTTTCCATTCTAAGGAGGAAGAGAGAAGAGGGCAGAGAAAATTCAGTCTCCTGAGTCCACAGTCATTTCCAAAGCGTCTCCCACATATAAAATTTATAGACTTGTCTGTTCTCTTTTTTTTATCTAGATCTTTGTTTGCAGAACAAATTCTCTTGGTGGCCATTTCAAAACAAAGGAACCTTTCTCCGTGTTTACTTGACAGCAGCGGATTAGGATAAAATAACTCGTATTTCAGAAGGGTTTTTTATGTATTATTAAGACGCAAAGCCTCTGCCGCAGCGAATCACCAAGCAGAGAATCCATCTGAGGAACGATTTCTGGCACACGCCGAGAAACTCTGCTTTCAGAGACAGCCTCCGAGAATGGGATTCACATATAAAAATAAAATTAAGAATGGGATTAACTTTTGGACTGTGACACTATCCATTTCTCCTTTTCACGCTCCTGCCTCACATCTATCTTCATTTCAGTTCTGATCGGCTGCTCGTGCAGCTCGGAAGCCAAGAAAGCTCTGGGCAAGTTTGGGGCGTTTTCAGGACTTGTCCTTGGATTGCGATATCCGAGGGTCAGCGCTGGGCTGGTTGGGACACTCGGGGAGAAACAGGAACAGCCCCGGCCCAGCCTGGACCACGATCCATGGGTTTTACCACTCAACTCAACAGGATTTCTCCGCTACAAATTACTTCGAAGCGCTCGGGTGCTGGGCTCGACCCCCCGGCTCTTCACAGGCACCGCAGCCCCGCAGGCCATTACGGGCTGGGGCAGAGCATCGCTGCCAAGCCTCGCAGGACACACTGGCAGGACCGGAGCCAACCGCCACAAAAGCCAGGATCAGCCCTGGGAAGGACTGCTGGAGCAGGCACTCGCCAGCCACAAACATACTCAAAAATACACCAGTGCAAACACACACCCAAAATACACCGGCTACGCAGGTACAACCACCAACACCCAGAGCACACGGGGAGAGGATGCTGCCAGCTCGCAATACAACTTTAATTAACGAACAATGCTCAAAATGGGCCATCGAACCATGGGCTTCGAGAGCAGCAGCAGGGACCAGGCGGGACCCCCGGTGTGCTCCTGAGGGCTCCACACCAGCAGACGTTAAAGCCCACGCTGCGACGTGCGGCAGCCCCGAGCCCACGCACCCAGTAACTCCTGCAGAGCCACGGCCCCAAACCCGGCCAGGTCTGTGTGAATGCTGGCCCGGTTCCCACCGTTACTGACATCAGGAGCTCAGCAGCCCAGCCAAATTAACCGGCTCCTTTGCGCTTGCCTTCAGCCCAGCATCGTGCGCTTAACTGCAACAATAACAACCAGCAATATTGTAGGGGTTTCCTCGGGATCCATTACACATGTTAATTAAATGCCAGTTCGTTACTTAAACACACCTGTGGAGGCTTGGCAGCACCAATAAGCAGCACATCCACTTCTGCTCCCATCCATGCGCACCGACTCCGACGCGCGTTCAGCGCTCCTCCACGTGAGCTCAGCGCCGCCCCAGCCAGGAGGGACCCCAGCTCCACACAGAGCAGACCTGAGGCTCAGCTCGAGCCGTCCACAGCCCCGTATCAGCCAGACGTGCTTTGAACATCTCTAAGGATGGAGTTTCCCCATCTCACCAGCCTCCCCGAGGCTTTGACTCCCCGTTTCGCAGTGGCACTGGTGAGGTTGCCCAACGCACATCATCCCTCTTGACTTTTTCCGTGGGTGCAATTGTTTTCTCCCAGCCATCAGGGCCTCCCCCAATAGCAACAACTTTCAAAGGTGACAGAGAGCCAGTGACTCTGGCCATCTCCTGTCCAGCCCCAGCCTTCTACATACCCTGAGGTCTTGGTCCCACTCTCCTTTTGGGTTTTCTCTCCCACTGAGAGCAGCTACATCATCGTGCGCAACGGCCAGTCCCTACGTACCAGTATCACGGGAAAGGCCAAACCCCAACAGCCTGAACCTGGTGTGAAAGAGCCAGGAAAAGTCTCTCATGTTGTGCCTGCCAAGTCCTGGGGACAAAGAATACAACCCCCTTCCAAAACAGCACCTTTCCTCCTGAAACATCAGAGAGGACACCTCGTGCTGCAAAACGGCGTGTGAGACCAGAATGAACCAAATCTTCCCCAACAAGAAACACAGCAACAGCCAAACTTGCAGCGATTCATCTGGAAGCAACACCTTGCTTGGCAAATCCACTCAGTAAGGAAAAATAAAATGGGTTTACACTGAATTTCTGAGCTTTCTAACACAGCAGGACTTGCCCTGGCCAGTTAAGAGACCAAAAGCTTGAGAAATTAGAGGACTTAGGCCATAAATCTTTTTCTTCTTTAAAGGAGACCAACCAGCCATGACCAGAACCAACATCCAGGCCCTCGGAGCGGAGCAGCGAGCATCTCTCCCAGCCGGCACGGCAGGCGCCGGCAGCACACGTGGCCAAGAGGTCCCACCACGAGCGGGAGCGCAGACGCAGGAGGGTGAACCCATTTCCAGCCCTTGACCAAATCACCTAAAGCCGTAAATGTGGAGGACATGGAGGTGCCGGAGCCTGAAAAAGGAGATTTCTTCTGATCCAGCGCCAGGGCCATGCTCACATCGCGCCTGGTGCAAGAGACACGCAAGGGTGGGAATTGGTGGGCTGGAAGATTTGGGTTAAAATGATGACAGGAATAAGGATGGGGAAATCTATTCTGCTCCAAGGCATCCAGAAAGGGGATAAAGAAGATGAATAATTGTCCTTCTGCTGTCATTTCAACACAACCTGGGAGCGCCCTTCGGGGCTGGACCAGGGCCTTCAGCAGGTTTCTGGAATCAGTCGCTGCCATTTGCAGCACAGCCTGTGCCACCTCTCAGCTCGGGCTCGTCCCACAGTTAATCCGTCCCTCCTCGCCTTTCCTCGAGCTCTCCGCAAACTCCCAGGGGACACCGGGGCTCCCCTGGGACAGAGGGCAGCTGTAGCAAGTGACGCCTTTTATTCCGAACTTGGGAATCTTTTCAGGACCCATCTCCTCAAAAGCCAGCTCTGGAGCACGTGGTGGTCCAGGGGCTTCTGCCCACCTTGCTTGGGTGTCGCTTCTCACCCCGAGGAGGAAGAAATCCCCTATAAGCAGCCGTCACTCACCAGCCGTCCTGGGAGCTGAGCCTGGCACGGGGACACGCTCCCCACAGGGGCAGGTACCCTCAGCACGGTAAAACATGCGGAAAATACCAAAAGGCACTAATCCTGCTCTGGCTGAGGTCAGCCATGCAAACACGGGTCCCTTGGAGAAGGGGTTTAATGGAGCTGGTGATGGGAACAATTAGGGGGGCACGCCTGCGCCGTCCATGGGGAAGGAAGCAGAGCCAGCTGCCGCAGGCTGCACATTCATCTCTCCAAAAGTCAACCGAGCGGTTTACAAGCTCCATCCGACTTCGGGAAACCACCACTTCAGTCCTCTCCTCCCGCAGGAAAGCAACTTCTCCCAGCACCACGCGGGAAGGATTTAATTCAAAGCCCTTCACACCTTCAGTACAGAGGAGGAGGAGACTGGGGCAGCCTGACCGAGCCCACCCTGCTCACTGGAGTTCAAGCTGGGAGTTTCCTTCCGCGCAATTCAGCTGCGCAGTCCAGGCTGGGATCGCAGAGGAAAAGTCAGGGGAAAGCTCAATTCAGTGCAGCAGCGTCCTCCCAGAGCAGGGCAGGACACAACCCTCCTACCATGGAAGCTGTCTGCACATCTCATCAAAAAAGGGGGTTTTAAAAATGTAACAGAAAACACACTTCCTAAAAATCAGGATATTTCTCTCCTACACTTCAGTACCTCCACAAAAGCCTTTCATTTTCCCATCCCTAAGGAACAATTTCCACTCCCCGCAAACCAAAACTGCCCAAAATCACCGAGCCCTCCAAGCATCCAACCCAAACCCTCAGCACACAGGATGGGGTGCCGCCCGCACAACCCACAGCACTGCCAGCACCTGAAGGTCTCATCCTGTTGGTCCCAGCCCCTCGTGTTTTCCCATCCCTCTGCTACGAGCCAGGGTCAGCATCCACACGCCAGGCCATGCTGGTCCCCGCGCGCCTGTGTGCTCCGGGATGTGACCATGGCCAGGTTTTAGCCACATGGCTGCAAAGTGCCCGTGCCATGGAGAGAAGGGCCAGCAGGACCCTGAGCCGCCCTGATGCTCCTGAAATGGGTCAGGATGGGGCCTTGGGAATGGAGGCATCCGAGCACCATCCTCCCTGCATCCCTGGAGCTTGTCAGCTCAGCTGGACCAGCGCGCGGGGATTATCGAGCATCGTGGAGGATGAGAGGGGCACCGAGCGGCGCTTACCTTCGGTCCGGATGGTGAAGGGCGAGTCCCCCAGGCGCTTGGCCGAGAACTGCCCTCCCAGCGATGTCATCAGGAAGCACAGGGTGAAAAATCCAATGCCCAGCACGAATATCCTGTGGGAGGGAAAGGAGAGCTGCAGCGAGGCGTGGTGGGGAACCCGCTCGCTCCCGGGACAGCCCCACCACCCTTATCCCCCCCTGGGGTAACCCCTCTGCACAGCAGCACAGGCCACTTTTTGGGGGGGACGTCTGGAAGAGGCAGCTGGGGCAATCCCTGCCTCCTTTCCAACTGCTCCATCCCCGTCCAGCCGGGGCGCAGAGCATCGCTGTGGTCCCAGCCCCACGACACCTCACCCCAACCATGGCCAGGCCCGGAGGCACCTCACGAAGAGCCCCGAGATGCTTCTGTCCAAACTCTGGCACCAAGCATCCCAAAATCCTGAAATCCCTGCAGCCTGCTCTGACGGCCGGACCTCGAGAGGGAGCAGAGGGCTTGAGCCCGAGGTGGGAACGCTGCTCCGGACTACGACTGCCCTCACGATGCTCCGCTAGATCCAGCCCAACAACGCAGCCGCCCCAGCAGACTGCAGGAACCGCTACAATAAGTGATTCCCATTTTCCTCCTGTGAGAGTCCAGGGAAAAGAGAGACCTTGTACCTTCCCTTCCTTCCAAAGGCTCTAAAAAAAAAAAACAAAACCCATTTGTTTTATAAAAAAAGGTATTTGTTCCCCTGTAACTAGGCCACCAGTATTTGCCATTGTCTCCGGCACGGCTCGCGCGGCACAGGCAGCCCTGCGCATGGCAGGACGAGGAGGGACGCGTGCTGGCAGCAGACATGGTGGCCTGGGACCTTCCCCTTGCTGCTTTGTCCGTCTGGAGCGCAGGATGGGCTGGCAGGAAAGTGGGTCCCATGGGGACGCTCCGGGCAGGATGCCGACTGCACATCGCTCCCAGCCGAGCTCGCGGTCACCTCCGGCTGTGGGAGAGGTGGGAGCTCTCAGAATTGCTCCTACTCAGGCCAAATCCAGGCCAGTAACTTTTTTTTGGGGAGGAGAACAGCATGAAGGCAGGCGCTGTGTGCAAGCAGCAGGGTTGCTGCACACCGAGGAGCACAACACCAAGCCCTCCCATCTCCCCCAGGTGCAAGCAGAGCACGCAGCCGAGGGACGCACGCCCGGCTTCTCTCTGCAGCTCAGAGATGCTGCTGCCACTTCCGAGCCTCCGTGGAGGAGCAGCATCTTCCAACAGACACGGGGACAAAGCCTCAGCAGAGCCGCTGCCCAGCGCTGCGTACGACAGCTCCCAGAGCCATGGCCGTACCAGGGATCTCAGCCGGCCAAAATTTCAAGGAGAGCAAGGAGAAAAGACAATTGCCTTGTGAAACAACAGGTTTGTCTTCAAACAGATAAATCCTGCGGGGGAGAGGGAAACGACCAACCCCTCAGGGATGCCCACTGGCACGTCTGCCTCAGCATCCCCAGGCTGAAGGGAAGCAAACCACCGAGGTCAGGAACCGGCGACTCTCCTTTACGGATTCCTAGCATCATCCGCAGGGCTCGGGAGCCGGGTGAAGGAACGCAGCGCAGCCGCCCAACACCAAAACTGGGCTTTTCCAGAGAAAAGCTTGCAAAGGAACACCACAGCCCTCCGTCTCATCGCTATTGTGCGGATAAAAGGCAGAGGCCCAGCAGCCAGCCGTGAAACCTGGGCTACAGCACACCAGTGTTGCAATTATCCGCTGCGGGAAAGGGCTGGCAGGTAACGTAACCTGCTCCCAAGCACTCCCGAGCTCCTGGAGATGCTGTGGAGAGCACAGTGCCAAGCAGGACTGGGCTTCCCTGGGCAGATCTGCTGGAGGAGCTCCCAGGGCAGGTCCCCACCGGCCCAGCACGGCACGGCCAGGCTCCCTGTGCCTGGAGAGGTTCCCAGCCCAGGCACAGCGCCGACACAGCACCCGCGGACTCCCTGCCTCCATCCCGGCAGCTCTGCATCAGCCCTGCCCCATCCCTGGCTGGTCCCAGCAGATCAACGTCACCCGGCCACGGGCTCTGGGCAAGCAGCGCCCCGCAGCTCCCAGTCCCCTTTCCTTACCTCCCTCCTCATCGGGAGAAAAAGCAGCACCCCAGCCTCATTGGCATTAACGAGCTCCGTGAGCTCGCTAACCCTTCCGGAGACCCGCAGCTGGGCGCGGGGACGGCTGACCCACCTGGGAGAGGGGGCACGCAAGCGCGCGGGTAGATCCGCCCGACGTCCCTGCGCAGGCACTCCGGCAGCCGAGCGGCTCAAGCTCTTTTTATTTTGAAGGAGCCTGCGCCGGGGGGTGGCAAGCAGTTTAACCAAGCTATAAAAAGTCTCGCGCGCCGGGCTAATCCAGGCTCCTGGCCCCGCAGGCCTGAGAGCAGGCCGCCAGCGGAGCACGGCCGTCCCCTCCCCGGCAGATGCCGATGAACCGTCAAGCTGTGGCATTTCCACGTGGAGACGACCACGGACCCCAGCCCCTCTCCCAGAGCAGACCCCGGCGAAGGGTTTACAGAAAATTGTGGTCCAGCTCCAGCAAGGAGCCACCCCAAGGCCCCATCCCGCTGCCAGCCGCCTTCTCCCCCAAGGGACATTTTAACGAAGCATCACCTGATTAAATAATCAGAGCAGATCCCGCTCTTCCTTCTCACCCCTCCTCTTGCCAATGTCTTCATCATTATGCAAGACCTTGTTTACATGTTTTAATTTCCATAATTACACTCTTGCAAGGAGTGAAACACTGGAAGGAAAGGAAAAGAAGAGGAAGGAAAGGAAAAGAAGAGGAAGGAAAGGAAAAGATTCAGAGGTGATCTGTGCTCTAGCATCTCATTAGGAGACAAAATCTTTTTGATTTTGACTGGATTACAGGAAGAGTGGGGGAAATGCAGGATGCTTTCTTCCTAAGAAAAAGGGGCCAGACCCCAACCAGGATCGATGTGCCTAGGAGTGAAGTGGATCCAGGCTGGCAGCAGTGCTCCAGGGAGCAGCGAGTTGTAAGGATTTGCAGCCTGAGGACCCTGTCTCTTTTACTTTATGCTGATCTCCAGGTGAAAAAAAACGCTCGGCCCAGCCTAAACTGTGTGGAAACTCTGTGCGCAGAAATCAAATGCTGTGAAGCAGGTAAAGCATACCAGAGCTCCGACCTGTCAAACTGCCCATCCAACGCACGGGGCCCGCTGCCCCCAAAGCCAGGTCTCACTGGGACTCTGTCACTCAAGACCATGGAGCTCCAATCACTGGGCAACATCTGCTCTGCAGGCTGGCTTTGCCTGTCATCACACGTCGTGTTTAATCCATCACCTGGGCACGTCTCTGGTGCCAGGTCCCTCTCTACATCCTCCCCAAACTGAAATGTTCACAATGCTGGGCTCTGGCTTGGTGCCCAAAAGAGGAGGAAGCCAAGTTCTCCAAGTCTTCAGTGAAAATGGGAAGTGATGCCCAAGTCATTGCAGATTTTGGCCCACAGAACTGAAAGCTGGATGCCAGGAGGGTCTGAGTGATGAGGGGGGAGGAAGGCCAGCAGCACCCGGCGGGACAGAGCCGTGACACTGGAACTGCCTGTGCCGCAGCACCCAGCTGGGACCTATGCAGAGAATATTACGCAGGTGCATGGGGAACCCAAGGGCTACCGGGAAAAGTAACATCTTTGATTAGACAAGTTTTCAACACCCAAGTCGTTTGAACCCGAAAGCTGAGCCACAGTTTCTAAGAGCAGCAGCCAGGCTCACAAAAGACGTGCCCTCTCCCGCAGACCTTGCTTTGCTCAGAGCCCAACGCGGCTGCGGTGCTGCTGACATGATGCTCAGCCACGGGAACCTTCCTCCACGAAGGGGACCACAGTGAATTCTCTTACCAGCCAACATTAGGGACACATGAAAAGCCTGGCTTTGGTTTCCCGCTGACAAACTTGCCCGAACTCCCCGTGTTCTGCAAACCCAAGAGCCGGGTGAGCTGGACCTGGGCTCTCCCATCCCCACGGTGGATTCTTGCCTGAACCCAGCACTGTAACAAACGAAACGCTTCTCGGCGCCGAGATGGACTCAGAGCCATCCCTGGACATTTCTACAAATGGTTTCTATGCTGATTTGCTCTCTCTCCCTTTCCCACTTGCTGCAGGCGCTTTCACAGCTCAGGGCTCTGCGTCGCTTTGCTAAGCATGTCTGGAGCACGATTAATGAAATGTTTTGGTGCAGAGGGTGAGGTTTCCTGCTCGCTGTTTGCTGATGGCACCGCTGCCAGGAGCCTGCCCCAGGCAGGGGATCGCACCATGGGCTTCCGCAGAGCAGCGAGGCTTCGCCCCGGCAGCCGTGAGATTTGCAGGACCCATCCTGATTCCCAGTATCTTCTCCCACTCCTGTGAGTTCTCCCAGATTCGCATCCACTGAGAACACGGGGCACTGATTTTAGGGGAGCAGTGCCAATTTGCACTGGATTACAGCTGGGGTGGGGATCATCGCTTGCTCACGCTGGGCTGGGGGCAAAGCGACACAGGGCCATGACGTGGAGGGGTCAGGCTCAGCGTGACACCAGGGTGGAGGTGCAGAGCTGGATGCTGCGGGACAGCTAGGAGAATTCTTCCTCTTACACAGGGTAATCCTGCTGGTTCCAGTGGTACCTGTACTGGTCCACACTGGTTTGAGAGCGGAGGCTAGCCCAGGGCACACGGAGAGGACCGCACAGGCGCTCTGCTCTGCTCCGGACTCCAGGGACTCTCCAGCCCGGCGCTCTCCTGCCATCACAAACCCCTCGTCCACACACATCCTCATCTCCAACGGGACTTTGTGACCCCCCTGCCACTCACTCCCTGTGCTCCCCCAGCCTGATGCCAGGTCACTGCTGAGGATGGGCTTCCCCTGCCCCAGGAGCAATGCCCAGGGCACAGGGGAGAGAGATGCGATGCTCAAGCCAGTCACTTCCTCGCGACGGACTTCAAACCGACCGAAGAAAGCAAATAGCAAAGAGCACACCCCAGGGTGCGCGTGTCCTTCTCACCTCACCCCGGGGTGCGCGTGTCCTTCCCACCTCTCATGGTTATTCCCAATTGGAGCAAGCCCGAGCCGTGGGGACCCTCTGTGCCCTGCTCTGCCACCACTTTCCAACATCACCTTGGCCAAGTCCCCCAGCCCCAGGGCGCTGCCGCGGGATCCAGCCGCAGGAATCCCTCCAGGCAAGCGGTGCTGAGCCCAGCAGCTCCAGGGGAGAGGCAGGCATCACCTCCAAACCTGAGCACCGGCAAGCGGCACAAGCACAGCCCCATCCTCCTTCCCAGCTCCCGGCCTGGGCTCAGCAAAAAGGCAGCAGGCAGATCCCTCCGGTGATCCCAAACCCAGCGGGGAGCACTGGCAGCTGCCGGGCCACACTCACCCCACCCTCGCTTCGCACCCCACTCTTTCCCCTTCTGTGGGTTTTCAGTCTCCCCACAGAAAAAAAAACCGAGACATTACCAGCGTCTCCCATGCGTCTCAAGCCCGGGAGCAAGCAGAGCGCGTCTCCAGTGAAATAAGGAAGCCGGAGAGCAAGGACTGGAGAGGGGAAGCGAAGGAAAAATCGGGGGAGTTACAGCAAGGGGATGAAAGGAGCAGGTGAGCCGGAGCTGGAGGCTTTCGGGCTTGGGCATCCACCCCGTCCAGGGCGGGTTTCAAAATCCCCACCAGATTAAATCAGAGGGACCGGTTCCCCGGTGAGAGCCAAGGCATCCCAGAACGGTAATTAGCACGACACAGCGGCAGGCAGCCCTTTAATGAAAGCCCCGAGGTACCGGTGCGCCGGGCGAGCCGGGAGCCAGCGAGCGCCGCAGGAGCAGCGCGCAACCTCGCGTGGACCCCTGCCACCCTAACCGGGGCTCGACCCCCCGCAAGACGAGTTACGGCCCCCCCAGCCCCGCAAAACGCGCTCCCACAACCGCTTCCCGCCCCCGGGGGGTTGGGGGGGGGGGCGGAAGGAACCGCCAACTTTACCTAAAGGGTCTCAGGGTGACGAGGGACCGTCTGACCATTATCTTCCCATCCGCGTTGACTGTGATCATCGTTCAAAGTTGCGGGGAGGGGGCGGCCCCCGCACCACCCCGCGGGGGGCTCAGCGGGCGGAGCGCGGGGCTGCGCGGGGGCGCATGGCGGGGGCGCGGAGCGGGGCCACCTCGCCCCCCACCCCGCCCGGGCCCTACCCGCAGCCGGCCGAGCCCATCGCCGCTCCGCTCCGCGCCGCGCAGCCCGTGCGGGGGCTCCGCGCCCCCGCCCCGCTCCGCCTCCCCCCCCCCCGCCCCCGCGCCCCGCCCCGCGGAGGCTGCGCCGGCCGCCGCGTGCCACCTAGCGGCAACCGGACCCCGCGGCGGGGGCTGCCCCCCGGGATGGGGGGACACACATGACATTTTTGGGAGGAGGGCGGCAGGTGACAGCCCCCGGCGGGGCGACTTCGGGAGGAGTGGGGTGGCCGTCGTGGGGAAAAGGGGGTGGGGCGTGTCAGAAATGAGCCCCCCGGTGGGTGCTGTTTGCTTTGGGGAGGGGGGCGAGGAGCAGGGCACCCCGCTTTTGGGGAAAAGGGGCGCCTGGAGTCTGGCTCTGGCAGCACCGGCCTGCAGGTTGGCCTCCCCATCACCCTGTCTTCCTCCTGGGTGGGGTTCCCTGGGGCGCGGCTTCCCAATGTCACTTGGCACCCATGGGTGCTGCCAAAAAGACCAGGGTGGCATGGAGGGACCAGGGCAGGGAGACAAAGAGAGGGCTGTGCGAGCTGGGGCACAGAAGAGCTGGTGGGCTCAGCAGAGGTGGTTCCAGGTCGCGCCTGAAAGGTGACAGCCACAAAAATCATCCCAACGCCTCAGCCGGAAAGGAGCTGAACGCGCACGGAGCCCGGAGGCGCCCCGTTTGCAGCCCCCAGCGCGAGGGTGCTCAGCTAGCACAGGTGCACCCCACCGGCGGTCAGGGCTGGGATGCGTCACCCCACAGGGTGGGCACAAAATGGCAGAGACCTGGAAGGAGACCGTTGTCCTTGGCCTGCACTTTTGGCCAGGCTCTGGGACGGGGCCAAGCTCTAATGAGGAGGAAATGCTGAATTCTGGCTGTGGTGATATCGTCACTTGGATTTCCGAGGCACCAACTCTGCTTCCCTCCCCCTGATGTGAACCAGGGGTGGCTTTGGTCAGCAGAGCTCCAGGTAGCGTGTGCTGCTACAGCATCAGCTCGGAGACAAAAGGCAGCTGGAAATTTTCCACGAGACAGCACTTTCTCCCCATGAAACAGCACTTTTTGCCAAGGAGGAGTAAGAAGAAAAAATGTATCCTTTTGGATTTCATAAATACACAAGGATTTTTGTGTTCATCTGCACTTTTCGTGGGCAGGGGACAGGGAAAGAGTTGTTGCCACAGCAGATCTGAGCAGGATAATGCTGGGCTGTGATGGACACGCGGCTATGCAAGGCTCTCAGGAAGGTGGCTCAGAAGCAGCGGTCAGGGCAGTCAAGCCAGGTTCAGACCCTCAGGTCAGCTCCCCCCGATCGTCAGTGCAGGCAGCCCAGCATCTTGGCAAGGACATCCCATCCCGAAGCCCGGCTGAGCCGTGAAACCACCTTGCAAACCTGTTGTTCCCATGCTTGCTGCCCTGAGGAGCCCCGTTCCAGCAGCGGGAGGCAGAGCCATTCGCTCTGAGCGCAGCGATGCGGCTGGAAACCTTCCGAACGCGCGTAGACACGCGACACGAAGCGGTCAGCGGAGCAACCAAATCGCTGCCTGCCACTGCCAGGAGCCGCCTGCGCCGTCCTGAGAGGCTGGGAGGAACGCAGAGCATCCCGTCCTGGGGGACACAGAGCAGGGGGCTGGGAAAGATCCAGCGTGGGATGAATTCTGCTGTGGGTCAGGACCCCTCTCTACCTCCCTACGGATAGCGCTGAGGTCCCTCTGTGCGTCCCACGAGCTCTGGGTTGCACCAAGCGGCAGCTCTTCCCCGAGGCCAACGGCAGCAGCGACCCAGCAGGAAAAGCCGGGGGCACAACACATTCGTGTTGTAAGACTTAAAGGTGAGGGTCATTGGTGGGGGAGAAGGGTCTGGGGAGCAGATGGTGCCCCCCTCCCCGTGCCTCCCTCCAGGGCTGACCCCGGGCAGACGGCAGCTCGGCCACCTTGGCTTCCTCCAGGAGCCCGCTGCAGCCCCAGCCTGCAAAAAATACCAAATAAAATCAAATGTAGGAATCTGCCCTTGGCAATCCCCGTTCAACGAGCTTTTATTTTGGCTCCAGCCAGTGCGTTAGACGGCGACTGTCCACTACCCACACGGCAGCAATTTTTTTGCACATTAGCAGTGTGCAAAACCCCATAAACCCAGAGATTAGTGGGGGAACGACACGCAGGGACACCTTCACAGCCAGGCGAGGGAGGGATGGAGGCCACCAGAACCCGCCGCTCCACTTGCTACAGGTCTCCTGCCTCTCGTTGCATGACACCCAGCCTCATCCCGAGTCCATGCAGCCACGGGGGTGAGGGATTTTCCGGAGATGGGGACAGGCATATCCCACCTGTGCAGCCTGGGAGGGTGTGGGGGTCGGTGGGGAGCAGTGATTGCACTCCAGTGCTGGCCGGGGAGCCAGGCAGCGTTACCTCTGCTGCTCTCAACCCCCTGTCCCACGCGGGATTCCTCACCCCCTGGACAGAAACGTGGCGTTCGCCGGCCCCGCAGGGCCCTTGTCCCCGAGGAGAAGCGCTGCAGCAGACAGCCCCTTCCTTCTGCTGCTACTTGAAACAAAAGCTTAATTAACTACCAGTTTGCTCTCTGTTTAGAGGGATAAATCTAAAATCCAGAGATGGTAATAAAGCGTTCAATTGTCTTCTTTGGCAGCTGAGAAGCAATGGCCCCCAAAATCAATACGCTGAAGCACGTACGCACACCCACGTGTATGTTTGTTATTACTGCGAATCAGGCAGCGGCAGAAAATGGAGAAAACCAGCTCAGCAGCTGGCTGCTACAGAAGAAACCAGTTTTCCACCAGTCAGAGCCCCTGCCCAGCCAGAGGTGGACGTGGAGCATCTCTGGTGTGGGCTCCAGCCGACCACCTCCGCAGTCCTGCCCGTACCCTGGGCGGAGCCGCGCGTCCAGCTCCCACACCGGAGCATCCTCCAGCAGACAGGACCCACCCCGCGCCGCTGGCCTGGCAAAGGACTGCAGGAGTTTTCCACCCGTCTTTTCAACTGACCGTGTTACCATCGGCCCCAGAGCTCCCCAGCTCGGCCGTCGCTGGGCAGAACGCGGTGGTTTAGACTTGAGAAAAGGGGTTGTAAACACAAGGTGGGCTGAGAACCCAGCCTCGATTACTGCATTCACGCATCTGTCCATCTCTGCAGCAACAAGGCGGAAAGGCTTCGAGCCCGGTACCGATCTCCCACGCCGGCAAGCGTCGCCAGCTACCCTGCCGGCGCAAAGCTGCCTGCCAGCGCTGCCATGTGCTCTGACCCTACCAGGGGCTCCCGCGGGCACCCTAGGGCTGCCGTGCCCATACAGGTGGCCCCGCTCCAGCCCTGCGCTGCCTCGAGCCTTTCTGCCAGTTCCCAGGAGCAGGAAAAACAGCCCTAAATTTGCTCATGTGTCGGCGTTTGAAGGGGACACCAGGCAAAGAGCAGGGAGGGGATGGCAGTGTCCTAAAGCCACCTTTGTGTCCCCACGCACGGGATGCTCAGCAGCCACACGGGTCCCCAAGGCTGCTGCAAGGGGCTGAGGGAAACCGGGAGGGGCCGTGGCGGGGAGGACATCTCCAGCAGCAAGCAGCACTGAAGCCGCGGATGTTGAAGACTCACCCGCTGGCTTAGAGTCTCTGCGACTGCAGCCTCCGGAAGATGCAACGTGGGAGTGTCGTGCCCACTGCGAGGGTCCCCGGGGCAGTTCTCCAGCCCCACGGGGCTCTCTGCGTGGCTGAGGTCTCGGTGGGGTGCAACGTAACCCCAGGCAGACACTGATCTCTGCCCTCTCCTTCCCTGGGACAGTGGCTGGGAGCCCAACCGCGATGTCCAGCCTCACATGGGGAATTTGGGAAGCTCCCGCCCTCACCAGCCTGAGAACCCTTCACTTCCATTAGCTGCCAGTTCCCTTGCGGCAGAGGAAAATAGCAGAGGTGAGGACTGCTCCTCCGCTCCCAGTAGGATCACGTGTTTTGAGAGCAGAAGGGAAGCTGAATTTCCTTTTTTCTTCTTGGAGAAAGAAACGAGTGCATTTTTCTTGGAGTGTTGATTAAAACCAGCAATGACCCTGGCTTCACCAAGAAGAAAAGGCAAAAGGTAGAAGGAAAGCCTGAACCAGCTTTGTGGGTCAGAGCGGCTTCCCGGCCGCCCTGCTGCAGAGGGAGATGCCCGGAGGAAACAAGAGCAGCAATTAAAAATTAAAGCGGGGAGCAGAGCTGTGCGGCAGCTGACCCAGAGATGTTTGTGTTGCTGCGGAGCACGGACGGGGCCGTGGGTCCCCGGAGGGGGAACTCCTGATGCCCGCGGCCGGCAGCTCTGCCCGGCTCCAGTCCAGGCTGGGAAGAGGATCCCGAGCAGGGCGGGAGATGCTGGAGCCCAGCTCCCGAGGGGAAGAGAGCATCCTCCCTTTGGGGAGGTTATTTGAGGCTAAGCCCCCCAGAGAGCCCTGCCGGCAAGGGGACAAGGGTTGGATCCAGACACCTCCAAAAAAAAAAAAAAGCCAGACCAGAGGGTTGGACCTGTCCCTTTGCAGGGCCAGCTTCTCGGAGCTGCCGGTTCAGGTTTGTTCCTCCCCTGCTTTGCTGTCGCACTCAGCTGAGCGGTGTTTCCCAGCGTTTCCCGGCCCGGCCCGGTCCTGGGGGGACGCTCTGTTGCTCAGCCGTTGCATTAGCATGGCAAGAACGTGGCGCAGGGGAGACCGCAGGAAAAACCGGCTGCAGGAGCCTCCCAGCCTTGTTAGCACGTTACGCCGAGCGCCTGCAGCGAGTGCTGCCTCCCCAGCCGGAGGGGCCGGGGGCCGCTGATATCCCCCCAGCCATCCCAGTGGATGGATTTTACATCCCCCATGGCCCCAAGGCTCAGCCAAACGAGCTCGCTGGCCCGGTGGCATCAATATGCAGAATTTGGAGAGCTAGAGCTCGAGAAAGAAGCAGGATACAAAATGGTGCAGCGCGGGGCTGGGATGGAGGGAAAGCTTACAATCCCCCCGCGCCAGCCTCCCGCGCATGCGTGGGCTTGGGCAGGAGCTGGGGGCTTGTATCAGGAGCCCAGAGCGAGCCCAGGACCCTCGCAGCCCCCGCAACCCACCTGGGGGGTCCCAGGGCTGGGAGTCACCGCCATGACTGGAAGGCTCGCACCGGCGTCAGCCAAACTGAGAGGGACGGGGCACGGTGAGCTTCAGCTGTAATTAAAGACAATGAAGTCGAGGGTTAGAGAGCAAGAACTCTCCAGCTTTTTAATTACTGCGGGAGCAGCACTGGCAGCCCACCCTCGCTGGGGTTTGTGAGCCGTTTGCAGCTTTACTCCGCGTTCCCGGTGCCCCCCAGCCCAGCAGCCGGCTGGGCTGCGTTGCTTATTAACGCACGTTCATTATCCGCGAGCAGAGCGGTCACGCGTGGCATCTCCGCCGCACTGACCCCAGCGTCTCACTTCCCTTGTGTCACATTTCCCATGGATAACGGGGAAAAGGGCTCAGGGCATTGCTGCTGTTGGTCCCCGGGGGCTGCCGGGTGGAGATGATGGTCTGATCGCGCAGAGCCGGGCCGGAATGCCAGCGCTTTGCTCCGGTAACGAGCTGAGCCTCATCTCGCTGGGAGAGCTGCATCCTGGGGACGCTCGGGACACCTCTGTGCTGGGACTGGGCATGGCAGGATCTGTCCCCAAACAGCGTCCTGGTTTAGACACAGCCAGGAGAAGAGCAGGAGAGCCCAGCACAGGCAGGGGCTCCCCGGGGTGCCCTCACCGCAGCAAGGACATCGGGAGCCTCCAGCTGGGTTTGGGGGTCCCAACCTCCTGCTGGGCTTCCCTTCCAGTCACCCTGTCAGTAACTGGAGGGACAGAGCCCCTGCCATGCTCTGGATCATAGAGTCACAGAAGGGTTTGGGTGAGAAGGGACCTTCAAAGCCCACCCAGCCCAACCCCCCTGCCAGGAGCAGGCACATCTCCAACCAGATCAGGTTGCTCACAGCCCCGGCCAACCTGGCCTGGAATGCTTCCAGGGATGGGGCATCCACCCCTCTTTCTCTGGGCAACCTGGGCCAGTGCTCCACCACCCTCAGCATAAAAATTTTTTTCCTCATGTCCAGGCTCATTCTACTGGGATGCTGCCCAGCCCTGGGAGCCGGCGGTGCTGAGGATTATCAGAGCACGGAGCAGCTGGGGCTGGGGAGGAGGCATCGGCGGGGATGCTGCAGGTGATGACTTTAGGTGAGAGCTAGATCAGCTAGACTGGGACAAATCTCATTTTGCAGCCCTGTCTCTGCAAAAGATTTCAAAAGCACATCAGAAATCGTGTGCTGCCCTGACTGATTCAAATTCATAAAGCAATGACTGGAGAGCCCCCAGCTATGGGCTGCGATCGTGCAATTAGACCATTAAAAAATAGACCTCTGAAACCCTCAGACATTTAAACCTGATAGGCTGTATGAAGAAAAATGTTCACTTCTCATCTACAACGAGTGGAAATCATTTTAGATTTTTATTATTATTATTTTTATTTTAGAAGGGAAATAAGCATATTTCAATCCAGTCAAGAGTGAAATTGAGTTTAACAACAAAGCAATTTCTATTAGTGGAGAGCCAGGGACAAAAAAAAATACAGATGAATAGAAAACTCGCAGAGAAATGTGTCAGCCAACGGCGGCATTAGGAATTAACAGCGACTTTGCTTTACTGCTGATGATATAAGCACATAATGATCTGATCCACCGCGTCGCTAACGTGCTCCCTGCCCATATAAACACTGAAATCACAGCAGCAGCAAAGGTCGGGGTTTAATTCTGCCCCGCTGCCAGCAGGGAAGGGGAAGGGGTGCTGCGCCCTGCCGACCCCCCGAGGGCCGATCCACTGCTCCCCGGAGTGCCTGGAGCAAGAGCCAGGCCTTGCCATCTCCAGCACCTCCAGCAAGAGCACGCCTGCCTTAGTCCGGCTGAGAACGGGGCGGCTTTCCGACGCCAAGCGTCTGAGGGTACCCCACACCCCCTCATGGGGGTGCCCGGGGAGGCACAGGCTGCCCTCCACGCTGGGCTTGCCAAATCCCATCCTACCACGCAGGCTGTGCGTCCTCCTTCACCTCCCCCTACAGCCTTTCCCATCCCACTCTTCACGTTCTCTGTTCACTCGGTTCTTTCGGGGACAGGCAGCATCCCGCTCTCACATGTCCCCCGTGCGTCCCCCCGCCGCCGCCGAGCCGGGAGCGAGCCCCAGCGTCCCGTCCCGGGGCACACAGCACCGCTGCCGGTTCCCTCCGGGAGGCCAAAGCGTCATTGCTCCTCGTCTTCAACCATCTCCATCGCCAAGGATCTGGGTCGTTGGGTTAAAAATGGAAAGTTTGAATAGTCTGAAGTATCACATCTTAAAGCAATTAGGCTGGCCTAAATCTTTATTGGCTTTAAAGATTAACTTCTCATCTCCAACGAGGCAGCTCCACTTCTTTCTCCTCAGCAGGATTCACAATTTGAATATGGAGACAAAGGAATATTGAGCACACTGCATGTTACTAAATGGAATTTTTTGCACCATTTTCTTTCATTTTTCTTGCTTTCTATTGTTCTTCTACAGACAAACCAGCGAAGATGAACTGCTGCAGGAGCCGGAGATGGGGTCACCAGGCGCTCTGTCACGGAGGCTGAGAGGAACGCAAAACTCAATTTCAAGCAAGTCCTGCTCCCTTTGAAGTCAATTAGGCGGCTCCCGAGTGCCTTCGTTGAGAGGAGATGGATGAGGGAGAAGCAGTTGGGCAAAAGAGCAGTAAGAGCATGGAGCAATTCCTTAAAATGCTGCTGATCCATTGGCTAAGAGGGTCTGTGAGGGAAGAACAGATCTCGACACTGATTTTATACTGGCCCTCCATCCCCCGGCAGAGCAGGGCCGGGGCACCCTGCCAAAGCCACCCCGGCCGTGGGACCCCGACGTGGTGGGACGGCGGTGACACAGCACACGGTGTGGTTTCCCTGGGGTGGGATCCAGCCACGGGGTGAGGACCCAGCCGAGACCTCAGCCAGCCCCACAGCGCACTGGTCCCCATCCCGGGGGGATTCCCCTTGCTGCAGGCTCGGGATCCCCCCGGCCCGGTGGGGGTCTGGAAAGGGACACCACAAGGAACATGCGGTGGCATTTGTGTGACCCAGAGGGGCCTTGACGGGGATGGAAAGCCGACCGAGAGCAGGCGATTCCTCAGGGCGTGATGCTTGAGTTGTGGTTTTTCCCTTACATCTGCTGCTGGCAGAACGCGTGTTCCCGCATACGCTCACGTCAAAGCTGTCTCGGAGCCTGTCTGAATTCCCAAAACCAAGAGGAAAAGATCGGAATCAGCAAATTGAGGAGTAATTGGAGCGGTGCCTGGCATTTGTGAGGGTTGATAAATCTCCTCCAGCACCAGTAAATAACCAGGCTTGGCTCCTCGCTTGGAGGAGGGAGCATCCCCCCCCCACACCTGCAATGAGACACTTGCAATTGCTGCTTTGTCTCCTGGAAACCCGTAAATAATTCAAACAACCCCCTTTTTTTTTACTTTTGTTTTTCATTTTAATTAATCCACATAGAATTTTGTCCTCCAAACGCAATCGCAGCCGCACAGGAACCGCAGGTAGAGAATCTCATTACCCAGCTTACCAGCCAGATCCTGCAGCCGTTATTAACGGAGACTTCACCACGCGAGGAATTAATAAAACCTGACGGCGAGGGGGAAGGGAAATGCTTCTTCCGGAGTCCGACGGTTAAAGGTGCCGGGGCATCGCCGTGCGTTGAGGACAGTCAGCGCTTTGGCTCCCGCGGCGCCCGGTTGCTTGGCCCTGCAGCCGCGTACCGCCGTTCCCCGTGGTCCGGAGGAGCCTCCGGCCTCAAGGCAGGGCAAGGAGAGCAGGGAAGGCTCTCAGGCCACACAGGCCACTGCACAGACTCTTGCCCAGGCGCTGGCAGAGTCCAAACGCACGTTCTGGTGCTCCGTTAACCCTTCCTTTCTCTGCCGCTACACCAGTTACACCAGTAGCAGCTGCATCCTCAGAGCACGGCCGCGGCACCAGGAATTGCGCTCCTCTGGAGGCGGCACTGCGGAGAGGCAAACGCGCGCCCAGGTACCCGCACTGGGAGGAGAGACTGGGACCGTGTCCCCCAGCACCCCGGCCATGGTGGCAGACCCCCCATGCCCAGCTGCTTTTGGGGTTTGGGTCCTGTCCCCCACGCTCCCCGCGTGTCCATCCATCCATCCCTGGGTGCTGGGTCCGCTTGCTGGGTGCTCAGCTCCCCAGTGACCCCACGGGGAGGATGTTTCTGGAAGTGCCCAGAAGGCAGTGCCCTTTCCTTGGAGCACCCGCTGTGCCAGTGAGTTTTTCCTGACACAAGCCATTCCCGATGGGCAGCACGGGCGTGAACACGAGGGACGTCTTCCTCCCACGCGCGTGGCACGCTCACGTAGCGACGGCTGGAGAGGAAAATGCCAGCATCACCCGAGATGCTAGCACAGAGACAAGGCACGGCCGTGGCTGGCTGGCGCCACCGCTTATTCTGCGCTTTCTTTCCCTTCTGGCTTCTTTTTTCTCCCTGTTCCCGCAGACCTGAGGAGCACGGCGCTGGGCGTGCAGGCTGCGGGCAGGGCGGGGGGTGCGATTCGCGGCGGCTGGATCAGCTGCGCTTAGACAAACAGCAGCCCATCCGTCGGGAGCTCTAACGAAAGGTGTTAACAGCACCGGGAGCTGGGGGAAGCACGTCGAGGCAGGAGGGAGAGCGACGGGAGGAGCTGGGGGAGCGGGGATGCTCGGGACCTTCCCTTGGCTGCCGCGCGCCCAGCGGGTGGGACAGTCACGCCGCGGGAGCCCGTGTGAAATTGCCAGGGAAATATCCCCCGCGCTGATTATCTTGAGTAATTTATGCACCTGTTCTCACGCATTCCTATTTTATGGAAGCCTTGCAAAGCCGTGGTCGTGGTTGTTCACCACCTTTTGCTCCGCTTCTCCATCAGCGGCGGGCGCGGGGACAAAGCCGGCGTGTGGGTCACACCTCGGGGAGCTCGGCTCCCTGTGACCCCAGGGACAGGTCACGGAGCGGAGGCATCGCAGCCACGCTCCCAGGGCCCCAGCGCAGGCCGGGTCTGATCCCTCCGTCCCAGGCTCTGTGGCCCCAGCGAGGGACGCCGTCCCCTCTGCCCAGGAAGCCGTGGCACAGCGATGCCCAACAGGCCAAGCGGCCGGGAGCTGCTCCCGGGGGAGTGGGATGGAGCAGGTGGGATACAGGACTGGAGGGGATGCCAGGGCACCCACTCCCTGATGTTGAGCTGTTCAATCCTGCCAGCTCTAGCGCTTCCACTGCTTTCCCAGCACCTGTCTCCCTGGAAACTGGAGCCAGTGCCGGGGCGGAAGGGACAAGGCGGGTGGACAAGCTGCGCGGCAGTTCCTCCCAGCAAGGGGGGGCGGATGAACGGCCACGGCCGCTCCGCTGCCCAGCTCAAGGTGTGGGGCGCAGGGCCCTTCCTGGGGGTCCCCGAGGCAGCGGAGGGGTGCGAGCCATCCCCATGTCTCCCCATCTCCGTCTGCCTTGCAAGCAGAAGTGCTCAGCGCCCTGCCTCAAGGCCGTGGCAGGGGGTGATGGTCACTGGGCGAAGGAGTTTGTGGGAAGCCGAGAGAGAGCAGGAGGAGGAAGGGGCAGGCGGCGGATGGGGTGGTGGAGAAAAGATGTGAGTGAAGGGGGAATCTGAGGAACCGCAGAAGAGACACTCGAACTGTGCTGGAGGAGGACCTGGCTGCAGGGAAGCCAGGAGAGCAAAAAGTCAACGATATTGAAGCAAAGACGCTGGATATTTTAATTCCCCATGGCTCCTGCTCCTCGGAGGACAGCGACAACGAGCGAAATGGAAGCAGAGATTAAACAAGAGGCATCTCATTCAGGCTGCTCAGCTGGTGAAAGACCCGGGGAGCAGAGCAAGGACGCGGCTCGGAGCGGGGCGGGGGACCAGGACGCGTCCCCAGGGGGCTCCTGCGTCACGCATCCCGGGGAAGAGCTGCCGGCACTGCCTCCCCACCACCACGCCTTGGGTTTTGCCATTATTTCTTTCCGTCCGGGTGCACCCCAGGAAGCCTTTGCTTAAGCCAGGCTGCCGCTGCCCGTGGCACCTTCCATCCATTCCAGTTAGAGAGCCAAAAAAGGGGCCAAAAACCCCAGCTCCCGCGAGGCGGAGCAGGCGGATGCCGACGGACGGCCGCCGCCACGCTTGGGTCGGCAGCTCGGAGCCTCATCCATCATTCACCAACCACACAGGCGTGCCCGCCCTGCCCCGCACCGTGCGGGGGGCTGGCAGCGCCCCCGTGCCGGTTGGGGTTCATCAGATTTGGCCAATCAAACCCAAAGAGGGGCATCCGATGGTGAGGAGGGGAAAAAAAAATATCCAGGACTACTAAAAATGATGAAAGACACCTTAACAGTGTCCTTTTAATAGAATTAAAAACATATTTAAAGGCATGCCAAATGTTTACTAATTAAACAAATGCTTCATTCTGCAGCCATAATGAAAAAAAGGAATTGTGATACTTTTAGAAAATCTCAGGCTTTTAAAAAAATAATTATTTTCTAGAAAATCAGTTAGTAAATTAAACCATTCTTTACCCACTGTTTTTTTGGTCTTTTGCTCATTTTGCACAGCAAGCTGAATCCCGAGATTACCTGGGGCAGATTTTTATTCTGAATAACGAACATTTCAAAGGAAATACGACTAGAGAAAAAAAGAAAAGTAGGAACCGTTAGTGGGTCCCCAAACCTTAACGTGTGGCTGGTGGGAAAAGCCTGGCGTGGTCGGAGCAGAGGGAAACGTGCCGTTTGGGTGGGGAGGGACCATTAAAGCCCACCCAGTCCAACCCCCCTGCCAGGAGCAGGGACATCTCCAACCAGATCAGCTCCCCGAGCGAGATTGTCATGGAAGTCAGCTGTAGATCACGCTGATCGCCTGAGGATGAGCAAGGTGGTGGAGTTTCCATCCTTGGAGACATCCAGAAGTCAACTGGACACAGTTCTGGGCAACCTGCTGCGGGTGGCCCTGCTTGAGCAGGGAGTTGGACCAGATGACTTCCAGAGTTCCTTTCCAGCCTCAGGCAGTTTGGGATGCAGTGGTGACCAACCAAGGAGCAGGAGGGCAGGACAGAGGGTCTTGTAGGAAAGGCAACACTGCACACCACAGCCCTGCCTGCAAACCTCAGCTCTGCGCTCAGGTGCCATCGAGAAGTCACACCACATCTTTGTGCCCTACCTGCAAAACAGGGTCCACAGCTGAGACCACCGGTTCCTCCAGGGCAGGACCTTGGTGAGCATCTACAGAGACCTGACGTGCTGGAGCCGCAGACCTCAGCTGGTGCTCCCCTCCGAACGGGTCTGAGCACGAATACTGACGGAGCAGGAAAGGAAGCCAACCACTCCCACCCACCTCATTAATAAATACCCATCACAAGAGTTTCTCCATCTCCTCCCCATCTCAAAACCAACCCTGGCCAAGCGAGGGCTTTTCTTTCTGTGCCGGCACACACGGCTCTCAATTGAACGCGACTCTATAAACCACCCGGCGCTCGTTCCTCAGCCACGGTGCGTGCGCTTGCCTCAGCCCATCACCTCTGCCTGGCTCTTTCCCAGAGGGGACGCAGACTTTGAACGCGAACCCGCTAATCTGAGAGGACACCGGGCCGAGCCGAGAGAGAGGCAGCCACGGCGCGGCGGTGAGCGAGCATCTGTGCGGGCTGGCAGCGGGCGGCTGGCTCCCGGCCGCGGGGTCGCGGGGGCCTTTGATAGCAGATGGGGAGCGACCGCGCGTGCTGGTGACGGATTAGGAGGCTCGCCTTTGATCTCAGCTTTCTCCTGTTTAGTCCATTTCTTGAGGGGCTCTGCGGGGAGCTGTTACAAGAGATTTATTAATGAGACGAACCTCAACGCCAGGAAAAGCTATTTCTGCAAAATGCACTGTCCTTCTCACGCATGCACGGCCTTAAACCCACTCCCTGTCTGAACACGCTCGGCATCTTCCCTGCTCGGGGGACTCCGGCGGCTCTGCTCCCGCCCCGCGGTGGGCTGGCAGGGTTCGCTGCTACCGTGGGAAGTTGCTCCCCACTTACCTTACGCAGCCTCCAAAAACAACCTGAGTGCTCCCAGCAGCGTCGCTGGCTCCCAGCTGCCCCTCGAGCTGCAGGGAAGCAGCAGACACCCGGTCCCCTCCCAGGTGCGAGGTGCCCAATTTGGGCTGGCATCGCATCTGGGAACGCTGCGTGCCCCACGACGCGGCTGACCGCAGCCCGGGGAAGGGCCAGCAACTGAGGCTGCGCATCGCTGGCCAGCAAGTCTGGATAATTCATTTTGGAGCGTTTTCCCTCACACCTGACGCACGAAGCACGCTGCCCCAGAGGTGGGCCAGTTTGGCAACGGTCCCATCCTGCCGGCGAGGAAGCCAAGATCTGCTCTAAGGCACCTGTCTAAGGCCAGCAAAGGAAGCAGGGTTAAAAATTCAGAGCTCAAAGCTCAGCTCACCAGACTCCCTCGTCTGTGTCACACACGGACATGGCACGAGGTGACACTGCTGAACCCTTGACATCGGTGCGACCACAGCTGCCTCCCAAGGAGCAGCTACAGGGGAAGGATGGAGCAAGGAAAAAAGAGATAAGATGATGGAGGAGGCAGGTGAGAAGCAGAGAAAGTAAAAGAGAGGGAGGAAAGCAGAGAGGTAAGGCGCACATTCATCGCCTGAGCTCGCCATGGGAGCGTTCGCTTGCTCTCTCTGCAGGCACAAGTCTGCTGCTGCAGAGCAGGGCTGCCCCGTTGGCACCCTGCTGACCTCGGGCCGGACCGTGCACAGCGTTTTGCAGAGTATTTGGCTTTGGGGAGAAAAGCAGCAGGCCAAATAAAACCGGCCCTACCCCTTCTCCCAGGCTTAGCATCCCCCAGAGCAGCTCCTGAGGCAGGGGCAGGAAGGGGGAGGAGGCACTGGCCACGCATCTGCTCCAAGAGCCATGTCCCGAGCTGCCTGCTACCACCCAGTGCATCCCGTTCCGGCCAGCGTGGTTCACCCCTGCGCCCTTCCAACGCAAACACAACAGGAGAAAACAAAGCAAACACCGCACCCGGATGGATTCTGGATTGTCTTTGCCAGCAATTCTCATCATCTGCGGTTTCTCTGTGCCTTTGGATTTTGCTGCTGATCTACAGACCCTTGGCCAGCAAGCCAGCAGAGCTCCCGGGCCCACGCGGCCCACGCACACCTCCCAGTGATGCCGAGCTGAAGCACACACGCATTCCTTTTCCCCAACAAAACCGCCCGCTGACCCGCAGCACCGCTCTGCACAGCGGGACGCGCCGTGTCACACCACCACAGTTCCTGGTGTGGCAGCAGCACTCGGACAGCCAGGGCCCAGGCTGTATGGGCAGCGCTCCGAAGAACCGGCAGTTCCGTTCAACGGCCCTTTATCCGGCTCGCTCGCCCTCCTGCAACATCTGCGCGGCGCAGCAGCGGCCAGCCCGAGAGAGGGTTTCGCCATTGACCCCGATGGTGAGGATTCAGCCAGCACCCAGATTTCCTGGAAAAGGATGCAGAAAGCGAGTGCAGGGGCGCAGGAACAGGAGTCTCCCTTAAACAATAAGCAGCCTGCCGCGCGTTTAACCTTACGCTCCACTAGCAGCTAAACAAAACAGCCTTTTCTGAAGTGATGGCCACGGTGCACATCGCCGCGGTGCCCAGGAGCCCGCTAGCATCTCAGAATCTGTGTCCAGGGTGAGCTGCTGAGAGGAACCAAACCCCAGGTTGGGTCAGAGCCCACTTGCTCTCTGAGAATCAACCCCTTATCTTGTGACCTCGTCTCCCGGGGGAGTGCCGTTGGCCTGTCCAGTCACCTAATGCCGCCGCAAAACCCGCGCACAGGCAGCCCCCCGGGATCCGGACCAACAAGCCTCGGTGTTTCTCTGTCAGCACGTGGGATATTTGCCACAAATGAGGCTGCAGGCAGAGGAGGAGTGTGGGGAGCGTGCAGCTCAGGCTGCACAGGAGCTATTCCTGTGCCTGCCTTCAGATCCAAGGATGAAAAATTAATTCAGCGACCAAGCCACAATTCATCTCCGCTGGCTGAGGTCTGCCGGTACAGCCGGGATCCTGGCGCAGACACCACTTAGCCTGGCCAATTTCCTGTGCTGGTGCTTCACCCAAGACCCTGGCAGGAGAGACTCATTAATTACAGAGGCTGGAATTGTCTCTCTGCTTGATAACGGGGAAGCCAAACGCAGGTCAGCAGCTGTACGTGCCCAACAGAGCAATAAAGTCTGCCAGCGAGTGCTGCTACAAACCAGCCCGAGCAGGGGATGACACGAGTGCTGCGTGCTCAGCTGACCCCAGCCACGGGCTGCCCAGCTCCAGGTCCAGCCTGGTGGGAGGAACATCGATGCCTTGGGGAGGAGAGATGCTGCCACATTCAGGACTTTATTGCCAGCTAGAAAAGGCTTCCTCCGCTTCCCTCGGGCTCTCTGCACCTGCTTATCACCCCCCACTCAAAGCAGGTGCTTTGCAAAGGCAGTCAGGAGCTCTGCAGGGTACCGTGCCCCGTGGTCAGCCAGTGGCCACAGGGACAGGACAGATGCCCGCTGCGCAGCTGTGCGGCATCCCCATCCCGACACGGGGCTGGTAGGTGGGACCTCGCCTCCTGCATCTGAGACCCGGCACGGACCCCGCAGCTTCTCTGCTCCTGCGTGGCCACGCTGGGAGGTGAAGATGCTATCGAGGTCACACACAACGCCCCCGATGAATGACATAAAATGCAGAAATATCACAGAGTTCCTCCCATTCCACACAATATCCTCAGGGGATAATACTCAGAGGCTCTTACTCACCTTCCTGAACCAACAGGATGAAGCTGCCACCCCACAAAGAGCAGGGGAAGTTTCCAGGACCAACCTCATCCTCAGATGCACACCCAGACCAGCATCCTGCCCACCAGTCCCTTACAGCTGGCCACGGATTTCCACCAATACCATAACGTCTCCCCATCCCTTCCTGCATCCCTCCTATGCTCCCCGCTCTCCAGATCTCTCTCTTCCACAGCTGGGCGGATTTGCTCCAAAATCCAGTCCTTCCCAGGGGAGAGGTCAGCCCCACACCTCTCCCAGTTCCTCCCCTGCGCCGACCCCGAACCCAGGATCCGCAGCCTCCGCAGCCATTCGAGCAGGGACGGCAGCTCCTGCTGACTCTCAGCTGGAGCGAGGGGTCACCTTTACACCCGGGTGCTGACTCCACTAAAATTGCCATTTTGCTCATCAGAGGGGGCCCAGCTCTTCTCCCACCCCATCAGCGGTTCCGGGTTTGTGCCCTGTGACAGCAGAAGGGGGCTGCTCACGTTTAGTGCCTCAGAGCAAACACCACCCCGTTCTTCTCCTTTTGCTCCGTATGTTATAAAAACAAACCCACATCTTCCGTCTGTGCTGAACAGCACCGAGCACCTTCTCATTAACGGGGCACAATTACAATTACTAGCACAGAGGTGGGTGCAGAAACACCATCGGAAGGCTCCTGTTTGACAGCAGCTGCATCCCACATCCTGAACCACAGAGCATCGCATTCCGGCAGCTGCAGGAGGATGCGAGAAACCCTTTGCAAACACAGGGGACAGCCTCTTCCCAGTCTCTGGTGCTTAGAAATTGGCTTACAACCGCCAGCACAAGGTTTAAGAGCCCTTCTGCTCTTTCTGTGCTCATTAATTATGACAACAGGGTCTAGTAGGGTTTGACACGCTGCAGGTACAACAGCTCATTAACACTACGCACACCTTATCCCGCCTCGGTCCCTACAACCTCCCGTCCGAGCCACAGCTCCACAAGAAGGGTTGCTAGAGAAGGAAGGGGGAGAAAGAAAAAAAAAAATTATCTTGGCTCCCAGCCCAAGCCTTTCTCTTTTCAGACGCATTTCAAGAATCGGCTGGCCAGTAACCTCCTTGAGGTACAAGGGAGGCTGCTTGTCAAGCGCTGACCTGAGCTGGATTTAATTGGAAGCCAGCTGCTGGCGGCGGGAGCAAGATCGGAAAGGGCACCTTGGGGATGCTCGTGCGGCGGTGAGGACAGGAGCGGTGGGGCCGACGGGAGCCGTGTGAGCAGACAGCGCCGAGCTGCGTCGAGAAGAGCCAGACCCTGGATTTGCAGAGCCTGGCTTCTCGGGGTCTGGGTCGGAGAGCCCCGGGCTGCTCCCCTCTGCTGCCGCAGCGCCTGGAGCAGTGTCACAAACCAGCGCGTCCCTCAAGCAGCGCAACCTGCCCCCTTCTCATCCCGCAAAGGTGTAACACTTCCCACCTCCCCACCCTCGGGCAGGTCGGCTTGCGTTAAGTTTTTGGAAAGTATTTCACATCCCAGAGGGGAAGGGCTGCTTACGGCCACAGGCAGCTCCCAGGACAGCAGCGCTGCCTGGGGATTCCCAAACTGGATTAGCTGGGAGCAACCAACCGCTAATCCCAGCCCCATCGCTGAGTGAGCCTGTCACCTTGGGCATACCGCTCCACTTTCCATTTCAGAATTCACCTGGTTTGGAGTATTTACCTCTCGCGTGAAGTTTTTTGGGGAGGAATTTATTGGCAGAGGAAAAGGAGATCAAGTATTTCACAGCAGTGCTTTGCAGTAGAAAATATCGAGCAGTCTCCGCATCTATCGATATCCTAAGCTTTTCATTCCACCAGAGACAAAACAAGTTCATCTGAGAGTTTCAGTCAGTGACCCAGGAACATTACCATTATCATTAAATATAGCCTCTCCTGAAAATATTGACCATCAAACCGTGCTTTCAGCTGCCTAGAACTCAGCAGGGTACTCCCGCTCCTTTTCTCTGCAGCCTCAGCCCCTGCCACCATCTGAAAACAGCCTTTGGCTCCCTCACAGACTAAAATCTTTCGGTCCTGCAGTGAATCCAGACCCATGGTGAGCTGGTGTTGGAAAGCAGAATGAGACCCACATGTTCTTTTATTTATTTTTTGCAGAGTTCAGACTCCAGTGTGTAAAACAGCCCAAGCAGGACCAGCTCACGCCCTGGGAACCCTTAGCCCAGCCCCGTCATGAATGCCAAGCAATACTTCACATCCCTGGTGAAAAAAAAACAAACCAAACAAATGCTCACGGTGGGTAAAAAACCAAGAGCTGATTGTCCAAAGCCTTGTGACAGCCCCAGGAATGCACTCACCAACGCTGAGCTCTGTCCGTAACAGCCCCACAGGGCTCCGCATGGAAGGATCAGCGTTGAGCTGCCCAGCTCCTGGGCGCAGCAGCCACAGCTCTGTGAGACCAGCCAGGAGCGTGCCATCCCCAGCAAGGGCACAGGCCCACGGTGCCTGAACAAGGCCCAGAGACAGTAGCCAGCGACAGTAGCCAGCATTAGCCACAGCCAGTGATCGCAGACGAGGCAGGTCCGAGCCTAAGTGAGCAAGGCACGTCAGCGGGACGTGGTCAGGATTATCACAGTACAACGCCGGGCACGGACGCACACCTACTCCGCAGCTTCAATAAGGGTCAAGAGCAAGGACCCGAGCTCAAACACGGCTCTGGAGGGGAGCAGGGGCTTAGGGCAAGGTGGCCAGGCAGGGTGTGGCATTCGGGAAACGGCCACGCGTGAACGCGCTCGAAGCTAGCCCACAGGGAAAAGTCCCTGCGAGCACCTCACGGCTGTCTGCAGTCACCGGCCTGTCTCCGCTGGAGCCAGCAGGCGCTTTCCCTGACTAACAGCATTACGCCTGGATCTGTCTCGGTAGAGGCGTCTGATCCGGCAAACACGCCTTGAACACAAAGCCTCCAGCACTGCAGCGTTTCGAGCCATCCTCCGCTCCCAATCCCTGGCACTGGTGGTTTATTTGTTTGCTGCAGAACACCATAAATATTTTTACCGGCTAGTAAACTTTTAAACCCAATTGCTTTCTGCATGAAACAAAACCCAGTGCGCATAACGCCCTTTCCTTCCCCTACAGCCATTTTCTAGGTGTATATCAAATCCCAGCAGCACTAGTCTGGAAGCACGACGCGTAGGCAAGCGCTGCTCGGCACCGATCCTGACGAGCACCCACAGGGGCGCTGAGCCCCGTCCTCTGCCACCAGCTGCGAAAGGGCAGCACTTTGCGTCCTACCGACACGTCTGAGACCTCACAGAATTAAGCTCTTGTGAAGTGTAATTATTATAATTATTCATAAACATCATTGAGCTCTGTCTGGGATTGCTGCTCTGTTTCACTCTGCAGTGAAGTAAGGAGCCATCGGAATGTGAACGCTGGAACACTCATTTTTCAGACTCACTCGCGTCGCATTTTCTCCAAAACTTCCAATTACAGCACAAGTGCCCGTTGTACTGGTGAGGTTAGCACCGCCTGGGCCTACCCGCCGCGTGCCCTAACGCGCCAACGGAGAGCATCAGCCTCGCGCCCACCGCTGCCTCTGAAGGCAGAGGAGGAATCCCAGCCCCACGGGGAGGAAGAGCAGCTGTCGCCGTGCTGCAAGGCTGGGTCACCTACACAGAACAAACACCTCAAAGGAAGGGTCAGCTGATGAATGTGTTGGTTTTACCCTGCGTAAGCACATGGGATTCATATACTCTATAGATATTTTCTAGGAATATGTACAATGGGAATAAAGGTAGCTTGGAAATTTAGTCTGCAAATTTCAGCTGAGCATTACGGGGACATTTCAGCACGGGAAAAGGCTGAGCACTCACTGCTATCCTCCACCTGCGCTTTCCTCCATCCATTACGCTGCCTCAACAGGGCAGGGGTGCTCTGGCAGCTTGCGATTCTTTCCTCTGCTCCCCGCTTTTAGTGCCACGCTCTCAGTCTCACGGCAAAGGAGCACAGCACGCAGCCCTGCGCACCCTCCGCGGTTTTACTGCTACAGAGGAAATGCTTTGCTGCCTTAGCACAATCATTCAGCACCGGAGCTGTTAAACAAGAGCTCTGTACCACTGTTGTACTTCCGTGAGCAAGAAACAAATAATGATGTATGGTGGTGAGGCTCTGTTAAACAGGTTATTATCTGTGTAATTGTTTTTCTTACAAGGATTAATAATCATAACAAACTCTGCAGGTCAGGCGTTACCACAAGATGAGTGGCTCTGACAGTAAGCAGTCACCACTGCACTTAGTAAGGATGCTTAATTGAAGCTAATTTCACTAAGTGACCTTAACAAATAGCAATTTCCCTTTAATATGACAGAATGAATGATTTTTTTTTAATCTAAGGCACAAACCTTCTACTTTTTTCCCTTCGTGATGTAACTTTGAAGTGCAAACTCCTAAACGTCCTTTTATCCAACGACTCGGAAGGCTGTGTGCAGCAAAAGCTAACCTACGGGGTTCTTTTCTATTTATTCACATAAAGGATTTTACAGTCAGCCGCTGAACAGAGATTCTTTCTCTCAGAAATGAGAACACCAAGGCCATCCAAGGATCACACGGGTGGAACCACAGTGGATTTTGACAAATCTGCAAATTCCTGAATCTGGAGGGAAAAATGCAGGAGGCAAAATTTGTCTGTACCAACCTCCTTGCACGAGGCATTCGTTACCTTCCCTCGGCACCTTCATCTCTTCAGCAATATCCTGTCACACACAATCCAGCCGAACAATAGCCAGCAAAGCTGCTCCCTGCTGCTCCCTCCCCCTCCTCCAATTGCAATGGGAAGCCAGGATGGAATCACGCTTTTCAGCCACACGGTTTCTGACCAGACACCGGCTCTCCACGTCTACACTTAATTTTAGATAAACAGCAAGCTATAATCCACAGTTCTGACAAATTTTGTAGAATCTATCAGACATACAACACAAGCTAGGAGAAAAACATCTAAAGGATACTGGAAGAGGGAACTCAAAAAAAAAAAAAACCAAAAAAACCCGACATTAGACATCCTTCTCTTGACAAGGGGGTAGGGTTTTGGAAGACGGGCTCTCAAACAGGGCAGGGAAAGCAAATGGGCAGGACTGAAGCGGCCACCCTGATTTCCCTATGCCACAACCAGAATTAAGAGGTTTAAAAGGGCTGTTCAGCACTTAACCCAATATTTTCATTTTCCTAAGCAGGCCCTTACAGGTGTCACAAAGCACTTTTGAGATCCATCAGTTAAGACTCTGTCTCCCTTTTACAAAGCCCCTAGCATGGCAAGCGCAGTTCTGACGCTTAACAAGCACATTAACAAAAGCATTGCCTGTGATTCACTTTTATTTGCGTGGCTGTGACCAGAGAGGAAATACAGTAAAGAGTCAGGTACACTCACTTGAAATCAGCATTTGGATTTGGATAATCACCGTGTGAGCCTCTTCGCAATTATCACCCATTCTAACCCACAGACACCTTTCCTTAAAGTAAAAACAGTTTCAATCATTTAAATTAGACTTCTGCACAGTGTCAAAATGTAAACAAAAGAGGAGAGCTTGGAGGAGGACATGTCAACAGCTGAAATAACTAAAACAGCAGAGAAAGCATGGCACGAATAGGCACCGAGTGGATGCCAGCAGCAGGTAAATGCCCAAATTCAGCTGAACAAAGCACCCCTTTCATGTGCCCGCTGAGAATTATTCTCAGTTCCAGATTTGCTCTCCATTGCACTTTAAGGATGCTTTTTTCCACTTTCTCTCTCCTGCTTCTCTGTGGTACTAACACAACCTCTGAAGTTAAACTTACCAAAGCATCATTCTGAATTTATCCATGAAAACTCAGCCTTGCTTCTGAACCAGTGTGGTCACATCAGCACGGCAAGTACCTTGTTAGGCAGCTAACTTCTCAGCTTCACCTCCATCTTTACATTCTCCCTTTTTTAATATTTCTGCCAGCATGCTAGAAGACCTACCAGGGAACAAGGAAAACGTGGTATTAAGGACTGCTGGCATTCAGTTAGCGTAAGTGGAGCTACAAGACTACCAAGGAAAATAGTGGTGTGGATAAAGTCTTTGAAAATGCATTTTTCTAGAAAAAATAACGGTCATGATTGTAAGAGCCTGTCTTAGCTAACATACTGGCAGAATTCGAGTCAAAGCTGACTATTGTGCCTACTGGCATCACGCTGAACAGAGTGGTTCCTCCTTATACTGACGGCAAACAATTAATCATTGCCCTGGAAAACAATCTCTGAGGTTCTCTTCATACACACCTACTCTTCAGACAGAGGGAAGCTGCTAGGCAACCTCTGTAGCACTGGTTACTGGCACTGAGACAGATTGGTCCCTAGGGAACCACATTCCCCAGATGAAGTAAACTTCTGGACTTCAAAGAAAGTCAAATGGAGCTTTCCCAGTCTGGTTAACTGGTGCATGGTCCTGAATTTATAGCTTTCTACACTTACATTATTTTTCCATAAAATTCTATCAGCAAACTCCACCAGGAAGTTCTCTTTCCAGTACAGCTTAAAATGGTTACAAAAATTGAAAGAACTACACCAGCAGAAGACTTCTTGGTTTTACTAACGGTACCACAGGAGGGTTTCTGCTAAGGTAGAGACCTCGGTAAAGGTGGGGTTTGTTTGGTTTGTTTTGTTTTTTTAAAATGTCCCTTACGAGTTTAGCTGTATCTACAGAAATTTCTAGATTAGAATTATTTATAAAGAACATTTTATAAATTATTCTCTTTCTTAACTCAACTTGCTAACATAGATTGTACCCAATGAAATTTACACAACAAAAGTAGAAGTACATCGCTTAATTATGAGCAAGCTCTGCAGTTGTAGAAACGTTCTCTTCCCACACATTCATATATCAAAATGAAAACCAACTGGCAAGACAAAAATACAGATATGCTTATGCAATATGAATTAAAGACTAATTTGTAGCAGCTGCTTCGGCACTCAAATATCAAGAACATCAGTTTTTATTTCTTCTTTAGCATTTATTTGAAAAACTTGGGGACGTGATATGTCAAGATATTAAACCTTAGTAACAACCTAAAAGGGTAAGGAAAGGGGAAAAAAAAAAAAAAAAAAAGATTTCTTTTCAAAATAGCCAAGGAACTTAATGTGTAATTTCACTTATAAAGATAAAATCCCTAATACAAAACAAACCCACATCACAAACACAGCAAAAGTCTTTTATCAAATCCCACTTAATTTACCAGTAAGCTCCCAATTCAGATTAACATAAAATTGTTGGTAAAACGAATGGGATGCAGTCTCAGAGCTGGTAAATGATGATAAAAAAAATTAAGAGATGGAATCCTAAATGGATGTCAGCATTACTATTTGTAATACCAAAAATTTTGACCAAACTAAGTTGTTACAGCTGGATGGCTTTGTCACCTCCTGACAAATCAAAGAATTGTAAGTGAAAAGCAATCACGTGTCATCCTCAGCTTGAATAACTGAGAACGGCCTCTTGAAAGCAAATGTCAAAAGTGATCCTTTGTTAACAGTAAAAAAAAATTGTCTATCCATGATGCAGTTTTGAGGATTTCATGGTTTCTTGTAGAACTTGTCACAGAAAATAATACCTCACTTTAGTGACCCGATAGTTCTGAACAGCCTTCTAACACTGTCTGATATTGAGTCAGACCAAGTAGAAGAGGGAGGAAAAAAACCCAACACATTGGATTCATGAAAATCCACAAGTCCTAGTTCACTAGTATCCCTGAAAGTCAGTCTCAAAATGCTTCTTGAAACTACAGAAACTTTAATTTAATTTCCAGTAAAACAGTTTATATCATTCTTACGTGGCAGATGAACACAGAAGTGCATCATTAAAAGGGATCAATTCAAAAAGCAACCTCATGAGAGCCATGACCTCGCTACAATTAAATAGCATTGTTTTAAAAGCACTGGTAAGTTACTCAGCACTACAAGTCCTGAGAATCACCTTTTTCCCTGATACACTGTAAGACAAAGTTGTTCCTTGTGAACTTTCAAAAATTTCTTCTCTCATTGATATGTAGGGGAAAACGGGTCCCAGGAAGAGTTCAGAGGCAAAAGTCAGTAATTCCCTATCTTAAAAAAAAAAAAAAACCAAAACCAAACCTCTCCTTATCCCTTTTGGCACTTGGGAGAAAATACAAATGTATTCTATGTACAGACATAAATACAAATGTATTCTATGTACAGACATAAATATAAATGTATTCTGTTCCATGATTCTATTCTATGTGTAGCAACAAGAGAATTCTAATCACTGCCAGCACCCTCTCGTCTCTACCTTCCGTGGTGCTCAGTATGTAAAAACAGTGTGCTTCAAATTACAGGCTAACAGCAGCAGATAAGAGAGGCACCAGAGCGCTGCTAGTCACATTAATTGTATATACCGATTGAACACGGAACGCTGTTCCAGATTGTCTGACAAATTGGAATGACTTCGGTAACCCCTGGCTCAAATGCGTGTTCTGTCTCATTTTCTTTTACATCACTCATTGCATCTCCTGGGAGCACACAAGGCTTTCTCTCCTGGCTGTCCTCACAGATTTCTTCACTTGCCAAATGTTCAGGTGCCCTCTCATCCTCCTATTAACACTTTACTGATCTCACAGTAAAAACCTGCAGTGAATTTAAAAATCCCTTTCTCTGCGCCTGTAAAATAATCCCTCTCTGCTTTTTTACCGTGCGTGCAGAGGGCTGTCTTCACGGGAGCTGTGCGTTACACGCCCTGTGAGAGCAAAAGCGACAGCACATGCCACAGGAGATACCGTACTCCCTCACAAGTTTACCCTTGGGTACACCCACGCAGTTATGACACGCGGGAGCTACTGAAACACAGCGAGGCAACTTTTTTCACTTGTCTTTAAAAATAAGACATTAAAATTCTGACTGTGCATTAAGAAAAAGGTTGGTGAATGGTTCTTTTCTAAAAATAGCTACGTGGAGTGTCTAAAACACCTTCTCAGTGTTCCATACCTGCTCTTGCTTGCATCTTCTTTGCCCACTAGACAGAAATATATCTGCAAGTATTACGGAACTAAGTATACAGATAAAAATCAAGGTAAGTCACATTCACTGCCTGCATTGTATAATCTATAACAGTTTTGGATTAAAACTTAAATTACTACGCTGGGATCCTTGATTATGCATTTAGCAGAATAAGATTACAGTACAGTCTTCCCAAAATATACTGACTGAAACAACTTACGTCAAGCATTTCAGGTATTTTTAGACTATGCAATAAAATAACCACTGCAAGATTATTCTCACAGTTCACGCTCTGAGTCTATTTGTACTTTAAAAAGTTATCTTGGACAATGCTCCCACCACAGATTATGAGGAAAATTTCCCTGAACCCAAAAGAACCATTTGGGAGTCTGGGAGGGAGCCATGCCTTACAGTCCTTCACACAGCATTACCCTGAGGAAGTTTCAGCAGCTATCCCAACACGGTTTAATTCTGAGGTGCTGAACCAAGGGACTGTTTTCAATTATCAATACTCACAGATCTCAGGATCACATCCTTGAGATGGCTAAGGGTAAGTTCTTCAAATTCTTGTAAAATCTTTCATGTCACATTACAACCTGATTCACTTTCTTAAAAAAAAAAATCTGCATCTGCTAAAATTTAAGCACATGAAATTGGTTAACAAATGGTTGTGAAACAAGGAACTGGGTGATACAGAATACAGTGGCAACATTTCCCACAGAAATACTTCTACATATCTAAGTGTTGAAAAAGTCATTGACATAAATGGATTTCTCAGTTGTGCACACACATTCTGCAATATAACGTATCTTATAAAAATACCACTCATTCAATACAAGAGCTCAAGGGTATGCAGAACTAGAATATAAGAAAAATAATTTAGGGAGAAAAGAAGTCAAACTAATTCTGTAGTGCACAGTAGAGTGAAATTAGGCAATTACATTCTGAGAGTTACATCTCAGAACAGACTTGTTCAATACATAGATCTCTACATTTCTTTCCATTCCTAATACCAGATTTTTAAGAATATGCATACCACGCTCAGTTGATTAAAGCAAGAAGAAAAAGCCTTTCAAATTTGGCATTTTTTTCTCCCATGTTTCACATTCAGTTAGACTGATGGTGATTTAGCAGTAGCTTCCTCCATCACAATCTCTGCAGTAACACGATCTTTTCATCTTCCCGCATCACTTCACAATAAACGTGCCCGTGTTTTCCCTTAGGTTGGACCAGGGGTGGCACCTAGATCAAATGCTGCTGTAGTCCAAGCCACGGGCAACCAGAGCTGCTGCTGCTTCCCACTCCACTGCAAAGAAGGTAATTGTTCCAAAGAAGCCCACAATCACCATGATGAGGAGTTGCCACTGCAGAAGGAAGTAGTTGCTGTAGAAATATGCAACCGCAGCACAGATGGACTGAGAGAAAAAACACAATGTAAAAAGATTATGAGCAGATATCCAGGCTGGTATTGCTACACAAGGATTATCAAATTGACATACGCACAGTTTAATATGCAACTCTCAGTAGGATGCTTCTGTAGAAGATATATAATCTTAAAACTTCATTATACCTCAAGATATGTCCTGATGTGATATATAACAGATTTAGTTTTTAGTCGTTATTTAAATAGTGTTCACTGAGAAAACGAACACCAAACTCAAAAGTGTTTGCAACATCGCAAGTGCAGTTATCTGGTATTTGTCTAGAAACAACATAGTCAGGGCTTTAAGATGATAGTCTAGAAAGCTATTTCCAGTTCTACAGCATCACAAACTACTCTAGACCAAAAGAGCTAGAGGCTTTGACAAGCAGTGTTGCTTATGAGCAGTCTTATCCTCTTTAAAGGCAAAATTCTCATTAGAGGTCATATAAAGAACCTTTATATTCCCCGTCTATCCCAAATTCTTACCTATCACCAAGAATGATATAAAATTGGAGCAGTGCATAAGAAAAAAGAATATTTTTTAAGCAAGCAGCTGTCATCTTTTAAACGAGATACACTCTGACCTCTGTTCCCAGCACTGGCTTGCTATTGCTGTGACCATGCATGAGCAGTTTCATTGCTTTGCGCCACGGTTTTCTACCGATTCCTCTGACCTACGCAGATCTTGACCCGGAAAGTTCAGTACCAGACAAGATTAATGCCTGTAACTGAAGTGATCTATCCAAAACACAGCACCTGTATTCACACTCTATGAAGCCTTTTCACTGAGACTCCAGCTAGCATATATGCATTTATTTTGGCATTCTGACGACTTAAGAGCAGTTAATTCTTTTTTTTGTCTGCACACCCACCTGATAACTCCCAGTGACACGGTACAACACCCACGAACTCTTCAACTACTATTTACACAACTTGCTCCCTTTCAAATCGCACCCCTCTGTCAAAGACTTCTTTGAGTAAATCAATTCAGTAAATGATTAAACAAAATCCAAGTCTGGTTAACTATACTAGCCTTTTGACTTTAAACTACAATTCTCAACACTAACTTCCCTCAAAACTCCTAAGTAATAGCAGTTCAATTATATAATCACATCAAGCTATACTAATCAAGCTGCTCCTACCTAAAAACTTTTCTCTTCTGTGAAAGATTAAAAAAAAAAAAAAAAAAACCAAAAACAAACCAGGCTGAAATCCTTGGCAGAAACAACGGAATTTTTCTCAGCTCATTAAAAAACCCAGCCCAGTATTTCAATACCATTCCAACAGTCATACTTCAAAAGGCTGTGGCATGTAATACCTGAACAAACTTAAAGATGGCAAAGGCAGGAGCACTGTCTTCTGAATACAGGAATCCTAAAATACTGAGGAGCTGGGTGTTAAAGCAGCTGTCCCCCAAGCCCAGCAGAAAGCTGCAGAATATGGCCACCTCTTTGCTAAAGGAGAAAGTGAATAAAATTCAAAAGCCATTCATCCAAACAGCTTACACATCTATAAACTAATTTTAGCAGATTTATTTGGAAAGTGAGAATGGAAAAAAGTTATCAAACTTTAAATTTCACTGGAAAAGAACGAGGAACACTTGGCAAAAAGAACAGTTTAATCAGATTTTAATTTCTTGAATGCTAAGACTTCTGTTACTGTTACCTGCAGTCATTCTACACTGAATTAGAACTGCTAGAACTACTCATTTCAGTGCTTGGAGCCACAAAACCCACAAGTCAGTGAGACACACGTGGTGATTTCACAAAAACTGCAGGAATATTAGAGAAATACCAATTCATTTTGCAGAAAAGTACTCCAGTTAAAAAAAGATTAGTCACCAGCACAGGCACAAATACTTATAACTGCAAGTTAGCAGCTATGCCTGCACAAAGTGACAACATTGTACTTTCACACAAATTGCCAAAAACACACCCCAAAAGAAAGCTGCAATGATGAGATTAAAAAGCTCCCAATATTCTTCCCCTAACACTGAATGGTGTAAGAGATAGGCACAGCCTGGCTCCAGTTAGATCAAGAGGACTTTGACAACAAGCACTTGGAGACCTTGGAAACCAGTACAACAGTGCTGGTGCTCCATGCTGTAGTAAGACTGAGCCCAATACTGTTTTTAAACAAACTGAATTCCTGACAGCTAGTACAATAAGTGCTGGTCTCACTACTATACTAGATGTCAGGGACATCAGCTCTCAGATGACAGAATTGCTACCAAACATCCTCATGCTTTTTTATTCTCATGCCATTTAAGTTCCTAAATTGGGTGCACAGTGGCAGAAAATCTACCTTTAACAAAAACAGAATTCCTGAAAGCTTTTTCTACACAGTCACTACACAGAAAAGCAGCTTCAAGGAATTTTCTATTAGAGGAACAAGCTGTTTATATACCTCTTGAGTTATACCAGCCAAAAGTTTACATACCTTGGAATCATATAAGCAACATCATTTGTTCCTTCCATAGGAGCAATAGGGGCGTCATTTGGCATGTTGAAGAAAATTAAATAAAAGGCTATGAAATGGACAACGATGCCTAGCATCACAACAGGGTTCCTGCCAAAGCGATTATTCTTGCTCAGTAACCCAAAGATTCCTCCACCTGTACGAGTAGAAAAGGTGGATAATTAAATCAGAACTGAAGATGCTAGGAACAGAATCAAACTTAAAATACTGCAAAAAGAAAAAATGCTGAAGACTTAGATTCTAAACTTCCCCATATTGGATAACTGAAAGACTGACAGACAGGAAAAGAGTCCCAAGGAGTCTGCCAGACCTGCCAGCCCCGTTTGCCAGATGACATAACCTTTGGGTTGCTAGAGACGCCTAGGGAACGCAGGCAGGAGATTTATCAGACGATTGCTGATGAAGAGACTTAACCTTTTTGCAAATATTTTGCCAGCTGCCACTGTTTCCTCCAGTATTGCAACAGTAGTGAGTGAAAACGGATAGCCTTGTGCTCAGCAGTGTTTCACATCCTAGCCCGCATTCACTTTACAGGGTGTAATGTAGAATGCACAGTGCAACAAGGAACCACACTGACAATTTTACTTCTGGTATTTCATTTTTTGTTTACACAATCATTGCTGGAAGCTTGAGAGACACTATTCAGTTAAATACAAAAAAGACATTTGAGTAACTACTTAACCCCTTTTTGTCTACAAGGTAGTAAATTTAGACTCACCTAAAATTTCTCCAACACCAATAAAAATACCAGAGAGACCAATAAGACTTTTCTCTTCAGTGCCAAACCTATTCACAGCACCAATACATGTTCCATATACTCCAGAAAAGAATGTTAATTCCAAACCTTTGAAAGAAATCAAACAAAACTGATAGATGAACAACCACGAAAATCATTACCAAATTCTTTATGTCTAAAGGCTGCTTTTCCCTAAAGCACCTTTCAAATGCATAGATTTAAACGAGGTATGTGTAACAGCAGCAATTGGGGAATTTTAAACTACATAATTATGATCCTCTCCTATGCCAGTTTACAGAAACTATATTAGGAAAAAACACTATGTCACTAATTAGTGTCACATGCACTTAGGTTCAGTACTGCTTCTGCTGACACAATCTCTTCATATAGCTTATATCTCTGCTTTTCAAGAACTCTGGAACTTCATGTGCAAGGTTTTTCCCCCCTCCAAGTTACGGCATTCTGAGGAAAGCCTCCCTGCACCCCCAAATACCAAAACAGCCAAGATTCCCAAAATGGGCTGCTACTTTTCTATACATAATGAGCTAAAACTGAGAAAGAACAACTGCTATTTTTTAAAACTCTTCTTTCTTTCCACTGCCATTACTGTGAGAAAAAGCAACATAGCTGAGTCCAACCAGCATGGCTATAAGCAACCATCAGTGTAAAAATACCAGTTCCTTAGCAGAAAGTATATTTAAAACAACGCAAAGTGTTATGCCTCAACAAAGAAAAACAGTTCAAAAATAGAACTGTTTCTAACTTACTTCCTCCACCTTTTGCTACTGCAAAAATACAGTACACTATATCCTGGTCTACATGTAGCAGGCTACCCAATATGGTATATGAGCTACACAGCCTCAAAAAAAAAGGTTTGAACTTTGACCAGTCTTAATAATCCAACCATCAATTCTGGAAATAAAAGGTTTTGTTGGCCTTATGGCGTTTTGTACTTCCCTACATAAAGTGGCGATATTGACCAAGAGCCACCAGATGGCAGCAGCTACTTTTTCCAACCTGGACTGATTTTTTTTTCTGCTACCTATAAAACCATACTTCAGATTAATCAGGCAAAACTTGACTGACTCCCTTTCTTTGCTGTCTTGCTTCACACTCCCATTACACTAAACACCTAGACGAATTGAAGTTCGTTAATTTGGGTTAACGCAACACTGGAGTGCAGTAACTGCTGTGCAGTAACTTGTAACTCATGAGTGGCTAGTGCAAGCTGACTTCATAGCTACTATTGCTATTTATCTACCAGAAGCCGACTGCAGACTTCAGCAGATGTTACAGCGCTGTGTGTAGTTTGTTTGCACCCAAGTCTTTCCCCTACAAGAGCTAACAACAATTTTGCATAATGGTGACTCCGAGCTGAGGTTCTGAAAATGCATCTACTCCTCCTAAAACTCAGTTTGATCATGAACAGAACTACATCTGAAGCCACAGTAAGGAGCAAGAACCCCCCTAACAACCTGCTAAAGGATTTTGAACATTTTATAGTATTTTTGTGGAAGAATTACTTTAGTATATGGCAAAAATAAACAACTCATACTTTGGTCTAACAACGGCAGACCAGGTTTAACTAAAGCTGCTAAAAAGAGACAGAGCTCCTGCCACAGCAAATACTAGTGACAAAAATAGAAGGAAATGGCCAAACTTTTTCCCAGTAGAACCAAGACTAAAAAGACAACTGTTAGTAATCTCACGCCTCAATGGAGGGAACACTGAAAGCGTGTTCTACAAAAATAATTTTAATTCAAATGCAGTGCAATTGCATTAAACAATCTACAGCCTATTGACTGTGTCATGTCAAATCACACAAAAACCAGCTATGTAAATTCTGCCTAACCCTCAGTGTCAGTGACCCAGAACTGTACTGAACCGAGCATCACCCCACCTGTCAGTATTTGCAGATTTAGGCGCACTCCTCCTCCCGTACAGAAACACTTTCCAGAACACAAAAATGCTGTAACTCGTTCAAAGTTAATTGAAATATTCAGGTGATGTTTGCAGAGATACGGAATTGCAATCCTGCTCTGGGGTTAAAATTCCAAACAATGCCTTGACACTGTTACGTGCTTACACTCTCTGCTTGCTTCATACCTGTGTAAGCTGTTGTAACACTGAGAAGCAGAATCTCTTTGGTGAAGCTCAGCTTTATAGATTTCTCTGCAAAGACATAATAACAGAAATTAATATAACTGATAACATTATTAAGAGAATCTACACTTTATTTCGTTATTTGCAAAAATGGGTTAAAATTATGCAAACTGTGACTTTATTACAGCAGAGTGCTAAACAAACCAACCCTGACTTCCCTTTGAAAGAAATGCTGTTATCTGAAATCCTTTCTTGTAGAAAACGTAATAGGAGAAATACTAAAGAGGGGATACACAGTTTTCAATTAGCAGACAATTCTCTGCTCATTGTATTCTTGTACTCTCAGTTCATGGTGATTGTCTCCTAAAATGATAAATAAATTCTCAGTGAAGATCTCCCCATTCTCAAAACAAACTTAACACTCACAAGCAGACCACATCAAACTTCAATGGAAACTGCAGACGCTCCAGTTTAAAATTGCTGTTTTAAACTGGTATCATTTGGTGACAAAAATAAAATGACGTGTAGCTTCTTTATCTTACAACATGAGTGAATTTCGTTTATTTATTTAAACTCTAATGCACTAGCTTTCCCAAGTGGCACCCTGTTCTTTCTGAGCTCATCTATACAAGCAAGCTGTTGTAAAGTAGCTTGGATGTGAAACTACATTAAGGAAGCACTCCTCCAAATTTCTCCTGGACTGTACTAGGACGTAATTGAAGTGAAGTCTACTTCACTTTCTTTGCTTGCAGTCAAGCCCTGTTTGTACGGCATTGTCTCCTGAAAGGAGCACTTCTGAACACAGCCTGTCAGCTCACACCAATCACATATCAACAGTAATTTGCCCACATCTTAGTTCAGTGATTCCCAAGCTTTTTCAATTGCAAGCCCTATTTTGGCTAGGCTCTAAATTGCAAAATGCTCACATGAACAACTGAATTCCTCTCAGGCTCAAAACTCATCAGGCCTGTGTCCCTGTGCAAACTGTAATCTCTGGTTCGAAAACCATTGCCATCTGGCAGTCATTTTTCCAAGCGGACCATCCCTGAACGTCTACATTTCAAGTGGAATAACTGAAATGCATTCTTAAAATCTTATTTGTTCAAAAATTTTTGTTCTAAGTGATTTGTACATGATCACATTATCAGCAGAATCACGGAGAGCTGGAAAGGATACGCCGGTATTTTTTGAAGCGGCTCTTACGTGAAATAGTACTTACTGAAGGCAGCCACTGCTCTCGTCATTTTGTTTTCTGCAGACCTACATAAATAAATGACTTAGTCAAAATAAGAAAACATAGAATCATAGAACAGTTTGGGTGGGAAGGGACCATTAAAGCCCCTCCAGTCGAACCCCCCTGCCAGGAGCAGGGACATCTCCAACCAGATCAGGTTGCTCAGAGCCCCGGCCAACCTGGCCTGGAATGTTTCCAGGGATGGGGCATCCACCACCTCTCTGGGCAACCTGGGCCAGTGCCCCACCACCCTCAGTGTAAAACATTTCTTCCTAATGTCCAGTCTCAATCTACCTCCCTCTATTTTAAAAACATCACCCCTCGTCCTGTCACACCAGGCCCTGCCGAAAAGTCTCTCCCCATCTTTCCTGCAGCCCCCTTTAGGCACTGGGAGGCCGCTATCAGGTCTCCCCGGAGCCTCCTCTTCTCCAGGCTGAACAACCCCAGCTCTCTCAGCCTGGCCTCACAGCAGAGCTGCTCCAGCCCTCTCAGCATCTGCGTGGCCTCCTCTGGACCCTCTCCAACAGCTCCACGTCCTCCTGATGTTGGGGGCTCCAGAGCTGGACAAAGTGCTGCAGGTGGGGTCTCACCAGAGCAGAGGAGAGGGGGAGAATCCCCTCCCTCGACTGCTGCCACACTGCTGGGGATGCAGCCCAGGATGCAGTTGGCCTTCTGGGCCCCAAGGGCGCATTGCCTGCTCATGTTGAGCTTCTCGTCCACCAGCACTCCCAAGTCCTTCTCCTCAGGGCTGCTCTCCATCCATTCCCCGCCCAGCCTGGATTTGTGCCTGGGATTGCCACGACCCAGGGGCAGGACCTTGCCCTTGGCCTGGTTGAGCTCCATGAGGTTGGCACGGGCCCACCTCTCCAGCCTGTCCAGGTCCCTCTGGATGGCATCCCTCCCCTCCAGCGTGTCGATGGCACGTAACCATACTGTATCGCTATGTTGGAAGGCAGCTTAATTTTTCAGATTTTCAGTACATTTTCTAGGCCAGCACTATATACTGGAATATACTAATATATTATTAAAAGTTTCTGAGAATCTAAACTACTAACCACAAAATTTATTTGCTTTCTGCACTAGTGAATGCCGTTCAAAAATTAACCTGCTTAACAGAAATCTTTCTTCTGAGCACTTTTAGCTTTGAACATTTTTTCCACTGTCATACTTACTGATGTTTTTCTAACATTTTCACTTTCTTTAAATAAAGCAAAAATATTTAAACTAATGCCTCAGGCAAAACTGTACTGAATCTATCTGTGTATCTATGCATTTCTAATGTATTTATCAGAGTGGCATATATATATATTTAGAGAAGACATCAAAAACATGTTTCAGTATGTAAAAGATAACCTATAAAAAGGGAGTAATTTCTGCTTATTCCAGCCTTTAAACTGGGCTGATGAGGACAAGACAGACTATGAAAGGCAGATACCTGTTTCATAATAATCAGTGGAGAAAAAGAGGTGAAAGGTATCTTTCCAAAGGCACTTACTTATTAATAGAAAAACTTAATGTGCAGTACTGCACTCCACTCTTGAAATGTCTTCTATGTCATATAAAGAACATTAATTCCCACCTCTTAAAGTACAGACACTTTTCTATTAAACCCATAAATTCTACAGGGTGTTCATAATATTCATGTTTCCAGTGTCGGGAGGAAAGAGAACGCGACATTCCATTTAGGAGCAGGAGCACAAACAAGTATGTGTGACAACATGTTATGGCCATAAGTACTTACGAGCTGTCCCCTAGGATTTCATTAGCAGAATCTTCCTCCCCTGGAGCTTTTGTGTCCTCTTGTTTCCTAATCAGAAAGAACAAAACCGTGCCCACAAGACTGATAACAGTCAGAGCAATGAAGACCGTTCTGCGATCACTCTCTGCGGAAAAACAAAGAAATGTCACAGCTAGATGCGCAAAAGCAATTCAAACCAATTCAGCTACCTTCAAAGAACCAACACAGACATACTACATAACCCTGTTTAAAATGTACACTAACCTACCTTCCACATGGAGCAAAAGGTACCCAGCTGCTGGCAAATTCCTGCCTCAGTTTTATGATGCTAATAAAATACCAGCACATTAAAGAGTGTCACACACATTTTCTGAGAGTGACACGCAAAGGCTGTGACCAGTTAGCAAAGAAGTGCATAAATTCTCAGCAGGAGAAAGTAGGTCTTTCAAGACTTAGATAATTCAGAGTGGACAGAGCGAAGTACTCCAGAACCCTTCAGATTTCTCAAAAAAATCTCTTTACCATCATCAAAAATATTAGCACTGTAACGTCATGAACTAGTAGCCTTGTAAACCACAAAGGCCTTAAAGCCACTGACACAGCACACAAGGTGCAGCTGGAGGGCGGCAATCGCTTCCCCGTACGCCACTCCGCTGCACAAACCAACTTGTTTGGCACAGGGAAGTCATTCCCATTTACAAACATTAAGCAGGAAAAAAAAAAGCAAGAAGCAGCTGATAGTTGTGATTGAACTAGTGTGTGACTCTGAAGATACTGCCTATGTTTGTATTTACTTCCTCTTTACCTTAAAGGTAAACACAAAATTTTCCATCTCAATTAAAAATAATGTGTGTGGTTTACAGATCAAAAAGAGAGCACGTGCTTCACCTTGAAATGCCTGTAGTATTTTCATTTTGGTAGTAAAAGAAAGGAGGAATTGATTCTTAAACAGTCAGATCTCCTGATACTAACATTTTTTAATAAAGAGAAGTCTCAAGGTATTTAAAGATGGGGAAAATGTGACAGCAGAACTCCCTCATAGTTAATTGCTCTATTCTGTGGTTAGAAACAGCAAAGAAATTCAGAATGCACAGAATTTCAGGCCCACCAGATACAAAGTGTCTCCAACACTTTCCATAACATTTAAGCCTTTTTGTTAAAGAAAGGGGAATGTGGGAGCTGACTTAAAAATTCACCTGTTCTGCGCTACCAAGCCCATGTCCGCGGAGAACCCAAAAAGACGGATCTAACAGAGACATGAAGCAGACTATTCACCTCAACAGAGCAGTACTTCTGAAGCCTGATAATTATTGCTTAAAAGTCAACATCTTGTTCCTGATTGACTACAGTACAAGTACCCTCCTCTTTTAAATGCTAAAAGAATTGACCATTCTAGCAGATATTTTACTTTAACACTACAATAAAGAAAACTCTCCCAGTCATTATAGAACAGGACAATCGACCCTATTTAATTACAAAATGATGGTTTTCCAGCGATACCTGGGTTTTATAATTAAAATCTTACATTTTGGTCTGTTTTTACCATTGCTATTTTATTAGCTGATACCCTCACACACCTTGCTTACTTAAATAGAAATATCTGTGTTAAAACCAACAAGTCTCAACCACTGTCCAGCTTCCTAAGAATATTACTAAACGTACTGTTCTCTCTCCTGCTCTTTACCAGCCTAGCATCATGTTAAACAAAAAAAACCTATAGTATTAATCACAATCCCATTAGGAAGTTAGTCTTCATAAACTATGCCAAGCAAGGAAGAGAGAGTTCCTTTACACACTCTTCCAGCAATGTTGCCAGTTTAAGCAGCAGCAGCAGCCCGCTCACAGTCCAGCTGCGCATCTCAGCCTCTCTTGCTCCTGCTTTGTGCCAGCGCAACGATTAGTGCAGCCATGAAGTGAACCGGGATGGTTTTCCTTTCTTTTCCTTTCTTTTCCTTTCTTTCCTAGGTTAATCAGTCTCCAATGTGATTTAGAAGAACGGTCTACACCAGGAATTTACTTTGGAACAGGATAATGTGTGTATTAAGTACACAGTAATTCCAGAATACTTTTTCCCAAAATATGTGTATTTTGGCTTAAGCGTGTCTGCACAGGGAAAATCCCAGAGTGGCTATTGTGGAAAATCTTACTCTAAACTAGCATTCTGAAGAATTTGATAGACAATATCCTAAAAGAAGGTACTTAATGTGCACTGCATGCAGGAAAACAACATACATAATGCAAGGGTCATGAGTACTATGGAAAACTGAATCAAAAACACACTCCAAAAAATAGAGTCTAGCAAATAATACACTGGAAAAAACATTCTGCTATTGTGCAAGTTTCTTGCCACTTTCCAGGTCGTTATTTCACCTGTTTATTCATGCTACCATACTTTAAAGGATGGCCTCTGATATAAACAAGCAATACCCACCTGATATGTGAGTTTTTCCTTGCCAAGCGAAGTATATATAGAGGTTTCCAAAAAACAAGCTGTAAACAAAAAGGACAACAAAGGTGAACAGCACTTTTTGTAGTAAGATTAAGGTTGTAGCATCATGGTAATATTATTCTATGCAAAAAATAGTACTGTGCAGTTGTGAAAGAAATAAAGACATTAGTCACTCCCCACACAACTGCTTACTCCATAGAAAAGTTCAAACACAGTGGAAGATTCTTCCCCATAATGTCAGCAATCAAGACACAAGGTGGTAGCAAAAAATGAGGAAATCTACATCTAAGTTGCCTCTCTAATTTTGGAAGGCTATAGGTTAGAAAGCTGACATATTTATGGAGATGATTTTATAATACTTCCCTAGAAGAGTCTTGTGTCTTAAGTATTGCCCCAGCAACACTAAATTGTTAACAGCTCAAGGGAAAGTCTGTGTTCGCACCTACAGTTTCCCGAAATACAGTAATTCTGAATGATTCAAAACAGCGTTAGAGCCACGACTTTACTCACTGTAAAAGACACTATTAGTTAGGTTTGTGGAAATTGCCATTCTGATAACATACTGATATGTTAATTCTGGAACCTTAAGGAACACCAGAAGTATGCCACTGGTTCAGACTGATGTTCTACCAATCCAGTATTGTTTCCCAACACAATTGGATTATACCCATCGCTATAATCTTCCTCAGACACTTTTTCACCAAAGGAAACAGTCCTAGACTTTTTAGTCTCTCTTTAGTCTCTTAGACTCTTTAGTCTCTCTTCAAGTTGCAACTTCTTGTTGCATATTTTTGTTATTTTTCCCTACATCCTAATTACATTACAGTCTCCCAAGACGCATAAACTATATCTGCACAAAAAACTCAATGGCAGCAACACACTGTCGCTACCTTGTTCTCACAGCCTTTCTTCCTTTCTTGACTCCAAGCCTGTTGTTGATGCAGCACATGAAGCTTAATATCAGAAAACTATCAACAACAAGATGTTTTTTCTGACTTCTGACTGCTAGATCAGTCTGTGGACTGGGGCCTATATCACCAGGACCCACAGCCAGGCACAGGCATAGCTGGAGACAAACACTCCTCCAGCGCAGCTCCAGAGGAACTCAAGGCCCAGGGCTGAGTTTAAACAGGACTCCTGAGCCCACGGGGCTGGGAGAGCCCATGGGAGAGCTGGAGGTCCCAGGTGAGGTTGTTCAGGACCATCAGGGCTTATTAGTGCACTCAGAATCCTGACACACGTTAGCACAGCCCTCCACAATCAACAAGATTTCTGTTACATATGTCAAATGCTCCCCTAACAGAAATGTATCTTTTTAGCATACGAAACTTTCGTTCATTGTTCTATAATGCACAATAGCAATAGAAATGTTGCGTCCAGCCTTCCCTCCCACTTCACTGACTGCAAGGTACCAGTGAAGTATTTTTGATGCAGTCTCTCACTTATCAAAAAATGTAAAAAGTAGAACGCATAAGCAACCAAAGAAACACTCAAAAACAAAGCTTACCTGGACTGTAAGAGTGCCCAAAACACCCCACTGTTCCTTCCAATGGTGTTTTCATCAGAATTTACAGTCAAGCAATTTCCCTGTGCCGTCCAGAGTACTGAAATATACAGAACATGTTGCTCGGGAAATATATTTTAGAGGTATATTCAAATATACTAAAGAATAATAAGCAGGGTAAGAACAATGCTTACCAGCAGCTGCAATGCCAATAAAAACAGAAGCAGCGTAGAAAGTCCATGTAGCAGGCTGGATAAAAACTGCAATGTACAGACTAGAATAGAACAGAACAGTTTATTGAATATAGACTTAAAATGGACAATGCTCTTTAACAACCAGATACCTCACCTAGCTCCTTCTGATCAGCTACTCTCTCCTAAGTGAAACTGGAAAATAGTTTAGGTCGTATGTGAAGAAAGATAATTTTTTTTACCCTACTAAGCATCTAGAATATATATTTTTTTTAATATAGTCACAAATCTGAGACCACAACCTGAACTCCATAGCCAGCAAAGTCTGGAAACGCTGCGGAAAAACTACACTCTGTTTCCAGTAGGCAGAAGTACTCTGCAGTTACACCTCTACAGACAGTATCTCACCAGGTGCCTTCCTTAGGCCGTACAATTTAATGTACGGCATGGTAGCCTTAGGTGTGAAAAAAATGAAAGAAAAGATTTCAAAGGAAGCAGACAAAAATTCAAAATGAATACTTACCTATAAAATACGCCACTAACAACCATGGAGAGCTGAGGTCCTACTATCGCAACCACTGAGGGTGATATAAGATTTGACGCAGAGAATACTCCATAAATAATGGACATGCTACATAAATAAACAAAAAAGGCAATTAAGTACTTAAAAGAAAACAAAGGGTATAAGTGAACCGATTTAGGAAGGTTCAGTCAATCCCAAAATATCAAGTTCAGCACATACATAACTTAAGTAACCGTAAAACTTTCACAGTCAAACTTCTCCTTCCTTTCTTCTGTTCCCTTCACCCATTGCACCCTGTATGGGAGGACAGGAGTGTACAGCGTTTCCTGGATTGTTGAACAGACTCCCAAACTATTGCAGGCAAGCACGTCCGGCAATTTACAACACACATTTGTCAAACTGTGCCTTAACAATAGTTACTGTATTTTGTGCCCAGCACTACGAGAGAATGTTTCAGAGCCTCATTCATGTATCAGTGAGGTTTTCGTTTGCTGACAAATAAATCACAGAAATTTTATAGATGTAATTTGTGCCAGTTGTATTTTGAGTTTAAATGAAGACAGTAAACCCTTCAAAGCAGCACCCAGGTTTTCCTACATGACAGATTAATTTGGCGTACAAGAGGTCCCTGACTGTGCTTGGTGAGTTTAGCTATGCCAGTGCAATAAACAAACAGAATGGCTTTTTATGGCTTTGCTTCTTGTCTTTCTGACTGCTCCTTTCACACTTATGTTGCAGTATTTCCTGGAAGTTGATCCACATCACCTATCCTACACAAACACACAGAGGTGTACAAGGGCAAACAACCAAGGCCATGGTTAGAGGTTCTATTTATTTTAAAACTTCCACATTGTTCATCTCGTACGATAAAATGCTGAGAATATGATGATGATCGTATGGTGTTTTTTCTCCCTACAAAGAAAACATGCAAAACAGATATGTAGTTCAACTAGAAATAATTCAGAGTATAACTAGAGAAAATGTGAGAAGCCTGTTTTAAACTGCTTTGAGTATGCTATTAAAGTGTGGAGTCAGCAGAACAGTACAATCTCCTGCCAGTATATCTCTACCAGGTGGAATTATAACTCGCTTCACCCTGCTAGGAGCAAAGTAGTAAGAAGATCTGTGTAAATTACCTTGTGTAGCCACTGCCATGAAAATCTGTGCTGTTTAAATTTGTGATAACAGTTTGCTGTGAGGAGAAAATCATACATGGCAATACATTAGAACAGATTTTGTAGCTTGAGAACACTTGCATCTGTTTGAAGTCAGTATCAAATGTTAGAATTAATCATCGCTCCACAAAGTACTTAAAATAATTTAAAGTGTTAATTACAACTCATAAGACCTCCACAATGAAGGTGAAGGAGATATTTGGCAGGATTTAGGATTATATCATTATTTCATTGGAGACCTTAAAATATTTCACAAAACACCCCTCTCTGGCAGATATGTATGACTATCTTCATTTAAAGTGGGAAAAAGAAGGAGAGGTTTCCAAATACTCTTAATTTGACCCAACTATGAGCTGCTGGTAAGAGTTTCCATTCTTTTCGGCTTCCTGTTATTTTCCTGTTCCTTTTTATTCCCTTGAATCAGCTTTAGTGATCATGAGACCATGTAATTAGCTGGACTGGCGGGCAGATCTGATTGAAAGTCAGCTGTAATAACTTTAATGACAATAAATTACACGATGGCATGATCAGTGTGACCAATTCAGTGAGGTGCTGTGAATTCGTTGCAGAACTAAGATCACTGGGCTGTACCTACGTTCTCGCGTACAGTATCACGTTGCACTATGACTTTTACAAAAACTATCCTAAGTAGTTGTTTCTATGACTATTTGCCCTTCCGTATGTCTGAACCCAGAAAGGATTCTTCTTGCATGCAAGAAAAGAGAAGCTGTAAGACCCGTAGGCTCAAGAGGTATGTTGAAATCTAACTGTCCTTCAGGCACGTAACTAATATTCAAAGCAACGTCAACAACGCGGTAAGTTAGGGGATCTGGGCTACATATGTCAGCAGCAGGATTCTAAAAATTTAAGTAGTAAGAGGGCAATCTGCTTTTAATAGTAAATTTGGATTACGTTACGCCAAGTTTCGCTTCTGCGTGCAAAGAGATACACGATACCAAAGCAGTAAATTACTTATTCAGATGGAAGGTGACTTGGCAGCTCTAGCAATTGTGAAAGTCTGACTACTTGTCAGATGTTATCCTCGTACTCCCCCTCAATGTCAAGTTTGTTAGAACAGAAAAATATGCTAGATTCGGAAAAACGCTCTAGGAAAAACTAGCAGCATGGTTAATAATAACAACTTAGGCAAATATTTTGAAAGAGACTAATATAGGATAATCAGAAACATGGAAGGTCCAACGAAATTCAATTGTTAAATATCAGAAGTGTCAAAACAGACTCTATTTTGAAGTTCAATCATTTGATAAGTCTCATTAATTTTTTACTTTCTAAGCAATCAGGCATGGTTACGTATGTAGCTATGCTACCTCAGAGAAATAAACTGCTTAATTTTCCAGTTAACCAACTTAATCTAGTTAACACTAACCCCAAAGAAAGGAGACAAAATGTCAAGGTGTCTTGCATATTAAAAAATCCCAAGTAAAGCAGCTCTTACATTAGAGTACCTGAAAGACAAGAAAGGATGAATACCTGTGATAGAAATGTGGCACGTTTTGAAATTCACACCTACCGCAATATTCCCGCATGTCTGGAAAGCCGTGAATATAAACATAAATGAGACTCCCAAAATAATTATGTTGAAAAGTTTTTTTGATTCAGGAGACATTTTGTGTTTTCTTGACAAGTCCTCAGCTTCAGTCTGGAAAAGTTCTATTTCCTTTTAAAAGTTTCCTCTTAACCTCTGTTAAAAACAAACAAGCAAAAAGAATAAAACAAAAAAAAAGAAAGCTTCAAAAATGACGAGCGCTTAGGGCTACTTATTAGCTTAACCATCAACTAATCAAGAAATCTGGTAACTTTCTTAAATAATGTACTGCAAAATCAGTAACTTGTGGGAGGAAAAAAAAAAAAAAAAAAGTCCAGTACGAAGGGTAAAGACCAAGATTCTCTCTACCTTTTCCCATGAAGTTAACAGGGCAGACTGCAGGATGTTACTTCCTCATGACATCTCTTTCCCCCCAACGAAGCAGTTTTCCAGCCGCTGAGCTAGTTAATCAGCCCAGTTTCTTGCCATTGTTCTAAATCAGAATTCTGGTCCAAAGCCTTTAAATCACCTGACAAAGGCAAGATGAGACATTCGTACACACGAGTCATTTCCACGCATTGGACAGGAAATAAGGGACATTTTGCAACCGAGACCAGCTGACCCAGCCTAGACAGCCCTTGTGCACCATGGGAAATGCAGTTTTAGGAAAGTACACTTTTTCTGCTTGACAGGGTGGAAAAAAACTCCTAATCCTTAAAATAAAAGGATTTGTAGTAGTTTTTAAGGATTATCATCTCCATACACTAAATAATACCCAGCAAGATTAAAACACTCTTAGCATGGTGTCTAAGAAGGCTATTTAGCTGAATTCAAACACAAAGTCATTTCAAAGGGAAAATGATTCCCACCTGGGAGAAACTACATCACTCCATGCCACCAACACGCATGCTCTGCAGAGTGCTTCTGCCTTTCACTGCCTCACTGACCCAGGAAAGTTTTAATAATCTTTCACTGTGTTATCTCAAGGAATAACATTCTTTTTTAGTAATTACATAACTTACCATTTTATTTCACAGAATTTCTAAATAATAAATGTAAGATCAATTGATCTTTAATTTTTGAAGATCTTCACTAAAGCACCAGCAAAATTGAAAGAGGATCACACATCTTGTATCGATGGAACGGCGGCTTTTTACTGTTACTATCCTGTGTCTATCCTGTCGGGCCTCCAAGCATTCAGCTAAATCAGCTCCATTTAACCGATGGCCAAAGAGGAAGGGAAGGAAATATAGAACTGGTTGAAGTAAATACAGAACTGATCGAAGTAAATAATCAAATTTTACTTCTGCTATCTACAATAAAGGACTTAAATAAAATCCATATTCCAACTATTGTTAAACCTTTTCACTCTTTTTTTAACTCCTGAGGTGTATTTTCTAAAAATGCAGATTGATTTATTTATTTTCCACTTGTGGAAGAAAGTCAGTATGATTATTCAGAGGCTGCTTTACAAAGATCCATCTAGAATATCAAGGTGGGTATTTTTAACACAACTTCTCTTCCTTTTCTATACTATGAATGTACAGTAACAGATTTTTAAGATCCTCTAGGCACTGTGTCCCACTCACATCTTCCCTTGTGCCAGCACAAGCACTCATCTAGCTGCACAGCAAACTAGGCTGGTGTGCTGGACCGATTCTTTTGGCAGCAGCTTGATTGATTTGAAGTGACTGTGAAACTACTGAACAAGGGACACAGAAAACCCCCTCTGTCATTTTAGGGAAAGAATTGTAAAGATAAAATTCAAATGTCTTAGAGAAAGGGCTTCAGCAGATGACTCAGGAAAGTTTTAATCAAAATCCTCTGGGAAAAGATGATGAACAATATAGCATGAAGCAATACAAAATGTGTAGTACTCATTTATTTGACTTCTTAAGTCTTTTGTAGCAGGAAACAAAGTGTCACTATTCATGTCATTGCTTATTATTATACTTCCTCAGTGTAAAAAGGTGTTAAATATAACTACAGCAGCAAATTAAATTCTAATATTGAACTTGCTTTCTTATCTCAATGCCATTATTGCTTTAAACAAATCGGTAGAGAACTGCCTCTTCTTTTTTGAACATACTATTATGAAACTGATGGGTGAAACACTTATCATTGTTCTAAAGATGAGAAGTAGGTTTTATGGTTTATGCTTGCAGTTCAGGCATTTTATTCAGTGCCTCAAGTGACATCGCACCTTTTGGGGTGAAGGAGCAGCTTTCACTGAATTCCCCTGACAAAACTCTGGGAATCTGCTCGTCATCCTTACACAAGGGCTCTGCTAATCCTTACCCTTGCTGCGATTGCACCACGCACGCTGCCAAAGCAGGAAGGTGCGGACAGGAGGATTTCTGACGCTTCCCAGCTCGGCCCACAGCTCCCTCACAGACACTGTTGCAGCCGGAGATGGCTTCGCCCCAGGCTCCGCCACCGCCCCACAGCGCGCATCCATCGCGGCGGGCCCGGAGCCGCAGGGACCCAGGCGGCTTCACCAGGCGCCGCTCCCGCCATGGAGCCCGCAGAGCGCCCGCGCGGCCTGGCAGGGCCCCTCGCACGCAGCCGGCTGCAGCAAGGGAAAAGAGCTCTCACAGCAGCCACCCCGGGAAAAGCGCCCTCAGCGCAGCCCAAGCAGGGACCCGCGCTCTGCCTCCCCATCCGCCATTTTAAACCGCCACCTCCCCGCCCCCCGACAGGCGCTCCCCTTCGTTAACTTTTTTTTTCTTTTTTTTTTTTTTTCCCCCCTCCTCGCGGCGGGAGTTTCCCGCTCCTCCTCCCCCGAGCAAAGCCAGGCCTCGCCTTATTTCCGTTTATTTTACCGTTTTCGGCACACATTGTTCAAAATTTCCCCGCCTCCGCCGAGTCCTTCCGGGTCACGGCGGAGCCGCCTTAACGGACACTTGCGGCGGCAGACCAGTTATTAATTTAGAAGACGCTTTTCCGTGCTCCCTCCAAGGCCGCCGCCGGGATCCGCGGCCGGTAAGGAGAAAGACGAAAGACAAGGCCGCGCTCGGGGGAGGCGGCGGCCGCCGGGCGGGAGGCGAGTGAGGGGCAGCGCGCGCCGGGCAGCCGTTTCGCTTCCGGGTCGCCGTCGGCCATTTTGTGGCGTTAAGTAGGCGCGCGCGGGCGGCGCCCCGCTCATTTCCTCGCAGCGGCGGGCGGGGGTGGCGGCTGCCGCGCTTCGTCTCCGCTCCGGCCTTGGGCCGCCTCCCCGCCGGACCCCAGAGGTGCGTGCCTGCCTGCTCCTCCCTCCCCGCTGAGGACCCCGCCGCCTTCCCCTATGCCCTGTAGCTCCCCGCCTTTCTGGACTCTGCTGGGCCGCCGCTCCGGCGCTCCCCCTCCGGTGTGAGGCGCTTCCCCCCTCGGGGCCGCGCCGCCTCCTGACTCGCCCCCCCCCCCCCCCCCCCTTCCCCGTTCTCTCAGGTTTCTTCTCCTCAGCCGCCGCCGCCCCTCGGGGGCTGTTGCCCGCCATGAGCTACGGGCGTCCTCCGCCGGATGTGGAGGGCATGACATCCCTCAAGGTGGACAACCTGACCTACCGTACGTCCCCGGACACGCTGCGGAGGGTCTTCGAGAAGTACGGCCGCGTGGGCGACGTCTACATCCCCCGGGACCGCTACACGAAAGAGAGCCGCGGTTTCGCCTTCGTCCGTTTCCACGACAAACGCGATGCCGAGGACGCGATGGACGCCATGGACGGGGCCGTGCTGGATGGCCGGGAGCTCCGCGTGCAGATGGCCCGCTACGGCCGGCCCCCCGACTCGCACCACAGCCGCCGTGGGCCGCCGCCGCGCCGCTACGGGAGCAGCGGCTACGGCCGCCGCAGCCGCAGGTGAGCGCCGGGAAGGGCGCAGAGGGGCAGCGGAGTTTCAGTAATAAGGCGAGGAGACGGGGCTTAGCCATGCCCCTGTGCAGCGGGGGCCGCAGGGTCTTGTTTCCTTTTCCGAGCGAGTTTGGCGACGGGGTTGGGAGAGAGGGTAGGGGGTTTGTGGCAGAGGCACGTGGAGTTCCCTCAGAGCGGAAGAGTTTCGCCCTGTAGTAGTTCTAGCCCCCGGCCACTCACACTGAACAATGGCGCCCTCTTAACGCTCATTTTCTTGCCCACGTGTGTCCCGTTCCGCCCTCCCTGTCCCGCAGTAGTCGCTGAAGTCTGCTGCGC